>NC_037347.1:17500000-18750000 GCF_002263795.3 Bos taurus
CATTGAGATCTTTAATCCATTTTGAGTTTATTTTTGTATATGGTGTTAGAAAGTGTTCTAGTTTCATTCTTTTACAAGTGGTTGACCAGATTTCCCAGCACCACTTGTTAAAGAGATTGTCTTTAATCCACTGTATATTCTTGCCTCCTTTGTCAAAGATAAGGTGTCCATATGTGCGTGGATTTATCTCTGGGCTTTCTATTTTGTTCCATTGATCTATATTTCTGTCTTTGTGCCAGTACCATACTGTCTTGATAACTGTGGCTTTGTAGTAGAGCCTGAAGTCAGGTAGGTTGATTCCTCCAGTTCCATTTTTCTTTCTCAAGATCGCTTTGGCTATTCGAGGTTTTTTGTATTTCCATACAAATTGTGAAATTATTTGTTCTAGCTCTGTGAAGAATACTGTTGGTAGCTTGATAGGGATTGCATTGAATCTATAAATTGCTTTGGGTAGTATACTCATTTTCACTATATTGATTCTTCCAATCCATGAACATGGTATATTTCTCCATCTATTAGTGTCCTCTTTGATTTCTTTCACCAGTGTTTTATAGTTTTCTATATATAGGTCTTTAGTTTCTTTAGGTAGATATATTCCTAAGTATTTTATTCTTTTCGTTGCAATGGTGAATGGAATTGTTTCCTTAATTTCTCTTTCTGTTTTCTCATTATTAGTGTATAGGAATGCAAGGGATTTCTGTGTGTTGATTTTATATCCTGCAACTTTACTATAATCATTGATTAGTTCTAGTAATTTTCTGGTGGAGTCTTTAGGGTTTTCTATGTAGAGGATCATGTCATCTGCAAATAGTGAGAGTTTTACTTCTTCTTTTCCAATTTGGATTCCTTTTCTTTCTTTTTCTGCTCTGATTGCTGTAGCCAAAACTTCCAAAACTATGTTGAATAGTAATGGTGAAAGTGGGCACCCTTGTCTTGTTCCTGACTTTAGAGGAAATGCTTTCAATTTTTCACCATTGAGGATAATGTTTGCTGTGGGTTTGTCATATATAGCTTTTATTATGTTGAGCTAGCCTTGGTAAATTCAAAAAAATATTAAAAGGATTATACATCATGATCAAGTGGGATTTATCCCAGGGATGCAAAGATTTTTCATTATTCACAAATCAATCAGTCTGATACACCACATTAACAAACTAAAGGATAAAAGCAGTGTGATCACCTCGATAGATGCATAAAAAGTTTTTTGATGAAATTCAACATCCATTTATGATTAAAAAAAAACTCCCCAGAAAGTGGAATAGGGGGAACCTACAATAAAGGCCATATACGACAAATCCACTCATCATACTCAATGTGAAAAATTGAAAGCATTTCCTCTAAGATCAGGAACAAGGCAAGGATGTCCACTCTTAACCACTTTTATTCAGTATAAAAAGAAAAGTGATCTAAATTGGAAAAGAAGTAAAACTCACTATTTACAAATGACATGATACTACACATAGAAAATCCTAAAGATGGCTACCATAAAACTACTACAACATATCTCTGAATTCAGCAAGATTGCAGGATAAAAATTTAATATACAGAAATCTGTTGAATTTCTAGACACAAAAGACAAGAGAAATTAAGTAAACAATCCCATACCTAGAAGAAATGCTTAGGAATAAACCTACCTAAGGAGGCAAAAAACCCATACCCTGAAAAGTACAGATGAAAGAAATGCTGATGTAAGAAATCCAAGATGACACAAACAGATGGAAAGATACATTGTGTTCTTGGATTGGAAGAACTGATATTGTCTAAATGACCATGCTACCCAAGGCACTCTATAATTCGATGCCATTTATATCAAATTACCAGTGGCATTTTTCACAGAACTAGAATTGAAACAAATTTTTAATTTTATGGAAACAGAAAAAGCCCTGAGGAGCCAAAGCACTTTTGAGAAAGAAAAACAGAGCTGGAGGAATAGGGCTCCCTGACCTCAGACTATACTACAAAGCTACAGTCATCAAAATGGTATGGAACTGGCATAAAAATAGAAACATATATCAATGGAACAGGACAGAATGCCCAGAGATAAACCTATGTACTTATGGTCTATTAATATATGACAAAGGAGGCAAGACTATGCAATGAGAGAAAACAACCTCTTCAATAAATGGTGCTGATAAGCAGACATTTCTCCAAAGAAGACATACAGATGGCCAATGAACACCCAAAAAGGTGTTCAGTATCACTCATTATTAGAGAAATGCAAATCAAAACCACAAAGAGGTATCATGTCACACTGATCAGAGTGGTCATCATCAGAAAATCTACAAACAGTAAATGCTGGAGAGGATGTGGAGAAGAGGGAACCCTCCTGCACTGTTGGTGGGAATGTAAACTGATACAGCCATTATGGAAAACAGTATGGAGGTTCCTTATAAAACTAGGAATAAATCTACCATATGACCAGCAATCTGACTAGCAGGCATATACCCTGAGTAAACCACAATTCAAAAAAACACATGTACCCAACTGTTCATAAACACATGAACCCAAGTGTTCACTGTAGCGCAATTTACAATAGCTAGGACATGGAAGCAATCTAGATATCCATCAACAGATGAATGGATAAAGAAGATGCAGTACATATATCCAATGAAATACTACTCAGCCATAAAAAGGAATTAATTTGAGTCAGTTGTTATGAGATGAATAAACCTAGAGTCTGTTACACCCAGTGAAATAAGTCAGAAAGACAAACATCATGTATTAATGCATATTTGTGGAATCTAGAAAATTGGTACTGATGCAGCTATTTGCAGGGAAGGAATGGCAACACAGACATAGAAAATGTACTTGTGGTCACAGTTGGGGAAGAAGAGCGTGGGATTAATTGAGAAAATAGCATTGACATATATACACTATAATGTATAAAACAGATAGCTAGTGGGAAGCTGCTATATAACACAGGGAGCCCAGCCTGGTGCTTTGTGATGACCTAGTGGGATGGGATGGCCGGAGGGGAAGGAGGATCAAGAGGGAAGGATGATATATGTATTTTTTATTTATATATATATATGTATATATATAATTTATATAAAATTATGACTGATTCACGTAGTTGTACGGTAGAAACCAACACAACATTGTAAAACAATTTTACTCTGATTTAAAAAAAAAAGTGGTGCTGGGAACACTGGACAGCTGCATGTAAAAGAATGAAATTAGAACATTCTCTAACACCATACATAAAAGTAAACTCAACATGGATTAAAGACTTAAATGTAAAACTGGGATATTATAAAACTTCCAGAGGAAAATAGGCAGGATACTGTTCGAAATAAATTACAGCAATATCTTCTTTGAGCAATCTTCTAGAGTAATGGAAATGACAACAAAAGTAAACAAATGGGACCTAATTAAACTTGAAAACTTCTGCATGGCATAGGAACATGGCATAAACGAAACGAAAAGACAACCAACAGAATGGGAGAAAGTATTTGCAAATGATGCAACTAAGAAAGGATTAATCTCTAAAATATACAAACAGCTCATATAGCTCAATATCAACAAAAACAACCCAATAAAAAAATGGCAGATGATCTAAACAGACATTTCTCCAAAGAAGACGTGTGCATGCGTGTGTGTGCTAAGTTGCTTCAGTCATGTCCATCTCTCTGTGACTCTACGGACTATAGTCTGCCAGGCTCCTCTGCCCATGGGATTCTTGAGGCAAGAATACTGGAGTGGGTTTTTGCCCTCCTCCAGGGGATCTTCCCGCCCCAGGGATCAAACTCCCATCTCCTGCATTTCCTGCTTTGGCAGGTGGGTTCTTTACCACTAGCACCACCTGAGAAACCCTAAAGAAGACAGAGATGGCTAAAAGGTACATGAAGAGATGCTCAGCATCACTAATTATTAGAGAAATGCAAATTAAAACTATAATGAGGTATCACCTCACACCAGTCAGAATGGCCATCATCAAAAAGTCACTTCTGGGGTCTCTGAAGCATCACATATTTGCTCAAAGCCAGTTCCTCCTGTCTTCCCAGCATATGGCAACACCTGCTACCTATGTGAGAATGTTCCTTTCTGGCTGGGCTAGGGGTTGCTTCCCTGGGCTACTGAAAACACCAAACTTTGAGGTGCCAAAGAATGCTGCAGTTCCTGTACCTCTGGCTGACTTATTGCAGTGGTGCCATATTCCAAGAACAAGTAGGCTGATCTACTTCCTCCTTCACATTTCTGTGCCACAAGAAGTCATTTGGATCCCAAAGAGCTCTGCTTGGGCTCCCAGTCTTACCTTCTAGAAAAAATAGCTCCTTTTAGTGACTTTGCATCGCTGATCTCTTCCATCAGGGAGGTGAGTTTGGTGGGTCAGGCTGGGGACAGCTCACATTTTTCCTAGCATCCCAGCCTATGTCCCCTACCCTGCCTCTCAGAGACCTTGATAGTAAAAGCTCTCTTCGGATAGGCTCTTTCTTACCATGCAGACCATTCAGGGAAATATTGTGTTGGCCAAAAAATTTGTTTAGGTTTTTCTGTAACATCTTATGGAGAAACCCAAACTTTTTGTCCAACCCAATAGCTGTGAGAGGAACACTGAGATGGTGAGTTTTATCCAGAACTACCAACACAATTTCAGCTGAAGTCTGGCTCATCTGGGACCATCCCACAGAAATGCAATGATTTAAACGCATTTCTTAAACCTTAAAGTGCTTAAAGATGTTTATGATCATCATTACTTATATATAGTATCCATGCTACAGTGTGAGCTACCTTCAGGAAGCTAGAATGCCAATACCATGGAGTTAAGATGATGGGAATTTCAGGGCCTGTGCAAGGCCCTTGAATCACACCCCACGGAAGCCTCTTCCCCAGCGCACCTCCCTGCTGTACCTGATCCTGCCACTCCCTCTCTCTTTAAGCCAACAACTCTGTTTCTGAACACAGTTTGATTCCTGGGAGAGGCTATGTTGACCTAGTAGATCAGATGCAACCAACCAGACACAGAGAAGGGCAGCAACCAGATCCTTTTCAAGCTGTGCAAAAATGCATTTTAAGTAATGAAGGCAAGCAAGATAGAAGAACTGGCTTTACATCCTTCCCACAGCCCTGAGGAGCTCTCTGATGGCTCACTCCCCAGGAATGCAGAGCCTAGCTGACAGTCCTGCAGTGGTCTAGGTATGGAGGACAACTGCCTGATATTGATTTCTGAAACAGAGACTGGAACCAATAACAGACGGTGCTTGACCCCAGGTCTCCTGAGGCTACCTGGGAGAGGCAGGACAAGAGCCAAGCACCTGCCAAAATATTCTCCTTTGACTGTCCTCCCCACTCTCAGCCTCTGCCTTCAGCTCGCCTAAATAGAAGCTTACCAATGAAAGAATGGGAAGCTCAATCAAGGCCCAGAGGCCCAGAACTCAGTCAAGGTGGGAGGTGACCTAAAGGGGATGTTAGAAGGGGTCAGCCTCTGCTGTTCCAAGCTCTCCTTTGATGTCTAAGAGGGGTTGTCCGCTCAGTGTCCATCGCACAGCAGACCTTCATGGTGGCCTGCTTGTTCTCACCTTACGATGGCTCTGGGAGTTTTCTGGTGGGGCCGTGGAGGGGAGTTCTGGCCCTGGAAGCCACAAACAGCTGCCACTGTGTACACAGGGGCACAAGTGAATGAGGCCATGCCTAGGGCCAAGATGTGCCTCGCTGCTCTCAGCAAAACCCACCTACAAAGCTCTGGCCCTGAAGGAGTGAACAGACGCTCCTCGAGGAAAAGATGACCCTGCGCTCACCTTGCTTTGTCATTTTCCATTGCTTCTCTGCAGAGGCTGCATAGGACAGCCCATTCAGTGGGTTACTTGTCACACAGTTGAAACGCCTCCGCTTCCCTTCCCACACAGGAAAGCAAGTTCTGTAAGAGACTGAAAGAGCTATGTTATTTTAGGTTTAGCTTTGAATCCTTAGAACACATAACTTTGAATACTTAGGCACTAAAATTCAGTTATTCTCCAACTTTGCTATTTATTTGCTACAAGTACTTTGCAAAACAACTTCTAAAACTGGGTTACAAGAGTGTGACCAATAAGACTGTCCTGGAGAGAGAGTAACCTTTTGGGAGGGAAAGGGAGAGTCATGTGTATAAAAGATGGTCAATGCATAAGGAAGTTGTGATATATATACACAGTGGAATATTACTCAGCTTTGAAAAGGAACACATTTGAGTCAGTTCTAATGAGGTGGATGAACCTGGAGCCTATAATACAGAGGGACATGAGTCAGAAAAAGAAAGACAAATACTGTATATTGACATGTATATATGGAATTTAGAAAGACGGTACCAACGATCTTACATGCAGGGCAGCAAAGGAGACACAGATGTAAAGAACAGACTGTTGGACTCAGTGGGAGAAGACAAGGGTGGGATGTTTTGAGAGAATAGCATTGAAACATGTACATTACCATATGTAAAACAGATGACCAGTGCAAGTTTGATCCATGAAGCAGGGTACCCTGGGACAACCCAGAGGGATATGGTGGGGAGGAAGGTGGGAGTGGGGTTCAGGATGGGGGGACACATGCACACCTGTGCCCAATTCATGTTGATGTATGGCAACAACCATCACAATATTATAAGTAATATCCTCCAATTAAAATAAATAATTAAAAAATTAATTTCTCTACTTTCCCTTCCTTTCTTTTACTCTCACTCATAGCCTTTGATCCAGGTCTGCCTCTCCAAAAATGTAGAAAGGCCAAGGAAAGGACCAAAAGGAATCTTTGCTTCTGACTTGGAAAAATACAAATTCAGGATGCCTTAAAAACTAGAAATAAGATGTTGAAGGAAACAGTGAGTCTTAAGTGTGTCACTTAACTGAGCATTATGCCACATAACTAGCCTGTATAATATTTTTGGAATCTCTGGAGAGAATGGAGAAATAGCTGTTAGCATCCTTTTTGAAAAGTTTCACAGGGGATTACCTAGGATCTCCCTATTCTAATCATAGTGACATTTTCTCTAGGTTCTACCCAGAGAAGATGTTTCCCACAACCAAGTAGGCAATATCCCTTTGGGAGATTAATGTATATAAGATGGATTTTGAAACTTCAAATATGGGATAAATAATGCAGATTATTTAAATGGTCTTACTATTTGGTGGCAGAATGACTCAGACTCACATCAGAAAATATTCAAGTAGAAAAAATCCAGATGGGTTTGAAAGAAGTGATGGAAGATATCTGGCTGCTAATTATCCCTAATTCACCTCCTACTCCTTCTGGAGCAAGAGAGAGTCTGAAGCTCCACTAGTACTGTGAATGAAAACAAATTCTGGAAACAAAATTAGCATGACTCAGAGCAGTCTGGAAGGCTGGGCTGGCCTGGCATTTTCCCCAAGCTGACCCCATTAACAACAGGAGAGAGAGGAAGCTGCCCACGTGGCTCCTGGTGATGGAGGTGTGGGTAGAGAAAGATCAGCAGACGGGAAGCCCACAGACAAGCAGAGAGAGTCACAGCAGACACAGAAGGGGCTGAACCTGGGAATAGACCTGGATGCCGAGAGTCTGAAGCAGAATATGGTCTAAAATAAAGTGGACAGCTCAGCGTTGGGGCGCAGGTACCAGAGGCTGAAAGATAGTTCAGAGTAAATGGAGTAGGCTTCCCTGGTGGCTCAGCTGGTAAAGAATCTGCCTGCAATGCGGGAGACCTGAGTTCGATCCCTGGGTTGTAAGCACAGTTATAGATTACATTGAATTTACACATACATACACACTCATACCGGAGAAGGCAATGGCACCCCACTCCAGAACTCTTCCCTGGAAAATCCCATGGACAGGGGAGCCTGGTGGGCTGCAGTCCATGGGGTCGTTAAGAGTCGGACACGACTGAGCGACTTCGCTTTCACTTTTCACTTTCATGCATTGGAGGAGGAAATGCAACCCACTCCAGTATTCTTGCCTGGAGAATCCCCAGCCCAGCAGGGGGAGCCTGCTGGGCTGCCGTCTATGGGGTCGCACAGAGTCAGACACAACTGAAGCGACTTAGCAGCAACACACTCATACACATATGCTCACACCATGAGCCCCTTAAGAACAGAATGACTCTCCCTCTGCATCCCCAGCACCTTACAACAGCGCCAGGGAGCAGGTGCTCACTGAGGGCTTTGAAATGGAAAGTTCAGAAGTGAGATCACGTGTCAGCTGGCTCTGGGAAGGCACAGATGCAGGCATTAAGTCAGCACAATGGGCTATCAGTCTAAGCTGGCTTTGAGGGATAAGCTAGGAGTCAGGGGGAACAGAAGCACTGCAGGCAGAAGCAGGATTAGACATCTTAGCAGCCAGCCCAGGCAGCTGAGATGCGGCTCTGGCAATAAGGAGCTCTCAAGGTTTGAAACCGTCTTTCAGCAAGAGGCACTAGAGTACTGTGTGGAATAGTACAGGGCTGGAGTCAGGATTCCTGTGCTTGTGTGTCTGCCTGTTGCTTACCAATTGAGATGGCGGGGCTACTTATTGATTCTCTTAATGCTCAATTTCTTCACCTGTAAAATGAGAAAATAATAATAATTAGCACAGAGAGTTGTTGTGAGGACTAAACTTGTATGTTAAGTGTTTAGAGCAGTGCCTAGAATGTAATAAATATTCGATAAACACTGAGTGAAGTCACTCAGGCGTGTCTGACTCTACGACCCCATGGACTGTAGCCCACCAGGCTCCTCCATCCATGGGATTCTCCAGGCAAGAATACTGGAGTGGGTTGCCATTTCCTTCTGCAGGGGATCTTCCTGACCCAGGGATTGAACCCGGGCCTCCTGCCTTGCAGGCAGACTCAACCGTTTGAGCCACCAGGTTATCCCCAATAAACATTAGTGATCACTATTATTGATTATTCTTCTCTATCCAGAAAATTGCCATGTGCTTTTTGACAGTGTAGGATGAGGCCCAGGACTTGGACTATCCATAACTCCATTGACTCACCTACCCCCAAGTGTCTGTCCTTCGCTTTGCTGCTTGCATACTTCAAGATACCACTTTTTTTTTTTTTTTTGCATGGACCACTGCAGTAGTTTGCCACTCTGCTTTTAGTCTCAGCTTTATCCAGCCAAAAGTTGATCTTTCTAAAATCTAATCAGATCATCTCACTTGTCTGCTTCATATCCTTCATGAGTTCTCTCAAGATTCTTTGGGTTTCCTTTCCTAAAAAGGATAAGAGAGCTCTATGGAGAAATAGCTGATTCTAGGACTTGGGCAGGAAATATATAAAAATAACCCAGAACATCTTGAAGCATCAGAAAGTTAAGGAAGCGCTCAAACAAATGAAAAACCCTGCAAGGATGGAAGTATGTCAGAGAGACACAGGCACCAACATAAAAGAGCTCTTAATGGCCAAAACTGGGATAATCTGAATGACAAAATAAATAGCGTTGAATTATAACTCAAAGTACAAAATAAATATCCATGAGTTCATATCAATATAAGAAAATGATAGAATGAAAGCAACAAACAATCGCTGTTTCTGGAAACAGTTCAAGACTTTATTTTTGGGGGGCTCTAAAATCATTGCAGATGGTGACTACAGCCATGAAATTAAAAGACGCTTGCTCCTTGGAAGAAAAGCTATGACAAACTTAGCATGTTAAAAAGCAGAGACATTACTTTGCCAACAAAGGTCCATCTAGTCAAAGCTATGTTTCTTCCAGTAGTCATGTATGGATGTGAGAGTTGGACTATAAAACCAAGCTGAGCACCAAAGAATTGATGCTTTTGAACTGTGGTGTTGGAGAACACTCTTGAGAGTCCTAGTCCATCCTAAAGGAAATCAGTTGCAAATATTCATTGGAAGGACTGATGCTGAAGTTGAAACTCCAATACTTTGGCCACCTGATGTGAAGAACTGACTCACTGGAAAAGCTCTGATGCTGGGTAAGATTGAAGGAGGGAAGAGAAGGGGATGGCAGAAGATGAGATGGCTGGATGGCATTACCAACTCGATGGACGTGAGTTTGAGTAGGCTCTGGGAGTTGGTGATGGACAGGGAGGCCTGGTGTGCTGCAGTCCATGGCGTCGCAAAGAGTCAGACATGACTGATCGACTGAACTGAAATGACAGAATAAACAAATGCTGGAGAAGAGACAAATTTCCCCTGCAGAAGAATTCGAAATAAATTATTTAGCTACTTCATTCTTGAGAAGGTAGCATAACTCCTTACTCCTTAGCATGGGCTGTGCCTGGCGACTTCCCTCCACAAGGGAAAATCGAGTGACTTTATAGTGGATAAATCGACAAACACTGTCTCCTCCAGGTGACTAAGGTCAGTCTCAATAGTGTAACTCATAAGTGATAAACTTCCTATGTAAATAGTATGTACCTTTGCTGTAATATAATGAGAATGGCACTTCCCTGGGGTTTTCCTCCCACAACTAATAACGCCAGTCCAGTCATGAGAAAAGCATCAAACAAACACATTCTACAAAATACCTAACCAGGATTTTTCAAACTGTTAAGTTCATTAAAAACAAAGTCTGATAAAACATCACAGCCAAGAGGAGCCTAAGAACACATAACATACCCTGGATGGGATCCTGGAACAGAAACAGAGCATTAGGTAAAAACTGAGGAAATCTGAGTTAAGTATTGACTTTAGTTAATAACAATGTTTCAATACTGGTTCATCAATTGGACATATCTATCCTCTTAATGTGGGAGAAGGCAATGGCACCCCACTCCAGTACTCTTGCTTGGAAAATCCCATGGATGGAGGAACCTGGAAGGCTGCAGTTCATGGGGTTGCTGAAGGTCAGACACAACTAAGTGACTTCACTTTGACTTTTCATTTTCATGCATTGGAGAAGGAAATGGCAACCCACTCCAGTGTTCTTGCCTGGAGAATCCCAGGGACGGGGAAGCTTGGTGGGCTGCCATCTATGGGGTCACGTAGAGTCGGACATGACTGAAGTGACTTAGCAATAGCAATCCTCTTAATGTAAGATGTTAACAATAGGGGAAATTGGGTATGGAACTGTGTACAATTTTTACAATTTTTGTGTAAATTTAAAACTTTACTTGTAACTCAGTTGGTAAAGAATCTGCCTGCAATGCAGAAGACCTGGGTTTAATTCCTGGGTTGGGAAGATCCCCTGGAGAAGGAAATGGCAACCCACTCTAGTATTCTTGCCTGGAGAATCCTATGGACAGAGGAGCCTGGCAGGCTTTATAGTCCATGGGATCACAAGAGTTGGACACGACTTAGTGACTAAACCACCACCACCAAAACTTCTCTAAAATTTAAAGTTCATTCAAATTAAGAAAAAAACAAATAGGAGAGAATCAAAAGACAAATTTTACCTGTTTCAGAATTCTGGTAGGCTCAGTCACCATTAGACCAAGCCCACTCCCCAAATTAGCAGCAGCATCTCACCTCCCCATTATTGTTCAGTTGCTAAGCTGTGGCAGACTCTGTGACCCCATGGACTGCAGCACACCAGGCTTCCCTGTCCTTCACTATCTCCTGGAATTTGCTCAAACTCATGTCCATTGAGTTGGTGATGCCATTCAACCATCTCATCCATTCTGTCATGCCCTTTTCCTCCTGGCTTCAACCACTGGCTCAAACTCTTGCATTTTTCAGAAAGATGACAACAGTGGCTGCCTCACGTTCTCCATGTAAAACACAGAAAGCACTCAGATTCATTGTACCGTTCTATGCAGCTGGGCACAGAATTGATGGGTTTCTTAGGCTCTGGAATGAGGCCGGTTGGCTCTGCCATGAACTCAGGCATATTCCCGATCCTCTGTGAACCTGTATCCTCATCTATAAAATGATAAAATAATAACACAGAGCACATCGAGTTATTGAGATATAATGAGACAGTGTATAAACACTCTTAACATAGCTCCTGGAAGATTAAGATTATGGAGTACTATCACCTCATTCTTCCCAGACTTTGCCAGTAGAGTCCAGGGAACAAACTCTACATGCAGGAAAAAAATATATATATACCTGCTCTCTAGAAGTTTCTTGCTGAAACCAAAGTGGACAGATATCATAGTAGTTAGACTACATCTCAGGCAGCGAGTTGTCTAAGGAACTTGGCCAGAGCTAGCAGAGGAGACCAAGCTGCAGTTTATTATGGAGCTGCTTCCATAGGCTGTACATTTGGAAGGGACACCACACAAATGTTAAGGCCTAACATTTACCCTGAGGCAACTCACTTGGCCATTCTCTGACTGGATTGATTTCCATGGAATCAGGAAGCTCTGTCTGAATGTGTTCCAGCCAATTTTCAGCTTACACAAATGATTACAATCAGATCCAAACTGGTCTGAGCAGAATTTGCTGGTAGAATGTCATGAGACTGCAGAGCCAATTCTTTATTACTTCAATAAATCTCAACATACAGCAACTACAGTTTTACCAGCAACCAGTTGTGTTTTTGTAATTTTAACACAATAGCAATTGAGTGTGTCTGGTGTGATGTGTTCCCACCATTCTGAGATCACCCTGCTGACTGAGCATAATTTCATTCTCCCCACTGACATTCACCCAGGTTCTCCTTTATGACTGCTTGGCTCTTTAACCAGGTAGAGATGCCAGTGGAAGAGGACTCATTGCTGGCATCACTGTCTTTCCTTTCTGAGGACCAGGAGGCAACTCTCTTGTCTCCATCCAGCTGGGCAATTTCTTGGCAGAGTGGAGAAACTCCTAAAATGCCAGATCCTGAGGCTGTTTCTAGCTGCGGCAGGCCCCTGCTTATGCCTCTCAGAAAGGCACAGGAGAGAAGATCTCCCTTGGACTGTAAGGAAGGGGCCAAGACATCATCTAGGCTGCCAGGCAATCCTGTCTTCTAGAACTGTGGCACATAACAATTTCTTTAAAATTAAAAATTATGTGTTCTACTGAACATGGTCAGCCCCTTTTAATCCATTGTCTATCGGTCTATATGTATGCAGTCTGCATCCATTGTGTCTAGCATGATGGTAAGAAGCTTAGACTATCTTCAGAAGCAGAATATTTATAATACGTCTTGTTTTTTCTCTCAGCATTATCTTTCCTGTTTTAGGTGTCTCATAATTTTCACAATAGTTTCAACATTTTATATTTTAAGGTTTTGTGTTTCTCTTTCCTTTTATTTCTTTCACATTATATAATTAGCTCTGTATTCATAGGGGAAGTAAAAAATGAATTAAACAGTTATCTGATAATTTTAATTAAAGCACAAAAACAATTTGGGTCCTTCTTGCTAAAGGAAAATTTCTAGTCAGAATTTCTCACTCTCTGCACTCCATTATAAATAGTTGATTAATTCTATTCTCAGCCACCAGGGGAAAGGTAACTAACGTTTACAGAATGCCTACTATATGCCAGTTAGTCTGCCAGTGCTTTACAGGCGTCATTTTATTTGGAGTAGAGAGAGATTAATTACAGTCATCATAATTGGCAATTTCTTTGGTTTTCAGGCAGTTCAGTTTCACATTTCTCTGAATACACTCACAAGAATGAAACATCTGTTTGATGAATTAATACATGAACTTTATGAGGGTAGTAGTCTCCCACTGAATTTAGCATTTTTGTATATTAGACTCAGTAACAGTTGTTGAATTAAATATAAAATCTCAATATTGAATCCTTATATCTACCCACTCTATGTATATTGATGTAAAGAAATCTTATTTTTTAAAAAAAGCTAAATTAATACTAAAAACTATTCAAAATGAATACAAGTACTTTGGTATGATTTCTGACATTTAGAGCTTCTTTGTCCGGTATTCAGATGTCTTGATAAGAATATAAGAACTAGATCAATATGTGAGTAACTTAAAGGATTAGGTGGCAGGTTAACTCTAAATAGTTTTGGCTTCAGAAAGTGCCAACTCAAAAGTGAAAATCAAATGACAGCAAAGGCTTTATTTCCTTGGGCTCCAAAATCACTGTGGATGATGACTGCAGCCATGAAATAAAAAGACACTTGCTCCTTGGAAGAAAAGCTGTGACAAACCTAGACAGAGTATTGAAAAGCAGAGATATTACTTTGCTGACAAAGGTCTGTATAGCAAAAGCTATGGTTTTTCCAGTAGTCATGTATAGATGTGAGAGCTGGACAATTTAAAAAAAGGCTGAGCACCAAAGAATTGATGCCTTTGATCTGTGGTGCTGGAGAAGACTCTTGAGAGTTCTCTGGATAGCAAGGAGATCAAACCAGTCAATTCTAAAGGAAATCAACCCTGAATATTCATTGGAAGGACTGATGCTGAAGCTGAAGTTCCAATATTTTGACCACCTGATGTGAAGAGCCGACTCATTGAAAAAGACCCTGATGCTGGGAAAGATTGAGGGCAGGAGGAGAAAGGGATGACAGAGGACGAGATGGTTGGATGGCATCACTGACTCAGTGAACATGAATCTGGGCAAACTTCAGAAGACTGTGAAGGACAGGGAAGCCTGGTGTGCTGCAGTCCATGGGGTTGCAGAGAGGTGAACACGGCTGAGTGACAGAACAACAACAAAGGCTCTGCCTGCAGAAGCAAAAATAGTCAACTCAAGTTTTACCACTTGCAGTGTTAATCTCACCTGCTGATTATACCGCTGGGTTCAGGTTACACTACATCACATACACAGAAGAAAATGAAGCATTGGCTCATTCAACCGAAGTGGACGATTGAAAATCCATTGCAGATGTAGCGTATGATCTGGGGAAGGCAAAAGATTAATAAGACAGGGTCTCTTACCTCCTGGAGAGTATAAAACTAGAATAGTTAAATATAAAAGAATGCAAAAGTAGGGTCCCATTCAATTTAATAAAGTCGTCCTTTATGTGTATAACTGGTTGAAAACTATCAGAAACTTAACAAATACTTTTTCAGTACTAAGTACAGGCAGGCTTATCCTGTTCATCTTTGAACACCTGGGCCTACAGTATGCCTGGCAGTTACCAAGTAAGTAGTACATTCTGAATGAATTGAAGAATACATTTATTTTCCTGTACGGACAAAGCTTATGAGGGAGTAAAGTGGTAAGACAAATATCTAAAAAACTATAATACTTAGAAAGTGTTGACAAAGCACAGTGTTATGAAAGTTCAGAAGTAGAGAAGACATTAAGTCTAAAATTCGGGTTATCGTTTTGGGAGCAGATACTGTGAGTGAATTGTCGGGGAGTGGTAGAAGGTGAGGCTGTCAGTGTGAATTATGGCATACAGTGGATTTCTTCTTAGACAATAGGGAATCATGATGGGATTTTAAGAGACAGAACAACCTAATGAGCTGATATTAAAAATAAGCTGGAGAGCTATGTCAAGTGGATTGGAGTGGGGAGAAAGCAGAGGTGAGAACAGTTATGGAGGGGCTATTACAGTTGTATAGATAATAAGAAATGAGAGGTGGAACTATGGTGGACAGTAGGGTGGTGAAAAGAAGTAATTTTTCAAATATATGATAAAAGTAAACCCTTTAGATTTTGTTTACTGAATGTCTGTGGAGTATTGTGTAAGAGAGAGAGAGGATAAATCCAAATTTCAGGCTGAGAAGAAGGCGATTCCTTTAAAAGTAGTGTGTAGAATTGGGAAGGAGTTAGAGGAGGAGATGAAGTCTACATTTTCTGTTAAAGATTAGAAGTTTATAGTAATTCAGTGAAAGGGAATTTTCACTCTGAGCTGGAAAAGTCAGGGATCATGAGAATTTGAGACATGAGGTGAGCTGGATAAAAAGACAAGACAAAATGTTATTGTTTAGAACAGTAAAGAACATCAGGCAAGTTAATCTGTATCTATTATTAACAGCAATTTTTTAATCCAAGACCACTTGAGTTTATTGAAGCAATTAATTTAGATGTTAGGTCTACACAATGCCAAACACTGGAATATTTTGTAATAACGCAATAAATTTCAAAGGTTTTGTTTATTTGTTTTATTTTTAATCCAGGAGTTTGAGATCATGTAGTAATAGCTTTAGCATTTGGCTTTCATATTAAAGCTTTTCATGTTAAGTTTTCAATCTATTAGAAGATCCATCTGAGCAAGAAAGAATATTAAATGCCATCAATTTAGCCAGAATCTCATAGGGAGATCATAAATTGCACAAAGAGAAACATTTTGGAAACTGTTATTTTCCAAGTGAAACTTTTGTTTAAGTCTGCTAGGAAAATTAAGATCACCTATAAATAAAAAGGAGATAAAAATCATTATTTTCATTTTTGAAATTACTTATCACATTTCTAAGTTATTTCTAGTGAGGAGGGAAATCTCATAAAGTTGGAGAAATAAGTGGAATAATCATAAAATAAGAAAGCAGTAAATCCTCTTTGTTTCATTTTGACACTGATAAACACTAAATCCTGGCCAGGGTGGGGGGTTGATGGGAAGTAAAACTTTTTTTGTATCAACAAGATCAACTTTGGCAAAATATCATCATTGGGGTTAGTAATGACATGACAAGGCTGATTTTAAACTTGCATTTTATTTAATGATACAGACCAAATTTTACTGTTTTGGTCAGAGAACAAAGGATCTTATGGAAACTATACACACTGTCTTCAGAAAAAACATACTTCAAATAGGCAAGAATTTGCATAAATGGATTCCTAGATAACATCCCTTGCTATAAGAACCATTCCTCTCCTGAAAGAAGCAATGCAAACAAAGCTTTTATTTGCCATTACTAGGTGAATGTAAATATGGCTGTTAAGAATATATCAATCCAATGTTTTTTGTCCTTGGTAAAGTTTGACATTGTGATAATAATGATAATTCTTATAATGCTACATGTTTAAAGAAATTTGTGTTCTTTAGAAAAGCTATTTGTAGGACTGAGACATGAGATAAATTTCTAACTAATGATCCATTAATAAAACAAGACCTAATTCAGTCCACCAGGGTCCCATGTATAGCAGACATCAGGCCTGGCCTTGGAGGTTCCTGAAATGTGCCTTGATGCCCTGAAGTGGTGAAACAAACTCATGGGACACTGCAAAGTATCTTAAATGTTTTGAGAAAAACACAGCAACTTCCGTAGATAGAGTGTCAACTAGCCCAAGGTAGTTCACAGTTTCGTGTTCTGTCACTCTGTATCCTTCTCAGTGATGTCAAATTTTTGTAAAACTGGGTTTTGGCAGTAGCTGTGATGAGAATCAGTGTGGAGAAGAAAATGATGGTGTTAACTCCCAATCAGATTCCAAGAGTTAAGGAGATGTGCAGTGACCAGCAAAACACACATATCCCTCTAGTAAGTAACTGTGGTTGTTTTAAAATAAAATGCACACATTATTTTACCTTTAATTTATATGTATTTTTTCCAAAGGGTACTGAGTTATTAGGACAAGAATATTTATTGGGGTTTTTGTGCCTATCTAATAAATAGAACTACAAGATATTCCTTTTGGTCCGTGGGCACCATGAAAATTTGCTGACACATTAAGGGTACTGTGAGCCAAAAATGTTTGGGAAGGACTGTTCTAGAGGGGAGCTAACTTGAATAATACCACATCCTTGTCTTCTAGTTGCTCAGAGAAATGTATGTACTGCAAAGCACAGTTAAGGGTAAACTAGGATATTCGTCATCATGAGGATATAGACAAAATTCAAAGAACTGGGAAATCTCAGGTGTCATTCTGTTAGAGGCAGAAAAAAAGACAGTTGAGGTGTAATAGGAGTTCAGCCTGAAAAAAAGTAAGATTTTAATAGGTGGGAAAGAGAAGCAGGGCATTCCTTTATGATGAACAGCATGAACAATGGCATAGAGCATAGATTCAACATCTTGTTTATCTGGAAAGAGTAGGGGCAAGGAGTGGCAAGAAA
Organism: Bos taurus; assembly: GCF_002263795.3. Classification (NCBI taxonomy): domain Eukaryota; kingdom Metazoa; phylum Chordata; class Mammalia; order Artiodactyla; family Bovidae; genus Bos; species Bos taurus. The sequence goes on from NC_037347.1 coordinate 17,517,727, forward strand.
CAGTCACGGTGAAAGAGCTGCAACTTTTTGCCATGGACAGGGAGAGGACATTGGAAGCTTCTGGGTAGGGGAGTAGTGTGATCAAAATTGTGCTCTAGAAAGCTGAGTATCATAGTGATACGAAAGATGGGTTACAGACTGGGAATTAGGGAGAGAGGGCTATTGAAGATAACTACAGCTTCCAGCTTGGATAAAACCTCTTGTTTGCACAAACTATGCTTTATTCATCTGTGTGTTGATACGACCTAGCACAAGCCTGATAATTTGAAGCAATGAATAAATTTTAGAATGTGAGCTACCTGGGGAAATAGAGAGAGAGCTCATGGTAACTATGGAGAAATCTCCCACAGTTCAGGAGAGAGGTTAAACTCATGGTGTCAATTTGGGACTCATTCACCTAGAAACGAGAGAAGGAACTGACAAAATAAAATTTCACAGGGAGCAAATATAGATTAAAAAGAGAAGAAGCCAGTGACAGATCCCTGGGGAACACCCACCACTGGGAGCAGAGGAGGAGCTGCTGGCAGAAGAGACAGGAAGGATGGAGGGGCACTGATGGGGTGAGAACCAGAGGGAGTGTTATCCCAGGAAACAAAGCAGGACAGATTTTCAAGATGGAGACAGTCGTTAGCAATATCAAGCAGATGAGTGAAAAATCTACAAGAAAGCTCATGGATGTGGTCATTTGCAGGTCCTCGGTGAACTTGGGGAGGACAAGTTCAGTAGGAGTTGTAGGCAGATGCCAGATGGCAGCAGAGGTGACCAGAGTGGTCCTTTTGGAGAAGTTTGCCAGTGAGATGGATCTGGAACGGGAGCAGAAGTTTGAGCAAAAATGGATTTTAGACTGAGGGACCTGAAGGGTCACTCTCAAATGCATTCGAGAGGAGTGGAATACAAGCAGTTCCGTACACAAGAGAAGGAAGACACCTTTCAGGTTTCCAATGACAGCACAGTGGGATTAAAAACACAGTTGGTTCTTTTTGTTTTTTCCTTTCCTTCACTTCCCTCACCCTTTCCTCTCTTCCCTCTTTACCCAGAGCCTGGGAAGGGTGGGAAGGAGTGGAGGGGAGTGCATGGGGCAGGAAGGTCATGCTGGAAGGGGTAAGGAAGGTGTCCACATGGAGCAAAAGTGGGGCGAGGAGGCTGCGTGTGCAGGTAGGGGAGGCAGCCCAGCAAGTCGGGGGTCTAGGTGTGGTCAGAGGACGGTTTCACAGGCTGGTGGGGACCGCAAGGGTGTCAAGCCAGCGGGCAGAGGACGGCACATGTGGAGAGGTGAGACAGTGACGGCATGGGAAATTTCTTACATAATGCAGGAGATCAACCAAATGACTAAATATATGAAGACTATGGGGGCTGGATTGCTCGCTGGTGGGGAAGGAAGTTACAAGTATGTAACTGGATGAATTTAGAACAAACTCTGAGGTTTGGGATTGGAATTTAAGATATCAGAGTGAGCTCATGGATTTCTATATATATAAGTATATATCAAAACAAACACAGCTACAAGGGAGTGTGTGTATTACATAATAACACACACACACACGTTTCCCAAGGCCTACTGAGGGAGTTGAAGAGGCCTTGGGGACAGCAACATTCCAATAGCAATGAACATTTAGCATAAACTTGCTTTTCAGTAGCACTCTTTAACAAAAGAAACCAGGAAAAATGGCTAATTCCAGGGCTTGTGGCAGGGAAATACAAGATGAGACCAGCGTCTCTTCTTGTGCCAGAAAGTAAGGAAGTGCTCACGGGAGGCCCAGCAAGGGGACACAGAAGCCAGTCTGAAGTTGCTTCCATTGGCCGACATGACGACAAGTTGAAATCAATATAATAATAAAAGATTATGCCCACTGAATAAAATAGGAAGCCATGAGTCTGTTCAAAAAAATAGATAAATTAATTGATAGAAAGTTTGATGAGGCACAGGGTATTTGTAGAGTTTGATAGTATTTCCCACAATTTTCTCACTAACTACAAAGGAACAAAGAGTAACTTTACAAAGAGAAGCCTGGATAACACCCCTATAATCAAGCAATCCAACTAAGCATCGTCAGTAACAGATTGAAATCTTGTGCCGCCTGATAGACAGTGCTGAGAATTTCTGCTAAAGATGCTTGAGAGTGAATGAGTTCAGTTGCTCATTCATGTCTGATTCTTTGTGATCCCATGGACTGTAGCACGCCAGGCTTCCCTGTCCATCACCAATTCCCAAGCTCAAACTCACGTCCATTGAGTCAGTGATGCCATCCAACCATCTTATCCTCTGTCATCCCCTTCTCCTGCCACCTTCAATCTTTCCCAGCATGAGGGTCTTTTTCTGTGAATCAGTTCTTCAGATCAGGTGGCCAAAGTATTGGATTTTCTGCTTTAGCATCAGTCCTTCCAATGAATATTCAGGACTTATTTCCTTCATGATAGACTGGTTGGATTTCCTCACAGTCTAAGGGACTCTCAAGAGTCTTCTCCAACACTACAGTTCAAAAGCATCAATTCTTCAGTGCTCAGCTTTCTTTATAGTCCAACTCTCACATCCATACATGACTACCGGAAAAACTATAGCTTTGACTAGATGGCTTTGTTGGCAAAGTAATGTCTCTGCTTTTTAATACGCAGTCTAGGTCAGTCATAGCTTTTCTTCCAAGGAGCAAGTGTCTTTTAATTTCATGGCTGCAGTCACCATCTGCGGTGATTTTGGAGCCCCCCAGAATAAAGCCTGCCACTGTTTCCATTGTTTCCCCATCTATTTGCCATGAAGTGATTGGACTGGATGCCATGATCTTAGTTTTCTGAATGTTGAGTTTTAAGCCAACTTTTTCACTTTCCTCTCTCACTTTCATCAAGAGGCTCTTTATTTCCTCTTCACTTTCTGCCATAAGGGTGCTGCCATCTGCATATCTGAGGTTATTGATATTTCTCCCGGCAATCTTGATTCCAGCTTGTGCTTCATCCAGTCTGGCATTTCACATGATGTACTCTGCATATAAGTTAAATAAACAGGGTGACAATATACAGCCTTGACGTACTCCTTTCCTGATTTGGAACCAGTCTGTGGTTCTATGTGCAGTTCTAACTGTTGCTTCTTGAGCTGTATACAGATTTCTCAGGAGGCAGGTCAGGTGGTCTGGTATTCCCATCTCTTGAAGAATTTCCCACAGTTTGTTGTGATCCACATGGTCAAAGGCTTTGGCGTAGTCAATAAAATAGAAGTAGATGTTTTTTCTGGAATTCTCTTGCTTTTTTTGATGAGCCAGCGCAAATTCAAACTCTGCATTCAAATGGGTATATCTTTCCTTTTCCATTTGCCTTTCATTTCTCTTCTTTTCTCAGCCATTTGTAAGCCCTCCTCAAACAACTATTTTGACTCTTTTCATTTCTTTTTCTTGGGGATGGTCTTGATCACTGCCTCCTGTACAATGTCACAAACCTCCATCCATAGTTCTTCATGCGTTCTATCAGATCTAATCCCTTGAATCTTTGTCACTTCCACTGTATAATCATAAGGGGTTTGATTTAGGTCATACCTGAATGGTATAGTGGTTTTCCCTACTTTCTTCAATTTAAGTCTGAATTTGGCAATAAGGAGTTCATGATCTGAACCAGTCAGCTCCCAGTCTTGCTTTTGCTGACTGTACAGAGCTTCTCCATCTTTGGTTGCATAGAATATAATCAGTCTGATTTCAGCATTGGCCATTTGGTGATGTCCATGTGTAGAATCTTCTCTTGTGTTGTTGGAAGAGGGTATTTGCTATGATCAGTGTGTTCTCTTGGCAAAACTCTATTAGCCTTTGCCCTGCTTCATTCTGTACTCCAAGGCCAAATTTGCCTGTTACTCCAGGTGTTTCTTGACTTCCTACTTTTGCATTCCAGCCCCCTATAATGAAAAGGGCATCTTTTTTGGGTGTTAGTTCTAAAAGGTCTTGTAGGTCTTCATAGAACCATTCAACTTCAGCTTCTTCAGCATTACTGGTCTGGGCATAGACTTGGATTACTGTGATATTGAATGGTTGCCTTGGAAATGAACAGAGATCATTCTGTCCTTTTTGAGATTGCATCCAAGTACTGGATTTCAGATTCTTTCATTGACTATGATAGCTACTCCATTTCTTCTAAGGGATTCTTGCCCACAGTAGTAGATACAATGGTCATTTGAGTTAAATTCACCCATTCTAGTCCATTTTAGTTCACTGATTCCTAAAATGTCAATGTTTACTCCTGCCATCTCCTGTTTGACCACTTCCAATTTGCCTTGATTCATGAACCAACATTCCAGGTTCCTATGCAATATTGCTCTTTACAGCATCGGACTTTACTTCCATCACCAGTCACATCCACAACTGGGTGTTGTTTTTGCTTTGGTTCCATCTCTTCATTCTTTTTGGAGTATTTCTCCACCAATCTCCAGTAGCATATTGGCATCTACCGACCTGGGGGGTTCATCTTTCAGTGTCCTATTTTTTTGCATTTTCATACTGTTCTTGGGGTTCTCAAGGCAAGGATACTAAAGTGGTTTGCCATTCCCTTCTCCAGTGGACCATGTTTAAAGATGCTTAAATTCAATCTAATCATCAGGAAACATCAGCAAACTCGAATCAAGGCACATTCTTCAAAATAACCTCCCTGCAATTTTCAAACACAGCAAAATCTTCAAACATGTCATGAAAGTTGGAAAGGCTACAGAACTATTCCAGACTGAATGAGACTAAAGAGACACAATAGAATATAATGTGTGTATCTAAACTGGATCTGTATGCTGTAAAGGACGCTGTTGAGACAACTGGCTAAACCTGAATGGGGTCTGAAGATTAGATGGTGTAATGAACCAATGTGAATTTCCTCATTTTGATAGTTGTGTCCTGTTTATCTAGGACAATGTCCTTGTTTGTAGGAACACACATAATAGTTAAGGGGAAGATGGTAAGATGAGAGTAAGGCTAGCATCGTACCCCCAACTGGTCCAGAAGAAAAAGAAGGTCTTTGTCCTGTGCAGTTGATCCATGAACAACACAGATTTGAACTCTGCTGGTCCACTTACATGTGTTTCTCACTAAATATGTACTAGAGTACTACACATCCTCCTCTATGTAAAAAGACAGGGGCTTGGGTCCATGAAGACTGGACTTTTACTCTCAATGAGACGTAATGATTCTCAATCTCAATGAGGTACTGACTCTCAACAGCTTTAGATTATGCATTTGTGTTTTCCCAGCATTAATGCAACTAACATTTAGCATGTCTTTAATTACAAGAAGTTTATGGCATCTCCATAGAACTAATTTCAGATTCTACAGCCTCAGGATACTGCAAACATGTTTAGAATGTGTTTTCTTTAAGTACTGAATTCAGTCAGGCTATTCCAGAGAACAAACTACCACTCTAATCTGTGTTGGGTATTTGTAGGCTGTTTCTTTTATTATCCGATGATAATGATGATAACATTCTGGACCACCAGGGGCTTCAGAGGATCTGCCCACCCTTCCTCTTCTTCCTTATACCAACCCATGATGAATACCAAATTCCTCTATTTTGGTTAGCTTTTGTATTACTCAGTGTTCTCCAGAGAAAAAGAACCAAAAAGGCATGTGTTTGTGTGTCTGTGTTTATTACAAGGCATTGGCTCATGTGATAATGGAGGCTAAGAATTCACAAGATCTGGAGATCTTGTGAATCTGGAGTCCCCAGTACAGTGGATGGTTTAAGTTATAGTTCTAGTCCAGAGGACTGAGATCCAGGAGAGCCAGATGTGTAGTTCTATCCTGAAATATTGGCTCTTCTTGAGACTCAAGAAGTTCCTGGTAGTCCAGTAGCTAAGACTTCCCTGGTAGTTCAGTGGCTAAGACACTACACTCCCAATGCAGGGGACCCAGGTTCAATCCCTGGTCAGGGAACTAGATCCCACATGCCACAACTAAAGATCCCTTGTAACACAACTAAGGCCCTTTGCAGCCAAATAAATAAATAATAAATTAAAAAAAAAAGATATCCCTTCTTATTTGTAGGAAGATCAGCCCTTTTGTTCAGGCCTTCATCCTGATTGGATGAGGGCCCCCATATTGAGGAAGGCAATCTGCTTTACTCTATCAAGTTACATGTTAATTTTATCCAGTGAAAGTGAAGTCACTCAGTCGTGTCTGACTCTTTGTGACCCCATAGACTGTAGCCTACCAGGCTTTTCCCTCCATGGGATTCTCCAGGCAAGAGTACTGGAGTGGGTTGCCATTTTCCTTCTCCAGAGGATCTTCCCGACCCAGGGATTGAACCCAGGTCTCCCACGTTCCAGGTAGATGCTTAAACCTCTGAGCCACCAGGGACTCCATAATTTTTTATCCAGAAACACCCTCAAAAGAAACACCCAAAATAATGTTCGACCTTATACGTGGGCACCCTGTGGTCTAGTCAAATTGACAAATAAAATTAACCACTACTGCTTTATTATATACAGTAAGATTCATGAATTTTAAATGAGCAGTTCAATGGACTTTGACAAATATATAAGTAGTATAGCAACTACCACAATCATGATACAAAGCATTTTCGTCAGCTCAGTATGCTTCCTTGTGCCCCTTGCACTAATCCCTTGCTCCCAAGCCCTGCCTCTGACAACCACTGACCTGCTTTCAATCACTATACCTTTGCCTTTTCTAGAGTTACATAGCAGTGGAATCACATAGGATGTAGTCTTTTAGGTCTGGCCTTTTCACTTAGCATAATGCATAATGATTTATTCATATTGTTAAGCATATCAGTAGTTCAGGTGTTTTGATTGCTGTGTAGTGAGCGATCCCTTGTATGGATACACCACAATTTGTTTGTCCCATTCATTCACTGAAAGACAATGGGTTGTTTCTAGTTGTTGGTAATTACTAATAGACCTGCTATGGACATTTGTATATAGGTCTTTGTATGTAAGTTTTCACTTCTCTAAGTACCCCGGAGTGGGACTGCTGGGTCATATGGAGAGCATGTATTTAAGCTGCCAAAATGTTTTTCAGAGTGGTTTTATCATGTTGCATTCCCACCTGCAGTGCATGAGAGTTCTAGTTGCTAAGTATATCCTAGTTAACAGTACTTCAGGAGCAACCATGAAGGAAGTGTAAGGAGGAACAGAAGGAGAGAAACTGGATGCTCTAGAAACTAACTAAGCTACTTTAACTGAGAAAACTTCAGAGTGTAGATACTTGAGGCAAAAGTAAGAAGGAAAAAAATGATGGGAAAGAGGCAATTATCACTTAAAATGTAGTGTATATTTGCTGAAACAACAGGAATTACAGGTTGTGAAAATGGCCTGCGGCAGAGAGAGTCAGAAGAAAAATAACTCTTATTCAGTGAATGAGGCAACAGTTAGGAAAAACAGGCCTGGTGACTGAAGAGAGAGAAAAGTGTTCAATAGAGGACATTTCCTCCCCTTGTTTATCCTGTTGGTCTACCTGCAGTGTGCCCTTGTTATTGAGGAACAGTTTATGTTTTTACTATTAATTAAGTATAAATATACATATAAGACTCATCTGCATGAGGGCATATAGCATAACACAGTGTCTCTGAAGCCTTAATATGCTTGGGAATCACCTGGGCATCTTATTAAACGTAGCATCTAATTCAGTAGGTCCAGGGCAGGGTCTGAAATTCTGCATTTCTAATGAGGTTCTATGTGGGGACAACACTGTGAGGCTGCAGACCGCAGGCTAGTGGTTATGAGTGTAGACTTTGGAGCCAGACTGCACAGGTTCAAATCCTACCTCTGTCACTTAGAGCTCTGAAACCAGGTCACACTTCTTAGCCCCTCTTCCTCAACTTTCGCATCTGTAAAATGGAGATGACAGCAGTGCACAATACCTCACAGAGGCATTTTGAAGACTACATATGTTACTATATGTCAGCACTTAGACCAACGCCAGGCACATAGGAGGTGCCAGACCATATTCCTTTAGTGTTCAACAGGTTCCACTGACCCAGGCAGCAAGGTGTCTAACTGCTTTAAACCACGCTGATTGGGTCCTGCCCGGTGTTTTAGTTCCTCCTGGGTCCTGTGACATACTTCTGGTGGCAGCCACTGGTTCTACTAGTGGTGCTAATTAAGAAGCCCATTCAGAGTCACTAGGCTGAGACTGTCCCAGAAAAGGAAAATCCACTGAACAGATTTCAAAGAGAGAGAGACTGACCATTCAATGTGTTTTACCTGGTGGATATGTCACCGGGTTCAGCCCCATGGGGCGACCAGGGCCTCCACACAATAGATATTTCTACAGGCTGGACTATTGCTGGGATGGTGCTCAGAGAGTGTGTTTGAAAGAATTTCCAGCCTAACCTGAGGGCACAGCTGCTAGCTAAGATTGCTGCACCCGGTGCCCTTCCCTCCAGGAGAAGCAGGCAGTCACTCGGCCACACCAGCCAGTGAATAGACTCTCTATTGCTGTTTGCATCCTGCCCCTTTAATCTGCCGCCAGCACCCCTGTAGACAGCCTAATTGGTCCTCTGGATCCAGCCCTCTTTGGCCTGTCAGCTCAGCTCTGTGTTCATGGCCTGCTTTCATCTCCCGGCTTGCTTGGCACATTGCTCTATTCTGGTCGCTTTCTGATACTAAAACGCAGCTTACAGAGCTTGGATGATCTTCATACCATTTCTGCCTCCCCGTTAGTAACCGTGCTAGAAAAACAGCTGTTAATCTCAATTAAGTTTTGATTGCTAATTAGCAGCTACCTGTCAGGATCAAGCCGTTCTCTTCCCGGTCCCTTTAGCTATTTCTCATGCAACTGGTACAATTGGTTTCCATGAGAACCATTTAGCTAGACACCTTCTTGACCAAAACGGCCACATCTTCTGCGGCTTTTGTAATATCTTTCCAGTAAGCTCTGAGGTTCCTTGTCTACTTCCTGCTCCCTGGTTTTCTTAATTTCATTGTTCAGCTAGTTTTCAATGGAAGCCACTCCATCTCTATTGCCAGTGTGTCTTGGAAAGGAAATCAGGGGATTAACAAGACCATTCATTGAAGTCAGGTTAAAATTTAAAATTTTGTCTTAAAACTTCCATTCTCTAGTTCTGCATGTAAGATGCCTGGAAGGTGCCACTCCATCCTAACAGATAAAAAGTTGATCAAACTGAAAAGCCAACAAATTGGAAGATTTGATTCTTTGAAACTATTCTTTTTATCACTTCCAGGGAACCATAGAGGAAGTAGAGACATGTGCTTCACTTTTTAATGATTTCCTTTGTGATTTCTTCACAATAATTTATGCTTAAAGAGGACATTTCACCCTATATTTACCTCTAGCATTTAATAGGTGAAAGGTCACTCATGGCAATTTATTTTAGGCTGATAATTTAACTTTGTTTCTCCCAATAGTTAACCATCTGTCCCAGAACCATTTTTTCAATAATGAATCTTTTTCTCACTGATTTGTGATACCGTCTTTAATATATACTAAGTCGGCATCTATACTGGGGTCGATTTCTGGGCCATCAAATCCATTACATGGATCTGCCTGCCAATTCTTTTGTCAGTAGTACACTGCTTTAATTATTGACGTTGCATTATCTGGTAGGGCAAGTGCTCTTTTGTTAGTCTTGCAATATATTCTTGGCTATTTTTGCCTTTTATTTTAAAAATTCCTTTGTCAGACTCTCCTCCCCCTATGTAGTATTTCCAAGAGGACTTCATACAACTACTAAGAATTTTCTGAAATACTGGCATCACTTTTCCAGTGCAAAAACACTGTATCAATTTATTTAAGGCTTCTTTTACATATCTCAAATTTTCGCAGTGTTCTGCAAACAGTCACATACTTTCCTAGGCATTTTATCTTTTCTGTTGAAATTATGAAGTGGAAATTTATTTTTCATTACAGTTTCTTATTCCCATTATGAGAGAGATTTGGGGGTGGAGTAGGGGGGGATATTTGCAGTAAGAGAATTCAATGTGAATTGGGGGTTTTGGCTCCTGAATGTGGGTGTTTATCTTGGATTTCAATATGTTTGAATTAATGGCAGTGCTTGGTGGCTCTTGACTAAAAACTCATAATAATATGCTTGCATTATGCTGGATTTTCACAATAAAACAAAAAGAATGTTAAAAATCTAATAACAAAAATGTAATTCAGAGTTAAGCTGCTCTTCAGTAGCCAGGGACAATGGAGTGCATCAAGCATACAATTAAGCAGATACCTTCTTTTTCATTTTATCCAAGGCCAGTTCACTTAGCGCCTGAGTATTGCTAGAATATGTCAGCCCCTTAATAATATTTTTTAATTTAGTTGATATTCCCAAATGATCTTTCCAATTTTGAATGATGTTTTGTACGTTGCCTTTAGTTCACAAAGCAGATGTATTCTTCCAGTAATAAAATCTTATCTTGGTACTAAAATTCAGTTAGGCATGCTCTGAAGATATGCTAACATGAAAATGCTGTTTCATAATGCTGGGGGATACATAAATTTGAAGAAAAGATTATCTTAGAAGAAAATCTTACTCAAAAAGTTAAATAAGCATAATTACAAAAAAGAGAGAAAGGAAGAAGATCTCAAAGCCTAACTTAATCATCAAATCTAAAGTATTTCATCAGATCTAAGATCCCACCATTATGAAACACACCACCACATTGTGTACTGCAAAGAAATAAAGAGAGTCTACCAGGTATATTATGTCATGCTGTAGATTATAAGACTCTTTCCAGTTTTAGAGATTTTAAAATCGAAGAGGAAACTGTACTTTTTAGAATCAATGATATATGTTAGAATGCTTTCTGTAATTAACAGAAACCTGATTGAGAAATATGTCAGCTCACATCCTGGAAGGTGAGAGAAGGACAGTTTCAGGAAGGGGCTGATCCAGAAGTTCAATATTGTCATTAAAGACCCACAACAGACTGGTTCCAAATAGGAAAAGGAGTACGTCAAGGCTGTATATTGTCACCCTGCTTATTTAACTTATATGCAGAGTACATCATGAGAAACACTGGACTGGAAGAAACAAAAGCTGGAATCAAGATTGCCGGGAGAAATATCAATAACCTCAGATATGCAGATGACACCACCCTTATGACAGAAAGTGAAGAGGAACTCAAAAGCCTCTTGATGAAAGTGAAAGTGGAGAGTGAAAAAGTTGGCTTAAAACTCAACATTCAGAATACAAAGATCATGGCATCCGGTCCCACCACTTCATGGCAAATAGATGGGGAAACAGTGGAAACAGTGTCAGACTTTATTTTTCTGGGCTCCAAAATCACTACAGATGGTGACTGCAGCCATGAAATTAAAAGACGCTTACTCCTAGGAAGGAAGGTTATGACCAACCTAGATAGCATATTCAAAAGCAGAGACATTACTTTGCCAACAAAGGTTCGTCTAGTCAAGGCTATGGTTTTTCCTGTGGTCACGTATGGATGTGAGAGTTGGACTGTGAAGAAGGCTGAGCGCCGAAGAATTGATGCTTTTGAACTGTGGTGTTGGAGAAGACTCTTGAGAGTCCCTTGGACTGCAAGGAGATCCAACCAGTCCATTCTGAAGGAGATCAGCCCTGGGATTTCTTTGGAAGGAATGATGCTAAAGCTGAAACTCCAGTACTTTGGCCACCTCATGTGAAGAGTTGACTCATTTGAAAAGACTCTGATGCTGGGAGGGATTGGGGACAGGAGGAGAAGGGAACGACAGAGGATGAGATGGCTGGATGGCATCACTGACTCGATGGATGTGAGTCTGAGTGAACTCCGGGAGTTGGTGATGGACAGGGAGGCCTGGCGTGCTGCGATTCATGGGGTCGCAAAGAATCGGACACAACTGAGCGACTGATCTGATCTGATCTGATCCTCTCACAGGATCAACTTCATTCTCTAAGGCTCGTTCCCTTTCTAGGTAAAAACACAGATGCCAGCAGCAAATGGAGTACAGAATTCCATATTTACATTGAGTCAAAGGCAGAGGATTATTTCCAAATAATTGAGAAGAAAGTTCCCAGATGTCCCTAACCAACTTCTCGTGTTCTCAGCAGTCCAACTCCAAACTGAGTCACTTCCCTGAATAAACTACTCTCTGAGCTGTGTTGTCCAATATAATGAAGACTCACTCTTATGGCTGCCTGCAGAGGCAGATGGACCCTTGTTTAAAGTTTGGTTGTATTGAGAATGATGCCATATACATACACCAAGGATATGAAGTTTCATAACTTACATGACTGAGGTCTCTAGAGAGAGCAGGGCAGCCCTCTCTAACAGAGTTGAGACAGCTTGAGAGTGCAGGGATAAGAGGCTGGCCTGATTGCTCATTATAGTCAGGGGTGGGGCCAGTAGGAGCGTCACATGGTGTGAGCAGCAGTCTATGTGGTTTGAATCATCCATCAGTGCCCAAAGAGGGAGCACCAGGCTTTCTTCTGAGCTTGCATAGATCTGGGGTAAATGATGAGGCTTAAAAGGTATCAGAAGTCAAATATCAAAAAAATAGAGAGTTCTTAGGATACTCTCTAAAGGCGATTGTCTACATGTCTACATTTAAATAATTTAAGTTAAATAAAATTAAAAATTCAATTCTTCAGTCATACTGGACACATTTCAAGTGCTTGGTAGCCACATGTGATCAACTTACCATCTCAGAAAATACCGCTGCACAACACTGGTTGCTAGAGCAAGGGTCAGCAGACTTTAGCTCAAAAGCCAAATTTCATCCAGTATCTGTCTTTGTATAGCCTTCTAGTTAAACCTGGTTTTTACATTTTTAAATGGCTGCAAAAAATCAAAAGTAAAATATTTCATAGTGTGAAAATTATATGAAATGAAAATTGTAGTGGCCACAAAGTTTTCTTGGAACTCAGCCGTATCCACTCATCTTTGCACTGTCTGCTCTGCTTTCGTGCTACCATGGCATCAGGAGTTGCCGCAGAGACTGTCTGACCACAAGGCCTCAGGTGTTGACTACCTGGCCCTTTATAGGAAAGCTTTGCTGACCATGGTCTGCAGGAAGAGGATGAACCTCTCCAATCAGGCTCACTCCTGGATGCATGGGGTCAGGTTCCTCGAAGTCAGATCGCGTACACGGAGGCCTGGAGGGTGCCTGAGCAATCTCAGAACAAGCAGAGCCGGAGGCTGGGCAGGCACCACCAATGTCCACTACCCCGAAAAGAAAACAGACTCGTGTTTAACTTCCTTCTGAAACTGAGATGATGGTCGCCAAAGGGGACCTCTCTGCTCACTAAGCAAATGACATTTCTTGCTATAGCATGGCAACGTTTCCACACTAAGACACAATACTTGAATTCTACTTTATGTTCATGATTTCATGCAAGACCCATGCTTTCTCAATCCTGACACGTATATTTTATGTTAGTCCATTTGTTTTCATTGTTACTGCTGGTACACATAAGATACAAAAATTCAAACCAATTTCTTGTGTCACAACCTTCATGCTCATCTTTTCCCCTATGCCCTCCACCTCCTCTACCTCTGCCTCCTGATTTTCTGTCAACTACTTAAATTTCTTTTTTTTTTTTTTGGCCATGCCCCATGGCTTGTGGGATTTTAGTTCCCCGACCAGGGACTGAAGCTGGGCCCTTGGCAGTGAGAGTGTAAAGTCCTTATCATTGGACTGCCAGGGGAATTCCTAAATTTCTTACTCTAAAGATCCCTAATTAATTTTGGTGAGATAATTTTTTAAAGCAATATTTAAGCAAGAATTTTTAACATTAGAAATTATTGATCTTTTCATGTGTACCAATTTCATCACTACCCATTCATAAGTTCACTTTTTACCTCCCCTCACCTTTTAGAAAATGGACCAGAGATTGAGTTGATGTTGCAGAAACATTATTAAAGCATGTTTTCATCTACTTAGGATGAAAATAGGATACAGTGCAAGCGAACTCTAGAATAAGAATAGGATCTCTTACCTAGAGAATTTGAGGTGAGTTTGACTCTAAAATGTCTTATTTTCCCTGGTGGATTTATCAAGTGGAATTTCAGTATAATTCAAATAAATGAGTATTCCTGTGAATGGTAAATAAGTTTTGAATAAGAAGCCTGGACACTGACTTTGTAATAAAGCTTGTGGATTTTAAGAAAGGTAAATTAGAAAGGGGGGTGGTTGAGTTAATTAAAAAGAGAGAAGGAATGTCAGGTGAGAATATTTCATCTTGACTAGTTTGGCGAAAGCTGTTATGATATGGATATTGTAGAAACCTAGAAATTCATTATTGGCCTGATTGGTAATTGGCTTGGAAAGAAACAAATTGTGGATTTTAAAATTTGTGCTGCCCCCAGAGCTATTCTCTTCTTAAAAAATTAGACTGTCTTTACTGAAAGCATTTTTAACTTTCGCCATAGGTGGAATCTTACCAAAAGGTACACAGTCCTATTGAAACAGCTCACCGCCTCACCCTCTGCCCACCAGGGTGGAGGATTAGCAGCTGCTTCTATGTCCTGATGCTGACATGCATCATGGTGGAGGAAGGAATAGAGGTTGCTGAGGTCCCAGAGGAGTGAGCTGCAGGAACCAAATGGGTGGGACTGGATTTCAGGAGAGAGAAAACAGAGGGGAAGAGCAGGATTGTGTTACGGCTATTCGACTTTCCTTCCTGCTTCTCAGGATATATGAGGTTTAATCCTCAGGCGGGTAACAGGACAGCAAGAGGCCTAACAGAGAAGTGGTTTGCACTGCGTGCCCCAGTCATGCAGAGGCCACGTACCACTTCTGCCCACTGCAATGGCCCTGAGGCCAAGCTGGGAAGACTGTCCCCTGCAGTCGCCCTCACTTAAGGCCCACCTTTGCATCCTCAGTCACCAGCCATGACCACTCAGTTATTCCAAAATCTTCAGCCTGCCCAGCACAATAGCAGTGGGAGAGGTCAAGGTGGGCTTTGTTCTACCCCATTCTACCTGAATGGCTTCTTTTGGAGGATGGAGCCAAGGAGTAAGGGCTATAGATACTACGTGCTATCTGAGCATAAAACGTTAATCCTTTCCTTACCTCGTACATCTGCTTCTCTTGTCGCCACATGCTTTTTTCCCATATATCCTTTGAAGCTCTTTGAAGACAAAGAAGCTCTCTATCCTTTACCCAGGAAAGTTCCACATGCAAAGAGATCCTTTCAAGTGCGCTTTTAATCACACCAGAAACAGGCTTGCCCTGTAGTTTCTTGTATGTGGTTGGCATACTGCAGGCCTTGTTATTCTCAGATTGAAGATGTTATTTCCCAACACCTGAAGATTATGTGTCTAGATACCTTAGAAGAGAAGAGATGCACTGATAACCGTATTAAAATCATAAAAACATAAAACCATTGTGTTTTTCAAGGTGGAGTCAGGTTGAGTTAATCAGAATTGGTTTGCAAGATCCCATTTGTTTCTGTGTTTAAAATAGTGTCAGGTTGACAAGTCTTTTGTTCCCACACTATCACGCTGGCTTCTATTCTAATCTGCGTGATACCCGGACAATACAGATAAGCTAAACATGGTTTAATCAATTCTGACTCTTCTGATCTGACTGATACTTTTGCATGGATTTTTATTAATCAGAAATGTATAGAATATTCATGCCTCATCCCACAGTTATGACAGGTGCAGACCTGGCTTTTCATATGTTCAGAATGATGCCACAATTCAGGTCCTTTTCATCTGACATGCTACTAATTGAATGATTTCTTTTCTTTTTTGAAATAATAGAATAGCCTGTTGGCTTCATACTTTTGAAATGGGAAATGGGAAAGGGGGTTTAGAAAAGCTTCTGTGAAGTGTTACCAAGGGTAAATAAATTTGTAATGAAGTAATTCACATACCTTCTCAACATAAGAGAACTTCTAAGGGTTCTATTGACTTGATGAGAATAATGGAAAAATATCCAAAATTAACTCTGTAGAAAATATCAAAAGATTCAAATAAACACAGAAGGTAGGTATCATTTTACCTTCAACGGGAGCACATTTTTTCTGTTCTCCATCAGAGTACAGAGAATAACATCTGGTCCCCAGCACAGGGCAGATCTCTGGTTGTCTTATCAAAAGCAAACAGATACTTTCTAGTCCATCTAGGGAATGCAGAAAGCTAGAAATAGCATCATACTCATCCCTACACAAACAACAATAGCAACAGCATCAATACGCACACGAAAACTAGACAAACAGCAAATCCACAACATCACTTTACCCTCTAAAAGAGCTAACGAATGACAGATGCCCACAAAGAGATGATGTGAGGACACTTTCTCACCTGGGACAGATGCAGCTGGACACTGGTAGAAGAACTTAGGTGAATTGTTAACAAATTAATGAGGCTAGCAAAGGCTGAGTGTAGGCAAGTAATGCAGAGAATACAGAACTGCCAATGACTTTAGATTCTCACCCACTTGTATTCTCTTTCCCACTAATGTTAGCAGATGCTCAAAAAAAATAATAATAATGATGAGGGTCTTGAGAAAGCATTCTTGGAAGTGCATGTTTGTGGGAGGTGAATGGTAGGGCTGTGGGAAGGAATCTCTTCTCCTCGATCTTATAGAATAAGCCTTATGCTGTGGGAAGAAAGGCAGCAAATACTGTCACTCTTAGGTCTGGTGAAAACCCACTGCAGCTGGGGAAGAAAATAGAAAAAGTAAACCTCTAAACATCAGGAAGGGGCCGTAGTGTTGAGAAAGCAGTGAAAACCCATGAGACTCAGGGACACAGTGACTGGCTAAGTCTGAACAGAGAATACCCCTGTCACCATCACCAGGTTAATAAGAAACAAGCCAGAGTGGAATTCTGCTGGGAGAACTAGAAAGCATGGAAAGAGACTCTCTGAGATGCAGCAAAAAGCAATGACCTGATGCTCAGAGTGAAGCAGACACTGAAAAATACCCCGTATTGAACCAGCCCCCATCTTAAACACGTCATTACAAGAGTAAATGGAAGCCTTTGGTGCACTAAGGGTAGCCATAGCAACCCTAAATACATCTCAACTCCTCGGTAGACTGATTCAAAACCACACACTAAAGGCATCAATAGGAGAGATATGCCCATTCACAGACAGAAAGAGTATTTATCTCAGTCTCAACTGTGCTACACAAGATGTCCAGCTTTCAACAACAACAACAAGAAAATGAGGCAGATGAAAAAGCAAGTGAAAACAACACACTGCAAAGAGAAAAAGCAAACAACAGAAACAGACTCAGATACGCAAATGCTGGAACTTTCAGACAAGAGATTCGAAACAACCATTATTAATATGTTAAAGACTCTAACTGGAAAGGAGTACAATATACAAGAATAAGGTGGGTAATTTCAGCAAAGAAATTAAAACCATAAGCAAAGGGCACACGGAAATGCTTAAAATGAAAAAGCCCCAGTAAATAAGGAGGGCATCACTGACTCAAGGACATGAGTTTGAGCCAACTCCGGGAGATGGTGGAGGACAGGGAAGCCTGGTGTGCTGCTGTCCACGGGGTCACAGAGAGTCGGATGCGACTGAGCAACTGAATAACAACAATGCTAAATAAACAAATGGAACAGAGTGTAGAAGAGCTGTGGGAAAATATCACATGGTCTGCTACACTGATTTCAGAATGAATGCAAAACTTTCTTGACAAAATTCAACATCCATCCATGATTAAAACTTCTCAGCAAACTAGGAATAGAGGAAAACTGTGTTAGGATAAAGGGCATTCTTCTCGGAGTCGAAGGCTAACGTCATATGTGAAGACGGAATACTTTCCCCCAATGTGGGGAACAAGGCAAAAAATAATCATTCCTCTTCAACATTATACTAGAAGTCCTATCCAGGACAATCAGGCAATAAAAAGAAACAAAAGGCATACAGACTGGAAAAGAAGAGATAAAATTCTCTCCACAGATGACATAATTGCCTATGTGGACAATATAACAGAAGTCCTAAAACTGATAACTAAGTTCAGCAAGGCTGCAAGGTACATGGCCAATATGCAAAAATGAATTATATTTTTGTATGTAAGTAGTAAAATTTAGAATTTGGAGTTAAAGATAGCAACATGATTTACAATACCACTAAGTACAGGATCTATATCTTGAAAACTACAAAACATGAGTGAAATCAAAGAAACTTAAAGAAATGAGAGACACTGTATTCACAGATTGTGTCAATATTGTTAAGGGGTCAATTCTCCCCAAACTGATTTAGAAATTCAAAGAAATCACAGTGAAAATCCCAGGAAGATGTTTTACTAATATTGGTAAGTTGTTTGTAATATTTATATGAAAGAAGAAAGGAACTAAACTAGCCAAAACAATTTTGGAAAGGAAGAAAGCCGCAGGACTCACACTGGCTGATCCCAAGGATTACGATAAGCTACAGTAATCAAGACAGTGAGTTACGGGCAAAAGAATAATCACATAGATCAATGGAGCAGACGAAGATTTCAGAAGCAGACTCACACATATGTGACGACTGTTTTTTGACAAAGGTGCAAAGGCAATTCAGGAAGAAATGATAGTCTTTTCAATAGATGACACTGGATGTCCCTACGCAAAATAAATTTCACCTTGATCCATACCTTTTACAAAATGACTCAAAGTGGACCATAGACTTACAGATAAAATGCAAATCTATAGAATTCAAGCTCCAAGAAGTCAAGGATGTTCAATTTATGTCTAATTATACTCAGTGAGTAATGTCTAGATTATGCAGAACCAGTCCCTCCTCTATGAAGGGATCCTGAATATCAATATCTCTGAGCTTCCTCTGGGCACCTGCTAACAGAGTGAAGTCCAAATTCAGAGCTTGGCACACAGCAGGCCCCCAGCAAATGTGAGTACCTACGACAGCACCTAACAGATGCCTTTCTGTTGTCCATCTTCTCCTCTAAGTCGTGTGGTTCCACTTAGCTATAAAGTTCTCATTTCTGTTAACTATAAGAAAAGGTAAATCAAAGCAGACCTAAAAATGCTGTTTTTCTCACTTGGCTCCTGCTTCTGTCCAATTTGCCCTTCTTTGAGGACCTCTTTGTGTCAGTCTCTGGCTGATCAGTGTTCACACCACGTCCTGATTTAGTATAACCTGCAATTTTCATGAACACGAAGAGACATTCACTCCCTCATCCAAATTAATGATGAAGGCGTTAAATTAGACCATCCCCGACAGCCATCTCTGCACCTTCCTACAACTAGTTACTTTGCAATTTATCAATAACCTTTCTTTATGATCTTGTAGCTAATTTTGCAAATAAAATTTCCTGAGACATATCAAATCTTTACCAACATAAGATATATTACATCTCTTACATTTCCCCTTCATCTATTCATAACTCTGTCAAAAAAAAAAAAAAAAAGCTTTTGTGCTGGCATGATTTGTTTCTTTGACGCCTAAGCCACTTATTGTTCCTGATATCATCACTTTCCTGATACTTAAACACACACATAGACACACACACACACAATTATTATGGCTGGATAAGATGTTTACATGGTGATAATTGCCAGTATCTTTCTTTTTGTCTTTCTCACTTTGAAGAACAGGCTATGTTTCATATTCACGTCAGTACATCAGTCTTATAATTTTCCTGATTCTACCAAGTGTTTAGCCTGATTTTCTATGATTACTATGTGAATCTTATCAGGAGACCATTCTCTGAATCTTGAGTTATGGCCTGTGTAATACAGGCCAGTGTCAAGGAGGTCCCTGCCTCCTCCCAGTGCCAGGGAAAAGTACTTTCCAGGCTACAAAAGGGAAGCACAAGAATCCTAGGTTCTGACATTGGTGGAAATATTTTTAGGACATTCTTGTGGGGATACACAGTTTTAGAAAATGATAAGAATTACAGAAATCAGTTCAGAATAGAAATTTTGCCTCATTTACGTGTGGCTAAAAATAAATTAGGAATTTTGGCCATTTTAATCTCTTTAATATTTTACTTCTTTTGATGCCTTGTCTTTTTAAAGAAAGGAAGTTGACATTTATGGAAAGCCTATCATAGGCCAGACATTTTCTAGCTGTCATTTAGTCCACATAACAACCTTTAATATATATTTTATTATCCCCATTTTACAGATGGCATTGTAGAGACTGTGATTATACGGATGTGCCTGAGGCTACAGGGCAAAGGATAGGTCTGGGACTCGTATGCAGTCTGTGTTATTTCAAAGACCAGTCATTCTACATAGTCCATACTATAATTTGCAGAAAATCATGCCGTGACTGTAGATACGTCTCTTAACTACTCTTATCCATTTCCTCACCTGTGAAAGAAGAGGTGGGCGTAGCTCAGTACTAGGATATGTGCTTGTTCCAATACTCTGAGAACCTTGAAGAATTTGAATTCGGGGCAAGAGAAGACCTGATGCTTTTCTACAGGGACATATTAATTTTAAAAGACAGAAAAAATATAGAGAGAGGGCAATAAAAGGAGGGAGGAATTGGCCTAAGGAAATATGGGTGAGGTTCATGCATGTTCAGAGAGCTTAACAACTAGACGCAAGTTTGCAGGTTTAGGATGCCTGAGGAACTGAATTCCCTTCAAAGTTGCCTTAGATACCTCGACAAGAAAGATGAGAAATACCTGGATTTAAAAGTGTATCATTTCTGGACTGCTGCTTCCAACTCTTAAGTTTCTATACTGCATCAGGTCATCAAAAAGACAGTTGTTTGCACCGAGGTCCATCCTTCTGAAGAGCATGATTGTGTTTACTGGTATTTCCAGAACCACCATCACTTTAAGAATGTAAATTATTTGGGCACTCTTATGTTTTATATCCCTTTCCCCCTCTTCCTTTATACACAGTAGAAGATGACTTTTCACATGATTTACTACCTAAATTTAGTGATCTATAGTTGTAATAGGTGCCACTACTTATACGATTGACTACACTTCTCCTTCTTCCCTCCTTTCCTCCCGTCCCACCTTTTTTATGGAGCACTGTTTTACTTTAAGGAGTTACTGTGTTCTAATTTGTAGCTTTTACAAATGGTATCATATTTTAAAGAATTCAGTGGGTACAACTTTAATTAAAAATTCTCTATATTTCCATGGAGTCAGTCTAACGCTTTTTTTTTTAATTTTTAATTTTTTAATTTTATTTTATTTTTAAACTTTACAATATTGCATTGGTTTTGCCAAATATTGAAATGAATCCACCACAGATATACATGTGTTCCCCATCCTGAACCCTCCTCCCTCCTCCCTCCCCATACCATCCCTCTGGGTCATCCCAGTGCACCAGCCCCAAGCATCCAGTATCATGCATCGAACCTGGACTGGCGACTCGTTCCATATATGATATTATACGTATTTCAATGCCATTCTCCCAAATCATCCCACTCTCTCCCTCTCCCACAGAGTCCAAAAGACTGTTCTATACATCAGTGTCTCTTTTGCTGTCTCGTACACCGGGTTATTGTTACCATCTTTCTAAATTCCATATATATGCGTTAGTATACTGTATTGGTGTTTTTCTTCCTGGCTTACTTCACTCTGTATAATAGGCTCCAGTTTCATCCACCTCATTAGAACTGATTCAAATGTATTCTTTTTAATGGCTGAGTAATACTCCATTGTGTATATGTACCACAGCTTTCTTATCCATTCATCTGCTGATGGACATCTAGGTTGCTTCCATGTCCTGGCTATTATAAACAGTGCTGCGATGAACATTGGGGTACACGTGTCTCTTTCAATTCACAAAAAACCTCGAATAGCCAAAGCTTTCTTGAGAAAGAAGAATGGAACTGGAGGAATCAACCTACCTGACTTCAGGCTCTACTACAAAGCCACAGTCATCAAGACAGTATGGTACTGGCACAAAGACAGAAATATAGATCAATGGAACAAAATAGAAAGCCCAGAGATAAATCCACACACATATGGACACATTATCTTTGACAAAGGAGGCAAGAATATACAATGGATTAAAGACAATCTCTTTAACAAGTGGTGCTGGGAAATCTGGTCAACCACTTGTAAAAGAATGAAACTAGAGCACTTTCTAACACCATACACAAAAATAAACTCAAAATGGATTAAAGATCTCAACGTAAGACCAGAAACTATAAAACTCCTAGAGGAGAACATAGGCAAAACACTCTCTGACATACATCACAGCAGGATCCTCTATGACCCACCTCCCAGAATATTGGAAATAAAAGCAAAAATAAACAAATGGGACCTAATTAAACTTAAAAGCTTCTGCACAACAAAGGAAACTATAAGCAACGTGAAAAGACAGCCTTCAGAATGGGAGAAAATAATAGCAAATGAAGCAACTGACAAACAACTAATCTCAAAAATACACAAGCAACTCCTACAGCTCAACTCCAGAAAAATAAATGACCCAATCCAAAAATGGGCCAAAGAACTAAATAGACATTTCTCCAAAGAAGACATACAGAAGGCTAACAAACACATGAAAAGATGCTCAACATCACTCATTATCAGAGAAATGCAAATCAAAACCACTATGAGGTACCATTTCACACCAGTCAGAATGGCTGCTATCCAAAGTCTATAAGCAATAAATGCTGGAGAGGGTGTGGAGAAAAGGGAACTCTCTTACACTGTTGGTGGGAATGCAAACTAGTACAGCCACTATGGAGAACAGTGTGGAGATTCCTTAAAAAACTGTAAATAGAACTGCCTTATGATCCAGCAATCCCACTGCTGGGCATACACACTGAGTCTAACGCTTTTAAAACTCTGACGGATTGAGTATTTTAAGCAAGTGTCCTTTCCTTAGCAGCTTCAACACAGTGAAGTCTTTTAGGACAGATTTCTGTGCACTTCTGGATGATAGGTGAGGAATGGAGAAATGCGGGCTAACTAGTAGAAACTGAAGATTGAAGTAATTCTTCAATCATACTGAAAAAAAGATGTATTTAAAAAACTGAGATTCATGTAATTTTTTGACTTGATTGAACTACAAACTCTCAGCAAGAGTTTGATTTCCAGCCCATGATCCAGACCAAAGAGGTTTGGATGAGCTTCAGTTAAGTATGCAATTCTAAGCTCTTGGCATTCTGCTCATCAAGAGTAAAGGCATGCTACAGATGACAAGAGGAGGAGCTTCTGAGTCCTCTAATTTCCACTGTCTGGGCCATTAACAAGTGTTGCACAGTATCCGAGCACATAATGCCAGCATGGCGTCCTTTCCCAGAGCAGCTACTCTGCTGCCCCACTTTGGTTACTTCTCCAGGCTGGGAACACAAAGGGATGGCAAATCTAGGATAACAAATACCACTGGCATAGTATCGTCAGGGATGCAGAGTGGCAGTGAAGTTACTAAGCCACACGGAGCCCCACTTTTTCTATCTTTAAAATGGGGGATATGTATGTTTATATAAAGTGTCTGGCAAAATGCTGAGCTAGAAAGCACAATAAAGCCCCCCTGGCATCTGGTGGCTGTTGGTATTGTCCAATGAATGCAACAAGCCCACAGTGAGGGCCTGCTTCCTGCCCATTCCTTGCCAGGCTCTGAGATGACAGACGGAGGGCTCCTGTCCAAGCAGAGCCTGCAGCGGCCCCTCCCCAGCCCATGCTCTTCTCAGGCAAATGTGCCCAGAGCCCCCCGCCACCCCCCAGGCTGGTTAGGCCTCTGTCATGTGCTGCCTTCTCACCCAGCTCAGCAGGCCTGTGGCTCAAGAAATTCTGGGGTGGGGAAGAAACCTTGGCCAATGAAATGCAAGAGGAGTTTTAACTTCTTTATTCCCCAATTTCTGAACCTAGATGGTCATGAGAACTTAACATATGCTTTTGTTTCCCTTAGCACCTCAAAATCCATATACTTCTTAGTTCAGGCCTAAAGGTAACATGCTCTTCTGCTGCTGCTAAATCGTTTCAGTCGTGTCCGACTCTGTGCGACCCCATAGACGGCAGCCCACCAGGCTCCCCCGTCCCTGGGATTCTCCAGGCAAGAACACTGGAGGGGTGTTCTTCTCCAATGCATGAAAGTGAAAAGTGAAAGGGAAGTCGCTCAGTCATGTCCAACTCTTAGCAACCCCATGGACTGCAGCCCACCAAGCTCCTCCGTCCATGGATTTTCCAGGCGAGAGTACTGGAGTGTGGGGTGCCATCGCCTTCTCCTGACATGCTCTGTATGAATATAACAGCCAAGGTGTCAGTGCTCAATCTGAACACATCTTAAAGTTGGAGACATGATGCCTGTTCTATACAAAGGTTTTAGGAAACTGCCACCGTCTGCCATGTGCAGGTGGTTTGTGTGTGTGTGTGTGTGTGTGTGTGTGTGTGTGTGTGTGTGTGTGTGTGTGTAGCGTAGGTTGTGTATGCTCTTTTAGAAAAATTATAAAATTGAGTAATACTGTAACTGACCTAAAATCCTACTATCCAGAGTCTATTTCACTGTTAATCTTCTAGACTCTTTTGGTTGTCCATATATGTGCATCTGAATCAAAAATGTAGCCATCCTGTAATAAAATAGGCTATTTTTTACATACTGATTTTATACTGCTCAATAATACTGTGACCCTCTTTGCATGTCTATAAATATATTCATATCTCCATTCCAAATGACTAATACCATAATTTATTTAATCAATTTTCTATTATCAGACTGTTTTAATTTTTTACTCATAAATGTGATATGAATATCTCAGGCTCTACTAGCCAGTGAGTACAAATACAGTCTCATTAACATTGATTTCCAAAATTTAGTAACCCTAGGGTCTCAGCTCTCATGGTTTTCAAAGTCTTCCTCTTTAAATACTTCCCAGAGTCTATGGGGGGCTTCTCCGGTGGCTCAGACAGTAAAAGAGTCTGCCTGCAATGCAGGAGACCTGGATTCGATCCCTGGGTCAGGAAGATCCCCTGGAGAAAGGAATGGCAACCCACTCCAGTATTCTTGCCTGGAGAATTCCAGGACAGAGGAGCCCGGTGGGCTATAGTCCCTGGGGTCACAAAGAGTTGGACACGACTGAGTGACTAACACTTTCGCTTTCAGAATCTACAGGAGTGCTCACTATGTCAGCGGGTCATTCCTGGCTACTGCTTGCCTCCATGACCAACAGATTCACTCCATGCCTGACAGTTCCACAGGGATACGCTTCAAGCTGAACTTTGTGTCTGTTGGCTTACCAAGTCATCACCATGTCCTGAAGATCTGTTGTTTCAAATGTTGACATAACCAAAATACCATCAATGCACTTGAAAATTGACTTTATTGCTCTACCACTCCTGAAAGTAAGAGGGAACGTGTATATATACTATGATCAGCTAGGGTCCCATAGCAAGACTGCTCAAAGCCCGGCTGTCTAGTGTGAGTGACACACTCTCTTGCACAGCTTCTCTCTCCGAGTGCCCACCCCACTTCCCTAGTAGGAGGAGGATGACCCACCATTCCAGTTTGCAGGGACATTCCTGATTTTAGTAACACAAGTCCCACGTTCCAGGAAGCTCCCAGTCCCCTACAAGCCAGAATGGTCAGTCACTAGTAGAGGAACTGGTTCAAGTACTGGCGTCAGCCAACATGCTGTGTTTACCGCACTGCTTCCTTCCAAGACTAGGCCCTTTGGCTCAGCCTGGCTTGCTTTCTTCTCTATGATAAAATTCATCCTAGGATCCCCCAGTCTCATTTCCACTGGGGCCACACTCACCAGACATACCTGATGTCTGAACCTCAAAAAAAAAAGGACAATGTTTCAAATAGTTTATCCTCAAGAAGCTCTTCAGCGCTATACTTAGCCTTGTGTTCAGCCTCTCAAACCAATGGGTACAAATGTCCCTCTGGTGGGAGAGATGCTGCCTGACCCTACTCTAGAAATTCTGGAATCCCATTGCTTTCATGTAAACAACACTCTGATGAACATCTAGTACTTAGAGCACTATGTAGAGATCTGATTGTTCCTTTAAGATAAATCCCCCCAAATATAATTGCCTTTGACTTTTGATACATATTGCCAGAGTGCCTTTTGGAAAGTCTGTTCCAATGAGCCGTTTTTTGATTTATTTTTTAAACCATGAAAATTTGTATCCAAGATGAAAAGAAGCTCTGACCTGTTTCTAGGATAACAGAGAACATTCTATGCCAGGAAGTCCTTGCCAGAGGTAAAGGGAGAGGATTTGAGAGGAGGGCTGGGCAGAACAGTTCCAGAGTCGCCTGAAAGAAGGTGAAGCTTTAATAAGCCCCCTCCACTCAGTGCTTTGTGATTCCTGGGCAGCACCTTCTCCTGGAGTATTCAGGTGGTCCCTCAGCTGTTTTCTCTTTCACTCAGGTCCAAATTCCTGCGGGCTGTCCAGGTAGACCCCAGCCAGGGAATTTGCACTTGGAAGAAAAACAGAAGCTGGGAAAATTGCATATCAACTTGCCCTCTTTCCTTGTTTAGATTCCCACAGAATGTGTGGCTGTTGGCCCTCAGGAAATAAAAATAATGAGAAATCCCAACCCAGGTCACTATTAGCAAAATGAAGCCATTGTCTAGTTGGCTGGAGAGTCGTCAAAGGTAGGGTGGGGAATTTCACTTTGGACAAAGCTCTGGGAACAGTGTGGGTCACTGATCAGGGTAACTGACAGGGCTCCATGTATCTCGAAACCCCTGGTCACAGGTCTCAGGGTTGCCTGGGCTCAGTCCCCTACTGAGGGGTTGGCTTGGGACCTCCCAGAATCAGGCAGGGAAAAGTGAAACCTGAGAGCATGGATCATATCAAGTGATTTTTTTACCCTATACGCTACACTCAATCCACATGCCAGGATGAAAAATACAAGAGATGTGTGTGTGCCAAGGGCACGCATACTGTTTCAAATCTAAGTAAAGAAAATATAAAGCATTCAAAATAACGAGGCTTGGACTTCCCTGGTGGTCCAGTAGTTAAGACTCCATGCTCCCAATGCAGGGGCCCTGGTGTGATCCCTGGTCAGGACCCTACCAGCTGCAACCGAAGAGTTCACATGTAGCAACTAAAGATCCCTCACACTGCAATGAAGACCAACGATCAAAGATCTTGTGTGCTGCACTAAGACCCCCTGTGGCCAAATAAATAAAAATAGATATTTAAAAAAAAGCAGGGCTTCCCTGGTGGTCCGGTGGTTAAGAATCCATCTTGCAGTGCAGGGGACACCAGTTTAATCCCAGGTCAGGGATGACCCCACACGCCACGGGGCAACTGAGCCAGTGCGCCACAGCTACTGAGCCCATGTACCACAATGACTAAAAAGCCTGTGCGCCCTAGAGCTTGCGCTCCACTTCAAGAGAAGCCACCACAATGAGAAGCCACCCTTGCAACACAGCTAGAGAGTAGCCCCCACTTGCCGCAACTAGAGAAAGCCTGAGCACACCAGTGAAGACCTAAGACAGCCCAAAACAAATAAATATTTTTGAGAAATAAAAAAATAAAGCAGATGCCATGCTTGCATGAACAATTTGCAATTCTCCGAATGCAAAAGTTACTGGCAATTGTCGACCCTTCAATGGGCAGTAAGGAAATAAGTAAGTAATATTACCCATTCAGTTCAGTTCAGTTGCTCAGTCGTGTCCGACTCTCTGCGACCCCATGAATTGCAGCACGCCAGGCCTCCCTGTCCATCAGGTCTGATATAAATGCTGAGTGAACTGACTAGCTATATATTCACATCATTAACCATCCAAACTAACACAAACAAAAGACCCAACTCCCTCAGCACACGGGCAGGGTCTGGAGCAACACTTAGTCCTAGCTGACCAAGTGTTTCCAACTAGGAAGAGGCTTCCAGAATGTTCCACTTTGCTCTGAGCTGTCTTGACTTCAAGGAAAAACAAGGAACCAAAAAAAGCACTGCCTTGAAGGTCATGCTGAGACAATGTTTTTATTTGGATGCTTAACTCTCCTATGTCCCCTGGGGAGAAAATTCCAGCAGAACATATAGGAAACTTGGTTTTGGGCCCCAGAATGTCAATTGTCTTGTTGTATAACCAAGAGCAAGTTGCTTCTCCTTTCTGAACATCAGTTTTCTGGGCTTTAAAATGAAGAATTTGAACTAAATTGTCTCCCAGAATCTTTTCACTTCTAATATTATCAGCAAAATAGCTCTCACCAAATATATAACCTGCATCTCATTTGAGTTTTGGAAAAGTTCAGTTTAAAGCTATCAATTGAATTTCTGCAGCCACCATTTGGAGAGTAACACGCTGATGTCCAGATTCACCTTCTTGCCCTCCGTTGTTTTACTGTCGCTGTTGTGAGTGGCCTTGGGCAATGGCAATTTTCCAAGATCCTTGGGCAAAAAAAAAAAAAAAAACGACCCGGAAAGTGCAGTCTTGTTGTGCCATTCATTGGGTTTCCTTGGCTTCTCAGAAGGCAGATTATACACCCCTTTGCCATTGTCACAATTATACTCCTTCTATATCTTATCCTTTTATGAAGTAGCTGTGATGCTCTCATCTAGATTGCAGACTCTAGATAGACTGATATTCAGACTTCTCCAAGTTCCAACTAAATAAACATCTGAATTGAAAACATTGCTGTCATCCAATCTGTTTATCTATAAGGGGTGGGTGATAAGGGAAGGAATAGCAAAAAGAAATAGAGGCAGAAGCTGGAGGCCCTGCTAACAGTGTGTGAAGGCTATATCTAGAGGGACTTGAGTGACTCCCAGTTGTTTCTTGGGACGGTCCTTTGGCTGTC
Source organism: Bos taurus (assembly GCF_002263795.3). Classification (NCBI taxonomy): domain Eukaryota; kingdom Metazoa; phylum Chordata; class Mammalia; order Artiodactyla; family Bovidae; genus Bos; species Bos taurus. The sequence goes on from NC_037347.1 coordinate 17,546,238, forward strand.
TCCTCTTCCTCTTCCCTAAGAATCTCCCAAGGACCAACTATGAAGAGCCATCTCGAACACTCTTGTTGACTCCCTCTATGTGCATTCTCTAGGGGGACTGGGCTGCTCAAATGGCTTCTGTTAGTGCTATTGACAGAAAGAGGACTCTCTGTTCTCCTTGAAGCCCCACGTCTCCTTGTCTTCCCCAGGCTTGTCTTTCTCATTGTCAGCTGGAAGACTACATGGCCAAATGATGAGCTCAAAATAGCGCACACCCAGTGGGCAAGTAATGTAACTTCCCTGGGCCAAAGGTTGCTTATTTACAAGATGGGAACAAGTGTCTATCTCATGCACTTGTCGTAAACTTTAAACACTGTAATGTGTATAAAATTCATGCTCGGCACAGAGTAAAAGCTGACTACAATGTAGTTATCGAGAAAGTCTAATAATTTGGTTGATGTTGGTTGGCGGCATAATGTGAAAGGGGAAAGCTCATTTTTATGTATCTTTCAGGTTTCAGATTCCATTGTAACACAAATGTAATTTCAGTGAAATCAGCAGGATGAGAGTGTACAGTCTTTCCTATGGCCACTAACTTGTGTGTATAAAATTAATGCTCAGCACACAGTAAAAGCCGAATAAAAGGTAGTTATCTAGAAAGTCTAAAAATTTGATGTTAGTTGGTGGCATAATGTGGTAGGGGAAAGTTCATTTTTATGTATTTTTCAGGTTTCAGATTTCATTATAGCACAAATGTAATTCCAGTGAAAGCAACAGGATAAGAGTGTTCCTTCAGCCACTACCAACCCTGGAAATTAACAACACTAAGAGGGCTATTTAGACAGTTGAAGGTTACATATTTACAGATGGGATTTTAAGGGTGAAAGCTCATTTGTAACCCTAAGGTGTTTAAACAACCCTGCAACTTGATCTTAAATTCCCCCAGCAGTATCTTAACTCTTCCAGCCTCCTGTCTGCTGAGCCAGGAGCAGACAGAGCCTCCTTCTATGACCACCTGTCAGTTGCTGTAATGGCTGGGGCTTTGTGTGGCTCCCAGCTGTAACCTGATTTCCACAACTGTTTAAGGGGTGCTGCAGCTGCCACAGAATGTGCACGTTTTACAGCGTTGCACGGTGGCTGGGGTCAATGGCATGCCTCTGAAAAGTTTCTATTCATTCACTTACTCACTCAGTAAAACATGTTGAGTACACTTACTATGGGCCAGGCCCCTGCTAACTATGCACTGGGAATAGAAAGGGAGTGAACCGGGGCCTCTGTCTTCCAGGCTGGCGGATTAGCAGCAGGTGTAGACAGACAAAGACATATTACAACATAGCATCATGGTACAAGAATAGGCGTGGACACACACCTGAAAGTAATTAAGCACCCAAGGCAGGGGAGGGAGGAAGGGATGACTTCCTGCAGAAGGGACTTTTGAGTGAGCTGTTAAGCATCTCTCTTGGCTGTCCCTTCAAATCCATGCCTAGTTCCCATGTCACTGTCAAATAAGTTCCCAGTTTCTTCTTCACTTCATCTTTGCACCCACATCTCCCATCACCGACGCACACCCAGAGACACTCCCAGTCCAGCATTAAATCCTGGCATTTCTGCTTCTGTCTCCCTTCTCCTTTTCACACCTTTGGTCCAAACTGTAATCACCGCACACCTGGACCCAGTGAGCTCCCCTCCTCCAGCCTGTGCGGTTCCCTCTCATCTATCGGACACACATCACCGAGAATCATCTTCCTCCAGTGTCACTTAGATCACATTGCTCTCCTCCTCGCATGCCCGTAAAGGCTCCCAGCTGCCTCTCAAATCATAATAAAACTCTTCCAGTCTCGGACTTCAAGGCCCACTACCAATTAGCCCTGCTTTACCTAACTGCCGTCCATTCCTGCCCAGCTCAGGTTGGCCCACCTCGCTCCAGCCAAGCAAAGCCCTTCCACCTGTGCTGCCATCCTGAGGTGCACGAAGACCACCGTGTGTGCACATTTGCAGGTGTGTGCATATGTGTGGTGGGGCGCGGGAGGGAGCTTGCAGGGGAGGGGGGAAAAGAGAAAGGAAATCACCACTCCCTTCACATTCTGTTCTAGGGAAATTTTAAAACGGAGCACCAAGGGTAGAGATGGAAAAAGACAGTACCCAAAAGAAAGTAGTGAGGTGGACCTCTGTCCTACCAGGAGGGGCTGCTGACAAGGCCCTGGTGCCAACTGTGGGCAGCTGAAAGGGCAAACAAGCTGACACCAGGTGCCTCGGCTCATCATGGTACACGGCCTCCTGACTTCCTTGGGTGCGGCCCTGCATTGCTTTTCCCAGGCTGATCTCTTAAGTAACTTTGGTGTGTAGATTCAAGTCATTCCTATCCTTAAAACCGCTCTAGCCTTCACTCAGAGGCTCTTCCTCCTCCAGCACCATCTCATGACACTTTCCTCTTTCCTCACTGTGCTCTGGACATGCTGGGTGCTCCTCCAGTCTTGGGAATACTCCAGATGCTCCCAGCACAGGGCCTTCGCACATGCTGTTCCCTCCACCTCACAGCTTCTTGATCACATTCCTTCCTCAGCTTCCATGTTCCCCCTGACACTTTCATTGTAATTCTTATGACAATACTCTGTCCTTTCCTTTCACTGTAATCTACACATAGCAGTGTGTTTTCCGGTGGGCTGGTCACTTCCATGAGTAGGCTATAAGCTGCCTGTGACAGAAAACTTGTCCACTAAAGTGCTCCTAGCACAGAGTAGGAGGGAAGACCTTGCTCAGCCAACATCATCTGGATGTTTCTAAAGCACAGACAACTTGTGATTGGCCCAATTTTTGATCAAGAGGAAACAGTCTGGTCTTCTAGGACGCTTCCTTCTAAAACATCTTGCACACCCAATCCACCAGGCCACTCTCTCTTGTTTTTCAAAGTCTGCTCAAGAATCTCCTACATCTGAGACACTTTCCCAAACTACCTTTTCCTGATTCTGGACCAGGACTTGCAAATTGCAATGCCTGCAGAGACCAGGCAAGTAGCTGAGAGAGACAGACCAGGTGTAGGGTACCAGGGAACACTGGGGACCATGGTTAACTGCCCCACATAAAGCTTATGTCCCATATAAAGGGGACAGTCCCTGCTCAGCTCCAGTGGGTGTTAACATGCAAGAAAATCAGGCCCTGTATCATTAGATTTTCCAACTTTTCAAGATAGCTGAAAAAAGAAACCTGAGTTTCCATACGAAACATCCAGATCTTTAACATGGCGAAGGCTATTTCTGCAATCTGTATCAGCCTGATGGTCCGTTTCTACTCTATTCTTTCAAGGACGTTGCTTGCATTTATATATGATGAGTATGCTTTGCTTGCATTCCTGAGTCCTGAGCCGTGTCTGGTAGACGGGGCCAGGCTTCTCCCGGGGCCAGAAATTATGCCCTTGCCTTCTCTGCAGTCACTCCAAAGCACCTGTAAGCACCAAACGCTACTCTCCCTGTCAAGGCTGGCGACTAACAAAGCGTCTCTTACAAAGAAAGCAACTGCCTTTGCCGTTTTGGGAACAGAAGCCTGGCCTATTACATGCAGAAGTACCGCACTTCACAGAGGCTCATAGATTTTGTTCATTAGGCCTTCATCCCTCAATCAGTGTGAGGGTTACAGACTCTCTCCACTTCATCCATTCTCCTTCTGCCTTCATGCCTTGTTAAAAAGTATCACAGCCTTTGTTCTAAATTCCAATCTCTTTTGTGCTGTGATGATAATGTTAACTTTGTAATTGTGCATAAGTCAGCAAACCAGAGTACTGCCTTATTCATCCAGCATCGTCAGGAAATGAGGTGTTCTACATAATTAAATTGTCCAGATAACTAGAGCTAACCAACACTTTAAAGATCAACGTTAAAAAAAAGGTAAATGGAAGCATCCCCAAACGTATTATATACCCTTTTGCCTTCTTTATTTTTAAATTATTTTATATCACCTTTTTTCCAGAATAGAAACAAAAGAGTAGAGACTGATAATTAAGTCTTTCTCCTGCCCCAGTGCCCCGGCCTCCCACTTCCCCATCCCTGACGGATGCTACCAGCTTATGTAGGGTATCTCCTTCTGCAGATATTCTATATGTACACATGCATTTTTTTCCCACAAAAGGTGACATGCTAGGACACAGTAGTGCACTTGCTCTTTAAAATCTCCTATCTTGATCATCATTCTTCAACAGTACATATGAGTTCCTCATTCTATACAATGGCAGCATCCTGTTTCATTGTGGGGTACGGCATCATTTACGTAGGCTGTTCCCTACTGATAGGCATCTAGTTGCTCCAATCTTTTGCTATTATAAAAAAAATTCTGCAATTATAATCTCCTTATTTACTCCATTATTGTAGATGTCTGAGGATATCTGTAGGTGAAATTCCCAGAAAACAATCACCGGGTCTAAGAAAGGATATGCACATTTGTAATTTTGATGACTGCTGTTACACTGCCCTTCGCAGAGTACACATCATGTTTTTCCTCTTGCCATCACTGTATGAGCGGATTTGTTTCTCCACACCTTCATTAGCACCATATGTGACCAAACTTTTCTTCTGAAGTTTTGTCAGTTGGTGAATAAAGAATATAAACTCAGTTACTTAAAAAAAAAATGTATATTGTAGAATGTGGCTCTTGTAAAGTATCCTTCTTTGTCTCTTCTAATATGGTTTGGCTTGAATTGTCTGTTCAGATCTTATGCCTACCTTTTATTTTTTAATTGTTTTGATGTCTACAGCATTCTTATTCCCCAACTGAAGAAAACCAAAATGTCCCTAAATTGATGAGTTGTGGTATGTAAATGGAAAAATTCACAAAGGAACAAACTACTGATACATTCAACTCCATAGAGAAATACCACAAACAACGAGCAAGATAATGCAGATACAAGGGGTAGATAGATACACAGCAGGGTTCTATTTATATAAAATTCTACAGTAGTTATGCCTACTTTTTAATTAGGTTGTTCCTTTTCTCATTTGGTGGATTTTAAGACTTTTTGGTATACTGTGGGTACAAGTCCTTTATCTGATACTAGTTTTGCAAATATTTTCTCTGAGTCAGTGGCTTGTCTTTAAGTGGTTTCCTCTTGATTTGAAGGCCTTCTTGTTCTGAATGAAGTTGTATCTTTTCCTGTTTTAAGAACCATTTGTATTTCTCTTTCTATGAATTGTGTAGACATGTCATTTGAGTCTGTCATGTTAATGACTTAATAGACCTCAGGAAATTTAACCCCTATTTGAGAACTGAATCATTAACATGAACACTGATCGCTATACTACACTGTGATTTTGCAGACTGCTTTGTTCTCTTGAACTCTTATATTTGGTTTTGGTTTTAGTTTTCTCTTCCCTCCCTAGGTTTTAGGATATGAGCTATCGCGTTTGCTTTCCTCAAATGTCTGTCTTTCAAAACCCTTGCGCTATCTCGTAATTTACTACCTCTGATAATGAGACTTTCTGATACTCAAACAATAGAATTTGTGATAATAACCTTGGAGGCCTGATTCTTGAGTTGAGTCCATAGGCCATAACACACACAGTTTACATCTGTTTTGGTCACTCAGGAGTCTTTATTATTTTCTGGTTCCTGGTCTTCTTCAGAATATTCAGAATCATCCAGCAAATGAACTCCTAGTTCTAACATGCTCTGCTAGAACATCTGAGGGTAATCACAGGTTAGAACTCTTAGTCATGAGTAGAGCCCACGTGCCCATATATTACTGTACACATAAACATCATTGCCTCAAATAGAGGAAAACATACTGTCTCACTCTCTAAAGCAGCAATATGAATTTATATTGCTGGGAAACTGTACACACATGATTTTTCAGTGGTATTTGCATGTGGGGTCTCAGTGTAATGCCTGTGCTTACAGTTGCTGAACTTGTAAAAGCCCCCATGGCTTTGAAACAAAGTAATAAGTGAGAGTTCCCTGGGAAGGGATCCATGCCATGGCAGTCTTGCAACATCCCATAGATGGCAGTAAACACACTTTTTAGCACTTTGCTTCATCTTCATTGGGATCAGGCTCCTTCAGGGGAAGAAAATGAATGCAGAAACTGTGGAGTAATAATTAGCAAACAGATTCTAGTCATTTGAAAAATTGGCAAGAAGCCTTATTAAAGGAGGTAATAATAGTCATATTTTGCACTTCTAATAGGGCCTTTTATCTCTAGGCCTCCAAGAGCCTGTCTGAGTCATGTAAAGGGGTAAAAAAAAAAAGGAAAAAAAAAAAAAAAAACCTGAGCTAGGTCAGAAGTCAGGAAACAAGGGCTCTGTTTGACATTCCGTAAGACTCTCTCATTTCAAAGTGAAGGCAGAGTGTCTCTGATGCATTTAAATACCAGGAATTGATGCCAGCTAGAAAAGGCAGCATAGCACTGTGAGATGAACTCCACATTCCAGCTTAATACTGAAAACATGCTTTGCCCAAAGTTGTTTTTTGTGAAAATAACAATAGAGCTTTAAATACTTTGCCTTATGAACACATGGGACAGCATTGTTATTCACAGTGCACTAGACAAATTGAGAAAGAGTTTTTTATATCCTCTTCCGTGTATCAAGGCGTAATTATCAGTACATCCTTGTATTTGTTCCTATGAGGCTGGAATATATTCTGCCGCTGATGGATATCAGTCCCATGAACTCGATATCATTCATGCTTTATCTCTGGCAGTGGTGGTAGCAGAAGAAAACCACTCCTAACATGTATACACAGAAAATGCCTTAAATCTACAAGATATGGCTGTCCTCCCTGTCCCACATTAAATCCGTGTCTTCAATTTCCCACATAAACTCCAGATCTATTGAAATCTTGGAACATTAAAATTCTCCTTCATTGTTGTCAAGGTTTAGTAATTTGACAACCAGAAGACAGACACCCTGAGTCTTTGTGGGAATGTGGGTTTGGAAATAAAGAGGAGCAGCTTTTCCTGGTGCATTAAAATCTGCTTGGGGCTTAGCAGGAAGAATGTGTTTTATAATAACTATTCTTTGGCTGTGTGACTTTGACTTTGGGCAAGCTAATTAACCTCTCTGAGCATCAATCTCTTCACAGTAATAATTCTTACCTCATGAAAGTTGAATGAAATCACAGATGTAAAAAACATTTGGCATAGCACCTAACCTCAATAGGTATTCAACAACTATTATTGTTTAAAAATATACATAGGTACATGCAACACACATATGTGAGAGAGAGAGAGACAGACAGACAGAGATCTAGATTTCCAGTGGGCTCCCCTGATCTTCAGAGATATGGATAAACTGATCCATATCCTCAGATTCTGAATCCATCAGTCCTCCTTACAATTCCTACAAGTTCATGACCCTATTTCCACTTGCTTTCTTCTACTACCTCTAAATCCAAGAGCCTAAGGTTAATTTAATGTGCAGCCAGCTAGTACCCAGAAAAAATAGCTCCTTAGCTGTTTTTCACACATTAAAAAAAAGAAGAAAACAACCCAACCTCTCTCATAGACACTGAGCATCTGGTAAGTTGATTAGATTCATATTTGAGAAGAGGTTGGATTCTGACCCTCTCAGCTTTGTATCGTTCTGTAGGTTCTTCCTGCTACCCATTACCTTCTAACAAGGGAGGCTTCTTGCAACAAGGAGCTCACACCCCCGGAAGGCCTGGCCCTGGGAGGTGTAGCCCAGTCCTTCAGCCATCTTCTCCCACCACTTTTCGGATGGAAAACAGCTCAACCCAACCAAAGGATTGTTCTAGTCTTCATGGAATTATGGAAAATACAATTTATCCTCTCCTATTACTTTATGATTATTAAATTCTTTGTAAAACCTAGTCATCAACATTGTCAAAGATAATGCCATTTCCTTTATTCTATGGAATAATCTATTTTTAAGTATATATAAGAGCACACGTAAAGTAAACAAAGTAACATTAAACAAAGTTTTATACCCTAAGACACATTTTGACATAGCAAGCTATTCTTTTAAGGATTAGATTTTTTAAGAATTTTAATGTGTGTATATATTATAAATCTTTTCTGTTATTGCATTCATCTTTCTTTTTTCATCTGGAACATAAATTCATCTTTTCCTGATGGCCAGAGTCATCACCATGTGTAATTGTGATGATTCTCTGCTCTCTGGGGATATTGCTTGGGCTGTACAGGGCCATTTGCCTTGCACTAAATAACCCCAGACTCGTGTCTTTAGAGTTACTACATCTGTTTCTTGGGGATCTCCCCCTGCTCTTTTGTCTCCTTATCTCTTTTTGCTGTCATCGATGTATACTGTCTCCAGCAATAATCCTTTCCCTGTAGTTTCCCTTTGCAGCTTCCAGTCTACTGATTGATGAAAACAAATTGAACATTAAAAATGGTTTCAAAATCAAAACCACTGGCACAGAATCCCTTGTAAGAAGTCTCCTGCAAACAGAGTGTGTGAGCTATGATACCTAGACCTTCTTCTAGGTCCATCAAGTTGCTCAGTTGTCTTTTTTGCTGAGCTGTCCTGATTCTTGGCTAGATTTTAGATTATTTAAATCCTGGGGGAAATGATCTGGGAAGAGTGATACGTTGCTCTATTATTTTCCCACAGGTCTTATTTTAAAGCTCTGGATCAATGATGTGTGAGGGCCGAGGTTGGGTTTGCTTTCATAGGCACCACGGAGCAGGGAGCACCTGCTCTGACTGGTTGGGTCCCTGGCCACGCTGATCATAAGTAAATTCCGAATGTCACCCTGGGACAAACTACTTTTAGATGTAAGGAAGGTTACACATAATGAAAATGGTAAATCAAAATATTTCCTATGAAGGAAAAAATAACCACTTCACAAATGGGAGTCAGTAAGACCAGGCGGATTTAGATGCTCAGATTATATTCCTATCCCCGTGCTCCGCTAGATCAATCTAAGAAAAAAGGTTTTCTTTAACCATCCCCTCCCTCCTACCTATCCTTCTTCTCTTTTTTCCCTTTCTTCATAGACAAATTAGTGATTCTCTTTTTTATTGATGGCAGGGGAAAAAAAGGTACCCAAATGCTTTGCATGGAGGCTGAGATAAGCAAACTATGAATAAATGCCAGCAGCAAGGATCTTTTTCCTTTCTAACTTTGAGAGTAAATATGCTAATTTAAAAAAAAAACTTAATATCTTATAGGATTTTCACAGTATGAGCATGTTTCTCCTGAGTTTCACATTATTAACACTTGAAAATTAAGCCCTCCCTCTAGCTCAAGAAACATTCCTGATTCTTCTCTCACAGTGTGTGGGATTCCAGGGACAAGGATGACTGAGAAGCGATGTGTGCATGACTGTCATTCCGATAGTCTCTGGCTGGTGAGTGAGGTGTTGGGACAGTGAGGCACCCCAAGTACAGGCTGGGTGTGTCATTCCTGAAAAGACGCTTTTCTGCAAGTCACACATGCATACTCGGCATGCTTTTTAGATATAGTGCCATAGCGACACAGGTGTAAGAGCTGACCACGAGTTAAAGTTCTGAGCTTGGGCGACTTACTTAACCTCTTTGTGCCTCAATCTATTTATCTCAGATGACAATAGTGTTGACCTCATAAGGTTGTTTTGAAGTTAATGGAATTAATATATGTAAAGTCCTTAGAACAAAGCCTGAAAACAGTATCATTCTATCAGTGTTGATTATCATTTTCAGAATCCACCAAAGCCGCTAGAAAGAGACAGCGTAGCTGGCCTGTGGATTTTTAAGAGCTTGGGTTCGGGAGTCAACGCTATGTAGATCTCACTATTTGCCCTCTCACATCACGGTCCAGTGACCTTGGACAAGTTATTTACATGCTCTAAGCCTCTGTTTTTCATCTGTAGAAAGGGGTTAATTGCATTCTTCTCATAGAGCTGCTATGAGGATGAAATGCATGTAAAGAACCCACAAGACGCTTGGCACAGAGAAGATGCTCCATGCACGCTAGCCCTGGAGATGTGGAGGAGGGGCGGGTGTTGATGGCCTGGCAGCTGTCTGCTGAGAACTTTCAAAGGCCACATCCATATCTTCCTTTGGGAAGGGAGAGAACCAGCCAGGGCAGTTTGGGCGAAGGGACATAGGGACACACTTTACACAATTCTTTCTGTGCTTAGTTGGGGGACAGAGAGGAAACATATTGAAAGCAAAATAAGTTTGGGGGCTTCTGCCAAATCCTGCAGGAACTTGAGTTCAGATACCTCCAGAAGGGAACCTCTGGGCTTACCTTAAGCCCCTGACCAGCAGTGAAGCCTTAAGACCAGGGAGATAAATAAATGAGCCCGGGAATAGGAAGGACAGGACACAGCAGACCCCAAGATAAACTAGGGTTCCGTATTCCGGGTTTTCCTTCAATTCTCTAACCCATTTCCCTGAAAGAAGACGGGGGAGGATGACAGATGCTCTAGCTTCCGTTCTGCTACTTCATTCACCTGGAACTTCTTCCTCCTCTTCCCTCTCAGAAGACTCCCACCGTTCTCGTATGTGCAAATGTCACTCCAGAAGGCCCGTACTCATTTTAGCTCTGTGTGTGTGTCGTGGTGGTGCAAGAAACTGGTTGGGGAGGGACCATGAAATTGTGGAAATAGCTACTTGCCTAGGACAGCTGGAATTTCTATTTTCCACCACCATAATTCTTGGGAATTTTGCGTGTGTTTTGATTTTAGTCATCCTGAGTGCCTGGATGGAGATGTTGAATAGACAGTTGTAAGTTTTATAAGACTGTGAAGGTCTGTGTCAAGCAGTGGATCTCTTCTTTCATCCCACACTGCCTGTGCCACTCCAAGGAGAGGCCCTGCCTTGAAGCTTTGACCTCAGCCAGCCCTTGTGCCTGACACAGAGCCTGGTGGGGAGCCGTCCAACAGCGCAGTGAAGACAAAGCTCCCTCCACGCCTCAGACCTAGTCGATGTCCACAGCTCTCAGCCATCTTCCAAGGGTAGCCCTCTTAGGCCACGTAAATCAAGCCTACTTTTCCTGGATTTTTTTCATATCTGCAGATAATCTGCAGACTTCTCACTCACTTCGATTTCTTCCCACATATCTTCCCGTCCTTGGCCCGTACCATTTCTCATGTACCACTGTCTTAGTCCCCCTTACTTCTGGTGGCTCTCCCTCAGACTCATTCAAGTTCATTAACATCCCTTTCAAAATGCCGCCCACAGACTTGGACCCATCTCCCCTCCTCGGCCCACTGCCCTATGCCTTGTGGTCTCTGTTAATTGAGCTCCAGTCATTTACGCTGGCCACTCATGCTCCATCACTGTGTCTCCTCCATTATCTCCCCACCTCCGTCCACCTCCCATCAGGCACTAATTCCTATTGATTGTTCCAACTAAATATTGAACAGCTATAGTAGGTATTCAGATAGTATATAGTGAAGGAATATAAATGAATAAAGTCCATCACTTTATATTCATCCTTTCTACTTCTGCCTCGAGCAAGGATTTGATTTCTCTTTGCTTTTATTTTTAAAAATTTCCAGTGTATAGGAAAGTTGAAAGAAATTGAGATGAACATCAATATACTCTTCCCCTAGATTCATCAATTGTTAACTTTTTGCCTCAGTTGCTTCTCCCTCATTCTCTCTCCCCACAAAACATACACACATATTTTTGAAAATGTGTTGTCAAACCATCTGAAAGTTATAGGCGCTATGACAAATCTTTGTTAAATACTGCAGCACACATCCCCTAAGAACTATGAAATCCTCCCCAGGGAACAAATTATTTCGCACAGATACCTTTAGAGTGAGGGCTTATAAGTTACGGTTTATGGGTGGGCTTTAGGGGGGCCGTGAAAACCATGAAATTATATGCAAAATTGTGAACATAGAAGCAGTTTTCTGGGGAGGAAGTTCACAGCTTTCTGCCCAGCTTCAAAATAATGTGGGTCCCCCTCCACTCTCTCTTAATATTGCAAATAGGGTAGCAACATGGTCAGTTGTGGGTTTTTAGCTACCTCAAACAAGAAAAATTCACAAGCTATCTAAAATATATTCAACTGCTGCCTATTGGCTGCATGCTGCTTCTGCTGTGTAGTTCCTCAGTCATGTCCAACTCTTTGCGACCCCATGGACGATAGCATACCAGGCTCTTCTGTCCATGGGATTCTCCAGGCAAGAATACTGGAGTGGTTTGCCATGCCCTTCTCCAGGGGATCTTCCCAACCGAAGGATTGAACTGGGTCAAATTGCAGGCAGATTTTTTTTTTTTACCACTGAGCCACCAGGGAAGCCCACTGACAGCATGAAATAGTTAATATTTCTTACAAGACACAGAGAACATTTGCAATCATGCTTCTGAGGACATTTCCAGTCTCTTCTTTTACAGCTCCCTCCTCTCCAGAGGATACTAACCACCCAGGCCCTGTTCTGGGCTTCACACCTCACCCCACCCCACCACCAGTCACTACCCTTTCCTGTCTTAGCAAATATCTATTTCCCTTTCAAGACCCAACTCAGCAGCCATCACCTCTGGGAAGCCCTCCCCAACCCTCTTTCGCAGTTGCCTGTGATTAGAAAGTGTACCTTCCTCTATTATATTTGTCACGTTCACTGCGTTTGTTTACACAGCTTCATCCTCGCTGATACTGTGCAGCATTCAACATACAGATGAATGGACACTCGAAAGGATCACACAGCCCTTGCTAATCACCTGGATAAATGACCGTCCACTCACGCCGTCACTGAGACACATTTGCACCCTGACACCAATGGGCTTTCCTCATCTCAGACCCCAGTTTTGTCTTCACCAAAGGCTTTCATGTCTCTTCCCGGGTGACACTCTTTGGTCCTCTAACTGTGGCCGATGACTTCGTATCCACCCCAATAGTCCCTTGGCTGTTCAGATCCCATCACTGGAAAAGACAAGGCTATATCCATACACAGTAAGGACTCCTCATGATTTAGACACCGGGTGATGGATGTCTGTCCAGGCCCAGGGACACTGGAAAAGCTTGAAACAGAATCAGTTCTAGGCCCTTGTTGAAAAAGCACCAAGGCGTCCTGCAGTGTGGCTGATACATGGACTAGACTGTGATGCTATGGCAGGCTGAACTCTAAACGCTGGCATTGGGAAAGGTGACAAGTACCCTGGCAACACCCCTGCACTAGGAGGGGAGGGAAGAACACAAGCTTGAGGCTGTTTTCTTTGATTTCTTTGATTTTTTTTTTTCCAGGAGACTCCACTGCACCTTTCCAGCACAGGTACTAACACTTCTAACCTAGAAATCAGACCCTGACTGGCAAGATGGCAAGCAGCCAGCCTTTTGGCTGGAGTCCAGGTCTGCAGCACAGGTAAGAGACCTGAACTGCATTCCTCCAAAGCCTAGTACAGTCAGGGAAACAGAGCGATAGGCTGGAGTAAGAGGGGTGACCATTCTGCTGTGGATCTATTTGCTCACAGGAGGGGCTGCCAAAGGGAATTCACAGGAGGAGTTGAGGATTCAGAGGACAGGGGTTGGGACATCCTGCCAAGCTTCCAGCTTCTTCAGGGGGTGCCTCCACCCTGGCTGCCCCCAGCAGCCATGGGAAGCTCAAAGACTGCTCAGCTGTCTGCTCCTGTCAAGGCTGATCTCAGCTGGCAGCACCCTCCTCTTCTCCCTGCTGCCCTGGTGGGCTGGCCCCTGTGGGATGTTAGTCCATCTGCCTTCAGAAACATGCCACCCCAGCCAGTTTCCCCCCTGGCTGTCCTCCTCTCGCCCAGCTGGATTGCCTGGCCCCGATGAGTGATGTTTCTGAGCGGATTCAATCCCCGGTGCTCCAATCAGAATGCATTACCAGGCAGGGCGCGTCAGCTCGACAATTTGGCTTCAACAATAAATCTCCTTGCTTTCATGAGTTTAAATCAGACTTTAAAACATCGCCCTTAATGTTCTTTTAATGCAGTTTTCTTCTGAATGAGTTCCCTTTAGGTCCAGTCCTTGTCATTAATACACTCTCTTGGCAAACGAAGGAGGGCTTCTTCGAGGAAAACCCTGCCAGTTTAGGAAACCGGCTGAATTGCCTTGGTGATGCCAGGAGCCTTTTTTGCATTTTACAAGGACACTTGAGAAAACAAAACTCTCTGACTGTAAATTTAATTTTCTCTTGACAGCCTTGGTGTCTCTGCAGCCCCAGAAGTTATCCATTGCTTCTTTCTTCTGTAATTAAAACTCAAGGCGGGGGGAGGAATGTACAGGATTAACAAGTTCTAATTTCATTGATGAGCTCTAAGAGCTTATCAATAATGGGATCAGAAAAGCCATGTTGCCTAAGCTCTATTTTTCTAGGGTGTCTGATTCTGATGGAGAATCTCATTCAAGGTGGGACACACTTGCTTTCCAAGGAGTCCCACTGCCAAAGTCAGGAAGACAGGGCGGGGCAGGCCATGCCAGTCTGTAGCAGGAGAACGGCCTGGGCTTGCTACTTTTACAGACTCAGCATTTGGGCTCGCGGGAGCTGATTACAGGGAAAGATTAAACAGCCTGTCTCTCACACACATGCTCCGTTTCTATGGATGGCTTCTGCAGGAAAGGGAGCTTGCATGTATCTGCTTAGGAAGAAGAAAGATATTTCCAATTAAAAGAATATTGGTGGTAATTCCTTCTGAGTTATACATTTGTAGATAACAAGTACTTCATCGGGGGATGGGGCATCTATCCTGTTTATCACCCACAGGGACATAGCTGAGTATGGGTTTCTCCAAGAGACACTGAGCTGATCAATAGCATCTGGGCTGTGTCATTTCAAAAGTGGAGACACGCTGGTTCCCAGTGAATGTGACAGGCATGTGACAAGAACGAGCTGCTTAATTGACAAGCACAGGTTCCACAAAACTCCCAATCAGACGCAGAAATGACTCAAGCGAGGATTTTTTGTTTGTTTGTTTAGCTAGGGCAAGTAAAGCATAGATAGCATGAAGCAGGAGCCCTAGCACCTGGCCTAAAGGTTCTTCTGTAGAAAAGCTGAGGCTCTGCTGTGTTCAACAGGGGCGGCACTTACAAGTTTCAGGCAGAAATTGGATGATTTGGTTTCAAAGCTTTATTACTTAGAGCTGGAACATTCAGGCTACCTCTGGAGACCGAAAGATACACAGGAGAGCAGAAGTGGCCAGCAGCTGGGGATTCTGTCACAATGATGCCCGTTTGGCTTCTTCCACAAAGAACTTCTTAAAGCAAGGCCAGAGAATCACAGACTTAAGTGGCCCATTTCCCAAAGGTTACCTTTTCTAGGTCTCCCGCCTGCTTTCTGATCATAGTCCTCCCTTCCCCAGGGAAAAAAGGCTGCACTGCAGCAAAGTCTAGGCACTAAGGATAGTCTTGCCTATAGAATACCAGAGGCAGTAAACTCTGCTAGAGGGGAGAGCATATGGATAGGCTAAGAGCATGGATTCTAACCATATGGTTGAGTTTGAACAGACCGGTCCACTCTCATCAGCTGGTGATCTTGAGAAAGTTACTTAACCACTCCGAAGCTCTATCTTGTTTTCTGTAAGGGAGAGATGATTTCATTGTCATCTCATAGAGTTATTATGAGGATTAAATGAGTGAATACATGTCAATCATGTAGAACAGTGTTCAGCATGTAGGAAACACTCAAGAAATGTTAACAACTTAAATATTATGCCATTTAAGCAATGAACTTGCCAAAGACAGAATGATTGGCTTCTCAGAGCCCTCTCCAACTCTCTGGTTTTAAGCAGCCAGATGGCTTTCCTCACTGCTTTGAAGACGTAGGCAAACTTATAGGGGAACACAAGATAATCTTTAGGGGTATGTGGATGGACAGTTTAAATTTTAATAACTATGCATTTATGATGTATCAGAAAGAATCAAGTCCATTATTCCTTGAACATTCTCATATATACACATACATACACACATATACTCTGGAGAAGGGAATGGCAACCCACTCCAGGATTCTTCCCTGGAGAATCCCATGGACAGAGGAGCCTCATGGGCTACAGTCCATGGGGTAGCAAAGAGTCAGACGTGACTGAGACTAACACTACACTACACACATATGCAGGCTTCCCTTGTGGCTCAGCTGGTAAAGAAATATATATATATCTTACAGAACATGTGCTCTGCAATATGCAAAAAGTCATAATGACACTTGAGCTGAATCCTAAAGGATGAGCAGTGGTGATAGTGTGATTCTGCCAGGGGGACTGTCAATGCAAAGGCCCAGGGGATAATCACTATCACAGCAAAGAAGAGAGATAAGGCTGGAGAGGAAGCTGTCAGAACATGGGATCTACATCATGTGAGCCATGACTTTGTCCCAGAGGTGATGGGAAACACCTCTGGTGGATGGGGTTGAAGGCGACTTGGAGAAGGGAGCTGGTTAAGACACTATTGCCAGTTGAGATGATGAGGACTGAGAAAAGCAGGTGAAGTCAAGAAATCTTTGGAAGAGAAAAGAAGATGCCCAGATTCTGGAACTAGTCTTGGCCTGAGGTAGGAAATTGTAGGATCTTAGGTCTTGGCTGGGGTTGGACTTAACTGTGAGATTAAATGGTTCCAGCTTTGAAATATGGGGGTGGCTACCCAAGAGGGCCTTAGGAAGCATCACAATGAACAAAGCTAGTGGAGGTAATGGAATTCCAGTTGAGCTATTTCAAATCCTAAATGATGATGCTGTTAAAGTGCTGCACTCAATATGCCAGCAAATTTGGAAAACTCAATAGTGGCCATAGAACTTGAAAAGGTCAATCTTCTTTCCAATCCCAAAGAGAGGCAATGCCAAAGAATCTTCAAACTACTGCACAATTGCACTCATTTCACACTGGCAAAGTAATGCTCAAAATTCTCCAAGCCAGGCTTCAACAGTATGTGAACCATGAACTCCCAGAGATCAAATTGCCAATATCCATTGGATCATCGAAAAAATAAGAAGAGTTCCAGAAAAACATCTACTTCTGCTTTATTGACTATGCCAAAGCCTTTGACTATGTGGATCACAACAAACTGGAAAATTCTTCAAGAAATGGGAATACCAGACCACCTTACCTGCCTCCTGAGAAATCTGTATACAACTCAAGAAGCAACAGTTAGAACTGGACATGGAACAACAGACTGGTTCCAAATTGGGAAAGGCATATATCAAGGTTGAATATTGTCACCCTACTTATTTAACTTATATGTAGAGTACATCATGAGAAATGCCAGGCTGGATGAAGCACAAGCTGGAATCACAATTGCTGAGAGAAATATCAAAAACCTCAGATAACCAGATGACACCACCTTTATGGCAGAAAGCAAAGAGGACTAAATGGACTTTCATCACCTGTTGATGAAAGTGAAAGATGAGAGTGAAAAAGTTGGCTTAAAACTCAACATTCAGAACACTAAGATCATGGCATCCAGTCCCATCACTTCATGGGAAATAGATGGGGAAATAATAGAAACAGTGAGATACTTCATATTTTGGGCTCCAAAATAACTGCAGATGTTGACTGCAGCCATGAAATTAAAAGACGCTTGCTCCTTGGAAGAAAAGCTATGACCAACCTAGACAGCATACGAAAAAGCAGAGACATTACTTTGCCAACAAATGCTATCTAGTCAAAGCTATGGTTTTTCCAGTAGTCATGTATGGATGTGAGAGTTGGACTATGAAGAAAGCTGAGCCTTGAAGAATTGATGCTTTTGAACTGTGGTGTTGGAGAAGACTCTTGAGAGTCCCTTGGACTGCAAGGAAATCCAACCAGTCCATCCTAAAGGCGATCAGTCTTGGGTGTTCATTGGAAGGACTGATGTTGAAGCTGAAGCTCCAATACTTTGGCCACCTGATGTGAAGATGGACTCACTGGAAAAGACCCTGATGATGGCCAAGATTGAAGGCGGGAGGAGAAGGGGATGACAGAGGATGAGATGGTTGGATGGCATCACCGACTCAATGGACATGAGTTTGAGCAAGGTCCGGGAGTTGGTGATGGACAGGGAAGCCTGGCATGCTGCAGTTCATGGGGTCACAAAGAGTCAGACACAACTGAGCAACTGAAATGAACTGAACTCTAGAATTCAGCCAACCATAGAAACTTATAAACAATTTAATTATTGGCTCCAATTATTTGCCAGTCCCCGTGAATATAATTTTTGTCTTGGCCAACACACAGAAGAGAATACTTCCTTACCTCTTGACTTTGGACTTAGCCTTGTGACTTGCTTTGGCCAACAATAAAAGGGAAAAGGTAATGGTGTGTCAGTTCCAAGCCTAAGCCTTAAAAGGCCTTGCTTATTTCTACCTGCTTTCTTGAGTTTCTGCCATTAACAAGAGCAGAGCAGATGTTGGCTAGTCTGCTGATCCCAGAAGGAAAAACTGGAGACAGGAGGGACAGAGCTGCCCCCAACATTGTAGTCTGAAGCGGAAGTACTAGTCGAGCCCAGTCAAAACCAGGCAGACCCCAGACGTCCTGCAGACATAGGAGCAACAATGAGTCCTTGTTTTAGGTAAGTTTTGCTCTGCCTTAAGGTGCCTAGCACAGTGCTTAGCCCCCAAACCTCAAAATCAACTTGTTAGTTTCATTTGAGATGCTCATTAGAAATCAACCGGATATCTTGGCTCCCCATGGCAAGGGGAAGTCTAGACTCTTCTATGCAGGTGACAGAAAGTAAAAAGCTACCAGGTGGTTTCCTTAGATGCGAGGGACAATGAGCTTGCTCTCCTGTCCTACCCGTCACCTAGGCACAGTATCTGAAGGAGAACACTGAAGGCCTATAGTAGTTTGGGACTCACAAAAAATAATTCATTATGCATAATGGTGATGCTGGCAGTGCATGCCAAATGGTTAAATCTAATGTAGCATACAGTTTCATTAAGGCACAACAAAATTAATCTACCCCTTCCCACCAGGAGGTTTAAACAAAAGCAATGGGGAAGGAGCTGCATGTAAAAAGCAGCAATTCATTAATGAAATGAAGACATGTAAAATAATTAGGCTTATAACAAGAGATTAGAGAACTAAATTAACCCTTCTGTTTACTTTGCACAGAATGCAATGGAGAACTTTGGCAAATGTTAAGTTATTATGGAACTGTCGCCTCAAAAAGTTAAGCTGGTGGCCTCCCATGAAAGGAGAAACTCTTCAGTCCCCAGTCCAAAAACCTTGTTTTATGACAGTTAAAACCATATCTTTGAGATATTTCTGTTTTGGTCCTTGGAAGCAAGAAAGAAAGCAGGTACAGCCATGCAGTTGCAAATGAAACAGTTAATTTTGAAAAGTAGGGCTTTGATGTTGACATGCCATATGCTAACTTGGGTAATTAATAATATTGAAACGAAGGTGCTAATCTAAATCAATGGTGGGCTGCAGCTTTCCTTTGCCTGGTTAGCAATGATAAGCCAAGGGGGACAATTGAGCTTTTCTTAATAACTACCAAGTCCTCATCTGCGTGGGAGAACAAGGGCCTGTTCATATCACGGGGAAAATGCAGCTCAGGACTTTAAGCAGACTGGGGAATTCGATGGGCGCATCCTGACAGGCACCCTGCTGGCTCAGGACCCTGACCCTAGTTTCTTGCACCTTGGTCTCTCGCACTGCAGATCTGCTGGCTTGTGTTTCCCACACTGGGCCAAACTTGCCCATATGCTGTTGAGAGAAGTCTAGACTCTTAATAGACGTACATTGTAAATCTTGACGCTATGCATCCTGTCATTGAGGCTGTGGACATGCCGAGACCTGGGAAGCAAATGACCATGGTTAAAAGTCCCCACCCACCCCTGTTGCAAAGAGTTTACTAGAAGCACCTTCCTCTAAGGGATAGAGACAGTGAGGAATGAGAGGGTGGCAGCAAATGGCCCGCTCCACCCACTCAAGCCAGAGCGTCTCTATGGAGAGGGAAAACAGTGCCCCCTTTAGGATGCTACCCACAGTGGCAACCCCACAGAGAACAGCTAGGCCCAGGCCAGGGTCTACAGCTCCGCCACATGCCACGCCCAAGGCATAGATGCACTGGTGTCTCACATACCCTTGACATCATCTCTTACCAGCTTATCCTATGCTGATGAAAAACAGTGGCCACTAATTGATCCTACAGAATGAACTGAGGATCAGAAGGTCATATGAGATACTGAGAATCAACATTAACATTTCCTTAGCCCCTAGTTTATGGCTGGTGCTTTTTCTACATTATCTTGTTTCTTTATCCAATGTCAAAGGAATTAGGTTCCATTTTACAGATCAGTAAACTGGAGCCAAGACATTCAGAAATTAGTCTGAAGTCGTCTGAAAGATGGCTGTGACATTTGAAGTTTTTACAGATATACAAATCATCTTCCATGGCAACTCTCCAAGCTATTTGGAGAGCAGAGCATGTAAAATCATGGTGAGAGAGAGAAGAGACCAGAGATCAAGTTCCTCAAAGACAGCTGCAGTTACTTCTCAAAGCTCTTTGTTGAGTGCTGAGTCCAGAGTACATGACTTTGTGGTCCTCCCCCTAATCACCCCCAACCTCTTAAGCTATTACTGCAGGCAAGAAGATAATATAATGTTTCAATATAAGTATCTTTAATGAAGAATATTTGAAATTCTGGAATTTCTATAGATCTAGGACTATCCTATTTGAGCAATTTCAAAAAGCACTGTAACCCCTTCCTCTCATGTGTCCCCAATAACTCAGAAAAGTTAGCTTTTCAGCGTTGAATCTTTCTGGTGACCCTCCTGGCCCATCTTGGTCCAAGGCAGAAAGAAAGAGAGCCAGAGTAGGAAGAAAAAGACCCTGATTCTTTCCTTTGCGGAGTATTCTCCAACTTCTATTAATACATGAGCTACTTTTCCATTCCTTCGTTTGTGTGTTCCTTCTGTGCTTATCTGGGTATTTGCCTCATGGCAGACATTGTGTTGATTGCATGTCTCTCATGGTATTTTATTTGTCACAACAACCTTTGAAGACGGCATTGCTGTCTGATTTACAGATGAGCAAACTGAGGCACAGAAGGGCTGAATGGTTTCTCCGTGAATCCTGCTCACAGGTAAACCCAGAACTTTCTAGCCTCCCTCTGCTACAAAGAGGACCTCCCCTGTCCGATATCTGCGGCCATCGGTTTTGCTAGAAATGTGCCATTATCATACCCAGAGAGAAGGCATTACCCCCATTATCCTTATACTATTCAGACTGAAGTCCCAGGGTCATTCTGGGATAAATGAGAACTTAGAACCTCCTTAGCCTACAGCGATCTTTATTAATCTTTAGTGATCTATTTTGCCTGCTGAGCCACAGCACAATTTCCAATGTTAAGTAGAACAGTCCCTCCCTGAGAGGTGTTATGTCCTTGCTGCTGCTTCTAACAAAGAAAATAGATTGTAAAACTTGGCAGACCTGTGAATAGATGGTGTCCAGAGCCTAACATAGTGTCTTGTGCATATTAAGTGTCTGATACTGATTTGATACAAATGAATGAATGAACAAAGGAGTGACTCTCAGAGGCCTCTAAGGCGTCTCTGATCAGGTTATTGCTGTTGACACAGACTTGTGTGAAAGGTGCATAGACAGCACACAGACATGTCAGCACTGTCCTGCTCTAACGGTAGCCTACAGCGGGGGTGTAGGGCACACAGCTCCTCGTGGAGACACTCTTTGTATTCATGCTCAGAATTCGTCTGAGAGTCCCCACAAAGGTTTGTGGAATTTGTTTTTAGGATTACCTGGCATGCATTCAAAGCAACTGACTTCAGAGCAAATACTAAGGAGCTACTTTGTTCATTGTCACTGATGTAACAGGGATCAAAAAGTAAACTGGATATAAATCTATAATTTTTAAGAAAATTGTGTTTTTATTTATTGAAGGTGGAGAAATATCCATTTCATGACCCGCTTCTTTGACTAATTAAATATAGGTGAAAGGAATTAGGTAGCTAGTGATTTGCAAGTGTTCAGACCCTTAAGGAAACATGATGTGTATGGATTTTTCCATTTCAAAAAATATATATGAGTAGATCCTTTGTGCATAAATTACGTGGAGGTGGTTAAGGCTCAAGGTCAAAAGTAGAGATTTCTCTTTATCATTTTTTTCCCCATAATCTGCTTCATCTCCCCATCCTCCATATCTTATACTACCTCCTGGGTCTTAGGCTACTTGAACTTAAAGGAACATAGAGTCAACCACATTTGGGAGGCAGTTTTCATTTACCTCCTGGTGGACTCCGTGCTCTGAGTCACAATACCTTTTGGACCATTTCGTTACTGTCTTTACAGACATCTCTGTCTGCCCTTGTTCTCTTGTGCTACCTGCTTTTGATTCTTGCAGTAGCTTTAAATTATGCTCTGGCTTCCCTGGCAGCTCAGAGGTTAAAGCGTCTGCCTCCAATGTGGGAGACCGGGGTTCGATCCCTGGGTCAGGAAGATCCCCTGGAGAAGGAAATGCTAACCCACTCCAGTATTCTTGCCTGGAGAATCCCATGGACAGAGGAGGCTGGCGGGCTACAGTCCACAGGGTTGCAAAGGGTCAGACACGACTGAGCAACTTCACTTCACTTCACTTCACTATCATACAGAAATACCCAAACTTAATCAGCTTACTGATCACCACTGAAAACTCTGTGTTTGAATCAAATTTGCATTTGGTCTATAGATTAATTTGGAGAGGACTGACATCTTTTCTATTCTTCAATAAAGTTTAATAATTATCTCTATAAAGAACTTGCATAACTTTTGTTAGATTTGTTCTAATGGCTTTGGTTGCATTTTAAGTTGACATCTATTTGAATGTACATTTTCTAATTGTTACAGATGTATAAGAAAGCTATTGATTTGGGTATATTGATCTTGCTGTTATTATTGTTCAGTTGCTCAGTCATGTCTGACTCTTTGCAACCCCATAGACTGCAGCACACCAGGCTCTGTCCATCACCAACTCCCAGAGCTTACTCAAACTCATGTCCATTGAGTCCACGATGTCATCCAACCATCTCACCCTCTGTTGTCCCCTTCTCCTCCTGCCTTCAATCTTTTCCAGCATCAGGGTCTTTTCCAATGAGTCAGTTCTTTGCATCAGGTGGCCAAAGTACTAGAGTTTCAGCTTCAGCATCAGTCATTCCAGTGAATACTCAGGGTTGATTTTCTTTAGGATTGACTGGTTTGATCTCCTTGATGTCCAAGGGACTCTGAAGAGTCTTCTCCAGCACCACATTTAGAAAGTGTCAATTCTTTGGCGCTCAGCCTCTTTATGGTCCAGCTCTCACATCCATACACGACTACTGGAAAAACCATAGCTTTGACTATACAGACCTTTGTCAGCAAAGTGATGTCTGTTTTTTAAAACTCTGTCTAGTTTTGACATAGCTATTCTTACAAGGAGCAAGCGTCTTTTAATTTCATGGCTGCAGTCACTGTCCACAATGATTTTGGAGCCCAAGAAAATGAAATCTGACATAATTTACACATTTTCTCCATCTATTTGCCATGAAGTGATGGGACCAGATGCCGTGGTCTTAGTTTTCTGAATGTTGAGTTTTAAGCCAACTTTTTCACTTTCCTCTTTCACTTTCATCAAGAGGCTCGTTAGTTTCTTTTCGCTTTCTGCCATAAGGGTGGTGTCATCTGAGTATCTGAGGTTATTGCTATTTCTCCCGGCAATCTTGATTCCAGCTTTTGTTTCATCCAGCCTGGCATTTCTCATGATGTACTCTGCGTATAAGTTAAATAAGCAGGGTGACAATATACAGCCTTGACGTACTCCTTTCCCGATTTGGAACCAGTTAGTTGTTCCATGTCCAGTTCTAACTGTTGCTTCTTGACCTGCATACAGATTTCTTAGGAAGCAGGTAAGGTGGCCTGGTATTCCCATCTCATGATCCACACAGTCAAAGGCTTTAGAACAGTCAATGAAGCAGAAGTAGATGTTTTTCTGGAATTTCCTTGTTGAGCTCTTATTAATTTAATAGTTTATATGATGGATATTACCAGGTCTCCCTGTGCATACCAAAAAAAAAAAAAAATAGCCAACACTTCCCAAGTACCCTACAGTAAGGGGATATGTGACCAGTTGTAGCCAATGAAATGGGAGTGGAAGTGATGTGGGTCATTATCAGACTGAAGCAGTGGAAAGCTTCTCCATGACTTTTCTCATCTCTCTCTTCTCCAGCTGAAATAAGTGTGGACACCTGGCTTTGAGGTAGCAGAGCCTGGGTTGATGAATCACTACATAGTAGAGAGTCACTCAGAACTTCAACAGACTGCATAAGAAGGAAATGAACTGCTATTATGTTAAGTCACTGATGTTTCAGGATTGTTAACACAGCATAATCCAACCTCCATTGACTGATACAGTTTGTATATAGATTCCCTTGGATTTTTTATGTGAACAATTATAGTAGCTGTCAATAATAAGTTTGATTTCTTCCTTTCTAATTCTTAGATAATTAAACTTTCATGAATACCAAACTTAACAATTAATGAAGTTGACATGGTGTTACATTTCGTAGATCTTTAATTAAACATTTATTAATTTTGATTTGCAATTTTCCTCTGTGTTCTTTCAGTTTTCAGACATTTGCTGGGTCCTTAAAAAGATGATAGGCCCCAGGCCCTGTGATAAAAGGGCCTAAGTGTTAAAAAGGCCCTGGTTAGGCTGGATCTTCCTTTAACTTAACAATCTAGGGGCCTGGCCAGTCAAGGCTGGAAAGTCTCCCTGTTTTCCAGTTCATCCTTTCCTTTAGGAGGAGAATCAAAGTAAGTTTTTATTCTCTCTTTCTTTTACTTCTAGAATTTGGGGAAGGATCTGAATATCCTATTATTACCATTTTAACACTGTAGGTATGCTCTAGTTCAAAAAGGTCCAAGATAATAAAACCTGACCTTATCAAAGAATATATGAATTGAAGGATGATAATTTGCTTTACAAAGGGTTCCCTGCTCCACAAAATGAATTCAACTTTGGTGTCCCTAAAATAGCCAGTTCCCTTGGTGCATGTTAAATATAATTCAATTTACAAAAATTCGATTTGCATATAACCTTTTCAGTAGCACATCCATTGTGCAAAGCAATGTACACTTGTAATTGGCTGCAAATTGCCAGGAGACCACCTTTGCACATATTGTTCCTAGATGTGCAATTTTTTCTTAATCTCCAAGGGATAGAAAGTGGAGTGGCTAAATTTCCAGTTGTTTATCTGATCCCACTGACTATGCTGAGAAAGGACATTTGCCAATTATTAGGGGGTGACATGTGCTTTGTACAGATTAATGTTGTGTAGTGAGAAACAGGAGGTATGGGATGGTTAAGGGAACTGTGGACTGTCTGGCTGGGTTCAGGGTAACAGTCTTGCTGAGCTGAGGAAGCTCTCTTTATCCTGGTGGCTTGACAGGCATCAGGAGAAAGTGAAATGAAACAAGGGATAGTCATGGATTTGGATATCAATTTTTCCCCCATGAGGCAGTGGACCTTCAGGAGCATCTTCCCAGAGAGACAGACCTAGTCTAGTGACCTGAGCCATATGGTTAAACAGTGTCACAGCAGACCCACCAGCTACAGTGACCCGCCCCCAGGGGTTCTGTGTGCAGTGGGTTCTGGCCACAGAAAGCCACGGCACTAACTTAGCAAGGTAAGTGTGGCATTTTCTCACATGTCACATAAAAAGTGACATCTTTTATGGCAAATTGAATGAATTAAAGTAGATTATTGTCCATGATGCCAAGTTGCATCTAAAACCCTTTTTGACGTGAATATTAAAAACCCTGCCTGGTTCATCACACTCTTTTCAGACACGATACCTTCCTCACACATTCCCACTGCCCCCTTCCCCTGGCCTGACACCAAGGCCCTTCTCTTCTGATTAGGAAGTTCGCTCCAGGATTTCATGCAGGCAGCTAACAGCTCTCCTTCCCTAGGCCAGCCTGGAGGGTGTGTCAGACTCCTGGCAGAGCTGGATCCCTCCCTCCCGGAGACGCTGGCTCCTCCACCAGCTTCAGAGAGGAGCCACTGAAAGGAGCTGTGGAGCCCTACCTAAGACCTGGTTTTTTTGTTTTTCCTACTGGAGGGAATGACTCCTTATTCCCCAGTTCAGCTGAGCAGGTCTCTCACACTGCAAGTCCAACTCCCAGAAGGTAAGGCTTGATGCCCGCTGGTTCCGAGGCAGGTGTTTAAATTAACTGCCATAAATACTGGGGCATGGAGCACTCAACAACAACTTGAAAACTGGAATTTTTGCTAAACCAAATAAAAATATTGCGGTATTTCTTAGAATTCTTAGAAGTCCAAATTTGGGGTAGCTGATTAAACACTTTATCCCAGCCGACCTCCAACGGAGAATCTGTTATTTTAACAAAATTTTACTTTTGCTGTGGTGGGAGGCAGGGCTGCCACCTCAGGGGCACAGAATGCACTCCCACACAACTCTAGATGTGCCATCCGCAGAGACGGGTGAGGACCCTGCCCCACAGGGCTAGAGGTTCACGACGTGCACAGCCGTGCCCTGTAGTGCTGGCCCTGGGAAGAATGGGGCTGACAGATTTCTATCTCGGTGGCTGAATTTGGTAAACGCCGACAGCCTGGCATGCAGACTGACCTGGGTTCACATGCGTGATTTTGCCACTTAAACTCTGTGCAGTGTCGGACCGCCTGCACAGCCTCTTCTTATTAAGCACACACAGCCATGTTTGACTCAGACTACAGAGAAGCTGAGTCAGGAGAATGGGGTAGAAGTACCTGGCGTGTTGTCCATCATAAATGTAAGGTGCCCTTCGCGTGAGTGCTGCCGGGAGCCAGTTGCATCCAATGGTCAGACTGGACAGGTCGCCATTTGTCTGTCGTTCATCTGCTTTGATCGCAGTGGCTGAGCGGATAGTGAGAAAGTAACAGACACTGGCGCAGTGGCTACGAGGCTTTCACATGGTCCGCCTGAGCGCGGTACCGGAGGTGCTAAGCTTCAGGCGCATCCCCGCCACCTAAGCCTCGAATAAAAGCTTCCCTGTGGTTTTTCCTATTTGCATTAAAAAAGCCCGGTCACTACCCTAGTGGGGGAAGGAGACCTACAGCAGGTGGGGCGGGTGGGGAATGGGTGGTGAGGGCACCTGTGTGCCTTCCATCCCCAGGGAGAAAAATACCGTCTGCGAAGGAGGGAGAGAGAGGAAGAGAATCTGAAATCTTTTTTTCATTTTTTCTGTGCAGCGTTTCTTTTTGTGTGTGGCATTGTGTCCAACAGGGCCTATGAGCACTGAGGGAAGGGCTGCCCTTGAAGGAGGGGTGTGGGGTGTGTGTGTGTGTGTGTGTGTGTGTGTGTGTGTGCCCTTGAAGGAGGGTGTGTGTGTGTGTGTGTGCCCTTGAAGGAGGGTGTGTATGTGTGTGTGTGTATGTGTGTGTGTGTGTGACCAAGAGCACTGAGGGAAGGACTGCCCTTGAAGGGGAGTGTGTGTGTGTATGTGTTAGTGACCATGTGTCTGTGTGTGTTCGTTAATGACCAAGTGTGTGTATTTGTGTGTGTGTTTGTTAATGACTGTGTTTGTGTGTGTTCATTAGCGACCAAGTGACCAGCCCTCACCAAGTCCTTTAGAAACTGGGAGCTCACAGTCTGGCCCCTGGGCAGCCTCCTTCATTCATTAGGAAACTAGAACCTTCTGCGTTAAATAGAGCATTTTGTTTGAATGAAGATTTTTCCCGTCTGTGCACGCAGACACGGCGGCCGCAGGAGATGCGTGGATTCAAAGGCTTCCTCCAGCCTGTGGGTGCTGGGGAGGGGATGGGAGCATAAGCAGTCCATACCACTGCCTCCTTTGTCTGAAGGGGGACTGGATATGGAGGATGTGCTTTCCCCTTTCTCTCCAAGTTCCAGGGGGAACCTTGAACCTGAGGTAGAAGCTATTCAGACTCAATGATTACAGGCAACAAGGAGAGAAATCTTCTAGGGCCCAGCCTTCAGCTGGCAACACCAGCATTCATCTTGTTTTTCTGGAGAAAGTAGGAGATGTCAGTCCTGACCATGGTGTAAGACTCGGGGAACTTCAGAGGGGCCCCAGAGCAGCTCCTCACCTTGCTCATCTTGCCTCCTCTCTGCCTCTCAGCTGCCCGGAATTGACTATATCATCCTAAGCTAATTTTTTCCTCTGCCTCTTCATCTGGAGACTCCCCCAGAGCAGCATTAACTCAGGCAAAGCCCCAAACCTCCCTGGGCCTATTTACCTCTAAAAAAAAGTCCCTGGTTGAGAAGTTCAAGTTGAATGTGGATGCAAAAGCATTTTTTAAACCATAGTACATTGAAGAATATGATTGTTCTCCTTGGGAGGGCAGGGGTGCTGAATTGAGGCTAGCCTGGATTCATCCTCCTATCTATGGTAGAGACATCAAACTAGCAGACCTTGGAGTCCCAGGTATGTTATATTTATACAGTGTTTAAAAATATTTACAATTCATTACCAGTGTTAAAAAAAAAAAACAGGAAATTTTTACATTAAAG
This sequence comes from Bos taurus, assembly GCF_002263795.3. Classification (NCBI taxonomy): domain Eukaryota; kingdom Metazoa; phylum Chordata; class Mammalia; order Artiodactyla; family Bovidae; genus Bos; species Bos taurus. The sequence continues at coordinate 17,574,553 of NC_037347.1, forward strand.
AAATGGAGAATGCACTGTTGGTGGGAATGTAAACTGATTCAGCCATTATGGAAAACAGTATGGAGATTCCTTAAAAACCTAGGAATAAAGCTACTATATGGCCCAACAATCCCACTACTAGGCATACACCCTGAGAAAACCATAATTCTATTACTGCAATGTTCATTGCAGTAATACTTATAACAGCTAGGACACAGAAGCAACCTAGATATCCATCAACAGATGAGTGGATAAAGAAGTTGTGGTACATTTATATAATATTATTCAGCCATAAAAAGGAATGAATTTGAGTCAGTTGTAGTGAGGTGGATGAACCTAAAACTTCTTATGTAGAGTGAAGTGAATCAGAAAAACAAATATCACATATTAATGCATATATATGGAATCTAGAAAAACGGTGCTGATGAACCTAGGGAAGAATGGACTTGTGGACCCAGAGGAGGACTGTGAGGGCGGAACAAACTGAGAAAGTAGCACTGACATATATACACTATCGTGTGTAAACTAGATTGTTAGTGGGAAGCTGCTAAGTAACATGGGGAGCCCAGCCTGGCTCTGTGTGATGATCAGTGGAATGAGGGAGAGTGGGGAGGCTGAGGAAGGAAGGGAGATACATATATACATGTGTGTGTGTGTGTGTGTATATATATATACACACATATACACCTATGTATATGTATATATATACACACACACACATATATATATAATTATGACTGATTTGCCTTGTATGGCATAAACTAACACAAAGACAAAATTATAAAGTCACTTTCCACCAATTGAAAAAATAAAATTTTAAAAATAGAAATGGATTTCTAACTTCACTTTAGAAATGAGACAACCAGGTAACAATGGCCACAGTGGCCATCTTGGGCTGTAGTATCTGCCCCTCCACATAGTCGTGTGCTCACTATTTCAACACAGTCTCCACCACCCCTAGTGTCTTACACCCTCGCTGTTCCATCCCCTTGCTTAACTAGCACTTACGGGCATCTGAACTTACAGCCTCTGTCCTACTATGGGTTTATCTGAGAAAGTTGCCTCTTATTTCCCACTTTATTTTCCCTGCCCCTACAACCACCATGCTACCTTCCTATCCAGAGGAGACTTGCCTTTTCTGAAGGAAGGAGGGAAATCCATTGCTGAGAGGAATGGTGTGGAGGATGTCTCCGTAAAGCGCCAGCAAAAGCTTGTTCAGGGATCCTCAGTCTTGAACAGCCGCTCCAAGAGGACTAGGTTTAGTTTCCACTGAGCAGCAGCTACTCAAACATTGAGCATGGTGCTCTGATCAGCTATGGCTATGTAATCAGATACCCCAAAGCTTCCTGCTGCTGCTGCTAAGTTGCTTCAGTCGTGTCCGACACTGTGCAACCCCATAGACAGCAGCCCACCAGGCTCCCGTGTCCCTAGGATTCTCCGAGCAAGAACACTGGAGTGGGTAATCAGATACCCCAAAGCTTAGTGGTTTAAAATAATCTCTTAATTTGTCCAACAGTTCTGTAGGTTAACAAGGCTCAGTGGGTAGTAATCACTTACACTATCTCATCCTTCTGCCCTCATTCTTCTGTCAGAGGGTAGCTGGACTCAGAGTTGTCCACAGGTTCCACTGGGCTGAAAGTCCAGGATGACCCATTCGCAAGGCTGGCAGTTGATCCTAGCTAGGAGCTCAGCTGGGGCTGTTCACTGAAGCACCTGTGTGTGTCCTCTCCCTGTGTCTGGGCCTCTCATCATGTGGCAGCTGGGTTCTAAGTGTCCAAAGAGTGAGCATTTCAAGAGCCCCAGGAAAAAGATGCAAAATGTCTTACGCATCAGCTTTAGAAGTCACACAGTGTCTCTTCTGCCATATTTCATCAGTCAAATGCAAGTCACAGAACCTGCCAGATGCAAGAAATCAGGAGTACACAAAGCATGAATAATGCAAGGCATGATTCACTGAGGGAGCCATCTTTGGAAACTTACCACCACAGGTAGCATTGGTGAGGTTGGTCCTTATTTCATAACTCTTCACATGTGGGTTTTTTCCTTTTAGAATAACTCATCTCCTCTCCCTTCAGCTTTCCCCAAGGTAAGATATTAATGAGATCATATCTGAACTCCCTGACAAAGTAATGCCTCCTTATAAAGCATATTATTATTATCAGCCTGCCTGATCACTCCCACCTGGGGTCCCCAGAAGACAGGATGAGGGACGACATTGCACATATCTCAACAACAAACAAAACTTCATTAAATCCATTGAAATAACACAGACATTCAGATTTAGCACAGATCAAATCCTATTACCAACAAATTACACTGAATTGCCTCCCCAAATCTGTAGAGCCAGATGTTTTCCGAGCCCTACTTCCTTTAGGCAAACACCCAAAGTAAGCAATATGAAGGACTCCCAAAGAATGAGAACATCCCCTGATACTGGGTAGGATGGGGTTTGACCCGTTTTCTTTTAGTCACAGGTTAATCAGAAAGAATAAACATGTAGGATTCCTGAATGTGAAGAATGGCTGAGAAACGGGTCCTATTTAAATTGTAGAAAATGCATCTTTACACTGCGAGCAGGCACCCCTTCCCAGCCCTGGGGGATTTCCACCAGATCCTCTGGTCAGCTTCTGGGAGCTTGCAGTGTAACAGCATGTCTGGCATGCCACTCCAAACCCAGAATCTTCCCCAGGAAAGAGGGTAAACTCAAAATAAAGCTAAGGGTTTCAGATCATGTAAACTTCTGGGGTAGCAGCAGAAATATTGATATTGCACAGATTTTAGACACTTCCCTGCATAAAGGCCCTGCTTTTACTTTTTCTGAATACACACATTTGTTAACATTTTCCTGCTTATTTCTCCTTAATGGTTCAAATGGCTTATGTTAGGGTTAGGCCAGATGTTCAGCCCTTCAGGAATGCTCCTGCAGACAGCAGCCCCTCTCCCAGGGCAAACTCCCCTGAAGCTCTGTGGGTTTACCTCCTATCCCCGAGCCTTCTTCTAATGACTACGAGTTCTCATTTCAGGAGACATCTTTCCTTCCCTATTAAAGATCACAACATCCCAGGCATTTGGTTCCAGCCCATGAAGATCTCTACCTTCTTTACTTCCCTCCCTTTGGCCAGTGTCCGCTCAGGGCAAGGGAGGAGCAGTGAGCACACGGGAACTGGCTGGAGGCTGGAGGCCGATCAGCCTTCCCCCATGGTTTCTAGAAATGTGGCATACCTAAAATTGGAGATACCTGTCCTCTTAGCCAAGGTACCATTTGTTCAGGCCTTCTTCATGCTTTCCTCCCTCCCAAATGCATCCATTTCTGCCCTTTTGCCTTTTTTTGCTAAAGAAGGCTACCCTCATCACCCTACTCCCCAGCTCACAGGCACCTTAACCTTGCTCCAGCTACAGGCGGCCCCTAACCTTCGTCATGGCTCACAGTTAGATCCCAGGTCCTCTGTATTGCTGATGGCTGGTTGTCTTCTGATTTTGCCTTTCTTGCAACAAGCCTAAGTTGGGAATCTGCTGAAGAGTCTGGGATCCAGAGTGAACACCATCATGCAAGAAGAGGCAGCGCTGGGGACAGTCTGTACCCAAATTGGGCACAGCCTTTTGTGGGGTTCGTTTTGCCCATCCCAGCAGATTAACCAGCAAAAGCCAGACTTCCTCTTTCTCCCTGTGTCTCTCTCTCCACCCCAGCCAGCACAAGGCCCTGCTCGCAGTGGACACTCAGTATTAACGGCCCAAAGGCTGACGGTCCCAGGCTGCACCCTGAGGCCAGAGGCTCCCTCTCCCTCAGTGAGGACCCCAAGTTCTGGCTTGGGTTAAGAAGTCCCTAAGGAGCTATCTGCAAAGAGCGTCCTGCCGTGTGCTGTGCTGGCTCCTCTGTCCACAGGATTCTCCAGGCAATAATACTGGAGTGAGTTGCCGTGCCCTCCTCCAGGAGATCTCCCCGACCCAGGGATGGAAACCTTGTCTCTCATGTCTCCTGCGTTGGCATGAGATTCTTTACCAGTAGCACCACTTGGGAAGCCCAAGACTGTCCTTAACTCCCATGATATGTCACACAGGGAGGGTTCTGCCAATTTTAAGTCCATGGCCAGAATTTGTTTCTAGTAGCTTAAGTCTGCTTCCTTAAAGGTTAAGTTTTATTTTTAACAAGTTGGAGAGATTCAAGATTGTCCGTGGGTAACAGCCCTCTTTCTTGCTTGCGCTGGAATACTCCTTCTTGAATGGTGTAGTGTCAGCAGTTCTGAGTGTGGTGGGCAGCCTTCAGCCTGTCCCATGAGGGCTGAGCCAACAGGAGAGGGGCCATCAGTGTGATGAATCATAGTACAGATTAGCTTTCCCCAAATTCTTTATTTTTAAAAAACATGTCTGCATATTTTCTTGGGAACCTGAGCTGTGAGCATTGGGTTTATATGCATTTGGGAAGGAAAAAATTGGGAATTGTGCTTGAAGATGACCTTATTCTCAAGGTACCCGCCCCACCACAGAGAACGACCACAGCACCTGACAGTGTTCACATCCCCTCTGTGAGGAGGTGGAAGCCTGACAGGTCTACACATCACTTGCCTAAGGAGTTTTTTTGCCTCTCCCCAGTGTGATAGAGACTTGGCGTGCTAGCCTCAGGGTGCGCTGGGAAGCTTGCCTTCTTACATTGTCATTTTATTGATCATGATATATGCCAGTAATTGCGTCTTCTGCTTTATGTATTTTAATTACTTGCTTTTTTTTTTTTCCTCTGTCTTTGAGTCTCTGGTTGATTGGATCACCAAGGGTGTAACTTCAAATTATTCTAATAAAGAAATACGTCTGCTATGATGTTGACCCTCTTAATTATTTTTTATATAGAGCACCTCCAAAGTGAAAATGTGTCTGAAGAGATGCTGCTTGTGGAAGCAGAGTTCTTCACTTTGCTGGGCTTCAGAACTGTGAGTGGGAATTGCTCTGAGATACATGCATCAAGCAAAGTAAGGCAGGCTGCAAACCTATGGGCTGTGGTGTGTGGAGCTGTGTGTGTGTGCACGTGTGCACCAGCATGTGTGCACAATTGAGGCACGCCTTTCCGAAAGACACAAACCACAGAGCTACTTGACATTATCTGGACAATAGAACGCATTCCAGGATGGGAAACATAATTCAAAACAAAGATCAGACGGAACTTTCCCTGGTGGTCCAGTGGTTAAGAATCCACCTTCCAAAGCAGAGGACCCGGGTTCTATCCCTGGTCTGGGAACTAAGATCCCACGTGCCATGGGGCAACTAAACACACACATCACAAGTAGAGAGCTGAGCACTGCAATTACTGAGACCATGTGCTCTAATGCCCATTCTCTGCAACAAGAGGGGCCCTTGTGCAGCAACTGGAGAAAGCCTGAGTGCCTCAAAAAAGACCAGCACAGACAAAATAAAATTAGAACACCAACAATGATCATCTGCTCTCCGTGTTCAAAAAGGAGCTGCTGTATCAGAAAATGTTCTTCTCTGTCCCCTAACCTTCCTTGTCTATTCCCTGCATGCTGCCAGGATGCTGCATCTTAACTATGACTTAGGGTAGGAACCAGTGCGGGGAATCCAGGGTGTGACCCCCATTGAAGCTCCAGGGGTTGCTCCTTGAACTGACCTTCCCTCCCCTTGCTGCCCACTGGTAAAGGCAGGATCAGATAAGAGAAGATGAAGCTTACATCAGCCCTCAGAACCAGAAGACCCCTTTCTTTTTAATTCCTACTTCATTTGGTGAGAAAATTTTTTTAAAAGCCAATTCTGAACAAATTCTTTATATCTTTGTTACATAATTAAAATGAACAAACATACATAGTTTAATTTCTTTAAAATGATTTTTATACATTATGCTGTCATCTTATAAGGCATATAGTTTTATTTTCTCTTAATGGCTGAGGAAACTGAGACTCAGGAGTGAAATGACTACTCTGAAGACACACAGCAGTTAGGGCAAAGCCAGAACTTCAATCTCCCTCATCTTACTTCAAGATCAAGTCTTTCCAACACATTTTTCCTCTTAATTCCTTTGTCCTCCCTAGCCTATTTCTCTTTATTTCATCAGGAATCAATATATTACTCTAACATTATAAAACCACCTTTTCCTCCTTTAGATACCACTTAACAGACTGATTTTCTTGGGTGGTTTTAGGGAAATCACCTTGTTACAAACTGGCTGCAGTACACATGTCCATACACAAGCATCCTTGGTCCAAGCACTGGAGTTGCTGGGGCCGTAACAGCAGCTGAAGGGACCTCGCCACGACACGCCTCTGTTCTGTGCTGTGAATGCCCCAGGCTTCTGTCCCACTGACCCAGCTTCTCAGGCTCAGTGATTCCTCTGGGAATTTAGAGGCCATTTATAGCCATCACTAGGTATTTCTAAGTGCTAGTCTCTCTGCTTGATGCTCTACACATATTATCTTTCATCTTCAAAGATCCCTATAAGATACAAATATCCCTATAAGATCCCTATAAGATACGGTAATAATGATGATCACCCCCAGTTTACAGTTTAGGAAACGGAAGTTCAAGGAGTTTGAAAGTGAAAGTGAAAGTCGCTCAGTTGTGTTCAACTTTTTGCAACCCCATGGACTATACAGTTTGTGGAATTCTCCAGGCCAAAATACTGGAGTGGGTAGCCTTTCCCTTCCCCTGGAACCCAGGTCTCCCACATTGCAGGCAGATTCTTTACCAGCTGAGCCACAGGGAAGCTTAAGGAGTTAAGGCCGTTGTTTATGCAGAGCTGCAATTTATTTTGTCTCTAAAGTCCACACTGTTTCTTTATATTCACTTTTCCTTTGTATTTTGATATTAACTGCTTGATCTGAGAGAGCAAAAAGATTCTTGATATCTTAATGGAGAAAAACATGGAAAACGTTATTATCAGCACCCTTCAGGTTACCCTTAAAGTCACAGGATGAAGCCTGTAGCCTGAGTCTCATGAATGGTGAATTGGCGTAAAGAATGTGAGAATCAGGAATTCCAGACTCTAACTCCAAAGTCCTAGCTAAGTGCACTAAGTCGCACTAACCACCTGTGTGGCCTTGGGCAAGTTGACTTGCCTCTCTGGACCTCCATTTCCTTACCCGTATAAGAGCTTAGAGGAGGGGCTCTCTGAAGCCCCACCCTGTTCTAAGACTCCCATCACACACCTACTGAGATCCGTTCCTTTTCAGGACAATTCTGCCACTCAGAATCTTATGAAGCAAAAAACTCCATTTCCCATAACCACACATTCCACATTCCCACTTCCCCAAAGCATACGGTGCCATGATGCATGCCAGGAGCACTGTGAATGGAAGTGAGGAATGAATGAACATCAGCAGTCAACATGTTGAGTTGGTCCATGTTGTCCTTACTACTGAGCATCTACAGTGAGTATGGGAGATGGTCCTTTTTACCAGTTATTTCAAGGACGTGGTAGCTGTCTTGGTAAAGTTAATTATTTCAAATTCTCTCCTTTATGGTCCCATTAGCAACTCTGTTGTGCCCTAGTCTCCTTTTTGGCATTTTCTATTTTTCAATATCTCTCCATGTTTGGCATATTAATTAAACAACTTTTTTAAAAACTAGACTTTAAATAAAGAAAAAATATAAGATGTTTCATGTTGGCTCATGAGGGGAGGGTTCAGTGAAGACGTATTTCTGATGTGCAGGAGAAGTGTCAAGTGACATGAGGAAGAAAGAATGGCAAGATGTTTGATTTTGACATTAATCAATTTCTCTGTTCTTTCTCAGTCCCCCCAACTCCATCCTAATTTTAGCTTTTATCGTAAAGGCTCAGGACCCTGATGGAGAAGGGGGTTTGGGGGCAGTGGAGAGTGTGGGGATATAGAGAGGGTGAGGAAAGAACAGAGCAAATTATGGATATTTCCTGAGCTATCATTTGGCACAGAATCCATCAAAATACTGATCATCAAAAGTCAGACTTTCATTTTTAAAAACAAACCCAGGCTTTTGTTCTGCTTTGTCATTTGCTTGGGTGCTTTTTTTTTTTTTTAATCATTGGCAAGATTGTAATTTTTTGGAATGTTATTGATTTCTTCTGTTGATCACAAAAGCCATGTGCCCCACCAAATCTGCTCAGAGAAGAGCTCTGTGGCCAGGCTGGTACCCCAGCCTGAGGGAGGCCCAACGTAGCTCTATCCGCCTGCGTCAGGCGTGCAGGAATTTAGCATTCTCCCCGGGTGCTTCTGCCCTAGGGAGGGGAGGGGCTGAGGAGAGGAGGGCAGGGCCTCTGGGGTGTTTGCCAAAGTATCACAAGCACTTAGAGTAGGAACATATCCAACAGAAATTCCCTCCCCAGGGGTACACTGGGCAGCAGGGTGATGGGGTGATGGGGTGGGGAGTAGGTAAGGTGGTGAACAACACGTTGATCTGTGATGACATCCTGAAGAAGCGCGGAGAGGTTTTTATTAGTGACACAGGTTGCAGACACTCCTGCCAGCTACAAACTGGGGTCATCGCGTGTTAGGATCCCGCTCTGTGGCTGGCCTGGTGAGGAAGAGCACCCACGTGGCTCAGTCACAGAAGACTTCTGTGCTACAGCTGTTAGGTTGGAGGTGGGTGGTGAACTGATCTAAACCCACAGGAACATCAGGCTGTTTTAAGCTGGTAGGGAAAGGGTACAAGTGCCTGACTTTCATCTCCATAATACTGCCAAGGCCACAAAAGTATGAACTGGCCCCAGGCCAACAGGACGAGCAGTGTAAGATGCAAGAAGAGACCCTCAGAGTGTCGTGGCTGCATGGTCACAATCCCCCAAAACACTAAAGTGAAATCAAATCAAATCAGATCAATGGGTTACTATGTCTTGATGAGTTAAAAAAATCGGTCTGCTTTATTTTCTTCACTGATGTTGGATCACTGAATGAATGAGTCTGGTCTCCATTCCCTGTTGGTTTGACTTGGATGTAAATGTTGGGAGGAGAATCCTAGGTTGTGTATCTGTTCTAGACAATTGTTTGTATCGGGGTAGCTTAGGACTATGGGGACAGAAAAATGAAAAGGAAACAGAGGTGATAAGAAGTGGGTCAAGGTAAGGATTGTTGAGGGCTGGTGGCATAAGGGACCGGGACAAACTGAGATTGTAGCAAAGAGAACTTTTGAGATGAATGACTTCTGAAAAGCTATTTATGCCACAGTCCCAGATATTGTACAAAAAATATTTTGAAGTTCTTGTGACTTACACAGAATATTTAATAAATGTACACTTTTATTGTCACAAGATACCATTTTAAGTTGAAATGGTTTATGGAGTTTCAATAGGATACTCGCTTTGAATGGGTGGGATAGACAGACGTGATTGTGAATTACCTGAGCTCTGAGAAAGACCCCTGGGAAAGGCACTTGACTTTGTGTAGGATTAATCGTCCTCTAAAATCTCAAGTTCATTTACATATATTTCTAAGAGACACTGAACCACATTCATTTCCTCAGAAGCTCTGCTTGTTCAGTTTACTGACACCGGGCTCTCTAAGGCTATTGTCATGATGGTACTTGAAGCCTATTCTGGTTGGCTAGAACATCCTTTGAAATTGTCTCATACCTACTTTTCTCAGAATGTGTACAATGAGGAAAATTCATTTCCCTCCTGTTGAGAGAAGTTAATGATCATTTTGTGTTATATTAAAATATTACCCATTGTTATGACTTCAGTTTAATGTTCCTGCAGAAATCACCACGTGCTGCAGAGTTTAGCTATGCCATGGTCAAAGCACCTGTGTGTTATTTCAGAGTTTCTCTTTAAAAAAAAAAAATGAGTTGTTGCAGATGAGTTATGGGGGGGAAAGGAAAATCACACCATTTCAGGAGAATTATTCAGTAATTATATTTTTAAACTCACTTTTAGCATGAATACCCAAATTTTTAACAATGTTGTCTCCAGAATATAATTATAAGTGCCACATTGAGTCTCTGAACCAGAAATAAGAGCCTTCCTTTAAGACATAATAAATGCTTTAAGTGTCAGGACAATGTTCCTCTTCAGGGAGAGATGAAAAGTAGAATTACAGGCTATTTCTGCATTGTATTTCCTCATGTAGTTTAGTTACCATTGTTATTTTTTCAATTTCCTGCCCTCCTTGGGGGTTCATCAACTGTGTCCACAAGGACAGGGACAGGCTGGGAAATGGACAAATGGAAAAACCAGAGTGACCTCAGAGGATTCCCAAACTCCATGAATTAGGGGTGTCTCTTTCATGTTTTGGCAAATGTCTGACCACTAGGACCAGAATTTTAGCAATGTGAAGGAGACTGTAGTGGGAGCAGCGAATGGAAGGGGCAAAAAGCTGGGATCTTAAAGTGGGGTGAGATACTTTTGAGGAGAAGGGGGAACAGTCTGGAATTCATTTCCAGCAGGCCAATCTAGTATTAATTCCTTTCCTTCTTTGTTATTTGCATTAGTTCAATCGGGCTGCCATAACAAAATACATGTCACACACGGGGTGGCTTAAGCAACCGAACTTTGTTTTCTCACAGTTTTGGAGGCTGGGTGTCCATGATCAAGGCATCAGCACAGTTGGTTTCTGCTGAGGTCTCTCTCCTTGCCTAGCAGACAGCCAACCTCTTGTTATCTATTTACAGGTTTCTCTTCTATGTGCGCCCACCCCTGATGTATTCGTCTTCATATAAGGAAGGTCCTACTCAGATGAGCTCAATCATCCCTTTGAAAGGCTTACATCCAAGTTACTCATATGTGTTAGGGGTTACTGGGGCTTCCCTGGTACTTCAGTTGGTAGAGAATCTCCCTGCAATGCAGGAGACCTGGGTTCGATCCCAGCCTTGGGCGAACCCCTGGAGAAGGAAGTGGCTTCCCACTCCAGTATTCTTGCCTGGAAAATTCCGTGGACAGAGGAACCTGGTGGGCTATAATCCACGGGGCTGCAAGTGTCAGACACGACGCAATGACTAAATCACATCCACTGTACAACTTCATTTTATCTTAATCACCTCTTTAAAGGCCCTATCTCCAGATACACAAGATCCTACAATATTTCCTTTTATTTTAGATAGTAAGTTTCATACAAAATACACTAATAAGTATCTTTAGATATTCCAATTGTTTTATGGGTTATCCATATATAACCTAGATTTTCACTACCCACATCCCCCACCTTTGGAGAGAATAAGATAAACTTAACTCAAAACCACTTTCACCGTCCATTAAAGTTCAAAGTGTGTGCTGTGATTCCTGGGACCATCCAGGCCCTAAGTTTTATGGGCTCCTCCCACTGAATTAACAATCATGGGTGCTGCCTCTATTTTATCCATCACAACAAAACCTCACACTCATCTCCCACAGGGGTTTTCCCAAACCTCCACTCACACCCAGAATTTTGTGAGCTTCATTCTTTTATTTAAGAATTAGGGGCTGGAACTTCCCTGGTGGTCCAGTGGTGAAGAATCCACCGTGCAATGCAGGAGACTGCTCAGAATCAGGTTCGATCCCCAGTCAGGGAACTAAGATCCCACATGCCGTGGGGCAGCTAAGCCCACACCCTACAATGAAAGATCCCACATGCCACCACTGAGACCTGACACAGCCCAAAATATGTACATACGTGTATACATACATATGTGTTAAGAAAAAGAATTCGGGGCTGCAGCCAGGGTCATGGAGAGGGGCTCTCCTCACACAGAACACAATCTTACCTCTTGCCAGTCTCTCTCATTCCCACTCACCCACTTCCCATCTCTTTCTTTTCCCTCTCTCCTCTCTCACTTATGATTATGACAAATTCCTCTCCTTATCTCATGCAGATATTTAATAATAACTTTTCTAGCTTGAATATCCCCTTGGATCTCACCCTCCACCCAAGTGGCTTGCTAAAAGTATATACTCCTTCATCCAAATATATTCAGGACTGTCTTTAAGAAGAATTCTGGTGAGTATAATTTTCTCTGCCTTGTTATAAGCACATAAGTCAGCTCCTTTTTTTGGTCCAACCCCCATGTTCATCCTGTGCATCCAGAGCAGTATGCTGGGGGCATCTCCCTCAAGTCCTGCCTCTAAGAGAGAAGGAAACTGGGAATACTGCTCTCCTGGTGCACCCACAGCTCTTCAGAAAACAGCACCAGCTCAGTTCAGTTCATTCAGTTGTGTCTGATTCTTTGTGACCCCATGGACTGCACCACGCCAGGCCTCCCTGTCCATCACCAACTCCTGGAGCTTGCTCAAACTCATGTGCATTGAGTCACTGATGCCATCCAACCATCTCATCCTCTGTCGTCCCCTTCTCCTCCCCACCTTCAACCTTTCCCAGCATCAGGGTCTTTTCCAATGAGTCAGTTCTTCACATCAGGTGGCCAAAGTGTTGGAGTTTCAGCTTCAGCATCAGTCCTTCCAATGAACACCCAGGACTGATCTCCTTTAGGATGGACTGGTTGGATCTCCTTGCAGTCCAAGGGACTCTCAAGAGTCTTCTCCAACACCACAGTTCAAAAGCATCAGTTCTTCAGGGCTCAGCTTTCTTTATTGTCCAACTCTCACATCCATACATGACTACTGGAAAAACCATAACTTTGACTAGATGGACCTTTGTTGGCAAAGTAATGCTTTTGCTTTTTGGCAAAGGCATCTAGCTTGGTCATAACTTTTCTTCCAAGGACCATGGCTGTGCAAAGTGATGCCACCCACACTTAAAAGTCTTCATTTATTTCACTGAAATGCAATATTCCTCGGTGTGATAACTTTACAGTTTTCATCTCTCAGGCAAACCTATGGCTGCAGGCAGCCTGTTTAAGCCTGCCTCTTCCAGACTTCTGAGTTTTCTCAGCTCATAGTCAGTATTCTTGCAGCCAAGGAATTTTCACTTGCCATGGGAAAAAATTCTCTGAATATTTGTGTCTCACCCAACTCAGACCACAAGGAATAAATAGGCACACTCTCTTTGAACTTGACTTCAGGGGTATGTCCATCAATCCAAGTGATTCTGGCTGCCAGAGACCGCAGACTCCAACAACCCTGAGCCCAGTTCCTCCCCAGTGTCTTCTTGAATACCCATACAATTCCTCTTTTTCCCATTAAGAAGGGATGGTCAAGGTTCTTAACATTCTTTCCTTCATGTCCCTTTCGTCCCTTTCCTTATTCCCCAGTCCTCTCCAATTTGCACATTCTCCCTAGGACTCAAATACCAGACAGTATCCCATTATTTGATGAAAACTCTCCAAGCAAGAGTGAGGATAAGGACTCTGAGTGTGAGGGCACTTGAGCTATGCAGTATTTTCAACCCACCCGAGCTGTCTGCAGTGCAGAAATGCACCTCATGGAATGGAAGCATGCACGCAGTGATTCCTGCAAGATGTCACTGTCCTCAGAAGCCACGGAGTCATGAGTTCCTGATATACTCCAGGCCTTGCAATAAACAATCATAACATCTTAGTTTTTCCTTGTCTGAGCTATCGCATCAGCCATTTTTGTTAGTTTTCAGACCCTCTTGTCAAAGAAAATACATTTCTATTTCTCCACCACCAAGCATTCCCCTGGGTCTATTTGCTGAAGGATATTCTAATGGGTACAGTATTTGTATACCACCGCATTTCCATTACACCTGCCTCATTATCTTACAGAAATCTATCTGTCCTTTGTTTGGAAATGCGCTTATTGTGGAGCCTGGTGAATCTCGGGCTGAAAGCAGAGATTTATGAGCTGTCCTCCAGTTCCTGGCGGTTCTTTCCTAAGGCCACAACCCCGAAAGATCAGTCACTGATGTGTGTTTTGGTGTCAACTCTGAAATTCTGCGTTTTAAGAACATATCCTAATGAAACCTCGGAAACAGCATGGGAAGGATTTGCTCCTGCCATGCCCCAGAAGGTCACACGCTCTAATTCAGCTTGAAGGGACACTAATCATATTCAGAGTGTGAGTAGAGAGGCTTACGGTTGGAGATGACACCATCATTTGCATAGGATGTAAAAATGAAGGACCATTAATTTTATAGCATTAATTGAAGAGCAGAAGTGTTAGACCTCTATAATTATCTTCAGTGAATAGACATCTTCACAAGTGAGGCTTGCGTGTGTGACTATGGAGGGTACAGATATCAACAGCAAAGGTAAGGCTCCAGCTGTCCTCTTCAAGATGCACAGATTAGTGGATCCTTCAGTTAAAAGTTTAACTTAAAACTGAATTGTTCCCTCTGTGTGGAAACAAGACCTTGTGGATCCTAGGCTCCTGAGACGATGTTCTGTCCAGACCTGCGTGCCACATTTCAGAGCTGCTGAGAGACAGCACAGGGAGGAAGCCCTGCAGCCCTGGGATATAGGCAATGTCGCTATATGGCATCCCCACTAGGGCCTGGAACCCCTTCCAGCTCCTGATTTCATTCCATGTACAAGTCCTATATATTATTCCCACAGGTCAACCTCTCAGCAAAAGGGCTGTGGAGCCACATGGGTAAATCACGTTCAACAATCACTCTGCAATGTCAACCACCTTACTGTTTGCAACCCAGGTCAGCATGGAAAGCGGCATTTCTAAGCATTTAAACTGGAGACCATAAACAACCATTTGAGGGAGTTATTAGTCTCATAGCCAAAAAGCAAAGTAGAATAAGGGGCGTGGACTGGGGATGGGATGGACATGAAACAACCGGAGGGCAAGTTGATTTTCATGATGCCGGCAACATGATGCCGAGGTCCAAAGCAGTGACCGTGGTTCATGTCAATCTTTGTTTCTGTCTGAGTGGGTGAGAGGATGGAGGAAAGGACTAGGAGAACTGGGCAGAGGAGGTGCAGTCCAAGGTTTAAGACTTTGGGAGTTCTGCTCATTATCCCGCCATGCAAGACTCGTCACTTGAGAAAAAAAACATACGATCCGCTTTGGAACCTTAGAGTCATGGAATCTCCCTGGTGTGTAATTTAGGGTTCCTGGGGGGAAAGGTTGGGAGCCACTGGTGTAAATAAAGTAAGGCGTTAGCTAATGAGGTACCATGATGCATATACTCGGTCTAAATGCTCCTGTCTCCAGGGGCTCTGTGGAAGTGACGATGCTGATGGGAATTTCAGGTATCATTTTATACAGGTTGAGGAGAAATCTGGGGCCTAGGACTTTTAAGATATCTTGAGCTTTGAAACATTGTCTAATTTTGTGATCAGTTTCACTAGGTATAAGGGGCTCACTCAGGATGGTGAAAAGTGAAGTGAAAGTGAAAGTTGTGCAGTTTTGTCCGATGCTTTGTGACCCCATGGACTATACAGTCCATGGAATTCTCCAGGCCAGAATACTGAAGTGGGTAGTCATTCCCTTCTCCAAGGGGATCTTCCCAACCCTGGGATTGAACCCAGGTCTCCCACAGTGCAGGCAGATTCTTTACCAGCTGAGCCACAAGGGAAGCCTAAGAATGCTGGAGTGGGTAGCCTATCCATTCTCCAGTGGGTCTTCCCAACCCAGGATTCAACCTGGAGTCTCCTGCATTGCAGGCGGATTCTTACCAACTGAGCTATCAGGGAGGCTTCCACTAAATTCCTCAATTTGCTCTTAGTTTCCTGGTTCATTTACTTAGTTTGGTACTATGTCATCTCATGATAACCAGGGGGGATTGGTCCAGGACCCTCCGCAGATCCCAAAGATTGCAGATGCTCAAGTCTTTCACATAAAATGCAGTAATACCGTCTGTCCTCCAAATCCAAGGATACCGAACTCAGGTACAGAGGGCTGACTATACATTTTTCTTTTGATTACTATCTTGAGGTAAATCTTACATGCAATAAACTTTACAAATTTAAGATGTACACTTTGATGTGTTTGGACGTTGTTGTAGTTCAGTCACTCAGTCATGTCTGACTCTCCGCAACACCATGGATTGCAGCACACCAGGCTTCCCTGTCCTTCAGCATCTCCCGAAGCTTGCTCAAACTCATGCCCATTGAGTCGGTGATGCCATCCAACCATCTCATCCTCTGTTGTCCCCTTTTCTCCCTGCCTTCTATCTTTCCCAGCATCAGGGTCTTTTCCAGTGAGTCAGCTCTTTGCATCAGGTGGTCAAAGTATTGGAGCTTCAGCATCAGTCCTTCCAGTGAAAATTCAGGGTTGATTTCCTTTAGGATTTGACTGATTGACTTTCTTTCGTATTGATCTCCTTGGAGATATGTATATCTATCTATATTTAGATAAAATGAAAGTGTTAGTCACTAGCCATGTCTGACCTTGTGACCCCATAGACTGTGGCCCTCCAGGCTCCTCTGTCCATGGGATTCTCCAGGCAAGAATCCTGGAGTGAGTAGCCATTCCCTCCTCCAGGGGATCTTCCCAACTCAGGGATCGAACCCAGGGATCTCTCTCACTGCAGGCAGACTCTTCACCATCTGAACCACCAGGGAATATATATATATGTGAAATCATATGCCGAACATTTCTCTTACTTCCAAAAGCTTCCTTGTGTCCCTCTGCAGTCTTTCCCTCCCTCTGCCCTTGTCCCCAGCAAACACTGATTGTTTTCTGTCACCGTAGGTCAGTGGGCATTTTCTAGAATTTTGTGTAAAAAGAATCATTCAGTATGTACTCTTCTCTGTCAGCTTTCTTCCATTCAGCTGTACTGTCTTCCTTGGCACTCCACTAGAGATATTTTCCCTCCCACGCCAGAAACAGCCCCACACACCAAGGTGGTCATAGTATGACAAGATACATATGATGCGGACAAAGTATTGGGTTTTGTATATAACCACTTGCTGAGATTTTAAGGAATTATATAGTCACCCACCTGACTGGTAAGTTGGGAGTGTGATTTTCTTTTTGGAAGATGCACTAATTCTTATAGTTTGCTCTTATTCTGTAATTGAAATTCCAAGGACTTAAAGGAGCTTCAAAGCAGTCTATGCACCTGGGCGTCACACATCCTTACTTCACTTTATTACTTGCACAAAGTGGTACATCGACTTTCTGTGTGGAATGTAAACCAGGTTGATGCACCTGTGAGTGAGAGTGATTTACTTCGTGCTTGTTTTTCTAACAGCCCGTTGGATCTGGAAATGCCAAGTGGATGGGGATTGTATTAAGTGGCCTCAAAGGCCCTCCATCTTCCTCAGACTCCAAGAGGCTGAATGACTCACCCAAAGGTCAGCTCGGAAGCCATGCAAATGCGGAAGCTGCTTAGGTGCTTCAGGTAAGACTCCTCCGATTGTCAGAAGCAAGAAAAAGTGAAGTGGGTCAAAAATCAAAGAAAATAAAAGGAAGGCTTCGCTGACAGCTCAGCTGGTAAAGAATCCACCTGCAGTGCAGCAGACCCCAGTTTAACTCCTGGGACGGGAAGATCCCGTGGAGAAGGGATAGGCTACTCATTCTAGTATACTTGCGCTTCCATGGTGGCTCAGTCAGTAAAGAATCCGCCCACAACACAGATGACATGGGTTCGACCCCTGGGTTGGAAAGATTCCCTGGAGGAGGGCATGACAACGCACTCCAGTATTCTTGCCTGGATAGCTTCATGGACAAAGGAGCCTGGTAGGCTACAGTTCAGGGGTCACAGGGAGTCAGACACAACTAACTACTTTCACTTTCACTTTTCAGTAGCTCAAACAGTTGGAATTCTTGTGGGGCGGGGGGTGCTGGATTGGATCTAGAGATTTGAACATGTCCTCAGCACCCAGACTCTCTCCATCTCTCAGCTCTGGCTTTCTCTGTCTTGATTTGATTCTCAGGCAGCTCTCTGTCTGGTGGCCCCGACAGCTCCAGACATAAATCCTGCCACCAAGCCAAAGGGAAACAGAGTTTCTCACACAGTTCCCTGGTAGTTCAGATGGTAAAGAATCTGCCTGCAGTGCAGGAGACTGGGGTGACAAACAGTCAGACACAACTGAGCGACTGACACACACATCCTTGCCAAAGACTGAGTTTTAATGCACTGAGTTCGGTCATATGCTCATTACCAAAGCCAGGGGGTGGAATATGCTCATTGGTCAGAGATGCACTGTGTATTCACCCACGGCTGGGGGATAGACCGACAGTTAGTGAGTCACCTACATGGACTAATGTTTAAGGGAGAGTAATTCCCCCAGTAAATATCCAAAGAAAGGGGAATAGATGTTGAGCACATAGCAAAAACCACCCACTATAATTTCTGCTTTCTTTTATGTTGTATATAATTCCCATGGCTTCCTTCAAAAAATATAGGGCTTTTTTGAGCATTCCTCTGTGTCTACTCACTTTTTCAGTCTTGTCCTATGTATGGACATATCCCTAGCATTAAAAAATTATAACCAAGATTATTTTACTCTTCCAAGGTTGGAAACCATGATCCTCACTTAAAGATGTCAAACATTCTGTTAAAGTGAGATAACATCTCAATGGAAATTTGGATAGTAGTGTTCAGGGCATGGGTCTTTCTTGTGACTCACTTACCTCACATGCCCAATGAGTATAAATAACTCTGTTACTGTCAGTATGTGGGAGGTAGAGGTTTGGGGCTCAATCTGATTATCTCTTGAAGGCCCTTCTCTGATTCTGTTCATGATTTCACAGGAACTGGCAGGGTGGTGTAATAAATTACTCAAAGTCAAAATTCTCACTCAAATTAAAAATGGGAACCAGCTGCTAGTGGTAAAGGACATAATTCATGCTTTGAGTAGCTTTCATGTATTAGGGAGATTTCCCCCCTTCTGAATCCTGCCATCCCCTCTGTGTCCGGGTATCTTCTGCAAGCTAGGATACAGCTGTATGCCGAGGACATAGGACCAAATATTCCACTGTGAGATTTAAGTTTAGGAAAGAGTGACATGAAGAAAGAAATGTTGACTAGACTCTGAGGCAAATGGTGTAGAAATGGTCATCTTTCAGAAGCCACTAAAGCCTGTATTTGAACCTGATGGGATTGGCAAATTACAAGGTCAATGGAAATCATAGCCTTTTTGAGTCTCTTAACTCAACTTTCAAAAAACTAAGATCATGGCACCTGGTCTCATCACCTCATGGCAAATAGAAGGGGAAAAAGTGGAAGTAGTGACAGATTTTATTTTCTTGGATTCCAAAATCACTGCTAACAGTGACTGCAGCTATGAAATTAAGACGATTGCTCCTTGGAAGGAAAGCTATTGCAAACCTAGACAGCATATTAAAAAGCAAAGACATCACTTTGCTGACAAAGGTCCATCTAGGCAAAGCTACGGTTTTTCCAGTGGTCATGTAAGGATGTGAAAGTTGGATCATAAAGAAGGCTGAGGGTCGAAGAACTGATACTTTCAAATTGTGGTGCTAGAGAAGATTCTTGAGGGTCCCTTGGACTGCAAGGGGATCAAACCAATCAATCCTAAAATAAATCAACCTTGACTGTTCATTGGGAGGACTTAACGCTGAAGCTCCAAGATTGTGGCTACCTAATGCAAAGAACCAACTCATGGGAAAAGACCCTGATGCTGGGAATGGTTGAGGGTGAAAGAAGAGGGCAGCAGAGGATGAGATGGTTAGATAACATCACCTACTCAATGGACATGAGTTTGAGCAAACTCTGGGAGATGGTGAAGGATAGGGAAGCCTGGCATGCTGCAGTCCATGGGGTCACAAAGAGTCGGACATGACTTAGCGACTGAACAACAGCAACAATATCAGAGTTAGGACCTTAATAGAGAAGAATATGATCCTGAGATTTTAAATTGAGGATAGATGTGCATTTCTGATGATTCAGAGAACCCTGAGTTCCCATATCACCGTGAACTTACAGAATGGTGGAAGTCTTAGTAACAGTGCCAGCTGATGCCAGCTGAGTGACAGCACCTTATGAGTTTGGACTGATGTGTGAAGGATGTGGTAAATTGTCATGATAAATTTATGACACTATTTTCCCTTCCATAACCAAAGTGCATGGGATTTGAATCCAAAAAGTAGAAGCAAAAGGGTACTTCTAATTACATCTAATGACCCCATTGAAAAAGTTTTGCTTCTAATCCCCCAATTGTGGGATCTGCCAATTTAAAAGTCTTACTGCTTGAGGAAAGAGTGGTTCCACCAGGAAGGCAGACAGTTTCATCTAATTAGAAATAAAACTCCTTGTCAAGAAGAGGATATTTTGGAATTTTCATGCCACTTCAGCAATAAAGGGGTTTTTAGATGGTCAACTAGGGTGATTGATTCCAATTAAAAAGACAAAATAGGGTAGTTTATACCATTTTGTGCGAGGAGTATTTCTGGAACCCAGGAGATCTTTTTAGGTACTTCTGTGCATTGTCCTGTCCAGTGGTAAAATTAAATGGCAACCACACATCAGAAGGATCACTAGAAGAGGCCTGATGGTCTAGAAATGAAAATTAGGCTCACCTTGTCAGGTAAAGAGCTCTAACCCGCTCACGTGCTGGTTCTGAAGGCAAAAAGAACACGGTCTGGCTGTGGAGGAAGGATGTCATTACCACCAGCCACATCCGCATGACCGCTCGCAGAAACAAGGACAACAGCAGCCATTCATTTCTCTTCCTTGCCACGTATATACACTGCCTAGTCTTCATTTTCCCCTTCCTCTGTTTCCCTTCCATTTTTATAGGAAGTGTGGGTAACACAGGGTGGTAATTAGCTTTATATTTTAGTCTCTGGGCCACAGAATATCAAGATGGGATTGTGACTGAATTGGAGAAGGTGAATATCCCTGGAGACCTTAGAACTCAGTCTGGAAACTGAGAAGATTTTACCTTGCCCCCCTTTTGAGGAGAGAGTAAGCAGTTATACAAGGAACACTTACATGCTGTGAAACAGAAGCATTTTGCACTTGTGATTAGAGATATTTAGAAAATTAGTATGTAAGAGAGTTTATAGGCAGTTGGACAGGCAAATGGTAAACAGACTAGACACATTTTAAGTTGTGGGTCCCCATTTACATTTTGAGCATCCTTTCAGTGTTTGTGAAATCTTCCACGTTCTGCAGATAGACATCAGACACTTCTTTCTCATCATCCTTTACAGATAGAGATGAGTTTCCAAGACTGGGACCTAGTTGCCACTAATTAGACATGGCATGACTGCAGAGACTTAGCAGCAGCAGCAGACATGGCACATGAGATTTCAGTTTGAAAGAGAATGTCATGAAGAAGACAGTGCCATGAAGAGAGCATTCTGTTGCAGGAGGCAGAGGCAGCAGGGCGAGAGGTCCTGGTAATAGCTTCCCAGGCCGGGTTGGCAGGGAGAGCCATGGGGCCAGCTCCCGTGGAGCAGTCTGGTGGTGCAGCCTGGCCACTGTTCCTGCAAACCCTCCTAGCTTGACTCTCTGTCTTTCTAGAAATCCCTAGAGACACCACAAATTTCTTTACTAAGCTTTCTTTCCTGCTTCCATGAGCTACAGTTGTTTGCAAATAAAGACCCTCGTTGATATCCAGAGGAGCTCTTTCTGCCTGTCTCAGTCAATCCGAAAGAGCACAAAGAAGGGACTTGTACTTTTCTGCAGATGTTGGCATATCTCAGTTGTCCTTGGCTCAAAACTCTGAATACTCATCAGGTAAAGGGGAATGGTTCAACTTAAACATTCCTTTACACAAACGGACATTAGTGCAGCTGCAGTTTGTCTAGAAAACTTAAGAGTGGCCATAAAGGGAAAGCCCATCTGTTTGGGGACATGAAATCCACTTGTAGTCCACAGGATACCACATATCCAAAGCAGGGACTCTTAACAGCGAAGCCTAATTCTATAGACGAATCGTATTTACCCTCATGGCAGCCTAGTGAGATTTATCACTGTGTCCAGGGGGCCATGCATTGGACTAGCTGGTTGTTGTTATAGGTTAACAGGCTTGCAGTGCAGTTTTACTAAGTCTACATTCCCTCCTGGCATTGAAGAAAATTCTGAAGTGGATTATTCCAAAAGAACACTGAATGGATTTTCATTTCAAAATTCAAGGCAGGCCCTTTCAAGGGACCTTAGAGTTTCTAGCCAAGAAGAATATTTAATAAGCCAGAATTCTACGCATGCTTAAGTTGGTACCTATTGAGCATTCATAACAATTATGGTTTATTGTAATTAATATGAAAAATTAGGACTGAGTAGGTATTAGTAAAGTTGTCCACTCCATCAAAACTCATGTCATCCTAGGTTACTGAATTAAAAATGATGAGAATTATCAAAAGGATGGTTTGCTCCCTGACTATTCACACACACAAACCATCTTTCCTTTATAACCCATTTTAATATGAGTATCTAACATCCCCCTGCTTTGCTGATACCATATGGTGTTGATGTAGGTTTATTTAGGTTCTGTGTTATCTGGGGAACTGAAAATTGACTGGGGAGTTAGACAAGCTCTTATCTCCTGCTGGCTCCTATGCTTGCTTGTACTGCACTTTAAATAAATCACTCAACCTCTGAGCCTCCATTTTCCCATTTAGAGAATGGGATCAGTGATGTCAGCTTTGCAGGCTCTTGGGAAGCTAGGGAATGGCAAGGCTCTGTTGCTTCCTGGGTGGCTAGGAACTATTGGGTGCAAATGCACCAGTGGTATTCACGAGGAGGTAGCAACAGCCTGCAAAGAAAGATATTGACTTTCCTCAGACTCATTATTCAGAAAGCTCAAAAGCAGGTGCCTCCCTTTTTCACATTTCCCTCCAGACAATTTCCTGTTATTTCCCTGGTATTAACTGATGGTGGGCACCCACATTCTGAATTCTCAAAAGGAGGAGATGCTTCCTACTCTTAACATTGCTTACTTTCCTTTTTACTTGCTTTGTTTGTTTCTGCAGAGGAGTAAGAAAGAGGGGACATGCCTTTCTGTGTTAATTGTGTAGGTTACTAGGTCCATGCCTGGAATGGTCAGGTTAAGCCCTACCTGCTTTCCTCGTGGAAAACATTTTGGGGCTCAAAGAGGGGCTCATTCCAGAGTCAGGATCTTTATCCCAGCAAAGTTGCCTAGGAGGCATGACGCCATCTGTTATTAGTTAAGGTGAAAGTTAAATTTCTGTAACAAAGAGGCCCAACCATAGAGTGATCCACTGACACTGTGTTTTTGCAGGTAACAGTCTTGATGCAAGCAGGTCAAGATGGCAGGTGGTTCTTCTCCAGTCATCCTGAAACCCTAGGTGCAATTCTGCTGCTGAGTCACTTCAGTCGTGTGCGATTCTGTGCAACCCCATAGACGGCAGCCCACCAGGCTCCCCCTGGGATTCTCCAGGCGAGAACACTGGAGTGGGTTGCCATTTCCTTCTCCAATGCATGAAAGTGAAAAGTGAAAGTGAAGTCGCTCAGTCATGTCCGACCCTCAGCGACCCCATGGACTGCAGCCCACCAGGCTCCTCCGTCCATGGGATTCTCCAGGCAAGAGTACTGGAGTGGGGTGCCATTGCCTTCTCCCAGGTGCAATTCTACTTAACTCAAATAGTAAGATATAACCTAGGTTCCATGTGGGATGTGAGGCATTTTCATATGTTGCTGTGTTTGGATGGAGCCTCCCAGTTAACAGCACTGGCATCGTAACACAATCTTGCAACGTCTAATACTCCTAGAAATAGCACCAAAGTGTTAGTCTCTCAGGTGTGTCTGATTCTTTGCGGCCCCATGGACTGTAGCCCACCAGGATCCTCTGTCCATGGGATTCTCCAGGCAAGAACAGTGGAATGGGTTGCCGTTCCTTTCTCCAGGTATCTTCCCGACCCAGGGACCAAACCCGCATCTCCTGCATTGGCAGCTGGATTCTTTACTTTTGAGCCATCTGGGAAGCCTGTCAGCACATAGCAGTGGGCATTTTCTTAGTCAGGAAAGAATCATTTCCCAAGGGGAAGGGGGATTTCTTCTAACTACAGGTGAAACAGATAAAGACCGGAGGAAGGGGAAAAGTGGTCCAGGCAGAGAGTGACATTCACAAACTGGTGAAAGAAAGAGCAGCAAATCCTAATGCAGAATGACTGAAATGTACAAGACCTGGATGACACGTGGTGAGAACTGAGGCTAGAGAAATAAATAAGGGCCACTTCCTATGGAACACTGATTTGCCACCTAAAGAATCTGGATCAGATCCTGACAGCAATGGAAAACCATCAAAGAATTTTAAAAGGGTTATTATGAACCCATTTGTGTTTTTTAAAACGATGACTCACCACTCAGAGGAAGGGCGTTCCTAACTGTGTGGTCTCAGGCCCTCTAGCATCAGATTCTCAGACCCTCTAGCATCACCTGGGGGACCAGTTAAAACTGAAGAATCTGTGCCCCACCTTGTTGTTATCGTTCAGCCGCTCAGTTGTGTTCAACTCTTTGCGACCCCATGGACCTTACAGTTACAAAATCAGAACCCCAAGGGGTAAACCCACAAGCCTAAACTCATTCAGAAGACATTCTTCAAGTGACTCTTAGGCCTGCTCGATACTTAAATGTCAGTGGTGGCATTCTTTAGGGCTGAGGGCCCGATAAAGGGGCATCCAGTGGTAGAGACACAAAAGGAGTCTAACGTGGTAACTGATTTGGATGCGGAGGGTGGAGAAGCTTTAATCCCCAGAATGGGGAATCAGGGAGCTCTGACATTTTGAGAGAACTTTGGTCCTGATAAACAACTGCTGTGATTCCTCACCCACAGAAGTGAACATGAGAAAGTCTGGTAGAAGAAGATAAGGAACAGCTATCCCTCCTCTGGGTGGGCAACAGACACTCAAGGAGCCTGTATGCAGGATGTAGATGTGTTGGGGACAGGCTCTGTAAAACCAGATTCTACTCTAGGTCAAGCAGGTGTGCGGCTTGGAAGCATTGACCGGTGGGTTCCAGTAGGTACTGCTGCACCTTCTGGCACTTTCTGTTTGTCTTTGAACTATGTAAACTCAATATTCTTCCTATGGCTTAGAAAGTTGACATTGACAAGGAAGGAGATGCTTTGAGTGGTGCATCTGCAGTCTGCCTGCACCAAAGAAAGGTCAAAACGCTCCTCTCTGTTGGCTGGGCTTGGAATCAGTAAGCAGCGTGTGTAGGGTTGGAAGGCATCAAGCATTAAGACTAGGAAGCCTGAAAGAGACGAGGTGTGGGCGTTATCCTCTCCCGCTGCAGAAATCACCATCACCTGCTGGGGTGATTGTTTTTGCATGTTTGTGTCGCACTCCCCTAGGGTGGGGCTTCCTTTGTGGCTCAGCTGGTAAAGAATCTGCCCACAATGCAGGACACCTGGGCTCAACCCCTGGATTGGAAAGACCCCCTGGAGAAGGGAAAGGCTACCCACTCCAGTATTCTTGTCTGGAGAAGTCCATGGACTATTCAGTCCACGGGGTTGCAAACAGTCAGACACGACTGAGCAACTTTCTTTCACTCACTCACTCACTCACTCACTCCCCTAGGGTGAGGTGTTTGAGAATCCACGCTGTCATCTTTCCTCGGCTGGGAACCCAAAGCCAGGCGGGGGCAGACCCAGTAATAGACTCTACCCTTCTCATCCTCAGCCTACTGCTCCAACCTCCAAAACTTCCCAATTGCTGTGCTACCTACCACGAGTGACCTTTTTCTGGAAAAAAAAAAAAAGAGGCCAGAGACATAGGAGGGTTTTCCAGAATATATTTTTGCCCTGTATATAGTATTCAACACATTCAGAATCTGGTTTGAGCGGAGAAAATTCTTGTCCTCGAACTGAGTCCTATATTAGTTACTGCAGCCTTCGCTGTGAAAACAAACAGGCCCCCAAAGTGCAGTGGCTTGACACAGAGGAAGTTTCTCTCTCTTTTGTGCAACAGTTGAGTGCAAGTGATCTGGGGCGGCAGTGGATGGGGTTGGGGAAGGGCTCTATTTCATGCAGTCATTTAAGGATTTAGGCTGGCAGAGCCCTGGCTGCCTTCAGGCTTTGGCTCCCAAGGTCCCTCTGGACATTGCCCAGCAGCACAAAGGGAAACACGGAGGATGCAGGATGGAAGTTTTGAAGTCCAGGCCTAGAAGTGGTACACATCCCTCCTCCTACACCTCACTGGAAGTAAATCAGCTTCATGGCCACATCCAACTAAAGGGAGGTTGGAAAACACGAAAGAAACAAAATATGATGAGAAAATAATAAGTGCCTAGTAATCTGTGCATCAAGATGGGATCACTTCCTAGATAGTGGTGACAAAACCGGGGACTCTGGAAAGTTCATTCATTACCTGCCATTTCTAATTCACTCATCCACAAGCATCTATTAAGCTCTCACTGTGTATGGGATACTGTTCTAAAGGCTTTGAAGGTCTTTTAGGTGTGCAGGACTTAGACTCTCCTCTCAAGGAGCTCACAGAATAATGGGAAAGACAGACAGAAACGATGAGGTAAGAGCTATAATATAGAAGTACATAAAGAATCACACAAGCACTTGGGGGGGGGGGGGAGTTCCCCTAGGTGGACCTTCAGGGATGATTAGAGAATTTTTCAGAACAAAAAGACAGGAAAGGGCAATTTCAAATAGGGAGCAGGGTTGGCAAAGTCATAGAGTTATGAAAGAGCAAGAAATATGCAGAGTACGGGATCTGGTATAGAGAACAGGCAAAGTTTCGGATGAAGAGATAAGAGATGCAGGAAAGGCAGAGGTGGGACAAGGTTAGCACTGCATTAGAAAACACCTTGCAAGCACAAAAAATATTTTTAGTTTTTACCTCTAAGCCAATGATTCTCTTGTTCTCTAATGACACGCTGTTTTCCCCTCACTCTTCTCAGACACCTGGTTCAAATTTTTGTTTTATGTATGTGTAGCGTCTTGTCTCTGAATTCTGCTATAGGTGTGACTTGACTCAAGACTCAAATTATGTCATCAAGACTCAGTTTCTCTCCATTTTTAGGCTGTGCCCACTCCGGTATTTGCAGAAATATTTACTGAACCTGTTTGGCAGGCTCTGCATGGTAGCAAGAAGGCAACAGGAGACCTGGCTTCTATATTCTTTCACGTTCACATTCAATGGAAAGTTCTGACAAACTTCTCTTGGTGTATCACTGGCATAGAGGGGCTTGTGTGCTCATTCTTGAACTATTTTCTTTGGTTTGTAGTTTTTAAATGTTTTTGTTGTGGTTTTGATTTGGTTGTTTTTGCTGGGGAGATGAGCGCTGTGACCTCCTTGCCCTCTGGTCTTGCTGATGTCTTGAATCAACATTTTAGCCCGAGGAATATAATCCTCTGTTTAGCTCAGGCCTTGAACTCATGCTTGAGTAGTGAGAGGGTAGTTGCCCAAAAGGAAACCTAGGTTCAGTTACCAAATGGTGGGTAGATGGACACATAGGCAAGGAAAAAAATTCTTACATAGAGTTCCAGTGGACAGATTCTGCAGCCCACTGGCTGACTGCTAGGACCCAAAGTATGCCTTGGGGGTTTCCAAAATGCTTACCTTTTCATAAACCACTTTTTTTTTTTTATCCTTCCAGTTCTCTCAGCTGGTCCAAATACTCTCTATTTTGAAAAATTAAGAAATAAAAGCTCATATTCACTTCCTTTATGGAGCCCAAAGTATTCTCTGTGCTGCTGCTAAGTCGCTTCAGTCGTGTCCGACTCTGTGCGACCCCATAGACGGCAGTTCACCAGGCTCCCCCGTCCCTGGGATTCTCCAGGCAAGAACACTGGAGTGGGTTGCCATTTCCTTCTCCAATGCATGAAAGTGAAAACTGAAAGCGAAGTCGCTCAGTCGTGTCCGACTCTTAGTGACCCCATGGACTGCAGCCTACCAGGCTCTTCCGTCCATGGGATTTTCCAGGCAAGAGTCTTGGAGTGGGGTGCCATGTCCTGCTCCAAGTATTCCCTACTTCCTGCAAAAAAGTATAGCACTTATTATTTACACAACTTTTTAGAAAACAAATGTTCTCCACTTCCTACTGCTTGCTAACTTTAAAAAAAATAAATTTATTTTTTATTGAAGGATAATTGCTTTACAGAATTTTGCTGTTTTCTGTCAAACTTCAACATGAATCACCCATAGGTATACTACAGTTTCTCTCTTAAGCTTGATTCTAAACTCCTTTAGGGAAATAATTTTATATATCTTTATTTTTCCTGATACTTAACTTATATCTCACTTTATTTGCATATTTACATCCCACATTGTTCTAAAATAAATTTAAGGTAACTTATAACAATGCACATGTACAACAAGTGGAATAAAATTTAAAATAAGTTGCTGAACTTCTTTGGCAAATCCAGTTACTATATAAATTTAACTTCTCTGAGACAGCCATGATGTGAGGAAGCCCAGACTAAACAGGTGGAGGGTGAGCTGCCAGCCTTTTCTTAGCTGTTCTACCCATTCTAGTTTACTTCTAGAGTGAAGAAGCCATTTCAGATACTGCAGCCCAGACAGAAGCCACATGGAGCAGAGGAATCTAGCCAATGACAGAATTTAGGACCCAGATATATGGCCACAGCCAAGCTGTCCCAGACATACCCAGCCATTCGAGCCACTCCTGGTGAGGCCCCAAACACTGTGGAGTAGACACAAGTCTCCCAATGTGCCCTGACGTAATACTTGACCTACAAAATCTCATTCAAATCACTATGCTAGGTTCAGAGGGGGATGCAAAGAAAACGAACCTTTCTTCTAACCCTCATGGAGTACAGAGGCCAGAAATCTGAAGGACTAGAAAGAGTAAGATTTACATCTAACAGTTCCAGTTCTGGATAAGATTTCGCTCTCTCACTTTTAGTTATAAAACCTGGGCAAAATGCACTGAGGACTCTTGGAAGTAAATATTAGCAAGCATGCTGGGAATGAATTCTAGAATTTGAAGCAGTTTTTCTCTCCTATAGTTCATGAGTTTATGCATGTATAATGCGAACTGTGTGCTGAAAACTATAAAATTCTGATGAAAGAAAGCAAAGAATCCAAAATAATTAGAATGATATACCATGTTTATGGGTTTAAAGACTCACAATAGTGAAGGTGTCACTCGTCCCTAAATAGATCCATAGATTTTAAGCAATTTCAATGAAAGTCCCAAAAGGAGTTTTATAAAGACAAACTAGTTCTAAAATTCCTTTCAAAAGTCAATGGAGCTGAAAAAAAATCACTTTGGAAAAGAAGAATTAAGAGAGAGAAACATAATGATTGATCTTAAAACCTCCTATAAAATTATATTCCCAGGTGGCACAGTGATAAAGAATTCACCTGCAATGCAGGAGGCTCAAGAGACAAGGGTTTGATCCCTAAGTTGGGAAGATTCCTTGGAGTAGGAAGTAGCAACCTGCTTCAATATTCTTGTCTGGAAAGCTCCATGGCCAGAGGAGCCTGTTGGGCTATAGTCCATGGGGCTGCAAAGAGTCAGACATAACTGAGTGACTGAGCACAGCACATAAAATTAGAGTAGTTGAAACTGTATGAAATTCACTAAGGAGAAGACACATAAATCAATGCAATAGAATAGAGTCCAGTAGTAAATCTACATATAATGAACAATTGGCATCTGACAAATGCAAAGACAATTCAGTGGAGGATAATCATTTCAAGAAATGGTACTGGAATTATTGGGCAACCACATAAAAAATCTTAAGAAGAACCTCTAAGTAAACCCTGTGATTGTGTGTGCTCAGGCCCTTCAGTCTCGTCCAACTCTTTGTGACCCTATGCGCTTTACTCTACCAGGCTCCTCTGTCCAAGGGAGTCTTCAGGCAAGAATACTGCAGTGGGTCAGGTCACCACGCCCTCCTCCAGGTCATCTTCCTGACCCAGGGACTGACCCACCTCTTATGTCTCCTGCATTGGCAGGCAGGTTCTTTGCCGCTAGTGCCACCTGGGAAGCCCCAAGTAAGCCCTATATCCTCCTAACTTAATTCAAGAAGTAACTCAAAATGGATCATGGATCTAAATGCAGTATATTTTAAAAATAAGAATTTTAGAATAAAATATTAGAAGAAATTTACCAAGACCTATAGTTAAACAAGATGTTTTTTAACATCTCACCAAAAGTATAATCCATAAAATTAAACATTAATACATTTAAATTTATCAAAATTAAAAACTTCTCTGCAAAAGACACTGTTAAGAAAATGAAAAAAGCTACAGACTGGATGAAAATATTTGCAAATCACATATCTGACACAGAACCTGCATCCAGAATACTTAAACAATTCTCCAGATTTAACAATAAGAAAACAAACAAAATATTTAAAAAGCAGTCAGAACTTGAACAGACACTTCACTTTTGAGGGAAACTCAAATCAAAGTCATGAAATACCACCACATGTCTATGAGAATGGCTAAATAAAAATACAGTACTAAGTGCTGATACAAATAAGAAACATATTCTTGGTAGAAATCTACAATGGTCCAGCCACTCAGGAAAACAATTTGGTAGGTTCTTTTAAAACTAAGCATATATTTACTAGATGGGCCAGAAATCCCATTCCAAATGTACTTCAACAGTTGAATGAATAAACAAGATACACTCTTACAAAGAAGCTGCTGCTGCTGCTGCTGCTCCTAAGTCGCTTCAGTCATGTCCAACTCTGTGCGATCCCATAGACAGCAGCCCACCAGGCTCCCCCATCCCTGGGATTCTCCAGGCAAGAACACTGGAGTGGGTTGCCATTTCCTTCTCCATTACTCAGTAATATAAAAGGAACAAACTTAAATATTTGAAGCTGACTCATTTGAAAAGATCCTGATGCTGGGAAAGATTGAGGGCAGGCGGAGAAGGGGACGACAGAGGATGAGATGGTTGGATGGCATCACCGACTCAACGGACATGGGTTTGGGTGGACTCCAGGAGTTGGTGATGGACAGGGAGGCCTGGTGTGCTGCGGTTCATGGGGTTGCAAAGAGTTGGACATGACTGAGCGACTGAACTGAACTGAAACTTAAATGACTCTCAAAGACACATCAAGTGAGAAGAACCAGTCCCTAAGGGTTACATGCTATATGATTCCATTTATATGATAGTCACAAAAAGTATTGTGATAAAGAACAGATCAGTTGTTCCCATCAGTTCAGGTGGGGAAGGGTTGTGACTACAGAAAGAAAGTACAGGGAATTTGTTGGGGTGATAGAACTACTGTGTGTCCTGATGGTGGTGGTGATGGTTGCACAAACCTACACGTGTATTAAAATTCATGGAATTGTACACTAAAAATAGGCAAATTTATGTTAATTTTAAAAATAATATTTCTAAAGTGTGGGATGGTAAAAATTATACTTAGAAAATGGTCTATAAGAGAAAAAAAATTTTTAAACCTGTATACATAAGGGAGGAGGACGTCTGAGAACTCTGCTAGAGAAACAAACCTTGCCCTTGAGCTTTGACATTTCCAGAGTGTGACTGTGATGGGGTCCAGCCCCCTAATCTAGGCGGTTTTCTTTGCCCAAGGCCTCCCCCTGCCCCTGCCCCCAGCTATGAACCATTGTATGCTGACAGCAGCTATAGGAGTGAAGGGCATTTGTATGCTGACAGCTTGATTAGTTAACTATTCCTTGAGGAGGAAGCCTGAGTTATTGGCTGACCTCCACCTGTGACAATACACTACATCTTAGCCATCACCGAGCCAGGTAACTAACCTCACTTTGCCCTTATTCTTTACACATCTCAAAACACTTTCAACAATGCTACCTCTTTCAAATCTCAAGGCACCTCTGTGAGGAAAGGTGGGGTGGGTATCATTATCTTTATTTTATGTAAGAAAGAAACTGAAACCAAGAAGTTAAATGATTTGGCCGAGGTCAAGCAGCTGGGGAAAAGCCCACAAACGAGACCCAGGACTACCAGCTTGTACTCTCATTCTCTCCTCCATCTATCCATCTGAAAAATATTTATTGAGTACTTACTATATGACAGGGGGTGTGTCCCTGTTTGCTTAAATTTCATCTGAGAGAAAAGACATATGTATAGATGCTCAAAACAAGGCACTAAATAGTAAAGGCCTCTCTATTGTAAGAACAGTAAGAGTTACAATTGGTGTGCTAGTTGTTGAGTGATCAGGACAGACTTAACAGAAAAGATGGACCTTGATTTGAATTGTAAGAATTGGGAGAGAATTTTGAAAAATTGAGATTGAGGGACATATTCCACATGCAAGAATGCATGATAGCCAGCCCATGGATTTATGCCTCCTAATATCCATGGCCTCGTGTGGTCTTTCAGTTCAGTTGCTAGTCGTGTCCAACTCTTTGTGACCCCATGGCCTGCAGCACGCCAGGTTTCCCTGTCCGTCATCAACTCCCAGAGCTTGCTCAAGCTCATGTCCATCGCGTCAGTGATGCCTTCCAACCATCTCATCCTCTGTCATCCCCTTCTCCTCCCACCTTCAATATTTTCCAGCATCGGGGTCTTTTCCAGTGAGTCAGTTCTTAGCATCAAGTGGCCAAAATATTGAAGTTTCAGCTTTAGCATCAGTCTTCCAATGAATGTTCAGGACTGATTTCCTTTAGGATGGACTGGTTGAATCTCCTTGCAGTCCAAGGGACTCTCAGGAGTCTTCTCTAACAGCACAGTTCAAAAGCGTCAATTCTCTCGTGTTCAATCAGGGTTGTTGTAGCTGAACAACAGAGTATGGCAGAGGGGACAGTGTGGGACTTCTGAGGCTAGGTCTACAGGGTATTGTGGCTTGTACCCTTTCTCCTAAATGCTCATTCTAAATGAGCTCATCCTAAATGCTGAGAGAATTCAGCCCCAGGTCACTCGAGCAGCCCTGAATAGAGGCCCCTGTGGAGGGTAATTGAGACTTCTTGCCAATAGCCCACACCAACTCGCCATCCATGTGAGTGAGCCACCGTGGGAGAGGATTGTCAAGTTCCAGTCTAGTACTCAGATGATTGCAAACTTCAGCAGATATCTCACTGCAAACGCATGAGAACCCCCAAGGCAAAACTACCCATCTAAAGTGCTTTCCCAACTTCTGACCCATAGAAACCATAAGAGATTTAAGTAATTATTGCTATTTTAAACCATTGAACTTTAGGATGATTTTTCATACAGCATTGCAGTTTTAGTCGCTTGGTCATGTCCAACTCTTTGCGACCCCACAGACGACTATATCCCACCAGGCTCCTCTGTCCATGGAGTTCTCCAGGCAAGAATACTGGAGTGGGTTGCCATTTCCTTCTCCAGGGCCATATAGCATTAGGTAACAATAAAATATGTGAGCCAACTTTCAGAAAAAAAAACCTATAAGACCTATTCAAAAGATAGTTCTCTCCAGAAGCCAAGAAGGTAGGAGTTCTAGTAGACTGAGCATGGAGTAGAAAAGGCTTGAACAAAGGCAGTGGCAGAAAGAATTGAGAGGAAAGGACAGAAGGGAAAGGCCACAGAGAGAATCCACTGGACTCCCTAGGGTTCTCGGCATGAATAACTCATGGTTATTCCTGCTAATGTGAACAATGCTGTTCAGGCTGTTTGCAGAAGTATCTTCGGGAAAACAGAATGGGTTGTTTCCTTCGTTCCTCAGTTTTCATCTTTTCATTTCATGGCCTGGGGGTTGGGGTCCCCTGCTCTAGAGGACAGAAGATCAATAAGGTGAAAGGATTGTGTGTCCTCAAGCCACCTCACAAAAGGCTACCTGACAAATGCCTACATTTAACAATTATGTGAGCAAGAAATAAATTTCCACTGCATGAAACAATAAACAAGTCATCAGGATAGTGGAAAGTGAGTGGAGGGAAAATAGGATAAAGAGTGAGCCCAGTACATACACACACGCGTCTCAAAGTCCAGGGTGGATGCTTGCTAGATATGAATCATGACCTTATGAGCTGGGCTGTCTAATAGCCAAATCAAAAAGAGAAAGAGGATCAGTGACATGATTCACAAAGACCACAAAATTTTAAAAAGAATAAAGAATTGTTCAGAAGTGTGATTACTTCCAATAATAAAATTAAATAGAATTTTGCCTAGTGAGTCTTCATAAAAAGACACTGCGTGATGTAATAAACAATGTCCTCAATAATGTCCCAGCAGCCAGTAGAGCCATATGTTTTTATAACTCTGTTTCTTTTAATGTCCTTCAGTGAAGGACAAAAGAAGTGGTAAAATGTCATAGTAAAATCTATTCCATGGGGCTTGGGGAAAAGCACAAAATTTAGTGGTCAAGTTAGTTCTCTGCTGGTTTGGCTGTACCTAACAGTAAACATGAGAGCATCCAGAGGTATTCACAAATGTGGAGCTTTTAGACAGTCCCTCCTCAGCCAAATATCAGTATATATTTGATAAATACATTTTTGTTAACTGATACTCTGGCAGTTATGTGTGTAGCTTTGAGGGTGGAAAAGACAAAGTAGGAGAAGCCCAAATATCCTGGTGCTGCTTCCCTATGACCCCACATTACCTACCAAATCTTATCCGGATGCTCTGGTGGCCAGGATATTTCACCATCTCATGTTTTTTGCAGTATTTTCTCCCAGTGTATTTTTCTGGAGCAGTATAATTAAGAACACTGACTAGAGAATAAGAAAGGAAGAATAATAAAATATAAGAACAACTGTAAAGAGTCATTATGATATGCTTTCAAAGCCAATAATTACCACTCTTGCTTAACATATAAATCACTATTAGTGTTCTGTTTGAACTACAACTGGGTACTTGTTATTTGACACAGAATGCTTTTGAGAAAGACCTAACATCTGCCCACAATTGGATTCCTTTCCAAGCATTCCTGGGAGGAGGAGGAAAGGGATGTCAGGAGGGTAATTTAATGCTTATAGTTAAAACCTTGAAAAGGACCCATTGTGAGGGAAGTTGAAGGGGATGAATTAATAAACATAGAAAATAACTTCTGGTTGGCTTCGTAAAGTAAACCCCGAGAGTTGTCTTTAAAGTGAGAAGCTTCAAGACCAGCTCTTTGTAAAACAAAAAGGTTATATACCACATCGGGAAATCAAGACTCTTGGAAGAACAGGCATAACTTGAGAGTAGTTGGCTTGAGGAAGTGAGGATGGACGAAATATGGACCCGAAGGCCAGCTCTGGACCCGGAGACCTAGGAATTGTTGCTGTTGTTCAGGCACCAAGTCATGTCCAACTTTTTGTGACCTTATGGACTGCAGCACACCAGGTTTCCCTGCCCCTCACCATCTCCTAGAGTTTTCCCAAGTCCCTGTCCATTGAATCAGTGATGGAGGAGGGAATGGCAAACCACTCCAATATACTTGCTTTGAGAACGCCAAGAACTATATAAAAAGAGACCTAGGAGACTGATTAAGTAACTGTGGTCAGTGCACATTGCCAATCATTTTAGTGAGCATGAAAGAAAACTGGAGGAAAACTGATCTTTGGTGGGTGGTGGAGGTTTCTACAACAGGGGAAAATGGTACCGTGACAGCAGTGTACTAACTCTTTGGATCGGGGGTGTGGCAGAGGGAAGATATTTGGAATTAAATGCATTTAAAATATGAGTTGCACACCATGTGTAGTGATAGTCATTTAGATTCCCCTAGAGTCAGGCAAACGAGCTGTGAATCTGACAACAAGATGGATAAATTATTATCCTGACAACTCAAAATCTGGCAAGAGCCGGAGAACTATTCCAGCGGTGATGACAGAAACAGGTCAGGCTCGGATCGAGCCAGAGCTAAGGAACAAATATTTCTAGTATTTTATGCAAAACACTATTCAACCATTTTTCTTTCAGTTCAGTGAAGCTTAGAAACAATAAAAACAGTATTTATATGACTTTGGAGGAATTCAGGAAATCCGTGAGGATGCCTGAAATCTGGAGAATCAATGGGTGAAGATGGATTTATGCTAGTATTATGTTAAGTGCTGCTGTGATCTCAGACCTCAGGTTCTGCCTTCAGAGTGACATAAACCTAGTAACCTTTCCCAGCCTTGGAAACATTTCTTCTCCTCCAATCTCCAAGGTGATTTCTTCTGCTTCAGTCTCCTAAGCTACTCGGAACTACTCCTAAGACAATGCTGTAGATACGGTAGATACACTTGGTTGCCTACTCAACAGTCATTTCACCCTTTTTCCTTATAAACAAACCCCCAAATTTGTTGAGCAAGTCATCCTCTTCCACCTGACCTTGTGCTCACTGGACAAGTCACACACTCCTTTCCCCTTTTCAGATCTTTCTTGAGAATAAACATGTAACATCATTCTACGCACCAAGATGTGAGCAGGAAATCTCTGAAGGGGTGGGAGCAGGGTGGGGAGGGTGGCACGGATTTTAGGAAAGGTTTCCTAGCCTTGCAAAGGAGATTCATAGGGGAAAATAGTCATTCTGCGGCTCAGTGTTGTCATGGGTGTGTGTGCTTGGAAATGGGATGGCAATCAAGCAACCATAAAGGGTACTAGTCAAGGAAAAGTCAACGAGTAATGACAGCAGCACAGAAAGATGAAAAGAACAAACATCCTTGATGTCATTGAGGCTACCAAATAAGCCAAACTGGAGATCCCCATTCCAGGACTTAGAAATGTTCCCATTGTTTCAGCAATTTTGACTTGAGTAGTCTAGTTCTCTATTACTTGCAGCTGAAAGTATAGTAACTAGTGAAATAAATATGTGTGTATTTATACTCCTATTAGATATCAGAGGAAACACCTGTTATTATCACCCACAATGCCTGCTATATACAGATATCAATGAATGCCGGTTCCCTAAAGAGGTAAATGCATGGATGGATGAATAGATGTTCTACATCTTAATACTAGCTGCATTCCCTTGCTCACTGAATTGCATAACTATCCATCCAGGTGCATAAGTCAAAGACATTCTAGATGATTCCCTATCCCCTCTCTCTATAGCAGCCGATCCATTGCCAAGGCCTGTTCATCTTGCCCTTTAGATTCTTCTCAAACTACTATCATGTCTTAACTGGCCTAGTGTCGTAGACTTCTAGTAACTAGCTTCTTGAAATTTCTCAAATCTGTTCTCCACACTGCAGCCAATAGGAATCTTTTCAAAATGTTAAATCCCTCACCTCCCACCTCCACCCTTAATTAAGGGATAAAGAACAAAATTCTAAAATTCAGGAGATGCCTGCAAGACCTGTGTGGCCTTGTGCCATCCACTCTTTTAGGCTACCTCTTGCCCTTGACACTCTAGCCAGACAGGCTGACTATTGATTTCTTGGTGTGCCTTGCTCTGCACATACTATTCTATCTGCCTGGCAGGTTCTCCCTACTGGCACCCCTCACAATCACATGCTTTTGTGTTCCAGCCACTATTTTTCAGTCTGTCTCATTTTTCCCAGGCAAGCCTCCACTCTAGTTCCTGAATAGGTGGTTCTCAATATCATACACTTGGCCAACACCACATACCTCTCAGTCACAGCTAGGATGACCATCCGAACTGCAACGTTCCTAAGAGTGAATGGGACACCGTAACAATTACCCTGGGACAATAAGTATGAAGAGAGATTTTTCTGGGCTAAGAGAACGTCTAGTCACCTTGTTCTTTGTACATTTTCATTTAAAGTTTGCCTCCCCTAGGTCTCTACATGGGGAGGGCCGTGTCCTTCATTTTTTTTGCTCATTATCACAGTCTCCATATCTGGCACAATGCCAGATTCAACAACAGACGTTTAATAAATATTTGTTAGAGGTATGTTGGAAAGAATGAATATGATAATTCAGTTCACATTGTCCTTTTCTACTGTTTTTTATAATCCTCCCTAGACCAGCATTGAAATAATGTTATGCTATATTCTTGCTTCTTATTTTTAAATATCTCATCATTTTGCATAGCACTGCTGTGCTGCTGCTGCTAAGTCACTTCAGTTGTGTCCGACTCTGTGCGACCCCATAGACAGCAGCCCACCAGGCTCCCCTGTCCCTGGGATTCTCCAGGCAAGAACACTGGAGTGGGTTGCCATTTCCTTCTCCAAGCACTGCTGTACTCCTGACCTATTCATTTAGTCATCAAGTATCTGCTGAACATGTTAACATGTCCTGAGCATGAACTACAGACTAGGTGTGCAACAGCAAACGAAACACAGTCTCTGTCTTCAAGGACTTCACAGTCCCACGAGGGTGATACTTGAAGTCCCTGAGGACCCAAGGTCAGTTTTTACCAAATTAATGCCTTGCCAATCTAGGCCTGGATATGAAAGAGGTAGTCTGAATTTTTTCATTTCCTTCTCACTTACATCATTTCCTCCAATTTGGTTTCAAGGCCAGTGCCCTCCTGGTTTCCATTACTTACTAAAACTTAGCTCCAGGAAACATTAAGCTACTTAGGTGTAATTTCAGATTCTGCAATATATTAAGAATCACATTCATACATATCAACTGGCAAGAAATAAATGGAAATCTCAAGGTACCTGAAATTAGGAGCTGTGAGTTTAGGATCTGATCCTGAAGCTTCCCCATGGATGATTATCAAATTCAGTAATAGCTAGTAGTTTGGGTTTTAGCACACAATCAGGCCAGGATATGAGGCTGTGGGTCCTATGAGACACTGAATGAAAACTAATACCCTCATGAAGCTGGGATGCTCAAAGCTATGTTGCCTCTATAATGAGGAGTCCAGGAAAAAAACTCCATTCACCTTAACAGGGAGATGATAAAGTTTGCTGTTCTGGGCGAAGGAAAAGGAAAGAAAAATTATTCCCAGAAAAATAAAAATCCTCAGCCTCTGCCTTTTGATGTATTGAAGTTAGGATGTATACTTGCGTCATGATTTGGAAACTGTCAGGATTAGAAATTTACATAAAAATTAGTCCTGGGACAGTGATATCCCTGGAGTACCTTGTAGATGTGAACGGAAAATCTCTATGGAGTGACACATCCCTACTTAGGCCACACAGGATTTTCATAGGAAGGTTTCAATGAAGATGAGTTTATAATTCAAGATGTAGAAACAAAGACAGAAGGATAGATACCCAGTAACCTATGATAATAGAAGTGTTATCTGAAAAAGATATGTCTTAAGAAGAGTCTCCTGGAAACAGATTCTGAGGTAGAGATTGGCATGGAGGAGGTTTTTTGGAGAACACTCTAAGGAACATCTCTAAGACAGTGAAGAAAGGATTATGCAGGAGACAGGGTGATACAGTTGCAACTGAAGCCTCAGCTATCCCAAAGGGTCTCTGGAGTTGGGATGGCCCTGAAGAATAACCCAGACTGAAACAATTAGATTGGGCCTTTATATCTCAATGGCACCAATCCCTGGATGCAAGTTGCCCCTGAAAGAGGTTATGAATTTGGGAAAAATGGCTCCCTTCAGCCAAAAGCAAACCCCAGAGAAATTCAGAAGGGATCTGTCAGCAGCCCTGTACCCAACAACAAAGAAATAAAGGTCTCAGACTTGAAGTCAGGGATAGGCGGTAGGGACTCGGAGAAGCACCAGTCAGCATCTGCTACAGCCCACCCTTGGGCTGTTCAGATGTATTTACATTTTGTGTTAAGTTTGTCCCATCTGGGAAAGGATCTTCAGGTTTCTGGGTGGTCTCATTTCCTGAGGAATCTTACACAGAGCAAGTTAGTGGGAAAAGTTAGCAATCCCTGCTGCTGCAACTAGTTTTAGGAGCACAATCAGTTTTCATCATCTACTTTACTACTCATTCTAGATTCTCCTCGCCCTTGCCTAGTACTTCTCATGATCTTAACAACAAGTAGAAACACTTAGGGTCTAAACTTCTGATCACCATGCCCTTCTGAGGTCATGTCTATGTACTTATGTGACATAAGTACACTTATGTCTGTGTACTTATCCACCGACCATCCCAATTGAGCAGCAGATTATCAAAAGATGCCCCTATTGTTCACTGAGTGTGAAATATAGTCTTCCCTTTTTTCCTATACAGCAGCTGCTGAGCCTCCTCCTGATGATCAGTGCAAGTCAACCTTGTATGGAGAGTATGTACTTCCGTTGCTTACCATCCTCTTGATATGAGAAACCTAAGTGACTTGATGATAGCCGTAGTGTAAAGTAGGACTCTTACTGTATCCCCTGGGGAAAGCAATCGCCCTCTGGGAATCAAGACTTCTACCACAGAGCCTAAAGCTTTACATACAGGAAAAGCAAATCCAAAAGTGGGTAACTGTGAATTATAGTAACATAAAGATACAGAAAATAGGAAAGAATAGTTAAGAAACATGGTAGGTAGAATGTGAAGTTTCAATATGTATATGATATGAATAAATATAACATGAACACTTCAAATAGGAATATAGGTTGGGAAACAAAGTATGGCTGGTTGAAAGCAGAAAATAACACGGTGAAAAATAAAACCAAATGTGTATTATCACAATAAATACAAATGGATTAAACAATTAAAAAGCAGAGATGCTCAAACTGGATTTTAAAATCACTAGTATAAGAGAGACACCTATACACACTGGAACAAAAAGACAGAAAGTTAAGGGATGAGAGGAAAGATTTATTAGACAAATTCTTATCAAGAGTTAAGCCATCATGGCTCTATTATACCCAAAAAGTTTAATCTTTAAGGAAAAACACATTTTATGGATAAAGGGTATCATTATTTTTAAAATTATGAGGAAGATATATGGTTCTGAATCTATATGCACTTAAAAGTATAGACTCAAACTATGTAAAGAAATTCAGGGCTTGGTGGCAGCCTGTCAAAATGCTACATCTCCTGGGAGTTTTGCATGTTCACAAGGCTTAGTACCTCAAGAAAAAAGAGATCAAACTTAAGAGAGTGTTACTGGATTAATCTTAACTGTTAAGAAGCAAGTTTAATTTATTAATATACTCTGGAAAGTTCTTAAACACATCCTTTTTATCTTGCTAAGTGTATTTGCCAAGTACAGCTATGTTTATAAAGTTGAATTTGTACTTATGGATTCTAGGAAGTAAATTGAGTAAATGAACTGAGCTAAACTTTCATTAAGAAAGGTAAAACCTGAGCCAATTGTCAGATCCATGCATCAAGACTTCCCAGATGAGTTTCTTAGGAAATAGAAACAATTGAAAAGTTTGGACTGGTTGACAGCTCTGCAACAGAGCCAAATTCTAGAAATAGGTAGAATTATTATTATTTTTTAAGAGTTATGGGGTCTTCTATTTAATTTAATTAATTAAAATTGAAGTATAATTGATTTACAATGTTGTGTCAGTTTCAGGTATATATAGCAAAGTGATTCGGATATATATATATATATATAGTATATTATTAATATGATTATATATATGTGGGGGTCTTCCCAGATGGTGCAGTGGCAAAGCATCCATATGTCAACACTCTTAAATCACAACACTCATAAATCACAGCAAGATCCTCTATGATCCACCTCCGAGTAATGGAAAGAAAAACAAAAATAAACAAATGGGGCCTAATTAAATTTAAAAGCTTTTGCACAGTGAAGGAAACTGTAAGCAAGGTGAAAAGACAGTCCTGAGAATGGGAGAAAATAATAGCAAATAAAGCAACTAACAAAGAATTAATCTCCAAAATAGGCAAGCAGCTCATGTAGCTCAATACCAGAAAAGTGAACAACCCAACCAAGAAGTGGGCAGACCTAAACAGACATTTCTCCAAAGACATCCAGTGGCTAACAAACACATGAAAAGATGCTAGACATCACTAACAGAGAAATGCAAATGAAAACCATAATGAGGTGTCATCTCACGCCGGTCAGAGTGGCCATATCATCAAAAGGTCTACAAACACACACAAGAGAAGATGTGGAGAAAAGGGAACCCTCTTACACTGTTGGTGGGAATGCAAACTGGTATAGCCACTATGGAGAACAGTGTGGAGATTCCTTAAAAAACTGGGAATAGAACTGCCATATGACCCAACAATCCCACTGCTGGGCATACACCCTGAAAAAACCAGTGTTAAAAGACACACATGTACCCCAGTGTTCACTGCAGCACTATTTACAATAGCTACGACATGGAAGCAACCTAGATATCCATCAGCAGACAAATGTGTAAGAAAGTTGTAGTACACATACACAATGGAATGTCCAGTTCTAACTGTTGCTTCCTGACCTGCATATAGGTTTCTCAAGAGGCAGGTCAGTTGGTCTGGTATTCCCATCTCTTTCAGAATTTTCCACAGTTTATTGTGATCCACACAGTCAAAGGCTTTGGCATAGTCAATAAAGCAGAAATAGATGTTTGTAGTGTGTTATCTATCTAGGAGTCATCCCAAACTCCTAATTTATCCCTCCCTCCCCTGATTCCCTCTCTGGTAACCACAAGTTTTTTTTTTTTCCTATGTCTGTGAGTCTATTTCTGTTTTGTAAATAAGTTCATTTGTATTAAGTTTTTAGGTTCCACATATAAGTGATGTCAGATGGTATCTGTCTTTATCTTTCTGACTTACTTAGTATGATATCTCTAGGTCCATCCATCTGTCCTCTCTCAGATAAAAGTAAAAAGGAATAAATTAATCAGGGTTTAAGTCATGCAAGATTTTGTAACGGTAACACAATGGTAGGATGAGGAGGTGGAGAGAGAGGAGGGGGAGGAGAGAGGGACAAGGAGCACAAAGGTTTCTGCAGCAGATTCGGTCATGGGAAGGGAGGTGATGGATACATCCTTGGTGGCCTCACTAAAGGGGAGATCTGGCTGCTAAATTTGATCTTGCATCCAAGTAACTGATGAAAAGTAACATTAATATCAGAATAATGGTAATGAGCTATATATAGATGCAGATTCTCTGTCTGTGGAGATTATAGACAAAATAGACTTTAAGGCAAAAACCATTAGCGTGCTAAAAAGACTCACTACATACATTCTGTTAGAAAAGGTGAGGTTATTTGATTGTGATGAACTCCACATCTGAAGAATAGAAAAATTCAGTGGGGGAAAAAAAAAATGTCCGAAACTAAATTTGGTGGTGAGGTCTGAGCCTCAAGTATCCTTGTTCTCGTCATCCTAAAGTCAAATCTCACTAGTATCTCAAAATCAGGTCAAGTTCATTATTAGATTCTGTCTTAGTCACACTTTTAGTACTCTTTCTCTGACACTTAAAAATGCCAAATATTGTCCCAGTTGTGGTGCTAGAATAAATTCACTTCATTTCGGCTTTCTTTGTATTGTTAAGAATTTTCCTTTGAAGAAAGTGTGGTTTTATCTGCAACGATCTGATCAGATGTTTTGCAGTTGCGTGTGTGCATGCTAATAAGTTGCTTCAGTCGTGTCCTACTCCTTGCGACCCTCGGAGTGTAGCCCGCCAGGCTCCTCTGTCCGTGGGATTTCCCAGGCAAGAGTGCTGGAGTAGGCTGACGCGCCCTCCTCCGGGGGATCTTCCCAACCCAGGGATGGAACTCGTGGTTCTTACGTCTCCTGCTTTGGCAGGTGGGTTCTTTTTGCAGTTAAGACACCTCATTTCTGATCTATAGTTTGTTTTGTTCAATGGGATTTCTGTCAGGCATCTTTGAAAAGCT
The DNA here is from genome assembly GCF_002263795.3 of Bos taurus. Classification (NCBI taxonomy): domain Eukaryota; kingdom Metazoa; phylum Chordata; class Mammalia; order Artiodactyla; family Bovidae; genus Bos; species Bos taurus. Next base: position 17,617,626 of record NC_037347.1, read on the forward strand.
CTGTCTCTGGAGTTTTGGTTTGCCCTTGTGAATGTTCTCACTGACTTTGAAAGGAATTCTTCATTGTTTTGGTTTTTTTTCCCCCTGTGTGGCAGCAGTCTTGCTACTGGTGTTTACCTTTTATTGATTTATGGTAATAGGTGGCCAGCCCCCTTTTTTCCTGTCACTTACAGGTTGACCTCCTTAGCTGAGGCTTTTCTGAAACTGGCACACAAGGTAAAAGCACAGATGACCTTGTAAATTCAAAGGCTGCTTCCACTGCGTTAGAAGTCTACAACTCCAGGGTGCTGGAACTTGACACCAGTGAACATTTAAACATGCAGCTTAATGCTTGCTGCCTCACACTGAATGGCTGCCACACATCTGGGTTTGTGAACCTGGATTTGCGGCATCTCTCTTTTTAGGCCAGGGGCCTTCACATTCTGGTGTGTGTGTCTCAGAATGGTGTAGCATGCTGAGAAGGAATACAGACTTCCAGGCCCTACCCTAGACACTGATTCAGCACATCTGGGGGCAGGGCCCTGGGGTCTGTGGCTGATTTTAACGCAGATCATACTTTAACCTCCATAAGAGAGCTGAGAAAGAGAAAAGTACCACCACACTTTGACTCCCAGCTGGGCCTTGCTTGTGCTAGACGCTGTCCTGGCAGCACTGATGCTCGGCCCTCGTGTTCTTCTGGCGAACAAAAACAATTTCAGGCAACTTCAACACCAGACAAAGCCACTGTGCGACCATAACGGGTCAAGACAAAAGCAAAAACACTCTGCGATCATATCTGAACACAGATGAAAACAAGAACAGTGTCCAAACCACAAACACCAAAGGTTGCCCCATCTCCCAGCTAGTGTGAGTGACTGATGCTACTTTCCCAGTTACGGCTTATCTTCAATTTATTTCAGCCCTCTTATAGATATTTCTTGATGACCATGGGATCTCCCCTACCAGGTTCCTATTAGTATTCTTGAGCACATGCTAAGTCCCTTCAGTCATGTCTGACTCTGTGTGACCCTGTGGACTGTAGCCCACCAGGCTCCTCTGTCCATGGAATTCTCCAGTTAAGAATACTGGAGTGGACTGTCATGCCCTTCTCCAGGCAATCTTCCCAACCCAGGGATCAAACCCACGTCTCTTACGCCTCCTACATTGGCAGGGGATTTTACCACTAGTGCTGCCTGGGAAGCCTGTTAGTATTATTACTGTTTATTTATTGAGATAATCATAGAATGACCCCTGCTTCCTCATAGCATTGAATCCAGAGCAAAGCCCTGCTTCCTTAAACCCTCCCCAACACAAGCCCACATCCTCTAAGTCCTTTCTAATATTCTATTGCTGAAATGCACCCTCCCCATAGTTCCCCATGGGGTGCTTTTTCCTTTGCTACAACAGGTACCAAATCCAGCTCGTTCAACTGCAGGTGTGTTTCTGGTGGGCTTTGGCTGGCAGATACTGACAAGGCACACCAACTAGACTGATGCTTTCCACTCTTTCTCTGTGAACAAAGTGTGCTGGCCACTCATGGCTACTAAGCCTCTCAGGCATTTATATTCCTGGGCATGAGTGCTCCCCACTGAGGAAAGGTTTGGTATATACTTTATCAGTCCTGATGCTCACAGAACAGTGTACTTGAGGGGTATCACTGAGGAGAGTTCAGTGAATTTGCAGAGACACCGTTAATAAAGGATAATGAAGAACCAATGACTAGCACCAGCTAGGAGCTGGTACCGTCCTTAAGCCTGAAGGAGTGAGAGCAAGGAGAGGTTACCGGAGACTGAGAGCCACAGAGGAGACCCAGCAGGAGTGGCGGCCTTCAGAAAAGGAAAGTGGCCGCTGCTGACCTGCCAGAAGGGCGGGAACTGGGGAGGACAGATACCCTCTCCCGCTCTGGTCTGCCCCATGCCTCCATAGAAGACAAGACCAGAGGCAAGAAAGCCCCAGAGGCAGGGCATGTGGTAAGTCTCCAGAGGGAAGAACTGGAGGGGTTGAGGCAGAAGCAGCAGCGTACTCACAAAGGCTATTCTCTTTATTTACAAACCTGCTCACACCACTTGTGCTATAGATATGTGACGTTATCAAATATTACATAAACAACAATCTAACTACAGAAACAAAGATTCTATTCTTGATCCTATGAAACTAAGTTGAGAGCGTGACCAGAGGGCATGCCGGATCCACCAGAGGCGCCGCCGCCTGCGCTCGCAGGCCGCGGGTGAAAAAGAAAACACAGCCTCGCTCGGCCCGGAGCGAAGAGGTGTGCCGGAGCGAAGAGATGTCCCGGAGCGAAGAGGTGGCCCCGAGCGAAGAGGTGGCCCCGAGCGAAGAGGTGGCCCCTGAGCGAAGAGGTGGCCCAGAGCGAGGAAATGGCGGCAGCCGGGCTCAGCGTGACCGTCACCCACAGCAATGAAAAGCACGATCTTCAAGTTACCCCACAAGAAGGCAATAGTGAGCCAATTGTCCAAGACCTGGCCCAAGTTGTTGAAGAGGCTACAGGGGTTCCGCTGCCTTTTCAGAAACTCATATTTAAGGGAAAATCTCTGAAGGAAATGGAGATGCCATTGTCAGCACTTGGAATACAAAATGGTTGCCGGGTTATGTTAATTGGGAAAAAGAACAGTCCGGAGGAAGAAGCTGAACTAAAGAAGCTGAAAGATTTGGAGAAATCTGTGGAGCAGATAGCTGACCAGCTGGAAGAACTGAATAAAGACCTTGCTGGAATCCAGCAGGGTTTTCTGGCCAAGGATTTGCAAGCTGAAGCTCTCTGCAAACTCGATAGGAGAGTAAAAGCTACAATTGAGCAGTTTATGAAGATCTTGGAGGAGATTGACACACTAATTCTGCCAGAAAATTTTAAAGACAGTAGAATGAAAAGGAAGGGTTTGGTGAAAAGGATTCAGGCCTTCCTAGCCGAGTGTGACACAGTGGAACAGAACATCTGCCAGGAGACAGAGCGACTGCAGTCCACAAACTTGGCCCTCGCTGACTGAGGTGAGGCGGAGAAGGCCGTGCTGCACTGAAGAACAGCCCCACCAGCCCTGCCATCTCTGGAGCAGAAGTTACCTGCCTTCCCCAGGGCTGCTTGGGGCAATTGGCCCGTTGCCTTTTCCTTCTCTTACAACCCGCTCTCAATGAACAAGTGTCGTCCATACAATCTTTAGCCTCCTATCAGCTTCTCGTTCTGTCTCTGTGGATCTATGCTGTCCAGCAGCCCACCTTGTCTGGAGAGTGCCCCCATGACCAAGTCTTCCCAGCTGCTCGGACCTTTGGGTGCTTTCTTTGGGCTGGTGAGAGCTCTTATGTGTCCTGAGGTAGTTCTGAGTTTATTGGCCATTTTGGTCTTCAGATCCAAGAGGCCTTTTTGTTCTTATGATCCCATAAACCTGTCTGTGTAAACCAGAATCACCAGGAGCCCGTGTCTGGTGAGGAAAATCAGGAATGGGTCAAAACAGGTAGCCCGAGTGTCTCTCATGTGACCTCTGAAACAGCTGGCTGGTTGTGGGTTCATGACCCTGTCCTCAGCTCCCAATGACCCTGATCAGCCATAGCTCGTGAGATCTCTGGTTCATTCCTGGAGTGGGGCCTGTGGTTGATATATGGACTGCCTTGCTCCCAAGCAAATCTCTAGAAGGTTAGAACCCAGAGTTGACTAAGTCTCTGCTTGCAACCAGGTCAGAACCCTGGCTTACGAGGGGCAGTGAGGGGGCCAGAGTGAATTCAGCAGGCAGGTAGCGAGGGCAGCCATAAACCTCTCAGGAGTTCCTTCAAAGGCATTGTTAGGAGCCATCCCCTTCTGAGATCTACATTTTCTTCAAGTTACTTTGAGGTTGTTTCTGTCTGTTTTGTGGTCCTTTCCCCCTTCATTTGTTATTTAAAAAATAAAGCAGTTTATATACACATCAGCAAAAAAAAAAAAAGAAACTAAGTTGAATGCTTTTTAACTGAAGTATAATTGATTCACAATATTATATTAGCTTCAGGCATACAATATAGTGATTCAATATTTTTATAAATTATACTCCATTTAAAAATATTACAAAATAATAGCTATATTTCTTTTTGTTGCATAATATAGTCTTGTTGCATATCTACTTTTTACACAGTAGTCTGTATTTCTTAATCTCAGATTCTTATCTTGCCCCCTTCCCTGGCCCCACTGCTAACAACCAGTTTATGAGTCTGTTTTGTTATACATCCATTTGTTTGACTTTTTAGATTCCATCTGTAAGTGATAACATATAGTACTGTTCTTTCTCCGTGACTAATTTCACTAAGGATAATATCCTCTGGGTCCATCCATGTTGTGGCAAATGGCAGAACTTCATCCATTTTATGGATGAGTAATATTACATTGTCTGTATATACCACATCTTTATTTGTTCATCTGTAGATGGACACTTGCTTCCATATTTTGGCCACTCTAAATAAAACTGCTATGAATATTGGAGTGTTATGTCTTTTTGAATTAGTGTTTTTGTTTCCTTTGGATATATAATGTAGCAGTGGAATAGCTGGATCATATGATAGCTCTATATTCGGTTGTTTAGAAACTTCTATACGATTTTCTACAGTGGCTGTACCAATTTTCACCCCACAAACAGCGTACTAGGGGTCCCTTTTTTCCACATCCTTGCCAACATTTGTTATTTGTTGACTCTTCAGTGATATCTGTCTGACAGGTGTGAGGTGCTGGCTTGTGGTTTTGATTTGCATTTCTCTGATGATTAGCAATGTCAAGCATTTTCTTGTTTGCCTGTTGCCATCTGCATGTCTTCTTTGGAAAATGTCTGCTCAGGTCTTCTGCCCACTTTTAATCAGGCTGTTTTTTTTTTGTTTGTTTGTTTTTATATCAAATTGTATGAGCTGTTTATGTATTTTGGATGTTAATCTGTTATTGTTCATATTATTTGCAACTATTTTCTCCCAGAAGTTTGTCTTTTCATTTTGTCAATGGTTTCTTTTGCTCTGCAAAAACTTTTAATTATGTCCGATTTATTTATTTTTGCTTCTGTTTCGTTTGCCTTAGGAGACAGATCCAAAAAACACCATTGCTACAATTTATGTCAAAGAGTGTTCTGACTATGTTCTCTTCTGAAATTTTATGGTTTTACATCTTACATTTAGGTTTTTAATTCATTTTGAGTTTATTTTTATATATGGTATGAGAGAATGTTCTAACCTCATTGTTTTAGTTGTAGAGGTACAGTTTTCCCAGCACCACTTACTGAAGTGACAGTCTTTTGTCCTTTATATAGTCTTCCCTCCTTGAAGTAAATTGAAATGAAAGTTGCTCAGTCATGTCTGACTCTCTGCAACCCCACGAACTGTAGCCTGCCAGGCTCCTCTGTCCGTGGAGTTCTCCAGGCCAGAATACAGAAGTGGTTTGCCATTTCCTCCTCCACGAAATCTTCTCCACCCAGAGATTGAACCCAGGTCTCCTGCATTGCAGGCAGATTCTTTACTGTCTGAGTCACCAGGGAAGCAGATGTAGCTGTCCAGTTATCCCATCACCACTTATTGTAGAGACTGTCTTTTCTCCTTTATATATTCTTGCCTCCTTCATTGTAGATTAATTGACCATACTACTGTGGGCAGGAATCCCTTAGAAGAAATGGAGTAGCCATCATAGTCAACAAAAGAGTCAAAAATGCAGTACTTGGATGCAATCTCAAAAACGACAGAATGATCTCTGTTCGTTTCCAAGGCAAACCATTCAATATCACGGTAATTCAAGTCTATCCCCTGACCAGTAATGCCGAAGAACCTGAACAGTTCGATGAAGACTTTCAAGACCTTCTAGAACTAACACCCAAAAAAGATGTCCTTTTCATTATAGGGGACTGGAATGCAAAAGTAGGAAGTCAAGAAACATCTGGCTGCTGCTGCTGCTAAATTGCTTCAGTCGTGTCTGACTCTGTGCGACCCCATAGACGGCAGCCCACCAGGCTCCTCCGTCCCTGGGATTCTCCAAGCAAGAACACTGGAGTGGGTTGCCATTTCCTTCTTCAAACATCTGGAGTAACAGGAAAATTTGGCCTTGGAGTACAGAATGAAGCAGGGCAAAGGCTAAAGAGTTCTGCCAAGAGAATGCGCTGGTCATAGCAAACACCCACTTCCAACAACACAAGAGAAGAATCTACACATGGACATCACCAGATGGTCGACACTGAAATCAGATTGATTATAATCTTTGCAGCCAAAGATGGAGAAGCTCTATACAGTCAGCAAAAACAAGACCGGGAGTTGACTGTGGCTCGGATCAGTTCAGTTCACTCGCTCAGTTGTGTCCGACTCTGTGACCCCATGAATCGCAGCACACCAGGCCTCCCTGTCCATCACCAACTCCCGGAGTTCACCCAGACTCACGTCCATTGAGTCAGTGATGCCATCCAGCCATCTCATCCTCTGTCGTCCCCTTCTCCTCCTACCCCCAATCCCTCCCAGCATCAGAGTCTTTTCAAATGAGTCAACTCTTCACATGAGGTGGCCAAAGTACTGGACTTTCAGCTTTAGCATCATTCCTTCCAAAGAAATCCCAGGGCTGATCTCCTTCAGAATGGACTGGTTGGATCTCCTTGCAGTCCAAGGGACTCTCAAGAGTCTTCTCCAATGAACCCCTTATTGCCAAATTTAGACTGAAATTGAAGAAAGTGGAGAAAACCACTAGGCCATTTAGGTATGACCTAAATCAAATCCCTATGACTATACAGTGGAAGTGAAATAGATTTAAGGGACTAGATCTGATAAGAGTGTTTGATGAACTATGGATGGAGGCTCGTGACATTGTACAGGAGACAGAGATCAAGACCATCCCCAAGAAAAAGAAATGCAAAAAAGCAAAATGGCTGTCTGAGGAGGCCTTACAAATAGCTGTGAAAAGAAGAGAAATGAAAAGCAAAGAAGAAAAGGAAAGATATACTCATTTGAATGCAGAGTTCCAAAGAATAACAAAGAGAGAAAAGAAAGACTTCCTCAGTGATCAATGCAAAGAGATAGAGGAAAACAATAGAATGGGAAAGACTAGAGATCTCTTCAAGAAAATTAGAGATACCAAGGGAACACTTCATGCAAAGATGGGCTTAATAAAAGACAGAAACAGTAGGGACCTAAGAGAAGCAGAAGATATTAAGAAGAGGTGGCAAGAATACACAGAAAAACTGTACAAAAAAGATCTTCACGACCCAGATAATCACAATGGTGTGATCACTCACACTCACATAGAGCCAGACATCCTGAAATGTGAAGTCAACTGGGCCTTAGGAAGCATCACTACGAACAAAGCTAGTGGAGGTGATGGAATTCCAGTTGAGCTATTTCAAATCCTGAAAGATGATGCTGTGAAAGTGCTGCACTCAATATGCCAGCAAATTTGGAAAACTCAGCAATGGCCACAGGACTGGAAAAGGTCAGTTTTCTTTCCAATCTCAAAGAAAGGCAATGCCAAAGAATGCTCAAACTACCACACAATTGCACTCATCTCACACGCTAGTAAAGTAATGCTCAAAATTCTCCAAGCCAGGCTTCAGCAATACGTGAACCGTGAACTTCCAGATGTTCAAGCTGGCTTTAGAAAAGGCAGAGGAACCAGAAATCAAATTGCCAACATCCACTGGATCATGGAAAAGGCAAGAGAGTTCCAGAAAAACATCTATTTCTGCTTTATTGACTATGCCAAAGCCTTTGACTGCATGGATCACAATAAACTGTGGAAAATTCTGAAAGAGATGGGAATACCAGACCACCTGACCTGCCTCTTGAGAAACCTATATGCAGGTCAGGAAGCAACAGTTAGAACTGGACAGGGAACAACAGACTAGTTCCAAATAGGAAAAGGAGTACGCCAAGGCTGTATATTGTCACCCTGCTTATTTAACTTATATGCAGAGTACATCATGAGAAACACTGGGCTGGAAGAAGCACAAGCTGGAATCAAGATTGCCGGGAGAAATATCAATAACCTCAGAAATGCAGATGACACCACCCTTATGGCAGAAAGTGAAGAGGAACTAAAGAGCCTCTTGATGAAAGTGAAACAGGAGAGTGAAAAAGTTGACTTAAAGCTCAACATTCAGAAAACGAATATCATGGCATCCAGTCCCATCACTTCATGGCAGATGGATGGGGAAACAGTGGAAACAGTGGCTGACTTTATTTTTCTGGGCTCCAAAATCACTGCAGATGGTGATTGCAGCCATGAAATTAAAAGACGCTTACTCCTTGGAAGGAAAGTTATGACCAACCTAGATAGCATATTCAAAAGCAGAGACATTACTTTGCCAACAAAGGTTCGTCTAGTCAAGGCTATGGTTTTTCCTGTGGTCATGTATGGATGTGAGAGTTGGACTGTGAAGAAGGCTGAGCGCCGAAGAATTGATGCTTTTGAACTGTGATGTTGGAGAAGACTCTTGAGAGTCCCTTGGACTGCAAGGAGATCCAACCAGTCCATTCTAAAGTAGATCAGTCCTAGGTGTTTGTTGGAAGGAATGATGCTGAAGCTGAAACTCTAATACTTTGGCCACCTGATGCGAAGAGCTGACTTATTAGAAAAGGCCCTGAGGCTGGGAAAGATCGAGGGCAAGAGGAGAAGGGGACAACAGAGGATGAGATGGTTGGATGGCATCACCGACTCGATGGATGTGAGTCTGAGTGAACTCCAGGAGCTGGTGATGGACAGGGAGGCCTGCCTTGCTGCAGTTCATGGGGTCACAAAGAGTCAGACACGACTGAGCGACTGAACTGAACTGATGTGGGTTTATATATGGACCCTCTCTTCTGTTTCACTGATCTGTGTGTCTATTTTTGTGCCAGTGCCTTACTGTTTTGATTACTGTAGTTAAATTGAATGCTTTGAAAATACTAAATAACAAGATCAACAAGACACGAATGGCTGTGATTATTATGTATCAAGTACTATTTAAATGCTTCATATGTGTTAGCTCCCTATTGCTGTTATAACAAATTACCACAAATTTAGTAGCTTGAGGGAACAAATTTATTTCCTAAATAAATAAATTGGAGGTAAAAATTCCAAATCAGTCTCATGAGACTAAAATTAAGGTATCAGCAGAGCTACTTTATTTCTGGAGTCTCTGGGAGAGAGTAAAGACTCATAATATCCTGTTTTATTCAGGTTATAATCTCTTAACGTAATTACTTTAAACTGCCATCAATTTTTCCAGTAGCATCACCCTCAAGCTGGCTTGATATGTCCCCATCATTCATTGAGCACTTTCTTGCTTTTGGCAACAAGATGTTTGGGGTATAACTTGTACTTTCCCTGCCACAACGCTGGAATCAGCCATTTCTTCAAGGAGTCCTGGATCCTTTCAGCGGAGAATGGTATTAGATCTGGGAACTAGGGATATTCATCACTAATGGTTCTTACAGCTGACAAAGCTAAGGAATACATGTTACATATATTTTATGTCTATCTATTAATATTGAAAACCATGAGCTGCACTGAACTCTCTAATTCCAACACCACAAGGTTCAGTGTAATTTTCTTTCTTTCCATGTTGAGTTGCAGAAGGGGGTCGGGGTTATTATTTTGCCTTTTGTATACATTAACTCATTTAATTCTTACAACAACCTCATGATTTGGGAAAATAAATTTCCAACCAGATGCTTCATCATCCCAGACACTATAGTGTGCATTTCAAATGTCTCAGGAAAATAAGTCCTTTGCACTCTCAGCTTCTTTGTAAGTTTGTGATTGTTTCAAAAACATTTTTTTTAAGTTTACACTAAAAAAAACACACAAAAACCCCCCACAAAATCTCTATGGATCAATAGACTATGAGATACAATAGTGTGCATAATATTCCTGGTAATCTGGGTGAGATAAAGGCATTAATACATTTTCCAAACTGAGGGAAAGGAGGAGAAAGAGAGAGATGGAACTGTAATCTGGGGAGGTGCCTTATCTTTAACAACCTGGTCAGGTGGCTTAGGGTTGCAGTCCTCAGTGTGTTGCTTCATTTGCCCTTTCCGTACGGCCATCTGACAGCCATCCAAGCCCGAGGTCCACTCTGGAGCTGGAGGAGCCTCCTGAGCTCATCAGCCATCTGGGCTGGGACACAGCCCATCAGTGTGGCAGAAAATATTCACCTAAACCTAACCATTGGGTGAATTTCTTAACGCTATTCAGCCTGCTCAAAGATAGAAAAATAGAATAAAATATGGCAACTCACTGAGACCTCTAGTTCAAGTACCTTCCTTTACAGATGTGTGCATGCTAAGTCAGTTCAGTATCTGACTTTGTGCAACCCTCTGTCATGCCAGGCTCCTCTGTCCATGGGGTTCTTCAGGCAAGAATACTGGAGTGGGTTGCCGTGCCCTCCTCCAGGGGATCTTCCTGACCCAGGGATCGAACCTGCATCTGGTATATCTACCTACACTGACAGGTGGGTTCTTTACCACTAGTGCCACCTGGGAAGCTCTTCCTTTACAGATAGAGAAACCTAAACACAAAGTGGTTAGGGATTCAGCAAGGTTTCATAGCTATTGAGTGCCAGGACTCAGTTATATGCAAGTGGCCATACACACGATCCATGGCATGCATCATTGAGTTTGTTACAGATAGTCATCAGCTTTAGCAAGTGGCAATTAAGTCTTTATCCCAGGTGGTTAGGGTTAGGAGTTGTTTGATTAATTACTTAAGTTAATTCACAAAAAAATGATATGTAAGTACCTTAAACATTTTGTCTGATAGAGAGTTTTCCTCTGCAATCCAATCTTCTGATTACAGTTCCATGATGTCTTTCTTGTATAAACTTTTTGAGGCATCATCTCTGATTTCTACTTTGTGTTTCTTTGAGGTGAAGTTAGAACTTAAAGATTTTTTCAAATCACTTGAACCATTTTAATTTTTAGATTTTAATATTTTTTCCTCTCACTCCTTTAGAGTTGTCTCATCCACATATAGTTCAACAGCAATTTCATAGAGCTGAGACTTGGGCAAATTACATAATCTATTTTTGCATCAGTTGGCCTGCTAGCAAAATAAGACTCTCCAGGCTCATCTTGTCTTTTCTCTGTTGCAGCCTTGGAATCAACCATTTTTTGCAAGGGGTCCAGGCTCTTTTTTTGCAGAACAGTATTAGAAACCAGGATCTTGGCACTAGTGTACTCATCACTATTGAGTCGTTGCTTTTCCTGGTATTCATAGTGCACGGAGAAAAGTGTATACATATGACATATATTCCTTTGAAAGGACTACGTCAAAGTAGTATATTGTCACCCTGCTTATTTAATTTATATGCAGAGTATATCATGCAAAATGCTGGGCTGGATGAAGCACAAGCTGGAATCAAGATTTCCGGGCAACCACCCTTACGGCAGAAAGTGAAGAAGAATAAAAGAGCCTCGTAATGAAAGTGAAAAGAGGAGAGTGAAAAAGTTGGCTTAAAACTCAATATTCAGATAACTAAGATCATGGCATCCGGTCCCATCACTTCATGGCAAATAGATGGGAAACAATGGAAACAGCAACAGACTTTATTTTGAGGGGCTCTAAAATCACTGCACATGGTGACTGGAGCTGTGAAATTAAAAGACGCTTGCTCCTTGGAAGAAAAGCTATGACCAATCTAGACAGCATGTTAAAAAGCAGAGACATTACTTTGTTGACAAAGGTCCATCTGGTCAAAGCTATGGTTTTTCCAGTAGTCATGTATGGATGTGAGAGTTGGACCATAAAGAAAGCTGAGCACCGAAGAATTGATGCTTTTGAACTGTGGTGTTGGAGAAGACTCTTGAGAGTCCCTTGGAGAGCAAGGAGATCCAACCTAAAGTCCATCCTAAAGAAAATCAGTCCTGAATATTCATTGGATGGACTGATGCTGAAGCTGAAACTCCAATACTTTGGTCACCTGATATGACGAACTGACCCATTGGAAAAGACCCTGATGCTGGGAAAGGTTGAAGGCGGGAGAAGGGGATGACAGAGGATGAGATGGTTGGATGGCATCACCGACTCAATGGACATGAGTCTGAGCAAGCTCTGGGAGTTGGTGATGGACAGGAAAGCCTGGCGTGCTGCAGTCCATGGGGCTACAAAGAGTCGGGCACAACTGAATGACTGAACTGAACTGATATAATAAATGTATGTCATATATATCACCTATATTATATATTTATATACAAATACATATATATTTATCAACATGTGTGGTGCACGTGTGACTCTTTGCGACCCTATGGACTATAGTCTGGCAGGCTTATCTGTCCATGGTATTCTCCAGGCAAGAATACTAGAATGAGTTGCCATTTCCTACTCAAGGGTATCTTCCTGACCCAGGGATCAAACCCACGTTTCTTATGTCTCCTGCATTGGCAGGGGGTTCTTTACCACTAGCATCACCTGGGAAGCCCCTATTTATCAATATATTGAAAACCATCAGTCACACTGATATCTCCTATTTCAAGACTACACACAATATTTTTTTCTAGTTCTCTTCCTTTCCATATTTGTAACTCCCTTCTCCAATCACCAGTAATCTAGCTCTCGTTATTCTGATTGTTTTACTGATTTGATCAATAGACTTTTAGGCAACCAATATACTATTTCTACCAACATTCTCTGCTTGTGTGGAGTCTGCCTCTTCATGCTCAGTCACTTCTCTGGATAGAAAACTTGCAACCGTAAGTAGGCTCTGATACCCTTGTACCAGGCTACCTCACATAGGGATGCCCACTTTATCGAATGTGTGTGTGTATATATATACACACACACACACATATATACATGTATATCTCCTTGCTGACTCACAGGGTAAAGACTCTGCTCGCCATGCAAGGAGACCTGGGTTTGATCCCTGAGTCAGGAAGATCCCCTGGAGAAGGGAATGGCTACCCAGTCCAGTATTCTTTCCTGGAGAATCCCTTGGACAGAGGCTATAGTCCATGGGGTCACAAGAGTTGGACAGGACTGAGCAACTACCATTTTCACTTTCGCACACATATATAGATATACAGATAGATGATACACACACACACATCTGCCACCTAGTAAAGTATTTTCTAAATGCCCATCCCTACCACTCTATTTCCTAGGCAAAGCCTCATGTGTGTATCTATTTCTTCTATCATTCTTTCTCTTTTAACACCTGAGACTATAAGAAGATTGTTAGGCATGTGAAAACTGATCAATAACAACAGTACTGCAAACCAGAAAACTGGTCAAGTTTTTCATCGCACTTTAAGCAAATACATCACCTATTATTCTTAGAAATTTCTGACCCACTGAGCATTCCTATGACTTCCCTGAAAGAATTTGGCTTTTGACAGTCCTAAGCTCTTTAGCCTTATCCCAGTGGTATTAACACTATAGCCAATACAATACCATAGGAAAGGGAAGGTGTGGACAGCATTTCTGAAAATCTAAATTTACCTCTTTCTGTGCTCAGTTTACCAAGAATACACCCTGCCACCTACTCATGGGAAAGTCCTCCTGGGGGACCTAGCTTGCTAGCCTCACACTCTCTCAGCTACTCATTGTTGAGCTGGGAGGAGTCCCTGTTCCCTCCATGTTTCAAGGACCATTCTAAGAGAAGCAGAACTGGAAAACCTATAAAAACATCTTATTAGTCCAGTTTGCCCTATTAGTTAGGGGGAAATATCTATCTTTGTTGCCATATAAGAATATTCTGTGCTATCCTGCATTATATCCTTGTCTCTGAACCACACTTCTGTTGGAACTTTCTCCTCCGTTGTTTTATTGTAATTTTATAGCATAAAATCTTTCTTCTGATTACACCGAAGCTTTGTGCAGAGTGAAGTATAGTGTCTCTCTCCTGTGATGAGATGGAAATTGTTATCCTTGCCCCCATGACACCAGAGTAAAATGGGAAACTGCACTTGTGTAATCATCAGAGTACAGACCGTATAAGAGAGGTACAGTGTTGTTTCCTTTTTAGAGGGTTTAATTAAAATCATTACTTAAAAATAAGCATTGTAACAACATCATGACTGGGCTATGTTCAAATTATGGAACACCTATGAGAATTCAGGGTTCTGTGAGAAAAGTGCCCCTTCTTGGTTTCTATGTGTACATTTTCTGGACTCAAAAATCTAAAGAAATCTGTTAATTTTCTAGCAATGGCTGTGATTATTTTATAGTTGTCTAAAAATGAGAAGCATATAAAAATAACTTAAATTTTGTAATATTTTAGAGGGTCATTATAAGACATTCTCTTTTACTCAGTGAGGATTAAATAACCGAGTTTCTGTTTTTTACTGCTGATTCCTATGATTAAAGCAAGAACATATAAGCTAAGCTGATTGCAATATAAAGAATTATTCTCTTGGGTCCTACTTGTATTCATTCTCTTTCTACATTTTAAAAACCCATTCATCAATTACTCTGCAGTAGTACCAGGACTTAGCATGCGCATATTATCTTCTCATATTCCTTTACAGTCTCCCCAAATCACATGTGTGCATGTGGGCATGTATATACCCACCCACACTCACATACACACACATGCAAGCACTTATAATGGCATCCAAACATATTTACCCATAATTACATTCTAGGCACTTTATCGAACACAGATATTTTTGCATTTGTTTGTGGAAACTGAAAGGAAGCCAGGCTAATGTTTGGAGTCTTAAAGCAAATTGTAATCTTATAAACAGGGAGGTGAGCCTCAGAGGCAGTAGTCTTTTGATATGCAGCATAAGTGAACTGCTGCATAATATAAAATGATGGCGCTATTAATCCTACAGCACTAGTGATGCCCAGCCCCCCTTCGCTACTGATACCAACACCATTGTCTCTGGCTTTAAACTTCATCAGTATGCAAACGGAGTGTCACTATGATGGGTGGTAACTTGGTTGGATGCACTTTCTACATTTCTGGCAAATGAGTATAATTATTTTCAGAGCTGCGGGCAACTCATGCATGTTTTATCCTCCATCTGGACCGGCACGGTACACAATAGTGATAAAAGATGATTTTCCCCCTTGGATGTTCACAGGCCATCATCGACACAGTCCTGATGAAATGGCCATGTATCCCCTAGCAGTTCTATATCTGCCACAGCTTGACAACAAAATTATTTCCCCGTAGTACTAAAACACTTCAAATATTCAAGCCCTCTGTGCATATATTTGTGTTTTGAAGCATTCAGCGTTAACATAATGTGGTAATTTATAAACTGACAAATTAACTATGCAGAAATCACAGAGAAGCCTTATGAGGTCTGCAAAGCAGCAGAAAAGAAAGCAGAAGCTTTTTGCGCTCTGTAATAATAATAATCCTATCAACTACCGCAGATTGCCCAGCCTCCCATTGTTAGAGCTGCGCACTCTAAAACTCATGGACTATAGGTGATTCAGCCTGAGACTCCTGGCCCCACATCAGGCCAACCAGGAGGCTTGGCTCCGGCTTTATGTGCCATCCCTCTCCGGGTCTGAGGCTAATGGGGAAAAGGGCACCAAAAAAAAAAAAAAAAAGCAACTTGCCCATATTGATCATTGGGAGCCAGAAATGGATATGTGGTATGGAATTTGGGGAGGATAAGGTTTGCCTTCAAGACAGGAAGTGAATTTAGGACTGGCTAAATCAATAACAGCAAAACTGAGATTATGTATGTGAAAGGACAATCAGCCTTCTTTGTTTCATGGTTATAAAATCATTTTAATGATTAAAATCCATCATCTTGCTAGTCCGCTTTAGCAAATGCTGGCAATCCTTACAGGCCTGCTATTGATCCTCAGACAGACAGCTGAACGGAGGCAGCATTCATCAGAGGACGCAAAAGGGCGCATTTTCACTTTTATTGTATTAGCTTAATTCTCCTTCAGATGAATTAAAGACTAATTTTGCTAGAGCAAGGGGAGAGTCTGTGTATCTTCTGCTGCCCCCATCTGTTTGATGTGTAGATTCTTCGAAGGCAGGATTCATTTTTTTAGAAGAAAGTATTTACAAATTCTTTGTGAAAATACAGGACATTCCTTCATGATATGCCAAACCAGCCTGTCTTCCTTCCTTCCCCACTGTACCCTAATCTCCACATCACCTCCCCCAGTCATTCCTCCCACACACACTTGCTCTCTTACAGATTCACACATGCATGCTACACACACACACACACACACACCGTCCTTTAAATGGTATGTACCATGCTATGAGGCCTACCAAACATCAGACACTCTTTATCAGCAGTTGTGCCAGGGTCTCCATGGCAACAGTATAATAGATTTGCCCTTATTCAATCCCAGAGGCCACATTGAAGCACAATGCAAAATTTGCTGGGGCCTGAATTCCTTTCAAGCCATGGCTCATGTGTCAGGAAACAAGTCAATGCACAGACAGCACTGCACATAAGATGGAAAGGAACCTTTTCTCTCCGCTGCTGTGTGCTCACAGTGACATTCAGAAGCTCAGGCTCTTCTAGATCTCATTTCTGTCTCATTTTCTAGTTATTAATTCACTTCTTTGGGTGGAGAGGCGAGTGGGGGAGGGGAATGCCATGCTTTGCAATAATAAGCTACCAATGAAAGTGCAAAGCAAGCTGCATAAAAGCAAAGCATGCATCTCAGCCTCCAAGGTTATATAGGATTCAATATGGCTGAAGCCCACCACAGCTGCAGACGAAATTCCAGGGCTTGAAACACCCCAGTGCTGAGCAGGGAAGAGCAGCCCAGCCAACTTCCTCACTCCACACTGGAGTGGTATTTTGTGATACTCAAGCAACCTTCCCTAGGGAGGGAGAGGCAGAAGAATTGTCCTAAAGCCAATCTCAGCAGACAGGAGAAATTCCCGGGAGCTCACACCTGAAGTACACTGTGGCTAAAACAAGCACGGCTTAAAAGTTAAACAATCATTTGTTTCAGGTTTATTTTAATCATTAGCTTTGGGACTTACAAGATGATTACTTTGTGGGTTAATTATTTTCTGTGCTGTGGCTTTCCAAGCCTAATTGCTCAACTTCGTTATTGTGCAAAGCGATCCATAGCTGGTTCCTAAAATTACCTGTCCAAATATTTTCCCTTTTGATTATCACTGAGAATTTGCTATTTTTCTCCCAGAGTTGGGACAGTGCATAAATGACTTGATTGGGAGATGCTTGTGTCATTTCGAAGATTAAACTTACAGATATTGCAGGCAAGTGATAGAACTTGATTGGCAATACTATCAGGATATGAGTGAAGCCTCTAAAGGAGTTTTGCTGGGTGAAGCCTGATTAACTTCAGGGCAATGGCTGTCATACTTTAACATGCATAAAAGGCAGGAGGAGTATTGCTGAAGCACAATTTCTTGAACCCCATCCCCAGAGACTCTGACTCAGTAGATTAGGGCCAGTGTCCAGGAGCTCACGTGCCTAACGTGCTCATAGATGATGCCGATGCTGCTGGTCTAAGAACCACTGCTTTACGACAATTTCCCTGAACAAAATTTCCTCAACCAATGACTTAAAGTGTATTTTGACTGATTATCATAGCTTCAATTTCAATGGAGCAGACTCCTGATTTCACTCAACACTGGGGACGCTGAGAGGTTGGAAGCCACAGAGAAAAGATAAGTGTCAGAAGATCAGGCTATATCTCCAGAACTAGCACTACGCCTGCTTTGTATCAGGACTTGATCAATATCTTTTTGAACAAATACAGGAGTGAGTAAATATGATAGAATTTCAAAGCTTCTATACTTCATGAAAGCAGTCTTAAGCCAAGAATATAGGTGCTCTGTGTTTTAATTATATTGAAATACATTCAGTTATCATATATTTGATTTTAAAAGGCAGCATATAAACTTTTGTGGGGAAGAGAGATTAAACATCATTTTAAAATCTTCTAGGAAGTTGGAACCACAGGATGTAGAAAGCAAAATCCTTTTATGATTAAAAATATTATCCTCTAATTTAATTATTTTTGCAAGTTTGGGATTTCAGTAAGTGACAAACACTGTGTTTTCATTTTAAGAACCATCAACTTTGCTTTTTACTGAATAAAAGTGTGCATTTCTGTCTTATGTTTTAAACTTGAAATCATCATTTACTTCTTTTCATTTTCTGCCTCTTCTGGTTTGACCCTAGCCTCTGACTCATTTTTTACAAATGATCACTTTTAATAAAAAGCTGGGCCAGTATCACGTAACACTGACTTAAGATGATTCTGCTCACTTTGACCCAAGTCTGATGATCTGTGCTAAGTGAGCCACACACTAGAAAGCGACTACAGCAGGTGGTGGGGCGGGGAGGAGGAGAGGGAGTAAACTGTGAATTTCAGGGTCCTGCCTTGTGAATTACCTAAGATACGATGGATTCCCGGTAAGGCAATGGCCGTGTTTTTCATCACTGCACTTTGGAGGACTGTAGGATTTGTCTTTCTACAACAAAGCCAAAGGCACCAAGGTGGGCGCCCCGAAGGCGGGGCCCCCGCTGGGCTCTCTCTGCCCTTCCAGCACGCAAGGGCATAGCAGACACAAGAGAAAAGGTGACTTCTCTTTTCCACCTTCCCTTTACCACATGCCACTCTAACCTGCTTTGCCCTCCCAGGAAGGGCAGCCTGTCACACGACTTCCGTAGATGTCCTCGCCCCCACTCAACACCCTGTCACAGGCTGCCCAGAGGGGAGAATGAATCTGGAGTGCTATCAACAACTTTCAATTCACCAACTATTTATTGAGCACCTGCTGTGTGCCTGATGCCACAGTGCACTCCGACAGCACCAGCGTGAAGGAGACACTCACTTTTATTATGAGGTGGTTACAACCAGGGAAGTCTGTTTTTCATCACTTTACAATAGCGTTCTCCTCCATAATGCTTTGCAAACTGGGGTTTGCCCCAGTGTGTCTGGAGCCACAGATTAGAGTGGCAGTTGCTTTCTAACGTTTCCATTTTCCTTGATTTTATGAAATCAAGATTTTTCTAATTTGTGCTTTAAGCTTTAGGAATATGGGTGGATGCCTCTCACAGGTAAAGTGTGCATTAGATGGGTGGTGTCCTTTTTTCCTGAGATAGACTGAGCTACATCCTAGAATTAAGGAAATAGAGGAACTTGAAATGTTATTTTTAACGTCAAAATATTTCCATTACTTGCACAACATATCAGTTTAGGTAACTTTTACTAAGAATAAACACATGTAAGACTTCAAAGAAGTCTCTCCCTTGTGGAGGGAGTTTCGGGCTCTACCTCCAGAGTCCTTGGACTTGGCCTTTAAGCTCCTCTGTCATGAGGGCACTCCAGGGGAAACTGAGAAGCCCTGGTTTTGATGATACAGCGTTTGTAAATGCTGAAGTGAGAACAGAAAAATGTCTGAAGGATGAACACATGTTGAGCTTCGCACTCAGGATCTGGACTTGAAAACAATGAGACACGCATGCTTTTGCATGAGCTCATTCATTTTCATGCTAGAAACATCCCCCCAAGGAAAGCTGATCTGTCCTTTCCTGCCACGCTGTTGTGTCTGTCTCCTGGCCCTTGCCACAGCCTTCGTGACCAGCACGATCTTAGGGCCCCGCCTCTTCTCACTGTCCTGTCTGGCCACCTGGCCAGCCCTGTGCCTTTCTCGCCAAGTGGAGCTGGTGTTCTGTGGACCATTGTTTTGTGGGGCCACACTGCTGACCCCATTGCTGCCCTACAGGACACTCATCAACAGCTGTGAGAGGCTTTCCACCCCGGTCCATTTACAAGCAAGGCCTGGAAAGACTTCTTGGAGCATCAGTTCAGAGGTCCCACAACCAGCCAAACAATACACGATTATTCAAAGGCCCCAATTCATTTTCCTCTGCTCCTCCCACACCGTTACCCTTGAGAGAAAACTAATTTGCAGAAAAATAGCCCCTGCCAGCTAACTTCTCCTGCTAGATGTATGATGACCCCGAACTCCTGTCTCTGTGAGTACTTACTCTCATAGTAAATGCACAAGAATTCTGAAAAGCCGTCTTAAAAATCTCCCCCTCGCCACCACACCCCCTCCCACCCCTGGTCTGGGATATGCTTTCTTTCCCTTTTATTCTTTTTCACATGTGTGCTGAAATTGGCACTTTCTCTTTTCAGCTAACTCCCTTCTTGGTATTAATGCAGGCAGCAGTGGAGAGGCGTGCGCAATTTTTCCAGTCCTTGCACTTGGCGAACCCAGGGGTGATGGATTAAATGTACCAGGCTCTACCTTACGTATCACTATTTAAGTGAAGTGGCTGGGCTGTGCCGGCTGGTGATGCATGGAGTCATCCAGTGTGCCCCCTGCGAGCACGGGAGCGGGGCTGCCTCTCCTGTTGTCTGAGTAAATAATAGAGCTAATGGCATTCGGTGCAAATGAGACGCCTATAGAACGCACGGGCTTGTGGGGCTCTTTCTTATTTTTCTTTGTCAAGAAGCCTTCTCCCTCTCTCCTCTCTAGAGCTTCACCAGTGTGGCCTGCCTTGGTAACCTGGGGGAGGAGGGAAGGTCTCCTGGAGTTCAGGATTTTGTAACTAATATTGAACACCAGGGAGAATGGATGCCAAGGTCAGGTTAAGAATAAAGAAAATTGATTTGGAGGTCAGGGTCACCATGTGAAAGCCCTGAATGCTGCCAAAATATTTTCATTATCTCTGTTTTTGTTATGGAAAAGACCAGGCCCTGTGAGGATGCTAAGAGGTGGGAGGCCAGGCTGGAGAGAGGGAGTCCGAGAGAAAGGAGGGAATTAGAGCTCCAGGGTTTAGTGGCTTTGCATCCTTGAGTTCTCTTCCTGGAGTTTGTCTCCCTTGTTTAAGTATGTGGATGGACAAACATTGATAATGAGGGTTTTCCCCACAGAATTGGGCCATTCTAAACTCTCTCTCTCTCTCCCCCCTGGCGCAGGGAAGCTGGAGACAAATTCCTCTGGTTCTATTTGCAGGAGTAAGCTATTTCACGCACGACTGTGATTCTACTTTTCGCCCATGTCTACAACATATCTGCAACACAGGGCTGTATATTTTAACAAAATCCTGTTATTATTGGAGCTCTGACCCGATTTTGTTTCTATATTCTGAAGTAGAAAAGACTCCAGTGGCATGAAATTAGCAACACATTCTGCTAGTGTGTTAATTGTGTGAGAGTTTTTGGCAGGAGAATCTTCTACCACAACACAGAATTTATTTTTTATTTAAATTTGGTAGTGATTTCATATTTGTTTGAAGAAGAGGCACCATGGCTTAAACCACTTGGGACTTACTATATGTTCAGGAAAAGAAAAAAAAAAAATCTGCTTAATGCAGTAGTGCAGAAGGAATTATGTAATTTTTTTTTATTTTACTTAGCAGGGAAGCTGCTATCATTGATTTCTAATTTGTTATGAGAAATTGGCATTCCCAGGCAGTGGTTTGGGACGTCCTTGGGTCCCAGTGCAGTATCCAAATGCAGTTGTATCTGGCCTGTAGCAGATTAGCTGCTTTGATAAAGGCAAACACACATGAAAACAAAGTCAAAAATCTCCCAGGCCACAGAGGCTGTTTTTCTCCAATAGACACTCTTTCTGAATCCCTCCTGCCACTCAAGGGGACACTCTAGGAAATGACTGCCCCATAAACATGTGGATGGGGGAGCAATTCCCAGAAATGGGAAGGACAGACAGACAAGCCAACAGATGTGTTGCACCAAAAGAGGATAGACCCCTGCCCTTATCTTGGGGGTGAGGGCAGGAGGAGGAGGCAACTTGGAAAAGGGAAAAAAATAAAATAACATTTATTGAATATTTGTAATCTACGAGCTACTGTACTGGTTGGCATATGCCATCTCGTTTCCCTGGCCATACACTAGACAGGTGATTGCTCACCCAGAAGTTGGCAGCACTCTGCTCCGTTTCCCTCTTTGTTCCTGGCCTCTTGCCCATCTCCTCACTCTGCACTTCCCTCCTTGCCCACCACCAAGCTTTCTGAGATGCTCTGAGCTGCCCTGGCTGACTGTCAGCTCTTCCCTGTTCTTCACTGCGTGGCTCAGGCCAGCAATCCAAAGCAGGACAAACAAGGGCTCTTTTCCCTGGTACCACTGTTTCAGTGACAAGTACTTTTCCATAATAATAAGCGATAAATCTGACTTGTAGCAGAAAGACACAGACTAGAACTCCAATCCCAGCTCTCCCTCCAGGTGCCCTTAGGAAGATGACTTATTCCCTGGGCCTGAGTGTCTGCATCCCTAAGAGACGGCCACACTTCAGGCTAGGATTACACAAAGTGATGGATGCAGAGCACTCAGCCCCAGACTGGCTCATGTCCCCATTAGGTCCCTTTCCTTCCTGACCCCACTGTTATCACCTCGACATCTACTGAACCCACATTAGGGGCCAGGCACCACGCCAAGTTAGGTATGAGCAGAGATGTCCCTGGAGCTATCACGGAGTTCACACGAAACCTCATTTCATCCTCACATATCCTGGAACAGACTGTATGACTGTCTTCCTTCTACAAATAGGAAACCTGAGGTTTAAACAAGGAAACCACACTAGGCAGAAAAGACTCAGGATTTCACCTTGATTTGTCTGATTCCCAAAATTCTTTCTTTAATTCAGTGGTTCTCAACCCTGGCTATCTGGGGAGCTGCTAAAACATTGATACCAAGACCCCTACTCCAAACAAATAAAACGGGGTGAAGGTGAGGTTGGAAATCTGTTGCCTTTAAAAGTTATAGGAAGGGACCTCCTTGGTGGTCCAGTGGTTAAGAATATGCCTTATGCAGGGGATATGGGTTCCATCTCTGGTTGGGGAACTAAGATTCCACATGCTGTGAGGCAACTAAGCCAGTGAGCCACGATGAGAGAGTCTGTGCACCACAACAAAAGATCCCGTATGCCAAAATGAAAACCGGACACAACCAAACAAATAAATAAAAATTTTTGAAGTTTCAGGAAGGATCTAATTTGATACTCAGTAAATAATTAAATCAAGGTCTTAATTATGCTTCCCTGCCTGTGCTACCTACCCACATGCCCATGTCCTGCCTAGTCCATGCCCACAAACTAGGGCTTCTTAACAGAGAAATTTCAAATACTAGCTGTTCAAAAATAATAGACAAGTATTCACCATTTATGAAAGATTTGCTTTGGGCTGGGAACTTTCTGTTACATTTGATTCTTCTGGTAACCATGTAGAAATGAAATGTAGTCAAGTTTCCCTGGTTTAAACAACTTACTGCCTGGTACAAATAAGCTCTCAGTGAACAGTACTGTTAACATCATCATCATCATTTTTATCATCTCGAGTCCCCACAGCAGCCTCCAGACCAGTCGACTCTACCTGCTAAACATCTAGGGATCTGTTCCCTTCTCACCACCCTCCCTCCATCCCTGAACCTGATTAACCAGCTCACCTGGGCAGCTGTGACAGGCTTCTAACACTTCCCTGTGTCCAACCTCATCCTCCTCTGATCCATTTTCTACAAAGCAGCAAGGGTGATCTTTTTAAAACACAAATACTTAGCCTTCCTTGAAAATAGTGATAATTATCTGGTCACCGTGTGAGATTCAGTAAGTTAAGCCCTTTATAAAAGCACCCAGTGGAGGGGCAGAAGGAAAGTGAAGTGAAAGTCAGTCATGTCCAACTCTTTGCAACCCTGTGGACTATACAGTCCATGGAATTCTCCAGGCCAGAATACTGGAGTGGGTAGCCATTCCCTTCCCCAGGGGCTCTTCCTAACCCAGGGATCAAACCCAGGTCTCCCACATTGCAGGCGGATTCTTTACCAGCTGAGCCAGCAGGCAGGCCCAAGAACACTGGAGTGGGTAGCCTATCCATCCCTTCTCCAGGGGATCTTCCCGACCCAGGAATGGAACTGGGGTCTCCTGCATTGTAGGCAGATTCTTTACCAACTGGGTTACCAAACCCAGTGGAGGGGCAGACGGGCTAAATCTTTTCCCTGCTCTGTCTGCCAAGTCGGCTGGACTAGGAGACTGCGCTGGCCCTGAGGACAGGATGCTTTCTAGTGACTCATGGGCCTGGAGTGAGTGAGTGAGTGTTTGTGAGGGGGTGGGGCAGGGCTTGGTTTAGGGAAAGGGATGTGTGCTTTTCTAATTCACACAAAAAGTTTTGTAGTAGTAGCAACTGCCCTGAAATTGAACCTACCTCATTGAGTTATTATGCTAGATAAATGTAGAAATTTAAATAAAAAGGAGGCTCCCTAGGGGAGTTGAATTTGAACCCAGACTGTCAGTCTCTAAAGCACCTATCCTAACCCCTGCTGTTTTCCCTGGAATACAGAGAAGTGATGCTCTCAGGGGGATTCTACAGATAGAAAATTCTTTGGGCTAGCCAACTGGGAGAAGCTTCACAGGAGTGGGAGGTGTGGTCTCTTCCATCAGGGCCAAATTAGGCCAACACAAGCCAACCAGCTTGTTCCCCTTGCTGATCTAGTTAAGGCCCCAGTTCCTTTGACCTTCAAAACAATGTAAAACTAAGGAATTCCCTGCTGATCCAATGTTTAGGACTCCACACTTCCACTGCAGGGGCCCTGGGTTTGATCTCTGGTCTTGGGAACTAGGATCCCATAAGCCATGCTGTGCTGCCAGAATAAATAAAAATAAAGTAACTTTACTAAAGGGGTCATGTAAATATAGCTTTTAAAAAATGTAAAACTTTTGACGATTCAAATGACAAAGGAAAGGGTTATGCTTGGTACCTGACCTCTGTTTCAAGCAGATTCATTGCAGGCTACTTATGTGATAGGTGGGATAGAGATAAAGAAAATGAGATTTTTATGTGATGATCTATCACTCGCCTTCCCTATCAGATCGCTGTCTTTGCTGACCCTCAGATTGAATGCTTGACACAGCAATTTAGAAGGAGAAGATCTCTTAGAAATAATCTACTCCAGTGGTTGGCATCCCAGGACACCTTGAAGGATGGAGTCTTCACATGACCTCTCAGTATTTCTAAACTTACGTGTGTGTCAAGGTAGCAGAGAGTCATGAAAACATTATTTCTTTGCCTTTGATTAGAACTTTAAAAACTGAATATGTGAAAACTTCGGACATCTCCTGCTAGGTTCTGGCCAGCAGCTATGTGTCTTTAATTGATAAAAATGAAAATAAAATGACAATGGCCCCCAGCACACTCAGAGTCCATGCAAGAGTTCTGATTCCCAGAGCAGGGTTTAGTTCCATCATGCCATCCCATCATTTTCCTGATATTTAAGTCAAAGACAAATCCTGTTTCAAACAAACGCATCCTGTGATAAATAGTTTCAAATCACACAGCTTGAACTTCATTCTAATAATTTTTTGTTCAAATTTCATTGTAAAGAAAACTTAACCTACATTAAGCTAAATTTAAAACCAGATCAGTTGCCATCAATAGAAATACTATAAACACCAAGCTGTGATGGAATTCCAGCTCATGGTGGTTGCCTACCAGAGCTCAGAAGCCCAGCCTTTTCACTCTGTTAAGAGGCAAGCAGGAAGGAGTGTGATTAGGAGGTGCTGGAGAGGTGTTGAAGGAAAACCAACTCCAAACTGTGCCTTTCTCTAGACTTACTCAGAATATAGAAAGGCAATACGAAAAGGAAATAATTTTCTCACAAAAATTATCTCATATTCCTGCCCCCTTTAACTCACAGGAGAAATAATACCCACAGAGGTTGTGAAAGAAGTTAGACATGGATCCTCCATCCCACCCACTATCCTCACCTCCCCATTTTGACCAAGGAGCCACCTCATTCTCCTCTTGGATGAACCATTTCCACTTCCTCTTTTTCATAGTTTACTGATTCTTTATTCCCTTTGCTCCCTGATTCCAGACCCTGCCTCTGCATTACTGGTTCTCGAGCTGTGTGTTCCCTGCTGGATGGTGGGTTGGGCGGCAGGGGGCGAGGATTACTTTGAATCTTAGAGGAAAAGAGTTGATAAAGGTGATGGGGATAGGTAGAGCCACTGCTCTTAACCAGGTCCTATTCCTGTTCAATAATCCAGGCTTGTTTAGTCTTTAGTTCTTCCCATTCTGCACTGCGCTGTGGGAATGCAACTAAGCCTAAATGCTAATCCTGACCCCAACAAAGCCCTCTGCCCCTTCCTCCCCTTCCCCTCCTTCCTGTCTTCCTGCTTCTCCATAATAAGCAGGTTGCTCCAGTTTCACTCTTGATAGCTTTTGCTCGGTCCTGCCTTCCTAAGGCATTCGTAAACTGTAATAATACTTTGTCATTCAGGATGTAGGTTAGTGAGGTTATTTAACTGTCCAACATTTTATCCTGTTCACCACCTTACCTTGGTGAATTCTGGAAACTTAATCATCCAAAGCCAACCAGAATGTGACTATAGAAACCAGCTTACCTGTTACCTGAATCTTCTCAATTAGTTCCTCCTAGTCCATGTCCCTTGTTTGTTTATGCTGCAAACCCCTGATTACCTAAAATTCCTTTACCCAGAACCTCAGTTATCTGCAGTGAGGGTGTGTTACTGAGTGTTTTATTTACTTTGAACACTGTCTGGCTCATCTGAACCCCTGCTTGTCTGATTTAATTTAGTGCTTGCCTAGGTTCTTCAGATCATCGGGGCTTTGGGGATCCGTACACCATTTTCTCATTGTTTAACTTCTGCAGCAGAATAACTTCAATTTCAGTCTTACTTTCTATGGTGGAAACACATGCCATGTTATCTGAATCCTACAGTTGTTCCACTATCTTTGTTCCTGCCTATTTTTAAAAACCCACATTAAAAAATAAAGAATTGGACTTTTTAAGCTCCTTTGGTATTCTGAGGCAGTGTTGCCAAAGGGAAATAATGCTGCTTTGCATTTAGAGACCTGTTTCTTGGCTTGGCTCTACAGTTGACTGTGTAACTTAAAACAAGCCCCCAGGGCTTCCCTGGTGGCTCAGTGGTAAAGAATCCACCGTCAATGCAGGAGACACGGCTTCAATTCCTGGTCCGGGAAGATCCCACATGCTGTGGAGCAAATAAGCCCATGCACTACAACTATTGACGCTGTGCTCTAGAGCCCAGGAACTGCAACTGCTGAAGCCCACTTGTCCTAAAGCCTAAGAAGCCACTGTAATGAGAAGGCCACGCGCTGCAACAAAGAATGGCCCGCACTCACCGCAACTAGAAAAAAGACTGCATAGCAACGAAGATCCAGCACAGCTAAAAATAAATAAATAAAATTATAAGCACAAAATAAGGCCCCTAAGACCTCGCGTATTTCCATTTCTCAATCAACCTGTTGGGGATAATAGTACCCAGGCTTCCTTGTTACCTGATGTTCTGTAGATAATAGAGTGTAGCTATAGAAAAATTCAGAGGGGTAATATCCTTTTCATAACTCACAATTAATTAATAAGTAATCTAGAGCATATGTGTCCTTCATAATTATTTTTGTAATATCTCATATTTGGCAAAGATTAAGATTGAAAAGTATTAATGGAAAACTGGCATTGGACTGAGGTTTTTGCTGGACAATATGGAAATGTTGATTCCCATAAAATGAGCACCCTCACTCTCTGTGAACACTTCCCATAATAGAAAGAAAGAGCACTACTTTTAGAAGTTTTCATTACTGAACATTCAGTTAGACATTTCTATCTTGAATTAGGCAAAAAATATCCCACTGAAGAATATCATTCAGCCATAAAAAAGGACAAATACCATTTTCAGCAACATAGATTGTCATACTGAGTGAAGTAAGTCAGAGAAGAGACAAATATCATATGATACCGCTTATATGTGGAATCTAAAAAAAGGTACAAATGAACTTATTTACAAAACAGAAATAGAGTCAGTATAGAAAAGAGATAATTAACAAGGACCTACTGTATAGCATAAGGAACCCAATACTCTGTAATGACTTATATGGGAAAAGAATCTAAAGAGTGAAAAAAAAAAAAAATATATATATATATATATCTGATTCATTTTGCTGTACACCTGAAACTAACATAACATTGTAATTCAACTATACTCCAAAAAAAACTTTTTGTTAAATTCCATTAGGATATTTTCACCTGCTTTTCCTACTACAATTCAAAATACCAATCATTTACCAAGTATCTACTATATGCAAAGTCATATCGGTCATTTAGGTTTACAGAGATAAATTCAGCTTGGTTTCTGCACTCAAGATCTTTGCAAATGCTCTACAAATGAAGAGGCAAATGCAGTTTTGAATATTTTAAAGACAGACACACTCTAGTTCTGGCTAAGCTGAAATTATAGAGACTAGACTTAACCCTCCTTCATGGAACCAAAACAAAACAAAACAAAATCCATACAACAACAGTTTTTAAGACTCTGAATATTAGGTAACAAAACAACAGTGATTTCTAAGAGATAGGAAGCAAATAATTGTTCCTATAAAATAAACCCTACAAAAGCTTATTACCTGGAGAGAGGTTTCAGGCTGTGGTGCAGGGAAGGGGAATCCAAGCAGAGGAATCCAGTGGACTCTCTGAAAGAAGTAGACAAAACAACCAGAGTTTGCAAGACAGACTATCCAATGAGAGACAGCTGCACAGAGTGAGAACAAGAGACATCTACAGAGCATCCTCTTTGATATTCCACAGAGTATACTGATCAAGGAATGCATGTGAGGAAGCTGCCCAGTGAGGAAGATACCACCCCCAAAATTAGAGGGTGCAGGACCATGAATATTGCCTCTTCCCACCAACCAGACTGGAAAGCCTCACAATTCATGGGGCGCTGGGTAGGACACTCAGAAGGCTCTTTTCTCAGTAATGAAAAATAATTCACCCTAGACTAAACACAGTTCTGGTTCCACCTAACAAATCTTAAAAACAAGACCCAGAAGGAGAAAACCGTTTACAAGCAATTTAACTGCATCCCAGAACAAAGCTCAAGAATATTTATAGGAATACAAAAATAGCCAGTAACAAAGGAAAATTCACAAAGTGTGGCAGCCAGTTAAAAATGACCTGTTACGCAACAGAGCAGGAAAATATGACCAATGCTAGGGAGAAATAACAGCCAATCAAAACCAGTCCAGAACTGACACAGATGTGACAATTAACAGACAAGGACATTCAAACAAGTATGAACACTGTATTACAGGTGGTCAACCAGTGAAGTACAAATACGAAAGATATTTAAAAGATCCACATTGAACTCTAGTGATGAAAACTACAATTTCTGAGATAAAAATTACACTGAATGGATTTAACCACAAATTAGATATTGCAGGGTAAAACCTTTAAGGAATTTTAAGAAATAGCAGTAGACACTATGCCCAGTTAAACACACCAAGGAAAAAAGAATTTAAAAAAAGCAGAGACTCACTGATCTTTGGAACAATTTAAAGCAGCCCAATATTCATGTAATTGAGATCTACAGATAAAGTAAATAGGATTAAAATAAAACTGAAGCCCAAGTATGGGACACATAAAACTAAAACAAGGAATATTATAAACAAATTGTTCAAACTAATAAACAGAGTAAAACCAAAAATCAGAGGAAGGCCAACAAAAGGATGACAGCAGTATCTCACCAGAAACAATGCAACCGAAGGGAGCTAGAATAATAGCTTTAAATATGAAAACTTGTCAACCTAGAATTCTATACCCAGTGAAAACACCTTCCAGAAGTTAAGACAAAATATAAAGACTAGTTAGACATACAAAAGAAGACAGAATCTGTCACTGGCAGATCCATGTTATCAGTTCTAAAGGAAGCTCTTCAGGCAGAAGGAAAAAGATACCAGATGAAAATCTGGATCTCCACACAGAACTGGAAGTGGTTATAACATAGATAAGCATATAAGATTTTAAAAACTTGGTTAAATCTCTTTAAAACATAGTTGACTATTTAAACAACAAAACAAAGTAAAGTAAGGTTATAATATATATAAAGGAAATGTATGTCAAAAATAGCACCAAGCCTTAAGGGGAGAAATAGATGTGTTTCACTGTTAGGTTCCTAAGCTCTATGTGAAGTATAGTATAACAGAACAATGAGTTTTAGCTAATAAGACAATAAAAGAGTTCAAAGGGAATCATAAAAAATAGTCAACCTAAAAAATAGAGGAAATAGAGAACAAGTAACAGATGGGGGAAAAAATAGATCTTTTCATCCACTCAGGACACAAAGAAAAAACTACATCACTCCTTCCAGAGTAAACAGCCTCCCCTTATGTGGAAATGCTGCCAAAGCCTTATCTGAGGCAAGTACTCCAGGAGAAGGTGCTTTACCTCCTCAGGATCTGACCTTGTCCTCCTGTTATTACCAATAAGCAGAGTCAGGTCTCAGCACAGCCCTATTCAGGAAACGCAATGTGTTCTCCTTGTATACCAACAGACTTGCAAGACCTGGCAAATATGTGCTGGCAGAAACCAGCAAAATACACATGGAAGTGCATCTTGCGAGGGTTGGCAAGGGAGACTTGCCTATAAATACGGGTGGTAAGAATTCATTGATACGGGAGCCTGCTTTCTTGACTTAGGATTTAACGTCCTGGCAAAAACACCAGAATCTAGTCATAACACACTGCTGGCATGACTCTGAAGATTGGATACATCAATAGATCACAGTGAATAAGGCATAGTTGCTAGAATGACGTTGGTGGACTATCCAGGAAGGGCCAAGGGAGGATAGAAATGTTAAATTGGATTTATTAGTGAGAGCAGAGAACTCTCCACCTCTCTATATTCCCCAGGAGGTCCTAGAAGACATCCCATTGACTAAAGCAATAAGAAATACACTGATGAAGAGAACACTGGCATCTTTTGAGGAATTCCATGGTAACTTTTCCTATGAACTGGAGTTAATAGGAGGAGATGCTGCCAGGGGTCTAGGCTGCTTATCATCAACCAAGATAACAGGATTCTGGAATGTCAGAGGCCAGGTGGCAATTCTTAAGTGAAAGTAGGATATGTGACTACTACACAAGCAGCAATGCTGGAAGGTGCTTTGGTCCTCAGGCATCTAAGGTAGTGGCTAAAAAGCCAGAGTGTTCCCAGTGATGAGACAGATGAGCAGCCAACTAGAGTGGTGCTTGACGTATACAACTGGGTTTTAAAACCTGAGAGCTAACCCAAACACACTTCAAAGTAGACTAAATACGTCCATAGATCCATCTTTGGTTATCTCCCCATTCCCCAAATACATGATTTGGATTGATAAACAAAGGAGCTGGCATAATCCTCTCCTTGGTCCCTGACCTACAGAGTAAGAGCCATTAGGATAGGAAGGGCTAAGTGGACACAATCCAACCACATGAAAACTATCCAACCCCAACCCCACCAGCCTGGAGAGTAAACCCAAGTCAACACTTCATCCTGAAGAGAATCGGTGTCACCATCAAAGACAAAGTATTACTATAAAGGGATGATGTTCTCTATCATATCCCTGTGTAATTCATCTGTATGGGTCTTGAAAAAGTAAACTGTCAGATCATGGTGGATGATAGTGGACTACCACAAAACTAACGGAGTGGTAGCCCCAATAGCTCCTTACTGCAAAATTCAGACTTAAATTGAAGAAAGTACAGCAAACCACTAGATCATTCAGGTATGAGCGAAATCAAATCCCTCGTGATTATACAGCAGAAGTGACAAATAGATTTAAGGGATTAGACCTGATAGACAGAGTGCCTGAAGAACTATGGATGGAGGTTCATAACATTGTACAGGGGGCAGTGATCAAAAGCATCCCCAGGAAGAAGAAATGCAAAAAGGTGAAATGGTTGTCTGAGGAGGCCTCACAAATAGCTGAGAAAAGAGAAGTGAAGGCAAGGGAGAAAAAGAAAGATATAACCATCTGAATGCAGAGTTCCAAAGAATAGCAAGGAGAGATAAGAAAGCCTTCCTCAGTGATCAGTGCAAAGAAATAGAGGAAAACAATAGAATGGGAAAGACTAGAGATCTCTTCAAGAAAATCAGAGATACCAAGAGAATATATCATGCAAAGATGGGCTTAATAAAGAACAGAAACAGTAGGGACCTAATGGAAGCAGAAGATATTAAGAAGAGGTGGCAAGAATACACAGAAGAACTATACAAATAAGATCTCAAAGATCCAGATAACCACGATGGTGTGATCACACTCACCTAGAGCCAGATATCCTGGAGTGCAAAGTCAAGTGGGCCTTAGGAAGCATCACTTTGAACAAAGCTAGTGGAGGTGATGGAATACCATTTGAGCTATTTCAAGTCCTAAAAGATGACACCGTGAGAGTGCTGCACTCAATATGCCAGGGTGATGGAATACCAGTTGAGCTATTTCAGATCCTAAAAGATGATGCTGTGAAAGTGCTGCACTCAATATGCCAGCAAATTTGGAAAACTCAGCAATGGCCACAGGACTGGAAAATGTCAGTTTTCATTCCAATCCCAGAGAAAGGCAGTGCCAAAGAATATTCAAACTACTGCACAATTGCACTCATTTCACATGCTAGCAAAGTAATGCTCAAAATTGTCCAAGCTAGGCTTCAATTGGAGAAGGCAATGGCAACCCACTCCAGTACTCTTGCCTGGAAAATTCCATGGATGGAGGAGCCTGGTAGGCTGCAGTCCATGGGGTTGCTAAGAGTTGAACACGACTGAGAGACTTCACTTTCACTTTTCACTTTCATGTATTGGAGAAGGAAATGGCAACCCACTCCAGTGTTCTTGCCTGGAGAATCCCAGGGACGGGGGAGCCTGGTGGGCTGCCGTCTATGGGGTCGCACAGAGTCAGACACGACTGAAGCGACTTAGCAGCAGCAGCAGCAAGCTTCAATAGTACATGAACCAAGAACTTCCAGATGTTCAAGCTGGATTTAGAAAAGGCAGAGGAACCAGAGAGCAAATTGTCAACATCCGCTGGATCATAGAAAAAGCAAGAGAATTCCAGAAAATAACATCTACTTCTGCTTCATTGACTACACAAAAGCCTTTGACTGTGTGGATCACAACAAACTGTGGAAAATTCTTAAAGAGATGAGAATACCAGACCACCTTACCTGCCTCCTGAGAAATCTGTATGTAGGTCAAGAAGCAACAGTTAGAAATGGACATGGAACAATGGACTGGTTCCAAATTGGAAAAGAGTACATTAAGGCTATATATTTTCACCCTGCTTATTTAACTTATATGCAGAGTACATCATGTGAAATGCTGGGCTGGATGAAGCACAAGCTGGAATCAAGATTGCAGGGAGGAATATCAATAACCTCAGATATGCAGAAGACACCACCCTTATGGCAGAAAGAACTAAAGAGCCTCTTGATGAAAGTGAAAGTGGAGAGTGAAAAAGTTGGCTTAAAACTCAACATTCAAAAAACAAAGATCATGGTATCTGATCCCATCACTTCATGACAAATAGATGGGGAAAGAATGGAAACAGTAACAGACTTAATTTTTGGAGGCTCCAAAATCACTGTAGATGGTGACTGCAGCCATGAAATTAAAAGATGCTTGCTCCTTAGAAGGAAAGCTATGACAAACCTAGACAACATATTAAAAAGCAGAGACATTACTTTGCCAACAAAGTTCTGTATAGTCAAAGCTATGGTTTCTCCAGTAGTCATGTGTGGATGTGAGTTGGACCATAAAGAAAGCTGAGTGCCAAAGAATTGATGCTTTTGAACTGTGGTGTTGGAGAAGACTCTTAAAATTTCCTTGGACTGAAAGGAGTCAAACCAGTCCATCCTAAAGGAAATCAGCCCTGAATATTCATTGGAAGGACTGATGCTGAAACTGAAGCTCTAATATTTTGAGCACCTGATTTGAAGAGCCGACTCACTGGAAAAGACCCTGATGCTGGGAAGGATTAAAAGCAGGAGAAGGGGACAACAGAGGATAAGATAGTTGGATGGCATCACTGACTTTATGGACATGAGTTTGAGCGATTTCCTGGAGTTGATGATGGACAAGGAAGCCTGGTGTGCTGCAGTCCATGGGGTTGCAAAGAGTCAGACACGACTGAGCAACCGAACTGAACTGAGTCCCAATCATCTCAGTTACTCAGCTAGATGTGATATTCTACCAAAACAGGTCAACACAGCCTCTGGCCCTCTGTATGTTGCTATTGATCTGTTGAGTATGTGCTTTTCATCTCCTTGTCAATAAACAGGATCAAGACTAGGCCTTCTTTAAGTGGGAAGGACATCAGTACACATTCATAGTCTTGCTTAAGGCTATATGAAGCCTCTTACACAGTGTTGCAGAACTGTCTTCAGTGACCTTTTAATTGCCTCTGCTGTGCCATAAGCATGTTGGAACACTGTGTTGATGCCATCACACAAATTTAACCTGGTAAACAGAAATAGCAAGTTGTGTGTCAGAGAAATGAAACCCTGTGAATATTACACAGACCCCTGATCAGTGACATTTCTAGGAGTCCAATGATCTGGGGATGCTACAACTTTTTGAGGTAAAAGACAAGATGTTAGATCTTATACCTTGCCTAGTTTTCTTTTGCTGCATAACAAACCACCCCACAACTTAGAGATATAAAAGAACCCCCTGTCACTGTGCTCACAGATTCCATGGGTCAGGAATTTGGGTAGGACACACCAAGAAAGTCTTGTCCCTACTTCTTCCAGCTTTTCTAAATTGGGGTCCCATGACTGGATTAAGTCCCAATGCCCAGAGGCATCCATTTGTATGTATGTAATGAACTGATTTCTCTCCTGTGTATCTAGAATTGTACTAGCTTTGTGCCATATTTGGGAGAACTCAGAGAACAGTCACTCAAACCATTTCTCTCTTCTGTGGCTCAGACGAGGGAACTCAGTTGGAAAGCTGGCTAAAGCCTTAGGTGGGGAAACTGAAATGGCAGAAAGTGACTGACTCAAAGTGGACTGGAATCTTCTGAAATCATCTTCACCTATTTCTCGTTTCTAGGCTAGATGACTTGAAGCCTACTAGGCTCAGTGAGGACTGTCAATTGGAACACCAACACATGGCCTCATCATTTGGCTTGGACTTCTTCATAGTATGATAGCTTCAGGGTAATTGAAAGAAGAAGTGTCTTGATACACAGAAGAAGCTCCATGGCCTTTTATGACTCAGCCTCAGAAGTCAAGGAGGTAGGAAAATGTGGAGAAAGTCATGTAGAGTACTAGGCATATAGCAGCCAGATGTCTGGTTCATATCCAGGCCCATCAGAGCACATCCCCTGCAGGGGCAGCACTAAACCACTGGGTGAACAGGACGGCCTGTGGATGTCAGCTAGCCTCTCCCCCTAGCTGCTCCAGGACTTGCATGACACAGGAGACATGGGGCAGGGATAGAGGGTCAGCCAGCATGGCCCCAACCACCTGAGTGATGTCTCACCAAGACCAGTCTAGCAACTGCTGTACTGAATGAATTCCTGTCACGTAGAGAAAACTCCATCTGCATAGGCATCCCTAAAGGAGGCCAGCCAGTCACTTGCTAGTAGGTTGCTTTCCACCAGACATTCTTTTATCCTCGAAGCACTGACTTAGTACCAGAAAGAGATAGGGTTAGCCTTCGTTGACACAGTGCCTCGGCCAGCACCACCATGGACTTAACCATCCCGACATATGTACACACCTGGATGTCGGAGGAGTCAACACCCCAGGGGCAATCCTTGACGGATTGGTCCTAAGAGCCAGAAAATGATTCTCTCTTTCATTCCTTGAGAAGATGGTCTTCCAAGGTCCAAGCTGGATGGAGCTCCATTTGACCACACTAGGGACCAGGTTGATGAAGCACCTTGTACTGGCTTACCTCCCATCTTTTTTGACGGCTCTTAATCTCTTGTTCCTGGTACCTGTGTTTCCCAAATAAACCACATACATCACCCTTCTTTCTCAGGTCCTGCTTTCTGAGGGAACCCAGGCTAAGATGCTCTCCCAGACCTATTCACAAAACACACTTTTTCAGCGAAATGAGAGGTCCATGTACTATAATTCAAGGAATCTCCACTCACATGAGCACCAAGGTGTCTTTTGGTTTGCTTGTTTGCTTATTTGCTTATTTTTAGGTTAAAACAAGAGTTTGGAAAACACAAAAAAAGCAGGTTCCTGCTTAGCTGTTGCAGACTCTATTCATGAACGTGATGCCCATCACACTGGTCTTCAGGCAGGCTGTGCAGGTGGTGCTCGGCACAGGGGCTTGGCTAAGGAGTGGGTGGGGCTTCATTCACACAAGCAGAGTCCTAGCACAGGCTGCATCTGCCCAGAGGAAGGAGCGTGTGCATGTGTGCTTAATCACCCAGGCACGTCTGACTCTTTGCCACCCTATGGACTGTACTCCTCCAGGCTTCTCTGTCCATGGAATTCTCCAGGCAAGAATACTGGAGTGGGTAGCCATTCCCTTCTCCAGGAGACCTTCCCAACACAGGGACTGAGCCTGGGTCTCCTGCATTGCAGGCCTCCCTGGTGGCTCAGCTGGTAGAGAATCCGCCTGCAATGCGGGAGACCTAGGTTTGATCCCTGGGTTGAAAAGATCCCCTGGAGAAGGGAATGGCTACCCACTCCAGTATTCTTGGCCTGGAGAATTTCATGGACAGAAGAACCTGTCAGGCTACAGTCCATGGGGTAGCAAAGAGTCGGACATGACTGAGAGACTAAGCATAGCACAGCACTCCTGCATTGCAGGTGGATTCTTTACCATCTGAGCCATCAGGGAAGCCCAAGGAAGGAGTTTCCTAATTCCAGAAAGGGACAGTCAGCTCACTGAGCCATGGGCCTGAGAAGTGCTTCCATACAAAGAGGGCACATTTTCTTCTTTTGTCTTTTAGTTCATACTTCTTTATTATTAGAAACTCTTGAATATCTTTTGGAGTGTTCACTGGTCATAGCATATCATCTATAATTTGCCTATTTGTATTTGACCAATTTTTAAAAATTAATTTTTATTGGAGTATAGCTATTTTAAAATGTTGTGGAACTGGAGGAATCAACCTACCTGACTTCAGGCTCTACTACAAAGCCACAGTTATCAAGACAGTATGGTACTGGCACAAAGACAGAAATATAGATCAATGGAACAAAATAGAAAGCCCAGAGATAAATCCACGCACATATGGACACCTTATCTTTGACAAAGGAGGCAAGAATATACAATGGATTAAAGACAATCTCTTTAACAAGTGGTGCTGGGAAATCTGGTCAACCACTTGTAAAAGAATGAAACTAGAACACTTTCTAACATCATACACAAAAATAAACTCAAAATGGATTAAAGATCTAAACGTAAGACCAGAAACTATAAAACTCCTAGAGGAGAACATAGGCAAAACACTCTCTGACATACATCACAGCAGGATCCTCAATGACCCACCTCCCAGAATATTGGAAATAAAAGCAAAAATAAACAAATGGGACCTAATTAACCTTAAAAGCTTCTGCACATCAAAGGAAACTATTAGCAAGGTGAAAAGACAGCCTTCAGAATGGGAGAAAATAATAGCAAATGAAGCAACTGACAAACAACTAATCTCAAAAATATACAAGCAACTCCTACAGCTCAACTCCAAAAAAATAAATGACCCAATCAAAAAATGGGCCAAAGAACTAAATAGACATTTCTCCAAAGAAGACATACAGATGGCTAACAAACACATGAAAAGATGCTCAACATCACTCATTATCATGAAATGCAAATCAAAACCACTGTGAGGTACCATTTCACACCAGTCAGAATGGCTGCGATCCAAAAGTCTACAAATAATAAATGCTGGAGAGGGTGTGGAGAAAAGGGAACCCTCTTACACTGTTGGTGGGAATGCAAACTAGTACAGCCACTATGGAGAACAGTGTGGAGATTCCTTAAAAAACTGGAAGTAGAACTGCCTTATGATCCAGCAATCCCACTGCTGGGCATACACACTGAGGAAACCAGAAGGGAAAGAGACACGTGTACCCCAATGTTCATCGCAGCACTGTTTATAATAGCCAGGACATGAAAGCAACCTAGTTGTCCATCAGCAGATGAATGGATAAGAAAGCAGTGGTACATATACACAATGGAGTATTACTCAGCCATTAAAAAGAATACATTTGAATCAGTTCTAATGAGGTGGATGAAACTGGAGCCTATTATACCGAGTGAAGTAAGCCAGAAGGAAAAACACCAATACAGTATACTAACGCATATATATGTAATTTAGAAAGATGGTAACAATAACCCTGTGTAGGAGACAGCAAAAGAGACACTGATGTATAGAACAGTCTTATGGACTCTATGGGAGAGGGAGAGGGTGGGAAGATTTGGGAGAATGGCATTGAAACATGTAAAATATCATGTATGAAACGAGATGCCAGTCCAGGTTCGATGCACGATACTGGATGCTTAGGGCTAGTGCACTGGGACGACCCAGAGGGATGGTATGGGGAGGGAGGAGGGAGGAGGGTTCAGGATGGGGAACACATGTATACCTGTGGCGGATTCATTTTGATATTTGGCAAAACTAATACAATTATGTAAAGTTTAAAAATAAAATTAAATTAAAAAAAAAAAAGATGACACCAGAATTGAACTTCAGAAAAGTCAAAAAATATATATATATATATATTGTGTTGGTTTCTGCCATATAGCAAAGTGAATCAGCTAAATGTATACATATATCCCCTCTTTTTTGGATTTCCTTCCCACCCAGGTCACCATAGAACACTGAGTTCCCTGTGCTATATAGTAGGTTCTCATCAGTTATCCATTTTATACATTGTAGTGTATATATGTTAATTCCAATTTCCCAATAAGGAGGGCACATTTTCTAATCATCAGAAAATCATCCTATGAACCAGCAAAAAATAGCATTCACCCTACTCCCACTTCTGCTACTCAGCTCTTGATGGCCCCATGTTTGGTTCAAAGCTAAGCACATTTTCTTAATTAATTTAATGACTCAGAACACAGCTCAGCACATATTTTAAAGTTTTCAGGTCCAGAAGCTTGAGAAAAAAATATTTTTGTAGTTGGAAGGAATTTTAGAGATCATCTAAGGCTAGGTCAACCCCTACATTTCACAGATGAGGAAACTGAGTCCAGATCTGCTTTTACATCACCTTCTCCTCCCACCAGCCTGGATGCCAGGGTCTAGCCAGTGTGCTGCTACGTAGCACTAGTGACTTAGCTCAGACTCAAGTAAAGAACTGCTGTCATTGACTAAATAATCCCTTTCCTGAAAGCAACTTTGTGAAGATAAGTGAGAAAACAAAGCAGCAATCAACACTGTGCAAACTTAAATACACATTTTTCTCTTGCACATGATGTTTTTGGAGGAATTGCCTTTTTTTTTTTTTTAATAAACACTAGGCAATCTCCTTTGACTTTGGTTACTAGGCATCTGTAAAATTGAGGACATATTATTGCATTCATATTATTTCATTGTACCTTGCATGCCAGGCCATAAGAAAGAAAAAAAAAGAATAAAAGAAAAAGAGATTTGCTGAATAGCCATTTGATTGTGTTTTCAACAAGCTATGGACATTACATTGGGGCCTTTTGACTTGCTGGTGGCACAGCTTTGAGCATGTTCTGTTGTAGTTTGTAACTGATCACATTCCACTGTAAAATGAAAGATGAGACTGACAAAAAAATCTAATTATAAAGCCACTATTCAAGAGGAAGCCAAGAGAGAGATGCAGGTAAGCTAGTTTCAAAGACATGAAATAGAGTAGGAAAGACTGCTGCGGCCCAGACTTAAAGAATTTGTGAATTCCAGTGTGAGCTCTGTCAGTTACCTCAACATTTGTGTTGACTTGACTTCATGACCTCGGCCAGGTGATTGCCCCTGACCTTTCTCTGGCTAATAGAAAAAACCAGTGATGGCGATGTGCTGGGCAACCCCAGGCTCTTCTTTGTCCCAGAGCAGGCAGCTGAGCTGGAGCACACACTTGCCATGGCTTGCCAGGGTGTAGGAATTGGAAAATTGAGGACTCATAGGCTGACCTGAGCCCCTCAGTTCCCACAATTCTGCTCTCTATTCTAACTGATCTCAAGGGATACGAGACTGAGAAACAGGCTACTCACCTGCCCCGACCTGCCAACTGCCTTCTGCCAGGGGACTACACACCTGGGAGAAGTGACCCTGGAGGAAGGGAGATTTGAAGGATGGACAGGCGTTCACAGATCATCGCCTGCACGGTCTTCCAAAACTCGAGGGAATTGTTTTGCATCTTAGGCAGGCAGAGAATGATCAACCTCAAACCCGATGTGACCTTGCCCCCTTCAAATGTAGCAGGGCGAGAAAGAGTGGGTCTTTTTGTGTAATACTGAACCCTATTTCCTGGTTGGAGCCCTAACTCTGTTGCTTATCAGCTCTGTGACTTGACGGCAGCTACCATCAATGCTACCAGATGTTACCGCAGCTAACATCTCTCTACCTCAGTTTCCTTTCGTGGGAACTGGGGAAAATAACCACTAACAAGAACTGAAACTTTCAAACTGTGAGCTGGAGAAGATTCTTGAGAGGCCCTTAGACAGCAAGGAGATCAAAGCAGTCACTCCTAAAGGAAACCAACCCTGAATATTCACTGGAAAGGCCTGTTGCTGAAGCCGAAGCTCCAATAGGTCAGCCACGTGATGCGCAGAACTGATTCACTGGAAAAGGTCCTGATGCTGAGAAGAACTGAAGGCCAAAGGAGAAGGGGCGGCAGAGGGTAAGATGCTTAGATAGCATCACCACCAACTCAATGGACATGAATTTGAGCAAACTCTGGGAGATAGTGGAGGACAGAGGAGCCTGGTATGTGGGTCACAGTTCATAGGGTCACAGAGAGTCGGACACAACTTAGCGACTGAACAACAAACCGCTAACAGTTACCGGCTGCTTGCTAAAGCACCAGACCCATTGCAGAGCCCTTTACTTACATCTATTCATTTACTCCTCATAATGACCTCATGAAGCAGACACTGTAATTGTCCCCATTTTACAAGTGGGAAAACCAAGTCACACAGCTGGGAAGTGGAAGAGGCAGGATTCAAAGCCCAGCGGGCTGGCTGCATTATGCGTGCTCTGAGCCACTCAGTGGAGTGGGAACGGTGTTACCTCCTTCACAGGGTTGCTGAGAGGCTTAATGAGTTGGTCATATGAAGTGGTTAGAGCCTGCAGTGCTGGCCACCTTGTTAGCGCTCAGGAGTCACGGGCTGCCACTGTTTCTCTAGTTCTGCTCTCATCGGGGGCTGATGAAGGAGACACTGAAGCGCAAGAGGACATGTGAGCAGAGATGGGCCGGCAGGAAACAGCAAGATCGTCATGACTTGGGTCTTCCTTTCCCTGGAAGTCCCCCTTTTCCCCCAGGCAGCAGAGATGATATTACTGGGATCCAAGAATGTACCATTTTATCTCTGTACAACACTCCACAAAGACTTTCTGTGCTCACGTGGGCCAGGTGATCTGTGATCCCGTCTCCATGCTTTTGAGGTTCTGAGCACAGGCAGCAAAATCAAGTCACTCACCTCACACAGCTTTAAGAGGTGCTTCCTTTCTGTTTCAGTTTCCTGGCTAAGAGATACCCATTTTCTCCAGAGAACTGAGACCAAGCGTGGGCTGGGGCGGGGAGGGGGCTAGGGGGAGGGAGGGGGCTCTTCTCCTTGTGTTTGCTGCACATTCCCCATCACCAGACCCATTTCCTGCACTCTCGGCCCTCTTCTGTGCCCTGGGAGGCTAACCTCTATGTACAGTTTAGCCAGATCCCCTTGTCAGCAGGCTTCCAGTTGGGCTTGGTCAGTGGGAGGCATCAGTAGATAAGAAAAAAGGCAGGAGAACAGGATCAGAGGGGACTTCCCTGGCAGCCCAGTGGTTAAAACTTCACCTTCCAACACAGGGGATGCAGGTTCAATCCCTGGTCAGGGAGCTATGATCCCAACATGCCTCATGGCCAAAATCAGAGCATAAAAAAAAAAAAAAAGAACAAAAGAAGCAATATTGTAATCAATTCAACAAATACTTTTAAAATGGCCTACATAAAAAATGAATAAATTTTTTAAAAAAGAGAAAGATTAGATCAGAGCTTCCCTGTTTCACTGGTGTCTGACAAGGGCAATGGCCTTCACTGTTACAGCTTCCATCAAGGGTCCCCTCCTCCACAGCCCCGCCCCCATTCCTCCTCTAGACCCAGTGCCCTAAGGCTGCTCATGGCTCTTCCCTCTGTTCCTAGTGTCTGGGTGCCTAGTCACCCTTGCTTGCTTCCCTCACCCACGCCACACCACTGTAAACTGTGGCTTAATCAACACTCTACATCTCCACCATTTGGTTGAACTCAGGTCCCTGCCAGGACCTTGGCTGATATACCTGTGTGCATGGGGACCATTTTACCCAGGAAGCCCAGAGGTAGAGCTGTATCTGTTCCATTAATGATTATAAGTTAATCTGGGTGTAAATGCTGACTCACACTTTGCTAATGTTGATGAACATTAAAATTGGAAGTGACAAGGATGAGAAAGAAAACAAATAGTACACATACTCTCAGCACCAAAGATAAGCATTATTTTACCACGCACATTTTTCTTATCACAAAGGGATCATGCATTGCTTATTGGCTTAAATATATTCTGAATAATTTTCTTCATCAGAGAATACACTTAAACACTAATGAATTCACTTCTGTCTAATTCCCAGGTTGTTCAGTGGGTAAAGAATCCACATGCAATGCAGGAGACACAGGAGACTCGGGTTCAATCCATGGGTCAGGAAGATCCCCTGGAGAAAAAAATGGCAACCCACTACGGTATTCTTGCCTGGAGACTCCAATGGACAGAGGAGCCAGGCAAGCCATGGTCCACAGGGCCGTAAAGAATTGAACATGATTGAAGCGACGGAGCACACCTCTAATTCCTAATGGCTACATCTTTTTTTGGGTGTTAGTTCTAAAAGGTCTTGTAGGTCTTCATAGAACCGT
Source organism: Bos taurus (assembly GCF_002263795.3). Lineage (NCBI taxonomy): Eukaryota > Metazoa > Chordata > Mammalia > Artiodactyla > Bovidae > Bos > Bos taurus. Next base: position 17,660,310 of record NC_037347.1, read on the forward strand.
TCAACTTCAGCTTCTTCAGCATTACTGGTTGGGGCATAGGCTTGGATTACAGTGATATTGAATGGTTTGCCTTGGAAACGAACAGAGATCATTCTGTCGTTTTTGAGGTTGCATCCAAGTACTGCATTTCGGACTCTTTTGTTGACCATGATGGCCACTCCATTTCTTCTGAGGGATTCCTGCCCGCAGTAGTAGATATAATGGTCATCTGAGTTAAATTCACCTATTCCAATCCATTTTAGTTCACTGATTCCTAGAATGTCGACATTCACTCTTGCCATCTCTTGTTTGACCACTTCCAATTTGCCTTGATTCATGGACTTGACATTCCAGGTTCCTATGCAATATTACTCTTTACAGCATCGGACCTTGCTTCTATCACCAGTCACATCCACAGCTGGCTATTCTTTTTGCTTTGGCTCCATCCCTTCATTCTTTCTGGAGTTATTTCTCCACTGATCTCCAGTAGCATATTGGGCACCTACTGACCTGGGGAGTTCCTCTTTCAGTATCCTATCATTTTGCCTTTTCATACTGTTCATGGGGTTCTCAAGGCAAGAATACTGAAGTGGTTTGCCATTTCCTTCTCCAGTGGACCACATTCTGTCTGTGAGGAAGGCTGAGCGCCGAAGAATTGATGCTTTTGAACTGTGGTGTTGGAGAAGACTCTTGAGAGTCCCTTGGACTGCAAGGAGATCCAACCAATCCATTCTGAAGGAGATCAGCCCTGGGATTTCTTTGGAAGGAATGATGCTAAAGCTGAAACTCCAGTACTTTGGCCACCTCATGCGAAGAGTTGACTCATTGGAAAAGACTCTGATGCTGGGAGGGATTGGGGGCAGGAGGAGAAGGGGATGACAGAAGATGAGATGGCTGGATGGCATCACTGACTCCATGGACGTGAGTCTGAGTGAACTCCGGGAGTTGGTGATGGACAGGGAGGCCTGGAGTGCTGCGATTCATGGGGTCGCAAAGAGTCAGACACAACTGAGCCACTGAACTGGACTGAATGGCTACATAGTATTCTACCTAGGCCAGTTCCATAGTTTAATTAGTCCTCTACTAACAAACATTTAGGTTGGTTCCAGTTTTCCTTGTTATAAACACTGCTGCCATAAACATCCTTGTACGATACAAAATACTACTTAAAAATGCAACACAATAAACTGGGGCTTCCTGAAGCAAAGCTGCCGTATGCTGCAGCAGTATGGTCACTCCCTCTCAAGAGATAACAACATCAGCCTTCCAGGCCTCCCACTGATGTTGCAAGGTTCAACTGAGAAAATGTATATGCAAGTTCTTTACAAGCTGTGAAGTGTATGGGCTGGTTCTGATAGCGCCATCTTCTTTCACAACAACCCTGCAAAGCAAGCATGGTGCACATACCCTCAAGGCACATGGTCCTGACAATTTTAGCAGACATAAAGCATGGAAGGCTTCCTTTTAGGCTTTTATATATTTATTTCTCTTTAGCACAACACAACAAAGAATTGTGTGTAAGGAAAGCAGCCTTCCTGTACTAGAGTAAACTAGCAGCTGGCAGTACATTCAATCAGCACATTAACTCATTGTGTCCCTTCCAGAGGACTGTTTCCAACAATTGAAGGAATCTGAGTTGCCTGACAGGTCCCCAGGGCCCTGAGGTCCCTCCCCGCCAATACTGGTTAGCCCCGCTCCTGCCGCTGATTAGTCATCATGACCACTCTCTGGTCCTTTCCTGAGAGTCTCTTCTACAAAGCACTTTGGCTAACTCTGCTTGATTTAAAAAACTGAGCAATAGTTTAGCTTTCATGGACATTTTTATGGCAAATATAGAAACTACACTGACATCTCATATAGAAACCATCCCCGTGCTCAGAAGAAAGCACTCTGTTTGGGACAAATTCTTGATTTGCCTTCTGAATGTTTTCTGCTCTTGCTAAGGCTGCTGCTGCTAAGTCGTTTCAGTCGTGTCCGACTCTGTTCGACCCCATAGATGGCAGCCCACCAGGCTCTGCCGTCCCTGGGATTCTCCAGGCAAGAACACTGGAGTGGGTTGCCATTTCCTTCTCCAAAGCATGAAAGTGAAAAGTGAAAGTGCAGTCGCTCAGTCGTGTCTGACTTCTAGCGACCCCATGGACTGCAGCTCACCAGGCTCCTCCATCCATGGGATTTTCCAGGCCAGAGTACTGGAGTGGGGTGCCATTGCCTTCTCTGTATTGCTAAGGCAATACTGTTAAAGTGTCAAACACAGCTTCCTGGAGAAAGAGTCTTACGCAGTTTCCAAGTCTTCATGAAAGGTACTCAGCAAGTTTTAAAAATCTGACTGGGGTCATGCCTAATGTTACTTGTTAATCAGTGTGAGAAGAAAAGGTTTCTATATGTTAAAGCCATTTTGTTCTACCAAGATGAGTGAGGTTCTGGGGTGTGAAAATGCTATATGATTGCTTGCTTTCTATTGTGGTTTGGTTTTTCAACAAAAAGTCAGTAAAGGGGACGTAACCCTACTTTATAATGTCAAGAAGAGTTTTACCTTAAGTCCTCATGAAAGAAGAAAAGGCACAAAGCCTTCTCTCTCTTTTCTCAACTACTGGGTCGTTTTCATCTCTTCTGGGAGGAACATAAAGGAGGCACAGGACACAGTGTTTATGTAACTAGCCGCCACAGTGAGAGAGGCCCCCGGCTTGTTTTCTGTGTGAATCGAGGAAGCACCTGCCACCTCATCAGACAACCTGATCCAGGGGTCTTGGCAAGGAAAGGTCTGCGTGCCTCGCACAGAGATACTGAAATTGCTTTTGTTTCCTTCCTGCCTAATTTTATCTCTGCAGCTATTTCACTGTTTCCATGGGTTTATTCCTTTCCATCACTACTTCTGCCCCCCCTCCCTTTTTTTACAGTCGTCTATTCAACCAAAGAAAATGAATAAGAAAAATAATTGTGATAGTGAAAAAAAAAAAAAGACGACTCAAAACTGCCATGTGTGAGACCCAGGGGAGTCCCTGATTAATTTTCATTTTCATCATTTAGTTCCAAGCTTGGCCTGATTCAGTAAATGTGTGAATAAGTCTGGTCATGCACTAGATTTCCTTGCAGCTTTACAAAAAAAATGAACCAGCCCAAGTCTCTTTCTCACCAGGATAGTCTCGTGATATGCAAGAACTATGATTCCACGTACAAGGGATCCTGATAGCACAGCGGGAGAACTTGGTTATAGAACAATTCCCAGAGTGGGAACTTTCATAGATCTTAGAAAGCACCCACCTAACACTGAAAGCATCACATTGCAGACAGAAGCGTCCACTCCTTTGTTTCTGCTTCCTTGTCTTTTCTTGGATCCATGACTCCTACCCATCTTGTATGCTCAAAATACTGACTCTGAAAAAAATGAAGTAGCAAATAGGTACAAGGGTTAGAACTTTGAGTCTAATTTGAAAAACAACACCAGCAGGATAATAGTACCACAAGTACTTGTGAAAATCCGAAAACATGGGGAGCTCACTCTATGTTGGGAACAATCAGGAAAGGCCCCGTGCAGGTAGCAGCAGAGGTGAGCTGGATGTGGACAGGCGGGAAGATTGGATGGGACTGAACAAGCTGGGCAGGGGGAGAAGAGATGAGCCTTAGAGGAGTTCTAGCTGATAGGTGAGAAGGTGAGCTGGAATGGGCATGTTAAGGAAAAACTGAGTCTGGCTGAAAGAGTTTTCATGAAAAGGTCATGGCATCTAGGAGGGCATGCCATTAGGAACCAGTTAAATCACTGGCAGTCTAAGTTATTTGGACTGGATTCTACAGGCCACAGAAAGTCACTGGACATTTTTAGGCAGAACAGTGGCAGGGAAAAGCTATCTTTAAAGAAGAGCAATGTGGCCCTGATAACCCACATGGATGCCAAGACTCCAGCAAAGCCCAGCTGCCAGCCTTGAGGCCTGGGAGAAGACGGTGGCCATGGCAATGGAGAGAGAAGAAATGAATGGCCAACACCGGCACCGAAGACTTGACAGAACTCTGGGAGCTGCCCGGCATCCTCTCAGGAAATACCTTATGGATAAAACCTTTTCTCTTTTGGTAAAAACTCCGCCTAATCTATTCCTTTAGTTTCCCCTGACAGTCTGACCCATAATGCTGTGCTAAGGTGTTAGGGGCAGATGATGACTTAAGATAGGAGCAAGAGAACTTGCAACTGACCAGTGACTAGAAACATTAAGCAGTAGGCACACTGTAAGAACTCACTTCTCATAGAATTCCTTCAAAATTCTGGTAAGATACAGTTTTCAATAGAACAAAACGAAAAGAATTGGATAGGGTTTGGGGGAATCATACGAGAAGCTGTTTACTCGAGATTTTACTTCAAGCTGTGGCATGTGGCTTGTGGTTGATTGCCATGACACTAAGAAAGCAAGTTAGCCTGGATTAAATATCAGTTTTATGCTTTCCAAATTACCTTGATTTCTCAGGGTCCTTGCCCTCCACACATCTGGCCTCCAGGAATGAGTCATTTAAAGTGGCACCCCCAAACAGAAGTTTCTGTTCTCTTCCATTGCGCTAACGTGTACTCTGTACTTGGACTGCCTGTTAAACAAATTAGGGAGGAAAACAGGAGTATCTAAAAGCAGCCATGCAAAGTTCCACAGGCACAGGGTCTGAGGGAAACTCAGCCAGGCCAAAATGACCTCAGGCATCTGCCAAGGAGAAGAACCTTGCTTCTAAGAATGTTCTGCAGCCTTCTGCATCTCCTTCCCTGACAGGCATCAGTGGTGTGACAGTTAGGTGTGGTGGGTGGGCATTTCTGTGGGCTGGCAGCCTATTTTAACTTCCAACTGTGGGAGTGAGCTTTAACTCTGTGCTAAAATTAGGGGAATCCAGCAACTCCTGTGGTTATTTCAATCAGTTCCCACTTATTGAGTAGCAGCAGCACAGTTAAGTAATAACATGGTAACCTTGCCAAGACATAAATGAAATGCTGAGTGTTGCCCAGTTGGATCTGAAATCACTTCAATGATCTAAGTGGAGAACCAAACCAACAAAAGAGCTGCTGGCACCTCTGGGTTGAGGGGAGCTGGGGACATGGCGAGTGTCCCCAGAGTAGTTCTTCTGACGCTTGGGGAAAATGTAAGGGAGAGGAACCAATTGGCCTGGGAGTCCACATCTCCTTGAAGAAACATCAGGAGTGAGGTTTGGTCAGGAAGCCTGAGTTTGATCTCCCCTCGCAGAGACCATGCAAGAGTGACTCACCGCCAGAGCCAGGGCACCCAAGTAGACCTTGGCCCCGGTGGTGGGTTCACACCACAGTACCGAATGTAATACCGACCTAGAGAAGCAGCTTCTGTGGCTGTGCTGTGCCAAACACTGCCCTGGCTGGCTCTGCTTTGAGAAGAGGTTTTCCTCTAGCTGAGAAAGAACAGGGCCAGGATGCCAACACCCAGTTCAGACCAGGTGGCCAAGGTTAAGCCGAAGGGGAAAAGAAGGCAGGTGGCAGAACCAGAAGCCTTGAAGAAAGGTTCTATTGAGGATGTTAACAGCACTAAGGGGCTGATCACCCCCAAACCATCCCCACTGGATTGGGGTTAGAGTGCAGGGGAGGGGGCAGAGGAGACCTGAGGTGGTGAAGCTTATTGACCCACCATTGACCCAGACAAACCCCAGGCTTGTGGATTATGCAGGGCTTTTCATTTCACCTCCCCCACGCTGTGTTGACCCTTTTCCTCTGGATGGTTAGGCTGATTGGAGTTCAAGTCCAGCCCGCCCTCCAGGGGCAGAAGTTCCACAAGGACAGGGGTAGCAGGTGGCAGGACGCCTGGCAGCCATCACACAGGTCTGCCTACCACATACACCGTCACCATCTAGCCCATCTGAGAGCCAGAAGGAGAACAGGAAAGAAGAAAAAGGGAAATCGGCTGATTGTGCTGATGCCTTCCTGTGGATGTCAACTCTGGATGCACTCCAGAGTTATCTAGGGAGCGTCTTAAAAATACCGATACCTTGACCCTACCAATCACCTAGGTTAACTGGTCACAGGCAGTGTTAAAGTGTAAAAGTGTTAGTCGCTCAATTGTGTCCGACTCTTTGCGACCCCAGGGACTGTAGCCCCCCAGGCTCCTCTGTCCATGGAATTCTCCAGGCAAGAATACTGCAGTGGGTAGCCATTCCCTTCTCCACGGGACCTTCCTGATTCAGGGATTGAAACCCAAGTCTTTTACACTGTAGGCAGATACTTTACCATCTGAGCCATGGCTTCGGAACTGTTGGATCTCCCCTTGTGATTCCAATGAGCAACAGGCATGGCACACACCACTTCAGCCTTTCCTGCAGAGGCTAGGTAAGGGAGAAGACTGAAGTTAGACTAACAGAGAAAGCATGGGCACAGACTTTCGGAGTTTCCAGGAGGAGTGCCCTATTAAAGGGGGCCGGACCAGTGTCCCTCGTCCCTTACCTGAAAGCTGACTCACTTCCACACCTTCCTGACAAGGAGCCTCTGGAAACCCCTCCTCCCTGCCAAACGCACATGTGGCCAAGCAACCCTCAGTGGGACACAGCTGACTGCCTGAAGGTCACCTTATGTGGAGCTGATTTCAATGATCTCTTCTATTCTTATTCTTATCATTTGAGTTTCAGCAGAAAGGCACAAAGAAAATTTCACATAATGTAAAAAAAAAAAAAAATCTGAGCACCAGCTGTATTACTGGATTGAAGGTTTGGTCCTGTTATACTTCAAACAATGAGGAAGCCTGCTCAGGTCAGAGTGGCAGAGCTCAGCAGCAGTGAAGCTCCTCTGTCCTTTCTTGACCCCTAGAAACCCACCTGTCCCACGTCCCATGCCCTGCACACCACAGCATCTTTCATATTCTAACAGTACCGGGAGTTAAAAGCTGAATGCATTTCTTTGCCTTTTGTTTGAACAATTGCCTTCACTGCTTCATCCTGAAATTGGGGCTCTACTGAAAAGTTAGTAGCTTTTGTTTCATTAATGAATGAATGAATGTTTTCATCCAACAAATCTTTCATTAAGTCTATTCCTTGCCAGGCAGTGTGGGGTTCCAGGAGAGAGAATGGCCGGGCAAATGCAGCCACTGCTCCCCCTTCACGGGAACCTTCCCTGAGGAATCCTACGAACACGTGTTAATCACAGCTGTGCCCCCCTGGTCCTGATCTGGTGGGAACTTTGGGGAAGAGAGGCTTGAGCTAAGATGCGAGGGTGAGGAAGAGTTGACTCTGGGAAGGCTCGGGGCTGGGAGGATGGTCCAGGCACAGGAGCTGAGTGGGGAGGGGACACATGTAGGAGGAACTGAGAAGAGAGCTGTGTGTGACTGAGGCCATATTAAAATATGTCATCACTAGCCTAAGGTCAATAGAAGGGCCTCAAAATATGTTTACCAGTCCAGGGTAAATGTAAAGATGTCAGAAAGAGCTTCCAAATTTTGTACCCTCCTACCCCTAATTCATACCATTTCTTTCCATTTAAAACGTGGAGATCTCCTCTTTGAAACGGCAAAATCCTTTTTAGATACCCAAAGGCCTGTATCATTTCTTTATTCAGGTATTCATTCTACAACTATTCCCAAGTACCCACTATGTGCTGGGCACTGCCTCTTGGCTTCTGCCCATACAGAGCTCACACCAGGGGAGAGACACAGGCAGCAACAACAGGAGAGTTGCCAGGGCTCCCGCACACCACCCCGAGAGCTCCTGATAGTCCCAGTGCCTCCCTGCACCAGTCGTCCTCAAATTGGCATTAGCATGCACAGAGTGAGACAGGAGCAAAGAAAACAAGGTCCCAGCTCTCACCAGCCTCGTGACGAGAGACAGGTAACACGTAACAAAAACATATGCATACACAAAAATCAGGCAGTTACAAATGCAATAGAAAATAAGTCAGGGAAGGGGGATACCAGATGATGAAGGACTTGCTGTTTTAGATTCATTAGTCAAATAAGGTTTCTGCTTAAGCAACTTTTGCGCAGAATATGCTCGGATGCTGCATAAAGGAACAGCTTTCCACAGAGACAGGAAAGCCAGCACAAAGATCCTGACATAGAAACCTGCTTTGCATGTTCCAGAAACATAGGGAAGTCAGGGTACCTGGACAGGGGGAAACGGAGTCAGGGAAGCAAGAGGAGGAGAGGGTGGTGATTTCAGAGAAGAAGGCAGGAGCCAGACCACAGAGCATCTTGCAGGGGGACAGTAAGGAGTTTGGACTCTGAGTTGCAGTAGGAAGTCAGCATCTGTAAGAAAGCTACATGCAGGTGGCTAAGTGTTGAGAGAAAATAAATCAGGTTAAGGGGATGGAGAGACTGGAAGACCAGGGAGGCTCTTTCAAACAAGCAGTCAGAGAAGTTCTCTCTCTCAGAAAGTGACTTTAGGGCTGAATCTTAAACTATCTGAAGCAGCAGTCATGCAGATATCTCCGAGAAGCTACTTCCAGGCAGAGGAAATAGCACTAAGGTGGGAATAAACGACATCTTCTAGAAAGAGCAAGGAGATCAGAATGACTGGTCTGCAGTATGGGAGGAAGAATGGGAATAGAAAGGGCCAGGAAAGCAGGTGAGGGCTGGTTCAAAAGGCCCTTAGAGGCCAGAGTAGGCCTTTTATTCTAAATCACTTGAAGATATTGGAGAATTTTCAGTAGAGAAATGACATATTTGTTTTACTAGGATGACTGATTGCTGTGTTGAGGACAGACAATAGCAGGGAAGAACTGGAAGTATTGAGACCCGATAGGAGGCAGCTGCAATAGTTGGGGCCTAGAATGGCCATGCTCTGCCTGGCGATGCCTGTGGTGATTAGGTTCTGGATCTGTTCTGAAAGAACCAGCAGTACTCCAAGATGAATTGGATGCAGAGGTGGAGAAAGGGGGAAAGCAACGACGGATTTTGTTTTTGTTGTTTGTTGGCTTGTTAAGGGAATCGGATCAAAGTGCAGGGGATTTTGATGGTTAGTCTTAACCAAGAAAAGTGTGGTGCAAAACCAAAGCCTTAGGCACTGTGAAGGGCTACAGCCTGGCCATGATGGAGCTCTGGAGGGAAAAGAAGAGGGCCATGAGACTGGGACAAAGGGAGCAAGGAGAGAAAGGAAGGCCTGGGCCCCCAAGGAGAATGAGCCTGGGGAGATCCTCCTGAGGCAGACTCAACACGTTTGCGCCTACCTTGTTTTTCAATCGTGATACAGTAAAATTGACTTTGTGTCTGTGTGTGTGTGGATGTGCAGGTCTATGGATTTTAGCACTTGTATGGCCACATATAGCCACCACCAAAATCAGGATACAGAACAATTCCATTACCCAGAAAGTTCCCTTGAGATATTCCTTAGCTCTGTGCTATAGCTTTGTTCTTTTGACACTGTCATATAAATTAAATCATATAGTACATAATCTTTAGAGATTTGATTCTTTCACTCCGAATGCCTTTCAGATGCCTTTGAGATTCATCCAAATTGGTGCTTGTTATCGCTGGATAAGTATTCCATTGGATGGAAGCACCACAGTTTGTTTATTCATTTACCTATCGAAGGGCATTTGGATTATTGCCAGATATGGGCCATTATCAAAGAAGCTGTTCCAGATATTCTGGTATCAGTTTTTGTGAGAAGATAAGTTTTCACTTCTCTAGGGTAAGTACCCAGGAGTGGGACTGCTAGGTGGTACAGTAAGGATGTGTTCAACTTTATAAGCATCTGCCAAACTGTGCTCCAGAGTGGTTAGTCCATTCTGCATTCCTATTAGAGTTTGTCATTTACCCTGCCTCTTCACCAGCACTTTGTGTTGTGAGCTTTTTTATATTTTAGCCGTTCTAATTGATTCTTAGTGGTATACAATTTTGGTTTTAATCTGCATCTCCCTTATGACTAACGATGTTGAGCATCTGTTTATGTGCTTATCTGCCATCCTTTAGTTCTCTTTGGTATTCTTTTGTCCACTTTTTAACTGGTTGCTTGTTTTCTTCCTGTTGACTTTGGAGAGAGCTTCATATATTCTGGATACAAGTCCTTGTTCAGACATGTAACTTGTAAATATATTTCCCTAACATGTACTGACTTTTCATTCTAATAGTATCTTTTTTTCCCCCTAATAGTGTCTTTCACAGAGCAAAAGTTTTTAACTTTGAGGACTTCCACAGTGGTACAGTGAGTAAGAACCTACCTGCCACTGCAGGGGACATGGGTTTGATCCCTGGTCCAGGAAGATTCCACATGCCACAGAAGCAACTAAACCCATGCGCCACAACTACTGAGCCTGTGCCCAGAGCCTGCGTTCCATGACTACTGAGTCCGTGCACCGACAGAGCTCCATAGCAAGAGCAGCCACTGCAATGGAAAGCCCATGTGCCACAATTCAGAGTAGCCCCCACTTGCAGCAACCAGAGAAAGCCCACTGCTGCTGCTGCTAAGTCGCTTCAGTCGTGTCCAACTCTGTGCGACCCCATAGATGGCAGCCCACCAGGCTCCCCCATCCCTGGGATTCTCCAGGCAAGAACACTGGAGTGGGTTGCCATTTCCTTCTCCAATGCATGAAAGTGAAAAGTGAAAGTGAAGTTGATCAGTCGTGTCCGACTCCTAGTGACCCCATGGACTGCAGCCCACCAGGCTCCTCCGCCCATGGGATTTTCCAGGCAAGAGTACTGGAGTGGGGTGCCATCACCTTCTCCGCAGAAAGCCCACACACAGCCACAAAGACCTAGTGCAGCCAAAATAAAATAAATAATTAAAAAAATTCAACTTTGGTAAAGTACATCTATCAATTTTTTTCTTTTGTAAATCTTACTTTTGTTCATGTTTAAAAAACTCTTTGTACATTCATTAAGGTTTTCTCCTATTAGAGTTAATTTCCCTGGTAGTTCAGAGGGTAAAGCATCTGCCTGCAGTGTGGGAGACCTGGGTTCGATCCCTAGGTTGGGAAGATCCCCTGGAGAAGGAAATGGCAACCCACTCCAGTATTCTTGCCTAGAGAGTCCCATGGACAGAGGAGCCTGGTAGGCTACAGTCCACGAGGTCGCAGAGTCGGACATGACTGAGCGACTTCACTTTCTTATTTTTTTCTTTATATGAAGTAGGAGGTTTAGGTCATGATTTGGTTTTTTACATATGGATTTTAAATTGTTTTAATACTATTTGTTGAAAAATATACCTCTTTTATTGAGTCATTTTTGCACCTTTGTCAAAAATCAGTTGGCCCTATATTTGGGGGTCAATTTCTGGACTCAACTCTGTTCCTTTTATCTATGTGCCTGTCCTTTGCCAATATGTACTTCTGTGGTGGCTCAGAGGTTAAAGCGTCTGCCTCCAATGTGGGAGACCCGGGTTCGATCCCTGAGTAGGGAAGATCCCCTGGAGAAGGAAATGGTAACCCACTCCAGTATTCTTGCCTGGAGAAACCCATGGACAGAGAAGCCTGGTAGGCGAAAGTCCATGGGGTCACAAAGAGTCGGACACGACTGAGCGACTTCACTTTCACCATACTTACTATCTAGGTTACTCTAGCTTTATAAGTCTTATTTTGGGTGGTATGATTCCTCCAACTCATTCTTCTGTTTCAAAATTATTTTAACAATTCTAATTCCTTTGCCTTTCCATACACATTTTAGAATCAGCTTGTCTATTCCTACAAAAAAAAAACCTGCTTGGATTTTGATTGTTACTGTGTTAAATCTACAGATCAACTTAAGATCAAGTGACCTCTTCACTACATTGAATTTTTCAACTTACAAACAGGATGTCTCTCCATCTTTAAGTCTTTGTTAATTTCTTTCTTCATCCTTTTGAAGTTTGAGACAAACAGATACTGCTCATGTTTCATTGTATTTATAGCTATACTCTGTTTTCAGAGCTACGATAAACTGTGGTTTTGTTGTAAATTTTTGGTTTCTTATTGTTCATTACTAGTATATGAAAGTACTATTAATTTTTGTGTGTTTGCCTTGTATCTTGCAACTTTATTAAACTCATCTAGCGGTTCATGGTGGAGAAGGAAATGGCAACCCGCTTCAGTATTCTTACCTGGAGAATCCCAGGGACAGAGGAGCCTGGTGGGCTGCCGTCTATGGGGTTGCACAGAGTTGGACACAACTCAAGTGATGCAGCAGCAGAGGTTCATGGGGTCACAAAGAGTCGGACATGACTGAGTGACCAAACTGAATTGGTTCTAGGGGGACCATAGAAAAATATGTCACCTGTGAATAGGGTTTCTTCTTTTCCCAGTATGTGACTCATTTCTTTCTTTTGCCTTACTGCACTTGGTAGAACTCCCAGTACAGCACTGAAAAGCAGTGGTGAGAATGGATACTATTGCCTTGTTCCCATAGGAGTAAATCACATCGTCTTTCACCATTTAGTATGAGGTTAGCCACAAGCTTTTAATAGGTGCCATGTATTAGTGTGAGGAAGCCCCTTTCATTTCCAATTTGTTGAGAATTTTTATCATGAATGAATATTGAATTTTGTCACATGCTTTTTTGCATGTGAAAAGAATGAAAAGCGAATGAAAAGAATATGTGATTTTGTTTCTTTAGATTGTTAATATAGTGGATTACAAGTAATCCTGGCAAAGTATGTTTATATATTGCTGGATTTGACTTGCTAATACTTGTTAAAGAGTTTTTTGTGTCTCTGTTCATGAAGGCTATTGATCTATAGCTTTTTTGTGTGTTATCTTTGTGAGGTGCACATTAAGCAGTGTTTAGAAGGAAACTTATAGCATTAAGTGGTTACTTAAAATATTTAATGCTGCAAATAGAAAGTATTCAAATCAATAATCTAAGTTTCTGCCTTAAAAATCTAGAAAAACATACCAAAATGAACCCAAGGCAAACAAAGAAAATGGAAGTAATAAAAATGAGAGCAGAAATCAATGAAATAATAGAATCGATCTGGTATTGGTCAATACTGGCCTCATAAGATGAGTTGGGAAGTGTTGCATCTTCATGGAACATGAACATCTTCAGGAAGAAATTGCATGCGCTCAGTCACTGCAGTGTCCAACTCTCTGTGACCCCATGGACTATGGCCCGCCAGGCTCCTCTGTCCATGGGATTCTCCAGGCAAGAACACTGGAGTAGGTTGCCATTTCCTTCTCCAGCGATAAAGTATGAAGTGAGTGAAGTGAAGTTGCTCAGTCGTGTCCGGACTGCGACCCCATGGACAGTAGCCTACCAGGCTCCTCTGTCCGTGGGATTTTCCATACAAGAGTACTAGAGTCGGTTGCCATTTCCTTCTCCATGAAATTGCATAGTATTGGTCTAATTTCTTTAAATGTTTGGGAGAATTGAGTAGTGAAATCATTTGAGCCTGGAGATTTATTTTTCATGAGATTTAAACTATAAATACAGTTTCTTTAATAGTCATAAAGCTATTCAACGTGGTGAGTTTTGGTAGCTTGAGCTTTCCAAAGAAAACAACACAGTTTTTCTAAGTTGTTGAATGTATGTGCATAGAGCTGTTTGCAGTATTCCCTGATGATTTTTTTTTTCTTTTGGTCTATACCAGTATCTTCTCTCATGTTCAGTAATTTGACCCTCTCTTCACAGTCTTTCTTTCTTTCTGTTTAATCTCTCTCTTTCTCTCTCTCTCCATCTTGCTAGAAGTCTATACATTTTAATAATATTTGCAAAGATCCAAATTTTGGCTTCTTTTATATTCTCTATTGTTTTCTGTTTTCAATTTCATTGATTTCTGTTCCATATTGCTTTCTTTGCTCCCATTGCTGCCATTAAGGGATTGCTTGGGGACTGGGGTGTAAGGGAACAGAGAAAAGAAAAATTCAACGATGAATTTTTATACTCTGAGAGTTTGCAGTGTCTTTTCTCACTCCTTGAACCAGCTTCTCCTGGAGCTCTTCAAGTCTTTTCCCTAGAGCCCACTTCTGTTTTCAGGCTGTGTTGAGTTCAGGATGGGAGGATATTGGAGGGGAAAAAAAAAATGATAAATTCACCACCAGTTCAACGGTACTCCAAATTCTGGTCTTCTTCCCCAAATTACTTTCTACTTTTTATGTTTCAGAGTCCTCATCCACTTTGTCTTGTTTTTATAGTTTCAGCCAGTCAGTACAACCAGGTGGAGTATGTTTTTTCTATATGATCCAGAACTGAAAAATGTCCCCCCCATTCTTTGAACCAGGTCAGAAAAGGGCTTGGGACTGATACATTGAGCCATCTTACTATCTTCTATCACCATCACTGCTCCATGGCCATGAGTTTGTCTTCCACAACCACGCTTTTACCATCACTGCATCTCCAAGAGTTCCATAGGGATCGTCTGCAACTGGAGTTGAGGCAACTTTGATGTTTGGCACACAGAGGACTATATAGAGCCCAGACAAATAAGAAGCATTTCTTCCTTCAGAGATCAATTCCTATTATTTAAGAATCAATGGTTTGTTCCAGAGGGGATCCTTAGTGAACTCAGTCTTCGGCATCATGTTTAAATGTGGTACAGGTTGTCCTGAAGGTCAATGTTTAGTCTCATGAAGTTTTCTTCCAGGCCAGACTGATAGTACCTGAGATGACTTGATTTTTCTTACAAATTTACTGAAAGGGAAGCAGGCTTTCCTATTCTCCAGGCTCATACACAACTCCCTACAGCCTTTTCTGATGCTAGGTGAATTTGGTCCAAGTTTCCAGAACTCTGCTGAGAGCGGAGAGTCAATCTGAGCTGGGCATCCGCAACACCCTCATAGAGTACCAATTTTCCTAGTGTAATAAGAGAGGAACACCCCAGTGGCAATACCCTTGCAGACTTGATGGAGAAGAAGCCTGACACTAATGAGGAACCCATCCTTTGCCTACAGACCTGCCTGAACCAAAGAAGCCTAGCGATTCAAGGGCCTGTGCTTTTAATATATTTTAAAATTAAAGTCAACATGGAAATCAGGCTGGTGGGTGACTCAGACTGAATGGTCATTGTGAACCAGGCTGGTTATCTCACCATTAGTTATACAAAAAAAAAGAGGATCAGATAAACACAGGCACAACCTCTGCCTCCATCGCTAATGTAAATCATTCTTTGCATCATTTGTCTTTCCTTCAGACTGGATACAAAAGTCATAGAAATGAACAATTGATGCTTAAACATAGGAGACCTTGAAAGTCAGTGTAAGTCAAATGTTTATCCTAGGTCATCATTAAGAGGTTGAGCAGATTTGTTTATAAACACTGGCTATTCTGTCAGTGGGGATCAGGAGAGACAGTGTTTCTTGTAGTGTGGAGACAGTTCTTTTTTAAAGACACATTGCAACTTTGCTGCCATGCATAGTAAATTATATAGATAATTCTTTTTATGGGACATGATGTGTTGTCTCCTGAGCAGGGCCGAGCCTAATGTGTTATAGAAACAATGGTTTTTCTCACCACTCCGTGCAAATGCCATTTTTCATTACCCACTGAGTGGGAGCTTTCTAGAGACTAAAGTGAGAGCAGGGTTACCCGTCCCCCAGCTGGTGGGGCACTTTCTGACATGCACTCAGCCAAGACCTCCTTGAGAGCCCTGGGAGGTCTCTCCAGGCGACTCCCCCCACCATGAAGTCTGGAGCACCAAACTCTCAGAAGATGTCACATCTTTTCAGGTTACCCATTTCCACTGCCCTTATTCTCTGCTGAGGGTTTTGTGGGTGGCAGTTGTTTTTCCCACCCAGTCCAACCAAAGGCAGCTAAAGAAAAAGCGCCAAGGCAAACAGAAGGAGAGCCTTAGGGACCCAGTAATGGGTACCGAGCGCAGTGTGGTAATCATTCTTTTGATTTGTGCTCAGATATGTTTTCTATTTGCTTTCGCATTTTCCCCCTGGATTGCAAATAATCTGAACCAGGGTAAAATCATTACAGAGTGGCCTTCAAACATCATGTCTGCATTGGAACTGAATGTCTGATCAGACATTTAAATACGGAAACTGGGAATTCACGTGAATTGCAATGATACAGTTTTTAAAAACATGCTCAAAGTTGTTTAAATAATCCTTGCTTTCTTGACACATCCTTGAACTCTAAGAATTCCACGTTTTTTCCCTTTTAATTTTGTTCCCTTTTTTTCCTATTTTAATGCTGCTCAATGATTTGGTTATAACCACAAAGGCAAAAATAAAAAAATTATTTTCCCATCATTTTTAACAAATAAACAAAATGAGACAAAATCCTCAACATTCCTGGGGTCTGGTAATCTCTACCCTTTTTCCAGGGTCAATTTCTTGAGATGATCGATGCCTTCTTATGTTGTCATTAATGTCTCCTGGCTAGCTTCTTTGAAGACAAGCAATGAAATAAGTACACACAGAATGGCTGCTTCAGCTGAGTGTTCTCCACCCCCAACCCAGGAGAGGGGGACGGAAGAGCTAAGAAATAGATGGAGGGCTGACCTGTGTTGGGCGAGGCTCTCGTCTGGTGGACCCCTGATGGCGGTCAGGCATTGGGATCCAGCAAGGCTCAGAGTTCCAGGTTAATGTCAAGTGCTGGGTTTTCTTTTAGTTACTCAAGGATCAAAGGGAAATTATTCAATAAAAAAGAACTTAAAGGGGACTTCTGGGCCAACACAAACTTTAATCAAAAACACTTGTTCCCATGCAGCTTCCTTGACCTGCCTTTTCATATTGTCTTTTCAGTTCTTATACACATTTGTGATTAAAATGAGGATCTTCTCCATCACAATTCAGCATCCCCTTTCCTCTCAAATGACCAGAATCTCACAACGGTGACACCTCAGTTTGTTGCTAATGAACTGAAGATATATGTTATAATTTGGCATTCTGATCAAGAAGGGTAAATACTTTTCAACAGATTGGTTATTAAGTATAAATAAGCAGTGTGCAGGCTAGGTGTTATAAATGAAAGCAGAAAAGAAACAGAAATTGCAGCTCATTCCTGTTAGAAATGTGGATGATTAGCCACCTCCTTTATAAAAACTACTCTTTAATAACCCTCAATTGCCTTTTACTTGTAAGAATACCACTCATGCATTTGAACTTTTCACTTCAGCTTGTTTTGCTCTCTTCTGTTCAGATCCCTGTTCCTTGACAGTGGGGTGTCAGAGACATATCACACTGTGACCTTAATCACATTCTCCTTTAAAAGGAGTCAGGCACAAACTTTCCAGAGTCTCTAATATTCTAGGTGTTCATCAGGGAGACTGGAACATAAAATTCCTCCCACTTGGAGTACACCCACATCGATGTTTCTCCAGATTCTATTTATCTTAGTCACGACCTATGAGCATGAATAGAATGTGGCTAATGTTTCCCTGTATTCTGTAAGCCTGAGTGCTGGGAAAAGTTAGAATGTATACAGTTGCAATTTCTAGGGAGAAGTGCAATAACTTCTCAGCTTTTTTTTTTTTTTTTTTTTTAAGGAAAAAAACAAGTTTAAGAATCAGAACATTTTAAATGTGCCTTTTCTTTTTCTTTTGCAGCATTAAAAAAAAAAAGAATTCTGCCTCTCAGTTTGGTTCGCCTGTTACCATGTTGCTGATACTGTGATTGTTAGATTAACAAAAAGTGGGGAAATCTAACAGCAGATGATTCCAAAACTGATTGGTGCACATATAATAATAGATAAGTACACACCATGAATTAATGAGGAAATGGATATAAGCTAAAAGGAAACAGTGATCCTTTGGAAATTGAAGATAAGGGCTTAATTAGTTATATAGGAAACTACAGGAAGCCGTGACCTGAATTTGATTGAAGAGAAGTAAACTTCAGTGGCCAAATCCTTGGATATTCGGCCAACATTTTGCTTGAATTCTGTCTATATCTACTGCAAGGGAGGAAAACTCAGAGTAATGTGTGTTTACCCTTCCTAATTGAAGAGTTTGGGCCCTAATGAGTTTTCTGAACATAGCAAAGAATGCTTCATGTGAAAGGGAAACTAAAGGGTATATGAAAATGAAAAAAAAAAAAAAAAATGTCCCGTGAACACGGGAAAGTTCATTTGGTGGGTTGGGAAAAGTCCCCAAAAATGGGTTTTAGAAAGTGATGTGGTTAAAAGATACTCCCCCTGGCTACAAGAGGATTATAGACACAAAGTTTGACTCTGACCCCTCCCCCATAAATGATATAAGAATGTGTTGACAAGCAAACAGCCTTGGAGAATGCCACCTGCTTCTGCCTAATGTCTATGTTACATGGTATTTCTATCTGCACACCTTGGAGTTTTCTTCCAACCAGCCCAAAAGATTGAAGTCTACATACAATCTGAGGATGAAAAGTAAGAAGTATCTCTGAATGTAAATACTTAATCAGGAATGTGTAATCGAAGACAAGCCCTTGATTAGTACCAATATAAATTTCATTTAATGTGATTAGGGCTATTTAGCCTCAAAGCATATGTTAAATTCTGTCTAGGACTCTGTCAAGGGACAGAAGAATCAAAAAATGGAACAAGGAATGGGCTCTGTCTTTGGGGACTTAGGACATGACAGTAAAAATACATTGAAGAAGCACACAGGACTGAACCAGCAAACAATTCTGAGAGAGGCTTTGGCAAATGTGTTACAGAAGAGATAAGCAATCAGAGAAGGCTTCTCGGAAGAGAGATGCTTGTTCTGGTAACTGAAAGATAATGGAGGTAGAGGAGGAGGAAGAGGGCGTCCTTGGGTAGAGAATGACATAAGGAAAGGCAAGCAGGCTGGAGCAGCCTTCAGAGGACTTGGAATAATATTCTGGTTAACCACTGGTGTGTAACACACTACCTCAAAACTTAGTAGTGTAAAAGAAGCATTTTAGTTTGCTCACATGTTTTTTGTCTCAATAGTCCAGGAAGGGCTCAACTGGGTGGTTTACCTCTGAGCTACATGGAGCCAACTGGGGCTGGAGTGTCCATTTCCAAGGTAGCTTTTCACTCGTAAATTTGGTGCTTGGAGTCCTTGACCTGCCTGTCTTGCCATCCCTCTCAACTGTCTCCCTCACCTGGACTTGGGATCCTAACACCATAGAAGCCCTGGGGCAATATAACTTCTTTACAAGACAGCTTAGGGTTCCCAGGGCTCCCAGGGGCACAGCCAGAGTTGCAAGGCTTCTTATGACCTAACCCTGGAAAACCCAGGTATCATATTCACCACATTCTACTGTCAAGCAAGTTAAAAAGGCCAGCCCATATTCCAGAAAATGGGAATTAGATTCCATCTCAATGGGAAAATTCACAACAAATGTGTGGCCAACTTTAAGCTACCTCAGAGAGCAATGGATAAAGCAGAATAGGGTACATAAATGATCAATCCCAGAAAGCAGGAACGATCGCCAGAGCAAGAGGCAGAGGAGTGTAGAGGGCTTTGAAGGTACGGTGGAGTGATCTGAATGTGTCAAGAACAACACTCGGGCTCCTGGCACATTCTCCCCTGTGGAGTTGTATTCAGATAGACAAAACAGAGCACTCTGATTTGTCAGTGTTGTTCCCAGGCATTGGACTAAGTGAAAGAAAATGAAAGCATTAGCCACTCAGTTGTGTCTGACTCTTTGTGACCCCATGGACTGTAGCCCACCAGGCTCCTCTATCCATGGAATTCTCCAGGCAAGAATACTGGAGTAGGTAGCCATTCCCTTCTCCAGGGGGTCTTTCCAGGAGACCAGGGATGAAACCCAGGTCTCCTGCATTGCAGGCAGATTCTTTTACCGTCTGAGCCACCAGGGAAGCCCTAGGTAAGTGAAGGTGACTGAAATTCTCATCTGAATCTCTCTAGCAGGATACCTTCTGGTTGGGGCATATTTGGTTGTGAAGAATAGAGACTCATTCACGCTGGTTTAGGAAAAACAAGGACCTTTCCCGAAGCATGACAGGCAAGCATAAGAGTATCCCAGGACAAGAGGTAAGGGAGCTGGGTCACAAGAGTGACAGGTCTGATACTACAGCCCCTGGAGTCAGGGCTGCCTGCTGTCTCCCTAGAGGGGCCTGACATCCCTCATCTCTGCACCAGCCTTAAGCTCTTATTTGTCTTAGCAGAGGAACTTTCTCTGCTGCCTCATCAGAATACACAAACCTAAAAATGGCTGACCTGGGCCTGCATGACATTTGATTTCTACTAGCCTATATGCCTTTGATTCCAGGCACCCGACAATATCTGATTACCGATTGTGTATCTCTTAATTTGAATTCTGGAGAGGTCTCTGGTTGCATTAGACCAGTCAACGGACTGGTCTCCTTTTTTGTTTTTGTTTTTTTTTAATTGGAATATAGTTGCTTTACAGTTGTATGTTAGTTTCTACCATATAGCAAAATGAATCAGCTACACTTATACCTGTATCTTCTCTTTTTTGGATTTCCTTCCCATTTACCCTTTGAGTCAAATGTCTACTCCTATTCCAATCAAACAAAGCAGGAGAATAGGTTTATATGTTTAACAAAGAGTAACATAAATACAGAGTCATCTAGTTTACCCTCCCACCTAACCATCAGTGAGAGGGCACAGCTGGGGAGCAGTTCAGGAGAAAAGCTACATAGGATGGCTAAGTGACAAGAAAGAGGATCACGGGGGAAACATGCCAGCCTAGAGCTGCGGAACTGGAATAAGGACAGAAGAGCTTGGTCCCCAGGTCATTCTTCATTCATATCCCAAACCTTCCCTGATGGAGTCCCATTTCCCATTTCCCACTGAACTTGACTTGGCAGCCTTGATGTATGAAGCAGTAAAGTAATGGACAGTAATGGATAGTATCGAAGATTGTCCTTTCTTATCTGGTTCTCACCGAGGATTTTAATGCTTATAATAGTATTGGGGGTGTTATCCCTCTCTTCTGATATCATTCTTCAGCATACATATCTACACCCAAGTCATAAGGAAAGATTCATAGCATAAGTGTAAGCTCTTTTATTTTGTCAATGAAAATTATTAATTAAAAAAGTGAGTAAGAAAACAAATCCCAGTTGGAGAAAAGTATTAATGGCACTTCATACCATCATAGAAAAATGCAAATCAGGTTTTTCCTTTTCCCTAATTAGCAGATATAAATCAGGATAAATTTTAAATTGATGAGCGCTCTTTAAATACTGGAGAAAGGTATTGACATTCTCGTGGTAAAGGTAAGCATGAAGTATATTAAAAATCACCATTTTCTCAGTAATCAAGTTTACTTCTACAATGACTTTGGACTATGACACTCCTTCAGAAATGCTGCCTGCTCAAAATTCTCCAAACAGCAGTGCTGAATGGAATTCTGCTGGGCTAGGAGAATCGTGGCTAGGCAGTCAAAATCAATTTGTTCCTGTGATTGACACAAGAGCCAGCATGTCAGCCAAGCTCCCTCATGCCATCTGTGCTCTGATTGTGATCAATAGGTATCTGCGATATGCCCAGGAAATGCGCCGTTTGATTACTTTTACACAGGAGACAGGACAAAACATCGCAACCCAGAGCCTCCTAATGTGGGTATGGAAGCTGGTTGATGAATTATTAGAATATAGACTTTGCACTGATAAACTTTTGAACTTTCATTGAACTTGTAGATTAAGAAAAGGCAGTTTTTCCAAGAGGAAAATTCACCAGACAACCAACAATTTTTCTTTCACATATTTAAGCGAGATGTTCGATCTGGTAAGGAAATAATAGTAATTTATGTCTTTGATAATTGAGAAGGATTATAGTTCTATACACAGAAAAAGCTACCATCACCCGGGCCCTGTGAGTCACAAAGCCATTAAAGAAGAAGCTTCCAGCTTAAAAGCAGATGAAACTTCCGGATCTGGAGCGTGATGTTCTCCAAGAGGGAGCTGAACAAGGGGAAAGAAATCCCCATCTACTTGTAAAATTAAGGCCCCCTCTCTGCCTGCCTTCCCAACAACCATAATGACACTTTTCAGATTCCTCTTGATCTCCCACACTAAAAGACACAATACACACACACGAGGACCGTTTCCCTCCGTGTACAGAGCTCTCTGTGTATGCTACTCTGCACACGTCATAGACCCACACTGACCCTCAGTGGAAGGCAACCCTCCAAATATCAGCACTGTTGCTGCCTCTTTCAATCTACAGAGACTCACCACTCTCTAAACTCATCTGTCCTATAGTCTTTAGGAAGCGTCCGGAGCAGATGAGAGGTTAAGAAGGAAGATTGCTGACCGTCTGGAAACATGTGTTTGGTACATTCAACTCACTGAAAGAAATTATTTTATTGAGAGTGTCAGCTGAGATTGGATTCCTGAGAGGTGGGAATTACTAATTCCGCTGCTATGACACGGAACAGCTTGTATTAAAAACATACACTGGCTCGTGGCTCTTTGGCCTGGTGGGTGCAACAAGGCACCAGAGGCTCCAACTAAATGCTGGCCACTCTACAGTTCGGTTGCCCTTTTTAACGACATAATCCTATCACCTTCCTTCCCAGGTTTCTTCCCTGTAATGCTTTTGCTTCCCTGGAATTCAATTTATATCAGTGCGACCACTTCTTTTAGCATGTATCTTGCTAGATGCTGAAAAATGAGAAGGAAACAATCTTATCATGAGTTGCTGATAGCTGGTGTTTATAGCGTCACAGGTGTTACAACGCAAGGCTGGGAAACTGCCAATGAGAATGAGAACATAGTTTCAAAGAGAGGTCAAGGGATGAAGCCAGCAGCTCCATGTGAGGGGTCTAAAGTAGCTATTCCAGTTGCAAGAAACAGAGACTTATGCAAGCTTTCTCAAGTCATGGGGGTTGTGTTATTATGAGGCCTGGCATGAGAAAGTCAGGTCTAGGCATCCGCTATTCTCTCCACTCTCTTTCTCTTGAGGCATCTCTACAACCTCAGCAGGTCTCCTCTGTCCTCCTGTCTCTACTGACTTGGCTTATTCAAAGTTTCTGGTTCCTCTGTGGTCTGCACATGACCACTCATGAGCTTCACTCTGTCACCTGGTGGTTAGCTTTAGCAGTCACTGCTCACTGCCTTATTTGAATTTTTAAAAGGGAGAGAGAGAAAATTCAGTTGTTCCCTACTACCATTTCATGTGGCTGCACTCCGGGTTACTGGTCAACCACTAGATGGACTGCTCTAGTGCTGGTTACCTAATCATGAACCAATTCTCTGTGGCCAAAAGGACTAGTTCATGGGGGTATAAATAAAGCTGTCCCTTCAGCATGTGTAGTTCAATGTATAAGGGCTTGACAGGCATTCTGAAGGTCAGTCTGCCTGGTCAATGAGATAACTGGGAAAGGTCCCATGGAAGAAGTTATATTTGAGATGACCATACAAAAGGATCCCATGCATAGCCAGGTAAAGATGGCATAAACGTGGAGGTAAGTCCACAGGCAAAAATTAAAAGAAGGAAAGTAGGGAGTATATTTCTGAGTATTCTGGTTTGGCTAGAGCAGTGCTTCTCAAACTTTCTGTGTGTGGGAATCACCTGCAACTCAGCTCAGCTCAGTTCACTCAGTCGTGTCTGACTCTTTGCAACCCCATGGACTGCAGCACACCAGGCCTCCCTGTCCATCACCAACTCCCAGAGTTTACTCAAACTCATATCCATTGAGTTGGTGATACCATCCAACTGTCTCATCCTCTGTCGTCCCCTTCTCCTCCCACCTTCAACTTTAGCCAGCATCAGGGTCTTTTCAAATGAGTCAGTTCTTCACATCAGGTAGCCAAAGTATTAGAGTTTCAGCTTCAGCATCAGTCCTTCCAATGAATATTCAGGACTGATTTCCTTTAGGATGGACTGGTTGGATCTCCTTGCAGTCCAAGGGACTGTTAAGAGTCTTCTCCAACACCACAGTTCTGCAGATCTTGCTAAAATGTAGATTTCTATTTAATAAGCCTAAGGGGGATCTGACATGCTGCATCTCCAACAAGTTCCCAGTGATACTCATGTGCTATACATACTTTGTATACAAGGCTAGAGCAAAGACTGTCAAAGCCTTGAACGCCAAGCTAAGAAATTGGTACCTACTCTACTTCAGCAAGTAATACAAGGCTCTGGAGGATTTGGAACACATGAATGATATAATCAACATGGCATTAAAGGACAGCTGATTTGGCGAGGCTTCATGGGA
The DNA here is from genome assembly GCF_002263795.3 of Bos taurus. Classification (NCBI taxonomy): domain Eukaryota; kingdom Metazoa; phylum Chordata; class Mammalia; order Artiodactyla; family Bovidae; genus Bos; species Bos taurus. Next base: position 17,684,212 of record NC_037347.1, read on the forward strand.
TAAATCAGAAGAGAACCGGAAGATCAGCTATTTAACAGCTGCAAAGACAAGGAAAGAGGTAATAAGGACTTAAATGAGGATGACTGCCATGGAAAGGGAAAGAAAGGGACATATAAGATATATAACCCATTAAGCACGTCCTTCCCACTGCTCTTACCCTGCCTTGCCTTAGTTGACAAGAGAAGTCACTTCCTCAGGCATCATCTGGTGACATGTTTCTGTGTCCTTCCAAGGGTGTCTGCTTTTCATTTCAAATCACATCTAAAGATACATCCTCTCTTTTACCTCTAACCCTTAATTTCATTCTCTCCGCCTAACTGCATTTTCTATTGTGTGCAACTTGCTGCATGATTTAACTGTATTATAACCACGTAACTATGTTATTTCGCTATTATTTCATTGTGTACCAGTAACCAGATTCAGTAACTACATTTGTTCTGCTGAGGAGTTTGGGAGGAAGCATATCTGAAGGGCACTAGGCAATGAAGTAAAGTCTATTACTGCCCTATCACCATCAGCAAAATGATCTGTTTGTTTGCAGTTCACTGAAGTACATAGCCGAAGAAATTGAAAGAGAGCTTAGGGAGGACCTGAGTGAAGTCCAGATATGGAGATGGATGGATACTCTAAACACTATGCTTCAGTTCAAGATCCCCCCACCCCAAAACAGCAATATGACAACATCCAGTAGGGAAGTTTCCAAGTCACATATTGACAGGGAAGAAGAGATAGGGAAACAAACCCTATATTAGAATTCAGAACTTCTATTATTACCAGCTTACCCGGTCCCAACTATATATGTAAAACCAAGCAAAAGATAAGCTTGAGGTTAAATACAAATCCCAACTGAAATTTTCTTAAGGCTAAAGGCTTCCTAATATCCTGAGATTATGGATATAAAGGAGGAAATCTGTGCTTACCTATTGGATTGTTCATGCCATTTTGAGGTTGAACTCTGAATACTGAACTTTGGTTTTCCACTTGAACATTTGAGGTCCCTGTGCATTAAATAATTTACATGCCTAACAGAACTCTAAAGCCAACCCTTCTCCTCTTAATGGGATGGGATTTTGTGCACGCATGTAGACATGACAACTCAAAAACCAAACAGTTGTTGCTGCTCAAAAAAATCAAACACAACAACAATTTGCCCTGTGTTTACAAAAAGAAAAAGAATTGTCCAGCCCGAGAGACTAGAGCTATTTCGATTGCACGAGAACATAATCAGAGTCAGGAAGACAATGGAGTAGATATTCCCAAAGGAAATCAAGATTAAGACGCATACTTCGGCCTCCTACAAGCGCCAACCTCCCAAGCCCACAGGTCATTTCGTCTGACAATGTCACATCGATTCACATTTCGCAATGTGCTCTTAACTTCAGAATCTTAATGTGCTGGTTAGAATTAGCCATATTGTTGGAGAAGAGCCTAATCTTGACCACGTCCTACTTTGGAGGCACTTCCTAGTTGGTTGGGGCATCAGCAAGATGCCTTGTCATTCTGGTAAATGTGAACCGGGAAGAAAGAAATATTAACAATAAACTGTGTATGCATTATGCATATATACAAATACATATGTACATAAATAGAACATGTATATTTTATATATATAAAACTGAACTTGTGCCAAGTCCTTTTCTTACAGGACACTGGGAGACCCTGCTTTGAAGAAAACAAGGATTCTGGGGAAAAAATCCATGTCCCATATGACTACAGTAATCATCTCTCTGTGTCTATACATATCAAATCAACATATTGTATACCTTGTGAGTATGCACCGAGTTGCTTCAGTCATGTTCAACTCTTTGTGACCCTATGCACCATAGCCCACCAGGTTCTTCTGTCCCTGAGATTCTCCTGGCAAGAATATTGGAGTGGGTTGCCATGCCCTCCTCCAAGTGATCTTCCTGACCCAGGGATCAAAAGTGTGTCTCTTGCGTCTCCTGCACTGGCAATCTGGAGAAGGCAATGGCAACCCACTCCAGTACTCTTGCCTGGAAAATCCCATGGATGGAGAAGCCTGGTAGGCTGCAGTCCATGGGGTTGCTAAGAGTTGGACACGACTGAGCAACTTCACTTTCACTTTTCACTTCATGCATTGGAGAAGGAAATGGCAAGCCACTCCAGTGTTCTTGCCTGGAGAATCCCAGGGACGGGGGAGCCTGGTGGGCTGCCGTCTATGGGGTCGCACAGAGTTGGACACCACTGAAGTGACTTAGCAGCAGCAGCAGCAGCATTGGCAATCAGGTTCTTTACCACTAGCGCCACCTGGGAAGCCTACTGTATGCCTTAACTATACCTGTGGTGGATTCATTTTGATATTTGGCAAAACTAATACAATTATGTAAAGTTTAAAAATAAAATAAAATTTAAAAAATAAATAAAAAATAAAGTAAAATATAAAAAGCAAGAAATGAGAAACAAGACCTCTTGTATTCAGTAGAGATGGTAATGGGTCAAACTCTGTCCCCACTATTTGAAGTAAAGTGGGATTCAGGCCACTGAGAAGATACAGGGAAGAAAAAGGAATGGCTTGTGGAGAGTGGTGTGAACCTGAGTGGGTCCCTTGGCTGGGGAAGGAAGCAGACGCTGCAGCCCCGTTTCCTCAGCTGCACTCTATACATACTGAAGTCAGGACCATGGGCACACTTCTGAGGGTCCTGGTGGTGGCTGGGTGGTGAAGGCAGGGCAGGGAGCCAGCCTTCCACACTGACCATCTGTGTGTCTCAGGCACTTCCTCCAGAGACAATCCAAGAAGGCCACACCCTCATGCCACCAATCCTGCTTCCTGCTTCCCTCTGGGCCACTCCTTCTGCAGTCCCACTGGAGCAGGAGTAAGAGCTGCCATCATCAGAAGGAACACCCCTCCCCGGAGAGGTCCTTGTCGACATCGCACAGCGATCAAGAGACCAAGAGGCTGCAAAGGAGAGAATCCCAGTCTCTCCCTTGCAGGCGCTACACTCTTCTCTCCAGCCTTGTGAGCAGAGCTTCCCTGGGTGCTTGTGCCTGCTGGGCAGGCCCTGCCTCCCGGCTGCAGGGTGGACACTGGGCTCCAAGACTGGGCCTCAGCTGCTGCTCTCCCAGCAAAGTTGCTTCCAGCCGCTGTCTGCACTGTCACCCTCCGGGGCCTGCTCCTCGGTCCCAGTGTCACTCACAACTACCCACTGTCCCCAGAAGGCTGTGGGGCCCAAGTAAAGATGCAAATTAGAGTGGTTTTTTTTAATGTTATGAGAATGATAATGAGAACTTGAGGACAAGAGTCTCATTTAATCTGCAAATTGAGAAAAATGCCTGAAAGTTATTATAAAATAAGAACGATAAAAACACAAGCACCGGACTTCCCTGGGAGTCTAGGGTTGGGAATTTCCCTGCCAACACGGAGACACAGGTTCCATCCCTGGTTTGGGAAGATCCCACATGCCCCAGGGCAGCTAAGTCTGTGTGCCACGATGACTGAGCCTGTGCGTGCTCTGCCACAAGAGAAGCCACCTCACAGAGAAGCCCTCACGCTGCAAGGAGTAGCCCCCACTGGCCCCAACTAGAGATAGCCCGCACACAGCAACGAAAACTCAGCACAGCCAAAATAAGTTGGGGGGGGGGAAGCATGTACTTAAGGGGTGGGATTTAGGTGTGGTATCATGGAGAAGTGTGGGTGTTCTGAGCCTCTCTTACCTGACAGATGTTACTAAGCTGAGGTGGAGAAGACTTGGAGAGAACACTCACAATGTACCACTAGGACCATCTGGACAAAGACCCCACACAGAGAAGATCCCTGCGAAGCAGAGAGGTGCCACAACACAGAATGGCTGCGTGGGAAATGCTTGATGACAGTCAGCCATTCACCCAGAAGCCAGTATGCACCAGACCTGGCTGGCAAACAGGGGCAGTCCTTCAGCCAAGTTCAGTCCCTCAGTCGTGTCCTGCTTTGCGACCCCAAGGACCGCAGCACACCAGGCTTCCCTGTCCATCACCAAGTCCTGAGGCTAGACCAAACCCATGTCCATCGAGTCGGTGATGCCATCCAACCATCTCATCCTCTGTCGTCCCCTTCTCCTCCTGCCTTCAATCTTTCCCATCATCAGGGTCTTTTCTAATGAGTCAGTTTTTCACATCAGGTGGCCAAAGTATTGAAGCTTCAGCATCAGTCCTTCCCTTCCAGAGACCAGAGGAAAGGTGGCATGGACACCCAGCTGAGTCACTGGGGAGGATGCTGGGCACTGGCTAGCTCTACCTCCATCCCAAGCTTCTCCAGGGGACCATCTATACTGCAAATCCTGGGAAACAACTCTGTCTTCCATCCTCCTCTGCAAGCAGGGCTTCAGATGGGATAAGATTCTGCCAATCGGATGCACTGCTGCAAGCCCTCAGTCTAGAGCCCATGTGGACAGGGCATGAGGCTTTTGCTTGGCTGGCCTCCATCATGACAGAGGCAGTGGGCTCTGCAGTGGACAGGTGGGCTCACAGCCTTCCCCACTCATATCTCACAATAATTCTTTGAGCTGGAGGTGCTTCTGGGAGATCTGGCTAGATACTGCTCATCCAGTTCTTCACAGGGTTCGCAGGCCATTTAAAGCCTGATTAACAAGCCCTTCCTGTTTCAGCCAGGTTCTGATTTCTGTCATCCGAATCAACACAGACATTGCGGACCTAGCATGTCTCACAACCAAAGTAGGTTTTTTTTTTTGTTTTTTTTTTAACTCCCTCTTCTATGTGAGTTATTTTCAATGATATTTTTCAATGATATATTTCAATGATATATTCAATGATAGTCATGGAATAATCTGTAATTATTATTCTTACTGCTCATTTGTTCCTTTTAAAACACTTAGAATAGATTTTAATTGTAAAGATACTATTAAATTTAGTCAAACACTTTATATATGGACTAAAATTTGCACTTGCTAAAGTTTAAACATGATAACACCAAGTGGCCATATGGAAGAATATTTAACTCAGGTCTTGTTTCTTGACTTTACAATCACTGTGCTGTCCTCATTTACCTACCGTTTAAATGCAGGAGTACCTGGCACCATGAGGGCTAAAGACACTAATTGTGCCTGAAGCCAGCTTGATCCATCAGAACTGTTCTTACTGGGAGTCCTCCTAATTAACTTTCATGTGGGATGTAATATTTATTAAAGGATAAGCAATAAAATATGCCAATTTGAAGCATATATGTGTGTGTGTGTGTGTGTGTGTGTGTAATTAAAATTCAACAATCACCACAGTAATTGTTTAGAATGTGGACCAACAAAAATTTGGGGAGGCGGATAAAAGTATTTTATCACTGACATTGTTTAGAATTGCTGGCATGGGGATAATAAAAAGCAGACTGACTTACACTCAATTTTATTATTGGTTTTAAATTCTCAGCAAACACTGCAGCCCTGAACCATGGGCAACAGCCAGGAGGACTGTTCCCACTGCCCACACCGGTGCCATGAGCTCAAGGCGGGCAGGGGCTGAGCCTGAAGGAACCTCACCCCGAGCCTGAGGGCTCCAGGAGGGCATGAGGGCAACTGGTGAACAGTAAGCCTGAGATACAGGGCCTTCAGCACACATTCCCTGGGACTCAGTCCCCCGGAGAGACCCTCATGACTCCCTGAATTCTCCAAAGTCACCGAAGCAGAAAGATCCCCTCACAGATTGCCCTTGGTGAAGAGGAACTGAGAGCCTCAAGCTCTGCTGAAACCCTGATGCTGGTTCTCAGTAGTGAAGTGAGTCACCCACCACTCGTGTGGGGGAAATATGTGTCTCAGCACGATTGGAAATCCCTTTGTGTCATGAGTCTTGGAGAGCTTACACAGGTGTAGAATCCGCAGGTGCTGACTCTTACCATTGCCAGAAGTCCACTTCCACCGAAACCCTGAGATTCTTCCATCTGCTAGGCAGGTGAGCTGCATGGTGGTGTGTTTGGGGGCTCAGAGAGAAAAGGCCAGACCGGGGCCCTATCATTAACAAAAGAGCCTTCTCGCTGCTCTTCCCCTCCAGGCAGTACCCACCCAGAGAGACATCAAAAGTGCTCTGAAGGCAGAGACCCCGTTTCTGTCTGCTGACCCTCACGGTCCCCAGCAGTACAGGTCTGATGAAAGCCTAATTTCCTGGTTGCAAGGAGAGTCAAGCTTGTCTTTCCTCCTCTAGATGAGGGATCTTTAACATAAAGCTACAGTCTTGGAGGAAAAAAAGAAAACACAAGTTGATTTTAACACTGTCTCCGGAGAACCTGTGGGAATCGAGGGGAGACTGTGTCCCCAGGCAAAGAGGAGAGCATCTACTCACCACCCCAGGAGGGCACGGGGCACTGGCAGAAAAGATGCAGATGGGCATGACCTGGTACTCAAGGACCCTCAAGGCTGGGACCTTTCTCGTCTAGGCAGCAGCAGGCCAGATGTCTGCCTGCAGGTCTTAAGGATGCAGCCCCAGCAGTAGGGTCTGTGTGCCAGCATTCCTGTCTGGCACTGCCCAGGAGAATGCCACTACACTTCCTCCCTTAGGACCAGTGGGCATCGTCCAGCCAAAGCAGGAGAGGCAGGGCCATCCAGCTCTGTGTCTCGTACCCAGGTGTTTGGGAGTTGGGTTGACCTGACTCATGCATTTCAAACACAGCGTTGCACCCAAGGTCACATTGCTGTATTACTGTTAAGTAGTGTTAGCCAGCCTTGTATCTCAGGACTACAGGCCTTAATTACTCCAGGGAACAGCCTGATGGCCAAACAAAGACTTGTTACAAAGGCCCCTTTGTTGAAAGGGCCTTTACGTGGATTGCTCCAGGCACCCCTCACACCAGCCACCAGCTCAGCGCTGGGAAGTAGTACAGGTCAAGTCACCCTTTAACCCACAGGGTTTTTAGAAGACCTATACTCAGGTCTGGCTGGCTTAGGTTTCCTGACTGCGTGATCCGAGATAAGTCACAGATCCTTATCAAGCCTCAGTTTCCGTATCTATAAAGTAAAGCTCATCAGTGTGAATCTCACCTACATTTTCTGAACGCTGAGTATGCCAGGGCCAGTGGTAGTCCCTAGCACCCCTGGGTCCTAACCCAGCCCCGCTGAGCAGTGTTTGTACCCTCCACTGGCAGACAGAATCAAATGGTACTGTTACCTCTGCCCCAACCTCTCCACCCCTCTACATATAATACGTAAAAGAATGTGCTTGTAGAGAATACTTTTCCTTTTCTCCTATCCAGAACCACCGCTTTCCCTGTCTGCAGGGGTGGGGCAGAAACCCATCTTCTCCAGGACAGACGGGGAAGGAGAGCTATTCCCTGCCCTGACTCCCTACAAACAGAGAGGCAGGCAGAGATCCACCCAGTGAGGCCAAATCTTGGCCAGCCCTAAACCTGGAATCTTGAAGGAGGGTGTGAGACAAAAGTCCAAGGAGCATGAAGATTCCTCCCCATGTTGGTGGAGCTGGGAGGAGGCCCTGAGGCTTGTCCAGAGGGAGAGGAGGCTTCAAGGCTTACGAACACTGTTCCCGGCGGGGTGGACCTGGCCTGTACTTCTGCTGCTCCAGCCCCACATTCCTGCTGCTTTCCAGAGCTTGGTGCTGCACCCTTCCACCAATCCTGTAAATGACTAGATGGATAACCTTCCAGCAGGTTCCTTTCCTCTTTAACCTAACCAGCTATTAGCGCTGTTGTTTGTCACCAGGAGGCCTGCCTGATACTGTGAAAGATATAGCCAAGGAGGAAAGTAACCAAAATAAAGGAAAAAAATTTTTCCAAGCCACCTACGTAAGTATTCACTTTTGCTGTTGTTTAGCTGCTAAGTTGTGTCCAACTCTTCTGCGACCCCATGGACTGTAAACCAAGCTCCTGTGTCTGTGGGATTCGCCAGGCAAGAATCTGGAGTGGGTTGCTATTTTCTTCTCCAGGGGATCTTCCCTACCCAGGGAGTGAACCTGCATCTCCTGCATTGGCAGGTGGATCCTTTCCCTTTGAACCACCTGGGAAGCCCTAAGTACAAGTATACTTATCACAGCATTATTTAATGCTGGGGAGATGGGCAACAGAGCTCGTACCTGACTATAGTGCAATGGTTATATAAACTCTGACCCATTCACCTGGAAATGTAAGTGTTATAGTTTTCAGAATAGTGGGTATGAAGATGAGGCAGTGACCAGGGAAGAGCTCATGAGATGATAGAATGACAAGTGAAAACTGGATAAGAAATTATATGCGCAAGATATTAGAACTTCTTCCCCAAGAACATAAGCTCTTGCAGTGGCTAGGATTTTTATCTGTCCTATTCAGGGTCCCATCTCCAGGTGTTGGTAATAGTAGATGCCAAACTAATACTCATGGAAGGAAGGAATGGCTGAACAAACTATTTCCACAGGGAGGGGTGGGGAAAAACATCTTTATGTGATATTAGTGACTATTGTAGCTTAGTCAGATTTTTTTAAGCTGTTGTTTTTTTCCCTCTAATTCCAGCATTTCTTCCATGTGGTTTTATTCTTTTATTAGGAAGAAAAGAATTTTTTCTGAGTCCAAACTATCAGCAGGTGATCCAACTTCCCCTAATATTTATGTCCCCTCTGGAGAGGCTTAAGTCGCCACCGACCAGGTGATAAGGGCAAAGGAGCATTTGCTCCCCTTGCCAAATGAAAGTGCTGGGCTGAAGCAACCTATCTGTCCATCAGGAGCTGGCTCTGAGCCAGCGAGTACACACCGCCTTCCTGCGGCAGCACTGAGCGCTCCGGACCTCGCTGCCCAAGCCCAGCCTTGGAGTGTGAGACTGGCCAGCAGGTGCCCAGGGCCGGTCCAAGGCCACCGCCCTCCTCCACTCCCCTCTGGCTGCAGTCTCTCTGCTTCCTCGCCAGGCTTTGTCACTACATACCACAGCAACTGAATAAGGGCAGATTCCACAGCCAGAGGGAGTTCAAAGGGGTCACCGCCCCATCTGATTGGCATTCAGCTGAGGCCACCTCCAGCTTAGCGAGCAGGATCCTATCCTACTTTGGACTGACTAAGCAGGGAGGCAGAGGAGTCAGCACTCTGGGTAGGTCAGGAGACAGGCTTCAGGCAGCCCTGAGCTCTCACAGCAAGGAGGAGAGAGGATGCTGATCAGTCAGGTGAGCAGTGAGGAAAGATCCCTTGGCAAGGCTGGCTGTGGACACCTACCGAGACCAGAGTTTTAGCACCACCACTGGCGCGCGTGCATTGTGACAGTAATATTCCCTCTTTCCCTTTCTCTGTGTCTCTGTCACCCACAATTTCTTCATAATCAAATAAAACCAGGCAAAGGAAAATGCTGGATCATCACAGAAAGCTAACCAAAATGATCACATGGATCACAGCCCTGTGTAGCTCAATGAAGCTATGAGCCACGCCGTGCAGGGCCACCCAAGACGGATGGGTCATGGTGGAGCGCTCTGACAAAAACTGGTCCACTGGACAAGGGAATGGCAAACCACTTCAGTATTCTTGCCTTGAGAACCTCATGAACAGTATGAAAAGGCAAAAAGATATAAAACTGGAAGATGAGCTCCTGAGGTCAGTAGGGGTCCACTGTGCTAAAACCCCACAGCCTCAAGAATGAAAGACGAAGAAGACCCGAATGAAAGCACAGCGCCCTGCACAGGCTCCCACTCCTCTCCTCCATGCCTTCTTCAGAAATCCTTTTCGGCAGCTTTCACTTTCCCTTCTTATATCAAGACATTACATCCTGGTTTGATCCAAGCCGCACAAGCCCCAGGGTCCATGGCATATCCTGAAGGCATTTTTCCCTCATGCACTGCTGTGCCTCACCGGTTGTCCACAGGGCAGTGCCAGCTGGGTGGCAGTCCTCCTCGGAGCTCTGGGTCCCCTTCTGCAGGGTTTCTCTCTGAAGCACCAGAAGCAGATGGACGGTGCCCTCTCCTCAGAGTTCTGGGTCCCAGTTCTCTGTGATCCTGCCTCCGAGCCACTGAGGCACCAAGCAAGCCAGGTGGTGCCCCTCCCAGAGCCGTGTGCGCCAGCTCTAGAGGACCCCGTCTCCAAACTCCTAGTGCTCACAAACCCAGCCTCTCGCCTCTATTTCCCTAGCCCTCAGGGTGATAGTTGCCTCCTGCAGTTAACTCTGAGATGCCTCAGGGTTCTTTTTTTGCCCTTTCAGTCTGCTAATACCAGTTTAGCACCTTCCCTGGTAGCTCAGATGGTAAAAAGTCTGCCTATAGTGTGGGAGACCCAGGTTCAATCCCTGGGTCAGGAAGATCCCCTGGAGAAGGAAATGGCAACCCACTCCAGTATTCTTGCCTAGAAAATCCCAGGGACAGAGGAACCTTGCAGGCTACAGTCCATGGGGTCACAAACAGTTGAACACAACTGAGCGACTTCACTAGCAAATACGTTTAATTAATTCCTTTTATTAAATTCTCTGTTAAAACAACTATGGTGATCAACTCCTTACCTAAATAATGTTTATATAATCAAAAGACTTTCTGGAGAGTATTAACAATTTGGTTTCCTTGGTTAGTTTTACTGTATTTAATTTAAAGTTCATTGAATTTTCCAATGCTTTAATTTTATAATCATTAAAAAAAAAAAAAAACAACCTATGGTGGTTTCTATTTTCCTGGTTGGACTCCAACACAGGAGGAAAACATGGAGGGAAGTACATGTCAGGTTGAACCTGCTGCTGCTGCTAAGTCGCTTCAGTCGTGTCTGACTCTGTGTGACCCCATAGACGGCAGCCCACCAGGCTCCCCCGTCCCTGGGATTCTCCAGGCAAGAACACTGGAGTGGGTTGCCATTTCCTTCTCCAATGCATGAAAGTGAAAAGTGAAAGTGAAGTCACTCAGTCGTGTCTGACTCTGTGCGACCCCATGGACTGCCGCCTACCAGGCTCCTCCGTCCATGGGATTTTCCAGGCAAGGGTATTGGAGTGGGGTGCCATTGCCTTCTCCAGGTTGAACCTGCTAGTGAAGAGTTTTACTGGTAGTTTGATAGAGGATCTGTCTCCTCCTTACCTGGGAGATGCTGGGGAGGAGAACTTTCCATCTCATGTTCAAATGGCAATCTTCAGGGGACAGTGTTCAAGAACTAACTGGACGTTACCACCCACTAACTTTGCAAGTTATGTACCATTTCTAATACTGTATTCTGAGGGGTTTAGGTACAGATAGTGGTGGGAGCTTCCCAGGCAGCTCAGTGAGTAAAGAATCCGCCTGCAATACAGGAGACATAGGTTCAATCCTCAGCTCAGGAAGATCCCCTGGAGGAAGGCACAGCCACCCATTCCAGTATTCTTGCCTGGAGAATCCCATGGACAGAGGAGGCTGGTGGCCTACAGTCCATAGGGTCACAGAGTTGGACATGACTGAAGCGACTGAGCATGCACACATATATCAGTGGAGGAACATACATCTTTTAAAAAGCCAGGGATTCCAGATCTCTGGCTTGGCAGACCCTCAATGTAAGACGGTCTTGGCAAAGGAAAGAAGACCCAACTGGAGAAGAGAATGCTGTGAAATGACTATACAGAAGGAGTTAAGCAACCTAACTGTTCATAAAAACCAAAAGGGAGGCCACCACACTCTAAGTTCCAAGGGGGAGGACTATTAAAATCACAGGTGGTTGCAATAACCACACATTCATTCAGGGCTGAATTTCCAATCCCTATCTCCTTACTTTGGGAGCAATTAGTCTCAGGTGAAAAATTGCACTTGCAGCTAATTGCACCTGCAATTACCTACTTCCGGGTGCAATTAGCCACTTGAACCTAATTCTGAGTGTGCAAGTGTTTAATTTCGTATGTGAGTGGGTGATTCCAGACACTGTCAGTTGTGCCCTCAGTCTTTGCACCTGCAACTAATTGTGACTAATAAAAGAAGTCTGCACGCAAGTCAGGTTGGAGGCGCATATGGTAGACCTTGTTTGCGGGACCAAGAATTAGATCAGTTGCACTGATAAGACACAAGTGTACTAAAGAGAGCAAAGGGAAAAATCATTAGACTTTGGCATTCTTTAGACCTAGGGTCACATTAACAATGTCCCCTTTCTATAGCATGTTCCTCCTGGACCACCGAATATGAAGTCAGCCAGTGAGAAGCCTGGCTTGGCTCAAAAAGCTGCTGACAATGAAGAATATCCATAACGCATAGGTCAAAACTGCATTCCAGTCAATTCTCCGTTATTTGGTCAATGCTGGTGAGGTTGTTCAAAACACTTAGGTAACAGACTGAATTAACTGAAATACTACAATGTGCTAAGTCATATAGTGAACCCAGAGATTAATAGGCATAGCTCCTGCCATTAATTTCAAGTCAGTTCCACAGATATTTATTGAGTGCCTACTGACCCGGGTTTGATCCCTGGGTCAGAAAGACCCTCTGGAGAAGGGAATGACAATCCACTCCAATATTCCTGCCTGGAGAATCCCATGGAGAGGGGAGCCTGGTGGGCCACAGTCCATGGGGTCGAAAAGAGTCGGACACGATTGAATGACTAACACCACTACTATTTGTTTAGCACATCAAAGTGTTCATGAGCTTATTGGGGAAACACATTTATTCTTTCTACAAGTACTGATTTATCGAGCCCTCTTGAAATCTACATTCAAGTGGGGAAAACAGATGTTAAATAATTGTTTACACAATCAGTGTCTTCATTACAGAGGCTGTGAGAGTGTACAGTTGGGGCCTGCCCTGGGCTGAGAGTTCAGATTAAGCTTCTCCAAAGAACTGATGCTTGAGCTGAGATTTGAAAGATGACTAGCAGTTGCCTAGACAAGGGGCAAGGGAGACTGGACTCCAGGTGAAGGGAGTAAAACTGCAAAGGCTCAGAGGCAGGAAGGAACATAGCAACATTAAGTAGAAAGAAGGCCCGAGTGGCTAGAGAATAGTAAGAATGCAGGGCTGTGAAGTTTATGTGGTAAGTGAGAGGAGGTTCTGTTTAAAGTACCAAAAACTGTGCCCCATGAAATAACTGACAATGGTTCTTTCCAGAAAAGAAGGCAATGAGTGACTTCTCAACATTAGCCAGGAATCTTGTGGTGTGTGTTTTATTTTGTCCCTCTTCCTCTAATCTCATCAACACCAACGTGGACCTTGGAACAGCCAGAGGAAAATGAGGTAGAAGAATAATAACGTTACACATCAACCCCTCCCTCCCAACTGCACATCTCTGAGCTTACACTTGGATAAGTGACTTGGATTTGGAGATGAGCCTAAAGTATCATACCAGGCTTCCTTGGTGGCTCAGACGGTAAAGCGTCTGCCTGCAATGTATGAGACCCAGGTTCCATCCCTAGGTTGGGAAGATCCTTTAGAGAAGGAAATGGCAACCCACTCCAGTACCCTTGCCTGGAAAATCCCATGGACAGAGGAGCCTTGTATGCTACAGTCCATGGGGTCACAAAGAGTTGGACACGACTGAGTGACTTCACTTTCTTTCTTTCTTTCTTTCTAAAGTATTATGATACATTAGACTGGACTGGACTTTTAATACTTGTAAATAAACCTCATCTTCAAAATTGCTGTGGGCTTAGTTGCTCAGTCGTGTCCAACTCTTTGTGACCCCATGGACTGTAGCCCAGAGAGGTCCCCTGTCCACGAGGATTCTCCAGCAAAAATACTAGAGTGGGTTGCTGTGCCCTCCTCCAGGGGATCTTCCCAACCCAGGGAACGAACCCAGGTCTCCCACATTACAGGAGGATTCTTTACCATCTGAGCCACCAAGAAGTCCAAGAATACTGGAGTGGATAGCCTGTCCCTTCTCCAGGGGATCTTCCTGATCCAGGAATCAACCCAGGGTCTCCTGCACTGCAGGCAGATTCTTTACCAGCTGAGCTACCAGGCAGATATGAGGCAAACTGCATGGCAGGTGGATTCTGAACTCCTTCAAAACTGAGGCTATTCTCATTGTTGGAGGTGATCCAGGAAGCTATGGGGTGTCTCTAAAGGATGGGTTAATAAGGACTCATTGGAGAAGATTTGAAGGTTGAATGGAAGAGACATCTGGTCTCTTCGTGATTGCATTCCATTGAGGGCTGAGAAGGCAGGGAAGGTTCCATAATGATAAGAAGGCCTAGTAGGCTTTGTAGAGAGGAGGGTTCAGGCAGGGCAGGAGCAGAGTAGTGAGAATACAGGGGATGGATTCTGTTCTCTATAGAGTGGGAAGTCTCAAGAAATGGGGCCTGGCTGGAGTAGATGGTGAGATGAGAGCAGCAGAGTTGGACTAACATGGGGTAATAGGAGTACTACTGTAGCATCAAATCTGGCTTCTCTGCCATACTCTTAACAAGCAGCAAAATGACTTAGTCTAAACCAGGGGGTTCATACAGGCAACCTCCCTTCAACGGTTAAGATATGACTTTTCCCCCCTTTCTTCTTTGTGTATTGTCTGGTGGGATGGTAAGAAGTCACACTGTGAGGATATTCCCTCCATATCCCCACCCCTCGATCAGCATTCCAGGCCAAGAGGGAACACGTGCCATGCAGGTCTTCAAGAAACAGGGAGGGGAGGAGGGTTCGCTCTCTTCCCCCCCTCTCTTTCTCCCCTCTCTCTGTGGCTGAGATTGGCTTGATGTTCCCCAGATCATCTACTCCTCACTCTGCACACAGGAAGACTGTTTTCTAGCCTCCCTTCTGGTCAAACTAGAGTCCTGGACCTGGGTTCTAGACAGGCAGCCAGGGCAGCCCTGGTCCCTAAAAGATTCATTTCAGTCTTTCACTCACTCTCCTCTCCCAACTCATGAGATGAAAAATAAAGGACTTTAAGATGGTGGAGACACGAGATGGCAAGAATCTGCCTCCCTGTTCAGAGGGGAGCCATCAGAGCCTCAGCAGACCATGACACAGGCAGGTTATGCTTGGTTAAGACACTGAGACGTGGGGCTGTTCATTATTGCAGCAGAGTGTACCCTGGTGGACCCTGACATGGCAGCCCACACCCAACCCCAGGGTCTGCTACAATCTTGTTTGCCTCCCTTCTGGACACTTTCCACGACCCCTTGGGCCTCATTCATTTCTGTGCAGCAAAGTATTAACAGTTTTAGAGATGGGGGAAGACGATCCACAAGGAAAACCCTCAGGGACTTCCCTGGTGATACAGTGGTTAAGAACCCACCTTTCAATGCAGGAGGCATGGGTTCAACTCCCATTTGGGGAATTCAGATCCCACTATGGGGATCTGAGCTATGGGGCTATGGGGCAGCTCAGCTCGAGCACCACAACTGGAGAGCCCACTCGCCACAACAAAGACCCAGAGTGGCCAAAAGGGAAAAGATCCAGGCCTTTCTCTTCCTGGAGCACGCTACTGCACTGCCACACCACAGCCCTGGCGGGCCCCTCCTCTTGAAATGCTCCCCTCTGGAGGGTCACTCAGGTGGTTTCTTCTCAGCAGAAATGACCCTTTCTCAGAGAGGCTGGGGGCACCTGCCCAACTCAACATCACAGTACTCTCCCTTACCACCTCAGAGCACTTATAAGCTAAGCTAAGCTAAGTCACTTCAGTCGTGTCCGACTCTGTGCGACCCCATAGACGGCAGCCCACCAGGCTCCCCCGTCCCTGGGATTCTCCAGGCAAGAACACTGGAGTGGGTTGCCATTTCCTTCTCCAGTGCATGAAAGCGAAAGGTGAAAGTGAAGTCACTCAGTCATGTCCAACTTAGCGACCCCATGGACTGCAGCCTACCAGGCTCCTCCATCCATGGGATTTTCCAGGCAAGAGTATTGGAGTGGGGTGCCATTGCCTTCTCCCAAGGAACTTATAAATCCATGAAATTATCTTATTTATCTATTGTCTTTCTCCTTCTAGGATGTCATCTCCATGAGAACAAGATCTCAGTTTTGTATGTTGTTGTTTCTTTGCGTGTGTGCTCAGTCACTTGAGTCGTGTCTGACTCTGCGACCCCGTGGACCATAGCCCACCAGGTTCCTCTATCCATGAGATTCTCCAGCAAGAATACCTGAGTGGCTTGCCATGCCCTCCTCCAGGGGAATCTTCCAACCCAGGGATCAAACCCACGTTGGCAGGCAGGCTCTTTACCACTGGCACCACCAGGGAAGCCCATGGAATGAATGAATGAGAGGATATAAAGATTCTCACTCCAGGTTATCTAGTCTCACTTCCTTTACAATGAAGAAATCGAGCGCTTTTTCCTACAAAGAGGAAACAGAGAAGCAGCTAATGCAACTTTACAATGCAAGCTGTTTCTGGAGCACTGAACTCGAATGTGATTTATTCAAGTGAAAACTCTGGGGGAATTCTTTTGGAGGGATCCATAAAACAAATGTCATTTTCACCTGGAGAATTCACCCAACCTTCTAACCAATTTCAAATATAGTTATTTAATGCAGATTTGACAAATTTGAAACCTCTTACACAAAGCCATTTATCATCTACTGTGTGCCTGCCCTGTATCACCGTTTAAGTTATAGCTCTTTAATAGGGTAAAACATTTCATAAAATCATCAAAATACCTTAAACCAAAACTGCCTATAAGAATTGATGAGTTTCAGGCATTGATTCAAGCCCTGAAAACATCAACCTTGCCATTGGCACCATGGGCACTTCTAATAAAAGCAGCTAAGGAGGTATAATGAATATCAAATGAACCATTTTGTATGTCTGTGTGGTTTCTCCAATTGGAAATAAATCAATGAGCCTTACAAAATGCATATTTTAGTGGTATATTCATAAACAATAATCTTGTTTTTCTATCATGACTCGAGTGTCATTCTTTTTTTTATAACCCAACTGAAGATTTAATAATTTATTTTATATATACATAACCCAAAGCATAAAGGGGGAGGACAATCTAGCACGTGTTTGATATTTAAAACATCCTGTGTGTGGAAGCTATGTGGATCATAAAGTTAAAATCAAAGCACTCACGATCTTGTAGCAAACACGGGTGAGGGCTGTGTACTAAGTCGTCGCTTCTGTCGTATCTGACCCTTTGCTGCCCCATGGACTGTAGCCCACCAGGCTCCTCTGTCCATGGGATTTTCTAGGCAAGAATACCGAGTGGCTTGCCATGCCCTCCTCCAGGGGATCTTCCCGACCCAGGGATCAAACCCAGGTCACATGCATTGCAGGTGGATTCTTTACCACTGAGGAGCCTAGTCGCAAACACAGGACATGTGAATAGTAACTAGTAAACAAGAGAGAAACTTACATGAATACCAGGAGACAGCCTAGACTGCCGCGAGCTAAGTGAAGCAGAACAGGCAGCCTGAATCAAATCCTGCTCTGCGGGTGCTGTTAGCCGAGCCCATGCCAGCCCTCCTGGCCGGCTCAGCCAGGGACAGCAGACTCGTGGGGCTGAGGTGAGTTCCCCCAGCAACCCTGTGGAGCGTTCCCCTGTAGACCTCCCCATGACCCTGCCAAACAGGTCAGCTGGGCTGTCCCACCTGGTTGCTCAGCTGGGTAAGTGGCTTTCCCTCCCTCTGGCATGGGCTCAAACCCTATGATCCAAAGCTGCCCTCTCTCTCTCAGCAACTTCCCTTCCAGAGGCCAAATATAGCCATCCCCTTGCCGGGTCACAAAACTTCCAGTCAGACGGCCGGGACCAGTGACAGCCAAACGAAGAGCATCTCCCCAGCCCGGCCCACAGACGAAAATAACAGCCACTTGGTGAGCATGGGCTGGACATTTTTTTTTTCCTGTCATTAGGACTTTGGAAGTATTTTTGTGTTGGTTCTGGATTGTTGTGTTTGTCTTTGTCGTTTGGAAGTAGACGTAGTCATTGAAGAGGTTGCTATACCCACATCCCATATTAGACTCATGCCTGTAAATCCAGCTGTGGTGGCTCATAACCAGAAAGCTATTCATTTCTTAAACCTCCCCGTCACCTATACAAAAGGAGTGTCTAGGGCACAATAAAGGCCAGAAATGGTATGGACCTAACAGAAGCAGAAGATATTAAGAAGAGGTGGCAAGAATACACAAAAGAACTATACAAAAAAGTTCTTCACAACCCAGATAGTCATGATGGTGTGATCACTCACACTCACCTAGAGCCAGACATCCTGGAACATGAAGTCAACTGGGCCTTAGGAAACATTACTATGAACAAAGCTAGTGGAGGTGATGGAATTCCAGTTGAGCTATTTCAAATCCTGAAAGATGACACTGTGAAAGTGCTGCACTCAATACGCCAGCAAATGTGGAAAACTCAGCAGTGGCCACAGGACTGGAAAAGGTCAGTTTTCATTCCAATCCCTAAGAAAGGCAATGCCAAAGGATGCTCAAACTATTGCACAATTGCACTCATCTCACACGCTAGTAAAGTAATGCTCAAAATTCTCCAAGCCAGGCTTCAGCAATATGTGAACCGTGAACTTTCTGATGTTCAAGCTGGTTTTAGAAAAGGCAGAGGAACCAGAGATCAAATTGCCAACATCCGCTGGATCATCAAAAAAGCAAGAGAGTTCCAGAAAAACATCTATTTCTGTTTTATTGACTATGCTAAAGCTTTTGACTGTGTGGATCACCACAAACTGTGGAAAATTCTGAAAGAGACGGGAATACCAGACCACCTGACCTGCCTCCTGAGAAATGTGTATACAGGTCAGGTAGCAACAGTTAGAACTGGACATGGAACAACAGACTGGCTCCAACTAGGGAAAGGAATACATCAAGGCTGACGTGGACTGTGACCATCCAGGCTTCTTTGTCCATGGGATTCTCCAGGCAAGAATACTGGAGTGGGTAGCCTTCTCCAGGAGATCTTCCCAACCCAGGGATCAAACCCAGACCTCCCGCATTGCAGGCAGATTCTTTAGCATCTGAGCCACCAAGGAAACCCAAGAATACTGGAGAGGGTGGCCTATCCCTTCTCCAGGGGATCTTCCTGCATTGCAGGTAGATTCTTTATGAGCTAAGCTACCAGGGAAGCCCAAAAGTGATACACACAGTGATATAAATAACCCTTGAAAGCAATTATTCTGTTTTGATATTATCCTGTATCCCTGAACAGGAAGTAGGAGTTTTGAGTCAGCCACCTGGTACCAATGAAAGTGAAAGTGTTAGTCGCTCAATTGTGTCCAACTCTGTGATCCCATGGACTGTAGCCCACCAGGCTCACCTGTTCCTGGGTTGCCACTTCCTTCTCCAGGGGATCTTCCCTACCCAGAGATCGAACCCATGTCTCCTGCATTAGCAGGTGGCTTCTTTACCACTGAGCCACCTGCGAAGCCCACAAAGACCCAGCACAGCCAAATAAGAAAATAATTTTTAAAATAAATTAAAAAAATAAAAGGAAAGTCTAGCAAGTGCATCTCCTCCCCACCCTGTCCAGCAGGGCCTCCTGCAGAGCCAGGATCAGGCTGGGACCAAGCACTAGGATGCCTAGAAAGGCATCCTCAGTCCAGCTGGAGTGACAGCTGTGACTGTAAGAGGTGCCTCTGTGGGGCTGGACCGGGTCATTTCCATGTTCATACCCATGATGCACCTGGGCAGCAGTCAGGCCTTGGGCCCCAGAGCTGTCAGCTCAGTGCCCTCTGCAAATACTAAAATGAGTTAAATTATTCATTTATTTCTTTAAAAGTACACAGGGTTCAACCACCACAAAGCCCACTTTTGATCTGCTTCCTGACACGCAGGGCTCAAGTCAGCCAGGTCTTGTGCAGGCCAACAGACACATCTTGTTAAGTCTTACCCAGCAGATGACGCTCAATGGGACGGTGCTAGAGAAATCCAGGCTGGGGAAGGTGACTGTCTACTCCAGGCCCTATTTCCAAATGCAGTGCATGATAAGAAGTGGTGCAGAACTATAACCCTCAGTTGTAGGAACATCTTTGTACTTTGTTCTTCAAAGGAAGAATGTTTTCTGGCATGTTGCTACCTGAGGAAAAAAAAAATACTCCCCTAATTTCTACATATGCATGCCTCTCACACTGATGCGTCTCATTTCTCATTGCAGTGCATGTTGTCACAGGACCATTAAATAATTTATGCCTTTAATACATTTATCAGCTCTCCTGTGTGTGTGTGTGTGTGTGTGTGTGTGTGTGTGTACGGATCCTGTGTGCCAGTGTCAAAGATGTCTTCTCTATTACAGGAAAGCAAGCAACCTCTTGGGTCATTCTCCACCATGAAATAAACTTTGCATCTTATGCATCAAATGAGTAAAAAGTGGTAACAGGTCCCTGTTCTTTACACAAAATGAAGTTCTCGTTTACACCAGAAAAGGAGTCGAACTAAGCATTTTACCCTACATATCTTCTGAAATTGCTCCCCTTCCTTCTTCTTTTCTAAGGAAGGTCTCTGTTACTCCATGTCAGCTGTAAAGGGAAAATGGCTCCTCAGTTTCAACTTGTTCTCTTTACGCTGCATTTTCTTTGCTCCCGCCTCGGAATGTTTACCATGCCTGTCATCAAGAACAGCTTCGGAGCACCCAGTAGTGCCAAGGGTGGGACCAGGTGTGTGTGTTTGGCAGTCCTCGCCTCCACGGCTGCCCACAGGCTCCAACTTGGATTCAGCCGTGGTGATCATTCACACCCTTGTGGCAGCAGCATGTCGGGGTGCTACCAGCAAAGACGACAAGCAGCAATAGTGAGCACCAGGGCAGCAGCTGCTGTGGGCAAAGGCAGGTGACTGCACCTGGCCCGTGTCAACTTCCTGCTCCAGCCACCGCCCTCCACCCACCGTTCTCATTCGGAAGGCTTTTGTGTCTCACTGGTACCATGAAAGAATTGCCAGAATGATACAATCTTAGAGGAAGGGATCTCAAAAACATGTAGTTGGACCTGCTTGCTTTAAAGATAAGGAAGTGGAAGCCCTGAGGGTGTAAGTTTCTTGGCCATGCTCATGCAGGTGGTTATTGGCAGAGTAATGACTGGAATCAAGTCATTGAAGCCATTTTCTAATGATCTTTCTGCTGTACCCGTGACTTTTCAACAATTGTTAGCACAATCCACAGTATGGAATAAATTTTACATCATCACCCACAGTATTACAGATATGCACAACACAAAATCTCACAAAACAGTAGTTATCTTTACTATATGTGATATACTCTAGTATTTTCTCTTATAGTATATTCATTTTAAAAGAGCCTGGAGATTGCTTGGCAGCATGTGTACTAAAACTGGAACAATACAGAGAAGATTAACATGGCCCCTACACAAGGATAACATGCAAATTTTCCCCATTTTTTTTTCACATTTACCAAATGTTCTTTTTCTTTCCAGGGATAATATTTATAGGTACACAGTCAAATAATTTGCATTTTTCCTAATTAGATACATCTACTGAATATCTAGGAAGGTGGAGTTGAAATAGGTATAGAGAGGGGTCCCCTCCAGCTCGAACCTGTCATATGCCCGATCAGGAATAAGCTTATTGTCTGATCTGTCCTTAATTCTGAAAAGGCAGAATGATCTAGCAGAAAGAACACTGGGTCTAGTCCTGGCTCCACCATCTTGCAAGTGTGTGACTTGGGGTGAATTTTCTCTGGGTTCTGCTATCTCAACTGCAAGATCAAGCTGTTGTTAATTGACAGGAGTTCTGAGAAGGGAACACAATAATGCAAATGAATGCAATAAAAAGCTCTATCCACAAGACTTGTCCTGGAACAGCGATGGTTTTAAATTCTCACATTTCAGAGAAATATGGTGTCTCAAGATGTTTCTGGATTCTCATCAAAACACCTGCATAATGTATTATGAATAAATTTGGTATAATAAAGGAAAACTAAGCCCTGGAACTGACTCATTTTTAAATGCTTTTGCAGGTGTTTAGAGAGGAGGAGTTGACCCTAAATCTTGAAGATGTTCAGCCTCAGAAAAGGAGAAGTCATTGAGGTCAAAGATGAGTCTCTGCTCTTGAAAGGAAAAGGTGATCAGTCACAAATTGAAAATCATAATCAAGGAAGGTTACTGTCAGTGAGTACGAAGAGGAAGAATTGAGTACTATAAAACAATCAGATGCAACAGCCATGCTGAAGACTGGTGGAACATGTGGGGTGGAATGAATGAGAGGAAAGAGTTCCAGATGCATTCAGTGCTGCCCAGCTGCTTTTGAAGAAGCCATCTTTCTAGGAGGTGGTTTGGTTGGGTTCATCATATTCCAGCTTTGGACACACCAAATCCAATAAATTTTTTTTAAAAAACTGCTATAGAAATTATTTTTGTTAAATATTCAAAATGTCTGCAATAACATAACCTTGCCCAAAGTGACAGTTAAAAGGATCCTTGACAGCTAAGAACGTTCGTCAAAGCCAATTCAGAAGCTGGTGATGATGCTCTGCTTGGAGATATGACTAAGGAAAAAAAAAAAAAAAGGCATCACCGGTCCTACTAAGGTACTGAGAGCTGCCTCATGGCTGTTTCTGCTGTGTGAAACAGAGCAGAAGTTGTAGCAAAGATACTGAAGAGGGGGCGGATCCTGCATGGCCAGAGTGGGTGGAGGTGGTGTGGAGGTGGTGTGGAGGTGGCGTGTTCTCAGAGCTGCATTTCTCACCAGTAACTTCAGAGAAATCACTTGAAAAAAAAAAAAAAGACCAAAGAAAAGGTTACAGGTTTCAGTTAGGGGTATCGGCTGACAAAGTGCATGATGGTTTACGGCTGTCATGGTGCACGCCCACAGATAACATATTTTGTGTTTTTGAATGAAAAGACATTTGTACACTCTCTTAAAAAAAATGTCAGCTATGCTTACCACATTTATTCCACAACCCACCCAATAGAGCATTTGATATCAGCACACCCGTGGTGCAGAGGGGTGAGCCCTGAGTGTGGGCAGTGTGCCCTCTTTCCCCACAGACACCTCCAGCCTGTCTCATTTGCTCCACCAACACCTACTCCTATTGCACCCTCTGAAACTTCTGTTCCATGGTGAGAAATCCTCCCCTGACTAGTGGGGGAAGCACTCCTTTCTCTTCCTGTTTCCTTTGGAGTCTGGTTCTCTCAGCCATCAACTCACCATCCCACTCCACTGCTCCCAGACTCCCAGGGATGGGGAAGGAGATCTGTGTCCTCTTGACCCCTTGGAGACAACATTGCTCTTCCACCTTCATATAAATCCCTCCTTCCCTCCTCACGCCACCTGTTCGCCCACTGTGAGTGAGTGAAAAGTCGCTCAGTTGTGTCCAACTCTTTGCAACCCCATGCACTATATAGTCCATGAAATTCTCCAGGCCAAGAATACTTTAGTGGGTAGCCTTTCCCTTCTCCAGGGGATCTTCCTGACCCAGGGATCGAACCCAGTTCTCCCGCATTTGCAGGCGGATTCTTTACCAGCTGAGCCACAAGGGAAGCCCAAGAATACTGGAGTGGGTAGCCTATCCCTTCTCCAGCAGATCTTCCCAGCCCAGGAACTGAACCAGGGTCTCCTGCATTGCAGGCGGATTCTTTACCAACTGAGCTATCAGGGAAGCCCACGACTGCCCCCAAACCTCCCACTGGCATCTTGGTGGCTTACCACCTTCTTTTCTATCCTAGAGCCTCCCATCAACATGGCACTTCCGTATCTATATGGACCATCACTACCCTCCCCCCTTCATTCACTCCTTCCTCTGGTTACAAATCTGACTTTGGAATAACATAGCATCATCCCTGGTGGCTCAGAGGTTAAAGCATCTGCCTGCAATGCGGGAGACCTGGGTTCGATCCCTGGGTCAGGAAGATCCCCTGGAGAAGGAAATGGCAACCCACTCCAGTAGAGAATGGGGAGTGCCTGGAGAATCCCGTGGATGGAGGAGCCTGGTGGGCTACAGTCCTCAGGGTCGCAAAGAGTCAGACACAACTGAGTGACATCATTTAGCATCATCCCACTAGTGGTGTCCTCCACCTTCCATCCCCCGTTCTGTCCATTTCCCCTCATTCTCTCAGCTCTCTTGTGGTTTGGCTTTGTTCCCCATCCAACCTAGACTCTAGGGACGAGAGCTTCAAGCACTCTATTGACAATCTAGACCAACGGTCACGAATAAATAAATTCATAATGTACATCCAAAAGTGATATAGGAGAAATAATCAGGCACATATCTCTGACATTCACTCATTCATTCATTCATAAATTGCATACAGTTTACTATCAGATCAACATTTTCTTCTTTTTAAAATTTACCATAAATCATAAAGAATCTGCCTACAATGCAGGAGACCCTAGTTCAATCCCTGGGTTGGGAAGATCCCCTGGAGAAGGGAAAGGCTATGCACTACAGTATTTTTGTCTGGAGAATTTCATGAACAGAGGAGCCTGGTGGCGACAGTTCATGCAGTCGCCAAGAGTCAGACACAACTGAGCGACTAACACACACACACAAATATAAGGGCATTAATGGCCTCGTAAGAGTTTCAGTATTCTCTACCCATTCCCGGTGGATCATTTCACACAGGCCCTGGAGGGAAGCACATGCCAGTCTCAGAACCACAGCCCCAATCCCCATCTCTCTCCCCACTGTCACATCCATCCTGAGAAACCAACCCGGAACCCATCAGCCACGGTGTTCCGTTCTCTTCCAAGGGGCTGCATGATGCTGGTGGCCAGCTGGGTCCCCAGGCAGCTTCTGTAGACTTATCTTTCTCTTCAAGGCCCTGTCACTGAAAGCCTCAAGGGCTAAAGCCAAGCCTGTTGGCAAGAAAACTTCCTGCCTCTTTGTACTACCAGCACCAAGGACAGTCCTGGCACTTGCCCTCGATCCTCAGCGTCTGATGCATTGCATGGTGCACACACGTGGCTTCTCCATCACTCTGGGCCACACGGTGGCAAAGGCATGAAGAACATACAGAGAAAACCCAAGAGGTCAGGGGTTCCATTTGGGCACAGGCCTGGTTCAGAAGCTGTACGAGGGCCACTTGCCCCCACAGCACCTGTCTGCCCAGCATGACCCAACAATAGACCAGGCCTTCAGAAGCCAGACACACCACAGCTGACCGGGCTCTTGTTAGGCCACATGTGACTGAATCAGTTTAATTAAAGCCCACTGCACACCCACACTGTTCCAGAGGGTTGCTATGGAGACAGGAAATAGGGCCCCTCCAGACAAACTTCTCTTTACTCGCAGGCTTGGAGAAGCCTGGGCTCAGGACACCTCCATCTCCTTCTGACTCCAGCTCATAGAAGGATTCCTTGGCTATCACAGGGTGGAGGTGGGTGAGAGAGGGACAAATCTTGGAGAAAGCAACACTGAAGAGGCCCGGGACACTGATGCCAGAGCAGCGCTTAGGAAAGGTGATGATGAGAGCCAGAGTGTGCTGGTGGGTGGGCTTTCCTCTCTGGCCAGAAGGAATCTTTTGCATTTTCCCCACCACCGCTCCCCCCTCCCCTGCCCCCTGCTCATTACCTGGAGATGCAGGCCCAGGTGAGCAATGTCTGCAGGACACGCAACAGCTACCGTACTTTCTCAGGAGGGTAAAGAGGATTCAGAAAAAAATCCCTCACCTCCTGTCAATTCTTTCATCTTCTCTTCCTCCCCTCCCCAGCCCAGTGTTTCACATCCAGTGATCCATGACTGACCCCTGCCTCAGAGTCACTTTCAGGCCTATTTAAAATGCAGATTCCTGGGCCTCCGTCAGACTAAATCAGAAACTCTGAAACCAGAGTCATGAAGTCTGCCCAACTACTCCTTGTTAATCCACACCCACCTCTCCACCTTACCACCATTCCCATGTGCCCCCCACTCCTCAGGGCATCATAATGATGCCAATGGGGACTGAAAGGGAAGGTCCTGGGCAGGAATGAGATCCCCTGGGCTCTCACCTTCCTGCGCTGACCATGAGTGTCTCCTTTACTAAGCTTCATTTTCACCTGTGACATCTCACATGGCTCCTCAGGGCCCTGCTTAAATTAAGTTGGCCTACTTGTCACAAATGAATTCTGGGCAAGCTGGGGTCTTAATACCTTGACCTCAAATAAAGTCACCAGGAGGAAACCTAGTAAATCAGGGAGCTGAGATCTGACATAATGTTGATCTCTTCTGGGCCAAAACTACCGTCTACTATCAGGTCTCTGGTAATGGGCTTGCAAAGATGGAAATGTTAATCAGTGCTAAGCAAGAGTCACAAATGATAAAGACCAGTGCCATCTACTCACCTCCAGGGGATGGGTGTGAACTTGAGATAACTATGACCATGAAGCTCTTGAAACCCAAAGACAGTTCTCTGAACCGTTCCTCCGCTCACGGAATTTCCCTGGCGCCAGTCCCTGTGCAGCTCTGACAAGCGAGCTATTTTTGTAAGTGAACAAGTACAGTGATTGTTATCTGTGCTCTGAATCAAGGATAAAAAGGAACGGTGAGAGGGAGAGAGAAGAGTGTGAGAGAGAAAAAATGGAGGCGAGATGCAGAAATACAGAAACATAGGAAGGATACTGGAAACCAGAAGAAAAGGAGCCAAGTGCCCTTCCCGGGAGGAAGCAGCCCGGAAGGAAGGGTGAGACTCCAAACGGCCAGGTGACACCTTGGCAACCATACGACAGCGCCTCCCTCTGGTCTCACAGGATCCTGGAGCGGCTAATAATGACGTACTCAAAGGGCTTCGCAAAAGGTCAAGTGCTACGCGTTCAGGGTCCAGATCCCTGTTTGTGACCCTTTCCAACAGCCCCAGCCTAAGACCCGGACACTACAGACCACGTGGCGAACCAGCAAACACTTTTCCATTAAGCAGATCCCGATCTACTCTTCCGGCACCAGATTACCTAGGGACCTTAATAAGGATGCTACTTTAGCAAGAAACTGAAAACGAGTAGAAAACACTCCCTCAGAATATGTTGAAACCCTCCTGTAACACACCACTCCACCAAGAGCCCATGTTCCACATATGTTTTAATGCATTTATACATTTTTGTTTTGAGATCAGCAAGGCCTGAGCCACAGCTTCCTGCGTTCTGCCTTGTCAGCATGAAAAAATTTGTTGCCCTAGGCCCCTTCAGTTTCCTCTGGGGCTCTCCTTCTCAGAGTTTGACTAAGATGAGAAGTTTACCCCACAAGGTAATAGACTGTTCTCGGTTCTGATTCAACCCTTGGGCTTCCTGTCATGAAGCAGCTTTGCGGAGGTGTGCTTGCCACCACGACCTGACCACAAGAGGGAGCCAGAGAGCAGCGAGGGCCCAACATTCCAGCCCCGCCCCCCGCTCCGAAGAGCCGAGTCCCAGTCCCTCCTCCTTCCCAGCAACTGGGAAGCTTAACAGTCCTTGTGGATCCACTGAAACAAACATGTCACCTTTATTGTACGGTTCCTTGGTAAACTCCTATTTTCTTCTTTCTCAAGTTTGGGTAGAAAACAAAACAATTAATTTAAAAAGCAGCACAGGAGAGCCCAAACATTATTTATGTCTCTAATTATCTCATTCTAGTGGGTATTTTAGTCCCTGTCTGGTCAAGACATTAATTATCTTCATAACTACAGCAAAAGTTAAATAATAAGCACCCAAGGCTCCAGCACGAGTGTAATGTGCAAGCCTAAATGAACTTATACATTTTATTAATGGATGCTTTATACAACTCCATATATTATAAATCAAACAAGAAACCTATTTCTAGCTTTTAAGGGTGCAGAGGAAAAGCTTTAACATTATCGAGGATAATTTTTATTAAGTTTAAGACTCCTTTTTTTTGCAATAATGAGACTGTTATGAGGATAATTTAATCTAGTTTGTCATGAGGCACCCTGGCTTGTTAAATAAGTTAATAAATGACTGTGCATTAATCAAAGTGACAAAGCTATGAAGAGCAGGGGATGGGAGACAATTCTGGTGATAGTATTAATTAGTATTTAATTAGAAACTTAGGGCCCATAAATAAAAAAAAAAATCATGGTAGAGACATTTATGCAAATTGCTAGCAGCCTGCAGTAGAGTTAGCTTTGCTTTAAAGAAACACGATTTTTTTCTCCTAGCAGACTGTACACAGCAGCACTGCGGCCACATCACGTGGCTTAAACGAGCTCGTCTTTTGTTTCCAATTTGTTCCAATTACAGGCCTGTAAATTCAAATCATTCTTTTGACTGTGTTGATTGAAATGTGGAGTTTCACAATTTCTACTGGGAGTTATTTAAAAAAAAAACATAAGAAGAAATGTTTTAGAGAAGTAAAGTGTTTCAGATTTTTTTTTTTCCTCTGCTGTTTTAATTAAGATATGTGCCACCATTTCCTAAGAACAATTGTGGCTTCCATTTGGTACCCAAACAATGCCTCCTTTCTAATCCTGGTGAGCTGTAACTGGGTTTCGTTATGTGATATTATATTGGAGACTGCATGGGCTCAACTGCCATCGTTTTTATTATAATCATAGCACTTTTCCCTTTTCTCTCAATCACATGCTTTGATAATGGGCAATTTTTGATGGCCCCAAAAGATAATAACCATTTGGTTCTGAACGTCACCGCTTTCCTAGGGTACATGTCCTCTTTTTCAGACTTTATTATTTGTTGCATTTATTCAAGAAAGGTTATCCACAGTAAAAACTGCTTTTTCTATTCAACAGTCTATCTCTGTCATGGTTCATTTATGTGTGAGCATGACGGACTGAAACCCGTATTATCCACAGCTGACAAGTGTCAGGCCGACAGTTCAATCAGCCCTTCCTTAAGATGATGCCCAGGGCCCTGTGTTTGAAGTAGGACAATAAAGCAGGCAACACAATCAGGGTCAAGCTGATCCAATCCCTGTATATAAAGGGGATTCTGCCTAATAACACAGTGCGATTTTTTTCCCCCTCTCCAAACACATTAGTCCTTAAACAGTGACTTGGCCCTTAAGAAAATCTGTGACTGACATGAAAATGCTGAAGTTTTAACGCGGTTGGTTTATCCATACCCTCATGGGGCCACTGCTTTGTGCAGACTGGTTTTGTCAAAGTCAGAAAAATAATATATTCAGTGTCTGATCATTTTTAGGGAGCTATTTGAATGGGATCTTAAGTCAGACATCCTGATGTTGACACAGGGATCAGTTTCTTGTCCTTTTGTTTTACATATGTGGAACAGATCATTTGCATCGGCTAATAAAAATTAAATCTCCGACAAAACCACACAGTAGTGAGCTCCCTTCAGCAACATTCCACCATTTCCTCCACCTGCTTTGGAAGCAGAGTTTCTTGGTGTTTTTTGATAGGTCTTTCTAGAACAGACTAGAATGCAAACATAATCTTAAAAATCAGTGCTCTCTCAGTTTGAGCAACACTTCAACTCAAACACGCATGAAGCCACGCGTGCATGGTCAGTTATGGCCAACTCTTTGTGACCCCGTAGTCCACCAGGCTCCTCTGTCCATGAGATTTCCCAGACAAGAATATTGGAGTGGGTTGCCATTCCTTCTCCAGGGGATCTTCCTGACCCAGGGATTGAACTCATATCTCCTGCATCTCCTGCATTGGCAGGTCGATTCTTTACCACTGAGCCACTGGGGAAGTTTAGGTCTGAAACCATTTTACTGCAAATCCTACCAACTAACAGCAGAGCCAAAGTCAACCAAAGGCTAATAGTCTGCAGAGGGCCCCTTGGAGGGGTCAGGAGACTATTACCTTTGCTCTTCTCCAGACTTTGAACCACTGCGGAAGGCAGCAGGCAGGGAAGAAGTGCTCACCTACCTGATAGTGAAAATGAAAGTTGCTCAGTCGTATCTGACTCTTTGCGACCCCATGGACTATACAGTCCATGGAATTCTCCAGGCCAGAATACTGGAGTGGGTAGCCGTTCCCTTCTCCAGGGGATCTTCTCAACCCAGGAATCAAACCCAGGTCTCCTGTATTGCAGGCAGATTCTTTACCAGCTGAGCCGCCAGGGAAGCCCCACCTACTTGATAGGTGCCTTGGATGGGGAGGAAGCCAATGACCCTCTGAAAGCTTCATAAAGCTTTTGCCCTAGAAGGTACCATCAAAGAGAACATTGAAAGCAACCTCCAGGCTTTATGGATGAGGGAGGCTCAGAGACATTCGTGACTGCCAGTGTCAAGGAGCTTGGCAATGGCAGTGGAAGGGCAAAGTTAACAACAACAACAGAATCCTCCATATTTGCTTCTCATTATCTGGTATTACTGGGCAGACCCAAGGTAATGTAGGAAGGACTGCTGAGAAGCAGAAGTCCAAAACCAGACGGTGAGTAATGGCATCCAGGGTTACCAAATAAGACCTTATATCGATCCCTTTCTTGGACAGTTCTGGAACTTTTAAGTAATATATTATTATTTTTTAATAAATTTATTTTTCAATGGAAGGATAGTTGATTTACAATATTGTGTCGGTTTCTGCCAAACATCAACATGAATCAGCCATAGGTATATCTCCTATGCCTCCTCTGTCTTGAACCTCCTTCCCACCATCCTCTCCATCCCACCCCTATAGGTTGTTACAGAGCCCCAGTCTGAGTTCCCTGAATCACACAGCAAATTCCCACTGGTTATCTATTTTACATATGGTAATGTATATGTTTCCATGTTACTCTACACATTTTTTGTTTGTTAGCTATTCTCCATTTATTCCAGTTACAATGTCCTTCCATTTATAATGTCCATCCATTTAGCCACGCTTGCTGGCCCACTCTGGCCCGGCAGACCACATCATCCAGGCTCTCTTGGTGGTTAGAGGTCGTGGGGAGGCACTGACAACAGTCAGCCAAAGGCGGGAGGAGAGAGGCCAGAGGGTCCCTTCCTTCCTCACTCCCTCTTGATTGGCTATCTCTGAAGACAATGGCCCCTCCAGCCCCCTGCTTCCACCAAGCCCCAACTCCAGGGCTCCAGCTCTCATGAATACAGACTTGTGGGTTTCTTCCTCCAGCTCCAGCCCCTTAGTCCTGGGGGCTGAGAGTTTCCCATTGTGGCTAATTTCTTGGTACCTCTCTGTCTCCTGTTTGTTCACCCAGCCCTGCCCATACTTCCGAACACAGTCCTTTCTTTAAAGTTACCTTTGGAACCATCTCACGTGAACTGTTTTCTGCCAGGACCCTGACTGATACGTTGAATTACTCAGCTTCCACTTGCTGTTCCTACTTCTCATCCAGTAGTCTTTAACATACTTTGGAATCTCATAGAGAATCTGATGAAAGATATGAGCTCTCTCCCCAGAAAGCAAATTCACTTACACACATGTGCTCAAGATTTTGTGTGCAGTTTTAAAGTGTTCCCAGACTCCTTAAAGACTTTCTACAAATCTTCTAGGCAGGCTGTAGAAACTCCAATCCATTCTCTCACCTCTGCTAAGCGAATCTTCCCAGAAAACCTATTTCTTCCATTTGACCATGTTCTCATCAAAACTCTCTAGTGGTGTCCTACCAAGCACCATAAAGCAAGAAGCCCGAGTCCTCAACAAAGTGTCCCAGGATCAATCTGACAAGTTAGCAGCATGCTTGAGCCATTTCTTACCAGCTCACAAGAGACTATTAAATTTTCAAAGCCAGTTGTTAAACACAGCATTATTCCAAATTAGATTATATAAGCTTACAACTAAATGTCTTTATTAAAAATAAGGGTACTATGGACTTCCCTGATGGTCTAGTGAGTGAGACTCTACCTGCCAATGCAGGGACCATGGGTTTGGTCCCTCGCCCAGGAAGAGTCCACGTGCCATGGGGCAAGTAAGCCTGTGCACCACAGCTATTGAGCCCACGTACCTACAGCCCATGCTCCGCGGAGAAGCCACCACAATGAGAAGTAGCCCCCACTCTCCCCAACTAGAGAAAGCCTTTAGACAGCAAAGAAGACCCAAATATAAATAAATAGAGGTAATAAAGATAAATACTCAAAATGTGTTGCTCTCTAATGATCTCACTACTATCTGTGCCCTTGAGGTTGTCTATCCTGCCTGAATGGTGGAAACACTACATAGTGAGGTACTGTTGTGCAAATCTTCCCAACTCCATGATGGCTTATAGAATATTTACATCATGGAAATTAGCAAACACTCTGAGTCAGGTAGAATCTAGGCAATCTGTGTTGATTGTCTAGATCAGGGCTTGGCAAGCTGCAGCACACAGGCCAAATCTGGTCTACAGTCTGCTTTTGCATGATCCACATGTTTCTACATTCTTACAGGATTGCTTTAAAACTTTTTAAATTAATTTTAAAAAAGAAGAGGAGGAAGAGACTGTGGTCCACAAAGTGTAAAATATTTACTCTCTGGCTCTTGCCTGGAAAATTTTGCCAACCCCTGGTCTAGACCTTAGAAAGTGATGGATAAGATGTTAAGAATGCAAATTAAACTTAAAGGTGTATCCTGCCTATAATCATTACACTGTGAATGGCACAAAATTAAGGAGATGTTCTTCCAGTATTTGAAAGCTATGACCCCATCAGCCAAAGTCTTTCTCATCACTGATGAACAAGTGAAGTTTCTACATACATCTTCATTGTTTCATGTTCATCCTCTCTGTCAATGAAAGTGAAACGTCAACCAGCATTCATGTTGGGACTATCCTCATGAGCCAATGGCAACCAAGCATTCATTTGCAGTCTGATTTTGTAAAATCACAACTGAATCATGGCCATAGGTTAACTACACACACACGAGTTCAGCAAGAAACAATAACAACAAACAAACAGGAAAGCATTATCTGAGAATCAATGGGCTAAAGAGTATTTTGTAATAAAGAGTATTGTATATTTTATTATCATTTGGTTTTTTTTCCCTAGAAAGCCAGTTATTAAACTTCTACCAGCACACTATTGACCCCACTCCCAGAGCCTAACTGGTCTGGATGATGACCTTGGCACTGGGATTTTAAAAACTACCCCTGAGTTATTCCAATGCATAGCCAATACTGAGAATAAGTGGCCTGGGGAGAGATCAAAGTCCAGGAAGCAGAATCCCCTTAAGGTTTTGTTCTCTTTAATCAGAAAGACCACTTGAATCTGAACAAGGAGGTGCTGGGAGCGAGCACGAGGCGGGTGTTCTGGGGCAGGGAGGGGAGGGTCCTCCAGGAACTAGACACACATCACTGGGCTGACTTTTTTCCAATTTCTCAGACGAGAATTTTCCTGGAGCAGTGTTGTCACAGTCTCCTGGACACGCCACTATCACTTCCTCTCCCAAGTTATTCTCACTATAAATCCACCAAAGGTCCCCTTTCCTCTCCTGTCTCCCACCTGAACCTTACCATCCCTCCCGTGCCAGCTTAGATACCCTCTTTCCCCTCAGAACTTCTCCAGGGGTGACAGGCTGGTCCATCTCCCTCTAGTCTCCACTGACTCCTTGTTAACAAAACCCTGATTTATTTTTGGGTTCAATACTGTGCCCAATTCAATACTGTTTCCAGGCCTCCCTTGTAACCAAAGTGGCCGATGTGACAATTTAGCTAATGAGACCTCAGCTGAAGCCTGCTGAGGATTGAGGGCAGAGCCTGGGCTTTCTGGATAGAACTGCCAGATTCAGACCCTGCCCCTGGTCTTCTCCAGCAGTCATGTCCAGAGCATGAGGCCATCATCCATCTCCAAAGGATGGAGGAGGACAAAAACAGCCGAGCCACACCACCAGTTCCCAGCTGCTGGCCTTTGGAGGTCTTGTTCTGTGAGGAAAACAATTCCCTCACTGTTCAAGCCATTCCTGGTTGGATATTCTGTGGCTGCAACCATACGAAATGCCAGTGCAGCCATCCTGCAATGACTGCCCTGCCTGTAACTCTGTACAACTACAGATTTGTTCTACTCCACCTAGAACAGCCATCTCTAATGTGTAAATGGGTTAAGTCCCAGATATTTTCCTATTGGAATACAGTTGCTTTACAATGTTGTGTTAGTTTCTGCTGTACAATGAAGTGAATCAGTCAAATGCATCCCTATATAGTATGTGAATCAGTAAGTGATGTGAATATACGTGAGTATAGTAAGTGAATCAGTCAAATGCATACTTCCCTCTTGGACCTCCCTCCCATCCTCTCTCCCACCCCGAAGTCCTTACAGAGCACAAAGCTGAGCTTCCTGCACTGGACAGCAGCTTCCCAGTAACTATTTTATACAAGGAATGTCAATGCTATTCTGTCAATTCATCCCACCTTCCCCTTGCCTTCTCCCCCACCTCACGTTTAACTATAAACCAGTTGTTTGAAATTTGGGTGCACTCTCCTTATAAGACTAGACTATTCTAGAAAATACAGAACAAAGGTTTGTAGTAGTATGTCAACTCCTGGCATCATCAAAGTGATTAGAAACAAGATTCAGGCAGAGTTAGGCTCACATAGCTTCATAAAGAAGTTAGATCTCCTGCAGAGATTTGTAAACAGGAAGGAAATCGAGAGCAATGATTCTGAAAGATTTGACTTTTGCCCAGAACTTATTTTTGAGGCAGGAGGATCGTGTGTAGGTACAGCATGAACTCAGCGGGTGTGTGTGCTTGGATTAGAACATAAAGGGCATAGAGCACAGAAAGGCCACATCTTGGACGTGCAAGAGAGAAGAAGCGATGACAGCTGTACCCTGAGCTTAACAGACCACATTAGCGATAGCTATTACATACACGGTTGCATTCTATTTTTGTATCATATTAACGGATATAATATTGGTAATTGTTCTTAATAGAATCACAGAAATGAGAGATGGAAAAGCTGTATGGTATGATGGAATGCTGCTCTTTTACCATTGATCATTATAATAAGCCTGCTCAGTCATTACTTACAAACCATGCTACATCTCTGCCAATGAGGCAGACCAAAATGAGGCGATAAACAAAATTGGTTTCCTTGCTAAATGTGACGCCTAAGTTTTAAGATATTTTGCTGAAGTTTTAAACCGATTGTCAATTAGTCAATGAGCTATGGCAGGCAGTGTATTTCTGGGTAATTAGTGTGTGTCTTAGGGGGGTTATTTGGCATGAGGCTGAGGGCAAAGTAATTTGTATCTCCCAGGAAGTGCGATAATTGCCTCAAGCTGAACCACTTGGAAAGTGTATTAATTCTATTAGGAAACATTTATGTTATTTTATATGGCATCCTGTATATTCATGAAGTATACTCATCAACCATGAATTATTCATTTTGGGGGCATTATCACATGAAGGTGTCCTCCTTGATAGCCAGGAAAAGGACTGGGGTTGTTTGTGCAGTTGGGCAACTCATGCTTTGCTGGAAATGAGTGTTGGGTTTTGAAATTCATCAGAGCTTCCCAGGTGGCACCTTGTTAGGAAACCCCTGGATCCTAGGAGGTTGAGTGGCACCTTAAGAGGGGTAAAGAAAGTCAAAGGTGGTAAGGCCATCTAAACTGGCCATCAGGACACCAGCAGGCTTTCTCATTGGTGCTGGCTCTGTGGCCTGTGGGGGAAGCCTGAGCACTGACAGCTACAGGGAGGATAGCCTTCATCCTGGTACTTTTGGACACTCCCTTTCCAGAACCTGCTCAGGATGTTCAGGGCTCAACAAAGGCAATTATTCATTCAACAAATATTTATGAATGAATGCTCAGACAATGTACAAGTCATCTACTGTTGTGTAATAAATTACTCCCAAACTTAGCAGCCTAAAGCCACACACATTTATTAGCTCACAGTTTCAATGGGTCCAAAGTCATGTTCGGCTTAGCTGGGTCCCCCGCTCTGCAATCTCTGACAAGCCTGCAGTCAAAAGTGTCAGCCCAGAGTCTGTAGTCTCCCCTAAAGGCTCATCTGGAGAAGGATCGGCTTCTGAGTCACTTCCAAGCCCTCAGTTTCTCAAGGGCTGTGGATGGAAGGTCTCAGTTCTCCAGCGGATATTGACCAGAGGCCTCCCCTCCAGCTCCTCTCACTATAGGTCTCTCCAATACAGAAACCGGCTTCATCAAAGTGTGCCAGCCAAGAAGGCCAGGCAAAGGTCGCAGCCTTTTGTAGCTTAATTGCAGGACTGTCATCTCTTTACCTTGTTGATTCAAATCAAATCACCAGGTCAGGAAGGCGGCAGAGGGATAGAGAGAAGTAGGGGCAGGTAAGACCTGTTTCAGAGTTTAAAATTGACCTCTTCGGTAGGAGTATGTATACTGCGAGTTACCAGTTTTCTTCACCCCGGCTCCTCTTTGTCCCTACTTAAGGGAAATGCAAAACAAGTTGAAGAAAGAATCTTGTAACCATCATGCAGAAACAAAGAGGAGGACAGGATAACCCAGTGGAGGGCAAACAGAGAGGGGCTATGTGAGATGGGGTGAGAGGAGGTACAGAGAGGACAGCCCAAGCCCTGCATCTCCAGCTGTATTAGCCTGGCATGCAGCTTCACCTTCCCATGCTCCTGTTTCCTCTTATGTAGAAATATCTGCCTTTCGGGATTATTTGAGAGGATTAAACAACAGCCTGGTACTTTCCTGAAACATCTTGCGCACGGCTCGTTTCCTCACTTCATCCTCGCAGGTCAGAGCTCAAAAGCCCCAAGTCCTCTCCGTCCTTCTGAAGTCTTTAGCTCGCCTCGCAGCCTCACTTACCGATGCCTGTTTTCTTCTGTTCACCCGGCATTCTCAGGGCCCAGGGGAGTTCTTGACATGCAGGGGATCCTCAGTAAGACTTGTGAAGGGCTGCCGAATGTCGTCACCGACCAAGGGCGTCGCTGCACAGGCTGTGTCCCATGTTTTCCAATGCATCACAAACAGTGTGAGGAAATCGGCCTAGGACATAAAGAGAGTCACAGCCGCTAAAATACCAGCACAGTACATTGCAGCGTATACAGGCCTTGCTTGACCACTGTGTGACAAGCCTCGCTGGTGGCTGTCCCCGTTCAGAGGTGAGGCAACGGAAGGCAAAGGGACTTAACAGACTTCTCCGAAGTAGGACTGTGCCTTTACTTGCAAACAGGGCGAAAGTCTAAGAGTTCCTTCCAGTCTCCAGCAGATGTACTGTGAGCCTGCTACAATCCTGCCCGACCTCTCTGAAGCCACAGTCCCTCTGTCTCATCTCCCTTTCCTGCTCTTGGAGGCAGGGGACAGACAGACACTGGGTGTGTTGTATACCCAAACTACACCCTGCAGAACTGCAGAAAGTCAAGCAGCCAGTCATGCGGCTGCCAGTAAACTTCTCCACAATCCAGAATTCCTTCTTTCTTTCTGAAGAACTCACTGTACTTAATCCTACCAATAAAAGTCAAATCCCTTCACCGTGACCCACATGCACTCATCAAACAAGCACTGAGGATCTGCTTGGTGCCAAATATCATGCTAGGAAATGGGACCTATCACATCCAGAAGGAAAAGCAGACCTGAAGTACAAATCACTCTGTAGCTAGTGATATGGTTGGAACTATGTATGAAGGAGAAGTTCAGCGTGATGGGAAAACATAAAAGGAAAGACCACCTGGGACCTGGTCTTGGGGGGGTCATTTAAATGAAGAAAGCTCATTTAAACTGGAGAAGAAAGCAGAACATTCTAGAGAAGAGTATTTAAGAGGTTCCAGGTGGTGCTAGTGGTAAAGAACCCTGCCAATGCAGGAGACATTAAGAGACATGGGTTCAATCCCTGGGTTGGGAAGATTCCCTGGAGGAGTAAATGGCAACTCACTCCAGTATTCTTTCCTGGGAAATCCCATGGACAGAGGAGCCTGGTGGGCTACAGTCCACGGAGTCACAAAGAGTCAGACATGACTTAGCGACTAAACAACAGCATTTTACATACAAACACAAAATATTTTTTGTACAGTATTAATATGCAATGAATTACCCAATAATAAAACTGCAGCTGGAAATTAGGGGGAAGATTTATTTTGTTTTTTCTAAAACCTCCCATGGTTAGTTACCATTTTCAAAAAACAAATCATGTATTTGAATCACCAATAGGACACACACATATAAATTGATCTTTGAAACTGTCACGTCCTTGATGATTATATATAGTTTTCCCCCATACTATCCAAAAGCAGAATGTTCCTATGAAACCTTTCCTAAGCCAAAACAGCATAAAACAAAGAAGCAATTACCTAAGGACACATCTTGCTAACAGATGCACAAATAAACGGAGATAAACCACAGATGCTCACAGACAGTTCAAAGCTACGGTGGCTTAATGCTGAGACACCTAGTGCAGTTCCTGGGGAAGGACCTTGGTCGTGACCTCTGCCTACTGAGGTGTGCACTGCCTGTATACCAAACATTAACATTTTTGCTGTCATAAGAGTGAAAATCCTCTTTGGATTTACCAAAGAGAACAGAATTTCCAAAAGCAGAGGATCCTTTTTTGTTGTTATTCAGTCGCTAAGTCGTGTCTGCCTCTGCAACCCCAGGGACTGCAGCACACCAGGATCCCCTGTCAACTAACATCTCCTGCAGTTTGCTTAAATTCATGTCCACTGAGTCGGTGATGCAATCTAACCATCTCATCCTCTGCTGTCCTCTTCTCCTTTGGTCTTCAATCTTTCCCAGCACCAGGGTCTTTTCCAAAGAGTCGGCTCTTTGCATCAGGTGGCCAAAGTTGTATAGCTTCAGCATGAGTCCTTCTAATGAATATTCAGGGTTGATTTTCTGTAGGATTGACGACTGGTTTGATTTCCTTGCTGTCCAAGGGACTTTCAAGAGTCTTCTCCAGCACCACAGTTCAAAAGCATCATGTATGTCTTATTTCAAAACACCACTCTAAAGTAAAATGTCTTTAATATCCAGTTAAATGTTGTTTTAGTTCGCTTAAATCCAAATACATTTGTTATGCTATGGAAAAACTCAAATAAACTTTTTGGCCAATCCTTCCTTATGAATCCTAGTCTCTACCCAAAAGGTAGAAATAGACCATCAGCAGTTGCATCCTTGTTAGAAGCGAGGCTCTCAGGCCCCACCCTGGAGCTGCAGACTCTTGGTCTGTATTTTAATAAGACCTCCAGGTGATTCAGAGGCACAGAAAAGTGTGAGAAGCTCTCTTCTAGGTTAGGTAGATCTGAACATGGAAAAAGTATTGTTATTATAAAAGACTTTCTTTTTATTTCTCTTCCTCATCACATTAGGACATTGCATTTATCTCTTAATTATAGTAAAAGGTGGGTTATGTTATCAATGAATTTCACCTCAAGAAAGTAAAGTGGGAGTTATAAAATACATTTTAATGAAAGAGGCTGTTGTGTCCAATAGGGTTGAGAATGCTGCTCCAAGATCCCTGGGATTCGGTAACTGGGTGTGATGAACTTGGGAGCATGTAAATGAGAGTAGGTCATCAGGGTCAAGTTTCTCTGAACTTGGCCATTTATAAACTCTAATGGCTCCTAAATCTGTATCTCCAGCCAGTGTCTCACCCTCAGAGCACACTCGACAAATCCCTGCTTTCTAAATATACATTCGCCAGATCACAGAGTAAGTGCCCTGCTGTCTTCTACAGGGTCAAGCCGCTCTCACTTACTTACTCTACAAATGTTTTTCCATCCCCTTCTATGTACCACACAATGTCACAGGGCAGTGAGTAACAGAAAGACAAAGCCTGCTTTTGTGGAACTGACAATAGTCTAAGAAGCCAGAAAATAACTGCACGAAGAGTCAGAACGTGGTAAGTGCATTGAGAGAGGTATAGATGATGCGACAGAGACGACTTCCTAGACATAATATTGAAAGGTCACCAAAAGTCACCTTGGCCCTCTGCACTGCCGAGAAGCCCGCGGCTTCACTCAGGAACTCTCTGGTTCCCCCACACAGTCATTTCAACCTTCTTTATTCTCCTCACATCTGGGCTGCTACACCTGCCCCGCATCAGTTGATCTTGCTTCCTTCTTCTCAAAGTAAAATAAATCATCAAATAGAACCCCTCCTAATTCCCCTCATTTCCTCCTGGCTCCCTTCCTGGTTCAGTCCCCTCTGCTCCTC
Source organism: Bos taurus (assembly GCF_002263795.3). Taxonomy (NCBI): domain Eukaryota; kingdom Metazoa; phylum Chordata; class Mammalia; order Artiodactyla; family Bovidae; genus Bos; species Bos taurus. The sequence continues at coordinate 17,723,784 of NC_037347.1, forward strand.
CAGTTACCATGGCAGCGCTGTTCCTGCTCCTGGAGAGGCCTACCCTCCACCCCATCCCTACTTTCCACCACCTTCTCAGACATCTCTCTACGACACAGACCACTCTCTCCCTCCCCTGTAATTTCCCCTCTACTGGAGCCTTCTTATCAACCTTTAGACAGCCTTCAGGATCTCAGCCATCCAGCTACAGGCTCCTCTCCTTCACAAACAAACTTCTTTAAAAACCAAATGTCTCTGCACCATCTCCACCTCCTTAGCTGCTACTCATTCTTCAACCCACTGCAACCAGCTCTGACCTCACCACCCACAGCAGCTCTTACCGACATGATCACCAACCACCTGCTTGTTACCAACATCAACATGCTCTCCTCTGTCCCTCAAACTTCAGCAGCATTTGACACCACCAACTGGCCCCTTGAAACAGCCTCCTCGGCTCGCTTTCCACAACACCCACCCTGGCCATCTTTCCCTGCCTCTCAGACCTCTCCTTCACAGCCTTCTGTATGGAGTCTCATCTCTTAGAGCTGGGGTTCAGCCCAAAGCCCTCCTCGCTCTCAAGAAACATTTTCTCTGCATTTGACCATTTATAGCCTTTAACGATCCTTAAATATATAGCTGCAGCCCAGGTCTCCCTCTTGCACAGCCTTCCAGACCACTCCGTTTGGATGTCTCAGACTCAGAATATCCAAAACTAACTTACTATTTCCTGCCCCACCTGTTTTTCATTCCTTGACTGTGCGTCATCTAATGGCAATACCGTGTACCATTTCCTCGGGTTAGGCACTGAGGCAACGTCCGTGACTCTTCCCACACATCCACCAAATCAGCCACCTCAAATCCATGCTTTGCACTACAGCTGGAGTCATGTGACACGTGAACAGGATGCCTTCTCCCCCCTGTTTAAAGCACTCCCGTGGTTTCCTCGTGGTTCTCAGGGTAAATCCCAGCCACCATGAACTCCTTCTAACGCTTCACTATTTCTCATCCATTCTCCAACCTTGGATAGTTTGACCCCAGTCTGACCTTTCCCAAGGTACTCTTACCTCCACAGCTGTTAGAAGTGCTGATGGATCCCCAACTACAAACAAGACCAACCCAAATATCTTCATGTATCAGATTATCTCAGGAAAACCATGGAGCACTCAGAATGGCTAGAATATTGTTCACAATGACTGGAGTACATAAGTGTCCCTCAGGGTGGGGCAAGAAATAATCTGGGGAAATGCATTGAACCAGATCACAAAGAGCCTTGAGCACCCAAGTGCAAAGTCTAAACTCAGCCCCAGAGCAATGGAGAACATGCCTCTGCAAAGGCTGAAGCAGGCGAGGACTTTGTGCGGCAGCCACATTGGTGCCCACATCACCTCATCTCAGCAGCGGTGGGCAGGTCACTGAGGGTGCAGACTCTCCTTGAGAGACAGTCTCAAGCCTCAGGCTTAGGCCACGCCCATGTCCACTTTCTGCCTCGGGAGTTCTTCAGAACCAAACATCACAAAATGTGTAAAGATGCTCCAGTTCCCAACAGCTTGAGAGTAAGAAAGCAGGAGGAAGCAAGGCTGAGCCCAACATTCAAGCCTGAGTGACTGAGAAGATGAAGGTACCATTGAGAAGAAACAGAGAGGGCCTCACTGAGAGGCAGCTTGAGCTGAGAAAGCCTGTGAGCAGCAGAAGAGGAGGAGGGGACCAGCCAGAGGGGGTAAAAGAAGCGCCTGAGGAAGTCCAATCTGCCTGGTAGAAGAGTAGGGAGAACACAAGTACCCTAAATGTCTGTCACATCTAAATGTCTGTCAGGAAATAGCCTAGAAAAAGGAGGAGAGAGAGGAGGAGTTCCAGCAAAGAGCAGAAAACCTCAAGGAGGAAGATGCTAGTTCAGTCCACGAGGTACTTTCTAAGCCCTGCACTGACTGTGAGGGAGTCCTTTCCTGGGACGGCTTAAACTGGATGTCCAGGAGATCGGAGATCAGATTTCTAATTCTAGAAAGAGGCCACATGAGGTAAGATGAGATCCAGCCCCAAGTGCTCCAACCTCCACGTCCCTTCCCCTCAGTCCTGCCTCTCCGCCAATCTTCACATTGGTGATGCCGCCTTATCATGGGTTCTGCCTCAGGAGCAACTCTGAATAAGACTAGGGAAGATGCCCATCCCAGGTGCCCTGCCCTCAGAACCTGTGCCCACACACACCAGGAGCCCCATACTGGCTTCCACTTCACTCCCTGTGCAGTCACCCTCCAGCACTGCCACAGCCCCAGGGTCTCTAACTCCTTCAAAACCCAGGACCCTCCCCCTTGGGTGCTCTGCTCTCCAGGGTTAGAGATTCTGATACTGGTCCAGCTGGGCTTTGGGCCTTACAAGAACTGGCCAAAGTGCCGAGTGGGTCTTCGAGTGCCTCTCAGCCACACCAGGCACATGTCCCCCCATTTTCCATGACCTCCCTCACCTTGAAATTTTCATGGATCTTGCCAGACAAGAACTCCGGGGAAAAGCCTCTACCTTTTCCAGATAGACAATTTTCCCAGCAATACGTTCCTTGTTGCTCCTCTCTGGATGAGAAGTGGGGGTGTTTTGACTCAAAACATTTGTTCAAAATGTTTGTTCACACACACACACACACACACATCAACTTGTCTTAACCATCAGTTTGGCAAATTTTGTGGTCCAGTTTTTGGTAGGGAAAGTTTCAGTGAATTCGAAGTAAAGGAAAATTAGTTCAGGCTCTTCATTCAATAGGTGCTTTTTGAGCACCTGCAGTGAACTAAGCAGTAAAGGGAACAAAAAAGAAATGTCAGATGTATCCATCGCCCTTAGAATTGCGCTGGGAAGAAGAGATAGTCACACATAGGAAGTAAGTGATGATGCAGGTAGCAGGATATGGTGGAAGCTGTATGCCTGCACAAAGGCAGTAGTTCTCAAATCCTGGTGCCTAAGAATCCTCCGAGAGTGGAGACGTGAAAAACACAGACTCCTGGGATCTACTTAGGAGATCAGAGTCACTAAGTCTCTAGTGAGCTCCAGAAATCAGTGTTCTAAATAAGCTTTAAAAAAAAAAAAATTGAAGTATACTTGATTTACAATGTTGTGCCAGTCTCTGCTGCACACCAAAGTGACTCCGTATATACACACAAAGACCTTCTTTTATAAAATATTCTTTTCCACTACGGTTTATTACAGGATTAAAAAAGCTTTTACATAATCCTGATGCAGATGGCCCACAGACCACCTTTGATGAACACAGATCCAGACAGCAGTTCTCTCCAGTTTACCAGAAGGAAAAGGAAGCCCACTGGGCAAGCCCAAGAAATGAGCTGCGTTTGTCTGTAGACCTTAAGAAGCTGATGTGGAATCCTTTCCATTCCACCTCTGCACAGTTGAGTGAGTTGAAACAGAGCCAATGTCTTGCCATTATCTAAAGCATGTGCAATTGGCACTAGGAATAAAAAAGGACACGTACAGCTGAGTCTAGAGTTGATGAAACCAGTTTATCTGAATCTGATTCCAGGGCAGTTTGATGCTGAAAGGTGCTGTTATGACTCACTGAAGCTTTCGCATCTATTGTTTTCCTTTTCCTGGGTGGCTTCACCAGAGACCTCACAGATACCATTATTTTCAGATTACTGTTATTACACACATTCTTCTTGAATAAAAAACTACTTTGTTTTTCTCTACACAGAGCGAAGACCAAGTTTCAGTTGTTTTCTTATCTCTGTATGTAAAACAATCAGAACACTGCCCTACTGGGCTTATTCTCCAGTCTCGTGGGTGTGGTAGAAAGCAAGCAGAATCGCTGCGAGACTTGCTGCAGCCCAGAGCGGAAGAAGGGATGGCGGGGAATCTCTCCATCTCCCTGGGCCCTCCCCGGAGAGCCATGTGCTCCTAGACATTTGGGGACCACCTGCTATGCACCTGGCATCATCCAGAGACTGGGGGCTTCCATTCCAGGGGGGAAACATAATGAATAAATGAACAAACACATCAACTGGAAAATAACAGTAGTGATAACTGCTAGGAGAGGGTTTTTCTTTTCTTTTCTTTTTTTTAAGCCAGTGAGGCAGAAGAGAAGACTTCCCTGGTGGTTCGGTGTCTAAGACTCCACATTTCCAGTGCAGGGTCCTGGGTTCCACTGGTCATGTGCGGGAACTAGATCCCGCATGCCAAAAGTAAGACTGGGTGCAGTCAAATAAATAAATAAAAATATAAATATTAAAAAACTAAATAAAGCCAATGAGGTGGCAGAGAGAAGAAGGCTGGGCGGAGGTGATGGACAGCAGCGGTAGGCAGATTCAGGGGAAGAGCATTCCAGATGCTCTTCAGAGGGAATGAATTTAGCACATGCAAGGAACTGAAAGAAGGTAAACATGGGTACAGCCAAAATGAGATCAGTGCATAAAAGTAATACTAGGGCTTATGAGACGACTCAGAGGTTTAGTCTCAGATGGGAAGAAAAAGAAACCAAAGCTGCAGCTGACTTAATGGTTTCCTCATGACCAATGGACAGGGTGGCACCTAGTTGGCTGTGGATGACCCAGAAACTGGGCTTAAACTGCACCACGGGCAAATAAAGTCTGATATGAAGGAAGGGAGTTTCTGCAATTTAGCAGGAATGAATGATTGACGAGCAGCACCATCCGAAACTGACAGACTGTCAAGCCCGCCTGCTACCCCTGGGTTATTTCAGCCTGGAATTTCTGGCCCAGTGAGAGCAGTCATTACTTTCTCCCCTGATGGATTTCTCCATAGAGGGTTCGGAAGACGAGAAAAAGAGAGATCAGCAAGCTTTCCTTCTGAAAGCCATGAGACGAGGCAGCTTTGTGTGCTGTGCCTGCATCGGGCTCTGCCTGTGTCTCCACGGCAGCTCCAGTTGCATGTATTTATCCAGTTGGCTGAGGCTCATTGGTGGATGGCACTTTAACCAAGTAGATTGCAAAGTAAATTCGGGGAATTTTTGCTGGCAATATGTATGCTTGCTCTGCTTACAAACAGGATCTGGTCATTAAAAAGGACCTTTCCTCGAGGCAGAGTCAAAGGACGACATGTGTGTAATTCGCTTGGCCACGGCATCTGGGCTTGTCCAATTCTACATGGACTTCTGAGAGTGGAATGCATGTTTACCCTACTCAAGAGAAGGGTAAGAAGTCCTCTGCCTGAAAGCAGATACCTAAAAACCCTCGGTGGGGGCATAAGGGAAGCTGACCTGATATTGGAATTATTAGACGAGGGCAGACTTGAAGACCATCCTCTGTTTTGTAGCAAAAGGGACACAGATGATGCCCCCTTGCTTAGCCTGACTGCACTTCCTAATGTCCATATTAAAGAACAAGGTCATCTCGGTTTTTCAGACTGACCAACCTGCTCAAAACATTTCTGAGTCTCTCCTCCTGAGCTACATCCTAAGCTGTGAGCTACAGATGCCCCAATACACACGGTTCAGGGATCCCCCACACACAGACGCCTGGGGTTTTCCTCTGGACCACACCTCCCCTCCTCCATCCTCACATTGTACTCATTAGCCACTGTGGTCCCAGATGCTCTAAATTATTTGCCTGACTCAGCCTTCTCTCGCCTAGCACAACCTTAGTAACTCGATGCTGGCCCTGGGCTCCGTGCCCTGGGCACAAGGGGCTCTGTTCCTGGGTATTACTGCTGGGCTTTGCTCTGGCCTCTGAAATATGCCACCTCAGCCAGCCCAGCTCCCTAGTCTCTTCTGTCCAGAGAGGACTCGAGACATTAAGACTGTTCAGCGTCTGTCCATGAATTCTACACTCTGGTCACACACTGTACAAATAATGCTCCCCCCACATTCCCCCAAAGTTCCTTAAACAAGTTCAACCCCCAAGTGCCAACAGCTCAGACTATTGTGATCAGGTATGTTTACTTGGGCACCCCTGCCCCTCGGCCTCCACCAGCCAAGGCTTGATGGCCTAGAAGCCCAAGGCCAGGTCTCAGAGGGAATTCTCTACACACAGTCCCCACCTGGCTCTAAGGGCAGAGGGGGCTTCCTCCCACAACCCTCCCTCTCACAGTTTTGGCATCTAGTCTGATGCTGGGAAAGACTGAAGGCAGGAGAAGAAGGGGATGACGGAGGACGAGATGGTTGGATGGCATCACCGACTCAATGGGCATGAATTTGAGCAAGCTCAGGGAGATGGTGAAGGACAGGCAAGCCTGGTGTGCTGCAGTCCAGGGGGTCGCAAAGAGTCAGACACAGCTGAGCAACTGAACAACAACAGCAACTCTGTTCCTTTCTCACCCTATCCTCCAGATACATTATCCACGACCATATTAGGGATTCCTGGGGCAACTGCACTATGGTTTGATTGAGGGATGTTGAAACGTCGTTTTCCACCTTATTATCTCACGAAAGCACAAACCTACCAAGCTTAGGGGGCCCATACAGACACTCATTGTAAACAGGCAGCGTCTCCTCCCTGACCCAATTTTCTTGCAGAATCACTGGAGCCTGTACCCTCCGCCTCACTGAGGCGCACAGGCTAATGTTCCTGAGATTATTTTCTTGGGCTGAGGCTGCAGTGCTCCTGATTTGGCCCTTGCATAGTATCTGATTGTTTATCTTGACATACAGGTTTGTCCCAGAGGAGAATGCTTAAAAAGTGGCATGGCATACCCGAAGACAGAGAGAAATAGAAATGCAGCTTTAACTTCTGTCCGCCTCTCTCCTGCCAGACTCCTCCCAATTATTCTGCAGGCTTCTTTGCCCTGAGGGCAGTTTGCAGCTCCAGGGGACTGGAATTGGCTTTAAAAAAAATTTCTTCCTCTCTGTGCCCCATGTGAGGGGCATTGTGTGCTCTCTAAATAATAAGACTGGCTTTGTGTGACCTAACTGGACAGGCCCTTTGAGAGAGTTTTCAGTTGCAGAGAGAGCAGTCAGCTGCACCCTAGGAAATCAAGAAGTCTCCAGACCAAGGACAAAGTCCATGACAGCAAGATGTTTTTCCCTTAAATTGTCTTGTGGACTAATTCCTCTCCCCTACTAGCATTTAAGGTAATTAAGGTAAAAGTGTAGCAGAAAAATCCAAATTTACATTTTGGATCTGATAAATAATAGCAGTTAATTAATCAGATGCTCCCCACTCACCAATTGCTAACAAAATAATAAACAATCAACAAATCATTTTAGAGCTCTTATTGCATGCAAGGCATTGTCATTGATCAAGGGAATTACTTATTACATGTATTGATTTCCTACTTGGTACCCAGCATGAGCTAGAAGCTAAGGGCTTAGAAAGAGGTAGGGACATAGCACTCCGCCTGCAGCTTACCCGCTTAGAAGAGAGCACTGACCAGAATTGACCACCTCCACTGTTCCAGCACAAGCTGGAAATTCACACACGTAAATTACCCCATTCAATCACCTTAATAACCCTGTGAGGAAGACAGTAATATTTCCATTTTATAGATGTGGAAACTGACACCCAAAGAGTATACATATGGTAAGCGGAAAAACGCCTCCTCCCTACTCCTAAGATGAAGTGAACGGGAAAGTGTTAGTTGCTCAGTTGTGTCCAACTCTTTGCGACGCCATGGATTGTATGTAGCCCACTAGGCACCTCTGTCCATGGAATTCTCCAGGAAAGAATACTGGAGTGGGTAGCCATTCCCTTCTCCAGGGGACCTTCCCAACCTAGGAATTGAACCCAGGTCTCCCTCATTGCAGGCAAGTTCCCTACCATCTGAGCCACCAGAGAAGTCCCAAAGATGCCCATGCCCAAATCCCTATGAATATGTTACCTCAAAAAGCAAAAAGGACTTTGCAGGAGTGATTAAGCTAAGGATCTTGAGATGGGAACATGACCCTGTACTAGCCAGGTGGTCCAATGCAGTGTCCGTATAAGGGTACGTGTAGAAGATAAGTAGAAAGGTCAGAGTTAGAGTAACAGAGACAGATATGACGAAGGGAAAAGAAATTGGACTGATATGAGGCCCTGAGCCAAAGAATGCACGCAGCCTCTAGAAGCTAGAAAAGACAAGGAAATGTAGCCTCCTAAAGATAGCACCCTTGCTGACCCCTTTGAGACTTCTGACCTTCAGAACAGCAAAGTAATAAATGCGTATTGTTTTAAGCCCCTACATTTGAAGCCATCTGTTGCAGCAGCAATAGAAAACAAATATAATATGCTTACTCAGAGCTGCCCCAACTGCATTTCATAGGGAACTTGAGTTGGCAAGAGAAGGTTACCCCAGAGGGGTAGAGTCAGGCAGGCTGCCAGGTTGAGGGACTGGCTCCTAGAATTCTGCAAAGCAGGGACCCCAGAGCAGGACACTAAGCAAGTCAATGTGCCCTTGAAGTCTGTCTTTTCTTTTTTGCTGATCTGCACACAACATAAGGGCAAAAGGCATAAAATACCAGAAGAAATATTCCATGATAACATTGATATGTTTAATAAATAAGGTGTTCAGAAAATGAGTTCCACAAAATAGTTACTAGAGCATGCTACCATAATCAGAGAAGACTTAGTGGGAGAGGTTCAGCTTCACCCTCCAGCATGGGCAGATTGAGGTATTACTAGAGGCAAACAGGTCTCCTGGGTCGGGGAATGGCCTGATACAAGAAACACCTTTAGAAACAGAAAAGGAAACAATCTTCCCATTCCTATTTTCCCCTCCTATTCTCACCCTATCTCTGCCTCCAGACTCCATTCAATCTGCCAACCAAAATCTTGACAAAGTCCTTAGACAACACGGCAGGTCCTGATCCAAAAAGGTATATTTGCCTTTCTTGCTCACAGTTACCCCACAGAGCAAATCTTCTAGTCTAGTGCTTCCCAGCAATAAGGAACAAAGTGTTTTCAGTTCTTCAGAGTCAACAAGCACACTCTTTGTATGTGAGAGTGGCTAGTTTGATCCAGCATGTCCAAATGCGGAAAATTTGCATTAGAATTCCAGACTTTGACCTAGGTGGGGCAATTTGGTTAAATACAAAGATAGTGTGTTCATAAATACACTTTTTTAAAAAGCTACCATTAATTTATAATCAAGTAATTGTAAAAAAGGCAACACATAATACAAATGACCCTGGTGCAGAAGACCCCACCTCTAGTCCTGAATTCCACTGTCATCGACAACATGACTTCAAGCAAACTGTTAGATCTTCTGTGAAGTGACAATGTGGTCTTAAAATTCTCTTAATGTTCATGATGGTTTGGCTATAAACAAAAGAATATCTGACCTGAACTGGTTTAAACATTAAGGAAGTGTATTATTTTGCAAAACCGAAAGTGGAGTGACAAGGCAGGGGAGGGCTTGTATTTGTCAAGGTTCTCCAGAGAAACAGAACCAATAGGAGACTTACATTATATTGTATTGGATTAGCTCACATGATTATGGAGGCTGGGAAATTCCATGATCTGCTGTCTGCAAACTGGAAGCTTAGAAAAGCCAGTGGTATAATTCCAGTTCAAACCACAGGCCTGAGAACCAAGGGAAACAATGATGTAAATCCCAGTATGAGTCTGAAGGCCCAAGAACCCGGAGCACCAGTGTCTGAGGGCCAGAGATGGGCTGTCCCAGGTCAATCAAAAGAGAAAGTTCACCCTTCCTCCATACTTTTGTTCTACTCAGGCCCTTAGTGGATTGGATGATGGCCACCCACATTGGTGAGGGTGAACTTTACTCAATCTACCAATTCAAATACTAATCTCTTCTGCAAACACCCTCATAGTCACATCCAGAAATGTTTTACCAGCTGAGCATCTCTTAGCCCAGTCAAGTTGATACAAAAAATTAGCCATCGTAGGGTTTGATTGATTCAGTGGCTTAATGATATCATCAAGGACCTGGGTTCTTTCTATTTTCTATTTTGTAATCCTGAATTATCAGCTTTATCCTTATGATGGATAGATCTAGACCATAATTCTGGGTATTGCAGCCAGACACAAAGCAACCAGAGGAAAAGGAGTGAGAGAGTCCCCCAGCAGAGGTTCCTCGAATAGCACTGGTCATCACTGAGTACCCATTTCTGAACCAACCACTGAAAAGGAGTTCCCTTGAGAAGGACTATTCCAGCCTCTCATGAGGGGACAGGAGAGAGAAACCAACTGAACAAAATCATGATTCTATATGGAAGGAAAATGGGGAGATTGCAGCTAGATGGGAAATTCATAGTCATCTTTACTCTCTCAAAAGTCTCTTCCAGCTCTAAAAATCTGTAAATTAAAAAGCCATCTGTTACCTGACATGGTTTAAACCGAGACTGCCAACCTACATACCTACTCAGAGCCAAGTGCTGGGTTATGCACCAGGCATACAGCAAGAATCATGGAACTTTCACAAAGCCTCCAGTATCAGGGATCCTGACCACGCCACAACCAAGACAGTCAATCCTATTGCTTCACCCATTCTAACACTGCTCTCTTGCAGTGGTTCTGGATGAGGATGAGTAGCATGGGTTGTATAGATGAGTGACAGAAAATAGTTGCTAGTATTTTAGGTAAATTACATAAAAGTTGACTAATAAACTTCCCTGTTTTCTACCCGTAGATAGTCCAAAATTATTTGGTGGTGTTACACAGTGAGAGGTGGGAAGCTTGGTTAGGGCTGTTACATTTTCTTAATAGAAAATTCAAAATAGCTATTATTGACCTAACATTGACTATGGGCAGACTGTTTAAACTCATTTCCAGTTCACTTGATTGGGGAACAACATTTTTCCCTAGTGTAGACCAGGCCTCTAGAGTTATTTCCCACACCTACAATGACTATTACAAGGAAAGGAGAAAATAGATGGATAGATGTTTGATGAGAAATTGTACACTTCTTGTTAGTCTTTTTTTTTTTTTTTTTGAGGGGCTCAGTATGTTTGCTCAATTCCAATTACCTATGTCTTTCTTCTCTGGCTGGATTAGCAAGTATTGAATTCAACCAAAGCATAGAACAGTGTCACTAAAATGATTGTTCTTCTCCCAGCAGGATACTTAGGTTTTGACTGAGTAATCAAACTCTGAAAGAAATTTCACCATGATATTTATTATACCAAGAAAGGGGAATAGGAGGTATGTTTTGTTATATACTATAACTAGCTAGAAGAAATAGATGGCAAAAAAAATTCCCTAAAAATGAAAGTTACACATGCTGCTGCTAAGTCGCTTCAGTTGTGTCCGACTCTATGCAACCCCATAGACAGCAGCCCACCAGGCTCCGCCATCCCTGGGACTCTCCAGGCAAGAACACTGGAGTGGGTTGCCATTTTCTTCTCCAATGTATGAAAGTGAAAAGGGAAAGTGAAGTCTCTCAGTCATGTCTGACTCAACAATCCCATGGACTGCAGCCTACCAGGCTCCTCCGTCCATGGGATTTTCCAGGCAAGAGTACTGGAGTGGGTTGCCATCGCCTTCTCTGGAAAGTTACACATATGTGGTAATAAATTTATGTCGCCCATGTCCCAACAGCTTTACCCAGACAAATCTGAAGAGAGGAAGCATATAAAGTCATAAGTGTATTAGAATAAATAAAAGAATTGAGCATTTTTCAAATTCCAATTTTTCTAGCAAATTATTGCTGGTGGTTGCTGAACTACAGAAAAAGCATTCTGTTTTTGTTATAAGGCTTGAATTTATCATATAAAAGTGGGCCTGAACAGCACACTGCAGAGTATTCCGTAAGATCTGCAATAATAACTCATTCTCTTTCTCTCCATCAATCCTCTAAACAGACTTACTCAAAGATGGTACATGCCTTATATAAGGTTCATTTCCATTTTCCATCTTTGGTGAAACTGCTAATAAGCAGTAAAATGGCCCAAACTAGAGAGAAGAGCCAGGAGAAAAACAAAGACCTAGAATCAGCTACAGCTGAATAATTAGCACTTGAAAAGCTACTGTTAGCTACCCTGCTGCTGCTGCTGCTGCTGCTAAGTCGCTTCAGTCATGTCCAACTCTGTGCGACCCCATAGACGGCAGCCCACCAGGCTCCCCCGTCCCTGGGATTTTCCAGGCAAGAACACTGGAGTGGGTTGCCATTTCCTTCTCCAATGCATGAAAGTGAAAAGTGAAAGTGAAGTTGCTCAGTCATGTCCAACTCTTAGCGACCCCATGGACTGCAGCCTACCAGGCTCCTCCATCCATGGGATTTTCCAGGCAAGAGTACTGGAGTGGGGTGCCATTGCCTTCTCCGGTTAGCTCCCTTAACAGTAATCAAAAGAGAGAATAGGTGGGATTTGTCCGTTTTCCTTCAGAATCTCATTTCAGGTCTTGAGTTTATTCTGCCTCACAGACTATCTTCATGAAGAAGAAAAAAAAAAGTACATTAATTTAGAGGCAATTAATGGCACATATAGCCTGATTTTTTTTTTTTTTTTCTTTTTCACTTTTACTTTCCTGCTTGAGGTTTTTCCTTGGGTAGAAGGCATCTTTAAAGTCTATTGCTTTTCATCCTCCCAGGATTCACACGCTGAACTCTTGATGTATTGAGTCACATTTCCAAGGGGGAACAGGTCAAATAACTTTACAATCAAAACCCAAACCTAAACAGATGGCTCCTTCATACCAAGAAAATGCAAGGACTCGTAGGTCTCCTGCGGTAATGGGATTTGGCCTCAACACTAAGGGATCTCAGAGTCAGTGAGTTGGAGTGCAGGCCTGGGAACCAGGCATCATGGGCTCTCTGTTCCATTTCAACTCCAAGCCAATTGACTGCATGCTCTTCCAGCCAAGCATTACTCCAGGATGTGCTCAAAAGATGCATGCCTAGAGAAAATCGTGGGCAGGCTGATCACACTCTCCAAGAGTGGCCTTTGAACTACCAGCTTACCTGAAAACATGTTAAAGATGCAGACTCCTGGACTCCATCCCCAACACTCTTTAGTCACCCTCGGAATCTGCTTTTTTAACAAGCTGATCAGGTCATTTTTATGCTCACTGAAATATGAGGACCACTTCTGGCCTCTTGCTACTCAAAGGTGAACTTGAGACCAGCATCATCTGGGAGATTGTTAGAAATGCAGAATCCCAGGCCCCATCTTAGACCTCCTGAACCAGAATCTGCATTTTCACAAGATCCCCAGAACTTCCCCAGTGGTCCACTGGTAAAGACTCGGCACTCCAGCTGCAGGGGGTGCAGGCTTGATCCCTGATTGGGGGAACTAAGATCCCACATGCCAGTGGCCAAAAGAGAAAAAAAGATTCCCAGATAATTTCTTAAAGTTTGAGAAATATTTTGGTGGGATAGTTCGGACTTACAACCTAGTTCTCACCAGCTGGGAAACGAGATAATACAGTAACAAAAAGGGGCTTATCTCAATACTAAATTACATAATAGAAATATCAAGGAGTTTTTTAACAATCACTGACATCTCAGCCCTGCTGCTGCTGCTGCTGCTAAGTTGCTTCAGTCGTGTCCGACTCTGTGTGATCCCATAGACGGCAGCCCACCAGGCTCCCCCATCCCTGGGATTCTCCAGGCAAGAACACTGGAGTGGGGTGACATTGCCTTCTCCCTCAGCCCTACTAAAGACCAATTTAATCCATCCTTCTGGAAGTGGTACCTGGGCATCTATCTGTTTTAGAGCTCCAGAGTTAATTCCAATATACAGCCAGAATTGAGAACCACTGGTGGCACGAGGTGTAAAGAACCCACCTGCCAATGCATAAGACACAAGAGATGCAGGTTCAACCCCTGGGTTGGGAAGAACCTCTGGAGGAGGGCACTGCAACACACTCCAGTGTTCTTGCCTAGAGAATCCTCATGGAAAGAGAAGCCTGGTGGGCTACAGTTCATGGGGTCACACAGAGTATGACACAACTCAAGCGACTTAGTATGCATGCACGCACATGTCCCAGTGAAGAAAAATCCAGAATCCAAGCGTGAAGTCCGACATACAAGCATCAAGCTAAGTCTCACTCCCCTAAAAAGCAATCAGGCATTTGCCTAGTAACAAGGGATTCCTAAAATATTTGCCTTTTTCTAAAAGGCGGCTTTGGCCTTTTGAACGGTTACTCGTTGTCCATGCCTCATAAAAAAAATACACTGGGCCTCTGCTGCTCAGGAGCTGAGGAGCAGCATCCCATGCCTTTGTTAATCGAGGCCGGGCTCCAGGCATCCTCACGATGGGAAATGGCTCCTTCTGAGGCAACGTTTCTCTCCGCTTTCTCTGCCCCATGGGATTTGTGATTCTGGACAAGGCATATGCCTTCTCACCATGTCATTTTCCTCATTTGTGGAGGCAAAACACAGTGTCCATTGATTCCTCTGGTTAAGCTGACTGGTGCCCCTGGCTTACGTCCAGTGACTATTTCTCTTTACAGCAATCCTCAGCTGGGGGTGAGCCAGAGGGAGATGGCTGCCCATTTAGAGCCTCAAGCCCCAGTGCTCTCTGTCCTGTAAGCTCTCCAAACGCTGCTGGTTCAGCTGACTCTCTTCAACCCACACAGGTCCATCAGAAAGCTTTGGGACAATGTTTGAGTACAGAAATGCCACCCAATTCTTTTGAAATGTCTGAGTTTAGTTGAAGCCCAGACTCTAGTAGATCCAGGCTGTAGAAATATGAGCCATGCCCCTTCCCCAGCCCCACCCTGACTCTCTTTTTTCCCCCCACAGGAAACCCTAATTGGTCTGGATAAATTCTCTTGAACTCAAATTACAACTGTAGCACATGTACTCATTACCTTTATTTCTATAATTATTGATAGCTTGTGTTTCTTTTTAATAACTCCATATCATATGCAGTTCCTTATCTTCTCTCTACCTACTATGCGTATGCTCAGTTGCTCAGTCATGTCCGAGCCCCTGGACTGTAGACCGATAGACTCCTCTGGCCATGGAATTTTCCAGGCTAGAATACTGGAGTGGATTGCCATTTCCTCCTCCAGGGGAACTTCCCAACCCAGGGATTGAACCTGAGTCTTTACCACCGAGCCATCTGGGAAGTCCCCTCTACCTACTTCTACTGATAATATTTGGTGCTTGCTATGTGCCAAACATATTATCACATTATCCTCACATCCATCTTTTGAGGCAGGTGCTATTGGTATGCCAGTTTTACAGATACAAAATTGAGATTTAAATAAATCAAGTGACTTGCTCCAGGTTCCACGGGGTAAAAGAGGCAGAAATTGGACTTCACCCACATCTATGTGATTCCAATCATGTATTGCTACAAAACAGATCATACTGCTGTTTCAGGAAGTTTCTCAATCTCTCACTTCAAGTTTCTGAGCTTCCTTGAGGCAGGATCTCTGCCACCAGATCTTCCCTTCTGGCTCTGCTTGTTTGGGAACTGGTTACAGTGGGTGCCAGAGTCAAAAAGACTGGAACCAACAAGGAAGGTAGGGAGAATAGGCAGGGAGAAAACTTAAGGTTCCTATTTTGTACCATATATCAAAATAAATTCCATATGAATAAAAAAATCAACAATTATTATTGTATTAAACAATACAAGTACTAGAGAAACATATAGGCAGAGAGAAGATCCTGAGGTAGGAAGAAGAGCTTTATAGAATGGTTACCAAACGCAGAAAGTATAAATTAAAATATTAAGAATTTTAACTACACAAAAACTTCAAATGTAAATTTAAATGTGAAAAGCAATTGATAACTTGGGGGGAGATGCAAAACAGAGGAGGAAGAATTAATAGACTGAATACATAAAAACTCTTACAAAGCAGTAAGTAAAAGATGAATACTCCAATTAAAAAATAGTCAAAGATAAAAGAACAAAAAGAAGACTAATATTCATGATTCTTGATGAATTCTGGCAATAGACTTTTACATTCTCTGCAGGTGAGAGTATGAATTGACATAACCTTTCTAAAGGCCAATTCAACAAAATGTACTAAAACTTTTATTTTTTTTAATGCAGAGCAGTTAACCCAACTGTTTTGAGATATACGTCTTAAGGAAATAATTAAAGACATGCATTGTGAGCCATGGGCTTCCCTGGAGGCTCAGATGGTAGAGTAGAGAATCTATCTATAATGCCGAAGATGCAGGAGATGTGGGTTCCAATTCCTGGGTTGGGAAGATCCCCTGGAGGAGGAAATAGCAACCCACTCCAGTGTTCTTGCCTGGAGAATCCCGTGGACAGAGGAGCCTTGTGGGCTATAGTCCAGGGGGTCGCAAAGAGTCTGGCTCCACTGAGCAACTGACCATACATGCAAAATAAACATGCACCAATTTTGTAATGAGAACAAAAAATAGAACAGAAATTATTTTAAAAAAAAAAAGGAATCACAGATTCCCAAGTCCAGTCTCTGGGCCACCAAGAACAGGAGGGTTGGACTCAGTCATACAACTGACCCACACACTCCTCAAAGGAAGTTGATGACCTCTTCCCCTCAGCACCCTGCTGGTCCAACCGAGGCTGGTCCTTCCCTGAGAACAAACAAGTCATCAGCCCCCAACTCTTCCCACCCTTCTTTAGTGAGATTGGCCCCCAGACTAGGTTCTTGCCCTGGAAACTGGACGCATGGACACGGGCTGACCCTGCCAGAAGAAGGTCCTAGAGGCAGCATAGGGGCACTCACTCCAGGCTTGGCCCCTGTTGTCCACACGTGGGTTTGTTTTCCGCAGATAGATTTCTCTCCCAGCCTAAAAACACCCTTTTGACTCTCCTGCCCTTGGTTAAGATTCACTAGAGACTAAGGTGGCTGCTGCTGCTCTCCGCAAGTGCTGACGGCCCAAGCCTCGCCAGTACTTGGGCTGCCGCCTCCCTCCACTGTCCCGGACCAACCCCGGAGCATGCCTCAAATTGCCCCTAGGAGGCAGAAACACCAGCTGACCGCCAGAGTGGCAGTGCGGTGGCCGGGAGCCACCCCCGCGAGGCCCCGAGCGTTGCTGGGAATTCGTTTGCATCCCGTTTCTGGTGCCCAGAGAGGGTACCAGGGCTCATCCAGCCGGAATCAATCGGGGAGGCTCACCCAGCCCAGACAGTCGGCCGCAGGGACCCCGCAGCGGCCTGCCTCCACCCCACCCCAGCCCCTCGCTGTGCCTGGAGGCTCCTGGTCGAGGGCCGCTTCCTTCTCCTGGGGGGGTACCCCGAGAGCCCCCACGCTGCCTGGAGGTCATCGGTCCAGGGTCTCTGGGCGAGGTCATCCCGGGACGCGAGTTCCCGCCCCTCCTGGAGTCCTGGACTTCCCCATCACAAAAGGCACCCTCTGCCTCCGCCGTGGCCAGCGGGGACCCTCCGCGCCATCCCTGGGGACTGCCTCGTCCTCCCCCTCTGCCTACCCTGCCGGCGCGCCCACATCAAGGGGGTTTTATGCACGCTCCCTCACTTTTGACTAACGTAGGGGTCTCGGATCCTGCGGCCTCCTCCAGTGAGGCTCGGACGCCAGAGCTCGCAAAGCCCAGGCTTCCCGAGGCGGGTGGGGGCGGGGAGGGGGGGTGCGGAAAGGGGGTGGTGGCTGCAGGGCCGGGGTCCGCTGCCCCGGAACGCAGGACGTGAGGTCTCTTATGGACACAGCGCCACCCCCACCCCCGCATGACCACTGCGGGGAAAGCCGGGAAGAGGAAGGGGCTCCCGGGTCTGAACCGCTCGCTGCTGGTCACGCGAAGAAACCGACTCAGGTGCGCTGAGCAAACGGAAAAAAAAAAAAAAAGAGAGGTGAAGGTCCCGCAATTAGACCGCCTCAGAGCTGTAGAGTTCAAGAAAGGCCATAAGTAATTCACTAAAAGAGCAAATTTTAAGGGGAAATTTGAGACAGTAATAGCAGCAGCATCTGGAGGAACCGCGGGGAGGGAGGTGGGGGGGTGGAGAGTTGTGAATCAGACTTTTGCAGAGGGACTCAGATTTTGCAATAGGCGCTTAATTAAAAATAAAATATATTGATGTGGTAGGCAAGTCGCGTTCCTGGGAAGGTAAAAATACAGTGGACTCCCCCACACCCCAGATGCTCCACCTGCCTGCTGTAATTACAGGGCTTCAGAGAGGAGGGGGAAAAAACACGACAGAGAGAAATCTGCTTGCATATTTTTCTTCTATTGTGCTGGACTCATTTGAATTATAATGTGTTGCAGGCCAGAGTAGGAAATTTTGTGCCTTGAATAATGAATCCCCCTGGAGCCCAGGGTACCTGTACTTCTCTTTAGTGTCCTCTGAGAATAACGTGTTCGACATTCAAGTGACAACGCTGGAAAGCATTTCAAAGCCCTGGAGCCCCAGCCCGCTCTGCACCCTGATGGCTCTTCTGCCTGCCCTCTCTTTGGCTTCCAAATGCAGCAAGTTCTTTCTTTACTTAAAATATATTCATCTTTTACACGGGTCCTGGCTGTCCACAGAAACACAGCCCAGATAAGCAGGCTCTTCTAAATTTGAACCAGCCCTGCTGGTACAAAGGTTCCAAACTGCTAAGGTCCCCAGTATACTACTTAGATTTTTTTTTTTTAATGGAAAAACCAGGGACCAGAGAGGTGCAATGTCTTGTCCCAAGCCAAAATAGGCTTTTCTGATGTTGATATTGTTTGACTGGCTCAGGGTGGCTTTCCATGAGGAAAAAAATAGTAAACACGCAGTAATTTAATAAAACGGACATGGTTTAAGTTGTAAGCAGTATCCGAGCCTTTGGGACACTGCATGGTGCTGAGCAGCTATTTTGTACAGGTTTGAAGTTAAGGGGCAAATGCTGGGAAAAATACTCAGAAAAATCTCAGAAAGATGAAAGAATAAAAGTTTTACAAAATGATAGAAGCAAATGGTCTTTCATGCCTAAACTTTCAGTTTTGTTTTTAGTTGAGCCTTCTTTCTAGTTTGAAATGGATTCAAAGCCTTTTTATAAACAAGTAACTTTTTGGCCAGATATATTAGGATATATCCATATAATACCATAGAACCAATTTTTAAGAAGTTCTTAACTGATATGGAAGGATTTCCAAGATACCTTACTGAGTAACAAGCAAATATACTACTATTTGAATGAGATGAAAAAAATCAAAGGAGAGTATATATGCATATTTGTATAGCAGTAGACTATCTCTGGACGAACACTGCTTTTGGGGATGGGCTGGGAGGACAGAGAGAGGGGACTGTCCTCTCTTTATCTAAATCCTTTGTCTGTTTGTTTTTAAATGATGTAAATTAATTATTTGTTTAAAAAAATAAATAAAACCTGATAAATAATTAAACTCATTCAAGCTATAATACAGCCCAGTCAAGACATGGTGATGGAGGAAGGGATTAATTGTTAATCCTGATTTTTTTTTAAGGTAATTGTATTCGTTACTTCCTCATTTTTTCATTGAGTCTGTTAATAACTTGCCAAAGGCAGCTGATAGGAAGTTTTCTTTTCTGCCTGCCCCTTCTAACCAAAGCACAGCCAGGCAGGGAAATAACATGAAAATGGGTTATAGGAAGGAAGGGAATAAAGAAGCAAAGACCAGGTTTAATCAGCAAGTTAACAAAGGACAGCTGACTACACTCCTTTACTTTCTGAGCTGGGACGTTTCTTGTATGTCCTGAGAACTATTTCAGAACTATGTTAAGTCCCCACTTATTAACATTCTGAGAGCTTTGAGCTGAAAAGCAGAGAACCCCAAAGCCTGGGAAAGGCAAGAACTCTGCCAGACCTTTGGGTCTGGCTGAACCATCCTGAAACAGCTCTTTAGAGTCTGCTGTACCACTTTGAGAAGCCACAAAGAGCAGGGAAACTTAGAGGGTCATCCCTATGGTTTGAGATGTTCCCCCCAAAACCTCTCAATCCGGTATCTAAGAAGCTTGGCTTTGCAGTTCAGCTGATTCCCAAGATACAGACAGTGAGCCCAGCTGGGCCCCAACAGGGGGCTGTCCTCCCAAAGACAAAACTGGAAACTTCCTCTGTCATAGGTTCTTCCTACTACTCCCACCTGCCTCACAGCCAAAAACCCAAAACATCAAACAAGCAATATTGTAACAAATTCAATAAAGACTTTAAAAATGGTCCACATCAAAAAAATTAAATTCAAAAAATTTTTAAAATTCAAAACAAGCAGACCAAAGCAAACACATACACACAAAAACCCTTCTCTTTTTTTCCACCTGCTCTCTGAGTCCCTTTCACAGAGCCCAGACCTTCCTTTCTCCGCTAAGAGCAGGGTTTCTTAACCTTGGCACTATTGACATTTTGCACCAGATAGTTCTTTGTTATCACAGGGCTGCCCTGTATATTGTAGGCTGAAGTGAAGTGAAAGTCGCTCAGTCATGTCCGACTCTTTGCGACCCCATGGACTATACAGTCCATGGGATTCTCCAGGCAAGAATACTGGAGTGGGTTGCCATGCCCTCCTCCAAGGAATCTTCCCAACCTAGGGATCGAACCCAGGTCTCCAACACTGCAGGCAGATTCTTTACCAGCTGAGGCACAAGGGAAGCCCAAGAATACTGGAGTGGGTAACCTATCCTTTCCAGCAGATCTTCCCAACCCAGGTATCGAACCAGGGTCTACTGCATTGCAGGCAGATTCTTTACCAACTGAGCTATCAAGGAAGCCCATATTGTAGGCTGGTTAACAACAATCCTCACCTCTGTATACTGAGGGCCTATGACACCCCTCTCCAAGTTGGGGTGATGTATATACATATTTGTTAGGAATCAGAGATAAGGTGCGCTTCTCTGGTGGCTTAGATGGTAAAGAATTTACCTGCAGTGCGGGAGACCTGGGTTTGATCCCTGGGTTGGGAAGATCTCCCAGAGGAGGACATTGCAATCCACTCTAGTATTCTTGCCTGAAGAATCCCCATGGACAGAAGTGCCTGCCGGATAAGGTAGAGGGCAGGTAACATCAAGATGCTGTGCTAAATGCTTTCATTTACCCCTCCAAATGCACTCTCCAGCTTTCACCCTGCTCTGTGCTTCAGAAAGTTGACTCTTATGAACTGTGTTGATAGGCTTCATCAACACGGTCTCTCTCGCTTCTGGTTAGGTTTGGTCAATGGGAAGAACTGGCTGGAGTGGAGGGGCAGGGAGAGTATGAGACTGATTGCTCTGAATCCTTGTTGGCCAGCCAGATCGTGGCTGATTGACTGCTTCCCTCTTCCACAGGCCAAAGCTTCTGTCAGGAGGCTGTCCCAAAGAGCCACAGCTCTCTCTGGCATGCAGGAAGTGCTCATTCCCCTAGGCCTTCAGGCCTAAAAGGTAACAGTTTCCTGGGGTTGCAAACTCCAGGATAATACACCACCCATCACTGGTTTCCCTAAACCCTGCCCACATTTTTATTAGTCATCCCTTTATTAAAATCTCCCCCAAATTAGTTTGAGTATGCCACCTGCTTCCTGCTGGGCCCTAACTGATACAGATGATATGGGAAATCATTTGATGGAGGGGTTGTTGGTCTGAGACAAGATTTAGGAATTCCTGGATTCTTTGACCAAACATCCAATAGATTGCAGTGCCTTGAAGCAAAGTGATCATGGTACCCTTTCTCTATTTCTCTCCCAATCACCAAACACAGGCCTAAGAGCTCCTACTCACAACATGAGAAAACATTTGCCCTGATAGCAAGAGTAGAGGTTGTCCAGGTCACACCTGGCCTTCTCACAACAGACATGATTGAGGACTAAAAAACAGCATGAGAGAGAAAAAAATAGCAAGATCTTCCCCCAAGAGAGCAAGCCGTGTCCCCTTTATCAGCTAAGCCACACGAAAGGCAGAGGAAAATATTGGCATGTTCAGTCAAGTTCAGTTCAGTCGCTCAGTCATGTCCGACTCTTTGCGATCCCATGGACTGCAGCACGCCAGGCTTCTCTGTCCATCACCAACTCCTGGAGCTTACTCTGGGCATGTTAACCCCTTTGTAAGTGCATTATCTGGAAAACAAGTGTCTTCCAATTGAACATCAAACTTTCTTCATAGACATAGAATGTCTCCGTCTTAATTCTGATGTGTCCAGGAGAAGAAGGAAAATATGGGCGAAGGGGTGTCCTCTTCATTGTCCCCAGGGCTGTCTGGGTTGGACAGACAGAAGCTGTCCCGGGCCTCAGCCGCCGGGAGATGGGAAGGAGCAGAGCTCCTGTGTGGCTCTGACCCACGAGCCCCAGTGATGAGGAGGGCAGGTGCGGGAGGGATGAGCCCAGGGAGCCAGCTCTGCATCTGGCCGTGGTGCCTCTGGGCCAGGCCAGGACAACAGCCTGGATTGTCCCTCCCAACAGTAGCCCTGCTGATCCCAGAGAAAAGAAAGCCATGGGGCCATTCGGATCAGGCCCGCACAGGAAGAATGCTGCCCTTTCTCTGCAGCTCTGGGTCCCAGAGTCATGGAATCAACAGCTCAGAAGCTGGCAGTCCCCTCGGAGGCCTGGGCAGCCTCTCCCATGATCACATGGCCCAAGACACTCTGTTCTTTGTGACAGCAGCTTGGCTGGGTGGGCTGAGGACCTCTACAGACAAAGATGCTTCAGGTGGCCACTGAACCCCCCCTGGAAATTGAGGGAAAGCCTTCTCTCCCCTGGGCTGTGCCTCCAGCCTGCCCTGCTCATCTGGTCTCTGAGTGCCCCCACAACCTGACGCTTGGCTGTTGTTTACATTAGAGACAGCTCCTCATCTGATGCTGGAGACAGCATCAGGCTCAGTGAGCACAAGGGCAGCACGGACACCCTCGGGACTTTTGCCTCATGCAGCTAACGTCAGAGATGTTTTATTAAACGAGAGTTGAGGTCACATTGCTTCTTGGATAAAAAGAACTTTGCTTCAAAGAAATTTACTTGCTAAACAACACTAGGAAAATTGCCAGACTTTCACTAGGGACAGCCAGCCACTTTTGAGCTGCCCAGTGTTTCCAGAACTGCCAAGTAATTCACTCACATTAGATCAGGGCTCCAGAGAGCTGAGCGCGGAAACTCGTGGACCCCCAGTTTTCCCCTCTGTAAGAGGACAGAGGCTGGACTACATGAACCTCTAAGCTATTTCCAGCTCTACGCTCCATTCATAGTTGGGAACATCCTGTCTCTTGGCACCTACTAAGGAAAAGGTAGCCAAGAAGGAAAAGCAGGAGGCGCACCTGTGGGGGCAGACCGCCTGGGTTCAAGTCCCAGCTCCACGACTCACCATCTGTGTAACCCTGAGCAAGTCAGTTCATCTCTCTCTCCTTCAGCTTCCCTATCTGAAAAGTGGGGGAAACGTTAGTACCTGCTTCATGGGGTTGTCGCGAGGCTCAAATATAATAACACCTGCAAAGCATTTTGAAACACACCTAGCACAGAGCAGGCGCACTGTGAGCATTTGCTATTTTCATTGCTCTCTTTGCTTGCACAGAATACCATCTGAGTCTTTTCCTGTCAGTAGTGCAGCCTTGCTAAAAGCAATTTGGCAAATGGGCTCTCACAGGGCAGAGAATGGTATTTTTCTGGGGGAATTGAAAATAATGCCAACTTTATTCCCTTCTCAGCTAGCATTCTCTTGGGCTGGGAAGGAGGCTTGGCGAGGGAGCTGCCGTGCCTTACAAAACTTGGCAGGATGCCATTTCATCCAGATTGGAGAAAAAAGTGAAGCACAGAGAGGGGCGTAGTCCAGAGCCTCCCTGCAAGTCATGGAGAAGTGCTAAGCCTTCTGCCTGATCCTGAGTCTGTGGAAGGTTCCTTCACCCACCACTCACCTCCCAGCTCCTGCTTAGAAAGGCTTGCATCAAGTCCCAGGTCTGTGCTCAGAACATTCTACACACAGCTGCTCAGCTGGGCCATGCCAATGAGTCATCTTGCAGCATTTCCAGAGGCCCAGAAGCCTACTCTAGGGGCCAAAGTGCTGGGCAGTAACTGTGGTTGGATGGAAACTGAGGAGTCATTGGCCCCTTGGACCAGGAAAACCACCACAGAGGGAAGGACAAGTCTAGAGGCCCCCATGGTTAACTCCCAGGCAACACAGGGTAGGACTCCAATTTCAATGGACTAAGACCTTGGAATTCCAGGCATACAGGGCCCGGGAGGCCCCATTAGCCAGCTAGTGCCTACACAGCCCATTAACAAATCGGAATTAGACAAGGCCCTGGGTATGTCCACTTCACTTCTCGAGATCCCACCCCCTTCCCTAGCCTGCTCTGCCCTTTGTAGAAAGTACCTCTGGCTTCCCTTGTCCTCTGACTTCTGGCTGGGTTTGGCAATAGGAAGTAGTACCATGAGAGCTGAAGGCGAAACTCAAGTGAGCTCAGGGCGTTCAGTCCCTGGTCCTCACTCATCTCACTCCATCCTGACCCCTTTACCTAAAGACATAACCACCTCACCAGAGCATGTTCTCTGTGTCCTTCTGGGCCCTGATACAAGCCAAGTGCTAGGCCAAGGGCTCATCACCCCATCAGTTTTGCCTTCTCTTTTTCTTTTTGCATATTCATGGCAAACAGATGGGGAAACAGTGGAAACAGTGACAGATTTTATTTTCTTGAGCTCCAAAATCTGTGTGGACAGTGACTGCAGCCACGAAATTAAAAGACACTTGCTCCTAGGAAGAAAAGTTATGACAAACCTAGATAGAATATTAAACAGCAGAGACATCATTTTGATGACAAAGGTCTGTATAGTCAAAGCTATGGTTTTTCCAGTAGTCGTGTATGGATGTGAGAGTTGGACCATAAAGGAGGCTGAGCACCAAAGAATTGCTGCTTTTGAATTGTGGTGCTGGAGAAGATTCTTGAGAGTTCCTTGAACACCAAAGGAGATCAAGCCAGTCAATACTAAAAGAAATCAACCCTGAATATTCATTAGAAGAACTGTTGCTGAAGTTGAAGCTCCAATACTTTGTCAACCTGATGTGAAGAACTAACTCATTGGAAAAGACCCTGATGCTGGGAAAGACTGAAGGCAGGAGGAGAAGGGGCTGACAGAGGATGAGATGGTTGGATGGCATCATCAACTCAATGGAAATGAGTTTGAGCAAGTTCTGGGAGTTGGTGATGGACAGGGAAGCCTGGCATGCTGCATCCCGTAGGGTCACATAGAGTCGGATGTGACTTAGCAACTGAGCAACAACAACCACAAAAGAATACCTATGACGTGTATGCAAATTATGAAGTCACACCCAACTTAAAAATACAAGCGTATCAATGCTTTTGAAACTTTGTGTGTTTCACAGCCACATTTCCATCACCAGACATTCACCCATGCAGGTACACATACACATATGTAGTTCACTAAAGGCTGGGGAAAACAAATCACTTTCTTTTTTCACTTGTCAGTTCAGGGTTGATAGCCCAGCTGGCACATCTGAACCAAGAGCCCATGTACTGGTAATGCCATGGTGTAGGAGAGCCACACAAAGTCAGATCCTCAATGGTGGAACCCAGGAGGCAGGGAACACAAGTCATTCCGATAGTCCTTTCTGCGTCCTAATGGGGAATGGGGACAGACTGCCACACACCCAGGACGCTGGGGCAGCTTTCCTTCCTTCCTGCTGTGATAATCATTACTGTACACAGACCAGCAATTTGGCGCCTCAGCAGCCAGACTCCTGGTAGGTGCCTGAGCCTGACCATTATGGAGGATATTATGATCGTGATTACAGGATGGCTGAGCCGTCCAGCAAAGTGACCGGTAATTTGCAATCTAATGGCCATTCAGTGGTGGGTAATATTATGGACCTAACCCTGCAATTGTAAAACAACCAGCCCTCTCTAATGTAGCAGTTTTCCCATCAAAAGCCCAGCCTTCGCTTTTGATTTCTGGCTAATCAGTAGCTGTGCCAGCTTTGGCTTCAGCTTTGGAGAAGCTAAACAAGGGAGCGTGAAATGATACACTCCTCTTAGGGCCCCTGAATGAGAAGTTTAGGCAGCTCTGTCAAGTGAAGGAAAAAACAAGTGAAAGAAGCATCTGGAAGGCAATTTCATTTCTTAAAAGAGCAACAGAAGCTGGTCCCAAAAGCTTTGCAGAATGTACCAAGTGTTTCCTGGGAATCTGGAAGACTGACATAGACAAGTGTGTGCACACGTCCACACCCACAGCCCATCCCATTTCTGGATGCACACACACATATATGCACACACACAGGAGAATACTGTTCTTTCCACCCAAGGTCGCTCACTGACAGAGACTCCCAGAATAGGCGCTGAAGGTCTCTGCTGCATGCTGGCCACATGCTGCTTGTGGGCCCAGCTCAGTTCCATCTGCCTCAGTGTCAGCGGGCCCTGTTGGGAGAGAAGTCAGTCTGATCAGAGGCCCAGGTCATACGTGGCTCACAGTCCGCTGGGACACTTTCATTTTATGCCACTCCTCAGGACCATACAGCACAGTGGGCAGGAATGGTTGGCACTCATGAGTTCAAATCCATCACTAATGCCTGGGGTGACCTTGAGCAGTCAACTTAGCCAAGAATACATCATTAACTTTCTGCCCGGCAAGGCAATGGCCTGGCTTTTCTGAAGCTCAGTTTCCTCAGCTATGAAATAGGGATGATATAGTACCTTCCCTATCTCACAGAGGATATGCTGTGAACCAACTGATCTCTTGTCTGTGTCTAAGTGTTTTTGAAAATAAACTAGGATATAGAGAAGCTAGGGAGTGCTGGGTACTGGCCTGCTGGGGGAATTAATAGCACATTCTGCCTCAGCCCCTCCCCCTTATCTTAGCTCTTATGAGGAACCCCCTGATTAGCTGTTTGGCAAACCTCATCTGCATTCTGTGTTGGCACGTGCCTGCAGACTGGCTCTCCAGCTGTGTATTGACCATACTGTATTAACAGCCATGGCCAGGAGAACTCCAGAATGGAAGGAAGGAAGTGGGAAAAAAAGGAGGGAGGGAAGGGATTGGAGAGGGAGGGGAGGAAGGGAGAAAGGTAACAGAGCTCAGTTGTCTCAACCCACAGTCATATTACAGGTGGAGAGTAGTGGCTTTCCAACACACACGGTGGGGTCTTACCTTTCCAATTCCGCCTTCCTTCCTAGGCAGAAAGGATACCTTGCCATGCCCCGCCCCCCACAATTGCAAGCCATTCCCAACAAAGCAAAGCTTAATGAGCACAGAGTCTCCTCCTTTCCTTCTAAAACTTGCACCAGGTCACTCCCAGAGCAAGGAGGCAGCAGGAGCAGGCAGCTGAGCGATTAGTATGGCGCCTTCCAGTTCTGGTTATAAGTGATCCATGTGGTCAGAAAGGGACTACGACCTGTGAGTCCTCACCCAGCCCTGAGGTTCAGCCAGAGCCTGGTTGTGCCCCTCTTCTGACCTGCCTCACTGTTGCGTGTCTCACCCAGGGACATGGGACAATCGAATGTCCACTCCAATGGGGAGGGGGAACACAGGAACCAGAGTCCAACAGGTAGATGGGTCAAGCCAAGAGAGACGATGAGTAAGATGCAATTCCGAGTCTAGATTTGGAGTGCCTGCCTGCAATAAATTCAGAGGAGGCTTGCAGTGGAACTGGAGGGTGAAAAGGGAGGTAACTGATAAATAGCTAAAGAGAAAGAGATTGGGCAAGCAAGAAAGCAGATTGATTGCACTACCAAGAAAGAAAATAGATAACCCTAGAAACCATGGTGGACACTGGGTTGCCTCCTCCAAATCCCTTCCACCTTAGATGATTAATCTAAGTCCATAGAGTAATCCCACTGGACATGCAACTGAACTGGAGTTTATGAAACATGGGGGAAATTTTCCTCCCTCTCAAGAGAAAGCCCTAGGAAAGGAAAGTCCTTCTTCTTTCAGATATTATTGCATTCACAATGTGATGACTGAAACAGTTGTAACCATCCTGCTACCAACCAGATGATGAAAGTGAAAGTGAAATTTGCTCAGTCATGTCTGACTCTTTGTGACCCCATGGACTATATAGTCCATGGAATTCTCTAGACCAGAATACTGGAGTGGGTAGTCTTTCCCTTCTTCAAAGGATCTTCCCAACCCAGGGATCAAACTCAGGTCTCGCTC
This sequence comes from Bos taurus, assembly GCF_002263795.3. Lineage (NCBI taxonomy): Eukaryota > Metazoa > Chordata > Mammalia > Artiodactyla > Bovidae > Bos > Bos taurus. Next base: position 17,751,534 of record NC_037347.1, read on the forward strand.
ATTGCAGGCGGATTCTTTACTAGATGATGAAGTAAATATAAAAAAATGGCAGAAGGGAGAAGCACAAAGAATATGGGTTCTTGATGACATCATTCATCTAAGAAACAGCCAAGCCTGGCATCTATTCGAACTGGATCTTCAAGTATGTAAGATAATGCATGTCCTTTGCTATGTTATACTGTGCTCAGTCATGTCTGATTTTTTGTGACTCCTTGCACTGTAGACTGCCAGGCTCCTGTGTCTATGGGATTTTCCAGGCAAGAATATTGGAGTGGGTTTCCTCCCAATGGATCTTTGCAACCCAGGGATCGATCTCACGTCTCCTGTATCTCTCGCATTGGCAGGTGGATTCTTTACTGCTGAGCCATCTGGGAGGCCTCTGTGTGTCCTTTATACATGCCCTAATACAGTCTCAGTAAGATTTTCTGTTAGTTGCCTCTTAGGCTAGCACCTTACTGGATATAAGAACCCAAGCCAAGGGAAACCAGGACACTAAGGCCAGAGTGGACTCACACACCACATTCAACACTGAACTGATGAGGGCTCTTTCTAACTGCTCCCTGTAAACCTAGGATCAGTCCCAGCATAGTGTGGAGCCAGCTGAGTCTACAGGTGTGGAATTCCCAGCTTCAGCTGCCAAAGAGCTAAGAGGGCACAGAGCCTGGCAGCCCATTATGAAAGCCCACTCCAGGGCTTCCAGAACACAAATGTCCAGGCCAGTTGGGCACTTCCCCTTCCCTCTAGGGGCCTCCCCTCAGTCTCCTCATCAGCCAGACCCCGCAGCTGCCAAGGACAGAGGTTGACTCCAAATGAGAACAGTGCTCCATGGAGCCCCTCTCAGAATGGTATATCCCTAAATATCTGGGGCTTTGGGGCACTTGTCCCCTGTAAAAGGCCTCATTCCAGAGCAATGGAAATAAATGCACATTGAAAAGCATCATCTCTCCAACCCTCTGCTTGGCATGCTGGGGTGGCAAGAAGGTTGACTTGCACGTGTTTCAAATGGAAATCAGTATTTCTGACTCTAGGTATAAAGGCCTTCTGAGTTCTCAAGCTGTCTGTGACTAGTTCTCTTTCAACAGAACAGGCAGGCCAAAGATCACTGTTGTTCTTTAGTCACTCAGTCATTTCTGACTCTTTCACAACCCCATGGACTGTAGCGTGCCAGGCTCCTCTGTCCATGGGATTTCCCAGGCAACAATACTGGAGGGGTAGCTTCTCCAGGGGATCTTCCTGACCCAGGGATCAAACCCATGTCTCCTGCTTGGCAGACAGGTTCTTTACTATTGACCCACAAGGGAAGCCTCAACAAACATTAGTATTGACTTAATTACCCATCAGAGATGTGTAGAATGCCCAGAGCAGAAAAGTACATCAGGAAGCACATCTCTCAGTTTAATGGTGAGGACACAGAGGTCTAGAAATTTGAGAGTTCATGGCACCACACAGTCAGCGACTGAGGCAGGGCTAGGGTCCAGGTCTTGTCACTCATCGTCCCTGTTTTTTCTTTCCTCAGATATGACAAAGGTCTGGGTGGGGGTGTCAAGAACAGGTGGCTAATGCTTCCAAATTAATAGTGCTACTGCACAGGGCCCTCTGGGGACAAAGCTGCTTTTACACCTAACCAATTTTTTTTTTAATCATAAATCATGAGCAAACAGTGTTGGTGGATTGTGTTGCCAGTAAGCACTTTTCTCCTAATCTGAGAAAGAGTAAAGGGGTTTCTTGCCGTGGGCGTGGAACCCAAGCTGCACGAGCAATGTGTCAGCAGATGGTGTGGGCACAGAGCTAGTGAAGGGCGTCCCGGTGTGCAGTGGGCACACCGCCCCCAAGAACAGGCTCTGGGCACAGGCAGAGCCCCAGAGTCAACTCCATTCTGTTGTCTGGCTGCCCAGAGGAGGCCCTTAGATCACAGCCATGTTCACATCCAGTGGGAGGTTGGGCCAGCTTCTCAGAGCCAAGGAAACTAAAGACCACCTCGCCCCCAAGAGGATCATAGCCCCCCTCTTGATCCTCTTCCCTCTTGATCCGTAAGAGTGGTTGAAACTGGGCGTTTGAATTTTTATTATCCAACGTGGTGACACTATAACAAACCTAGACATCGTATTAAAAAGTGGAGACCACTTTGATGACAAAGGTCCATATAGTCAAAGCTGTGGTTTTTCCAGTCGTCATGTACGGATATGAAGGTTGGACCATAAAGGAGGCTGAGGGCTGAAGAATTGATGCTTTTGAATTGTGGTGCTGGAGAAGACTCTTGAGAGTCCCTTGGACAGCAAGGAGATCAAACCAGTCAATCCTAATGGAAACCATTCCTGAATATTCATTGGAAGGACTGATGCTGAAGCTGAAGCTCCAGTGCTTTGGCCTCCTGATGTAAAGAGCTGATTCACTGGAAAAGACTGATGCTGGGAAAGATTGAGGGCAAGAGGAGAAGGAAGGGGGTGACAGAGAATGAGATAGTTGGATGGCATCACTGACTCAACAAACATGAGTTTGAGCAAACTCAGAGAGATAGTGAAGGACCAGGAAGCCTGGTGTGCTGCAGTTCACGGGGGTCACAAAGAGTCGGACGTGACTCAGCAACAGAACCACAGCATGGTGTCACAGGGTACCAGGGAGAGGGGGAAGAAAGTCTCACAGGATGGAGAGCTCCCGCCTTAGTGCAGCCCCCCATTCTCACCTTCTCCCCAGCTCTCTGCAGGAGCTGACACAGAGGGTTTGTAGACTGTTCTGAACCCTGAGACTATAGAACTGGGGAGGACCTCAGAGATGACTCCCGGAGTTCCAGGGAAGGACTCTAGGGCAGGAACTAAGTGTTAGGGACAAAATTAAGATTTCAGATGTTCAAGCCCAACCTCCAGGGATTCTTATTCAGAAGGCTCAGAAATCTGCATGTTTAAGAAGCGCTCGGGTGACTTCCCAACCACAGTAGTGGGTCAGTACTCCCTCCACAAGAGACGAACCTATGGTCCAGCGATCCCAGTCACTCGGCCTGGGAGGGCACAGCACCATAGAGATCACAGGCCACAGACACGACTCCTTCTAGTCGGGCTGAGTATCAGTTCTGTACCCCACTGGCTGGGAGACTTCGGCAAAAGTCTCCTCAACACTCTGACCCAGAAATTCCACTATTAGAAATTCTCAAGAGGCCACAGGGCTCTGGCAGCAGTTTGTGATAGTAAAGGACTGGAACCAACATAATTTTCCATCAAGAAGAGACTAGTTGTATGAACTAAGGCGCATCCACGCTGTGGCACACTAGGAAGATTCTACATGGAAAACAGCAAAGCAGCAGGCTCTGCACGTGCTACCATAAGCAGCGAAAAAGGCAAGCTGTGGTCCAAGGCGGACATCTGTACCTCCATCCCCTCCTGCCTACCTCAGTGGCCTCTTCCTTCTCCCTCCACCCTTCTGTCCAAAAAAGGACCTCAGCCTGGTGGATTCCATCTCACAAATGTCCCTGGATTCATGCACTTCCATCCATGCTGCACCATCTCCGTGTGGATTCCTGCAGCATCTTCCCAACCCAGTCTCCATGATGCATCCTTACATGCAGATCTGACCACTCCAGTCCCTCCGCCACTAAATCCCTTCAGTGTTCACCACTACCAATGCTTCAACAGGGCCCAGAAAGTCATTCCTGACTCCTGCATCCCTCTCCAGCCCCATCTGCTGCAACTTCCCATTCTCTTCACATACATTTTTAAGTCTTAAGATGCATCACATCTTCCCTTTTACCCCCATATGTGATGCCCCCTTCCTCCCTGCTGCCCTACACACACTCCGTATTTAGCTAAGGTGTCATCTCCTTTACAACTTTTCCTTAATCCCCTCCCTCCCACCATGCCGAGTCCAGGTGCCCCCATGATATCCCCTTGCCTCGTCCATGATAACATGTTCCTTGTCACTGTTATTGCATGATTCCTTCTCCATACATTTCCGGGCAACTTAAGCTCTAGGAAAGGAGATGCTGGGTCTACTTCATTCGTAGGTCTCCAGGGTCTAGCACTACCATGATGCAGATGCTTAATAAGAATTTGCCCAATGAATAAATAATAGTATTCTCTGTGCATGCGTGTGTGCTAAGTTGCTTCAGTCATGTCTGACGCTGTGCAACCCTGTGGACTGTAGCCTGCCAGCCTCCTCTGTCCATGGGGATTCTCCAGGCAAGAATACTGGAGTGGGCTGCCATCCTCCCCAGGGGCATCTTTCCAACCCAGGGATCAAACCTGTATCTCTTATATCTCCTCCACTAGCGGTGGGTTCTTTACCACTAGTGACACTTGGGAAGCACTACATTATATTAAAAATTATCTGAGCTAATCAGTGGTAAACTCTGTGTGATAGGTGCTGAGGACAGAAAGATAAAACAGTGTCTAGGACATAGGAAACTTTTTTTTTAATGTCAAATACGTACAGGATGGATCTTTTCCTCCTGTTGTATACCACACCACCCCAAGTTCTAACCAGTACAGGAGAGACACACAACATCACACAATAGTAACTCGAAGCCAAAGAAATAGGGTAGAGGAAACAAATACCATCATAGAGGTTAAAGAATTAACATTCAAATTCTCCTTCAGAAAAACACAGACGACTTTGAAAGTTGATTTATTTTTTCAAGCTATGAAGAGCATAACCTGAGAAAAATATTATTTGGAGAACACTAACTAACCTATGTATCATGTACTAGTGTTGAAGATCAGTGTTTCTCTAAATGTATTTGGATTCCATACAAGAATACATAGCTTCCCAGGTGGTGCTAGTGGTAAAGAACTTGCTTCCCAATGCAAGAGACATAAGAGATGCAGAGCTTGATCCTTGGGTTGGGAAGATTCCCCCAGAGGAGGGCATGGCAACCCACTCCAGTATCCTCACCTGGAGGATCCCATGGACAGAGGAGCCTGGTGGGCTATGGTCCATAGGGTCACACAAAGTTGGATACAACTGAAGTGATTTGGCACACACACAAGATATAAGCATCCTCTTTTTAAAACTTCTTTCTTTATTCCAGTTTTATTGAGATATAATTGATATATAGCCTTGTATTCACTTAAGTGTAAAACATAAGGATTTGATACAAGTATATGTTATAAAATGATTACAAGAAATGTAGTCAATGTTCATCACCTTACATGGTTACATTTTTTTTTTCTTGTGACAATTCATCTTTTTCTGTAGGGCACCTGTCACAATTTGCAAAAGTATGTTTAGCTGAGCATTTATTTGTTGAATATTTAGCTCTGCCATTTGCCTTTAAGCTATGATAAAGGTAAGAACAATGACTATCTTGTAACACCAGAACCCTGCACATGTCTGAGCCCTTGGTAGGTGTTCAGTAAATATTTGTTCTCTGAATGAATGGATGCATGACTGGCTACATGCATGAGTGAACACACAGAATGCAGCATGGGAGCTCGCTCATCCTCGGAAAAATACAGAGCATTAGATAGGAGAAAGTCATCATGAAACCACCCTGATGAAAGACAAAAAAAAAAAAAAAAAGAAGTGAGGATGAGCCAAGGTCACAAGTGCATCAGTTTTGTTTTAATGGAGAGACAACCAAAAATATGGAACCAAAAGGAGAGATGCTATAATAGACCACTGACCATCCATTCAGAGCACTGTTATACCACTGAGCTATAAATAAAATCCTGCTTACCTAAACAGAGCTAGTGAGCTTATGTGTTGTTTGTGTTTTGCTTAGAGGAGAACACCACGGCTGCCCCGTCAGCCTCCATGTTCAACTATCCCAATCAACTGCCGGCTACAATTAGGGAGTGCTGGAGAAAGGGCATTGGAGAGAAATCAGCGTGCATATTTTGTCTTCCATTGTGGCTGGCTCATTTGAATGATAATGTATTGCAGTCTGGGGTATAACACGACTGTGCTGAATAATGAGGCAGCCCTGGACTCCAGGTACCTGAGTGGCTGGTTAGTAGCCAGCAACAAAGCAGGGATAGCATCTTTGGGCAATAAAAAGATGATCTCAGTGTGGGAGGAGACAGATGCTAGGAAATACCCCACTGCAGGCACCATCGGGAGCTTCCATCATTGAGAGCTTCATTTTCTTTATTCATGGTCATTTTTCCAGCCGAGAGACTTAAAAGCATCTGGCTGGTGGCATCCTGAGGTGATGAAACATGCTGGGGAGGAAAGCGGGGAAAGGCCAGAGAAGGTCCAGAATCCCCATCCCCAGGGGACACTTAACACCCATGAGCCTGCTATTTGTCTTCAAGGATTCAGAAAAAAGCTTGACTCATGGCAACCCACTCCAGTGTTCTTGCCTGGAGAATCCCAGGGACAGGGGAGCCTAGTGGGCTGCCGTCTATGAGGTCACACAGAGTCAGACACGACTGAAGTGACTTAGCAGCAGCAGCAACTCAGGGGACAGAGCCAGAGGACAGCTGAAGGGCTCTACCAGCTTGAGGATTTTCAAATATCCCTTTATTTTTGTTAACATGGACATCCCTTGTAAGAAGCCCACCCATGTGTAGACACCTGGTCTTGGAAACCTGAAGCCAGGCACCAAAAGCAGCACAGTAGGTGATTCAGAGTGTAGTTTCTAGATCCAGACTGCCTGGGTTTGAAGCCTGGCCCGCCACTTAGCAGTGGTGGGATAGTTGTGTGCCTCAACTCCTCCATCTACAAAATGCAAAGATGAGAATAACGGCCATTTCCCTTCTCCAGGGTGTCTTTCCAACCCAGGAGTCAAACCCAGGTCTCCTGCATTGCAGGCAAATTCTTTACCATCTGAGCCACCAGGGAAGCCCATAATATTATTTACCTCCTACGAAAGTTTGCTGTAAGGTAATTGTGTAAATCAGTTAAAGCAGTTGAAACAGTGCCTCATACATATTTAACGCCTGATAAATATTAGTTGGGCTTCCCTGATGGCTCAGATGGTAAAGAATCTGCCTACAAAGCAGGAGATCTGGGTTCAGGGGTTGGGAAGATCTCCTGAAGGAGGAAATGGCTACCCACTCCAGGATTCTTGCCTGGAGAATCCCATAGACAGAGGAGCCTGGTGGGCTACAGTCCATAGGGCTGAAATTTGTCAGACATGACCGAGAGACTAACACTTGCGCTTTTCACAAGTATTATTATCAGCTGTCCTTGGGCTTCCCAGGTGGAAAATCCACCTGCCAATGCAGGAGATGCAAGGGACACAGATTCGATCCCTGGGTGGGAAACAGCCCCTGGAGAAGGAAATGGAAACCCACTCCAGTATACTTTCCTGGGAAATCCATGGACAGGGGAGCCTGGCGGGTTACAGTCCGTGTGGTCGGAAAGAGTTGGACACAACTGAGCATGCACGCACACACACACGAATGCACATACACACACACACACGCACACACACACATCAGCTTTCCTCTGCAAATGCCAGGAGACATTGGATCTCCAGGTGGAACAGCATGACTAAATGGGATTGGCATAGGCTCTGGAGTCAGACTGATCAGGGCCCCACTCAGTTACTTCCCAGCTGGGTGACCTTGGGCAAGCTACTTGACACCCTGAGCCTCAGCTTCTCATATGTAAACAGGAATGTCTACCAGTAACTACTTCATAGTGTTGTTGTGAGGGACAGACTACATAATACATCCACTGAAAAGAGTGCCTGGCACATAGTACACTCAATGAATGCTGTGTAATAATAATGCCAGTGTTGTGCTATCATCATCATTTAAACAGGCAATGGTATGCCATGAAATGTTCATTTGAGGAATTATCTGTCCCAACCTGTGTGCAGAGTACATCATGAGAAACGCTGGGCTGGAAGAAGCACAAGCTGGAATCAAGATTGCCGGGAGAAATATCAATAACCTCAGATATGCAGATGACACCACCCTTATGGCAGAAAGTGAAAGAGGAACTAAAAAGCTTTTTGAGGAAAGTGAAAGTGGAGAGTGAAAAAGTTGGCTTAAAGCTCAACATTCAGAAAACGAAGATCATGGCATCTGGTCCCATCACTTCATGGGAAATAGATGAGGAAACAGTGTCAGACTTTATTTTTGGGGCTCCAATATCACTGCAGATGGTGACTGCAGCCATGAAATTAAAAGACGCTCACTCCTTGGAAGGAAAGTTATGACCAACCTAGATAGCATATTCAAAAGCAGAGACATTACTTTGCCAACAAAGGTCTGTCTAGTCAAGGCTATGGTTTTTCCAGTGGTCATGTATGGATGTGAGAGTTGGACTGTGAAGAAAGCTGAGTGCTGAAGAATTGATGCTTTTGAACAGTGGTGTTGGAGAAGACTGCTGAGAGTCCCTTGGACTGCAAGGAGATCCAACCAGTCCATTCTAAAGGAGATCAGTCCTGGGTGTTCTTTGGAAGGAATAATGCTAAAGCTGAAACTCCAGTCCTTTGGCCACCTCACGCAAAGAGTTGATTCACTGGAAAAGACTCTGATGCTGGGAGGGATTGGGGGCAGGAGGAGAAGGGGACGACCGAGGATGAGATGGTTGGATGGCATCACTGACTCGATGGACGTGAGTTTGAGTGAACTCCGGGAGTTGGTGATGGACAGGGAGGCCTGGCGTGCTGCAGTTCATGGGGTCCAAAGAGTTGGACACGACTGAGCGACTGAACTGAACTGAACCTGTGTGCCTGAAATCTCACTGTCAGCAGGTTAGAAAGTGGACTAGAGAGGTTAAGTCCTGGGAGGGAGTACCAGTTAAGGCTGCTGCAATGACAAAGCAGAGGGTGGTAACTGCAGAGTCATCCCTTGAACTTCCTTAACCTGGACCTACTCATTGCAATTAACTTATTTTATTTCTGTTTCTTTGTTTTGCCATCCCTTTCCCTGGGGGTACTGATAGACAAGGTCTAGTTTACTTGAAAAAAAGTGACGATGTAAGTGAAAAAAAAAAAAAAATCCCCGCCCCCCACATATATCCTCCACTTAAACATGTATGGTTTAATTTGTCTCAACTTAAATATGCCACCCAACTCTATTAATAATAAATTATAGCACCAAGACTTCCTAAAACCTTTCTGGAATACTACACGTCATTAATACACAGGGCTTACTCGTAGCTCAGTTGGTAAGGGCTTCTCTCGTAGCTCAGTTGGTAAATTATCTGCGTGCAATGCAGGAGACCCGGGTTCGATTCCTGAGTCGGGAAGATCGCCTGGAGAAGGAAATGGCAACCCACTCCAGTATTCTTGCCTGGAGAATCCCATGGACCAGAGGAGCCTGACAGGCTATAGTCCACAGACTCGCAAGAGTCAGACACGACTTAGCAACTAAACCACCAAGTTATGTTAGTGAGTTGGAGGAGTGGAGGAGGGAGCGACAATAGGCAAAGTTATTTTGAATCTGTGCTTGGACACCTACGCTGATAAAGGCACCCCGGGTACCATCCCGTAAACTTCTGCGTCCTGAGTTGCAGAACCTCACAGAACAGTGAGCCTGCAGCTGCTCCCTGCCCCCATCTTTTGTGCTCACGCCCCACCCTCGCTTTCATTCAGTCATTTCTAAACGCTTTTTCAGGCAGGAGTGCGGGCCCACCCCACCGGACTCCACTGTCCCAGTGACCGACATACCTCCCTCATCTCCCCGGGCTTGTCAGCTGAGCCCAGATACATGAATGGCAAAACAGGCCTAACTGGAGCCCAGACAGTGCTCATCATCCTGTCACCGGGACAAAGGAAGGAAATTCCATTATGTCACCTTCTACAAGCAAGAGACAGCGACAATTTCCTCGTAAACACCATACTGACACTGTTATGATGTATCTCAAGCACTTCTAATCAGTATGGAAGCCAGAGAGACTGCGGAAGCTCTTCAGCCTCAAAGACACAATTCAGTGCTCTCCTGTTGTTATTGAAATGACCTGGCTAAGAGCATATACCGCTTTCTGCACCCATCACATTATATATATATATATGTATATGTATGTATATATATATATATATGTATATGTATGTATATGTATGTATGTATGTATGTATATGATATGTTGGTTACTCTGGGTGAGCACAGAAATCAGAAATATTTAGTTACCACATTTTTACCTGTATTTACTCACTGTCCTTTCTGTATTTCTTCTCCTCCAAATTATAAAAAGGGAAAGATTTTTATTTCTCCAATTTTGAAAAGGAAAAGTATTTTCATGTTTTAAGTTGTGAAGAGAGAAGAAGGCTTTTCTTTCTGCAACTTCTTACCAACAGCAGCAATTTGGGCTTGGGTTTCTAAAGGTTTGGTCAATACTATCCAACTATTAAAGTGTTTTTTTGTTTAAAACTGGCTTGTTCTCACTCTACAAATTACTTATTAATTATAAAGGTAACCACCTTAACCATGTGATCAAACATAAAACATCACCAATAAGAGGACAAACTGACATCATGTACCTCCTGATATGATATACTCAGAAACAAAGAACAGCGCCTAAGTAATACTCCTGCCACCACAGTCATAACATGAGTTAAATCATGTGGAAATATCAGACAAATCCAAATTGAGATAAGACAACTAGGCTCTAGTCTTCAGAAAAGTCTATGTCATGGAAAAAAAAAAAAATTGCCAGACTGAGAAACTGTTCTAGATAGAAGGAGACTTAAGAGGACTGTATGTAAGACTGCACTATTGGATCAATGTTAAATTTTAAGAATTTGACGGTTTTATGAGAGACTGCTTTCTTCTTAGAGATACATATGAAATTATTTGGGGAGTAAAGTCTGCAATAAGCTCTCAAATGGTTTAGCAAATAGTAAGAAAAATGTGTATATTTTTATTAATGTGTATATTTTATTATTTATACACATAATATATATGTGTATATATTTTATTAGACTGTATACCTCTTTTTTTTAAATTTTATTTTATTTTTAAACTTTACATAATTGTATTAGCTTTGCCAAATATCAAAATGAATCTGCCACAGGTATACCCGCGTTCCCCATCCTGAACCCTCCTCCTTCCTCCCTCCCCATACCCTCCCTCTGGGTCGTCCCAGTGTACTAGCCCCAAGCATCCAGTATCGTGCATCGAACCTGGACTGGCAACTCATTTCATACATGATAGTATACATGTTTCAATGCCATTCTCCCAAATCTTCCCACCCTCTCCCTCTCCCACAGAGTCCATGAGACTGTTCTATACATCAGTGTCTCTTTTGCTGTCTCCTACACAGGGTTATTGTTACCATCTTTCTAAATTACATATATATGCGTTAGTATACTGTATTGGTGTTTTTCTTTCTGGCTTACTTCACTCTGTATAATAGGCTCCAGTTTCATCCACCTCATTAGAACTGATTCAAATGTATTCTTTTTAATGGCTGAGTAATACTCCATTGTGTATATGTACCATTGCTTTCTTATCCATTCATCTGCTGATGGACATCTAGGTTGCTTCCATGTCCTGGCTATTATAAACAGTGCTGCGATGAACATTGGGGTACACATGTCTCTTTCCCTTCTGGTTTCCTCAGTGTGTATGCCCAGCAGTGGGATTGCTGGATCATAAGGCAGTTCTATTTCCAGTTTTTTAAGGAATCTCCACACTGTTCTCCATAGTGGCTGTACTAGTTTTCATTCCCACCAACAGTGTAAGAGGGTTCCCTTTTCTCCACACCCTCTCCAGCATTTATTATTTGTAGACTTTTGGATCGCAGCCATTCTGACTGGTGTGAGATGGTACCTCATTGTGGTTTTGATTTGCATTTCTCTGATAATGAGTGATGTTGAGCATCTTTTCATGTGTTTGTTAGCCATCTGTATGTCTTCTTTGGAGAAATGTCTATTTAGTTCTTTGGCCCATTTTTGGATTGGGTCATTTATTTTTCTGGAGTTGAGCTGTGGGAGTTGCTTGTATATTTTTGAGATTAGTTGTCAGTCAGTTGCTTCATTTGCTATTATTTTCTCCCATTCTGAAGGCTGTCTTTTCACCTTGCTAATAGTTTCCTTTGATGTGCAGAAGCTTTTAAGGTTAATTAGGTCTCATTTGTTTATTTTTGCTTTTATTTCCAATATTCTGGGAGGTGGGTCATTGAGGATCCTGCTGTGATGTATGTCAGAGAGTGTTTTGCCTATGTTCTCCTCTAGGAGTTTTATAGTTTCTGGTCTTACGTTGAGATCTTTAATCCATTTTGAGTTTATTTTTGTGTATGGTGTTAGAAAGTGTTCTAGTTTCATTCTTTTACAAGTGGTTGACCAGATTTCCCAGCACCACTTGTTAAAGAGATTGTCTTTAATCCATTGTATATTCTTGTCTCCTTTGTCAAAGATAAGGTGTCCATATGTGCGTGGATTTATCTCTGGGCTTTCTATTTTGTTCCATTGATCTATATTTCTGTCTTTGTGCCAGTACCATACTGTCTTGATAACTGTGGCTTTGTAGTAGAGCCTGAAGTCAGGTAGGTTGATTCCTCCAGTTCCATTCTTCTTTCTCAAGATTGCTTTGGCTATTCGAGGTTTTTTGTATTTCCATACAAATTGTGAAATTATTTGTTCTAGCTCTGTGAAGAATACTGTTGGTAGCTCGATAGGGATTGCATTGAATCTATAAATTGCTTTGGGTAGTATACTCATTTTCACTATATTGATTCTTCCAATCCATGAACATGGTATATTTCTCCATCTATTAGTGTCCTCTTTGATTTCTTTCACTAGTGTTTTATAGTTTTCTATGTATAGGTCTTTAGTTTCTTTAGGTAGATATATTCCTAAGTATTTTATTCTTTCCATTGCAATGGTGAATGGAATTGTTTCCTTAATTTCTCTTTCAGTTTTCTCATTATTAGTGTATAGGAATGCAAGGGGTTTCTGTGTGTTGATTTTATATCCTGCAACTTTATTATAGTCATTGATTAGTTCTAGTAATTTTCTGGTGGAGTCTTTAGGGTTTTCTATGTAGAGGATCATGTCATCTGCAAACAGTGAGAGTTTTACTTCTTCTTTTCCAATCTGGATTCCTTTTATTCCTTTTTCTGCTCTGATTGCTGTGGCCAAAACTTCCAAAACTATGTTGAATAGTAATGGTGAAAGTGGGCACCCTTGTCTTGTTCCTGTCTTTAGAGGAAATGCTTTCAATTTTTCACCATTGAGGATAATGTTTGCTGTAGGTTTGTCATATATAGCTTTTATTATGTTGAGGTATGTTCCTTCTATTCCTGCTTTCTGGAGAGTTTTTATCATAAATGGATGTTGAATTTTGTCAAAGGCTTTCTCTGCATCTATTGAGATAATCATATGGTTTTTATTTTTCATTTTGTTAATGTGGTGTATTACATTGATTGATTTGCGGATATTGAAGAATCCTTGCATCCTTGGGATAAAGCCCACTTGGTCATGGTGTATGATCTTTTTAATGTGTTGTTGGATTCTGATTGCTAGAATTTTGTTAAGGATTTTTGCATCTATGTTCATCAGTGATATTGGCCTGTAGTTTTCTTTTTTTGTGGGATCTTTGTCAGGTTTTGGTATTAGGGTGATGGTGGCCTCATAGAATGAGTTTGGAAGTTTACCTTCCTCTGCAATTTTCTGGAAGAGTTTGAGCAGGATAGGTGTTAGCTCTTCTCTAAATTTTTGGTAGAATTCAGCTGTGAAGCCATCTGGTCCTGGGTTTTGTTTGCTGGAAGATTTTTGATTACAGTTTCAATTTCCGTGCTTGTGATGGGTCTGTTAAGATTTTCTATTTCTTCCTGGTCCAGTTTGGGAAAGTTGTACTTTTCTAAGAATTTGTCCATTTCTTCCACGTTGTCCATTTTATTGGCATATAATTGTTGATAGTAGTCTCTTATGATCCTTTGTATTTCTGTGTTGTCTGTTGTGATCTCTCCATTTTCATTTCTAATTTTATTGATTTGATTTTTCTCCCTTTGTTTCTTGATGAGTCTGGCTAATGGTTTGTCAATTTTATTTATCCTTTCAAAGAATCAGCTTTTGGTTTTGTTGATTTTTGCTATGGTCTCTTTTGTTTCTTTTGCATTTATTTCTGCTCTAATTTTTAAGATTTCTTTCCTTCTACTAACCCTGGGGTTCTTCATTTCTTCCTTTTCTAGTTGCTTTAGGTGTAGAGTTAGGTTATTTATGTGACTTTTTTCTTGTTTCTTGAGGTGTGCCTGTATTGCTATGAACTTTCCCCTTAGGACTGCTTTTACCATGTCCCACAGGTTTTGGGTTGTTGTGTTTTCATTTTCATTCATTTATATGCAAATTTTGATTTCTTTTTTGATTTTTTTTCCTTGGTTTCCTATGTTTTCTTTCTTTCTTTCTTTTTTTAATTTTATTTTTTAAACTTTACAATATTGTATTAGTTTTGCCAAATATCAAAATGAATCCGCCACAGGTATACCCACATTCCCCATCCTGAACCCTCCTCCCTCCTCCCTCCCCTACCCTCCCTCTGGGTCATCCCAGTGCACCAGCCCCAAGCATCCAGTACCATGCATCGAACCTGGACTGGCGACTCGTTTCATACATGATATTATACATGTTTCAATGCTATTTCTTTTTTGATTTCTTCTGTGATTTGTTGGTTATTCAGCAGGGTGTTGTTCAGCCTCCATATGTTGGAATTTTTAATAGTTTTTCTCCTGTAATTGAGATCTAATCTTACTGCATTGTGGTCAGAAAAGATGCTTGGAATGATTTCTATTTTTTTGAATTTACCAAGGCTAGCTTTATGGCCCAGGATGTGATCTATCCTGGAGAAGGTTCCATGTGCACTTGAGAAAAAGGTGAAATTCATTGTTTTGGGATGAAATGTCCTACAGATATCAATTAGGTCTAACTGGTCTATTGTATCATTTAAAGTTTGTGTTTCCTTGTTAATTTTCTATTTAGTTGATCTATCCATAGGTGTGAGTGGGGTATTAAAGTCTCCCACTATTATTGTGTTATTGTTAATTTCTCCTTTCATACTTGTTAGCATTTGTCTTACATACTGCAGTGCTCCCGTGTTGGGTGAATATATATTTATAATTGTTATATCTTCTTCTTGGATTGATCCTTTGATCATTATGTAGTGACCACCTTTGTCTCTTTTCACAGCCTTTGTTTTAAAGTCTATTTTATCTGATATAAGTATTGCTACTCCTGCTTTCTTTTGGTCCCTATTTGCATGGAAAATCTTTTTCCAGCCCTTCACTTTCAGTCTGTATGTGTCCCCTGTTTTGAGGTGGGTCTCTTGTAGACGACATATGTAGGGGTCTTGTTTTTGTATCCATTCAGCCAGTCTTTGTCTTTTGGTTGGGGCATTCAACCCATTTACGTTTAAGGTAATTACTGATAAGTATGATCCCGTTGCCATTTACTTTATTGTTTTGGGTTCGAATTTATATCCCGTTTTTGTGTTTCCTGTCTAGAGAATATCCTTTAGTATTTGTTGGAGAGCTAGTTTGGTGGTGCAGAATTCTCTCAGCTTTTGCTTGTCTGAAAAGCTTTTGATTTCTCCTTCATACTTGAATGAGATCCTTGCTGGGTACAATAATCTGGGCTGTAGGTTATTTTCTTTCATCATTTTAAGTATGTCTTGCCATTCCCTCCTGGCTTGAAGAGTTTCTATTGAAAGATCAGCTGTTATCCTAATGGGAATTCCCTTGTGTGTTATTTGTTGTTTTTCCCTTGCTGCTTTTAATATTTGTTCTTTGTGTTTGATCTTTGTTAATTTGATTAATATGTGTCTTGGGGTGTTTCGCCTTGGGTTTATCCTGTTTGGGACTCTCTGGGTTTCTTGGACTTGGGTGATTATTTCCTTCCCCATTTTAGGGAAGTTTTCAACTATTATCTCAAGTATTTTCTCATGGTCTTTCTTTTTGTCTTCTTCTGGGACCCCTATGATTCGAATGTTGTAGCGTTTAATATTGTCTTGGAGGTCTCTGAGATTGTCCTCATTTCTTTTAATTCATTTTTCTTTTATCCTCTCTGATTCATTTATTTCTACAATTCTATCTTCTAATTCACTAATCCTGTCTTCTGCCTCTGTTATTCTACTATTTGTTGCCTCCAGAGTGTTTTTAATTTCATTTATTGCATTATTCATTATATAGACTCTTTTTTATTTCTTCTAGGTCCTTGTTAAAACTTTCTTGCATTTTCTCAATCCTTGTCTCCAGGCTATTTATCTGTGATTTCATTTTAATTTCAAGATTTTGGATCAATTTCACTATCATTATTCGGAATTCTTTATCAGGTAGATTCCCTATCTCTTCCTCTTTTGTTTGGTTTGGTGGGCATTTATCCTGTTCCTTTATCTGCTGGGTATTCCTCTGTCTCTTCATCTTATTTAAATTGCTGAGTTTGGGGTGTCCTTTCTGTATTCTGGCAGTTTGTGGAGTTCTCTTCATTGTGGCATTTCCTCGCTGTGTGTGGGATTGTATAGGTGGCTTGTCAAGGTTTCCTGGTTAGGGAAGCTTGTGTCAGTGTTTGGTGGGTGGAGCTGTATTTCTTCTCTCTGGAGTGCAATGAAGTGTCCAGTAATGAGTTATGAGAAGTCTATGGTTTTGGGGTGACTTTGGGCAGCCTGTATCTTGGAGCTCAGGTCTGTGTTCCTGTGTTGCTGGAGAATTTGCTTGGTGTGTCTTGCCCTGGAACTTGTTGGCCCTTGTGTGGTGCTTGGTTTTAGTGTCGGTATGGAGGTGTTTGATGAGCTCCTGTCAATTAATGTTCCTTGGAGTCAGGAGTTCCCTGGAGTCAGGGTTTGGACTTAAGCCTCCTGCTTCCAGTTATCAGTCTTATTTTTACAATAGTTTCAGAACTTCTCCTTCTATACAGCACCATTGATAAAACATCTACGTTAAAGGTGAAAAGTTTCTCTACTGTGAGGGTCACTCAGAGAGGTTCACAGCGTTACATGGAGAAGAGAAGAGGGAGGAGGGAGTTAGAGGTGACCCAAATGAGATGAGGTGGAATCAATAGTGGAGAGAGTGGGCTAGCCAGTAGTCACTTCCTTAATGTGCACTCCACAACCGGACTGCTCAGAGATGTTCACGGAGTTATACAGAGAAGAGAAGGAGGAGGAAGGAGACAGAGGTGGCCAGAAGGATAAAAGGGGGGAATGAAAAGGGGGGAGACAGATCCAGCCAGTAATCAGTTCCCTAAGTGTTCTCCACCATCTGGAACACACAGAAATTCACAGAGTTGGGTAGAGTAGAGAGGGGTTAGGGAGGAGACACAGGTGACCTGGTGGAGAAAAAGGAGAGTCCAAAGGGAGAGAGAGCAGTCAAGCCAGTAATCTCGCTCCCTAGTGAAAAATGGGTCCTGAATATTGGGTTCTTAAAGGTACAAAATTGGTAACAAATACATAAAAGCAAAAATTAAAAATCTAGAGTAGAGTTTGGAATTTCAAAAATACGATGTTAATGAAAAGAAGAAGGAAAAGAAAGAGAGAAAAACGAACAAAGAAAAACAAACAAGGTCGCAAAAATTATAAAGAAAATACAGGTACAAAATTGATAACTAATACCAAAAAGCAAAAATTAAAAATCTAGAGTAGAGTTTGGAATTTCAAAAATACAATGTTAAAAAAAAGGAAGAAGAAAAATAAAGAGAGAAAACAAACAAACAAACAAAAACAAACAATGTCGCAAAAATTATAAAGAAAATACAGGTACAAAATTGATATCAAATACCAAAAAGCATAAATTAAAAATCTAGAGTAGAGTTTGGAATTTCAGGTATACAATGTTATATAAAAGAAGAAGAGAAAGAAACAGAGGAAAGAAAAAAAAAGTCACAGAAATTATAAAAAAAACTATAGGTACAAAATTGATTAACATATACCAAAAAGCTAAAATTAAAAATCTGGAGTAGAGTTTGGAATTTCAAAAAGTACAATGTTAAAGAAAAGAAGAAAACAAACAAACAAAAAAAAAACCAAGGTCAAAAAATTATAAAATATATATATATGAAGTTTGTTGAAGAAGAAAAAAATAGGGGTTTTTTTTTTTTTGCAAAGTAATAGGTTATAAAAGTGAAAATTGAAGGAACAATAGAGGACTTAAAATTTTTTAAAAAAATTTAAAAAAAAAGAAAAGAAAGAATGATCGTAAAAATAGTAAAAATATATCTAGGACTTTCTCTGGTTTTGTTGTGAGTATTGTGGGTTCAGTTCATTTTTGGCTAGTTCCTTGGTCCGACTTATATTTCCCAAGATCTATAGGCCCCTTCCTATGTAGTCCGTAGTAACCACGGGGTTTTAATCTATTGCCTGTAGCTTCCAAGGCATTTCCCTCTGTTATAGCTTCTTCTGTTTGCTGGTCTCTTCAGTGTCTGGTTTCCACCCTGACACAAAGGGGACGGTGGAGGACACTTTTTAAAAATTTTTTTTAGGCTCACTTGTTCAGTCGCACTGTGGGGAGGGAGGGAGGGATGCTGCAGGCAAATAACACTGGCGTGCGCTTGCAGTGCCTCAGCCACACTGGGTCTGCCCCGGCTCACGGCGCGTGTAGCTTCCCTGCCCACACTGCTCAGGCTCTAGGTTGTTCCGCCGGGAACAATCCAAGGCCGGCCCTGGGCTGCATGCACCTCCCAGGTCCAAGCTGCTCAGGTTCAGGCACTCGGGTAGTCCTCAGAGGCGCAGACTCAGTTGGGCCTGCATTTTGTGCTCTTCCCAGATCCGAGCAGCTCAGGTGATGAGGCGTTTGGCGAGCACCAATGCTGCGACTTATTGCCTCCCCGCCACTCGGTTATCTGGGTGTAAAACCGGCGCACCTTCTCAGGCAATGTTGACCATCCAGACCCCCAAGAAGTTTTAGTTAGCAAAGAAGCCTGCTTACAGTTTTATAGATAATGTCTCTCTGGGGCTGCGATTGTCCCCTTCCGGCTCTGGCTGCCTATCACCGGAGGGGGATGGTCTGCCACCGGCTATCTCTGTTCAGTCCTTTATTCTGTGCGCGGCCCTGGCGGTGTCTTAGGTTGGAGCTGGCTTTTCGCGTGGTAGATATCCCGCAGTCTGGTTTGCTAGCCCAAATTATTTTGCTCAGATAGCGCTCAGGGTATTCAGGCCAGATTCTTACTCTAAGCGATGCAGCCCGCGCTGCGCCTCCCTGCCCAGCCCCCGCTTGCTAATGGCGTGTGCAGGCGTCTGCGCTGCTTCTCCGCTGGGGGAGTTACCGTAGGGCTCGCAGTCTGCGAGTTTTAATTGTTTATTTATTTTTTCTCCCTGTTATGTTACCCTCTGTGCTTCCAAAGCTCGGCACAGATTCGGCAGTGAGAAGGTTTCCTGGTTTTTGGAAACTTCTCTCTTTTTAAGACTCCCTTCACGGGACGGAACTCCGTCCCTCCCTCTTTTGTCTCTTTTTGTCTTTTATATTTTTTCCTACCTCCTTTCAAAGAGTTGGGTTGCTTTTCTGGGTGCCTGATGTCCTCTGCCAGCATTCAGAAGTTGTTTTGTGGAATTAACTCCATGTTTAAATGCTCTTTTGATGAATTTGTTGGGGAGAAAGTGTTCTCCCCGTCCTACTCCTCCGCCATCTTGGCTCCTCCTCTGACTGTATACCTCTTAAGTCTCCTTCTATCTAGAACATTTTCTCAGTCTGGCTTTTTTTTTTCTTTCATGACATAGACTTTTATGAAGAGTAGAGCCTAGTTGTCTTATAGATTTCCCTCAATTTGGATTTGTCTGATATTTCCACATGATTTACTCACGTTATGACTGTATTGGCAGGAGTATCACTTAAGTGGTATTCTTTCTTTCTGAGTATATAAGGACAAATATATATAGAGAGAAAACGAATATGGAAAAACATTAACAGTTGATGAGCGCATTTAAAGGATAAATGAGTGTTTGCTGCACTAGTCTTACAACTTTAAAGTTTTCCAAATAACAAGCTAGGGTAGGGGCATGATGAGAGTCTATTTACCAAATGAAGATAGAATATCAAAGAAAATACAGAAGAATATCTTTCTAACATTAAAAGTAGGAAAGCATTTCTTAAACAGAACACTAAACACACCAAGCATTAAAGAAATGTTAGTAAATTATATTACATTGTAATTAAGAATTATTTTCATCAAGTGAAACTTTAAAAGGTAAAATCAAGTCAAAATTGATAAAAGATATTTGCAACCTACAAACCTACAACGTTATGGTATCCAGAATATATAAAGAATATTTTTACACTAAGTCAAGAGAAAATTGAGCAAAATACATAAACAAGTATTTCACAGTAGAGGAAATACATGGTTCATAAATATAAGAAAAACTGCTCAACCTCAATAGTGATCAGGGAAATTAAAATGAAGACAAGAATAAGGTAACAATTTTCACCTACAATGGCAAAACTTAAGAGGATAATTCCATGGACAGAGGAGCCTGGCAGTCTACAGTCCATGAAGTCATAATGAGTCAGATGTGACTGAGCTACTGAACACTCACGAAAAACATTTAGATCAACAAATCATTATATCCTGGTAAAGTGAAAGTGTCATTCACTCCGTCATGTCCGACTCTTTTCAACCCCATGGACTGTAGCCTGCCAGGCTCCTCTGTCCATGGACTTCTCCAGGCAAGAATACTGAAGTGGGTGGCCATTCCCTCCTCCAGGGGATCTTCCCAACCCAGGGATCAAACCCGGGTCTCCTGCATTGCAGGCAGATTCTTTACCATCTGAGCCACCAGGAAAGGCCATATCCTGGTAAATGAAAGTGTAAATTAGAATGGTTACTTTGCAAAGCAATTTTGCATTGGTTTTCACTAGCTGCTCACCAAATCTACTTCATTTTTCTCCTGGATACACAGAAAGACTATATTTCCCAGCCTCATTGCACTTAGGTGTGGCCATGTGACTGTGTTCTGGCCAACGGAATGTAAGCAGAAATGATCAATGCCACTTCTCTGACTTGCCAATAAAACTTCTTTTGGGACTGGCCAGACTCTCACTTTCCCATATGTTAGCTATTTGTACATTCCCAGGATGACTTTGGAGGCCTCATTTTCAAAATGGGAGGATTCTGTCATCCTGAATTCCTGAATGACTTGGTGGAATGAAGCACACCTCCTCACCCCACCCCCATCTCATCTGCAAATATACTTTACATGAATAAGAGTCCTTCTATTGTGCTAAGTCTCTGACATTTTGTTTTCTGTGACAGCAGCTAGTGGTACTTGATAAATATAGGCTTTAAGTTAAACATTTGCATATGCTACAGTCCAGAAATTCAATTCTAAATAAATGCCCTAGAGAAATTCTTACATATGTATACAAAGAGGAATATCTAAGAATGTTCTTAGCAGCACAGGTTGATATAGATATAAACTGATATAGATTGAAACAAAATGAATAAGTAAATCAAGGTTAAAAAAATCACAATGAAATATTATACAGAAGTCAAAGCACAGCTACATACAAGATGAACTATAAAAATATAAACTGGAGGGGAAAAGATAAGCCTTAGAAGACTATATAAAAGCTGTCATACTGAATAAGAAGTTCAAAAACAAGCAAAACTAAACAATTCTATTAGTCTTTGTTGTTGTTGTTTAGTTACTAAGTCATATCTGACTCTTTCGTGGCCCTATAGACTGTAGCCTGCCAGGCTCCTCTGTCCATGGGATTTCCCACACAAGAATACTGGAGTGGGCTGCCATTTCCTTCTCCAGTGGATCTTCCCAACCTAAGGGTTGAACCTACCTCTCCTGCATAGCAGGCAGATTCTTTACCATGGAGCCACCTGGGAACCCAATTATTGTCTAAGCATTCATAGATTTGTATTAAAACCACTTTTTAAGATAGGGGAAAGATACACAAAAAATTCAGGAGTGTGGTTACCTCTAACTTTAGCTGGCATTCAGAATGAAACTGTTGGCAACAACCATCAAAATGGTCATCAACTGGAACCAGCTGTGGGGAGGGGCAGGCCAAGGATGGGATGGGAAGACCCTCAAAAGAAGGTTCAAACTATTAGTAATTTTCTAGTTCCTGAAATGGGTGGTGGGTTTATGGACTCCATTCTATCACTCTTTAAAATACACATCAATGTTGCATATATATGTATGTATATTTTAAAAGGAGGCACATTAATTAACCTCTGTCCTCACATATTACGCAGCTCTTATGAATTTCCAGGTTCTACTTCTGAGAGGGAAAGGCAATCATCTATGGGTATTTAGGTTATGCATGGCACAAGGGAATATCACCCAAGATGGTGCCAAGGCAGCTATATATTCATTTATATGAGAATGTGTGCATGGCACAAAGACCAGGACAGGGAGGGCTCTGGAGCAGCCAGCACACCTCACCTTAACACCTTCTAACATCTCACCCCCTCATCCTCCAAGCTCTACTCGGGGAAGTGGCCAGGCACATCTCCCTGGCACACACCCTGATCTCATACGCTACCCAGTGTTACTTCTCTCACTTGCTAACCCATCTTGAAGGTTTGCCCCTCCCCCTGCCAATTCTATATGGGGAGGAAAAGGGAATTGATATAGACACATTGCCGTAGGCACGGGCACCGTGCCTTAGTAGGTGGTGGGCAGGCATGAGAAAGGTCCACGTGTGCTCACAGCCAGGCACTAGATACCCGGAGAGCCAGGGACAGGTCACTGTGTGCTTAGTCAGGCTATGCTATAATATTCTAACCTAGTTTTTATTATTGCTATTGTTTTGCTTGTTTGACTTTTCTTGAGGAAATGGGACTAAGGATGAGAGCTACAAGGGTGAGTGGAGAGCTCTAAGCTTTCAAACCAAGTCCCTGGCATCCTTAAAACATGTTGGTGGTGGGTGCCCTCTCCTCAGGCTACTTGGTCTGATGTTCTAGTCTGCTCTAATGTGTTCAGTAGGGGCCAAGGGCTTGATGCTTATTCCTCTCAAAAAGTATTCTGACTGGAGGCTTCTGAAAACAAGCCCTTCACTCAAGAGAATGATGCAAACACAGGGATTCTGAGCAGCAGGGTCAGCCCACGACAGAGCTGTTCCTTATCAGAGGTCCTTTGCAACTTTTCGTGGTTCACACATTTGAGAGGCAGGCACCAGCTCCTCTGCTTCGAAAGATAGCCTTCAGATTAGAAAAATTAGACAAAGTTGTGAGATTCCCAAAGACTTCCCAATAATAATAAATAAATCCTCTCACATCTCACACACTCTCCTCTGAGATGAGATAGGAAGCATGAATTTGCTCCTGAAACTGCGGTTTCTTCTCTGAGTGTGACTTTGGGTAAATCGCTTGTCCTTTTTGCCACTCATTTTCCTCTTCTTTCCAGGGCGGAAAATAACAGTACCCACCCCACAAAATTCTCTTGAGAACTAGATAAACATACCATGTATAAGGAAATGGCAGCCCACTCCAGTATTCTTGCCTGGAGAACCCCATGGACAGAGGAGCCTGGTGGATTACCGTCCATGGGGTCCTAAGAAGTCAGGCATGATTGAGCAACTGAACATCAGCAAACCACATATAAAGGGGCTTCCCTGGCAGCTCAAGAGTAAAGCATTTTTCTGCCAATGTAGAAGACACTGATTTGATCCCTGGGTGGGGAAGATATCCTAGAGGAGGAAATGGCATCCCACTCCAGTATTCTTGCCTGGGAAATCCCATGAACAGAGCTGGCAGACTACAGTCCATGGAGTCACAAAAGAGTCACACAACTTAGCAACTAAACAACAGCAACAGCCATGCGTAAATGGCTTCCCGTGTAGTCCGGTATGCACTAGACATAACTAAATGCCATCTACTTTTATTATCACCAATCTTAAACATGAAGCTCCCAGTTTTTACATGGCTAAGAAGATATACTTGAATTCCTCATGAGATGTCCCAGTTTCCCCATCCCTCCTACTCATCTGCCCATCTGCGGTCCTCTTACCTAATGCAAAAGCCATCAGGCTTTAAGGCAAGCTGGACTCCATGGTCAGACTGCTAAGATTCAAGCCCAAGCTCTGCCACTGCCCAGACAGGCACTTTGGGAAACCTGCTTAACCTCTTGTTTCCTCAGTTTCCCCACCTGTACAAAGAAGGTAACAATAATACATAGCCCTTAGGGATGTCATGAGGATTAACTGAGATAATATGAATACGTGGAAAGCATTTAGAACCATGCCTGGTGCATAATTGGAGAAGGAAATGGTTACCCACTCCAGTATTCTTGCCAGGAGAATTCCATGGACAGAGGAGACTGGCCAAATAGAGGTTGGAGAGTTCCGGCACCAGTTGAAAGGAATTGCTTTTAATTTTGTTTGACTTGAATGGAAAGACACCAATGATAAGATTTCTTACAGAGTCCTCCCATCCTTGGTTTTGTGTCGCCTTAAAGTGAGCTTTTGTCGCTAGTTATTCCTGTGACGTTATTCATCTCACTATGAACTAGATATAATAAAGTAGAATCCATATAACTAAACTTGTGTCATGCTACCTGTATTAATCAGGTTTCTCCAGAGAAACAGAACAGAAGCCAATAAAAGTTTGGCCAAACCCCAAGGAATCAAAAAATCCACAAATCCACATATGACTATATATAGTCCGCTTTTTGTACCCACTGTTTCTGCATATCTGAAGTTTGACGTCTACAAATTCAATCAACCTTGGGTTGTGCAGTATTTTAGCATGTATTTACTAAAAAAGTCTACTTCTAAGGGGACCTGTGCAGTTTTTTGTTTTGTCTGCTTGCTTCTTGGTTAGCCAAGCAGGATCTTAATTCTCCAATTAGGGATCAAACTTGTACCTTCTTCAGTGGAAGCACGGAGTCTTCACCACTGGACTTGCAGGGAATTCCCCAGACCTAAGAAGATTAAGCCAATGTTGTTCAAGAGTCAACTATGTACTGATTTAAATGTTAAACCCATCCAAAAAATACCTTCATAGAAACATCTAAAATAGTGTTTGACCAAATATCTGGGTACTGTGGCATAGCCAAGTTGACACATAAAATCAATCATCACAATATCAGATACCAAACTATTCACTATACCACCTACCCCAATGACACTTGTTTCCACACAATTCATAACCCTGCCTTCTGCATCAGGCCCTCAAAAGCCTCCTGTACCCTTTGCCTCCAGACTCTGATATGGACCAAGGCCCCAGTCAGTGCCTTTTACACCCATACCCCAGGAACATCCCAACATGGTCTGAATTGCTCCCACGCCACTTTTTGGTTAAGTTGCTAGCTCCACCCAAATTAACTCACAGATTTCTTTAAGTTCTTACATTTTTCTGTTAAGTGGATCATCAATCGGGAGAATAACACTCTGCAGTGTTTCTCAAGCAGTCACTCTTTAAGCCAGAACTCTCATTCCCACTTGCCCTATGCATCGACAAGCATCTGTTTTCCCTCAGGATCCTAGGAAAGGAGGGCAAGAGATGATGTCAACAAAGCCATTTGCCATGGCAGGTTCAAGGGGGTCAGGAAAACGCCCCCAAGGAAAACAGTGTTCAGCCTGAAGTCAAAGAGTGAGCTAGAATCCAGCTGATGAAGAGCAGCTGAGAGCACAAGGGCCTTGTGAAGGGGAAGGGGCTTGACCTGGACCTCACTCTGATCCCCTAGCCCACCCCAGGGGGCCCCTGCAGACCCGCCAGGGTCCCAGTGGTTTCCAGGTCCTCCCTGACTGGCTACTTCAGCACTAGTAGGGGGCAGGTGGAGGTCGTTGGACTAGGGTGGTGGCAGAGACGGAGAGAAACGGAGAGATCCAGGGATCTGTGCAGGAAAGATGGACAGAACTTCATGAAGCAGGTGGAGGAAGGAGATGGAGACGTGGGGATGCGTTCATTTTCATGAACCATGAACCACATATTCATGTGAACTCGACTCCAGAAGTGCCTCTCTCTATCTTTCAAGTAGTTCTCTCTGCCTGCTCAGCCAGAGACATCCTAACTGCCGCATCTGGTCAACCCGGACCTGAGACGGTGATAGATAGGTGCCCAGGAGTACAGGGCCTCCTGGCCAAAGTCCCCACACAGATGCCACCACGGGTCAGACCCTCAAGGGACCCTCCAGACAGCCTAGGAAACCAATTCAGTTCAGTAAGGATAGGCTCCATGGGGTTGAGCTCTTGGTTAAAAAGGCTCCTTTCAGAATTTCCCTTCTCTTTTATTGCCTTCCCATAGAGGATTATAGACAGCTGAAGTTTGTGAGTTGGATTACTTTCATCCATAAAAGAAAGAACATAAAGTCTTTTCACCCTAATCAGAAAAAAGTATCCTTTGGTCCCACTGTATTCATCAATACGTCATATTTAACTGCTACAATTATTGACAGGTATATAAAACGTTTGGTGACAGCAAAAATTGCTTCCTATAAAGTGTTTATTCTTTTTTATTGATAATAAGCTGGCTTCCCTGGCCCTACCAAGAGAATAGAGACCACTAACAAGAGATCCAATCCATTTATATGGCTTTCTACAATCTTCCCTTTTACTCCAGGGCTCTGTTCTAGGTCTTGTCTTTTAAATTTCAGCATCTGAGGGAGCTTGGAGCCCTTAAAGCAGGATCATATTACTTCAGTAATGAAGAAAGTATACTTCTAATAGCATCATTTACTACACCCTTTCATTTTTCTTCTTCAAGGCAGACTGTGCTCCTGTGTGCCTATGACTTGAATCTTTAAAACAGAAAATTTCTGACTGTAGCGGAATATTAATCAAAGGATCTGCCTGCATGTAGTGCCAGGTGGGCACCACGCATAACAACAATAATACTGTATTAATGATAACTACAGGTATAATTGCTACTTTGATTTAATGACTACTGTGTACCAGGCATTTCAGCAAAGCCACAATTTCCAGGTGTGCCTTCCACAAAGGTGTCTGGCTGAGAAGCAAGTGGGGCCTGAAATCCACTCGTCGAAGCCTTTGTCCTGGTGCAAGCCAGGGGCGCCTTTTCATAACATGCTATGATGCGAGCCAGGAGAGACCCTGCTTATACGCTGTTTCTTACTCCTAGGACATTGATGCATTTCATGACAAGGAAATACAAGTCTCAAAAACTGAAAACAACAAAATTCTGTAAAGCGATTATCCTTGAATTAAAAAATAAATTAATTAAAAAAAAACTAAATAACTTATAAAAGCCAGAAAGAAAGAAAAAAGTATGCTTTCTCTCAAGCAATATTGCCTTTCTACAGAAAGAGAATTTACTCACTGAACTATTGTGATTTTCTTAACTCTAAGGGAATGTTGACCAGACATTGAATTGATTTGTGCAGCAAATGCATATTCATCTACTCACAAGATGGACTGCAGCAGAGTCTGCAGAGACTATGAGGCTGGTCTACAAGAGTCCACATCCTCATGAGAAAGACAAGCTGTCTGGGTGCGTGCATGAATGCGTAGTTGCTAAGTCATGTCCAACTCTTTTGCAACCTCATGGACTGTAGCCCACCAGGCTCCTCTGTCTATGGGATTTCCCAGGCAAGAATACTGGAGCGGGTTGTCATTTCCTTCTCCAGAGGATCTTCCCCACCCAGGGATCGAACCCTAAGTTTCCTGCATTGGCAGGCAGATTCTTTACCACTGGGCCACCTGGAAAGCCCCTGTCTGGGTGAATAAACAAGTCTAAAGAGTATAGGTTTGGCTTAAAACTCAGTATTCAGAAAACTAAGATCATGGCATCTGGTCCCATCACTTCATGGCAAATAGATGGGGAAATAGTGGAAATAGTGTCAGACTTTATTTTTGGGGGGCTCCAAAATCACTGCAGATGGTGACTGCAGCCATGAAATTAAAAGACGCTTACTCCTTGGAAGGAAAGTTATGACCAACCTAGATAGCATATTCAAAAGCAGAGACATTACTTTGCCAACAAAGGTCCGTCTAGTCAAGGCTATAGTTTTTCCTGTGGTCATGTATGGATGTGAGAGTTGGACTGTGAAGAAGGCTGAGGGCTGAAGAATTCATGCTTTTGAACTGTGGTGTTGGAGAAGACTCTTGAGAGTCCCTTGGACTGCAAGGAGATCCAACCAGTTCATTCTGAAGGAGATCAGCCCTGGGATGTTCTTTGGAAGGAATGATGCTACAGCTGAAACTCCAGTACTTTGGCCACCTCATGGGAAGAGTTGACTCATTAGAAAAGACTCTGATGCTGGGAGGGATTGGGGACAGGAGGAGAAGGGGACGACAGAGGATGAGATGGCTGGATGGCATCACTGACTCGATGGATGTGAGTTTGAGTGAACTCCAGGAGTTGGTGATGGACAGGGAGGCCTGGAGTGCTGTGATTCATGGGGTCGCAAAGAGTCGGACACGACTGAGCGACTGAACTGAACTGAACTAAAGAGTATAGGTCAGTTGGTAAAGAATCCACCTGCAATGCAGGAGACCCCGGTTGATTCCTGGATCCTGAAGATCTGCTGGAGAAGGGATAGGCTACCCACTCCAGTATTTTGGGGCTTTCCTTGTGGCTCAGTTGGTAAAGAATCTGCCTGCAATGCGGGAGACCTGGATTCGATCCCTGGGTTGGGAAGATCCCCTAGAGAAGGGAAAGGCTACCCACTTCAGTATTCTGGCCTGGAGAATTCCACGGACTACATAGCACTCGGGGTCGCAAAGAGTCAGACATGACTGAGCAACTTTCACTTTCAAGGAGGATAGGAGTTCAAAGGAGGGAGAAATTTCAGCTCCAAGATGCTCAAAGGGTATTCAAGGACAGCCTTGAAGGATGAGAAAATTGGGTGTACACAGATGGTGGCAGAATTCCAGGCAATGACAGGGAAGCTGCCCCCGCACAATGATACGGGGCCTCCATTAACCCAGTTCTGGCCTGACCCTTCTGGCCTCCTTTCTCATGGAATCAGCTGGATCCTTTATCGTTGGTGTTTTCCTTCCCAGCCCAGGCACTGTGGCCCACCACTGGCGTTCCACTGCACACGCCAGCAACGCCTGAGGCTCTGATGGAGGCCCCATCCCCTTCTTTGCACTCACACTGGTCACTTGAGGCTTGTGAGAGAAAAGTCCCCCAGTCACGCCCATGGTGCCCCCGCTTCAAGGCACCCACTCTGGACCCTGAGCAGCAGGCCCCTTCACACTAGGAGCTCCCTTCAGGCTCACAGAAATGCTAAGTCAGAACTGCAGCCTGTGGGCACTCTCCTCCCTATCCCTGAGGCAGCCTCAGCCTCTCCTCCTCCCCTGCCCTCACTGTCACCTAATAACCAGTGTCCCAGGTGTTCCCACCCCACCGCCGCCCACCCTCCTGCCAGAGGGGAGACTGGGCCCCTCCTGCATCCACCGCCCTGGGCCTTATTTCTGCCATGGGTGTTCCAGGGATGTGATCCCCTCTGGGCGTGAACCCCTCCTGCCTCCATTCTCAGCCCTCTTCTTTCACTTGCCTTTAGTCTAACCAGTTACATCTTGTCTCCCTTGGTCCAGCCTGCTGTGGGGGCTTGGGAGACAGCGGTGAACAGAGCATGCCTGCCTGGGCCAGCAGGATAAGCCACCTTGCCCCTTGCCTCTTCCTCCTCAACTCTGAACAGGCTCCAGGCCCCACCTAAACATTCGCATCTGGCTTGCAGCCTCCCAGCCTTTGCCTCTGCACTTTCCTTGCTTGAATGTCTTCCCTACCTCAGCCCTCCAGTGCCCTCCTGCCTTCCACGGACTCTCCAGACCTGGAACCCTCCTGTATGCTCTGACCTGCCCTGCAGCTCTCATTACCACTCACTATGAGAAACACCAGGTTAATTTTCTGTCTCCTGAACCAGACTCTAAGATCTCTATGGCCCCAACTGTGGCCCGCTGGTCTCTGTGTGCGTGGCATTCAACAGAGAGCCTGGCCCACTGTCACTCTTCCATGCATGTCAGCCGAAGCCTTAACGTGCTTAGCCGCTCAGTCATATCTGGCTCTTTGTGACCACATGGACTGTAGCCCGCCAGGTTCCTTTGTCCATAGGGATTCTCCAGGCCAGAATACTGGAGTGGGTTGCCATATTCTCCTCCAGGGGATCTTCCCAACCCAGGCATCGAACCCTCCCACATTGCAGGCAGATTCTTTACCATCTGAGCCACCAGGGAAGCCTTATATACTTAAATATTATAGTTATATTAATAGCTTTCATATATACTATGTACTCGGCATTGTTTAAACATACTTCTATAAACATTATCCTAGTGAATCTTCTCAACAATCAATCATTCAAGATAAGTACTAAGATAATTTCTACTCTTTCAGAGGAAGAAACAGAAATTTTGAGAAAATAAGCAACCACCTCATTTCACATTGCTAAAAACACATAAAACCTGAATTCTGACCTCACTCTCTATGAACAATAGTGCTTAGCCATCACTCACTAGGACCTTTCCACATGTCACCAAAACATAAAGCATGTCTGGCCTTCCTAGGTGGCTCAGTGGTAAAGAATCTGCCTGCCAACTCAGGGGACACAGGAGACGTGGGTTCAATGGAGTCACAGTTGAACATGATTGAGCACACACGCGTGCGCACACACAAAGCATGTTTTATAGACGAGTGAATAATGAAGGAAAGAAACTAACACTTGAATGCCTGCTGTGTGCCAATACTTCAAATATATACTTTTATTTAATTCCTACACGTCACTTTGTACCACACACCTATTTGATATTATTGTGCATAATTTGACTGATGGCTCAGTGAAGTGAAGAAATTCACCCAAGATCACACCAGCTGGTAAATGTGGTATCTTTTCGGTTCAAAGGGGTTCTCTGATCACAGCGTGCTCCCCCTCCTTTCAACACAGGACCCAGTGTTCCCTGGCAGTAATCACTGAGGTCTTGGTACCTTCTGAGGAAATGTGGACTGGGCCCACAACTTTAGAACACTGAAAGATTCTCTCAAGTTCTGCAATAGCATCAACTTCTTTCAAACTTCCTTTCATGGGGAGAAAGGAGGAGAAAGGCAGTATAATTCTTCTGCTTTTCACATATAAAGGGTTTTGTTTTGCTTTGCCTTTTGTGCCTCTAATTCTTATTGCTTTAAATTCTAAAATCTGTACTAGACCTCACTGAGTTTTCAACACCGACTTCTGATGTTCTAAACTCAAGCCATGGTTTCTTTGCCTCTGGGAGCCAATATTTTGCCTGCAAAATGCCCTAAGCATTATCCTCAAAACATTGGGATGACGGAATGACCACAATTTCCCCCACATCCAGACCTCGTCTTAGAAAGAAGCAAGCAAAAGGATGGAGCAAGCTTCCGTTGGAGCTCAGACTTGAAAGAGATCAAATCTTTACCAGACAGAGACAATTTAAAATATGCAGTCAGGAGAACCACTGACTGCCACCCAGAGGGGAGGAACAGGGGACAAGGAAGGGTCCTGGGCTCACAAAGACAGCAGACTGATCACAGGAAACAAACTGCATTTGCCGTGAGGAGAGGGAAGAGGTCTGAGCAGTCCCCAACCTCTGCCTTGGTCAAGGTTGCAGCTGCGGGATGAATTTGCCTGGAATGGAGAAGGAAATGGCAACCCACTCCAGTATTCTCGTCTGGAAAATCCCATGGACAGAGGAGCCTGGCGGGCTACAGTCCATGGGGTCGCAAAGAGTCAGACACAACTTAGTGACTAAACCATGGGAATTTGCTTCCCCACACCCCCAGCACTCCCACTCTAGCTCTCACATCCTCTCCACCCAATTCTGAGGGGCATTCAGTCCACGGGACCCTGAGGCCCAGCTCTGCCTGGGACTTGGCAGAAATCCTGTGCTCCAGGAAGCGAACAGTTTTCCTCATTCCCACAAAGCAAAAAAAGAAAATTTTATGTGGTGAGAAATGCAAGGGTTTCCCTTACTTATTGACAAGTGCCGTCCCTAGCAAGTGGGACCTCCCCACAGCCTGGAAGGAAGGAAGGGCAGGCTCCGCTGTGGTCCACAGCTGTAAGCACGCGAGCCGGCCAGGCGGCAGCGGGTCTGACTGCTGCGTTTCTCAGTCCTGAGCGAGCATCAGAAGTACCCAGAGCACCTGTTAAAGCACAGCTGCTGGACTCCACCCCCCAGAGACTGTGATTCAGCAGGTCTACAGCAGGGCCCATGAATTTGCATTCCTAGCAAGTCCCCCAGGGGCTGTCGCTGCCACGCTGACGTGTGCCGCACACTCTGAAGAGCACAGCCTGACTGCTGTGCTCCGTCCCTCAGCTTGCAACAACAGAAACGTGGTGCGGGTGACAACATTCCTAAGGGCCTCCCTGTGCAGTTGTATAGCCTGTGCACTGTCCAACCACACCTGGAACCTGAGGGGATGAGGGGCCCGGTCCTGAGTGCCTGCTCCACTAGCCAAGCCGTGGGCTCTGCCAAGGGGCTGTGTTGACCTGGAAAACGGTGCTCATGTGTCCAGAGAGCACCTTTGTACAGTTTATCTACCTAAAAGGTATGTGTATGCGTGTGTGTGTGTATGCTCAGCCACTCATTCGTGTCTGATTCTTTGCGACCCCATGACTATACCCTGCCAGGCTCCTCAGTCCATGGGATTGCCCGGGCCTGAATACTGAAGTGGCTTGCCATTTCTACTCCAGGGGATCTGCGTGACCTAGGGACCAAATCCTTGTCTCCTTAATTGGGAGGCAGATTCTTGATCACTGAGCAACCAGTGCACGTGTGTGTACTAAGTTGCTTCAGTCATGTCCGACTCTTTGCGACCCCATGGACTATAGCCCACCAGGCTCCTCTGTCCATGGGATTCTCCAGGCAAGAATATGGAGTGGGGTGCCATGCCCTCCTCCAGGGGATCTTCCTGACCCAGGATCGAACCTGCATCTCCCGAATTGGTAGGCAGGTTCTCTGCCACTAGCACCACCTAGCCCCCCCTAAAGAGGGTACCTTTTGCTAATCTGTGTGAAAGCATGCGTAGGTAGTGGTGGCCTTAAGAAATGCCCTTTAGCCACTAGAACACAAAACAGAATATCAAATGTGTTCCCACTCGGGGACCCCCGGGAGCCGCCAGGATCCCCATCTGTGGCAGGGAAGGGGTGTGCTTTCCCCGAGCTCTCCTCTCCCTCACACTGAAGCTCTCTGATTACATGAGGGACAAGTCATCTCCACAGCCTTAAGGACAATGGGACACGTGGTCTGTCACTTCCTGCACAACCTCAGATGACTAAGCAGGGCAACTGTGGCCCCAGAAGGAATGTTCTACAGCTAATCCCTGTCTTGCCTGACAGCAGCCGCCCCCTATGAACACCTTCCACGTCCCAGCAGGGTTCTAGATGCTCGCGGAGACGTGTCCTCAAGCAGCTCCCCCCACTCACGGCCCCAGTGGCCAGGGCTCCCCTCCCCTCTGTAAGGTCCTCTCTGCTGCCCCCAGCAGGCTGACCCTCTCAGTTGGCAGACCGTCCCTCTAGGATGCTTGTGCCATCTTCTGCCAGCTGAGCTGTGTGCCAACCAAGAGTCAGCTATGTGTGTTCCCAAACCCACTGATGCCAGCTGCATGTGTCACTGTGCTGAAGTAATTTAATTAACTATCCTGTAAACTGGTGAAATACAAAACAAAAAGAGAACTTTTGTTTCCACGAAAATTAAGTTGATTGCTTTGGAAAAGCTCAATGAAGGCAAGTTTCCAAAAAAGATTACTGTCAAATTAGATAGCAATAGAGGAGACAAATGTAAAAGATTGAGGAGGGGCACGTGAAAATCGAAGAGAATGCCATACTCAGACTGCTTACCAAGCATCTCTGTTGAAAGACAGTGAAGTTAGAACTGTAGATGAGGCGTTGCGGAAGCAGTCTACACAAGAGAGATGAGGGGGGTTGGGAATCAGCAGAGCCTACACCCCAAAACAGGGTTTGGCCCTGAATCAAACATATATTCATTCCTTTTAAGTAAAAATACATTTAAGTCAACATCCGTAGCAGAGAAGGGCTTCCCCAGTGGCTCAGTGGTGAACAATCCATGGGCAATGCAGGAGGCACAGGAGATGTGGGTTCAATCTCTGGGTCAGGACGATCCCCTGGAGGGGGGCATGGCAACCCACTCCAGTATTCTTGCCTGGGAAATCCCATGGAAATCCCACCAGAAGAGCCTGGTGGACTACAATCCAAAGGGTCAGAAAGAGTCGAACATGACTGAAGAGACTAAGCACTCGCACACAGGCACTGTAGCAGAGAAAGTGTTAGAAACAGCTAAACCAGCATGCCCATTCCCAGCACCTGCCCTTTCCAGCATCATGACCTCAGATGAATAACTGTTCTGAGCCTCAGGATCCGCCCTGTGGGGAAGAAATCCTTGCATGAGGAAAAAGGAAGGCACAAGCATTGGTCGCTATCCTGTCGCGGCCAGCATCCCTCTGCCCTCTGCACAGTGGCCGTGCTCCAGCGTCTGTGTGGGAAAACCACCCTCCCCTAGTCTCAGCCTGGGCCTTCCAGCAGAAGAAGACCCGGCTCAGGAGGAGCCAGCCACATGCGCCGTGCACCCAGCCACTGAGACTGCTTCAAGGATGGTGCATGGCTCAAGTCTGGGCAATCAGGGCTAGACTCCCCTCTCCAGGATTTTAAGTTATCAGGGAACTGGCCATTCTCCTCCTCTGGCTTGGATATGGTGATGATGTGAGTCTGAGGGCAGTTAGAAAAATTGGAGGATGGAGTCAACTCAGAAAAGATACAGCCAGGAGTGGAATTTAGGGGAGACTGTGGACATCACAGCACAGCTGACTCAAGCCAGTCCTAAAGCCAGACTTTCAGGCACATTGGCAAACATTTGTTTCACCTTAAGACAGTTTGGTTTGGGAGACTTCATTTATTTTCCCCAGAAGATGACCCTAAGACAAAGACTCACCCACAAGGCATTTATGTGGGAGATGATTGGAGGAAAACATGGGAAGGGGAGTAGAGGAGTGAGACGGGGAAGGGAAGAAAGCCAGGGACAGAGGCATCATCTAGCAGGTGTCACTGAGAGTTGCAGGGGTGTAATCCAGGAGCAGCTCTGGGAAACAGTGAGAACACACCTCTCAGGGTCATCCCAGCAGAAACTCCAGGAGGCAGGGTATTTATCCACGGGGTCCCTTTCTCAAGGTTGAAGTCTGCTCAGGGCATGAATGAAAGGCATTCCCTCCCTGGCACTGCTGGCCTGACCTAAGCACAGGCAGAGAAGACCTCTGCTTCCAGAAAAGGCCCAAGATCTTCAGACAAAGAGATGCAGGAGCTGGCAGCTGGGTGAGTGTTCATGGAAATGATGGGGCCGGCAGGAGAGAGGCTGGTGCCAGCACTTTCTGCTAGAGCTAGGCTCTCTAGTACTTTCCAGAGTAAGATCTCACTGGTATTATAAGATGCTCAAGGCCATGCTTGGGACGCAGTAAGCGCTCCAAAGCTACAATCATCATCAGTACTGTTATTATCACTGCTGCTGCTGCTGCTGCTGAGTTGCTTCAGTCGTGTCCGACTCTGTGCGACCCCACAGACGGCAGCCCACCAGGCTCCGCCGTCCCCGGGATTCTCCAGGCAAGAACACTGGAGTGGGTTGCCATTTCCTTCTCCAATGCATGAAAGTGAAAAGTCAAAGTGAAGTCGCTCAGTCGTGTCTGACTCTTAGCGACCCCATGGACTGCAGCCCACCAGGCTCCTCTGTCCATGGGATTTTCCAGGCAAGAGTACTGGAGTGGGGTGCCATTGCCTTCTCCAGTTATTATCACTACTGACTAGTAATGAGCATTATGAAGACCCAGCTTGTGATACGAGTATTACCTTTGCAACCTAAGAACTCTTTAGGTAGACTAGGCAAAGAAGTGACATCACAAAGGACATCCCTCCCCAGGTTCTTGGGTACCAGTGCCAAGGACAGCTGCAGGTTCAAGGATGCCACCTGTTGCCAGGCCCCTCCTGCCACACTGGATATCAGAAGCCCTCAGCCAGCCTCAAACAGTCCCTCAGTCACTTGTTGCCAGGTTTCCTAAACATGTGCAGAGAAGGTGGGGGAGGCCGTCAGGAGGGGCCTGATTGTATCGGTTGAGATGGTATATACAAAGAGACTCTGTGTCCTCTTTCTCCCCAATCTTTGTTGCAGTTCCTGTTTTCCTTCTTCAAGTCTGGATAAAGAAACTGATATAATGTTGAAGACTATGTGATTTAGATGATTCAGTCACTAAGTCGTATCTGACTCTTGCAACCCCATGGACTGTAGCCCGCCAGGCTCCTCTGTCCATGGGATTCTCCAGGCAAGAATACTGGAGTGGGTTGCCTTTTCCTTCTCCAGGAAGACTATGACTCATGAATAATTAGTTGATTGGAATAAGTGTACTTAAGTATTTCAAAGGTTTGGCCCAAGAGGTTTCACTACAATCAAACAAATATGTCAGGAAGAAAGATTCGACCTCACCAAGGGCATGCCCAGTTGTCTGTTTGGACCTTGGAGATGGGTTTGGGCAGGGTCCATTTACTCCCTAACTAGCTGGACGGTCTGCCCTCTTCCTACATTCCAGTGGCTCCTGAACCCTGGGGTCTCGTGTTCCAGGCACATTTGTAAGCACTTTACCGCCTGTGAGATAAGAACTTTTATTATCCCCATTTCATAGATGAAGCAACTGAGGTATCAAAAGAGCACACAGGGGGAATTCCCTGGTGGTCCAGTGGTTAAGACTCCGTGCTTCCAACGCAAGGAGTGCAGGCAGGATCCCTGGTCAGGGAACTAAGATCCCCCATGCTATGTGGTACAGCCAAAGGGTCGGGGGGAAGAGCACACAGGTAGTAAATGGTAAAGCCAAGACTCGGACCCAAGTGTTCTGGTTCCAGAGGCCACAGTGCTCTGTGCTTTAGAACATCATACTTTGAACACACAGTTTATCAAATCCCAGGTTAGGTACAAGGCTTTTCCCCACAGGAGATTGAAGATGTCTTCTCATCTTATCAGCCCCTGAAGCCTTCCTCTGTCCCCTCGTATGCCTTGTCACATGCAACCTGAGTAAAGTACACAGTGAATCTTGTTGGCTTACCATGGGTGTCCTTCATAGTGTCCTACACATTCAATAGCTGGGGTATCCTTCAGGGGCCCACCATTCTTGCAGTTGTTTCCTGCGAGCCCCACATAAGTAGGACACGGCTACTCTCTTAGTCTCCTGAACTGCATATGCTCCAGAAATGTTATATGTCACATTTTTGAAGAGTTAAGGCAAAACTTTATTTAAAGGAAGTTGGGGAAGGAGAAAGGACATTAGCAGCTTTGAGCACATGTGCAATCAGCCAGACAGAAATTCAGGTGGCAGCTCTACTTAGTGACACTGGGAAAGTGACCATCCTTTATTTGACAGAGATGTTGCAAGATTTCAATGAAAGGACTGAGGCAAGGCTGGGGCCAAGCACAGCATACAGTAGCCTTCCAATAAGGGCTCATTCCTTTCTTCTCTCTTGGTAAAGGAAAGAAGCTCAGCATGTGGAAGGTTCATCCTCCTCCAATTTCAGGAATAATGGAAACGGTTTTGCTGATGTCATGGGAAGAGGATTCCCACATGGGAATGGATGCCGTCTGGGGAAGAGCTCTCTGCTCAGCATTTACACATCGTGCAGGCGTTCCTTACCTCCAGGCTTCCAGCCAGTCCGGGCTGTGAAATTATCACAGTTGTTTATTTGACCAGGGGAGACAGGGCGGGACAGGATTCTTTGCTTGGGGCCCCTCGTCCTCAGCCCACACGCTCACCTCCTGGGACTGCAGCTTTGGACAGAAGGTGAACCCTGCAGTTTTCGAGTTTGTTTGCTTTGGGCAAATAATGACTTCCTGTTTCTTAGAAGACAGAGTAAAGCTTCCCAAGGTTTCTCTGCCAGGCAGCAGTTTTTACCAAACGACAGGAATGCTTGTGGGGTAAACAGAACGGAGACACAGAGATGAGGCCCGCCCACTGAGCAGCCCCAAGACATGCAGATGGGCGTTGAGAAAAAGACAGGACATCTCAGCTTCCCAAGCACCCAGGTTTTAATCAGAGCCCAAGAGCAGTTTCTAGGACTCCTAGGCTCTTGCCTACACACACTGCATCTGCCCTGTGAGATCTAGCTGGACCCCCAGAGCTGGCATAATTCCCCTGTCCCATGGGTTACTTGACAACTCTTTCTACCCACTGGGCAGTCTGAACTCCTCTCTGTCCAAAATGCACACCAATCTAGTCCCCACCTCCAAGCCCCCAGGTTGTCCCATTTGCCTTCCCATCCTTCACATGTGCTCAGCACACACCTCCCCTCTTACAGGAAATCCTCCAGGATTGCTCCCCTGCTCTTTCAGTTCATAGCCCTTGCCGCTCAATAAAGTTATTCTCACTTCCATGGCCCCAAATTGCAAATTGTCTGAAGTCAAGTATCGAAAGACAAGCTAACGTGTGCTAAGAGCTTTGCAAGCTGGATTTTATTTAAAC
This sequence comes from Bos taurus, assembly GCF_002263795.3. Classification (NCBI taxonomy): domain Eukaryota; kingdom Metazoa; phylum Chordata; class Mammalia; order Artiodactyla; family Bovidae; genus Bos; species Bos taurus. The sequence continues at coordinate 17,789,710 of NC_037347.1, forward strand.
CTTCACAATGCTTATGAAGTAGGTACTTCCATTATCCCCATTTTACAGGTGAGGAAATTAAGGCTTGAGATGTAAATAACATACCCAAGATCACAGAGTCAGTGGCAGAATCGGACAACGACCCAGCTCGGGTTCTAGTTTCTCTTCTTGCGAGTCCTAAGGATGTTGCCTCCTAGAAAAATGTTTGTTGATTGGCTGCTGGACAGACAGAGTGGTGGTTCTCAAGGGTCGGCTCCCAGACCACCAGCAGCAGCAGCATCCAGGAACTCGTTAGAAATGGGAACAGCTGAGCCCTAACCCAGGCCTAGTGAGTGGGAAACCCCAGGGGTGGGGCCCAGAAGTCTGTGTTTTTAAAAGCCCTGCAGGTTTTTTTGGATGTTTGATATTGTTTGAGACATCTGGCCAGACCAAAGATTGCCAAACTTTTTCTGTTAAGAGCTAGATAGTGGAGATTTTAGACTTTGCAGGCCTAGAGGTAGTACTGGAAATATAACACATACTTTCATAATAAGATAGAAAAAAAGTTTTCCAGGAATTTTTTATTGATGAAATTCAAAATATGATCATTGAGTATGAATTTTTTATAATAAAGATCTAATCGTGAGAAGAATGAAATTCATTGAGGGTGGAGGATAACGAACGTTTTTGTTTACTTGGGATTCAAAGTCAGGGCTCCCATCATCAAATCAATTGCAGATGTTCACTTGTAAAGGCAATTCTTAGCTCCCTGTACACAGCAGGCAGTGTGCCAGGCCTGACCTGCAGGGTGTAGTAAGCTGACCCCTGGAACAGACAATCCCAGCTGAACCAGTGACTGCGGGTGTCCTCGGGTCAATACTTGTCTAAACTGAGCAGGCACTATAAACAATCAGTTTGGAGATTCCATGCCCCCGGTGCCACTCCTCCACCCCCTAAAACGGCTGCTCACAAGAACTGACAGATTCGACCAGGCATTTTGGCATCATGTAACTCTCCGAGGCCGTGATAAGCCAGGCAGCCCTGCCATCCACAGCTCCCTGGTCGGGAGAACAGCTGTCCAGCCAGGTGGCCAGGCAGCTGCAGGAAGCCATGCTCCCACCACCTGTGGCTCCCTCCCTGCCTCAGCCCGCCCCTCCTGGACTTCCCAGACAGGCACCCAGCTTGCTCCAGGGAAGGTGGGCATCTAGGGAGGACAGAAGTGAACACTCGGCCCCATTTCTACCCTTGGCCTGGCTTCCTCAGCACCTGTGTGAACTCACAGCAGGGCGGGAAACTATAAAGAGCTGAAATGTAGAAGTATTGAGAAGACCAGTATTGTTGGGTAAACCTTTACTGGTCCCTTAAAAAGGCAGATGGAAGTCATAAATGGCTGATATACCTGGTTGAATCACGTCCCTCAAAACAATACAATTCTTAACTCTCAGTACCTGTAACAGTGATCTTATTTTATAATAAGGTCTTTGCAGATATAACCCAAGTTAAGAAGAAGTCATGCTGGGTCAGAGAGGAGCTTATAAGAAGAGGGAAACTTGGACTCAGAGACACAGAGGGACACAAAAGCACGTGAAGAGGGAGACACAATAGAGTGATGTGTCTACAAGCCCAGGGGCACCAGAGGCTGGGGCAACTTCCAGAAGTGGGGAGAGCAGCAGGGGACAGATTCTTCTTCTGAGTTTCCAGAGGAATCAAGCATGCCTACACCTTCTGCAGACTTCTAACCTCTAGAACTCTGAGGGGATAGATATCTGTTGTTTTAAGCCACCCCAGTCTGTGGTATTTGGTTCAGGCAGCCCAAGGAAACCAATACTGCTGATAGTAAGGGAATGGTAAAATACAGTGGGATACATCAGAATGACAAACAGAATAAATTATTATACTTCCAAAAATCCGTAGCATTTGAGACTGTGCTTATGATATAAGGTGAAGCAAAAGAAGCAACTTTCAAAACTACCTTTGCAATTTTAAAACTTCCATTTATAGACACATGATACATAGAAATTTGGACAAAAATATAATATTTTCATTATTTTGTCTCTGTGTGGGGAATAAAATAAACATGGGTTCTTAAAATCGGGGAAAATGGCCATTAGAAAAATAAAAACAATGAAATAGAAGTAATAATCCACATTTACTCTGATTAAAAAAACACAAGAATTATAAAAGCAAAAGGAAAACTATGTGGATTCAAAGCTGTTTAGAAGTGGCCCTGAAACAAGCCTGAGGACTAGACCACTGAGAGAGGTACCTGGGAAGCTCCTACGAGAACAGGGAAAGCAGAATCAGACACCAAGATTGCTCCTCGACCCCAGCTGAACGTTAGAATCATCCAGGGAGGTTTCTGAACAAGCCAGTTCCCATCTACACCAACAGAATAAATCAAGAGAGGTCACTTAGAACCATATGAAGTTTAAATTTCATTTTAATCAGTCTTTACTGGGAGAAAAGGCTATATGAGAAAACCTAAGCTTAAATTATTTACATGGATCATCTCCCTTAAACATCATAATAGCATCATAATCATAGTTGCCACACTTATACCCACTTAAGAGACAAGAGAACTGAGACTCAGTGATATTAAGTATCATGGCCAGGGTCACACGGTTTGTAAACAGCAGATCTAGAATCCAAAATAAGGAAGATTAGTTCTTCAACCACCACATTATGCTCCATCTTTGAAGCTTGAGACATGATTATCCAAGCCGGCAATTTGGTAAGGAAGATTGTTGCTCAAATCCACACGGATACCTGGAGCTCTACTTTCCCCAGTTTTACACCTTCTTTAAACTTCAGAATGTCCTGAGCGGCTTTTAAAATTCCTGCTGTCCAGGCCATGCTCCAGACCAATGGCATCAGGACTGCAGAGTGAAATCGGACATTGGTTCTTAGAAGTTCCCTCAGCAGGTGATAAGCAGCTAAATGTATTCCCCAATTCTTCCTGGAAAAACATGGGGCAATAGATAAATAACAACATAGATCTAGACTACATCAAGTTTCTAACAGCTAACTTACAATCGGTACAAGCACGGGAGTTTTTTAAATATATGATTCTCTTGCCCTTCAACCTCAAAGCCCTTGTGTTAAAAGGGGCAACCATAGAATTCTGCTTCTTCTGTTTCTCTGAACACCCCCTCTTCTGTCCGCCCCCCTGCCTCTTCTCATTCAGAAATCTCCTCCCACCCTCCATAGTCAGGGACCACCCTACCGCCATGTTCCAGTATCTGTGCCTCCACCAAAGACTTGAAGAGCAAACCCAAACCACAGCAAGCCACTCTTCTGTAATTTGCTGAGCTGCCAACCTAAAAAGAGACTAAATATTTCCTCTTTTCTGTTGTTTAAATGAACTGTGAGACAAACCAAAGTTGTGGTTTTATTTTCCAGAAACAATTTAGTAAACCAGTTTAAAGCAGAAGCAAAGACAATATACCCATAAAACTACTGAGTACAAAAAGTTCTCCAAAGAAACCTAACATATTCACTTTGAGTGAATCCGATACAACACACGGAGGTGAGCGACACCAAGTCCAGGGGTGGCAAGCCCAAGCTTCAGAAGAGCAAGTTACCGAAAAAGCACACAACAGGAGAGCCGCAGCAGACAGAAGCTCAAATGCCATCTGCAGAGTGGGGCAACAGCTCGGTGTGAACGCTTCCATAAATATTAAGCTGCCATCTACCTTCATCGAAACCACTGCCAGTCTTCACGCCCTTGGCCTTCTCTACTGCGATGAGCATATGGGACTGAGAGAGTGTCTGGGGAGCCATGGAGATGGAAAGGCCCTGGAGTTCAGAGGCCCCACTGCTCTGTTCCTTGAAAGGGCAGTCAGGCTGGGCTGCAGCTGAGGGTACAACCCTAGGCCTGGACTTAGCTGTGGACCCTGAGGCAACTGTCTCCCCATCTTTGGGTCTCCGTCTCCTGCTCAGTAAGATGCAGGGTCCTCTATGGTCCGATATTTAAAGCGAGAGGCTGTAGGAGCCACGTCAGGTAGCTCAGCTCAACTCCCCCAGGATTTAAGGAAAGGTTACACCCACTTCACACCTGGGACCCAGAACGGCTGCCCTCTGGCTTGTATGAAGGGACCTCCTTGTCTTGAGTAGGGCCATAGGAAATCATTGCAACAAAGAGAGATAGCTGGGAGAGGGACCAGCTCACCAGAGGGTTCTGTACTCTCCAAATGACCATGAAGTCATGAGGTGTTGTACAGAGAACACGGGCTTAAACATACACACACACACAACATGATTTCAGTAAGAATACCACATTCGTGCCTGGAGAATGCCATGGACAGAGGATGCTGATGGGCTACAGTCCATGGGATCACAGAGAGTCACACACAACTGAGTGACTAACACACAGAGTCAATAAGCCCATGATCCAATCCAACTCAGTGCTGGCACTGACTCACTCGACCACTTCAACTAAATTATTTTTGTGTACAAAATGTCAAACGAGACTCGTGATACCTCTTACAATGGAGTATGGATAGCCCCCAGTCCCCTGCTACTCTCCCACTGAGAGCTGCAGTCTCATTTCCCTCCCCTGCAGTCCAATTGGCTTCAGTGACTTGCTCGACCAAGAGAATGCAAAGGAAGTGAGCCTGTGCTGCCACCACCAGATCCTGTGGAGTCAGGGCTTCCAGTCCAGTCTCTCGGGCACTCACTTTCAGGACGCTCCTTCTCAAGGTCGAGGTGTCATGAACTGAGAAGCCCAGGGCACCTGAGGCGGCCTCCTGTAGATGCAGACAACCAAAAGTGGTCCCAGCCCACAGTCCACATGCTCACATCTGCGACCAGCCATGTGATTGCATCATTCTAGATGGACTGGCATTAAGTTTGGGGAAGTTTGTTATGTAGCAATAGGTAATTGGACACACCTAACTTGCAGAACAAGTGACTACCATGTGAGATCAACTGTCAAGATTATACAAAAGCACCTTGTAAATCATAAGGTGTTCCAGGAATGTCAAGGGTCATTGTTAATATTATGAGTTCCTGGATTGCCCTTCCTGTCCCAGCCCAAAGAGTGACTCTTGGCCCGTGTTCCATGCCATGGCAATTTTGTGATTTGGCTCTGTGCCTGTGCTCTTGGATTTTCCAGGTGAGCTTTATCACAGAGAGGTGCCTCCGGGGTTGTGTGCCTGAGGCTCCTGACCTACATGCCTGCACTCTCACCCCTGCACCCTGGGTTCCTAATAACAGAATGTTTCTCAACGTGCCTCTGTCCACTTGCTGCCTTCAGAACCGGACGCTCCAAACTGGCCCTAAGGTTAGTGTTTCTCTAACACAAGTTGACATTAGAATGGAATCTAAGCAAACTCCAGGAGATGATAAAGGACAGGGAAGCCTTTGTGCTATAGTCCGTGGGGTCGCAGAGTCGGACACGACAAAGCAACTGATCAACACCACGACCACAATCAGCTTACTATAATTTCTTTGCTAACGGCCTTACCGGACCCACTACTAGAGAATGCTGGAACTGCTCTTCAAGGGATTTGTTCACTACGACAGATCCGTTGGGACTTCCCTAGTTCAGTGGATAAGAATCTGCCTGCCAGCGCAGGGGCACGGGCTCGATCCCTGGTCCAGGAAGCTCCCACATGCTGCAGAGCAACTAAGCCTGTGTGCCCCAACTGCTGAGCCCACACGCTGCAACTGCTGAAGCCTGTGCTCCACGAGAGGAGCCACCACAACAAAAAGCCTGTGCATCGCAACTAGAGAAAGCCTACGGGCAGCAACAAAGACCCAGAGCGGCCAAAAGTAAATCAAAAGATCCTTTGTCATTTTCCTCTATACTCTCAAATGATGTCACACGAGACAGGGTTCACAGGAGACATTTTTTAAAAATCCATTCAAGTGTTGAAATTTAGCTACTCTTGTCATCCCGAAAACAACTAAATGAAGGGATCCCTTGATCTAGAAGCTAGCCCTTTGGATATACAACGAACAGAATTATTTCTGGATTTCCCACTAGGCTGGTATTTGAAGTTGGGCTACTCTTGTCACCTGCCTCAGCACTCCCTCGACTAGTCAGTGCAGACAAGACAGTGCCCACTCATGCTGTCTCACAGACCTGGTGGCATCAACCCCACCTCTTCTCCCCACTGGAGGAGGCTGAAGCCTGTGGCATGCTTTGCCTCATGCCATTCTGGCCATCTGGGCTCCTTGCTGTTTCATAGGGGCTGGAAGCCTGCAAACAGTATTACAATATTTCTCAGGTCCATTCCCACCCTGGTGGCTTCCAGTTAGGTTCTGCCAATGGCAGGCACTGGAGGAGACTAGAAGGCGGGAAGAAGGGAGAAGGTATCTTTTTGGTTTTTTCTGCTTCTGGTATCAGCAGTGAAGTAAAAGTTGCAGGCAGAGCCACTCCTGGCTTCCTGGGCAGTAGTGGCAGCAACTTTAGCAGCTCATCACCCATAAGATCTAACCCTGTAGCAACACTCTCAGGGTGGAGGTATTCAGGTTCCCAGGCTCCTGTGGTGTCAATGAGAGCACAGGCTTCTGATGTCCTGGAAGAAGGCAGCAGCAGGTATACAGTCCAGAAGTCCAGAAGTCCAGCAGTCCTAAGTTTGGGGTAACATCATGTTCTTTTTGACAGCTACAGCCTAGGGGCAGAATGACTTCCTATAATTCCTAATGCCTCAATAACCTGATTTTCCTCTTTTTCCCCCCTCCTTTGGCTCTTCTGACGCTTCTTGTCAAACAACCAAATCCCTGCATTGAATTTCCTCTGTTTGCCATACCTGGAGTGGTTTTCATCTTTCTTAACAGACTCTGCTGCTTCTCAGTAATCTAAGCACCTACCAAAAACACTGTTCACTGCCTACACATTGCCCATGGCCCTGTCTTTCTTGTAAATGGAATTCTAATTTTTATCAGATCAGCAAAGTTCCCAGATAAATACCCACTTTCCCAGTCTCCTTGTAGCAAGGGGTGACCATGTGACTACAGCTCATTTTAACCAATGAAACATTAGAAAACATCTGGGAACTCAGGGAAAGTTTTTGCTTTCCTTATAAGATGAAATGGATGGGGCCAATGCTACCTCTTCCACCCTCCTTCCTGTCTTGATATAGATGTGATGATTGGACCTGCAGCTACCCTCTTGCACCAGTGAGTCACCAAACATGAGGCCAAAGGCAATTCTCCAAGGATAATGTAGTAGAAAGAGAGAAAAAAACCCTGAGTCCACAGCATTGTAAGCAGCGACATCAACCCTAGCAGCCACCTTAGCCCTAGAGTTCACGCTTTAGCCCCATCTTATGACAATCTTGAGTCCTGGAACTTCCTTTGTAAGTGCCAGTTCTTTTTAGTAACTTCTGCTTTATTCTGACCACATAGCAACATCAGAAAAATAGTTTGCAGCTCCTGCTTAGCTCAGAGTTGCCTATGCACTCAGACGAGGCCTCTTCGTCTAAAGAGGAAAAGAGGGAAGATTTAGAAAATAAAAAATTAGCATTCCCACAAACAGGAGAGCAGGCAAGAAGTTGTGCCTGGGCAGAAATCTGCCAGGGGCAGCCCACACAGTATTTGACCTCCCTCATCTCATTTTGAATTGCCCTTTACAAAAGCTCACCACACAATTCTTAGAACCCCCGAGATAAGCTGGAGTAGGTCAGAGGCAGATTATTTGGGTCATGGCCAATAATATAATATCACAAACCTTTTCCTCTCACCCTACCAGTTTCCTTTTCTTTTTTCACCCAAGTAGGCTCTGGAGCCCATCTTCCTGGAGAGGCAAGCTGGTGCTCCCTGCTGACCACGCTTTCTCTTGGCAGCAGGTCTGGTTCGGTCAGTACCCAGTATGCTGAGTCTCCCCCTGCAGAAGACGCCCGCCGCCTGGCCATGCTTTAATTAAGTGGACATCTCGTTCCTATGGACATGGTGCAGCTGCTGTATTTTGCTAGTATCTGGAAGCCAAATCAGAATTCTTTCAATCCTTAGCTTTTATTTTCTGAGTTCCCTGATCTTTTGTGGGAACAGCAACCTTACTCCCCTTTCACAGCCCCACCAGCCACTGGTCTTTAGGGAGGGTGCCAAGGGCAAGACAGAGGGGTCCCTCCCCTACACGGGCCCCTGGCACCTGCACACACCTTGCTAATGAGCACCCTATTTGTGAAGAAAGAGAGAGAATGAAGAGAATCCTCGTTTCTCTCGTTCAATTTGTTTTTTAATCAAATCAAATTCTTAATTACATTTGGCTGGAATGAAATTATGCCTCTGAAGAGCTTCCAGATGGAGCTAGGCAAGTGACTTCAGCTGAACTCTGCAGCCGACTTGGTCAGCGAGAAACATTTGCTCCTGAAGGGGGCTGCCAGCCCGGTGCTTCTGCTCTGAGGGACGAAGGGCACTTCCGCCCACTCTCCCCTGCCAGATACTGCCTGGGGAGTTCTCACGTGGCTGAGCTAGGACACTTCTAAGTTGGGGGGTTTCCTAACAGGCAACCGGACGGAAACTCAGATTTATCGTCAGACAGGAGGAGGACCAAAGGCTGCCCTCCGCTCACTGGCTATGTGATACAAGGCAGGCCACTGCCTCTCTGAGCCTCAGTTTCCTCAATAGACCTCTCTTATCTCACAAGACTAGTGTGAAGATTAAGTTGTATGGTTTGTGCATAGCTTTTATTTCCTTCTTTTTCCTTATTCTCCACCTGTTTCCTTAGAGAAAAGCTGCCCAGCACAATTGAGGTTGAAGATGCAGGTTTTTATAAAGAACCTCTGGCTCATGAGCCATTGCTTTTAGGAATTCATGAAATGGCTGGACACACAAGAATGTCAGTTATCCTTCACAGAAAAAAATAGATCAGATTTGTGGTTACCAGAGTTGGAAGGTGGAGGGCAGGGGAATTGGATGGAGGTAGGCAAAAGGTACAAACTTCCAATCATAAGATAAATAAATAGTAGTCATAAGATAAATATCATGTACAGCATGATAAATGTAATTAACATGGCTGTGTATTATACATGAAAGTTGTTAAAAGACTAAATCCTAGCAGTTCTCATCACAGGAAAAAATTGTATTTCTTTAGTTTTATATCTGTATGAGATGATGGATGTTCACTAATTTGATTGTGGTGATCATTTCATGCGGAGAAGGCAATGGCACCCCACTCCAGTACTCTTGCCTGGAAAATCCCATGGACAGAGGAGCCTGGTGGCCTATAGTCCATGAGGTCACTAAGAGTCGGACACGACTCAGTGACTTCACTTTCACTTTTCCCTCTCATGCATTGGAGAAGGAAATGGCAACCCACTCCAGTGTTCTTGCCTGGAGAATCCCAGGGACAGGGGAGCCTGGTAGGAGGCTATCTATGGGGTCGCACAGAGTCGGACACGACTGAAGCAACTTAGCAGCAGCAGCAGATCATTTCATGATGTATGTAAGTCAAATCATACTGTCCACATTAAACATGTCAATTAGATGTCAATAAAATTGGAAAAAAAATAAAGTGTACACCTCAAAAAATGCCAGTTATCTTAAATTCATCTCCATCGTGACCCCAGTGCCCCAAGTCCTGGGGTTCTCCTCTCTGCAGCCTTAATATTGGGCTTCTATCATCTGAGCATTCTCTCTCCTCTCTCTGGTTGCACCATCTTTGTCTATCCAACACCATCTCCCAGAATTTCACTTTTAAGTAAGGGTTTCACTTAAATCAAGCAAGCCCAATCCACCGAGGGGAAGACAACAACCATTTTGTCCCAATAGCCATTTGGGACACAGGGATCATGCTCAGGAATTTCTCTTGGCTCTATCCTGAGCCCACCAGGCAGGCAGAAGGGGGAGAAGGCAGCAGGAGGGCAGATCTGGCCACCTGGGGCAGAGAAGACTCCTATTTTAACCACCAGCTCCCTGGATGTGATGAGTTAACCACCCAATTCAAAGCAGAGGACGTGTGGCCCAGCCACATGATCCTGGCGCACCCAGCACACAGCATAACCAGTACGCAGGGAAGATGGTCTGGCACCTGCCGCTGAAACCTGCAGAGCAGAGCAGCACCTGCCTGGGCACTCAGATTGGTCATTCTGTTCCCAGGGGACATGTCGTCAAGCGCACACTCAGAACTCCCGCAGGGGACCGGCACTGGAATCAACTGTTAGGATCGCTCCTTTTGGATTTTTTCCCCAGGGGTTTAAACCAAGCCACCCTGAAGTGGTTCATCTGCTCGTCAGCCCAGGGGTTGTCACCAAGAGGAGCTAAAGTCAGAGGCAACTCTGTTTTCTAGGGAAAAAGAAGACATCCAGCCCTTTCCCTTTTTCCACCTTCTTCTTCACTCTCCAGCTCTGAGTGGAACTGAAACATTCTGAAATGCCTCTTAATCAAACATTATGAAAATTCCTGTTGAGACACCATTGTATGCTGAGTGGAGCTACTCTTTGGACAGCTATTAACTGAGGGGTTTAATTCACTGATATGAAAAATAATATGTATGTATGAGTTCTTGCATTTCAAAAATTCCAAAATGGTTTCCATGGAGTTGCAGCAGATACTTGCCTTTCTCTAGCACAGAGACTGAAGAGCTGACTACTCCATTTTCCTAGCCATCTTCAAGCCAGGAAAAGCCGTATTCTGGAGATAGACTTGAAAGTCAGAGGGAAGCACTTCCCCTTCCAAACAAAATTATAAAGTCTCTCAAGAAAATTGCTTTTGGCATCCCCCCTCTTCCTGCCTGGAACCAGTGTTGCAAACAGGAAACTCAAAGCCACATGCTAAGAATGATGGGACCAGAAGAGACAGCATTCTGGAGCAGCTATACCAGCCCTGGGCTGCCCATCTCCAACTTATTAGATGAGGAAAACCAGCCCAACCCAGCAGTTGAAGTCTCTCAGAGCTGGGTTTTCTGTTGTTTTTAACAAAACTGACTCCTGAATTATGCAGGTATGATCCTACAGAGATAAGAAAGATTCGTATTTCTTTTTTTTTTTCTGACCCTAAGTAATCACACATTAAAAGGTTAGCACTTGTTTTGGTGAGATGGAGAAAGGAGCAAAGAGTTCAAAATCACCCACCAGCTCTTGAACCGGGGTTAGAACTGCTGACATTGTGTTGCTTGAGTTACAGACTTCCTGTTCCTTTGTATCAGGGGATTTCTTAAAATTTGATATTTAGAAGACTGGATGAGAGTCAAGCAAGTCTCCTGACATCAAACTATGAATGGTTTCACTTCTCAAACATTTCAGTTGACTGTTTGCCAAAGTTTTTATCTCAGGGAAACTATTTGCTAAAGTTCTAATATTATGTAAAATACTGAAGCAAGGCTTCCCCCAGGGGATTATATTACTATTTAGTTTTATATTTCTTCTGATGCCTCCAATAAATCATGAACTTCTTCAGAGATGTCAGAGGGCAGCCTGTCTCTCCAACTGCAAATGACAAGCCATGAATAATGCACACAGGTCTCACAGATAGGCTCCCAAATCCACGGCCTGTCGCCTTGGACTCGGGTCCACTGTCAGGCAACGCTCTGCAGTGGCAGTTTCTGCCTGTGGTCAGGTGAGTTCTGTGCCGGCCAGTCATTAGGAATCCTCAGATCACAGTACATCGTTGCTGGGGTCAGGCAAACCACTGGGGAACCTGAATTACCAAGAAGGGGGCTACAACTCCCAAAAGAACAAAGCTAGAGAACTCCAGAGAAAGCAGCCAGCGTATCTGAATCTTCTCGAGGGCGGTCCTGATTCCCTACAACACCTAAAGTAGTACCTGCATCTTAAGGATGGCCCAATAAATACTGTAAGGAAGGATGGACATACGGATGTATGGACGGATAGATGGATGAACTTCCACAGGAAAACTGGTAGAAATAAAACAACCAGTATATAAAATCATAGAGTATACCCAGTGATGAATAAAAACTGGTTTATCAAGTCTGGAGATGCTTCGCGATGATGGCAAGTGGAGAAGGGAACGAGTTTGACATACTTTACACTGCCAAGCAGAAAGCTTTGAGAGCCCACGAACTGGAAAGTAGGGCAGGTTGTACGTGTAAGTGGCTTTGACCTGCTCCTGTGTTCCCTAATATTTTCTTCATCTTCATTTTCCACTGAATTCCCAAAGGAACAGTGTTTACTTGCCATCTACACACAAAAATTTGACTTCCTCCTAGTTAGCCTTCTGAATCTGCTTTCAAATATCTCATTAACAGTCTCCAAATTGCAGTATACAATATCTAATTGTCCTTCTTCCATGACAACGTGGAGTTCTGACCCTTCAAACTACTCCTCACATTCTCCAGCGTTCTCCTTTCCTGGTTTCTGCATCTCCGCACTCTCTTCTTCCTTCAAGGACCTTATTCTAAATTTCTTCTTTTTCTGCTGCCTTCTCTGAGCCCACTCTTCCCCACCCAGTACGCTTTTGTCACATTCTGTCTTCATCCTCTTCTCTTCCCATGCTATACTCCCCAGGGGACCACATTCACACCGATAGCTTCAAGTGTCCTCTGTTGGTAAATGACCCCCATGTGATGTTTTCGGCCCCACAGACTAGACTGGACATCTCCACCCATCCATTAATTCACTAATCAAACAGGAGACTTTATCATGTATGTAGTCTGCTGCACAAATTGGTGATACCAAGAAAAGCGTGACTTCCTTTATATATCAAGGAGGAGGAGACAGAAGTAAAATGATGATGATGCAGAACCACTGTCATCAGAGAAGGATCATCTAGGAGACTTCCGTGAGAAGGCAAAGTAGGGATCAGCCCCTGTGATGGCACATGATGGCAGAGGACGTCCTAAGAGAGCAGGGCAAGGTATGATGATTCATGAAAACATACACTGGGCAACTGACCCTGCTTTCCCATCCAATGCCAGGCACTCGGCTAGGTGTTTTCACAAACTAATATTACTTCATATTATGCAATGAGCATTAAGTAACAACCACTTTTCTAAGTGCTTTTCAAACAATATGTCATTTAATCTTCAAAGAACCATTAAAGATAAATGTTATTATTTTGCAGTTGAAGAAGCTGAAACCCAGCTGTGACTTGAGCTTAGTGACTTGGGTAAGGCAGTGCCAGGGGCCTGGGGATGAATGGTTTAGCTCCATGAGCAGAAGCTCTTCCGATTAGCTTAAGGTAAAGTAGATTTATTATGAGGAAGCCGGGATGTCTCCTAGAACCTGAGGGTGAAAGCTGCAGTCAGGCCTCACAAAGAGCTGGGACTGGCCCTGGAGAACCATCAGATCAAGGCAGCCGCTTTTTGCCTCCCTCCTTCTTCAGAATGTGCCTGCTCCACCCACAGCTGCTCCTCTCTGACTGGCTGCTCCTCCCTCCCACCTCTCTCTGCATCTGCACACTGGTTCTCCCTTCTTGCTCATCGTGGTCTGTGGTCTCAAGCTAGTTCTTCTGCCCAGAATTGCCCCTTCTCCTGAATTCCAGCTCTTCATGCCAACAGAGATTTCCTTTGCCCGATTCTCCTTCTCAAACTCAGCCTTGTACTTTTCTTATAAAGAATCCTAGGCTGATTTTCAAAAGAAAAAAATAATGGCATTTGCACCAACTTGGATGGACCTAGAAATTGTCATCAAGTGAAGTAAGTCAGAGAAAAACACCACAGATACAGCTTATATGTGGAATTAAAAAAGGGTACAAATGAACTTACCTACAAAACAGAGTTACAGATGCAGAAAACAAACTTGTGGTTACCAGAGGGTAAGAGAGGGGAGGCATAAATTGGGAGATTGGTGTTGACATATATATACTACCATATAATAAGGACCTACGGTATAGCACAGGGAACTCTCCTTAATGCTCTATAATGGCCTATATGGGAAAAGAATCTAAAAAACAGTATATATATATATACACACACTCTACTATATATACTATATATATGATTCACTTTGCTGTACACCTGAAACTAACACAACATTGCAAATCAACTATACTCCAATAAAACTTTTTTAAAAGGAAAGAAAACCATTAAAAAAAAAAAAAAAAAGAACACTAGGGTTGTAGTTCGGAGAAGGCAATGGCACCCCACTCCAGTACTCTTGCCTGGAAAATCCCATGGGCGGAGGAGCCTGGTGGGCTGCAGTCCATGGGGTCGCTAAGAGTCGGACATGACTGAGCGACTTCACTTTCACTTTCATGCATTGGAGAAGGCAATGGCAACCCACTCCAGTGTTCTTGCCTGGAGAATCCCAGGGACGGGGGAGCCTGGTGGGCTGCCGTCTATGGGGTCGCACAGAGTAGAACACGACTGAAGCGACTTAGCAGCAGCAGCAGCAGCAGGGTTGTAGTTTCCTTAAATTATATGCATCTAATGTGAGGAGTGGACCGCATCCTGTTTCTCCTGACTCAGCACTGAGCATCTTGCCCACTGAGTGTGTAAGATAGAAGCTGCTGACTGTCCCTTACATCCAGTCTCTCTTTCTCGCTTCCAATAATAGATGAGTTGCTTTTAAGCTACACACGTGGTGGCCACCCAGAATAAAGATTACATGTCCTAACCTCTGCTGTGCTAACTTTGACCCTGTGCCTAAGTTCTGGCCAAAAGGAAGTGCACCAAACAAGCATGCACAGCTCTGGGGTCTCCCATCTAAGGAAGAAGTACGCCTTCCCTCTCCTCTGCCCACCTTTTCTGTGGCTGGATGCAGATGTCTGGCCAGCCAGGTGAGCCCATGTAGATGTAAGCAAAGGATCCTAGTAACAGAAGAGAGGAAAGAACGAGTTCGTCTGGACTGCCCAGGGCCACCTCCCGAGCCAACTGAGCTGCTGTGCATAGACAGTCACACAGAGAAAGACTTTCCAATCGCCTTTAGCCACTGTGTTATTTTGTGTCCACTAAGAACAGCCCATTCACATTCTACTTAATTCACATTTACCGGATTAAATTCATGAATCATGGATTCTAGGTTTGTATAGGAAATTTTAAAAAGTTGAGGAGAATCTTGCTTCATATGTTTAGACTGAAGTTTTAGGCAACTGGACCTCATAGGCCCATCGCGCGATGCCTCTGTCAAACAGAAAGCTCGTGAGAAACTGAGCTAACCCTATACTTATTCTATTGATTAAAGGCACTTATCCCAAGATCAAACACACCCTGTTTGGGTGAGAAATCACCTTCACTGGAGGCCAGGCTGTGTGTGGAGATTCTCTTTGTCTAGAGGCCCTACCACAGGGAAGGAAGTCAAATACAGAATATAAAGCACAGGCTTTCACCAGGACAGCGTGGCCAGGTGTGGCTGCTTTCAGGCTCCCTGTAACCAGTCCTGCAAAAATTAAAACACAGAATGCATGCACGCGTGCTCAGTCGTGTCTATTTGCAAGCCCACGGACTGCAGCCCACCAGGCTCCTCTGTCCATGGGATTTTTCAGGCAAGAGTGGGTTGCCATTTCCTCCTCCTGGTTTTAATCTAATTTTATAAAGAGACAGAATCCCAAGAAGTTGGAGTATCTCCCTGATAGAGATGTTTCCTCATTGATGAATTCCACCGCTGTTAACCCACCCCCATCCTGGAGCTGGTCCTCTAAGATGCTTACAAACCAACAGGCAAGTTCCCAGTCAGGGCTGCTCCTGGGTCAGGGATGGGACATGCCCTGTCATTTAGCAGAAGTCACCTAGGCCTCCTTGAACTGCCACCTCCTGAACTGCTAGGCTTGCATCACAAGCTACTTACAGGAATCATGTACCACATGTCGAGTGAAATAGGAGATACAGGAAATGAGCCAGATTCCTGGGCTTGAGGGCGGGCTCATTGTTAACCAGAAGGGACAGAACAAGAGCAGCCACAGATGGCATTCCAAGCCCTTGGCAAACGACACAAAGGAAGGCTGCTTCCGCCCATTCTAAAGGCAGAGTAGGGCTTGCATTCTGAGAGCCAAGTCCTTTTCTTTCTCCCTAGGCAAGAAACATTGAAAATTCAAAGTTGTTTCTGCATGTGCATATGTGTGGATCTGTTTGTGCATTTAAACATTGCCCATGGATCAAACAGTCTGAGGGTTCTGTAGACACTTAGGAGACAAAACCAATTCTGGAAAGAGGTCTGGGAAGGGCCCCTGACTCAGCGACCCAAACCACGTCTCTAGTCCTGCCTCTTTGGAGCACCATCTGCGACATTTAAGATTGGGCTGACAGGGTCCCCAAGGAGTCTGAGCCCCTCTGTCCTCCTCCTCAAAGCTGAGTCACTCCCCTAAGAGTCCAGTTGACTTCAACTGGCTTATTTTCTTCAGTGGTTTCTTTATGGATCCCATTGCTCTTTTGTCTTCCTTCCCCTCTTCTCCGCCTGACACCACCACCCCCGCCCCCAGCCACCAAAACCATGTGCATGCAGACTCAGCTTCTCTAATAGGATTTTACCCTCCTGGGGCAGGGCCTTGGCCATCTCTTTCCTTTTTTCTTCCATGGAATACTGTATGTCATAACGCCGGTGACTTAAACATTTGATCATTTGGTTTTCTGTGAAAGGGCTCCCTACATCCACCCTTCACAAGACAAGGTAATAATAGTGTCCAATCACTTTTGCCATCGGATCCAGAAGGCAGTTGCTAAGTATTATCTCCTTGTCTTCAATCATGAGAAGGAGAAGCAGAGACAAGCACCCTGCCTTCCCTTCCTCCTCTGAATCTCCAGCTCCTGGGAGGAAGCCAGTGAACAACTCGGGGAGTGGTACTGACTTGTAACAATCAGAAGGGAAGTTAAATGATATAGGGCTTTCCTGGTGGCTCAGAGGGTAAAGAATCTGCCTGTGGGTTTGATCTCTGAGTCCGGAAGATCCCCTGGAAAAGGGAATGGCTTTCCCACTCGAGATGGCTTTTCCCCACCTGGAGAATCCCATGGACAGAGGAGCCTGGCAGGCTAACAGTTAGTTTATGGAGTCACAAAGAGTAGGACACAACTGAGCGCCTGACACTTTCACTTTAAACGATATAAATTACTGCTGCACCATTGCTGGTGGAGGTTCAAGCCTGGAACACCACCATGACCACATGCAGCACACAAAGGTGGATTCCTCTGAGTAGACTCAGCCAGGGGCCCTGTCTCTCCCAGAAGACCCATCTTCCCTGGACAGGCTGCAGGGGGACTCTGTGGGGCAGGGCTTCCTGCAGAGAGAAAACCTGGCTTCCTCTTGGAGCCCAGCACCAGGCGGCATTGCCTGGGACCCCGGAGCAACAGTGACTAATTTTCCCCCGCAGGCAGAGACTCTGTCAATTGCCTCAGGTAGTTTCTGGCTCTGGAGCTAGCAACAGGAGGTGAGCAACCTGCTTCCTACAGTGATCCAGCCAGCAACGTGTCACTTGGAGAGGGGGCAGCTGGGTTTCGCGGTGTGCAGACAGCAAATGCAGACTTTCCCCATCTCCCTCCCTACTCTGACTTGCTCAGGCCATTCCAGATGGCTACGGGACCCAAATATGCTAGACACATCCCAGCCTCAGGGCCTTTGCACTTGTCCCCTCTGCTAGGAATGCTCTTTTCTGGGTGTTCTCACGACATCCCCTCTTCTCATTCAGGTTTGCTGAACTTTACCTAGAGAGCTCCTTCCTACGAATGGCTCCCCACAGCCCCCCAGCTTTCCTGACCCCATCTTCTAGTCCTAGTTCTCTCTGTATCACTTTTCATGGCCCAGTATTTAGGACCATTTCACTGGCACATCTGCGTGCTGCCTCCTTTCACCTGCTAGAATGTAAGGTCCATGAGCGCTGTTTCGCTCTCTGCTGCATCCTCAGCACCTAGAACAGTGCCAGGTAAAGAGCAGATGCTCAAATGCACTAAATGTAGACACCAAATAAATGAAAGAGACACCGCTTCTGTTTTTGTTACCAGATAGGATGGATATAGGTCACTTTTGGCCTCAGTAGAGAGCATGCTCCTTGCAGGAGCCACCCCTCCCAGAAAGGAGTATTTGTGCAAGAGCCCCCTGGGCCAAGCACTGGGATACACTGGGGTACCCTGGATCTCTTTGCTCATGTGCTAGGGCTGCCTCAACACAGCACCACCAACTGGGTGGCTTCAGCCACAGAAATTTCTCGTCTTGCAGTCTGGAGGCTAGCAGTCCGAGACCAGGTGTGGGTTGGGTTGGTTCTTTATGAGGGTTGTGAGGAAGACTCTGCCCCAGGCCTCCCTGCTGGTGTCTGGAAGCTTCCTGGCAATCTTCCGTGTTCCCTGACTTGCAGAAGCATCGCCTCCGACTCCACCTTCACCGTCACATGGCACTCTTCCTGTCTGCACATCGGGACATCTGGATCCAAACGCCCCCTTCTTATAAGGATCCTGAATTAGAGTGCAACCTAATGACCTCATCTTAACTCTCAGTGTCTGCAACAACCCTTGTTGTTGTTGTTCAATCGCTAAGTCGTGTCTGACTCTTCGTGACCCTCTGGACTGCAACATGCCAGACTTCCCCATCTTTCACTGTCTTCCGGAGTTTGCTCAAACTCACTGAGTCGGTGACACCGTCCAACCATCTCATCCTCTCTCCCCCTTCTCCTCTCCAATGCAAGCCTATTTCCAAATAAAGCCACATGTTGGGGTCCTGGGAGTTAGGACTCTATATGCGAGTTCTGAGTGGGGTGGGAACAGAGTTCAGCCCATAACTGTCCCCGTCTTGTATGGAGACAGAAAGGTTACCTAAAGGGCAACATCCTCTCCTCATACTCCTTTCACTGCTTCTTGAGAGAAGGAACATGATGCCAGGTAGGGCTGGCCCAAGATCAGCCTAAGAGCCTGTGTCCACCTTTCTCGGGCTTTCCTGGAAGAGGACCACTGTCCTGGCAGTACAGACTTCCCTGTAGCCCAGAGGGAGGCCACCTGCCCTCAGCATCCTGTTGGCCCCCTGACTGTTCAGCCCCTCCTTTGGACCCAAACTGGGTCACCAGGAAAGACAACTGAAGGTAGGCTCAAAAAGCATGCACCCCTACCAGCACATGGGGATGGGCCAGGAGGAATACCCCAAGAGTCTGGGGGAGGAACAGCCAGCACCCAGCAAGGGCCCCTGCATAGCTGTTGATATAAATGCTTTGAGAGAGAAAAATGACAAGATTCACCTCAAGCAGCCACCAAACAGGATGGAGATCTTTGAAAGTATCAGTGGGGTTGATTCTGGAGCTGCCCATTAGCATCAGCACAGGCATGCTGGTGTCTGGCTCCATCATAAGTCCAGTTTCTGGTGTTTCACAACCCACAGTAAACTGGTGGGGTGGACCTCTGAGACCCTTACCCAGGTTTTAATGCATATGCATTTGCCCCCAGAAAGAGCACTAAAGAACAAGAGGATGCTTAATTTTTTCCAACCGTGGCATTCTGATTTACGAGAACGGGAAGCGGAATTATGAAATGCAGTGGGGTGAGCTTAGGTGTGAGATCTCGGTAAAACCTGAGCTCCAGCTTCCTGGATCTGCTTCCAAACAACACTTCCTTCACTGCCATGGCGAGAATTTGATAACTTTGTGATCTGCACATAGGAGCTACTCACTCAATGAGAAGAGACTCAACTGAAGAAGGAAAATCTGGCAATCGCAAGAAGCCCTGCACTCTGCAGCCTGTTTTTGCCTCCCTGTTGCCAAGGAGGCCTGCTGCAATCAGAAACAAAGACCAGGAAGAGCTGGGGCACTCCAGCAGTCCCAGGCAGCAGGCACTTTTTCTCCTGTCCATATTTAAAATACAAAATTTGCATTCGATCCCCTCAGGGTCTGGCTCAGTGACCTCAGCCTCAGGTTTGAAATACTTTTGCTCCAGGGAACTGCAGGTTCAAATCCCAGGGGGGTTTCTGCTCAGCCTGGCATCCTTCTGAGACAGATCATTTGAATAAATGCAATTTAGTGAAGGCAGACCTTTCAGAGGGGGCCTCTGGAAAGGAGAGAGGGAGCTGCTGTGGGCGGGAGGAAGGGGCAGAATTTTATCCAGATTTTCCTAGTGTCCTTGCTGGGTGTCAAGCATGCTTAAAACTTTGGGGGAAATCAGACAAAGCTCATAGAAGATCCCCGTGCCAGGACGTAGCCCTCTAAGTTGTCTCTATGGTGGATCCATCACTTGCATTCTCCCCACCTCTCTCTGCCCTGTGAGCAGGTATGTTTCAAGAATAGGAATGCTTCTGCCTAAGACTCTTTTCCTGTTCTGGAGATGGGTCAGCTCCCCTCCAAGCTACGGCTGATAGAAGGACAGTTTAATTCTGTGATTATAGGTGTAGATTCCAGGATCAGATGACTTGTGTGTAAATCCCAGCTTTTCTGAGTCCCACCTGTGTGGCCTATGGACCACACCAAAACTATATGGATTTTCCCATTCTGAAAACTGCGCCACAGTATCCTGCTGCCATGCATTCAGGGACTCCTAGAATAGAGAGATATTCAAGAAAGCTCTCCACCAGCCCCACGCAGGGGCAGCAAGGAAACAGCAGAGTGATCCAAGGCTTCATCATTTTTGAGACCTACAGTCAAAAGCCACTTCGATTATAACTCCTAAACTTTATAGTTCCCCACAGTCCAGTGAGAATTTAAATGGCTTTTTAGGGGTCACTGCTCTCAAGGCTCTGACCTCCATGGGCAAAGTATAAGGAGCTATGAAGAGACACCAAAATGGGGAGCAAGAGAGGGATCCTGTCTCAAGTTAGGGTTCCCAAGAAGGACAGAGAGAGATTAGCATGCAGGATGTGTATTAGAGTGCTCTGGATCAACACCTCAAGGAGACAGAGGTAGATACTCAGTTGTGATACAATCTCAGCGGAGGCCTCGGCTAGCTGACCGCACAGGGAGCGGCGTGGCCTGCAGAGTCATCCCGAGTCTGGGAGGGGAGCCAGGCCTTCGAACCTCCCCTGGGGATCAGTCATCAGACGTGGCTGCTCCGGGAGGCAGGCTAGCTGTGGGCAAGATGACTCTCCCAGCAAAGACAACCCCCCAAAATGCCAGCGACTGAGGGATCTCCTCCCACGGGGTTACATGTCACAGCACCCACCACAAGCCCCCAACCAGGATGACTTTTCTTTTTTTAAAGAACTTTTTTTATGTGGACCATTTTTAATGTCTTTATCGAATTTGTTACAGGATTGCTTCTGCTTTATGGGTGATTTTCTTCATTTTTGACCTTGAGGCATGTGGGATCTTTTGTCCCTGACCAGGGATTGAACCCTCACCCCTGCATTAGAAGCGCAGTGTGTTAACCACTGGACCACCAGGGAAGTCCCTTCCTCTTACTTGATGAGCAGAAATCTCACTCACCACATGTGGGGGAGCAGGGTGCAGAGATCTTTCACAATTAGTACAATGAAAAGGGGATTTCCTTTAGGCTGGGGTTACTCCCAGGCCCAACTCTGCCACTAAATCGAAGATCCGTTTATCAGTAAACAGTGAGAAGATGTCAAACTGTAGAGTCCTCAATTTAGAAAGGAAAAAGCCAAACAGCTCAACTCCACCCAAGGCAAAGAGCCCGATCACATCCCAGCAGGTGGTCTTCCAGCCTCTGTCTAACTGTTCTAATGCCTGGGCTGGGTGCTCCCTTTACCATAGGACTGACACCCCTATTTATTAACAGCTTTTTCTAAAGTTCAGTTACTATCAACCTCCCAGACAAGATCACTCATAGCTCACCAAGTAATTGCTCATTCACTGATCATCCTTCAGCTCTTTGAAGACAAATAAATAATCTGGTTCTTTCCCTGGATACCAACCATATGCCTACCAAACATTTGTTCACTCATCTGACACATGCATTTGTGCCTTCTGCTAAGCTCTTACATGGACACTGAGTTATTCCATCTTCATATGAGTCTCTTAAAGATAACAAAAGCCAGCATTATATTATCCTTGGTTCTTGCCCTGAGAAATTAGAGAAGGTTTCAAGAAAAGAGACACATTGGATTAGATCTTGAAGAATGAATAGGAAGTCCTTTATCCCAGAGAGGGTGGCATTTCAGGCTGGGGGAGTAAGATTTACAAAGATCTAGGGCATCAAAAGGGCTTCCCTCATAGCTTAGTCAGTAAATCATCTGCCTGCAATGCAGGAGACTGGGGTTCAATTCCTGGGTTGGGAAGTTCCCCTGGTGAAGGAAATAGCAACCCACTCCAGTATTCTTGCTTGGAGAATCCCATGGACAGAGGAGCCTGGTGGGCTACAGTCCATGGGGTCCAAGAGTCAGACACGACTTGGCGACTAAACCACCACAACCAACCAGGGCATCAAAGAGCTTAATATATTTGGGGAAAGCTTATGCTACAGCTCAAGTGGTGGTCCTCAACTGAGGACAGCTGCTCCCCAGGGGACATTTGACAACATCTAGGGACGACACTGTCCGGAGAAGGCAACGGCACCCCACTCCAGTACTCTTGCCTGGAAAATCCCATGGACGGAGGAGCCTGGTGGGCTGCAGTCCATGGGGTCGCTAGAGTCTGACATGACTGAGCAACTTCACTTCCACTTTTCACTTTCACGCATTGGAGAAGGAAATGGCAACCCACTCCAGTACTCTTGCCTGGAAAATCCCATGGACGGAGGAGCCTGGTAGGCTGCCGTCTATGGGGTCGCACAGAGTCGGACAAGACTGAAGCAACTTAGCGATTAGCCAGGAACACTGTCATCACAACGAGGGGCAGGTACTACTGGCCTCTCATGGGTTGAGGTCAGTAATCTGCTGAACATCCTGTAGTGCTCAGGACAGCCCCACAATAAAAACTATCTAGCCAAAATTTTCAATAGTGCTGAGGTTGAGAAAATCTGGGCTAGAGTTTGCAGGGAGGACAGGAGTGGAAATGGACAAACTGGAACTAGATTCTGAAGGACCAAGCTAAGAGGTTTAATTTCTTCCTATTGCCTGAAGGATTAACAGAACCTATAGTTGGTAAGAAAATTTTAAAATGATCTACAGGAGCCAAGTCTGAGATCAGGGAGACTGACTGGAGACTGCTGAGATTCCCATTCATTCATCCTTTCACTCGTCATTTATTAAAGACTTAATGAGCATCTATTATCTACTCTGCTCTGTGCTACTTCCGAGGATATAATGATGAGTAAAACAGTCTCGGTCCTTGCCCTTGGGAGTTTTGTAGTCTAAGCAGACAACACAGCCATTGTCTGAATAATCATACAAATATGGAAGCACAGGCAGGTACAATGTAGCAAAAGGAAGGAAGCTATCAGCATATATGACAAGGAAGACTGATCAAGCAAGGTTCCAAGAAGATGTCCCCTATAAAAGCCACTGGGGGCCCCAGGAAAGGTAAGATGGGGTTTAGGTGATAAGGTCTAACCTCTCGTTTTGTGCTTAGTCTGGTTTCACTTGCCTACAAGGTGCCGTTTACAGAGGACTTGCACTTCACGTGTCCGATTAGCGTTCTCAGCGCAGAGGCGCTGCGCCTGACACCCTATCTTGATGTTTCACGTGCAGAAATGCTGCACCCGCCACTTCCATCTGGAGTTGCGTAAGCAACACGACTGCCCCTGAGCCTCGAAGACTCCACCCCCACCCCACCCCCTCCACAGAGAGCCCTACAAAGCAGCTCACCAATGGCTTGTTTCAGAGAAGGTGTACTTTAGAACTGTACCTCACACCTCTCCATTCTTTGATCAAGGAGTAAAACTTTCCTCTGAACCAAACTCAATCTCATTCTATTGGCCTGAATGACAACAAGCAGGAGGACCTTGCCTGGGGCCTGACTCAAAAGGGTTGGTAACAAACTCTGGTGACCATGGAGAAACAGACCATGGTTTTCTTGCTCCCCTGGCTTCAGCGGGAGGATGGTGGAAGCTTTGGGAGCTTCACACGAGGACTCTGATCTTTGAGTACTCTCTGACAGGGTGGAATGGCAGCAGCCTCTGGCCAAACTTAGAGCAGCTCTGCCCAGTAAGCCAATACCCAGTGTGGTGCACCACACAACATAGCCACCAGCATCATCTGGACCCCCTCTCTTAAGGGAATCATTCTGAGGCATCCCTGGGGATCACAGACAGACTCACACGCGTCTGTCTGCTGCCTCTGGCTGGCCTTCCAGCAGCGCTGGGGCCTGGGGATGGTGGGGATCTCCGACAGGATGGAGCCACAGCTGTCTTGCCCACTGTCTCACCAGCAGTACTGTCCTCCTGGCCCCTGTACAAGGGAGTAGTGGCAGCATTGGGGTTTTTGTCCTTGCCAATCTCTGGGGGTCAGCAGAAGCATTCTCCCGAGTCACTTTTGATCTGGTAAAGGAAAGTGGCCAGTCCAGTGAGCCAAGAGGTGATACCAGGAAAAGGCCCAGGTAATGAGGACCACCTGACAAGCTGGAACAAGGATGCCCCATCCCGGTTCAGGTGAGTAAGTGACTGGTGACTTGACCTCTTCCTGCCAGAGCTAGTTTCTCTCAAGTGGGCCAGGGAGCGCTGTGAGCCACTCGCAAGACCAGGACCCCCATAATCAGGAAGCCCTGTGGGCTGCTGACAAGAAGAGGAAACACTTCCCCGCCAGGCTCTCCTCCCCGCACTGCTGATGAGGCGAACCGTGGCTGAGTCTTCATTGGCTGGGGCTCCATGGGCTCACCTCTAGGTATCACCACAGCTTTCCAGCTGCCCTGGTGATCCGGTGAGTGCCCGTGGGAACCCCTCTTGCTCTAAGCTCTTAACCAGCAGGAAGTCCAAAAACTTCTCCTTTTTGGCTGAAAGGAAGAAAGAGAAGACACTCACCTCAGATAAGCTGCTCTGGCCCGGAGGCCGTCCCATCTAACCTCCTGTGGGGCATTCTGACTGAAGAAGGACTGACAAGTTCAAGGATGGGCCATGACAAATTCAAGGGAAATCCCCAGTTGTATGAGAGCCCATGCCTATTTGGGTCTCTTGAGGAATCCCAAACAGTTTGGTGCTGGGTCCAAATTTCCCAAACTGGACATCTTATTTGGGGCATATCTAATGGTATTTTCATGCCAACAAATCACTCCAACCACTCCATTGGTAGTTGGAAAAATGTCATTGTAAGGGACTAAGGGCAGATCCAGAGGGGTCCTAAATCTGATTAGGGGAATCATTGAGACCCATGACCCCACCTGGGCTGACATCGGAGCCTCCTCCATGTACTCCTAACAGGGGAAGGAAAGTCCACAGTCTTCTCAAAAGCCCGAGAGGAAGCACACCGAGAGAACACAAACAATGCAGGCCATGCTCCTCTCCAACTGGGGAATCGAGCAGCCCAGATAACAAATCCAGCTGGGACCAACCGAGGCAATGGGGAGGGGAGTGGAGCACAGAGGCTGACCCATTACAAAAACACAATCCCAAAGAGAAGCCAGGCAGCAGGAAAGACACCTGTCAACGGGAATAAATAAAGCAAATCAACTAGGAGTCAATGGGAAAAAACTGGAATTCCTAGAGTGCCTCAGGGAATGCCTCTGAATCTATACTGCCAATGATCCCAAGTCACTGGAAGGCAATGCAATCTTGAGGTTGTATCCCATTTCCCAAAGTACCCCCGACATTACACATAAACTTCAGAAACTGGAAATAGAACCAGATACCCATCTCTCTCATCTGGTCAAGGTTGCCTATTTCAACCTTTAATAACCAAGATACAGAGGAGGAGAAGTCAGAGGATAAAAAGGCCTGGAGACAAGCCCACCTACGAGCTGTTGCCCTCCTGGCATCTAGTTGGTATGGGAATCTGGACTAAGTATCCACAGAGACTCAACTTTCATAAGTGACCCTCAGACCCCATCAAGGGGAAGCAAGCCAAGAAAACCAGGACCCAGTCAGTATGCCATAAGCAAACAAGAGCGGCACTGGAAGAGCCCAAAGGAAGAGAGAAATGTCAGGTCCCAGCCACTACCCTCAAAGCAGATGGCCCAAAGAGATGAAGAACGATGGAGTCAGGGGGCTCCTAAGCTGGTACTCCAACTGACCCCTGAGGAACCCCAGCTGCCATTGGACACAGAGGGAAAGGCTGTTGAATTCCTAGTTGACACCAGTGCCACTTACTCAGTTCTGGCAAACTTGGTCACAAGAGTTGTCAAATTTGAGGGGTATCAAGGAAGGCCCAAGAATGGGCATTCATAGAACCATTAGACAACCCAATGGTTACTGTAAAAACCTGTCAAACACTAAACTCTGCCATCTTGCTACCTACAGAAACAGTGCCCTTGAAACATGATTGTATAGAAACAAAAGACACAGTCTATTCCAGTTGCCCTCAGAAAGGGAATGGTCCAGAGATGGGAGCGGTTTTATGTGGGAGGGAAAAAGGCTGACAGGAGAAGCAGTAACCTCCCAGACCCAAGTCATAGAAGCAGAAGCCTAGCAGTGGGGTCTTCTGCCCAGAAGGCAGAGCTGATAGTCTTCACCCAAGCCCTAGAACTTAGAAAAGGGAAGATCTTAAATTTTTTATACCAGAGAGACACATCCTAGAGAAGATTGGCAGATTGATTTCACTGCCGTGCTGAGAGCACCAAGCAATTTCAGCTGTCTCTAGTAGACACGTTTTCTGGGTGGATAGAAGCATTCCCTGATAGAACTGAAACGGCAGCTGGAGTGGCTAAGGCATTACTAAAAGAAATAATCCCTGAGTTTGGACTCCCAGGATCCTACAGAGGGATAATGGTCCAGCATTTGTGTCTCTAGCCAACGAGTGCCCTGGGCATAAAACAGACCTTGCAGTTAGCCTGGAGATCCCAGTCATTGGGAAAATGAGATCCAATCAAACCTTAGTCATGCTATGTCAGGAAGCTCAAGAAAACTGGATTAAGTTGCTTCTTAAGATTGCCCAAAAGGATAAATTAAAGTTGCATTTGAACTCATGTACTACGGGCTCATTCCCTAAGCCCAAGAAAAGGGATATTTTAACTCCCTTAAAATGGAACAACTCAAGTATGCCCTTCAGGAAAGAGAAACCATGAAAGTTCTCACAAAATAGGTAACCAGGTGCTGCCTGCCCCTGCTGACCTGACCCTACATCCCTTCCCGTCTGGAAACGGAGGGTACCTAAAATCCCACAAAACCAGCAGCCCACAAGATACCACGATAACCACCACCACCGTATGCCTGGGACAAAGCTGAGGGCCCTATACTTCCTTTATACTCTCTCCATCTCGGGCATTACAATGCTCACCCCACTGTTGCCTCAGGGCAAACACATTTCTTCTACAATGTGACCAGAGATGCTCAAGATGGATGGAAAGTCACTGATTGTTTGATCTGGAAACAGGAAAGGACCATCAGACACTTTTAAGAGGAAACCCAACAACCGAGGGGGAAGGACTAAATAGCATCTTCTTCCCAGCCGGAGAGAAACTGCAAACAAGTTGAAGTCTCAGCTGGTCTCACTTGTGATACTTATGGATAAACAGCATCAACAATATGTGAATCAGGTGATCCGATGAGGGAAAACAACTAGTTGAGTCTGGTACCTGGGTGCCCCGATGGGTCCTTAGATAGATACCCAGGTGAAAAACCAAAGCACTGCCACTTCAAGGACTCAAGCCAAGGGCAGAGGGTCACTGTGCTTACAAAGAGCATATGTGTTCTTGGCTAAGCCCCCAGACTCAACAAGGGGCTGGGCATCCAATGTTTAGACAGTACCAAGGTGAGGGGTGGTATCACCATGAGAACTGTGGGACCAGGTTCAAACTTAATTGGAGTTTTCGGTCAAACCACTACCCAAAGGAAGAAGCCGTGACACTCCAAAAAAAAGCCACAATATTACTAATCTCAGGAATCACTGCACTTATTGGGGTACTAGTGACCCTGGCTAAGGGAACTACCTATAACACCATCACCCTAAAAAAGGTGGCAGCCACAGTGGCCACTAAGACTGACCTCAACTTCAAAATATTAGGGGAAAAACAATCTTGACATGTGAAGCAGCCCAAACCTTTAAATTCCATACAAAAATTTGTTTTCTCACTGGCCAATATGGTCCTAGATAACCAAATGGCTCTAGATTATGTTAGCTAGGGTTACGTCATGGGATTATGTTAGCATAGGGAAGGATCTGTGCTCTGACCAGTTGGCCAATTTACTTTTATGTCAGTGCAAGTGGCCTGACTGGAGAAAGTGCAGACAGGCTACTGGAAAAGGCAACTTGGCTGACAGAAGCCCACCAGGCTAACCTTGAAACGTGGAGCAGGGTAAAACAGGTCCCTCCAGAATTACTTGGTTTCTACCTTTCTTGGGCCCCATAGCAACTATCCATTCTCTGATCATGTGCTGACATTTGGGCCATGTTTCTTAAATTGTCTGGTGTCCTTCATCTCCAAAAGGTCAGACAAATGGTGGTCACTCAGGGATACGAATGTTTAGGGCCAAGGCCTGGTGATGAGCAAGCATGTCTAAAGGCAGCATGGGAGAAGTTCTGTTCCTCTTACTCAAGGTTATGAGGATGCCAGAACTCAGCCAGAAGCAGTTATATAAGACAGACCACTGTCCTGCAGCCGCTCAGCACCCCTCAAAAATGAGAAGCAGAACAAAAGACAGAGAATGGATTTATCACCCACAAAGCCCATTAACCATTCCCTGGAAACAAAAATAGAAACTGGGCAATGAAATGCATTCTTACCTTTCTTTAGTCCTTTGTGTTCAGTCCCTTTCACTTGCTCACAGAGGGCTGCCTGTAGACGCTTTGCCCCAAGCACCGGGGGCCAGAGCCCCTAGTACTGACGTCTCAGCTCCAGGCCGTTTGGAGAAGCACTGCTCACCACACTCAGTCTAGGATGGTGGTGGCCGCTGTGTGCGGAGACGCTGCCTGGAGCCTCAGCAGAGCACCGGTCTCCAGCCGCAGGGAACTCCGCCCCCTCCGCCAGGAGATCCCTACACAGTAGCCCCTCCCACAGCCTGTCCAGGAGCACGTGGGGACCACGGGGAGCCGGGAGCCTCAGGTGCATGGCTGGGTATGCTTTAGAGCCCGCTGGGAGCTGTTTCTGTCCAAAAAAGAAAGCTTTCCTTGGCTCCTGAACCAAATTTGGTCCCGTTAATTGGCTTAAAGAACACCAGGCAGGAAAACCCTTGTTGGAGACTGACTCAACCGACGTTGGGGTCCGGTGACAAAGGTTTAAGCCAACGGTCAGAAAGATGAAGACTCGAGGTGAGAGATAAGGTAAGTCTTTCTGGGCTAAGCAGAAGAGAGGATGAGCTGATTCAAGATCAATTTTGGAGGCAGAGTCCTTGGGACTTTGTCGGACTCATCCTGGGTGAGTGGGGAGAAGTTGGGGCTCCCCTGGATTGTGGTTCTGGGATGGGGAATGCCAGAGGAGGAGCAATCTGGAGACAGACACCATCAGGTCTGCCGAGAGATAGCTTTCCAGCTCATGGAAGCACCAACACACTTTGGGCCCACGACACACGGGAGCAACCAGGCAGCAAGCCACATTTTCCCACTCGTGCTTACTTTGACTTTGACTCTGTGGCTGGATGAGCCCTCAGACACGAGTCCCAGCTTCATTCCTCAGGTGAAGCCCTTAAGGTGTTTGTCAAGGTCCGCCAGATAGTTGTTCAGTCAAAACTAATGCCAGCCCTGAACTCGAGAGCAAAGACACAGCCCGACCTCCCTCCAGATTTCACATCCCTCAGATTGAGGTGCTGACCGGTGTCACAGGAGAGGGGAATGTCACGTCCTGGGATCTGCAGGAGTCTCTAGGACAGTCAGCCATCTAAGGGTCCTTGGCTTTGGCTAGGAAATATTTCAAGAGCGAGCCAAAGAAAAATGAAATTGAGTTTATTTGGAGGCATACTCTGTAGGCAGAATACAGAGCATATCAGAAAGTAAGAGCAACCCCAGGGAATAGGTTTCCTGGATTTTATGGGCTGAGTGATTTCATACTGCTAACAAGTGGGAGGCATATTCCTACTATTTCAGATAGGATGGGAATTTCCCAGGAATTGGGCCACTGCCCACTTTTTGGCCTTTCAGGGTCTGCCTCGAAACTGTCATGATGTAACAGGGAGTGATTTTTCAGTATTACAATGAAGCTATAATGACCAGACTATTCTCAAAGCCACCTTGGTTCCAGTTGGTCTTGATCACATCCCAGTGGCTACGCTCCCTCTTCATTTATCTGGTGGCTGTGTCCCGCCCCTTTCCCTGCTGTCTTTCCTTGACCAGTTCTCTGGCCAGGGCAGCTTGGGTTAGATGTGGAAGCATTTCGGCCCCACTTCACCTCTTCTCCCACAGTGAGGTCAAAATTGGAAATGCTAGGCTCTCATGGAGACCGACATCCATCCAGGAAGCAAAGATAAGCTGAGGATGGGGCCTGGGAATTCCACCGGTGAGAGGGCACTGCCAACTTGCCAGCCTTCAGAAGGGTCATGAAAGCTGACATTGTGGTGATGGTCTCCCTGGGTGTTTCTTGTCTAACCAGTTGTTAGACAAGACTCTTCCTGTTTCTCAGTGTTGCCTGAGGCCCCCAGACTGAGAACAATAGATGTTCAAACTCCACCCTCTAGAGCCAGGTGTTGGGTCACCTGGCACAGAGCCTTTTCTTATCCGTAGCCTGGAGGTGATGATGGGTGAATGCTGGAGAACCGGTTTGGAGTTCAGGACACAGAAGAGGCTGGTTGAAAGGATTTCTTTAGAGACAGCTGTCTAGGGGTGTTGGGGGAGAGGTGAGTGAGGAGGCAAGTGAGGAGGTCCTCAAGGAAATCTTTCTAGAGGGGAGCTTGATTCACATCTCTGGGAATTAGGGAGGTAGAAACTTATTCCTGGCTTATAAATGGAAGGTGGCTGAGCCAGAGGGAAAGCTTTGGAAGGTAGGGTGGTGTCTGTCTCTGAGGGGCCCTAGCAGCGGCATCAGCCTGAGAAGGCAGGAAGGGAGGAGGGGTTGCCAAAGGAGGGACGGGCTTCTGGAACCAGGAAGTGGGGGGAAGCATGCTGGAGAAGGCATTGCCCATTGTGAGTCACTGCAAATGGGCGATCCCCCCAAAACCCACAAAACATCCCACATTTGGAATAGTCCCAGAGTGCCCTGACTCCAGATCATAACCTCATCGTTTGGACTCTAGGCACGTTTTCTCAGAGACCCCCCTCCCCTTTCCCCCAGGCTATACCCTGAAAGAGCCAAAAGAACAGCAGTAAGACAGGAGGTGGAACAAGGAAGCGATCCTCCCTGCTGCAGGCATCCAAGACCAAGCCTTGCCAGGAAGGAACGTGTGTGTGTGTGTGTGTGTGTGTGTGTGTGTGCAGAGTTGCAGGGGGCAGGCAGGGGCAGAGATTTGAAATGTATGAGTGAATAGAGCTTTGATTTAGATTACTAGATTTTCACTGTTTATGAACTGTTTTGGATGGTGACCCTGAGCTTGAGTGGAAAAGATGTGTGATGATCCAGGATTGTGGAAGGAAGGCCTGAGGTAGAGCAGAGACTTACACTTCATCAAGTCAAGCTCAGCAGATCAGCTGGTGACATTTTTTCATAGAAGTTCGGGGCCCGCACTGGACTGGTGGTGCCCTGGCCAGGTGTGAGAGCAAAGGAAGGGCCAGGCCCCACGTCCTTGGATACACTGAGGCCTCTCAGTGTCAGAGACCCCAACCAGAAACCATGTCACTGGGTCTTTTGATGATGAAGATGAGAGCCGGGGTGGGGCTCTGCAGAAGGATTAATCCTGGGTTTCAGAACCAAGCTGAAGGCCCGCGGGGCGTGTGACCACAATCCGTGCTTCCCTCCCGGACAGGATGTCTGTCTTCCTCCCTTCCCCCATGGACATCTGCGTGGAAATGGTCTTTCTTCCGCCTCGTGCTGATGAGGATTTATTGGCAGTGAGCCTTTCCAGCGTGCATTTCCTTCCCAGGGAAGCTGATGCCTTCACAAAGGAATGCCTTGCCCTGACACCAGAGTAGCTGCTGTGACCTCTCCTCACAGAGGCCCCGCCCGTTCTAAGGCCCCTGAGAACAAAGCCTGCAGCCACTCTTGTCCCAAGAAAGCAGGAACCAGCCAGCAGAGTGCTCAGCGAATAGCCTGGGCACGAGTGGAAATCCCCTCTCCCCCAGTAGGGCCGCAGCTGCACAACCCCTGGGCAGGGCTTAGACTGGGGAGGTCAGGGCAGCGGGGAGGAGGCACCAGGGCTAGGGGTTCAGATACCTCCAGGCCTTCAACTGGGGCCTCCATGCAAAGTAAAGCGGGAGTCCTTATTCTGCCCAGCACCGTGACCATGGGGAGCGACTTCACATTTCTGAATCTCAGTCCCTTCACCTACAGACTAAGGACAGTGATGTGAGACTCAGGGAGCTGTTGGCATGAGTCAATAACAAACAATATGGAAGTGACTGAGAGTAGTTGAGGCACAGGCAAGACATCTCTCTAGGCTTAAATATCAAAACCCCGAATGCCCGGGACAGCCTTCCTTGGTCACCCCACTTGACGCTGGCCCGCCTGTCAGCTCGTCATCTCCTGGCTAGCCTCCAAGGCTACGGGTGGCATTGGAAAGGCAGCCTGCCACAGTGTAGGGCGTGGCCAGGGCAGGATGCCGGCAGCCGGCTCACCAGGAGACCCAAGAGTCCAAAGGCTAGGCGCTGTCCTTGCAGCTCTACAATCCGTCTTCTCTTGTATCCTCAGTGATCTTCCTCAGTGATGGTGACTTAATCCAGGTATCATCACAGGTGGCCTGGGGATGAGCCAGGCTGCCAGTGTGTTGATAGCAAAGGGAGAGGTTGGGGGAGAATGGAGTGGTCCCTTCCCAGTGTCTGAAGTGCTCACAGCACCCTGTCTGAGATGTTGATTTCCCAGTTCTGAGGCTCTCTCTCTCTCCTCTCTGTTCAGGGGAACCGCGTGGCCCATTCCTCTGCAGGTGACCCCTTTTCTGAGTTCCCTTGCAAGTCAGTCTCCCCCTGTGTCTCCATCAACTGTGTTAATATCATTGATCACGCCACTAGGAAGTAGATGCTTCTACAGGCCTGGGAAGACCCCAGTATCCTCTCATTATGTGCTGATTTAATTAGTGTAGCTTTCACAGGCTTTGACGGATGAATGATGAGGAATATTGGACATGGTGCCGGTCTCCTGAGGCCTCCAATCTTCCCAGCTGTCAGCCTGTTAGAAAGCCTCTGTGCAGAGATGATCTCCAGTCCTTAGAAGGACAGTTCTGGCCTCTAAGTCAGACATGATAATAGCATCATGTCAGTGTCTGAAGAAATACAACTGGGGCTTCTTATAAGCCATATTCCACACATGCTACAATAAAAGGAGAACCCTGGGGCCAACTCAGAGCAAGAGTCTGGGGGCCAGGGAGCAGCTGCCATAGAAGAATTTAAAGGAATAAAGACAAGAGTTGAGAGAGAGTCTGCTCAGATGGGGAGAGGCTCACATTTGGTGCTGGGTTGTCTGGCTGAGCGGCACTGCTGGGAATGAAATACGCATCTTGCCAAGTTGCAACACTACTCAAACTCTGCCACACGATGTTTTCATGCCTTCGTTGTTAAATCTTGGGTCCATGGGTAGGAAGTCCAACTACCAGACCTGACTCCTGCTGGCCCCCCACCCAGCCCCAGCGGATAACAAGCTTCGGTGCCCACCCAGGTTTCCGTTCTGGTGGGTGTGGGTCTCCAGGCCTGGTGATGGCAGATCAAGTGTGAAGATGCATGGCATCCCCAGACAGTTGAGAGCTCTAGAACTCACTTCTAAATTGTTACCAATGAATAAAACCAACAGCAAGCTCACTGTAACCCGAGAACCCACTCAGGCCACACCCCTGGGGCTCATTCAGAGCCTCAGTGACAGAGAAAGACCAAAGAAGCCCAGCTGCCCAATGACATTAGAGAAGGAAACTGGCCTGTGAGCCACCTCAGGTCCTGACAATCTGGGTCCAGTCTGGGTGGGCGCCCACAATCAACACTTCTCAGGTGACTGAGGTGTCTCCATTTCTTGCTATGATAGGAGATTTCATTAAGGCACCTTTAGCCAGAGAAAAAAATGAAGCTGAAGAAAGCCCTGAACATACAAATTTTCTCGTGGCTGTGGCCCATGAGCTGTGTGTCCCCTTTGCTGGGAATCAAATGCCTCCCTTGGGTGATACCTCCTCTACCCCAGAGCCTGAGAGAGTCCCTCTTTATATATGATGTTCTTCAGGCCTCACCAGAACGAGGTGGGGTAGACATTATTAGCCCCTTGCCGTGGATGAAGAAACATTATCAAAATGACTTTTTAAAAACCCATGGCTAGCATCTTTATACGAGCAGGAATGTCAAACGGTGCAGCCACTTGAAAAGAGTATGAGAGCTTCTCAAAATGTCAAACATAGTTACCATACGACCCAGCAAGTCTACTCGTAGGCATACACCCAGGATGAAAACACATGTCTACACAAACACTCACACTTAATGTTCAGAACAGCATTATTCACAGTAGCTCAAAGTAGAAGCAATCCAAGTGAAGAACGATAAAGTCATGTGATATACCCATGCAATGGAATATTATTCAGCAATAAAAAAGGAATGGGATTCTGGAACATACAACTTGGATGAACGTAGAAAATACAGTGCTAAGTGAGAGAAAACCAGGCATAAATGACTACTTTCAATTCCATTTGTATGAAATGTCCAGAATAAACACATCTATATATGGAGAAAGATTAGTGGTTACCTCGGGCAGAGGGTGGGGTAATTGGAAGTGACTATACATGGGTGTAGGGTTACTTATTGGAGTGATTCAAAATATTTTCAGATTATGGTGGTAATTCACAGCTCTGTAAAATATACTAAAATCATTGCACTGTATACTCTAAATGGATAAATTTTATGGCATATAAATTGTGTGTGTGTGTGCTCAGTCATGTCCAACTCTTTGAAACCCCAGGGACTGTAGCCCGCCAAGATCCTCATCGGGATCTCTGGGATTTTTCAGGCAAGAATACTAGAGTGGGTTGCCATTTCCTCCTTCAGGAGATCTTCCTGACCTAGGGATCGAACCCAGGTCTCCTGTGGCTCCTGCATTGCAGGCAGATTCTTTACCGCTGAGCCATCAGGAAAGCCCCAGCATGTAAATTACATTTCACTAAAACTGTCTTTAAAAGATATCATGGCTGCTTGAACCCTAGGGGATACTTTTGCCTGTAAAGTAACCTTTGAATTCAGTGTTTAGGGCTGCTTTACCAAAAAGAGCAAAACCAGGGTTATCTCCATGTTGTGGTAGAAAGCACAGACCTCTGGTAACGGGAAGATCTGGACATGTGTAATCTTGAGCCAGTTATTCAGTCCTGCTGTGCCAATTGCTAAGACTTCTATGAAGATAAAATGAAGTAACATCTGTTAAAAGTCCCTGTACAGACTTGTGGTTGAATACATGTTAATTATATCCTCCCATTTCTTAGAAGAAGGTCCTAAAAGAACCACCAGGGCTCAGCCCTAGAAAGGGATGAGGGTATGAGTCATGAGACCACAACAGGAATTGGGGGATATGGATAAAGCTGAAGCCTGGCGTGACTCCTATGACCCATAGTGAGGATTCTGGCTCAGTAACAACACTGAAATTCAAGACGTAGGTCCAATCAACAACTAAGCAATGATGCTGAGCCTCAGGCTGGGGGACCTTGAAATAGTCAACACCTCTTTGCCCTGGTCATGCCTGGGTCTGCAATTTATGGGACACCTGAGGAGGTTGTGGAGGTTCTAGCTATAGGGAGTGGGGGACATCAGAAGCAGGACTGCAAGGTGGGATCTTTTCAAAGCAAGACAGAGAGACCTGAGAAATCCCAGACCTTTAAAGACTGTCCACGTCACTAGTGATGACATGAATCTAGGAAGACCTATTTTATTTTTGTGAAATGGTTCAAAAAATGCCATGTGAATGGAAGAAAGTGACCTTAGAGTATCTACAGCTTCATGACTTTTTGTATGTCTCATTTGTGCCCAAAGATTCCCACTCCCAGATGCAATGTCTAGGCCGATGGCCCCAGAACACTGTGTGTCCCTCAGATCTTAGAGGGCAAAAGAGGAAGCAGTACCGCCACATTCAGTCGACAGCTCTGCCAATCCTATCTTCTGCTGTGTCTTTAGCACTTGTATTGTTTGAAAGAGAGACAAAGGAGGAGGAAGAAAAAATAGATAGGTGTAGAGTTAAAACCTAAGTTCCTGATTTTCAACTCAGGCAGTCCACTTGAGATTCAGAAATAGTACCATGCTTAGTGATGGAGGAGAAAGATAGATAGTAATAAGTACCTCATAGAATCACTATGGAGAAGGCAGTGGCACCCACTCCAGTATTCTTGCCTGGAAAATCCCATGGGCAGAGGAGCCTGGTAGGCTGCAGTCCATGGGGCCGTGAAGAGTTGGACACGACTGAGTGACTTCACTTTCACTTTTCACCTTCATGCATTGGAGAAGGAAATGGCAACCCACTCCAGTGTTCTTGCCTGGAGAATCCCAGGGACGGCGGAGCCTGGTGGGCTGCCATCTATGGCGTCGCTAGGAGTTGGGCACAACTGAAGTGACTTAGCAGCAGCAGCAGAATCACTATGCAGATAGAATAAGATGGTGACCCAGTTGAACAAATTATAGATTTGGAGTCAGGTAGAAATATGCTTGTACCTGAAACTTCTTTAAACCTCAAACACCAACTTCAAAAGGCTGTTATGAATTGTTACTTGTAAAATGCCTAGTGCTGTGTTTGGTATTAGTGGTCCTCAATAATAGACTACTAATCGATAGGACAAATGAAGCCTTTACATAGTGATTGGCACACTCACAGATCCTGCCCCACATTGTCTCTCAGGGCGGGGGGCATCAGATAGCCAAGATGTGATTGAGAACAAGGGCAGGTGCATGCCAGGCCATGGAAGGGACCAGAAGACTCAGTGTAGAAGAAGCCAGAGGAGAGCTATTGGATAGGGAGGTGGCTTTGTCTGGCAACCTCAAGCCAGATGGCAACTTTGGCTCCAGAACAACAGAACTGAGATAGGTTCTGTTCTGAGTGGAACCTTCTAGTGGGAGAAAACACTACCCCCAGCTTGTCTTCAGCAGGAAGCCAGATGCTCTGCTGAGGGAATGGTCAACCTGGCAGGAGATTGCATGGAATCACACCAAGGCACACATTCACAAATGTGAGAAGGGACTAAAGACCCGATACTGATCACCAATATTTGACCTCATTTCACAGCAGCTAACCCATCCAGCCCATTCAGAAAGTCCAGAATTCTGCAAGGCACATAGCAATGCAGTGCTTTGGAAGGATTCACCAGCCAACTCTTCTCCTGTCTCAGTCTGAGGCTCCTATTGAGCTCTTAGATTCAATAGTAAAGAGGCCATTGTTTACATCCCAAGTCCTTTGTGGAGGTTGCTCCTGCCTCAGTGGGTTGCAGGTTATCTGCAGAGAAAAAAGACAGCCACTTTAATTGACCCTCTTTGTGGACCTCAGCAGTTGCCCACCCTTTTTTGATGACAAGCTTTTCTCCCTCTAGGCATGCACATTTCATCTCAGAAGTCAGAGAGGAGAGACTTTTATAAGGAGGCAAATGATTCCTGGTGAGAGGCAAGAGGTGAGGCGGGGTGAAGTAGGGATGAGGACCAAGGAAGACATCTTTTTAACAAAAGGTGATTCTCATCAGGGCCGTAAAAGTTCTATGATGAGAAAAAATGGCAAGTGACTCTTCAGACAGACTCAGCATGACAACCTGGAGACCAGCAAAGGGAGCTCAGAACCAAGCTAAATATGCCAAAATGGAATGACCCCAAAAAAATAGTTAAAGAAAAAAGTGGCGTAAACTTCAGGCTCATGAGGCTGTATCCAAGCCTGGCTTTAAAATTACTTCAGTTCAGTTCAGTTGCTCAGTTGTGTCCGACTCTTTGCGACCCATGAATCGCAGCACGCCAGGCCTCCCTGTCCATCACCAACTCCTGGAGTTTACCCAAACTCATGTCCATCGAGTCGGTGATGCCATCCAGCCATCTCATCCTCTGTTGTCCCCTTCTGCTCCTGCCCCCAATCCCTCCCAGCATCAAGGTCTTTTCCAATGAGTCAACTTTTTGCATGAGGTGGCCAAAGTATTGGAGTTTCTGCTTCAAAATCAGTCCTTCCAATGAACACCAAGGACTGATCTTTAGGATGGACTGGTTGGATCTCCTTGCAGTCCAAGGGACTCTCAAGAGTCTTCTCCAACACCACAGTTCAAAAGCATCAATTCTTCAGCACTCAGCTTTCTTTATAGTCCAACTCTCACATCCATACATGACCACTGGAAAAACCATAGCCTTGACTAGATGGACCTTTGTTGGCAAAGTAATGTCTCTGCTTTTTAATATGCTGTCTAGGTTGGTCATAACTTTCCTTCCAAGGAGTAAGTGTCTTTTAATTTCAAATTTTAAAATTACTTACTGATTAGCTAATGTAAGCACATGGTATGAAATTCTGAAGAGTGAAAAAGTTAGTCTCCCTCCTACCCTACATCCTAACCAAGCAGATGCCCTCCCTGGGAATAAACATTATTAACAATTTTGTGTATATTCTTTGTTAGATAATCTTTGTAGCTATAAGCATGTTTATATATATCAAATATTCCCTACCCCCTAAGTGGTAGTATACTGTATATATTGTTCTGATTTGCTTTTTCAATACTTTATACATCTTGAAAACTATTCGATCGTTTTCTCTAATTATTTTATACTGTTATCACCTACCTTCTTCAAAAAGCATCATTTAACTTCCATCTATAAAATGTTTGGAAATCAGTGTGTTTGCTTTCTTTTTTCCTTCCAGAAACTTGGTGAAATATATTATTTCTACATTTAAATAGTGTATAACACTTGCATTATGTATTACAACCTTAATTTCCATGAGTGCTTTAATTCTTAGTCCTACAGCTGTGTGGATTCCATGCTTACCATCATCCTTTTTGTTAAGGTTTCTCCCCTGACCCCTTGGTTGATAAAAATTTGCCTACCTATAGTGTCTTTAACTCCAGTACTCTTGCCTGGAAAATCCCACGGATGGAGGAGCCTGGTAGGCTGCAGTCCATGGGGTTGCTGGGAGTTGGACCCGACTGAGCGACTTCACTTTTCACTTTCATGCATTGAAGAAGGAAATGGCAACCCACTCCAGTCTTCTTGCCTGGAGAATCCCAGGGATGGGGAAGCCTGGTGGGCTGCCATCTCTGGGGTTGCACAGAGTCGGACACGACTGAAGCGACTTAGCAGCAGCAGCAGCAGCAGTGTATTTAAAAAGTGGTCAACATTTACTGGTCTTACATATTTGAAAATATTTGTCTTCTGCTTTTATACTTGTTCAACATGTTTGCTGGATATAAAATTCCTGGATTCCTCACATTTTCTTTCCATGACTTTAAAAAAGTGTTAACTATTCCCGTGGAGAAGTTAAATATTAATTAGCCTGATGCTTTTCCTGTGTAGGTGACTTTTCCTCTTGGTTAGAATGCTCACAGGATTCTTTATCTTTGAAGTCTAGTTACTTTACTATGATTCGATGCTTAGTGTATCATTTTATCTTGGCACATGAAATGCCCTTTCATAATAGACATTCAAGTCTTTTTTACTTCTGGAAATATTTTCAAATAATATCTTTGAGTATTTTATTCTATTTGCTTGGTTCTTTTCAATGGGGATCAGTTCAGTTTAGTTGCTCAGTCATGTCTGACTCTTTGTGACCCCATGGACTGCAGTATGCCAGGCCTCCCTGTCCATCACCAACTCCTGGAGTTTACCCAAACTCATATCCAATGAGTTGGTGATGCCATCCAACCATCTCATCCTCTGTCGTCCCCTTCTTCTCCCACCTTCAATCTTTCCCAGCATCAGGGTCTTCTCAAATGAGTCAGCTCTTTGAATCAGGTGGCCAAAGTACTGGAGCTTCAGCCTCAAAATCAGTCCTTCCAATGAACATCCAGGACTGATCTCCTTTAGGATGGACTGGTTGGATCTCCTTGCAGTCCAAGGGACTCTGAAGAGTCTTCTCCAACACCACAGTTCAAAAGCATCAATTCTTCAGCACTTAGCTTTCTTTATAGTCCCAACTCTCACATCCATACATGACTACTGGAAAAACCATAGCCTTGACTAGATAGACCTTTGTTGGCAAAGTAATGTCTCTGCTCTTTAATATGCTGTCTAGGTTGGTCATAACTTTCCTTCCAAGGAGTAAGTTTCTTTTAATTTCATGGCTGCAGTCACCATCTGGAGTGATTTTGGAGCCCCCCAAAATAAAGTCTGCCACTGTTTCCACTGTTTCCCCCATCTATTTGCCATGAAGTGATAGGACCAGATGCCATGATCTTAGTTTTCTGAATGTTGAGTTTTAAGCCAGCTTTTTCACTCCCCTTTTTCACTTTCATCAAGAGGCTTTTTAGTTCCTCTTCACTTTCTGCCATAAGGGTGGTGGTATCTGCATGTCTGAGGTTATTGATATTTCTCCCGGCAATCTTGATTCCAGCTTGTGCTTTATCCTGCCCAGCATTTCTCATGATGTACTCTGCATGTAAGTTAAATAAGCGGGGTGACAATACACAGCCTTGACATACTCCTTTTCCTATTTGGAACCAGTCTGTTCCATGTCCAGTTCTAACTGTTGCTTGCAAGTCTCTTTGAACAGATGTCTCTGTTATTTTTCATATTATTCTTGTCCAACTCTTCATTTCCAATTCATTTTGTCTGCTTATCAAGCCTTTGTGTCTTTCTTATATTTTCATCAGTGTTTATTCCTTTTTGTGCTTACTCCAATGCAGGTTTCATTTCTCTTTGTGTCCTCCCTGGACTCTTCCAGTTCCTAGCATCTGTCTAGTGGTTAAAAGTTAGGGTTCTTAAGTCAGGGTTTCATTCTACTTAACAGTAACTGGTTCAATACTTTTCAGTCAGTTCAGTTGCTCAGTCATGTCTGACTCTTTGCCACCCCACGGACTGTAGCATACAGGCTTCCCTGTCCATCACCAACTCCTGGAGCTTGCTCAAACTCATGTCCATTGGGTTGGTGATGCCATCCAACCATTATCATCCTCTGCCATGCCCTTTTGGTTACCTCATATTTAAATTGAGTAAAGGAAGAGCATTTCCCTTATAGGGCTGTTGTGACAATTGGTCAATTAATACACAGAAGCACTCTAAACCACAACGGGCACCTTTTAAGGTTTATTGTCAATAAATCAGCATAAGGAGATGGTGGTGGTGGTGGTAATAACAATAATAGTAAGAGCTGGTTCTTCCCTGAGCTCTTATGTTGCTGCTTTGAGCTCTTAAATCAACCTGTAACATTTTTTGAATTCACTGTGATGTCATAAATTTCACCTACTTTTTGGCCACATGTTTCCGGCGTCTGTTTCTGATCATTTGTTTCGCTTGCTCCTTTCCTCGTGTTTTGTTTGTAGGGTGCTCGTATAGATCCTATACTCATTCTTTTTTAAACTACTCCTTATTTTTCAGTGAGGCTAGTTCTTATTGGACCAGCCCTTCAAAGGAGATTCCCATGGGCAGCCCAGCCTGGGTTTCAGACCTGCAGAAATAGTTAGTGTGATCACAGAGTTGTGTATATGTGAAATCAACAGTCCACAAGGCGATGTACTGTCAGAGTCTCTCTTTCCCATCCTCTCAGACAGATTATCCCCTTCAGAGATGATTCTTGAGTGCTCTTCCATTGGCCTCACGTCTCTGCCACTTCCTGATTCCAGGAAGGTGCCACGTAAGCTCCCACCCGCTGCTGATGTATCCTAATGCCTCTGATTCCAACAAAGGACAGGCACTTGAGCCCTTTGAGGTGTGTGAGAGGATTCTGCTCTTCCAGGCTCGTCGGGGACCTGCAGGTGGACACTTCCTCCTCAAACGTTCCTGCTGCATTTATAGCCCTGGTCAGGGTCACAGGATGCCTCGCAGCATCATCCAACATGGAGTATGAGTTTCTGTCTCTTTATTTCCGTCTCTGCTTCTGGTGGGGCTGTGGCTTTCCTGGCTTGTCAGAGGAAAGGGCAGAACCCTAGCAATGCCTTCCACTCCAACAGTGTTCAGGAGCAGTTCAGACTCCACAGTGCGGCCTCACAGAGGGAGGCAGGCGGTGAGGATTCAGTGGGCCAGGGGAGGGCCTCGCACTGTTGGCACATCCACCTGCCCGAGGACAAAGGCCCCCTCCCCTCAGCTCTACGAGGCCGCAGAGAATTCGAGTCTTGCTCTTGGTGAAATAAAGCTTTTTGCACATCACACAATCTCTGTGTTAGGCTTACATGCTTCACAACCATCGTGGCTTTAATTGGAGGAGCAGGATGAGCCAAGCACTTCTGTTTGGTGATTTGTTGTAAAGGGTTGTGTCTGCCCACTGTCCAGCAGGCACCAAGCCTTCTCCCTCTGGAGTTACTGAAACCACAAGCACCAACTGGTGGGTAACAGTCAGTTATGTTTAAATGTCTCCTTAATTAAAAGGAAACAAACAAAAAAAACAT
Organism: Bos taurus; assembly: GCF_002263795.3. Classification (NCBI taxonomy): domain Eukaryota; kingdom Metazoa; phylum Chordata; class Mammalia; order Artiodactyla; family Bovidae; genus Bos; species Bos taurus. Next base: position 17,831,903 of record NC_037347.1, read on the forward strand.
CTGAGAGCGTGTCTGGTTTCCTCTTTACTGCACTTGAGCAGGGTCAGGCAGGGACTCCTGAGTCACCAAGTCAGCGAGGCAGACGTCATGTGTGACCTGGCCTGAGAACAGCTGGTTGGAAACACCTTGCAAATAAAGGAAGCCACTTTCTCCGCAGACGTTCTTGTGCACAGCGTGACCAAGTCCCACCAGGAAGGCCTCAGAGGAGACAAACCGCTGCCTCAAAGACCCAGTTTTTATAAAGCGTGTGGTGGAACTTCAGAGCTGTCAGACCAGTGACTCAGAGAAAGAGACCCTTGAGAAGGTCATCAAGATAAAGAGAAACTCCCCTGCCCCCGCTTGAGCTCCACCTGAACCGCTGGCAGGACCGGCATGAAGACCCAGGGGACCTGAAGGGCCAGCAGACCTTGTGCATGAATTCTCTGCTCAGCCGTTTAGAGTTTTCACACAGCGTCATCGGTTCCAAGTCTTCCAAGTCTCCTGAAGTGACAGCAGTCAAAGTTGATTTGGTGAATTTCATCCACAAGTGCAATTGACTGGTTCCCAATATGAAAACTCAGTGGCTTTGTCTCACGGCCATGGAGGGGGTCTGAGGGTTTGAGGTATGACATGTAAAAGACAAAAAGCATCCGATCATCTGGCACAAGTGAATGTTTAAACGCAGACGCGGCTGCTCTTTCAGCTCTGGGAACCACAGTTGGCAGGACCCACGGAAACCGTTTGGGCCACTCAGGGTGATGTTAGGAAGGGCTCATGTCTGCCAGGTTTACTGCCCGATTTTCTTCAGGCTCACTTTTTCGTTTGTTTGTTTTTAAGTGCTGTACGTATGGGTTAATGTATTGATTGTCATAGGAAGCAGTATCCCTAATTTTGTCCAAGAGAGCCCTTTGGTTGAATGTTTTCTGTCTCTATTGGTTCTCACCCAGAGAGAGCTCACCCAGCCTCGAGCCCATAGGTATTCTCTAACTGCTGTGTGTCACATCTGTGTGTGACAGCTCTTCCCTGACTGTGATGAAAAAGGCATTTTTCCTGGTGCTACACGGGAATCACAGAGAAGTGATCCTGCAAAGAGAAAGAGGCAGGGTTCTGATGGCTGGGACATGTCCGGCTTAGCCGGCAGCCCATCCTCCAAACCTGCTCCTAGTCCATCTTGCTTCCTAATCAACCCTCCATGGAGACCTGAGAATGTAGGATGTGAAGGCAAAATAAAAATGATCTTTAAAACTGGGCTTCCTTATCCGTATTCCTGTGTCCCCTCCCATGCTCAGTCCTGTCTGACTGTTTGTGATCCTGTGGACTGTAGCCTGCCAGGCTCCTCTGTCCATGGGATTCTCCAGGAAAGAATACTGGATAGGTAGCCACATCCTCCTCCAGGGGATCTTTCCAACCCAGGGACTGAACCTGGGTCTCTGGTGTTGCAGGCAGATTCTTTACTATCTGAGCCACCAGGGCCTCTACTGGTGAGATTTTTTCATTCTGCAGTTTTCTTGTTTCTAGTTGCGGCCTTTTCTCTTTTGCCTAGACAGGTTCCTTCTTATATGTAAAGCTAATTTGGTGGTGCTGGGTTCTTTTAGCTTTTGCTTGTCTGTAAAGCTTCTGAGTTCTCCATAAAATTTGAATCAGAGGCTGGCTGAGTAGATTATTCTTGGTTGTAGGTTTTCCCTTTTATGATTTTAAAGGTATCATGCCACTCCCTTCTGGCCGGAAGAAAATCTGCTGAAAAATCAGTTGCCAGCCTTGTGGGAATTCCCTTGTGTGTTACTTGTTGCTTTCCCCTTGCTGCTTTTAGTATTCTCTCTTTATCTTTAATTTTGGTCATTTTGATTACAATGTGTCTTGGTGTTTTCCTCTTTGAGTCAATCCTGTTTTGGACTCTGTGCTTTCTGGACTTGGACAACTCTTTTCTTTCCCAGGTTAGGGAAGTTTTCAGCTATTATCTCTTCAAATACTTTCTCTGTCTCTTCTCATTCTGGCACCCCTGACTTTGAATATTAGTATCCTTGATGTTGTCCCAGAGGTCTCTTAAACTGTTTTCATTCTTTGTTCTGTTTAGTGGCAGTGATTTCCACTATTCTTTCTTCCAGCTCACTGATCCAGTCTTCTGAATCATTTAGTCTCTAGTATTGATTCCTTCTTGGAGAAGGCAATGGCACCCCACTCCAGTACTCTTGCTTGGAAAATCCCATGGACGGAGGAGCCTGGAAGGCTGCAATCCATGGGGTCGCTAAGAGTCGGACACGACTGAGCGACTTCACTTTCACTTTTCACTTTCATGCATCGGAGAAGGAAATGGCAACCCACTCCAGTCTTCTTGCCTGGAGAATCCCAGGGACGGGGGAGCCTGGTGGGCTGCCGTCTATGGGGTTGCACAGAGTCGGACACGACTGAAGTGACTTAGCATAGCATAGCATAGCATTGATTCCTTCTAGTGTATTTTTTATATGTTATTATATTTTTCATCTGATTGTTCTTCATGCTTTCTCTTTTTAAAAAATCTTGTAACTTCTTCTGTGCATCCATTCTCCTTCTGAGTTCTTTGAACATCTTTATTATCATTACTCTGAGCTCTTTCTTTGGTAGATTGGGTATCTTCATTTAGTTCTTCTTCTGGAAGAAGAACTTTATTTATTTATTTTTTTGGTTTCTTTTTCTGGAGCATGTTCCTCCACCATCTCCTTTGTCTAAGTTGCTATTTCTATTTTTATGTATGTGGTAGGTTAGTTTTGTTTTTTGACCTTGGAGAACTGACCTTCCATAGGAGGCGTCCTGTGTGTCTCAACAGTGCACTCTCCTCTCATCGCCCAAGCTATATGCTGTAGGGGTTCCCCCTAAGAGTTCTGGGTGGGTCCTTCTGTTGCAGTGAGCTGACTATGTGGATAGGTGCTCTGGTAGATTGGTTGGCCCCTAGTCCAGTAGGTTGCCAGGTCCTGCCTTGTGCAGACGCTGCCAGCTGCTCTCTAGTGGGGTCTGATCATAAGGTGGCTGGTTGTGGACTCCTGGGGGACCCTGGGTCTAGTGCTGGCTTACTGGTGGGTGGAGCCAGGTCCTGAAGATTCTGGGCCCGTTGCTCACATGGTGGCCTGTGAAGCCAGATCCTGGCTGGATTACTCACAGGCAGAGCTGGCTCCTGGAATTGCGGCTTCAGGGCCCAGGAATCCAGAGCTTGTTGCAGATTGTCCGGATAAGGGGGTGGGGAGAGTGGTGATCTCTGGCACACTTTGGATGTTGGGTGTGGGGCCTGGGGTGCCCCAAAGTTTGCATTTTCCTCCTAGTTGTCTGTGGCTGGGGCCCAGCTGGCCCCAGGGTAGGGTCTGGCCTGCATTGTGGGGTCATGGTCTTCTTGTTTCTGGTGTCTGCTCCCTGGTGAGTGAGGCTTGTGCAGTTCTTCTGGTGGGAGGGTCCAGTTTCCATCCACTGCTGGGGGGGCGGGGAACAGGAGCTAGGTCTTGGCCCTCTGGTGGGCAAAGCTGCATCTAGCAGTGGCAGTGGGCTCTTTAGGCAGCGGATGGATGGGGCTGGGGCCCTTCTCGGTTAATTGGCTTGAGGCATCCCCACACTGACACTTACAAGCTGCTGGGTGGGGCTGGGCCTTGGTGCCAAAGAGCCAAGATGGCAGCCCTTGTGTTCACATGGTTGAACGCTGCCCAGTGTGTGCAACACCAGTGTCTGCGTCCCCCAGGTGAGCCACAGTCACCCCACATGTCTCCAGGAGACTCTCCAAGACCAACAGGTTGGTCTGACCCGGGATCCTGTCAAATTACTGCCTTTGCCCTGAGTTCCCACGTGCAGGAGACTGTGTGTGTGCCCTAAGAGTGAAGCCTGTATTGCCCCAGTCCTGTGGAGCTCCTACAACTAATAAGCTCTGCTGGCCTTCACAGCCAAGTGCTCTGGAGGTTCCTCTTCACTGTTCTGGACCCCTTGGCTGGAGAGCATGATGTGGGGCTCAGAACTGTAGCTCCTGTGGGAGAAGCCCTGCAGTATAACTAGCTTCTGGTTTGTGGGTATCCCGCCCAGGAGGGCATGGGATTTGAGTGTATATCGCAAGTCTGCACCTCCTACCCATCTTGTTGTGGTTCCTTTTTTGTGTTTTCAGTGTTTTCAGAAGATCTCTTCTGGTCACCATCATTATTGCAGTTACGGTGCTGGTAACCGAAACTATATAAGAGGACCAAAGTGTCTTTGCACTGTGTAATATGCACATTGCCCTATTCTAAAATGCAGTGTTCAAACCGTCCTGAAATATATTTCATCTTCTCTTACATTTTGTATTACTTAAAGGATCACATTTATAAGGCAGCAACCCTTTTACAACCATCCAAGGAGGAAAAACTAAATTCTTTAGTATATACTTATGTTAGAATGTTCCACGTGCTTTAAATTAGGATTTATCAGTAGAGCTGGCGGAGAAGGCAATGGCACCCCACTCCAGTACTCTTGCCTGGAAAATCCCATGGATGGAGGAGCCTGGTAGGCTGCAGTCCATGGGATCGCTAGGAGTCGGACACGACTGAGCGACTTCACTTTCACTTTTCACTTTCATGCATTGGAGAAGGAAATGGCAGCCCACTCCAGTGTTCTTGCCTGGAGAATCCCAGGGGCAGGAGAGCCTGGTGGGCTGGCGTCTATGGGGTCACACGGAGTCGGACACGACTGAAGCGACTTAGCAGCAGCAGCAGCAGCAGCAGAGCTGGAGGTGTATCCTAACTGTTCACACAGTTTGAAATTAGGCAGTTTGTTTTGAAAAGCAAATTTGTTTTCTTCTTCATATGTTTCCCTGCGTACAATAGGAAGCTGTTTCCAGTTTGGCTCTGATGTGAAGAGAAGAGGAACGAGGCTCTTTTCTTCCTTTTCTATTTAGAAATGGATTCCCTGCATGGGAGCAATTCATATCATACCATATCATGCTGAGTCACAAAATCTACAAACACAAAACATGCTTCAAGTTTTACAGCTCATGCGGACATTTAGGAAGTAACATTTTTCACTGTTCTTTCAACTTTTCTGTATGTTTGAGAATTTCAGAATAAAAAGTTGAGGGGGGGAAAAAAAAAGGGAGGAATAGGGACCATAAATCCCTTATCTACTTTTAAGCAACTCAAGATTCTCTAAAATGTTGGAAGCATCATATTCTTACGAAGGACAGCACAGGGCAGGAGAAAGTCAAAATGTTCATAAGGCAGTCATACTCATACGGCTGCCCGTCAATGGGCTATCGTGGTTTCTAACATGTGCTTAGTCGCTCAGTCATGTCTGACTCTCTGCGACCCCATGAACTGCGGCCCACCAGGCTCCTCTGTCCACGGGATTCTCCAGACCAGAATACTGGACTGGAGTGCGTTGCCATGCTTTCCTCCAGGGAATCTTCCTGACCCAGGGATAGAACCCAGGTCTCCCTCATTGCAGGCAGATTCTTTACTATCTGAGCCACCAGGGAAGCCCAGTTCCTAACATAGAAAACACCAAAGTTAATGCTTACAGAGTTGAAAATAAATGTCCCTTCTGTGGAATCCCACACCCCAGTAAACAGGACCCCCTCCTTGGCCACATCTGTGCCTTTGAGCTTCCCCATTATGTCAGGGGCTGTGTCCTGAGGGGGTCCTCCTCAGGATTTTCCAGACTGGAACTAAGAGAAGACAGTCCTCCTCTAATGGAGAGCTGTGAGTTGTGAGAACCAGAAGCCCGTGTCCTAGCTGTGATGAAAGTATTTTAAGAGCATGAAATCAATATAGAGAACAAAAATAAGACATACTCAAAGGACTGAGGGCTAAAGAAAAGCCATCAGTTAGAGACCAGGAAGATAAGAAAGGCTGGGCAAAGGCCTGAGTCACAGTCACAATCAGAGAGATGAGCACTGTTAGGACTCTCTGTTTGGGGTCAAATTATCTTCATTTACTCCCCAATCTTTCTAGTGAACTAACTCCTACTTGAAAGCTCCACTTAGATGTCTTGAGTTCTGAGAAGCATCTTGAATTTAATGTGTTCAAAACTATACTCCTGGTCCTCCTCTCAAAAACTTGTTCCCTGGCATATTCTCCATTTGTTACTGGCAACTTCTTTCCAGTTACTCAAGTTCAAACATTTGAAGTCATTTTTGCTGCCTCTCTTTCTCACACGCCATATCAAGTGATGGCTGATCCCTGCCAGATGTGGAGACTCTAACCACTTGTCACCATGTCCACTGATGACACAGGGCCCAGGCTCCACTGTTTTTTGCCTGGATTTACTCGAGTAAGCATCCTGATTGGTCTCCTTGCTTCCCTCTTGCCCTCCTAACTACATGGCGTCTCATCTCACAAGTCAGGTCATAAGATTCCTCTACTTTGGATCCTTGAAACAGAGTAAAAATCTTCATGACGACCTGTAAGTCCTCATACCAATAAAAATGAAAAAAAAAATTCTTATTCAATCTAACTTAGTCTTTAGCCTTATCTCCTCTCTCTGCCTACCTCACAGTCTCCCCACCCCATTCTACCTCAGCCAAGGTCCCTTTTCTTTGCTGATCTCAGACACGGATTGGCACTTGCTGTTCCTTCTGCCTCAAACACACGTCTGCCAGATGTTAGCATGGTCAGCTCCCTCCCTCACTTCCTTCAGGTACGTCTCTGCATATTTCACCACACTGGAATCTCCTCTGATCACTCCATCTAAAGTACCCCTTCCTCTGCTTTTCCTTATAATACATATCACTAACACATTATGTACGTCTTCCTTCAACTTAGAATATATGCTCCACAAGAATGGACATTTTTTGGTCCATGACTTGTCTTAGCACCTGGAACCAAGCCTATCACATGGTAGGAACACAAAAGAGGCTTTCTGAGTGAACCATTCAGAATCCTTCTAATACATTTCCTATTTCAATCTCTTACCCCCGCTAGCTTGAATCCATCCTCATAGTGGTGTCTAACAGTTCATCTTAAATTTTACCTCACTCTTATTTCCTTCACTAAGATGTATCAGATTACATGATAGTTTTTCCCCTGTATCGTCCCATCTTGTTACTGACCATTCATTAAGTCCTGAAATAGCTGCCATCTACCAATTTTTTTCAGCAATTTGGAAAAAGCTTAGTTCTCCTTTGCTACTATATTGAAAAAATATTGTGACAATAATTTTTTATCCAACTTAGTATTTGAAAGTCATGAAACATTTATTTCCCCCTGAAACTGTAGCCTCTGTTCTTAAATGAAAGCAGAAATTGAGAGCAGTGAAATGCAGAATTCTACAGCCCAGACTTCAATTAGGAACACATTCTGCCACCTTTACATTGTCTAAGCTTGTCACTTCTTCCATTCTTCCTTCCTGCTATTCAAGTTTTAACAATACTAAAATTTTTTAAGATTTTTTTTCCAGCACTGGCCCACTGGAAGGTAGGAAAACACGTACATATGACATCAAGTTTGTCTGCTGGACCACAGTCCTCATCGAGGACTTGAACTCATGGCGGTTCAAGAATGTTGGCCAAGTCACCTTTACTACAAGTCACTTTTATTCTTCCTGATGCCACTCTCGACTTTAATTAGTCCACTTTATTATGAAATGTCCCAGTGTTTTAATAGACACATGAATTTACATTGACCCTTAGGCAAAATCAACTTTCAAAAAACTAAGAATAAACTTACAAAAAAGAACCAATCCTCATACCACTTTATAGTTTATATTTTTATTCCTACTTAGCACTAATGTGATTTATGTCATCATGGGCTTATCTAACTTCCACCTATTGACTTATTCACATTTAAGACTGGATGTCAAAGAGTCTCAAAGAGAAACTTAAAATCAAGGGATTGAATAATTGACTAATTGTAGCTTTAAAAAGCGTATCTGTCAGTATAACTTCTGGGTATATATCCACAAGAATTGAAAGCAGAGTATCAGTGACATATTTGTACATCTGTGTTCACAGCAACACTATTCACAACAGCCTACAGGTGGAAGCAACACAAATGTCCACAGACAGATGAATAAACTGTGGTATATATACAGTGGAATACTCTACAGCTTTTGAAAGGAAGAAAATCCTCTCATATACGACAATATGCATGAACCTTGAGGACACCACACTAAGTGAAATACACAGCCAGTCATAAGAGGTCAAGTACTGTAATAATGCCATTTATGTCTCTAAGGCAATCAAATTCATAGAAGTGGAAAGCAGAATGGTAGTTACCAGTCGGGGGAAAGCTGTTCAATGAGTATTGAGTGGAGTTGGGGGGTGGGAAAGCCGTTGTTCAGTGGGTATAGAGTTTAGTTGTGTAAGATGGCTAAGTTCTGATCTGTTTCAAACAAATACACTCAACACTACTGAACTGTACACTTAAAAATGGTTAAGGAGGTACATTTTATGATGCAGTTTTACCACATACACACACACAAAATGCATTTTCACCATTTTACATATAGGTTTTTGATGGAGATGGGGCGGGGCAGGTGTTTATAATGTATATGTAGTACATAACCTTTATGTTGTAATTTCCTTTAAACCACACATGCAAAAAAACCTCTCACAACTTAGCATTTATTAAATATATTAAGTACTGAGCATCTTAAATAATAGTTTATTAGGGAGAAATACCGAGTGTACAGACTGAAGAAAACTGACTAGTCTGTCTCTCTGTGATTATCTCATTTATGTCTGTCTTTTCCGCTAAGCAGAAAGTAAGCTCCAGTGTCTAGCTTTATTCACCATTGTATCTCCAGGGCCTAGAAAACAGTATACAAATATTTATTCAATGAGCAAATATGGTATTAAACACTTGAGAGATGTGGTAACACCCAGGTCCATAATCACGAAATTCAAGTGTAATTAGAGATATACCATAAAGGAGGCAGAATCAACTTTCAAAAAACTAATTTTAATCAAAACAAAAATTGTTGATCATTAACAAGTTTATAAAACAGTGATTTAGTTACATAAATAAATTGATATCAGTGTATCAAATCTTAATTACTTTCAACTTCATGAGCATGTTTACATGGGTGATGAAGTACAACCTTTTTTTTTTCTTTTTACCTATTATAATAAATAAAATGGAGCGCATGAAATAGTTCCTCTAAACAAAAATACCTACAAACATACCTCTAGCATGTTCTCTAATGAAGGGAACAAGAGACACTGGACAACTTTTGCACCAAAACATAAAAATTGCTTTAAAAAGCACAAGGTTACAGAACCATCAGCTAAAGTAAAGACACTATACTGTAACCAAAGTTGGTATTTAATAATATAATGAACAGTTTGGTAGTTAGATCTCCAGTTTGGTTATTTTAAAGCATTAAGACAAGGCAAGATAGAAGGCTGCTTTCGTTTTGAGTAATTCTAGAGAAAATAAAATATATTTAAAAAAAAAAGAAAGAAAACGGAAAAGTAGAACAGTCATACCTACACAACTTTCTGTCCTGCACAAAGTCAAAATACCTATGCAGAATAGATATATAATATATATAATGTTATTTGTGCACAAAGGTTAGCTTATTATTAGCTCACTGCAAAGGCGTAATGTATCATATGTCAATTGTTTTGGAAAACATTTTGCGTTTTGTGTCAAAAGGGTATTTCTTTTGAGTTTCCTAGGCTAGGAGGCACGAAAGCCCAGTTCCGGCATACTGTATATTCTTAATGCTAAGGCTTGCTGCTCTGGCTGTGTATCTTGTCCCTCTTCGTTCTAGTGCCTGTTACAAGCATGTGTGGTGTAGTGGTTGGTGGTGTGTGTCTTGTGTCTGTGTGTATACATATATATATGTATACATAAGTTGTATAAATATATATACATATATAATTTCTCCCAGTAGATCTCAGTCCAACCATGCAATCCAAAAGGTGGCTCTGCACAGATGCCCAGCATGAAGCTCACCGCCTGAGCCAACCCTGAAGCAAGGCGCACTTTTAGTCCTTCTGATAGGTTTTCTCTCAGTTTTTTTTGTTGTTTTTGTTTAAAACCAAGCTACTGCAGCTTCAAGTATTTTGCATTACATAGAATATTTTTTATAAATTAGTTAATGTTATATTTTCAATATTCAGACATATACTATAATATATATACAGTACAATAAATGCTCTCATTCTTTTTTTAATTTTTTTTTGATAAATCCCTGAGAATGTATGTTGACAGTCGCTAAGTTTCCACATGCACAAGCATCGTGTGCCATGCTTCTGGACGAACAGCACTGCAAAGCCACGTGGGTCAGCCTTTTAACTATTAATATTTCGTTTTGTTGGTTTGTTTAAATATGCTGCAAATGTAAAGATGAGTTACAAAGGAGTAAAGCTGAATCCATTCGAGGTACTTATCACAGGATGGAGGTGTTCTGTTTGGTTTTAAAGCCATTTCAATTATTTTTTTTGAGGCTGTGAACGTATACAGAAAACAGGAGAGCTATGTGGACTTTGCCACTTGACAACATATACTCAGTGTAAACCCAACCTTTTCAACCTCTCTCTCATACAAAAAAAAGGAAGAGTTAAAAAAAAATAAAACAAAAGAGAAAGAAAAAGGGAAAAAAATTAAAAACACACAAACTTTCACAACATGACAATTTAGTCTGCAAACGCAATATAACTATACACATATAATACCGGTGTGGCTCTGTTCTTTAAGTTAAAAAGGGTACAAAGGCAGGCTCAAGTAAAAACAAACCATCCCTCCCAACCCCACCCCCACCCTCATTCATACAAGTTCTATCAACCAAACCTCTCCCGAACCAACATCATCAGTTTCTTTTTGCCTTTGTAGATTTGTTTCAGGTTGTCGATAAACTGTGTAAACTGAATGTGTCCATCATGCGCCATTAAGAAGGTCTCTCGGGCCTTGCTGAGGAACTCTATGAACTCACTATAGTGCCGAGGACTGATGTGTGTGAGCCGTGAGTGTGTTGTGTTGATGTAGGCCCCAATCGTGGCATCCAAGAGTTGCCTCAGGGGGGCTTTGTCCAGCGACATGAGCTTACCAGAGTTCCTCCTCCCGTGAAGCCCCACCACGCCAGGAGTGGTCAGAGTGCACCTGCGCAAAATGTCTGACAGTACCGTTGCACACTTGACACTCTTGACCACCAGAGGTATTATAGCTGCAAGCTCGTTTTTACCAAGGGAGTGGCTGAGCGCACAAGGCCCACAAAACGTCGTTAATGGCAGGGTGCGTGTCCTGATTGTAGCTCAGGTTGAGATGGGTCATGGCCAGGGTGGCCAGCTTGTAGGCCCTCATGGGGTACCCGCGGTGCTCCATGTACCGTGCTATTGTGAAGAGCTGGGTGTAGCTCATGCCGGTTGTAGCAGCGTCAAGAACGATTTGGTACGCCGTCTCAAAAGCTATGTGATCCTTTTCACACAGGGTCAGCGCGGAGAGGGCACAGTTCTGAGGGTCCTTCATGGCGCACTGCAGTGCGAGTGTCCGGGCGCTGCTGGCCAGCTTTTCCTGCTGGTGGCAGTCCAGGTGGAGGCGGACGATGGTGCTGTTGGACATCACAGTGGTGGCAACAATACTTGTGGCTTCGGTGGGAGTAAAGAGTGTAAACCAGCTCTGCATGATGCTGTCCAGGGCATAAACACCTGCCAAGAACACAGAGAAGCCGCATTACTGACTGGCTGCCCAGGGGTCTTGCCTTACTTCCACTCTTTAATCAATGCTTACACTGTTTACTAGCACAGAACATGAGCCCGGCCAGAAAATCCTGCAAGGTAATGTGCCTGGGAGCAACCTTTTACAATAAGGTTATGATAGACTGTTATTCAGTGAAATGCTTAAGGAACATGAACTTCCTGTAATAAAGAGCGAATCCTCTCGGTAGCTGGTATTTGCGCTGTGCTGCTGCCTGCCTGCCGTTTCAGACAACGGCTTCTTGCTAATGAGTTCCAGTTCACTGGGGCCTCCTGTCAGTTACCGACTACAGAATGGGAGTCAGAAAAAGTACAACCCTCACCAGAATAGGGAGTCTTTATGTGATGTGTGTGTGTATGTGCCCAAGTTTAAAGTACACACAATACAAAATGATTAAACACACAAAGAAGCAAGGAAATGTGACCTGTAATCAGAGAGAAAAAAGTCAACAGAAGCAGACATACAGATGACTTGAATGTTTGAAATGGATGACAAGGTTTGACTGTCATTCTAAGTGCACAGATCAATGTGCCTCAGCTGCAGGAAAATCCTAAACATGAGCCATTAAAAAGCAGGCACTAAATCGAAGAGAAATGAGGCCTCTGTCTTGGTGCAGGGTAGGGTAGTGGTGTGGCAGTTTTTGAACTGGTATTATCTTTGTATCGATGTACTAACGCATCACGTCGATAATATAACTTTTATATTGAGACCAATTTCCTGCTTTCCAAGATAACATACCATTGTAGATTAACAAAAGAAAAACAACAAGGAAAATGCTTTTACGGTATCTGCTGTGTCAGTCTTTAGATACACACTGAGGTGGCTGGTATTCTCAGCAAGAGGTGTGTATTCTTTTCTGATGCAAACGGAAAGAAATGGTGGCTGTTGAAGCACCGTTTATTTTAAACAGCCCTACTCGGTTTGTGTCGGTATTCTCACCAGGCGTGTCTGGGCTTTTGGTTCTGCCTCACTGCTGCAGAGGGGCGCTAGCTGGCTGAAGGGTTTCACAGACGGCGCCTGTATGTGCAGCCCAGGTCTTCTTGTGGCTACTAAAAATTCTCGTCCATCTGAAAGCTCACCTAAACCGCACCCAGTGGTCACTTCTCTGCTGGGTACCTTGAGAAATGCCCTCAGATAATGAAGGAAAAACTCAGAGCAACTAGATAACTGTATATTATTTTCATTAAAGTGCTATGAACCCCTAACCCACAGTCTGAAGGTATTTTCAGATGGTTTCCCTCCTACCAAAGTTTCATATTCATTCCACTTCTGGAATATGAAAACTGTAAATTTGATTATCACAAGAAGCTACTAAAGGCACCTTAAGTGTGACAGAACAACTGAATAAAAAGGGTTTACTCCCTAGCCTATTCCATTTTAGATAAGACACTGGGGCCCCACGAATGTGACAGGAACAATGCAAGTGGGCAGAACTGGAGGTGGAAGGTGAGGGTTGGGGGAAGGGAGCTCCCGTAGGTTGCTGGAAGGGGCAGGAGCCTTGGAGACGTCAAAGTAACAGAGTGAAAATGTTCTTGTGTGTATCTGGAAGTGACAAGTTGAACCTGACCACAAGGCACCTGGGGAAGCCCCCTGTCCTGACTCTACCTACCCACTTCAGTAGCGCACGTCACCAGCCACCTCACCATCTCCCGTCGCCGCCAGTTTAAGGTTGACAGTGTCATTCGCATAACCTGTAAAGACAGGAAAACAGAATGCTTTGGAAGGTTATACCAAGTCAGTGAAAAAGAAAACAGTGCACCCCAAGGTAGAACCTTATTTGGAACAAAACTCTGCAAATGAACTTGGGTTTGTCTACGGCTTCCCTCGCTGGTCTCGTCCCAGCCTGGGAGGCAGGAGGTCTGTGTTCTCCTCCTGGTGCACCGACTGGCTAGATGGAGCATCCTGGGCAAGCCACTCAACCCACCACTTTTCTCCTCTGCAGAACTCAAAGGCGGGACTGGCACATTAAACATGGCCGACGTGCTCTTCTCCTCCCCATCTTTAACATTCCCTGCTTTTAAATCTCTGAGCCACCTCTTGAATCAATTCTGACTGGGAACCCTCCATTTAAAAAAAAATAATTGTTTTAGTTATTTCTTCAGCCTCTTTTGTCCCTTCCTGGTGATTAAGAAGATAAGCACAAGTCTACAGAAGGGAATCCTTTGGCACCATTGGCAATCTAATTTTGTTGTTTACTTTCTAATGGATTCCTAGATAAAATCAACCATACCTTCCTGCTTCCCTCATTTTTTAAGATTCAGAACCTCTAGGAACATAATACTCTCTTGGAAAGGTCTATGGGATTCCTTCCTGGGTCCCAGGAAGAATGAGGCAGGGAGCAAGCTCCTATTTACCATTTACCAAAATAATCTGCCAGAATTCCAAATAACCAGAAAACTCATGTTAATGGCTCTTTCTGCGTCGTATCTCTGAGGCAAATGATAACAAAAGCAAGCCAAACGATATGAAGTTATTTTTAAAAAGAAACTTCTAAACTGTCATCATATAGCTTTAAGTGTAATTTCCCACGCCCTCTACTTGTAGAGTACTATATATATGGCAAGGGCATTTCCCTGCCATCTAATGCTTTAACCTTATTAATCACTGTAAGGAGAAGCCGTAACTAGAAAACTGTATGAATCATCTAACTGGGGCATTCTAATCCCCATACTTTAGAAAATTAGAAGGTGGCAATTTCTTTTACTGCTTTTCATGGAGGGAAAAACACAAATGTTAATAGGGATTCCCTGAGAAAAGCAGAAACATAAACTTTTGAGTTCCTGATTTATACAGTAATCTTTGCAGATACTCTTAAGGAAGCCACATCTACTTAAATAACTAACTTGTAGTGTCCTTGATAATATGTCTAAGCATGCGTGCTGAAGCTGAAACCAGACCCAATCCCTCTACCTTTACCTAATTTTCTCAGGGTTATAAAAGGAGACAGAACTGTCCATCTGTTATGAAAATGAAAAAACATCAATAAATATCTATACTTCCTCTAAAAATAGAACCCTAACAACTGAATCTTTATTACACATGAGAGCTTAAGTCATGCACAGGAATAACTCTTCTTCACTCATTAAAGGAGAAACGGTGAGGTTAAGGCTCTAATACAGAAGATGATTTTTTTGTCGAAAGACACCAACAGGGCTTCTGAGCGGCACAGTCCTACACGTGCAGCTGCAGAGCGGCGCAGCTGGGAAGGACTGCATCTGTGAAGCGCAGGGCTCTCCTGAGGTCTAGCAGACCTGTGCACCAAAGAGTCATGGGCCTGCACTGAAACACGCAAAGCAGCAGACACAGTCTGAGGATGATGCTTTTATTAGCAGCCCTTGGCACCCCGGTAAAAACCACAGTCACGTACCTGCAGGCCCAGCTCCAGAGACACTTTCAAGAGAGTGATGTCTGGCAAACTGTCCATGAGAGTTGCTATTTTAAATGCATCCTGGGCAAGCTTGAAGATGTGGGATGAGGAGTGAATGTTTTTCTGGATGGATTCTAATACTGTTTCCAGCCTCCGAACATCACCTGCAATGAACAGGGGGAAACAAAATCAAGGCAGAGCAAAACAAACAAAAAAACCATACACACACACCCAAAGGGAGTTTAAAAAGGAACAAAACACAAAGCACAAGTTAATTTACATGTAATGTTCACAGATGGCCCAACCAAGTGTCTCAAGGTTATTGCAATATCTGTGCATCCCAGCTTCAAAAAAAGGTAACACTGAGACACACCCTCAGTGACTAAAAGCATGTGAACCAGAACCAATAAGAGATAGCAAATAGTTCCCTCAGGTTCCTACTGATGTATTTCTGGTGAGTATTTCAGGGAGAAAAAAAATGGAACCCAACTTTTTAATCTGCTTCTGGAGCTCACCCACCATTTACATGGCATGGTGACTAAACCCGAACTCTGCCAGGAGCCAGTTTAACGATGCAGTTAAATGAGGAAAATGTTGCCTCAAGTGAGTAGCACCTGTTTTGCTTCCTAAGCTAACATCTAAAGAAAAGAATCCTTTACAACATAAGCTCCACCACTGAGAACATGATGGAAAACATGACCCTAAAAGAGTCAAATTCACGAAATAATCACAAGACCTCAGGACGACCCAGTACCTTTGGCTGCAGTTAGCATGGTGGACGCCAGCTCACACTGCTGGGATTCTATGTGGCTTAGAGTGAACCAGCGAGGGTATCGGTTGGGAACAACTGATGCAATGTGGTGTGGGCGGGTGAGGTCTCCCGTTGGAGCAGTAGATTCCAATACTAGCAACCTGTAATGATAAGACAAGGCAGGCAGTGCTCAGTGATCACCTGTCCATCACCTGGGCCACAGGGACTGGCAGAAGCCAGAGGAGAGGGGACACGCTGGGAGAGACTGCTCAGGACCTTGGTGAGGGGAGAGCTGGTACAGCTATGCTCTGCTGTCCGGATGCTAAAGTTACCTCATTAATGGCTCACTACCTAAACCTAAGAGTTTCCTTTCTTTAGCATCATTCAGAAAATGGCAATATTCAAGGAAATGAAGATATGTTACAATAGAGAGCTTTGAAACACAAGTCTTAGTGTTTACCTACTGTAAAATTTCTGAACCTTATAATTCACTAAAAAATAAAAATCGAAAGAAATTGATAGTGAAGTGGATATTTAAGACTGAGATGATAAAGAGTTAGGGATCACTGTATAGTTGAGACGAATAAGCTTAACTTACTAAAATGGGAGGGAAAGCAAAAGAAAAATGACTTCCTTTCCATATATTCACACTTTCTGCAGAATTAGTTCCTTATACTTCAGAAATTTGTAGTTTAAAAATGTTCTATCAGTCACATTACATACAGATGATGAGTGCAAATGATCTGAGTATTTGTCCCTTGACAGTCTTACACAAACTCAGCACCACTTCTTATTTTAATCAGTCTGTCTTTAAGAATGCTGACTTATAAAGAACAACCACTGAAACACAGCACATGCTCAGTGGTCTCTTCCAAATACAAGCACCAACGAGATTAGCAAAGTAGCTGTAACTGCAATAGTTTTTTTTTTACAACCATCAAAAATACTGACCTTCACTCAAGTACACCAGTTCAGGGACTGTGGAGTAAGAGCTGGGGGCCAGGAGAGGTCGGTGGGCTCAGGCTGCGATGCTGGGCTTAGGGCCTCGCCCAACAGCAGTTACTGCTCTGACAGGTCAAATGCCTCCCTCCCTTTTCCTTTTATGTAGGGACACAGAGATGTTAGCATTAGACGGTGGCAATTTAGTAGTAAGAATTTTGGTGAGGTTGCTAGTTAGCTTTTTAAAAATTCAGAATATCCTTATATTCACAGACAGATCTTTCCAGAGTTGCTGTAGAGGAAACTAGTCAACATTCCTGGAAAGATGGTTAAATGATTGTGAAAGCACCTTTCTTCAGGACTTCCCCTCTCTTTCTAGAAAGACTAAGAAGCAAGTAAGCCACAGGTCTCTTTTCCTTCCTGTTCCCCTAGCTGTTCCCAGAGGCTGGAAACAGTATCAGAATCCATCGAGAAGAACATTCACTCCTAGCATACTGCTGCTAAGTCACTTCAGTCGTGTCCAACTCTGTGCGACCCCATAGACGGCAGCCCACCAGGCTCCCCTGTCCCTGGGATTCTCCAGGCGAGAACACTGGAGTGGGTTGCCATTTCCTTCTCTAATGCATGCAAGTGAAAAGTGAAAGTGAAGTCGCTCAGTCGTGTCTGACTCTTAGCGACCCCATGGACTGCAGCCTACCAGGCTCCTCCATCCACGGGATTTTCCAGGCAAGAGTACTGGAGTGGGGTGCCACTGCCTTCTCCAGCTAGCATACTAGAGATGCTCTAATAGTTCACACCACCTCCCTCCCATAGCAGCCCTTTGGCTGAGGGCATGTGGCAGGTGGAAAAGAGGTGGTAACAATTCCCCTGTGCCCTGCTGAAATTCCCCATGAACATTCTGCCTTGGCAGCCACCAAGGGCAGACATAGATGAGTTTCTGAATGTTAGAAAAGTAAGCCTTTCCCCTCCTGATAGATACCTTCACATAAGCCAGATACACAGAGAAACCTTAAGCTATTTTACCCTTAAACTTAACAGGATTTGAGGCAATAGCATCTGGTGGCATCACAGCATTAGCATCCTTCCCTTTGCACAGAAGCACAAATCTTAGTACAGAGCAGAGCGCCTGTCTTCATCTGACAACTTCCATTTCAGCTTCCAAAAATGGGAATAGGAACGTACTTATAAAATTGTTCTCTAAAATACAAACCAAGTGGTGTAAAGTAATTTGGTGGGGGACTTTTGCTCATGTTAGTTATTTTTTTTTTGATATTTAAAAAATAGACGAGAGAACTTTTAAAGTTTTCCTGATATGTTAATGAGATTTCATGTTGCCAAGGAAAGCATGTCAAATTAAAAGATGTCAGCCTCCATACACAATGACACACAGGTACATATAAACACATACATGAATACACACTCTGCTGCTGCTACTAAGTCGCTTCAGTCGTGTCCGACTCTGTGTGACCCCATAGACGGCAGCCCACCAGGCTACCCCGTCCGTGGGATTCTCCAGGCAAGAACACTGGAGTGGGTTGCCATTTCCTCCTCCAATGCATGAAAGTGAAAAGTGAAAGTGAAGTTGCTCAGTCGTGTCTGCCTCTGAGCGACCCCATGGACTGCAGCCTACCAGGCTCCTCCATCCATGGGATTTTCCAGGCAAGAGTACTAGAGTGGGTTGCCATTGCCTTCTCCGGAATACACACTCTATTGCTGCATAAAAAAGAGGCCTCCTGTGATTTATGAGTTATACTCATACAGGAAAGGCATTGTTTTTGAATCCACTACACTGGCTAACTGTGGAATCAAACTATTTTCCAACATCTCAAGTTGGAGGTGTGTCTTTACATGGCAATAACAGGGTCTAATCTGCACTTTAACAAGTGTGTTGATTTAAAAAAAAAAAAAAAAAAAGACAAAAGGAAAAAGCTCACATTTTAAGAAAGTAGATTATTTCTTTCAGGTCCTTAAAGTTTAAAAGGCTATATATAAGATTGAAAAATGTAATCTTGAATGCATTAAAAAATATTCAGCTACCACAAATTCATGATGAAAATAATTCCTTTGTGAACTGACTTTATAAAGGAGGAGAAAACAGAAAAGTCAGCGGCAGAAGACAACGTGTTCCAATTATTATTACTGAAAGAGGGACTGAGGGTGGCGGGAGCAGAGCGGAGGCAGGAAAATCCTGGGCGACCCCTGGACCGCGATGCCGTCCACGCCGGACAGAGTCCCACCTTCTCTCACTCTCCAGTTGAGAGCAAACGTGCTTCCTCGCCAGGACGGCTCTCCTGCACTACTGACGGGGACGCGTAACTGCAGCAGGTGTGAAGGGCTCCCTCAATTATATTCAGCCAAGTGTATGTATTATTTACCACTGTTTCAAAATCTAATTTTTTCAAAATAATGAGTTATTTAGGAAGGTTTCAACTGTTGCTGCCTTGTGACTAAACCCAACCTGAAACTGTTCTCTAGTCTCAAATTCTAGCTTCAAGACAGAGTAGGATAAAGCCACCATGAACGTGAGTGTGACAGCCGACAAGAATACCCTCTTTCCCTTACTTTAAATAAAACAAAAGCCAAACGAGGCAACAAACTACCACCACCACAACTGCAGAAGCACGATAGCTTCTTCAGATTCCTGCTGCCTACAAGAAACACGGATGAGCGAGAAGTCAGTTACGTTTCCCCGGTGGGGATTTGGATCGCCACTGCGCACGGGGCGGAATACGTACCGCATTGCTCTCAGTGCAATTTTGTATGCCAGTTCAGCATCGTGAGGTAGGAGAGAGGTGAAGAGATACTTGGCAAATGTGTGCATTGGAACACTCTCCCGATGGATTATTTCGCCTAAACCACTATATGGGCCGGCTGTAGGAAGAGAGCATATACATTTTACATTCTTAAACAAGGAACTAAGACTTCTTGTAAAGTATAAATTTCTTATGTAAAGTTATAAACAGCGTTAATCTAGTGAAGAATGTAATCTAAGTGACATGATTGAAATGAATACAATTCTTAAGTCAGAAATGATGCGACAGGGTAGAGTAGACAACATCAAATTCACTTCAGGAACAACTCCCTGCAGCACAGCTGAAAGTGAATCACACAACTAGGGGGCGGAGCTTGTTCACACTACAACTGCTTCAGGAAACAAGGAAGCAGGAAACCTCACTCAGCTCAGGACAGGCCCTCTCTCAATGTGTGATATCTATGCGCCCAGATTTTCAAATACACAGATGACTCTCAGCTTCACTTTGGAACCTGCCCCAGACTCAGCTGGAGGGGCACACATAAGCCAGGCTTCCAGAAAAGAGTGCTCTGCTTCAGGGGGAGGGATGGAGATTCTGAACCACAAATTCCAATACAAAGACTTTTAAGTATTGCTGCTTTTAATAAGGAGAAAGAGATGTTAATTCTCAGAAAGTGATTAATAATAAAAAATAGAATAATACTCACCATACGCAAAAGAAAAAAAGTAACTGAGTCTGCCACCATTTGGGCTTCAAAAGATCAATTTCAAAAGCAAATTTATATTGAAGCTATCAAAATTCATTTCTCAGAAGTTATGATAGGCATCGTGGCAGAGCTGACTCCCCCTTTGTCTTCTCTAAATGCTACCTTACGAAGGGCAATACCAACTTTTACAACAAATTTTGAAAGGAAACCACAGTGGTTAGTTCAACTACTTTCCGCTTAGGTACTTTGAGGTCTAGTTACTGTAAAGTGTTTTGTAAATTAGTTTCCATGTCACCTTTGGGTAACATTGGTTTCATGACTCTAGAATTATGAACCATCACATTACTGGTCAAAGGACATAATACACTTGATTTCCATGAGAAAACTAAGTCTGGTGAAGGGTTTAGAATGCAAGAAATGCAGTTTAGAGGAAACGGTGAGAGGAGTTATTGAACTGGGCACTCTGGTAAGAACATGATATATTTTAGATCATTTTAAACTAACAGAAGTTGTTTTTAAATGTCATTGTTTCATTCTTTGGTTAGCAGTTTTGAACTGTTCCTTATTTAAGTACTTTAAAAGTCATGTAGACTACTTTTTTACCAAGACAAACTGAAGATATTTTAAAATGTTTTAGTGATCTGGTATTAGTAAAAAGTTGATATAGCATTACAGTTTTTACCCTTAGTTCATATGAGGCCAAATTATTTGTTACTATGATAGACTGAATGCTTGCCCTCCTCTCAAATTCCTATGTTAAAGCCCTATCTCCCAACGTGAGTGTAGTTGAAGACAGGGCCTTTATGGAAGTAATTAAGGCTAAGTGAGGTCACAGGGGCCCTGACCTGGTCCAACAGAAGTAGCGTCCCGTAAGAAGAGACAAGAGTGAATGCTGTCTCTGCCTTGTGAGAACTCAGAGAAGGCAGCCCTGTGCGAGGCAGCAGGAGGGCCCTCACCAGAGAGTGAACTAGCGAGCGCCTCGGCCTTGGGCTTCTCGGCCTCCAGAACTGTGAGAAATAAACTTCTGTTGTTTAAGCATCTAACCTGTAGTATTTTTTTTATGGCAGCTTGAGCAGAGTAAGACATTAACTCTACTTTATTAAGGACTAATTATAGCAAACATCTATTTTTCTTCTGTATCTCTCCTCCATTTCCTTTCAGCATTTCCCTTAAACCATCAAGTTCCCTTTCTGTACTACGCAAGGAAAGCCAGGATACATAATCAATATAATAGCACTTCCCAACAAGCAAAACATTCAGTCAGGTATCATAGAATTATTTGTCAATGAATAATCAGTGTCCCAGAGCTCCAGTGTACTGAAAAGTGAAAAAATTAAATTTGGAATCTAAGTTCCCCAGAAGTGTTTTTCCAGTATGTCCACAGTATGTCTAGTATGATCCAATATGCCCACAGTATGTCCAGAAGTGACTAACACTCAGCAACAATACAGGGTTACTGCTTCCTCTTTTTCAGATACTTAGGTCAGCTAACTAATTTGCCCCTGAAATTCACAGAGTATAAATGCATGAAGAACTTGGTGCCCAGTGCAGTTGATTCTATCATGGAGCATTTATCTTTTGGAGTTTATAGAAATGGTCCCTTGGCTTCCCCTTGGACTTCTTCCTGTCCTGCACCACCCACTCTTTGTGGGCTGAGCAAGGCTGGGAAAGGAGCGGAGGCTGGGATAAGTCATCAGCACTCCTTATCGGGCATAGTTCTAATTAAAATGTTTAACAAGAAAGTATGGTCTAATCAAAGAGTAAAACAAAGTTTAAAAATATTCGTAAGTAATGAACATGAAGACATAAGATAAGTAAGTGATGAACAGGTATCAGACACTATCAACTTTGAAAAGCACGTATCCTCTTCTATTCCTTCAGAATAATAAAACTCAAAAGGCAGTTTACCAAGAGTTATTAAGAGCCAGTATAAAAATAACTGTACTTCTAAAATATATAAATGTAAAGTGCATTTAATGAAAAAAATTTTTTTCAACTAGATCTTTAGCTTTGGACATATAAGAGAGGTTTTGAAATGCTATTTTCTCTAAATCCCTTCCCTAAGTATAGTCATTCCAAATACAAGACAAAGAAACCATATTCTATGAGCTTATCAATCACAGAGAATCCCACAAAAATAACACACATGTACTTGAGAGATGGAAGCAATTAAAAAGTTCTGACATCTCCCAAATCTGTGTAAAAGACTGCTAATGCTAAGTTGCCTCAGTCTTGTCTGACTCTGTGTGACCCCATGGATTGTAGCCCACCAGGCTGCTCTGTCCGTGGGATTCTCCAGGCAAGAATACTGGAGTGGGTTGCCATTTCCTTCTCCAGTAAAAGAGTAGGCTACCACATTAAGTACACTTATTGTTGACAAGGAAAAAACATTTAAAAAAATATCAGTCAAAATTTGGGGATTTGTCTGTTTGGCTCAGATGGTAAAAAATCTGCTTGCAATGCAGGAGACTGGGGTTCAATCCCCAGTCAGGAAGATCCCAGGAGAAAGGAATGGCTACCCAGTCCAGTATTCTTGCCTGGAGAATTCCATGAACAGAGGAGCCTGGCAGGCTACAGTCCATGGGGTCACAGGAAGTTGGACATGATTGAGCAACTAACATTTTCACTTTTCTCTTGACCTTACAAGAAAGAAAGAAAAAAACTTGCTTTGCCTTATTCTATGAAACTTTTACCTTGATGAATCTACACCTAATGGATTTTCTGAAATAATTAGCACTGTGAAAATTCACTTCTACAGTTGTTGGTCCTTTATCAGGATATGCAAATGACAGGTTCAAAATCCAGAAGTCATGTGACAGCCAATAATTTGGAGGAATGCCAACCAATCTCCATTTTATTACTTAATAGATCCAAGGAATATGGCTACCAGTCATAAAGGAATATGGCTACCAGCAATAATTCACTAAATATAAAATTTACATTTATCTCAAGAACAACAGTTTAAAAATAAACAGTCCTTTTTAAAGCTTGTGACATTCAAATAGGGCTCATTTTTAGCAGCCTCATTGCTTACATGACCACCTAATAAATAGTAAACATCTAAACATCTGTACTTTTTTATTAAGTGATACTACTTTTTGGAAAATGAACATGCCTGTGACACTCAGCGACCATACCAATCAGGATAACTACTGTATTAAATGTACTCAAACAGTATTCCCAACATAAGAAAGCGGAATGCCTAAATAAAATGGGCTAAACAAGTGGAGAAGTTATCAGTTACCTTCTAACAGGAAGACTGCTTGCTTGCGAAAAATTTTCACCAGTGTGTCGTCCAATTCAATCTCCTGAAGCTTGGAGATGAGCTGTTCCTCGTTGCGGCAAACCTTCTCCTGGGTGTACAGCCCGTCAGGCATGACCCGCTGCTGTCCCAGCCCTATTAGGGCTACTTCCACAGCCAGCGTTAGGTAGGATTCCCCTTCTTCTAGGAATTTGTGTGCAGGTAGATGCTGGTATTCCAGAGACTTGCACTGTCCCATATTCTCTGTCACAGAAGAAATCAGAGTTCAGAAACTACTTTTGCAGATGTTCTGACAGGCACAATCTATTAATATTTTACCCGGAACTCTTATTAAACGAATTATTGACTTAGCTCCAAGAAAGCTGGAAAACCATGTTAAAGTATATAGTTTTCCAATATCTTTAAAAAAAATGACCATCAATTGACTAAATGTGTATGTTCTGGAGGAAAGCATAGAACAAATATTTTTCTCTCATTAAAAAGGAATCACCAAAGAAAACCATAAATCTAAGAAGAGATACTAAGAATACTTAACAGTAAACAAAATTTTAATTAACCAAGAGTAAAATTACATGATGACTGTAATAGTTACCAATTTTTTAAAGTCTAGAATTGAAAATTTTTCATACTTTTACCAGTGTTGTAATTTATAATAAAAACAGTAGAGAACACAACATATATGTAACTCAATTTCATGGTCCTTTTTGTTATCAGAGTCATCAGTTGTCAAAAGAGAATGATTCTCTGAACATCGTCTTATCACTGTTAAGGTGCTTCTATTTACAAATTCTTAACAAACTTCAACTGTCAAACTCCCAAGGAAAGTGGATTCAGAGTCATACCCTCACCCTCCTGATAAGAGTTTGGGTCACCAAAATCCATGAGGGCAACCACCACAGGCTAGATAATTAACTCTCCAAGCTAATCCAGTCATGGGAGCAGCAAAGGTACAAACCTTCTTCCCTGCCATATGATATATATCCTTATTTTATATCTTTATGCTGGAAAATAGTAAGAAACACAGATAAATTCTTAGATACACAATCACTGTTTTAGGTTCTTGATACATGCTGCCAACTGTCAACGCCAAGACTTTTCCCAGTTTGAGAAGCCTGCCTAAAAAGTGGGAGTACCATTTCCTGCTAACCGCTAGTCCTGTTAACTATATGGAATGGATTCATAGAAGGAACAGTGAAGAACCATGACCAGTGACGAACGCCATTCAGGGTTTAGGCGGGAAGCACACGAGACAAACGTCAACGTTTTTATTGTTTTATTTTTACCTGTAAAATCTGAGAACACAGGGAAGCCTTCGTCGTCAGTGCGGCAGGCTTCCATAAGGCTGCTGAAAAGTGTGCCCACGGGATCCAGGGGGTGTCCAACCCAGCCCTCCAGATTGGTTATTGAGGTTATGCTTTTATGGGGTAGCTCTGTGTAAGAAAAGAGAATTGAGATATGAAGAGAAGTAGAGGAAAGAAAGGCTTTACCATTTAATAGCAGCATCCTCACAAATTAATACTACATTCAATTCAAAATTCCTCTTTAATTAAAAAACAAGGTTTCGTAAAACCCGAACTTGTGAACTATTTTAAGTTCTAAAGGGTCATCTGTGAATCAATGTAAATGGTGTTAACTGCCCAAGAAAACTCTCAAACATCTATTTAATTCATGTGTCCAGAGTACTAGGTTGACATTATTGTTTACACTATTAAATTATAATGTATGAGGAAAAATGAATTCCAACTTTTCACCTGAGAAGCTAAGGACAACTCTGCTTACCTCCTAGGAGTGGCTTTAAAGAGAACTAAAAATTCTCCCTGGAATTATCATTGGCTAACTAACTACAACTTTATTAAGAAGATATTCTTCTCACTGAGTCACCTAAAATAGAGTCTAAAGAGCAGCTACACTCTGGGTCAGACCTGAACTCCCCTATCACCTTACAAGAGTCTTCCTTATCATGGATATGTAAACCATTTAAGAGAGAAACTTTTCCACAAAGGGGAACTACAACAGAAGATAACATAATTTGGATGGCATGTATCCCTTTTCATTGTCTTCACGGAACGTTAGAACTTTAAAATTCTCAAGTTAGAGTGCTGAGAAAAAACTGCAAATACTTTAGGATATACTCCATTATTGTAAACAATGCAGTACTTTACATGTAAGTGTTTACTAAAATAATAAATAGTAGTAGTTCCTTCTTGAAGGAAAGTACAATAAAAACTACAAATAATATAAAATAAACAAGAAAAATATTGGCTTGTAAATAGCTAAAGAGCTATTCCACCAAGTTCAATGTTCCTTTAGAAGTCTTCTGTTTTGGACTACCAACTCTTAGTACATAGAAAGCATGGCCTGGCACAATGTACTACAATCTATGGAAACTGAGCGCTAGATTCCTTGGAAGGCTCTTTCCCTGCAATTTCTGTCAATGATTTTTAATATACACAACCAGGATAAAAACAGAAACATGAGTATTACTCTTAGCAACATGTCTGTCTGTCTATCTCTATATATATACATATATATATACACACACACGCATACATATATGTATGTGCATCAGATCAGATCAGATCAGTCGCTCAGTCGTGTCCGACTCCTTGCGACCCCATGAATCGCAGCACGCCAGGCCTCCCTGTCCATCACCAACTCCCGGAGTTCACCCAGACTCACGTCCATCGAGTCAGTGATGCCATCCAGCCATCTCATCCTCTGTCGTCCCCTTCTCCTCCTGCCCCCAATCCCTCCCAGCATCAGAGTCTTTTCCAATGAGTCAACTTTTCGCATGAGGTGGCCAAAGTACTGGAGTTTCAGCTTTAGCACCATTCCTTCCAAAGAAATCCCAGGGCTGATCTCCTTCAGAATGGACTGGTTGGATCTCCTTGCAGTCCAAGGGACTCTCAAGAGTCTTCTCCAACACCACAGTTCAAAAGCATCAATTCTTCAGCGCTCAGCCTTCTTCACAGTCCAACTCTCACATCCACACATGACCACAGGAAAAACCATAGCCTTGACTAGACGGACCTTTGTTGGCAAAGTAATGTCTCTGCTTTTGAATATGCTATCTAGGTAGGTCATAACTTTCCTTCCAAGGAGTAAGCGTCTTTTAATTTCATGGCTGCAGTCACCATCTGCAGTGATTTTGGAGCCCAGAAAAATAAAGTCTGACACTGTTTCCACTGTTTCCCCATCTATTTCACATGAAGTGGTGGGACCGGATGCCATGATCTTCGTTTTCTGAACGTTGAGCTTTAAGCCAACTTTTTCACCCTCCTCTTTCACTGTCATCAAGAGGCTTTTGAATTCCTCTTCACTTTCTGCCATAAGGGTGGTGTCATCTGCATATCTGAGGTTGTTGATATTTCTCCCAGCAATCTTGATTCCAGCTTGTGTTTCTTCCAGTCCAGCGTTTCTCATGATGTACTCTGCATATAAGTTAAATAAACAGAGTGACAATATACAGCCTTGATGAACTCCTTTTCCTATTTGGAACCAGTCTGTTGTTCCATGTCCAGTTCTAACTGTTGCTTCCTGACCTGCATACAAATTTCTCAAGAGGCGGATCAGGTGGTCTGGTATTCCCATCTCTTTCAGAATCTTCCACAGTTTATTGTGATCTACACAGTCAAAGGCTTTGGCATAGTCAATAAAGCAGAAATAGATGTTTTTCTGGAACTCTCTTGCTTTTTCCATGATTCAGCGGATGTTGGCAATTTGATCTCTGGTTCCTCTGCCTTTTCTAAAACCAGCTTGAACATCAGGAAGTTCACGGTTCACATATTGCTGAAGCCTGGCTTGGAGAATTTTGAGCATTACTTTACTAGCGTGTGAGATGAGTGCACTTGTGCGGTAGTTTGAGCATTCTTTGGCACTGCCTTTCTTTGGGACTGGAATGAAAACTGACTTTTTGCAGTCCTGTGGCCACTGCTGAGTTTTCCAAATTTGCCGGCATATTGAGTGCAGCACTTTCACGGCATCGTCTTTCAGGATTTGGAATAGCTCAACTGGAATTCCATCACCTCCACTAGCTTTGATCGTAGTGATGCTTTCTAAGGCCCACTTGACTTCACATTCCAGGATGTCTGGCTCTAGGTCAGTGATCACTGACCTAGATTATCTGGGTCGTGAAGATCTTTTTTGTACAGTTCTTCTGTGTATTCTTGCCATCTCTTCTTAATATTTTCTGCTTCTGTTAGGTCCATACCATTTCTGTCCTTTATCGAGCTCATCTTTGCATGAAATGTTCCTTTGGTATCTCTGATTTGCTTGAAGAGATCCCTAGTCTTTCCCATTCTGTTGTTTTCCTCTATTTCTTTGTATGTGTGCGTGTGTGTGTATTAGACTTACTGTGGCAATCATTTAAAAACATATATAAATATGGGATCATTATGTTGTATACCTGAAACCAATGTTGTATGTCAATTATATCAATTTTTTTTAAAGTTGACATATGCCAAATATTTTATTTACTAATCTTGGCCCCATAAGAAATAACTGCTACAGCAATTTGGAATTGTAACAGTACAAAAACACCTATTATTTGAATATGGGCAAACAAAAATAAAGTAGGGAAAGATATACAGATATGATATGTAGTACTAGTAAAGAATAGTCTGAATTTAAAAATTTTATTATGTAAAGGCTAAAAGAGAACTGAGTCTGAGACCTCAAAGGCAGCTATTAATACCTTAACATGTTTCAACTTAATCTACATGAACTAACATTTTTACATTTTGTATTTCTTAGATATTGTAACATTTAAATTAAATTCATTTTAAAAACATTTTTTAGTAAAGAGCAATAAAGTAAAGTTTCAAAACTCCAATGATGATCAAGAACAAGCTGTCCTGTTGCAGTATAAAAAATACTTCATTCTCTCTTAGCCTATTTTCATCCTTTCTACTTTTCAGAAGTAAACGCCTCTTGGCCATATATTGTATGTGTTTAGGTGAAGGGAGAGACTTAAGAAAAATTTTGCTAAGGGCCAAACAACATATTCTGCAAATATATCTGGTAACCAGTGATGCTTTGATGAACATGAAGAAGTGGACAAAGTAATGACTTTCAGGGATATGACATTCCAGTCCTATCTGACCTCCCCCTTTTTTGGTTCATGTGGTCACTTTGGAACTTTCTTTCATCAAAACATGTTAGTTAACATTTTTAATACTTGTAATATAGAGGATATAAAATATTACAACAATCTAATAATCTCCAGCCCATTTTAACTTTCGATAATTTTCAGCTATACCCTAGATGTGTGTGTAACTGCCCAAGGAATAAAATAAAAATACAAGCCAAAAAAATCACAACTAAAACTACTTCTCTCTGAATAAGATATAAAATTCCAGAGTAAAAACAAAACAATCATACCAGAGAAAAATAAAAAAGATCTACATGTACAGAAGAAAAAGAAGCACATGGATTAATCAGAGAAAGCATCGTATTTCTTTCTTTTGATCAGGGCCTTATGCATGTAATACAACTCTGTTGCAATTATTATGGAGAAGGCAATGGCACCCCACTCCAGTACTCCTGCCTGGAAAATCCTATGGACAGAGGGGCCTGGTAGGTTGCAGTCCATGGGGTTGCTAAGAGTCGGACACGACTGAGCAACTTCACTTTCACTTTTCACTTTCCTGCATTGGAGAAGGAAATGGCAACCCACTCCGGTGTTCTTGCCTGGAGAATCCCAGGGACAGGGGAGCCTGGTGGGCTGCCGTCTATGGGATCGCACAGAGTCGGACACGACTGAAGCAACTTAGCAGCAGCAATGCTTATTTAAAATTTAAAAGATTAATAAACTGAGACAAAGAGGAGTTAAATATGTTCTGCCAGTTGACAGCTCATCAAAGGTTATTTACAGAATCTAAAAAATCCAGGAGTTCTCTTTGGTCACTTTAAATACACCATCATGTCCTGATATACAAGTTATTACAATTAAAATGTTTTACAGTGCTTCTATATTATGTGAGGCCTGCTTTCAGCACTTTATAGGAAATAACTAGTTTAATCTTTCAACTCCAGGAGACAAGTCCTCAATTGAGCCCCAGTCCACAGATAAGGTCAAGTCAATGCCTAAGGTCTCCAGCCGGGACCTCTTGCCAGAATTCAAACATAGGCAGTCTACCACTGGAGCCCTTACTGTCACAATTAAAGTGTTTCTTCACAGAATGAAATATATCTGGTTAACTTGCATTTTAGGTAATTTAGATATACTACATAACTCAAACAGTTAAAAAAAAACAAACAAAACCCAAAAAACAACAACTGTCCCCTTAAAAAAAATTAACTTAGGAAACTAAGAAACATTAAAAAACAAACAAACAAAAAAACAACCTATGTTTCACAACATTCAACCAGAGAGGGAAAATGCCTAAAATTTGTCACAGATTAGCTAGCTATTAAACATTTCAAAAGAGTGGTGAGTGAAGCCATCTCCATGGCTCTAATTTTAAAAGCTCTCTCCCCGCCAAAGAACATGAAACCTAGTGACATTATCACCAAGAATCCCATTCCAATGGAAACAAACTCCTTCCCACATTCACCTTTTTTCTGAGTTCGGAACATTTCCAACTGCTTCTGTTGCTGTCGTCTTAATGTGTTAACAATAGCTATTGCTAGTCTCAGTGCTTCTCTGGGGTACCCATGAGAACGTAATGCATCCACTCGTGCACAGGCTGTAGGAACATGTTCTAAAACAGAAAGTGAAGGGAGGAAAGTTGCCATTATCAGATATATCTATAAAAACAGGATTTAATAGTAAGATGTTTCCCCCAAAATACTATTAAAAAGACACAAGAAACCATTTCTGAACTTGGATTTGAATGAAAAACTCCTACTGCCAAGCATTCATCCATCTCCCATTGAATCCCTCAACTCTCCACCTCCCACTCCAGTAATGCTATAGAAACTAAACAAAGAAGTAAGTCATGGAAATGTCTTTCCGGTTTGGCCACTTACCATGCCAGAGGGGCCACCCGCGGGAGTCAAAGAGGGAGTTTTCAGTGTCGTCATGGTAACAGTAGTTGGTGTATAGGTCACTGCTGATAATGTGCTGCAAGTGGCTATCCTGCCAGTGGAGATCGCATGCCTCAATGGCTCGGGTGAACACTGTCCGATGTGGCCTGTTCGATGAATCTGTTTTTTCCACAATTCAGAAAGCTGTGTCAGCTATGATTCACACGTCAATAAATCAGTTTCATACCATAGCATTCTGTGGCCAGATGTTCATGAACACACCCACACAGACTGCCCTGCACCCCCTAAGCAGAAGGATGGAGGGTGAATAGTCTCATGTCCTAAGTACTAGGAGGCAAATCAGCCCAAAGAGCCACCATTCATTCTCTTGTTTTATCAAACACACACACTCTGCAGCCACCAAAGCTAAGGTTAAAGGCGTCCTGCAAAAAGAATTGTCACGTCTAGTTTCCATGCCAAATACACTCGGAGGAGGCACTCAGCACAAAAATCACAGGAAAACTCACTGCTCCCCATTTCTGAGGTGCTGTGGTGGGCTACCCTGATGGGATCAACAAACACTATGCAAGAGATGAGACACCAGCCATGGAACCTTTCAGGAAGATGCAATCAGCCTTTAAAAATATGCAGAAGGGTTGTGCTTTTGGTTGTATTTTTTAACTATATTGTGCGGTTTTGCACAATTAAAATTATTATGCTTCTTGGGATATAATGATGAAATGGTACTTTATATCCCAAAGGGCATAAATGCATATATTTAACATTTCACAAAGCCACACAACATAGCTACAAAACAAACCAGCGCACTTACCTTGCCCTACAGGCTGCCTCCTGACTCCCGTGCAGGTTCCATGACTGGTGTGATGTCCCCAGCATAGTGTATGCTGGGGCATCACAAAAGAGCAGAAGCACACACTCCGAAGAGGGTTCAAGTTTCAGGACCTGACGGAGAAAAGAAATGTTTGCGAAATAAAGGATATTCTTACCCCAACTTCTGGGATTATTCAGTTCTTCTGGAAAACATGGTTCGAATTCTACCTGCCCTCCCAGCCCTTGGGTCCCGAACTCCAGACTTACCTTCAACTATGGCACAAACCTTAGAAAGAGCCTCAACTGACAATTAGGGTAACAAACTATTTTTATTTATGGGTACTTTATTTAACTCAAGTATCACCCCTCACTGTTCTGAGACTTAACTAAATGAGAAGTAAAATCTGGAGCTTCCTTAGTTGGTAAAGTTTCATCTTCCTGTCCTTGGAGCTTTGGCTAAGCACAGACATAAAGGAAATCATAAAAATCAAAACACACCTGAATCAAGAAAAGCTCTGAAAACTTATCCAGACCAAACCCTCTATTCTGCTGATGGAACCGAAAATCGAGAGTGACTTGCCAAGGTCACACACCCAGGCAATGGCAGTCAAGATCAAAACACAGATAACCTCACTCCAAATTCAGCTGTGTCAGCTGTTCTGAAAGGCTTTCGAATGGTCTTTAACAGAAAGAGACATTACTTCAGCTTGGTCTCAGGTGGACTTAGACAGCTGTACTTGAATGGCAGACATATCAAAATGCATGGATGACAGACAATTTGAGAGGCATAAACATTGATGTATCTGTTCTGGCCCCTGCCCAGACTGCCTGTTAGGAGCAGACAGTGTACACTTTGCAGATGGGGAACGAGGACCTTGTATTTCATAGCCTTTGGAACCTACCAGGGCTTTTTTGCAGAGCAGAATAAATATAAAGAAACTGATTCCATGACTTCTTACAGTCAGTCAATCAAATAGTCCAAAATCCAAATCACACATAAGTGTTAAGTGGCTGTGCAATTTCATTTAACTCAAATCACAGAAACAGAATTTAAAATTAAAAGAAGACTTTAAAAGAGCAACTTAGTATTATGCACGCACTAAGAGAATGAAAGTCCTATCTGTCTACTTAATCCACTGTGGTATCAATTTCATTAAAAAAATTAAAATCTTAACTTTTCATGTTTTTATGTGACTGTAAGATCATAGACATACATAGAAGACACACACCAGACTTTTTACAGTGGTTGGCTCTTAAGAGATCAATAATACCAATTGTAACAACAACAACAAAAAAAACCTAAATACTGTTTCAAAGAAAATATAAAGCTTTGAATAGCACAGAAACAAAAAAAATGTACAGAGACAATGACTTAAAAAAGTTGACTTGATTAAGTATCAAAATCATGGTCAATTTTTTTTTTTTTTTGCCACACAGCACGTGGGATCTTCGTTTCCCCAGCCAAGGATAGAAACTGCACCCTCTGCAGTGGGAATGTGGAGTCATAACCACTGGACCACCAGGGAAGTC
Organism: Bos taurus; assembly: GCF_002263795.3. Taxonomy (NCBI): domain Eukaryota; kingdom Metazoa; phylum Chordata; class Mammalia; order Artiodactyla; family Bovidae; genus Bos; species Bos taurus. Next base: position 17,864,602 of record NC_037347.1, read on the forward strand.
CTGGTCAGTTTCTTTTTTTTTTCTTTTCTTCTGGTCAATTTTTATCTTAGATATCTTATGTTTAAAATTTTTTTGTAGTAGCACAGAAAATAGAGAAACATGATCTTAAATGGTTAGAATGATAAACACACAAATTTGTGGTAGCTCAGGTGGCAAAGTAGGAGAAGTAAAGGGCAACCCACTCTAGTATTCTTGCCTGGAAAATCCCACGGACAGAGGAGCCTGGCAAGCTACAGTCCATGGGGTCGCAAGAGTCGGAAACGACTTAGCAACGAAATCATCATCATCAGCTGGTAAAGAATCCACCTGCAATGCAGGAGACCCCAGTTTGATTCCTGGGTCAGGAAAGTTCCCCTGGAGGCTACCCACTCTAGTATTCTCAGGCTTCCCTGGTGGCTCATAGGGTAAAGAATCCACCTGCAATGTGGGAGACCTGGGTTCAATCCCTGGGTTGGGAAGATCCCCTGGAGAAGAGAAAGGCTACCCACTCCAGTAATTCTGGCCTAGAGAATCCCATTGACAGAGGAGCCTGGTGGGTTACAGTCCATGGGGCTGCAAAGAGTTGGACACAACTAAGCAAACACACATATAAAATAATAGTTTTTTCAATCAAAAAAGATAAAATTAAAAAAGGCTCCCATTCAGGTATATTTAAAAAATAAACACTACTCTAAGGGTACAGATTCTAATGTTGTCAATTAATTCTAACAAATAATCTCAGCAAAGACACGGCCTGACTTGTGCTTCACATTCATTCTGATGTGCAAACACATGCAATTCTGCCCGTGGTCTGACCATGTGTGCCCTTCACCCACCTGCATGGCTGCTAGGCTCTGTGGGCCACCAAAGGCTCTCCGCTAGCCAGTCTGCTCAGCCCTCCAGCAGAAGCACTGCAGGCTGAGCACCAGAGCCCCTCTGTAGGGTTGTCTCTTCTGCCAGCCCCTCTGGAGAATATGGATGTTCTAAAAGGAGGAGCCCCAGCAGCCATAAATACTGCCCTTAGAAACTAGTTCTGACTGCATATCCCTAGGTCAAACCATAAATGAAACTGTTTTATCTGGAGGTTGGACCACTTCCTAAGAAGTTTTCTAAAGCCTATGGAATAGTCAAGTTTAACCAAGGGGAAAGTAACCAAATGGAAAGTAAAAGTACACTGTAAAATGTTAGGACGGCAGCCACGAAGAAGCCTCTAAATATAATAAAGTCAAGAAGAGATCAATGATATATTGCCTATGTAGATGTAAGCATCCTTTTCCTAGCAATGGAAGACAATAAATGTTGAATTGTTAAACTTGAAAATTCTGAGCCTCTGCAAAAAAACTTGGGGTATAAGAGGAAGATTTATTTTCTTTGAAATTATTAAATAAAATCATCATGAGCAATAAAGATGTGACAGATTTCAAATACTGAATTCCCAAGGCAAATATCTCTAGACAAAGGAGAGCCAGACAATCATCCTTCCCAAGGCCTGAAACCTCTTTTTGATTGGACAAGTCCCTATGGAATAATACATATTATTTTCTCTCTCTGTAGAGACAGAAAACACTGTGCTAACATCACATTTCATACTCAGCACTGTCCAGCTCTTTCTAGGAGTACCAACTACAGATGGAACCCGCACACACTGAAAGACAGTCTTGATTCCTGAATCCTCCTGATGTCATTTAACTCCCATCTTGCATATATCATAAATTTAAAGTCTTTCACATTTTCTAAAAAAAGGGGGAGCAGCAGCACAAAATTACACAAAAACAGTGACAGTGAATGACATTTTTATTTGCAAGAATTAATTAAATATTGGATGTGAAAGGAGAAAATCTGTCAGTAGCTAGCAGGACAATGAGGGCAAGACAGACTTTTTTTAAGATTAGAAAGACTTGTCCTGAATGGGTGGGTCCAATAGAGAAAGAGAAACTTAAAAAAAAACATACACACACACACACAACAGTAGAGAAATGAGAGACAGAGGTACTTAAGAGGATATGTGGAAATGCCTGGGAGCATTAGCTGCCAAAGGCTAGAGAGTACTATTGCCTACAGTAGGTGGGAGCAAGTATGCTAGACAGTCCTTTCACAATAAAGAATTTTCCTGGTCTGAATGCCAGCAGCACCCCATTCCCCTGTAGTCCCAGGAGTTAAATGTAAATACCACATTCTAAAACTAAGAATTTTTAACTGATTACATAGCATAGTATCCCAAATAAGAACTGACCAACACACAGAATAACAGTTCCTCAGGTCTCTCAATAATTTTGTTTTACACAGTAATTCACTACCACCCATAACATGAACTTTTTTTAAAATTCAAACTAAATAATTAGTATGCAATTTTAACACATACTAGTACATGTTAAGTATTACATCCATCTGTATTCTGAGAATATGAAAAAAAAATCACAGATCTTGATTAAAAATTAAAACACACACACACACACACACACACACACACACACTCACGTTAAAACATTAAGTCCATGAGTTATAGTAACTTCTTAAGTGAGTAAAATAATGTTTCCAAATTTATTGTAAGTTACTGTTATAACCGCAGAGGCACAATTAAGTAGGTACAAAATGAGCAGATTATCACTGTGGACTCACCTTGGTTGGCATTTGCACCCTGAGGCAGAGCATTGGTTAAGTTGGGTAATTCACTGCCATGATTTCCATCTTCCCATGGACAGACATCAACACCATTCCACTTTTTTAGCTGTTTTAGCCAACTGGCCTTCTGCTCCAACTTGCAGTGGGGATTTAAAACTATACACATCCACAGAGCACCTAATTTAAAGGGAGAGAGGAAAGTAAATTTTTAAAAATTTACAAATGTCCAATCCTAATAGTTAATGATAAGTCATTTCAAAATGGACCCAAGTCTGTGTTTTTATAATGCAATTTTACCTTAGTCCAAGCAACATATCTCATAGAGAGGTCAATGTAAAGAGGACAAAAGAGCCCAAATTTGAACCAAAGAAGCCAAATACTGTTACACATAAAGATGAGAGAGATTTCAAAGGTGATTTTAATCACCTTCCTACTTGTGTGACATTTTGGATCAAAGTCAATTCAGAATACAAACTTAAGGACCAATTTCTTACTTTCATTTACAAGCAGAGTTTATTCATGGGTGCTTTAATAAACTACTTTAAACGGTTCTTCTGTACAAAAAGTAAATTTATTCCTAAGATTACCTTTTTACAATAAAATCATAAAGGTTTAACAATGGACACCAATAAACTATTTCCTAGTCTCCTTATAAGCATTTCCAGCTTTATTATGCCTGTTCATTAGTATGAATATCTATATATCAACAGATCTTTCAAAAATAAAATTTACTTAAATATACTTCCCTAAATGATTTAAGTAGTAACTAATCTTTATATAAATGAAATCACTAAATTTGTCTTTTTGTGAATGAAACCATTCAACATTTATCAAAAGTTCACTTGCTTTAAAATGAAAAGACAACCTATGGCCTCAGATAAAATATTTGCAAACAATGCGATGAAGGGCTTAATTTCCAAAATACATAAATTATCTCATAGAGCTCAATATTTTAAAAAATCTCAATCAAAAAATGGGCAAAAGACCTAAGTAAACATTTCCTCAAAGAGAACATACAGATGGCCAGCAGGCACGTGAAGAGATTCCAGCACTGCTAATCCTCGGAGAAATGCAAATCAGAGTTATAACGAAGCACCACTTCACATGGGTCAGCATGGCTGTCATCTAAAGGTCTACCAAAAAACACTTGCTAGAGAGGGTGTGGAGAAAAGGGAACCCTCCTACTCTGTTGGTGAGAATGTTCCCTGGAGGCTCAAGTAAAGCATCCACTTGCAGTGGAGGAGACCTGGGTTTGATTGCCGGGATGGGAAGATCTCCTGGAGAAGGGAATGGCTACTCACTCCAGTATTCCTGCCTGGAGAATTCCAGACAGAGGAGCCTGGTGGGCTACACTCCATGGGGTCACAAAGCATCAGACACGACTGAGTGACTAACTATGGAGAACAGTATGGAGGTTCCCTAAAATAGGGTTAACATATATGATCCAGCAATCCCATTCCTGGGCATATATCTGGAAAAGACAAAATCCCTAATTGAAAAAGATACAAAGAATAGACAAGACATGGAAGTAACCTAAGTAACCATCAACAGATGAGTGGATAAAGAGGATGTGATACACACACACACACACACACACACACACGTATATATACATACTTACATAATACATACATACATGCACACAAAAGAATATTGAAAAACAATGAAATAATTGCTGTTGTTTGTAGCAACATGGACGGACCTAGAGTCTATCATACTAAGTGAAGTAAGTCAGACAAAGACAAATGCTATATGGTAACACTTAAACGTGGGATCTAAAAAGTATTACAAAGAAACTTAACTTACAAAATAGAAACAGATTCACAGACATAGAAAACTTAATTACCAAACGGAAGAGGAGGGAGGGATAGATTAGGAGTATGGGACTAACACATTAGAGCAGATCAGATCAGTCGCTCAGTCGTGTCCGACTCCTTGCGACCCCATGAATCGCAGCACACCAGGCCTCCCTGTCCATCACCAACTCCCGGAGTTCACTCAGACTCACGTCCATCAAGTCAGTGATGCCATCCAGCCATCTCATCCTCTGTCGTCCCCTTCGCCTCCTGCCCCCAATCCCTCCCAGCATCAGAGTCTTTTCCAATGAGTCAACTCTTCGCATGAGGTGGCCAAAGTACTGGAGTTTCAGCTTTAGCATCATTCCTTCCAAAGAAATCCCAGGGCTGATCTCCTTCAGAATGGACTGGTTGGATCTCCTTGCAGTCCAAGGGACTCTCAACAGTCTTCTCCAACACCACAGTTCAAAAGCATCAATTCTTCGGCGCTCAGCCTTCTTCACAGTCCAACTCTCACATCCATACATGACCACAGGAAAAACCATATAGCCTTGACTAGACGAACCTTTGTTGGCAAAGTAATGTGTCTGCTTTTGAATATGCTATGTAGGTTGGTCATAACTTTCCTTCCAAGGAGTGAGTGTCTTTTAATTTCATGGCTGCAGTCACCATCTGCAGTGATTTTAGAGCCCAGAAAAATAAAGTCTGACACTGTTTCCACTGTTTCCCCATCTATTTCCCATGAAGTGATGGGACCAGATGCCATGATCTTTGTTTTCTGAATGTTGAGCTTTAAGCCAACTTTTTCACTCTCCACTTTCACTTTCATCAAAAGGCTTTTTAGTTCCTCTTCACTTTCTGCCATAAGGGTGGCATATCTGCATATCTGAGGTTATTGATATTTATACACTACCATATATAAAACAGATAAACAATATGAATTTAACTGTATAGCACAGGGAACTACAGTCAAATATCTTATAAATACCTTAATGGAAAACAATGGAATATGAATATTTTTGATTACATATATAAATATATAAAACCAAATCACTTTGCTATACACCTGAAAGTAACACAATATTTTAAAGCAACTATATTTCAATAAAAATGTTCACTTGTTTTTCAAAGGAAAAGCCATAATGAATTTAGAAGGCATATCTCATAATTTGAATAAGTGATAAATTTGTCACTGCTTTCTACATTCTTCAAAAAGGTAGCTAATTCAAGCAAATATTTCAGTTTTAAAAGCTTTAAAAGTTTAAGTTTTGTGAATTCCCTGGTGGTCCAATGGTTAGGTCTCCACACTTCCAGTGCAGGGGGAAAGGGCAAGATCCTACAAGCCATACCGTGCAGCCAAAAAAAAAACAAATTCAAATTTTACTTTATTAATTTCAAAACAAGACAGATACCAGTACTTCAATGCCATTCATAACACTTTTTCTTTGAAAAAGTGAATCTGTGTTCATTTTAATCAGTTGTGTTAACCAAGTGAATGATAAAGGTAACAATGATCTGTTTGTTTTTTGCTTGTCCAAAAGAGATACTTTACATTCTTTCATACTTAAAATTAGCAAGTTCTTCATTTAGAGAACCTGATATTTTAAGTATCAAATAATGTCTGATATTTATATCAAAATGTTTGATATTTATATCAGAAAATAAACATGGCTACAACCTAAGCCACAGGTGTTTACAGTTTACATTTCTATATTTTAAAATGCCAATCAGAAACAAAATGTGATAGGATTAAGATGAAGTAAAGCCCATTATGGCTTATCTCTTCCCATAATTACAACTAAAAACTGGATGAAGTTTAAAAAACAGTAATAAAAAAAGTACAAAAAGCTGAAAAATAAACAACAGCAAGTGGTTTATGGAAATAAAACTTGATTGCGAAAAGGGAAACCCCCCTGCCACTCAGAAACTAGACAGGGAGACCCTTGGATATCTGGTACAAAAATAGGCACAAGTATTCTCATACCTCATGTGCCTGAGACTGAACCAATGCAGCAGAACATCACCCCAAGAAGGTGAAACTCGTGGTCTTAATATATCTAACTGATTGTATGCTTAAAAAAAAAAATTTCTCTGGAGGATTATAATAGGACCTTGACTCTTATAATATTTAAAATATTCAGGATCCAAAATTACTTGGTTTAAAAGAAAAAAGGGAAATGTGATCAATTCCAAAGGGAAAAACAATGAACCAGATGTTAGAATTATCAGAGATTTTATGCAACCATTATAATTATGCTCCATCAGATGAAAAGAAAGAAAGAAAGTGAAATGGCTCAGTCATGTCCGACTCTTTGCAACCCCATGGACTGCAGCCTGCCAGGCTCCTCCACCCATGGGATCTCCAGGCAAGAATACTGGAGTGGGTTGCCGCTTCCTTCTCCAGGTGATCTTCCGGACCCAGGGATTGAACATGAGTCTCCAGAGCGGCAGGCAGACTTTACTATCTGAGCCACCAAGGAAGGTAAACACTATTGACAGAAGTGAATATGCCATCCAGCCATTTCATCCTCTGTCGTCCCCTTCTCCTCCTTCCCCCAATCCCTCCCAGCATCAGTCTTTTCCAATGAGTCAACTCTTTGCATGAAGTGGCCAAAGTATTGGAGTTTCAGCTTCAGCATCAGTCCTTCCAATGAACACCCAGGACTGATCTCCTTTGTAATGGACTGGTTGGATCTCTTTGCAGTCCAAGGGACTCTCAAGAGTCTTCTCCAACACCACCGTTCAAAAGCATTTGAATACATTTGTATTACTGGAGAGCCAAAGAATATGAGACATAGATACAGAAAAACTTAAAAGAAATAATTACTGAAAATGTCCCAAAACTGAAGTTAGGAATTTACAGATCAAAGAAGCTGAGCTAACCAAAAAAATGCATAAACTCAAATCCATGCCCAGTGATAATTAAAATCACCGAAAACCAAAGATAAAACACTGAAAGCAGTCACAGAAAAATGAAATACTGTATAAAGCAGAATGACTCAAATAATTAGTGATTTCTCATTGGAAATTATACAGGACAGAAGACAGTGGAACAATATCTTTAAAGTGTTAAAAGAAATATAAATATCAACCCAGACTTGGCAAAATATCATTCATGTATGGTGGTGAAGTGAAGGCACTGTCAGATCAGGAAAAACTAACAACATATATTGTTTATGAGACTTGATGCTAACGCAAGTTCTTCAGGCTGAAGAGAAATAACACTAAAGGGAAACTTGGAACTATAGGAATAAAGGGATCACAACAGAAACATAAAACCTGAGTAAATAAAATGGAGTATTTTTGCCTTTTTAAGTTCTTTAAGATAAGTAGGACTATTGAAAGCAAAAACATGAACATTATCTTGCAGTGTTTTAAATGTATGTAGATGTATGGTGGAGCTATGCATGGTAAAGAATCTGCCTGCCAATGCAAGAGATACAAGAGATGCGGGGGTTTGATCCCTGAGTCAGGAAGATCCTCTGGAGTAGGAAGTGGCAACCCACTCTAGCATTTTTGCCTGGAAATTTCCATGAGCAGAGGAGCCTGGATGGCTACAGTTCACAGGGCCATAAAGAGTCGGACACCACTGAAGTGACTGAGCACAGACGTAAAATACATGAAACCTGTAACATGAAGGAGGCAAGCAAAGGGACCTATGTGAGTGTTAGATTCTACATTCTACTCTGAGTGGCAAAATAGAAACTCAAAATAAACAGTTTAAGGTTAGGTATTTTTCTTGTAATACTAAATAAATCATTTTAAAAAATACAAAGAAATACAAAAAAAAAGGTGATAGATAAATTTAAATGAAATAATAATAAAAAACTTTAAAAAATATTCCAAAGGAGAGAAGGAAGGAGAAAGGGAACAAAGGAACACAGAGAGGCTACAGCAAATAAATGATTAAATGATAGACCTAAATTGAGCCACATCAATAATTATACTAAATGTAAATCATCTAAGCATACCAATTAAAGAGATGATAAAATCAGATTTAAAAAACAAGACCTAAAACAAACAAACAAAAAACATATAAGACCTAACTCTATGCTGTGTACTAGAAAACCCACTTCAAATAAAATGACATAGATAAATTAGATGGAAAAGGATGGGAAAAGATACACTATGTAAACACTTGCAAAATAAAGTTGGAGTGCCATATTATTATCAGACAAAGTAGACTCTGGAACAAGAAGTACTACACCAGATAAAGTGAAACACAGCATGATAGAAGGGTCAGTTCCCCTAAAACCGTAACAATCCTAAATGAGGATGCTGCACCTAACATTAAGACTTCCAAGTATATGAAGCAAAAACCGACAGAGCTGAAAGGAGAAATAAATAAATCCACAAATGTATTTGGAGATCTCAATACTTCTTTCCCAATAACTAATAGAATTAGTAGACAGAAAATTAGCAAGAATAAAGAACACTTAAAATAACACTATCAACAACAATCTAATTGACATTTACAGACATGCCACTTAACATCAGTAGAGAAAAAACAAAACTAAATCCTATATTTTCTAAAATGCACAGAGAATATTTACAACATTTATGCACAGAACATTCATAGTCCATACTTTGGGCCATAAAACAAATGTTGACAAATATTCAAGAAATGAAACTATACAAAGTATAAATCAGTAACAGGAAGATATTCAGAAAAATCCCCAAGTATCTGGGAATTAACACACTTCTAAATAATTAATGAGTAAAAGAAATCACTGAAGAAAACAGAAAATACATTGTTCTGAATGAAAATGCAAACAAAATATTTCAAAATTTGTGATGTATGGCTATAAAGAGTTTAGAAAGACAATTACAGTATTAAATGCTTATATTGGAAAAGGAAAGAAGATTCAAACCAATAATCTAAATATCCAACTTAAGAAACTAGAAATAGAATGAGAAATCAAAGCCAAAGCAAGCAGAAGGAAGAAAACAGCAGATTAGAAATCAATAAATGGAAAACCACCCCCTAAATTTTGTTTAATGAAACCAAAAGCTAGTTCTTTAAAAAGATTAATGAAGTCAGACTGTAATCAGTCTGACTAAAAAACAGAGAAGACAAACTATGAGTATCAGGAATAAAAAAAGGGTACATCATTGAAGATCCTAGAGACCTTAAAAAGGTTCATAGAGGAATACTATGAACAACTTTATGACCATAAATTCTATTAGATGAAATGGACAAATTCCTTGAAAAATCACAAACTATCACAGTTCTCTCAAGAAAAATAATAATCACAATAGCTTTAAATTAAAAACTCCAACAATGCAGGTCTAGATGTTTCCCTGGAAAATTCTACCAAACAGTAAAGAAAGAAATAACACCAATTCTATAAAATATCTTCTAGAAAACAGAAGAAAGGGAATGGTTTTCAATTTATATTATGAGGCCAGCATTGCCCTGATATTACCAGGCCCCCCCCAAAAAAACACCAATATGATTACATAAATAAAATAAAACACTGCAACAAAATATTAGTAAATCTAATTAAGAAATACATGGAAAAGAAAATTGATCTATATGTTCAACATAACCCTACTCAAAACCCCAGCAGGCATCTGTGTACATACAAAAACAGATAGAGAATAACCAAACAATTTAAAGAATAAAAAATGTGGAGGTCTCCCCAGCACCTGATTCTGAGACCTTCTAAAAAATTAAGAGTAATCAAGAGAGTACATGACTGTGAAATAACAAGTACATATATCATTGTAAACATCAATTCAAGGTTCAAAGCCAATTCAATGAAGAAGAGATAATTCTTTTTATAACTAGTGCTACAACAAGTGGATATTCACATAAAATGTACTTAAATCTATAATGTGCAACTATGAGGTACCATTTCACGCCAGTCAGAATGGCTGCGATCCAAAAGTCTACAAGCAATAAATGCTGGAGAGGGTGTGGAGAAAAGGGAACTCTCTTACGCTGTTGGTGGGAATGCAAACTAGTACAGCCACTATGGAGAACAGTGTGGAGATTCCTTAAAAAACTGGAAATAGAACTGCCTTATGATCCAGCAATCCCACTGCTGGGCATACACACTGAGGAAACCAGAAGGGAAAGAGACACGTGTACCCCAATGTTCATCGCAGCACTGTTTATAATAGCCAGGATATGGAAGCAACCTAGATGCCCATCAGCAGATGGATGGATAAGAAAGCTGTGGTACATATACACAATGGAGTATTACTCAGCCATTAAAAAGAATACATTTGAATCAGTTCTAATGAGATGGATGAAACTGGAACCTATTATACAGAGTGAAGTAAGCCAGAAAGAAAAACACCAATAAGGTATACTAATACATATATATGGAATTTAGAAAGATGGTAACAATAATCCTGTGTACGAGACAGCAAAAGAGACACTGATGTATAGATCAGTCTTATGGTCTCTGTGGGAGAGGGAGAGAGTGGGGAGATTTGGGAGAATGGCATTGAAACATGTATAATATCATGTATGAAACGAGTCACCAGTCCAGGTTCGATGCACGATACTGGATGCTTGGGGCTGGTACACTGGGATGACCCAGAGGGAGGGTATGGGGAGGGAGGAGGGTTCAGGATGGGGAACACAGGTATACCTCTGGCGGATTCATTTCGATATTTGGCAAAACTAATACAATATTGTAAAGTTTAAAAATAAAATAAAAATTTTAAAAAAATCTATAATACACAGTTTGTTAAAAATTAACTCAATTAACTTACTAAAAATTAACTCAAAATGGATCATGGACTGCAGTCCATCAGGCTTCTCTGTCCATGGAGTTTTCCAGGCAAGAATACTAGAGTGGGCTGCCATTTCCTATTCCAGGGGAATCTTCCTGACCAGGGATTGAACCTGCATCTTTTGTGTCTTCTGCACGGCAGGTGGATTCTTTACCCCTAGCACCACCTGGGAAGCACAACCATAAAACTTCTGGAAAACACTGTTGTGACCTTAGGACTAGGCAGAGATAATCTTACATAAATATCAAGCATATTTATGAAAGATAAAATTTATCAAGTGGATTTCAACAACATTAAAACTTTTTGTGTTACAAAAAAACAATACAAAGAGAATGAAAAGACAAGCCACAGATGGGGAGAAATATGTGCAAATCATATATCTGACAAAGAACTTATATCTAGAGTATGTAAAATCTGCTCAAAACTCATCAAGAAAATAAGTAATTCTAGTACAAATGGGCAAAAAAAATTGGAAAAAAACACTTCACTAAAGAAGATGTTTGAGGACTTCCCTGGTGGTCCAGTGGTTAGGAACCCACCTGCTAATGCAAGGGATATGGGTTCAATCCCTGGTCCAGGAAGATCCAACATGCTGTGGGGCAACTATGCCCACGTGCCACAACTACTAAGCTTGCTCTGGAGCTCACATGCCACATCTACCGAAGCTCACGTGCCCTGGAGCCCCACTCTAGAACAGAAGTCACCACAATGAGAAACCCGCAACTGCAACTAGAGAGTAGTCTCTACTCGCTGCAACTAGAAAAAGCCCGCACGCAGCTATGAAGACCCAGAAAAATACATATGTAAATTTTTTAAAAGATACACAGATGGAAAACTGCTGATGAAAACATGCTAACATCATTAATCATTATGAGAAAGGAAACTGTTGCAGATGACAGGATACTATACATAAAAAATCCTAAGGATATCACCAGAAAACTACTAGAGCTCAACAATGAATTCAGAAAAGCTGCAGCATACAGAATTATTATACAGACCTGCTACATTTCTATACACTAGCAATGAACTATCAGAAAGAGAAATGAAGGAAGCAGTCTCATTTACTGTCACATCAAAAAGAGTAAAACATCTAGGAATAAATCTACCTAAAGATGTAAAAAGGACTTCCCTCACGGCTCAGATGGTAAAGAATCAACATAACCCTACTCAAAACCCCAGCAGGCGTCTGTGTACATAACTGACAAAAATAGATAGAGAATAACCAAGCAATTTAAAGAAAAAAAAATTGGAGGTCTCCCCAGCCCTGGGTCGAGAAGCTCCCCTGGAGAAGGGAATGGCTACCCACTTCAGTATTCTTGCTTGGAGAATTCCATGGACAGACGAGTCTAGCGGGCTATAGTCTGTGGGGCTGCAAAGAGCCGGACGAGATTGAGCGACTACCACTTTCACTAAAGAGGGAAAAGACATGTACTTGGAAAACTGTAAGAGACTAGTAAAAGTAACTGAAGATGATACAAACTGATGAAAAGACAGAACATGTTTTTGGATTGGAAGAATTAATATTGTTAAAATGACTATACTCCCAAAGGCAATCTACAGATTTAATGCAATCCCTATCACAATTCCAATGGCTTTAGTATAAAAACACAAAAGACCCCAAATAGCCAACATAATCCCTGACTTCAGACTATACTATGAAGCTACAGTAATCAAAACAGCATGGTACTGATATAAAAACCAGACACACAGATCAATGGTACAGAGTAGAGAGTCCAGAAATAAAACCTATGCACTTATGGGCAATCACTCTACAACAGAGGAGGCAAGAATATAAAACGTAGAGAAGACAGTCTCTTCAGTTACTGGTGCTTGGAAAACTAGACAGCTATATGTAAACGAATGAAATCAGAACATTCTCTAACACCATATACAAAAATAAACTCAAAATGGATTAAAAACCTAAATGTAAGACTGGAAACCATGAAACTTCTAGAGGAAAATACAGGCAGAACATTCTTTGACATAAATCATAGCAGTATTTTGGGGGAGATCTTTCTCCTAAAGCAAAGGATATAAAAGCAAAAATAAACAAATGGGACCTAACTGAACTTCAAAGTTTTTGCACAGCAAAGGAAACCACTGACAAAACAAGAAGACAACCTACTGAATGCAACAGGATATTTACGAATGATAAGATCAGTAAGGGGTTAATAGGTAGCATATATAAACAGCTCATACAACTCAACATAAATATAACAAACAACTTGATTAAAAAATGGGTAGAAGAACTGACTAGGTATTTCTCCAAAGAAGACATGCAGATGGCCAACAATGCTCATAATTGCTGCTGTGAGTGCAAAATGATATAGGTGTCCTGGAATATGGTTCAGTAGTTTCTCATTAAATTAAACATTTAGCATACGACCCAGCAATCCTACCTCTCAGGATTTGCCCTAGAGAAACGAAAACTTAGGTTCACATAAAAACTTTACAAGAATGTCTACAGCAGTTCTATTTGTAAATGCAAAAGACTGTCAACAACCTGAATGTCCTTCAACTGGTGAATGGAAGAACAAACTTGGTATATTCATATAACATAATACTACTTAACAACAAGAAACAGACCATTGAAAAACACATAACAACTCAAATGCACTATACTAAATGAAGGAAGCCAGAATCAAAAGTGTATATAAGTGCACACACAAGTACACACACTTTATTATTCCATTTATATGACACTTTGGAGAAGGCAAAACTAAAGGAACAGAGTAGACTACCAATGCTAAGGACAGGGGGCAGGTGATGAATTGATTATAAAAAAAATGGTGTGAGGGAATTTTGGGAGGCGATATAAGCATTCCACATCTTCACTGATCATATGACTCTATGCTTTTGTCTAAACTCAAAATTGCACACTAAAAATGTCAGGTGTAATACGTGCTCCAGTTAAAGCATCTATTTTACAATATAGTTAAGAATTTTACTGTATGTAACAAAAAATATTTTTAAATTGCTAATTAATATACAGATCAAACAATTTTATCTCTTGGTATGCAAAGTCCTAGTTATGAGTGTCCTCTCTGCAGGATTTCTCTACAAGTCAATGGACATCGGTATCTTATTAACTGTATGCATTTCCCGTGCTAAGAACCAGAAAAATCAGCTTCAAATGAAACATGACTACATAAAACATGACCACACACTGTCACAAAGCAAGGGACAAATCAAAATGGTATCTAAAGAACCTGTAAGTGACAGCTTTCCCTATGGCACCCCACTGGAAAATGAGATACAACTTTACCAGGCTTTAGATTTTGAACTGATGGACAACATAACAATACAAACACAAAAAGATACATGGTAATAATTAAATCTAATGAATGCTATATACTGGATCAAAACTTAGCATTTCTATCTCTAAAGCTATACTGAATTCATTTTCTAAATCATAAAATTTTCTTTAAAAATGAAATTAATGTTTCAGAATTAAGAACTTTTCATATCTTTCTGCCAAGATGTGTTTTAATATTATAATTCTACTACTCTTAAATGAACATCAGATAAAACTAAAATAAAAAAGTTGCTCTAAAATAGATAGCAGTGGGAAGTTGTCGTTTAACACAGGAAGCTCAACCTGGTGCTCCGTGACAACCTTGAGGGGTAGGACGGGGAGGGTGGGAAGGAGGTCCAAATGGGTGGGGACATAGGTATCCTTATGGCTGATTCACACTGTTGTATAGCGAAACCAACACAACATTGTAAAGCAATTATCCTCCAATCAAAAAAAGAAGAAATTAAAGCAAACAAACAAAAAAAACTGCTCTGAAAGATGTGTTGTAAGACTAGAAATTTCATTATCAGGTTGTTAGTAAAGAATCAAGGTCATGTGTAAAAGGGCAACCAAGTAAATTAATACTGACAAATAACATGATGTAAATGTCTATCCAAAATGAGTTTATTTACTTTTAATGCGCCTATTTTGTAATTTTAGAATTCTGTATTTCTTTCCACCTGTGTGAACTGTAATTTATTTTGGAAATCGGCTTAAAAGCACCCACATGCCAAATAAAAGTAGAAGATAGAGTTAATTTTGAATTAAAACCAAAAGTTATATGTCTTAACATATATATGTATCTCAAATCTACTGTTTTTCACACTCAATTTCTTTTTCTTTTTAAAGATATAAGTACAATACAAAGTTTTAAAAATAGAATCAAAAACCAAATTTATCCTAAGCACTGTGTGGTTTTTCTGAAGTAACGCAAAGATAAAATTAAGAAAGTACTAATCAATGTGTACAATGCTGAAGGACTGATTGACTTGCCTATGAATGATGTGACAAGGTGATAAGGATCCAATGAGCTTCACTTTCATTTGGTGAAAACTCAGAGTTTATAGAAGCTAGCACAATACTGACAAAGCATACAGTTCCGCTTTGAAAAAAGTTCCTTTGAGGCAATAAATGTAGGAATACCAATTACAACTTTAATTAAATAATCATCATTATCACTAATAGTCACCAATTCTTGGGTGCCTATCATGTGCTATAGGCCCTATATTAAGGGCTTTACAAATGTTTTTCATTAACTTACGACAATAATCCTTTATGATCAGAAATAATACACCTACATTAAAGATGAGAAAACTAAAATGCAAACGGATTACAAGATCTTAAAAACAAAATGTTAAATACTCTTGAAAACTTTCAACAATGATTTCTATGATTCGAGGAAAAGTTATAGCTATAAAACTAGATTTTCATGCTTACAGTTCTCTAATAAGAAAATTTCCATTGCAGAATGAGAAAAAAAATTTTAAAGCCAAGCCTTTATTAAATTGCCAGTTACATTCTTTTATTGTTCACCTCCCTAAAGAGAGGTTTCATCTTGAAAGAATGTTCTTAATGTTAGATTCAGGTTCAGAGCTATAATAGATACGGTCTTTTATCTAAACAGTCACCACTACAAAAGCTGTAATTAGCCTTAATAACCAAGTTAACCAAATTGAGTAAGTCATCCGCCAAATTTTATTAATTTAGGGTCCCACTTTGAGCATTTATCTCCTTCCCTTCCAACACACTCCTGAAACAGTTGTAGCTTTAAAAATAAAGCTCTTTGATGATTAAACACTTCATTCTGCTGTCCCTCAGAAATATAAAGCCTCTTTAAAGGACTCAACCAAAAACAGGACAGAGTACTCAGCAAAACTTAGCATTTTCAGCACCTAGCAGACAACCCAGCATCTAGAAAGTATTGCTGGTTCTTTCACAAAGGACACTTAATTATTTGCTATGAATTACAATGAAACAAATTCAATACTTTTAAATTGCCTTCCTAGCTTCAATGCCTCAAAGTATATAAAAGCAATTATCAAATCACTGGTGTGTGCATCATTCAGTTTCTGAATTATCCATGGCACATTTCAGCTCTAGTTCAGTATCTTCTCCACCACCCAGCATGCTTTTACTCTCCTTTCCACTACTCCACCTAATCTGCACTCAGTGATCTCAGCAAAAAGATGCACTGTAATCTACAAGCCAAAGTAAAGCACAGTGAGGAAAGGCAGCTCCCTTGAGATGAAGGAAAACAAAACCTTTTTTTTTTTGCACAAGGTGAATGGTTCCAAACCATTCGGTGGTCTTAAATCTGTTTACATCCTATACTGACCCAAACAGGCAAATAACAAGGACAGAAACACAGCGGCAGATGACAAATCCTCACAAAGGCCTTTTTAGTCGCTTTTGTATTTCATCAGTCACACTGTCAATGGACAAGCACATATGCTTCCAGCAAAAGAGGGTAACAAGAATTAATGAATTCTAAATGACCTGAAGGCCAGTTTTGTCTATCAAATTTTCGATGTACAACCATCATTTTGTCCCACATATCCAGTGTTTTACATTTCCAACCAGAAGAAATGTTTGATCAACAAACTTTGATCTGGAGAGGACAAGATATGGATTACCAGCCACAAGACCTTGGGCAAGACCACTCTGTCTCTCTGTGGTGGCAGTCCCTGATTAAACAACAGGGTAATAATTTCTACCTACTTGTAGAGCTATTTATACTAATATGTGCAGAAATGTTCTGAAAATGCAGAGCTCTACTCAGCACCAAAAGGTGCACTCCAGCAAACCTCAGTGTAGACGACTTTGATGTTGTGGAAATTGAGACTCAAAAGATGAAAACAGGATTGAAGGACTCCACTTGTGATTCTCTGAACACCCTTAAATATTTCTACATTTAGTAAAATAAAACAATTAAGAGCATATTAGACAAACAAGGTGCCAGTGACATTAAACATTTAGGCTAATCATAACAGGTTCTTGTGCAGAGTCACTTAGAGATCTGAGATGCTTTGGTAATTTTATCCTTGACTACATGAACAGAGGAGGCCTTTTTTAAACCGATTCCCAACGCTACAGGGTTCTATAACGTTTTCTCTGCCCGTGACAACATCATGCCAAAGGATGGGCATGGAGTGCAGTCTGGGCATTCTTCCCTCAGCCACCCTTCCCCTCCCCATCTTTCCTTAGCATCTTGGCCCATACTTGCAGCTCACCCTGCCTCCTTTACAGTGTCAGTGCTAGGGCTCCAGTCTTTTATGGGAACTCAAACGTTATCAGAACCCAGATTCTTATTTTTGGAGAGGGAAAACCTGGAAGCCAAACCAAGTGAAATTTGGTGTAAGAAGAACATGAAGGTGAGGGAAAAATACCTTAAAAGTATTAAAAATGGAGATGTACAATACTCTAGGATTGTTTCACACTATTTACTAGTAATACAGATTCAATTTTGACAAACACCCGACTTACTCCAATGCAAGGGATGAAGTTAACTGAAATAACAGAACTTTGTTTTTACACATTATTTTACTCTACACTGCTAGAGATATTTGGTATTTGGAGGATAACCAAAAGAAGCAGGGTGAAGTATCGTAAGATACAGAATCACGTTCTGGTTATCTAATACTATGTAAAAAAACTACCCTAAACTTAATGGCTTAATATAACAATGTATCATTATATCTCATGGTTCTGTAGGTCAGAAATCCTCTTACTTTTCCTGTGCCCCAACACTGCCTCTCTATGTGGACAGTGTGGGATTTCTCATAGCATGGCAGCCTCATGATAGCCAGATTTTTTTTTTTTAATTTTTATTATTATTATTATTTTTTACTTTACAATATTGTATTTGTTTCTCAGGGCTTTAGGATAGAACCTTTTAAGAGACAGTAAGTAGATACTGCCAGACACTTCAGGACTGGGCCCAGAAACTGCCCCAAACATCTAATGTCATATTCTGTTGATCAAACATCTACAAAAATGAGAAAACACAGACCCCATATCTCAATGAGAGAGTAGCAAAGCATCTGTGGCCACTGTAATCTATCACAATTACCAGGAAATAACTCTGCTAGATTACAAAATGGAAAAGTATTACCAGTGGGTATGAGAATGTTGTTAGTTACAATTATCAAATCCAAACAAACCACTCAACATAAGAAAAGAGCTGCGAATTAAGCAAAAACAAAAAAGTCACTATGCATAAAAGGTATCCCAACACACAATATTAAGTGCTGATTTGTATGTTAATTTCTATCCCTTCAAGAAAAATCCTAACAATATCATGTTACACGTGTTAAGTTTCTAAATAGAGTCTACATTTATTAATGTAAATGTATTTATTAATGTAAAACTACATTTAGTTTTACAATGTCTGTCTTTAGGGTACAAAGATCACTTCATCTAGTTCAGCTAACATATTTCTAAAAGTGAACGGCATCTTTACTGATCCACTTGCTGCTGCCATGTATTGAAAACACTTCACACGAACCCTGTGAGAACTATTTTACATACATTATCACATTTCACCCTCACAGAAAGACTCACTTTGCAAATAACTAAATGGAGGTTCAGAGACAAGTAGAAATGGAGTGCTACTATTAAAGACAGGAGCCAGGGTTTATAACTAGGGCCCACATGCCCCTAAAACTAACATTCTTAAATACTATGGTGTTTAGCCTTCTGCCCAGACACATGGTCAAAAAGCACCTCTGTAAGCGAGGCTTGCTATGTGCAATTAGCATATATGAATTCTAAGATTAATGATTTTAGTCTTTTGACAGAATCATTGATCCACTCCTAATATTTTAGCAGTATAATACAAATGGTATAATATTGTTGAAAGTTATGAGGTAGTCTTAAATGTACAACTAATAAACCCTGTACTTTATTTAACTATATTCTTACAAACTTACAACATGTTGCATATACAGAATCATACCCAATGAAAACTTACACAGGTCCATCTAAAAAGGTCTAATTAAACAAATGAAAACTCTGCATTTTTCAGGACTGACAGGCATAGCAAATAAGTAATTTCACTGCAGATTAAAACAGCAGATAAACAATCAAGAGTTCAACTTACAATTCAAGATTGATTATTCAAGTCATATCTCTGAAAATATGATGATGTACTATTCGAGGCCTCTTAGAGTGGACTCACATCAGCATTTCTAGGAGAATGCACTTGTGACTTGAGTGTGCTCTTTGCCTGCTGGTGTATTGCTGGGTGGAGCACTATGATATGTGACTGAATAAGTCAGCTGGCCATTCTCTATCTCCTGCTATTTCCCACAGACAATAAAACTTGTTTTTAAAGTTCTACTTCATGAGTTTTTGTTAATATGCAAATCAAGTTAGTAATTAATATGAAAGCTAGACATTTTCTATAAAAGACATTTTGGAATTCCAGGTATTTTCCAGAAGATATTATGCATAATGGTATTAGAGAGAACACAGGGGCAGCAGCGGTAAGAAGCAGGGGACAAAGCGGCAGGGCAATCAACACCACTTCTCTAAAGATGAGAAGAAAGGCCAGGAAGGAAGATTCCCTTCTTCCTCTGTCTCAAAGGTGGAAAATGAAGACTTTCATATGGAAAATTTAATTTCTACTTTTTAATATGTTTATTCTTATGAAATACTAGTAGACAAAGTAAGACAATCACTTTTAGTATTTCCCAGGGTTCCATAGTTATAAAACAATTCATAATATTTATCATATTTATTTTTGTTCTCAAGGCTATTACAAGAGGATAGAATTTCATGCGTGATCCAATTAACTAATTATACTTATTTAGGGGCCATGAAATGCCTAATTGCAGTCACAAATAGAAGATCACTGGCATAATTAGTTGTGCTAGCAAAACTGTAGTCACAAAATTTCTTTGGTCAGACCACACAAAAATTGTTGACCCTAATTATGGTATCGTTCTCAGTACACTTCAGGCTTAATATGTTAGTAACCCATGTTTGGAAAATAAATTTAACTGGTAAAAACATTCTCTTTACTTGAAATACAGTATGCTAGTTCCCAACTCACTAAAATACTTCTGGGGAAATTTCAAAATAAAGCCTCAGAGACATTGTAAAGAGTTTTTGAGATTACTTAGGTCAAATAGCATAAGGGCATACAACTAGTTATCATTTAACCAGGCTCTGAGAAAAGACTGAAGTAGAATAACCACTTCTTCTGTGGTCAAGAAAGAACATAAAACACAGATATTTCAAATCAGCTAACTGGTATCCTGGATAAGGTTCCTGGATAACCCGGGGCCCTCATCTAATTACAATGTAGCATTCCCATTCCCTCTGACTTGACAGCGCTCAGTTCAGTTCAGTCGCTCAGTCATGTCCGCCTCTTTGTGACCCAACAGACGGCAACACGCCAGGCTTCCCTGTCCATCACCAACTCCCAGAGTCCACCCAAACCCATGTCCTTTGAGTCGGTGATGCCATCCAACCATCTTATCCTCTGTCATTCCCTTCTCCTCTCACCTTCAATCTTTCCCAGTATCAGGGTCTTTTCATATGAGTCAGCTCTTCCCGTCAGGTGGCCAAAGTATTGGAGTTTCAGCTTCAACACTAGCCCTTCCAATGAACATTCAGGACTGATTTCCTTGAGGATGGATTGGTTGGATCTCCCTGCCATCCAAGGAACTCTCAAGAGTCTTCTCCAACACCACAGTTCAAAAGTATCAATTCTTCAGTGCTCAGCTTTCTTTATAATCCAACTCTCATATCCATACATGACTAATGGAAAAACCATAGCCTTGACTAGACAGACCTTTGTTGGCAAAGTAATGTCTCTGCTTTTTAATATGCTGTCTAGGTTGGTCCTAACTTTTCTTCCAAGGAGTAAGCGTCTTTTAATTTCATGTCTGCAGCCACCATCTGCAGTGATTCTGGAGCCCCTAAAAATAAAGTCAGCCACTGTTTCCACTGTTTCTCCATCTATTTGCTATGAAGGGATGGGACCAGATGCCATGATCATAGTTTTCTGAATGTTGAGCTTTAAGCCAATTTTTTCACTCTCCTTTTTCACTTTCATCAAGAGGCTCTTTAGTTCTTCACTTTCTGCCATAAGGGTGGAGTCATCTGCATATCTGAGGTGATTGGTATTTCTCCCGGCAATCTTGATTCCAGCTTGTGCTTCTTCCTGCCCAGTGTTTCTCATGATGTACTCTGCATATAAGTTAAATAAGCAGGGTGACAATATACAGCCTTGACGTACACCTTTTCCTATTTGGAACCAGTCTGTTGTTCCATGTCCAGTTCTAACTGTTGCTTCCTGACCTGCATATAGGTTTCTCAAGAGGCAGATCAGGTGGTCTGATATTCCCATCTCTTTCAGAATTTTCCAGTTTATTGTGATCCACACAGTCAAAGGATTCGGCATAGTCAACAAAGCAGAAGTAGATGTTTTCCTGGAATTCTCTTGCTTTTTCGATGATCCAGCAGATGTTGGCAATTTGATCTCTGCCTTTTCTAAAACCAGCTTGAACATCTGGAAGTTCATGGTACAAATACTGTTGAAGCTTGGCTTGGAGAATTTTGATCATTACTTTGCTAGCATGTGAGATGAGTGCAAGTGTACAGTAGTTGGAGCATTCTTTGGCATTGCCTTTCTTTGGCATTGGAATGAAAAATGACCTTTTCCAGTCCTGTGGGCCACTGCTGAGTTTTCCAAATTTACTGGCATATTGGGTACAGCACTTTCACAGCATCATCTTTTAGGATGTGAAAAAGCTCAATTGGAATTCCATCACCTCCACTAACTTTGTTCATAGTGATGCTTCCTAAGGCCCACTTGACTTCGCATTCCAGGACGTCTGGCTCTAGGTGAGTGATCACACCATCGTGATTATCTGGGTCGTGAAGATCTTTTTTGTACACTTCTTCTGTGTATTATGTGTCAGTGCTACTGGGCCAATATTCACAACTCGTCAAATACCATCTGACCTCAGTAGGACCTGGTTCTATAGGAAATGACCAGACCAGCTCCTCCACCACTCACCACCCTTCTCCTTTTTAAGGGAGAAAAGGAAAGCCAGAAAAAAATAGAAAGAAAAGGGCACAATGACAAATTATCTTAGTTTGATATGAAAGGGCAGTCAATAGTGAGGAGAAGGAATGTGAAGCGTGGGAACCTGCAAGAACATTTGACATGTGCTCTGCATTGGCTGCTTAACTGAACTGTCTTCATCAACAGTGGCATGGTTCGTTCAACAGCCATGCTTCCAAGTCTATACAAATCGAGTGCTGAAAATACTCTGTAGGTCTTCAGGATGCCTCTCTCCCAAGCTTCCCACTGGGCCCACTTTCTCAACATAGACAAAAGCCTTTTGGAATGAGAATGAAAGTGTTGTGTATTATCTAAACTATCTTATCTTAGGCTTCAAAAATCTGCATTATGCCATTTTACATAGAAGGAAACTGAGGTTCTATCTAAGATAAGGAACCTGTCCAGGACTACACAATTAATAAATACGAGGATCAGAATCCATACTTAAAGAGCATCTGGCTCCAAGAACCCTTTTCTTTATATTCTAGTTGTAGGCTCTAAAAATGGAAACAATCCTGATTGTAGACAGAAATCATCTCAATTTGCCCCTTTGAAAAAGCATGCCTTGTTAAATGTGGTGAAAATTTTACATTGAATTTTTATTGAACTTTTGAATATATATTACAAATTAATATGGATCATGACTTATATGAAATATATTACATCTAACCTCAAAATTTTCTGAAACACATCCTACATTATATAACCTCACTTCTGTTGTCTTACCTGGGCTCCTTTCTGTTTTTTACTTCCTCATTCTAACTAAGCTCCGACATGGCAGTGCCTACCACAGGAAACTATAAAAAGGAGGTTCACGTTGATCTGCCTGCTGTACCGGTAAGGCACTGTCTTACCAGTCCACCACATTTACCGACAAGTGCGTCCCTGAGCCACTGGTACAACAACCTTCCTTCCACTTACCGTGGAGAACCAATTTAGGACGAGATAATCAGAAGCCCTATCAAAAATAATCAATGGCTTTGATTATAGAATACTGATGATGGGTAAGCACTTCAGCACTATAGCTGTGTAAAAACCCTAAGGAAATGAATTTATGGTATTGTATTCTGTCATACTGGAACTGCAATTTTACTTATAAAAACAAGTTTTTAATACACTGACTTTTCTATAGAGTTCAGAAAGAGTCTGTGATGTGTACTGAGTTTCTGGAAGAACAGAATGTTTCATTTTTCTCTAATTCATTCTATTACCGAATTACAGTTTGATGTATTGGTCTTGACAAGTGCTTCATGCTGATTGTATTGTGCATGATAGTATAATCACTTCCCATGCATTTCCCACTGGCTGGCTGATTAATGCAATAGATTACCTGTAGCACTGATGGCAAGGGGAAATCATTGCCCTTCTATACCCTAAACTGTGTTTATATTTCAGTGTGCATGCGTGTGTGTTCCTCAGTACACAGGTGCCCGGGAAGATTCCTCTGTATATGGGCAGGAAGGCAAGAAAAACCAGAAGGGCAGGAAAGGAAACCTGAGGGCACAGTGAAGATCAATGCCTTTCAGTCACTGTTTTCAGTACATCAGAAATGCTTACCTCTTACTGCTTCCAAACAGATGCCTAGCATTACATTTAATTATTCATTTGCTTTTTATTCACAAATATTGACTGAGCACTAACTCTAGGTATATTTTTCTTCTCACTTTTACTGGGTAACAAAAAAAAGGAATCATTTTCAGTGTTCTATTACTAGACAAGAAGGAAAAACGTAGCATGAGATTATTAAATGGATGCTAATACAAGGATTTACAAGGATGGCCATGAAATTAGTTTAAATGGCCCAAAATAAAAATAGCAACTGATCTTGGACTACTAATATTAAATATAGATGGTAGTTTAATAGCTTCAAAACAAACAAAATATCTCTCAGATTATTTGGTCTATACAGGATCCTAACGTTTAGCAAAGAGCATTTTCTGTGTATGATCAACATGTATGGTTAATAGGTGGCTGGATATAGTAATCTCATCTTTAAATGTGTGCGTATTGGGAGCAGAGTAGGGAAGAAATGAAGTAAGACTTCTGTGCTCTTGGCATCATTTTGAAAGCATTCCTTGTAACAGAATTTTCTCTCAGTTTCAAGCTTATATTTGATTTAGGTGTCCTATTTACAACCCCCTCAGCCCTTGCTCTCCAAAAAGGAAGACTGCAGCTTCCTAAGCCTAAGTCATTTCAAGACTGTTTTTCATTGAAGTCTGATTCCTAATTTATGAATGATTCTCACACTCTCCTCCAGGTTTGCTGAAGCAAATTCTGAAATTTACTAAGTTATCCAAAATGGGGCTGGGGAGCACAACATGAGGACAACAAGGTCTAGCTGGTCATAGCTCTAAAACCACAGATATGTGGATTTCCATAGCAAAGGTTATCTTTGCTCACAGAGTTGAGTGAGTTAGCCACAATGTGCACAACCACTACTATCACTACTACTGGATATTCGTCTCTAGATCAGAGCCTGAGGAAATACCCTAAGATTTCAAGCAACTAAATGTCAGACGGCACCTGTACTTTAGAGTCCTATCTTTATTTCAATTTGGAATTTTTAACTTAAGCACTAAAAACAATGTTACAAAATTATCAGACAAGCTTACAGCAGCCTCACAAAAATTCACCTACTGCAAATCATTGGCCAGTCTGCCTTCCACCTAAATTATATAAGGGGAAGTTAATGGCAAACCATTCAACACCACAATAATCCAAGTCTATGCCCCAACCACTAATGTTGAACAAGCTTAAGTTGAACGATTCTATGAATACCTACAAGACCTCCTAGAACTAACACCCAAAAAAGATGTCCTTTTCATCACAGGGGACTGGAATGCAAAAGTAGGAAGTCAAGAGATATCTGGAGTAACAGGCAAGTTTGGCCTTGGAGTACAAAATGAAGCAGGGCAAAGGCTAATGAGTTTTGCCAAGAGAAAGCACTGGTCATAACAAACACCCTCCTCCAACAACACAAGAGACAGCTCAACACATGGACATCACCAGATGGTCAATACCGAGATCACACTGATTATATTCTTTGCAGCCGAAGATGAAGAAGATCTATACAGTCAGCAAAAACAAAACCAGGAGCTGACTGTGGCTCAGATCATGAACTCCTTATTGCCAAATTCAGACTTAAATTGAAGAAAGTAGGCAAATCCACTAGACCATTCAGGTATGACTTGAGTCAAATCCCTTATGATTGTACAGTGGAAGTAACAAACAGATTCAAGGGATAAGATTTGATAGAGTGTCTGAAGAACTATGGACAGAGGTTCTAACGCTGCACAGAAGGTGGTGATCAAAACCATCAAGAAGAAGAAATGCAAAAAGGCAAAATGGTTGTCTGAGGAGGCCTTACAAACAGTTGAGAAAAGAAGAGAAGCAAAAGGCAAAGGAGAAAAGGAAAGATATATTCACCTGAATGCAGAGTTCCAAAGAATAGCAAGGAGAGATAAGAAAGCCTTCCTAAGTGAACAATGCAAAGAAATCAGTTCAGTGCAGTCACTCAGTCTTGTCCGCCTCTTTGTGACCCCATGAACCACAGCACACCAGGCCTCCCTGTCCATTACCAACACCCAGAGTTCACCCAAACTCATGTCCATTGAGTCGGTGATGCCATCCAACCATCTTATCCTCTGTCGTCCCCTTCTCCTCCTGCCTTCAATCTTTCCCAGCATCAGGGTCTTTTCAAATGAGTCAGCACTTCGCAACCGGTGGCCAAAGTATTGGAGTTTCAGCTTCAACATCAGTCCTTCCGATGAACACCCAGGAGTAATCTCCTTTAGGATGGACTAGTCGGATCTCCTTGCAGTCCAAGGGACTCTCAAGTCTTCTCCAACACCATAGTTCAAAAGCATCAATTCTTTGGTGCTCAGCTTTCTTTACAGTCCAACTCTCACATCCATATATGACTACTGGAAAAACCATAGCCTTAACTAGATGGACCTCTGTTGACAAAGTAATGTCTCTGCTTTTGAATATGCCATCTAGGTTGGTCATAACTTTCCTTCCAAGGAGTAAGCATCTTTTAATCTCAAAGAAATTACTGCAAAGAAATAGAGGAAAACAATAGAATGGGAAAGACTAGGGATCTCTTCAAGAAAATTAGAGATACCAAGGGAATATTTCATGTTAAAGATGGGCACAATAAAGGACAGAAATGGTATGGACCTAACAGAAGGAGAAGATATTAAGAAGAGGTGGCAAGAGTACACAGAATTATATAAAACAGATCTTCATGACTCAGATAACCACGATGGTATAATCACTCACCTAGAACCAGAGGTACTGGAGTGTGACGTCAAGTGGGCCTCAGGAAGCATCACTACAAACAAAACCAGTGGAGGTGATGGAATTCCAGTTGAGCTATTTCAAATCCTGAAAGATGATGCTGTGAAAGTGCTGCACTCATTATGCCAGCAAATTTGGTAAACTCAACAGTGGCCTCAAGACTGCAAAAGGCCAGTTTTCATTCCAATCCCAAAGAAAGGCAATGCCAATGAATGTTCAAATTACCATACAATTGCACTCGTTTCACATGCCAGCAAGATTATGCTCAAAATCCTTCAAGCTAGGCTTCAGCAGTCCACGAACCAAGAACTTTCAGATGTACAAGCTGGATTTAGAAAAGGCAGAGGAATGAGAGATCAAATTGTCAACATTTGCTGGATCACAGAAAAAGTAAGGGAAACCCTCAAAAAATCTACTTCTGCTTCACTGACTACACTAAAGTCTTTGACTTTGTGGATCACAACAAACTGTGGAATATTCTTAATGAGATGGGAATACCAGACCACATTACTTGCCGCCTGAGAAACCTGCATGCAAGACAAGAAGCAACAGTTAGAACCAGACATAGAACAAATGACTGGTTCAAAATTGTGAAAGGAGTACGGCAAGGATGTATATTATCACCCTCCTTACTTAACTTATATGCAGAGTACCTCATGCAAAATGCCGGTCTGGATGAATCACAAGCTGGAATCAAGATTTCCGGGAGACATATCAACAACCTCAGATATGCAGATGATACCACTTTAATGGCAGAAAGTGAAGAGGAACTAAAGAGCCTCTTGATGAACTTAAAACTGTTGGCTTAAAACAGCTTAAAAAATTTCACTTAAATCTCAATATTCAAAAAATCATGGCATCTGGTCCCATCACTTCATGGCAAATAAATGGGGAAACAATGGAAACAGTGCAAGACTTTATTTTCTTGGGCTCCAAAATAAGAGGATGGTGAGTGCAACCATGAAATTAAAAGACACTCGCCTTTTGGAAGAAAACCTATGACAAACCTAGATAGCGTGTTAAAAAGCAGAGACAACATTTTGCAAGCAAAGGTCCGTCTAGTCAAAGCTATGGTTCTTTACAGGAGTCATGTACAAATGTGAGAGTTGGACCATAAAGAAGGCTGAGTTCTGAGAACTGACACTTTCCAACTATGGTGCTGAAGACTTTTGAGAGTCCCTTGGACAGCAAGGAGATCAAACCAGTCAATCCTAAAGGAACTTAACCCTGAATATTCATTGGAAGGACTGATGCTGAAGCTGAAGCTCCAATACTTTGGCCACCTGATGTGAACAGCCAAGTCACTGGAAAAGACCCTGACGCTGGCAAAGAGGGCAACAGAGGACGAGATGGCTGGGTGGCATCATTGGCTCAATGGACATGAGTTTGAGCAAATTCAGGGAGACAGTGAAGGACAGAGAAGCCTGGCGTGCTGCAGTTCATGGGGTCGCAAAGAGTCAGACATGACTTAGTGACCGAACAACAAAATTGATATAAATAAGTCATTCTTAGGTACACATCTAAAATGAGTGGCTATTTAAAAACCTATTGAAGATAATCACTAACAAGCATGTATTTTAAATCTTAGAATCCTCTGTTCTGGAGTAATCTTAGTGGAAAGGCTAGCGTATGGAGAGGTGAAAGTAACTGTATGGGGATTGAGAAGGACCTGCCTTCTCCCATCACACTCTTCTCCCTCCCATCTCACCCTGGGGGCTCTGTGAGGCAATGTCTGAAACATCTTTCTAAGGGACCACCTTTCCCTGGGTTCTCCCCAATCCCATTAGGCCATCTAAGTTTAAATGAACTATGAAAAGATTTGCAAAGCACCTTGCGAGGTGCCAGCAGACACAGAAAACAGCCTAAGTGTCGGATTCAGTCTTCCCTTGGCTTCCACTTCTTTCATTCTAGCTCCTGGCAGCATTGATTTCCCGTGAAGCCCCTGAGAATCACAGATGTCTTAATATAAGGCTCCTCAGACCTCATTAATTTTTGTATGCTGCCACTTCATGGTAAGAAATGTTGAAAGGAACTGATCCCCAGCCTGTTTCTCTTGGTTTTTACTCCCTCACTCCTCCTGTGTTCTATCGGATGGTACTCTCTAGAGATCCACATTCTAGCAAAGAGACTCCCCCAGTCAGATTTCCCTTTAGCGGCAGTTTCCTGAGGACAAACACAATACTAACTTTTAGGGAGTGACAAAACTAAGGAGAGAATTTTTCTGAAATTGTTGCTCTGACGTTCCTATTAGCCATGAATGAGAGAAAAAAATCTACTATCAATGGACTCCTGTTATAAACGGAAAGACAGCCTAAACGAATGTAACTGGAACTTATTCTTGGTCCCAACAATGCTACTAGCACACTACATGTACAACACAGAACACTAAAAGGTAAACAGAGGCAGACTTCAGTTTCTTGGGCTCCAAATTCACTGTAGACAGTGACTGCAGCCATGAAATTAAAAGATGCCTTGCCTCCTGGAAGAAAAGCTAGGACAAACACAGACAGCATATTAAAAAGCACAGATATTTTGCCAACAAAGGTCTGTCTAGTCAAAGCTATGGTTTTTCCAGTAGTCATGTACGAGAGAGCTGAACCATGAAGAAGGCTGAGTGCCAGAGAACTGATGCTTTCTAATTGTGATGCTGGAGAAGACTCTTGACAGTTCCTTGGACAGTAAGGAGATCAAACCAGTCAATCTTACAGGAAACTAACCCTGAATATTCATTGGAAGGACTACTGCTAAAGCTGAAGTTCCAATACTTTGGCCATCTGATGCGAAAAGCCAACTCACTGGAAGAGACCCCAGTGCTGGGAAAGATTAAGGGCAGGAGAAGAAGGGGGCGACAGAGGATGAGATAGTTGGGTGGCATCATCGACTCAGTGAACTTGAGTTTGAGCAAACTCTGGGAAACAGTGAAGGACAGGGGAGCCTGGTGTGCTGCAGTCCATGGGTTCACAAACAGACAAGACTGGGGACTGAACAACAAAAGCGTACTACACCTAACTCCGAATAAAAGCTCTGCAGTCTATATTTAGAAGAGTTTTACAAAAATACACAAGGGGGTGATCCCTAACAGTTGTTAAAATCATCCAACTGTACACCTAAATAATTTAGACAATGAATATCATTAATAGTCTCTAACTGGTTAAATAGAATCAAGTCATCTGTAAAGATCTCTTTTAATGCCGAGAATCTACTACTTTCTATTAGTATACACTTTTACATTTTTCTCTCTATTTGTACTCTTTCTCATACAGGGTACTGAATGGATAATTAAGCCCTAGCAGCTGCCATCAAGAGAAGGATGGTTGATAGTATTACACAGGAGCTACTTATCAGAGATTTGCCCACTGTATAGCAATATGCATTCTCTTTTTGGGTTAACTTCTGACCCAAACTAGAAATTACTCTGCCAACTTAAAGCAGAAAATAAACCCCTTTTCCTGTCCCCACAGCAGAAGAGAACCCAGAGGCCTCTGACCCGAAAACACAGAGGTCTCAGTTTTAAGGGACAGAAAGCAGGAGAACCACACAACGGAGAAAGAAACCAGGCCCCAGTAATGAGGACTCAGTAGCAGACAGACGTTCTGAGAACAGTGCTGGAGGGAAGCAAAGCCTCCTGAGCAATACAATGGACAAAGCCTCTGTATTTAGAGGGAGCTCTGAATAATGAGGGGAAAAACAGAGGCTGAGACAGGAGCACAAACCCCATTTCAGAGCAGGACAGCCCAGCCCATGGGCAGAAGGGTCTGCAGAGCCTGTGGACCACATGAGGTAAGGACAGGCCAAGACAGAGACAGTGACCTAAGGGTTTTCACCGGCTCCATAACAAGAGGGACTGGAAAAGAAGAGCAAAGGTTCCATTTATTCCATCTGCAGTAAGCAGTTTCTGTATGATTGCTGTTGTTGTTGTTCAGTCACTAAGTCATATTCAACTCCTTGCAACCCCATGGACTGCAGAACGCCAGGCCTCCCTGTCGATATGCTTATTATATACTACAGTTCTTAATCAATAGCATATATTTGGCTATTCTGCATTAATGGGTTGTTGTTTTTTTTTTTTCAGAGGTTGAACTTAGCCTCTGAGAACACAGGTGGGTAACTAGACTAGGTAAGATCTGCTAACAACTGCAAACAGGACTGTGGGGCCATGGGTGGGCAGACCAGGCCAGGCAGCTTTCAAAGTGTTTGCTGCCACCGAGGTAAGCTTCACTTTGCCCCTATTCTCCTCTAAGCAGAAAGACTGCCAGGCAGAGAGGAATATTGGTCTTTTAAAATAAGCTGAGGATGGTGTGTAGTTTAGGGTTTAAGTCTTTGAAGTCACTGACACCTAGGATCAAATTCCTGTTCTGCTGTTGTGACGTTAGGCAAGTTATCTGGTCTTCTTATAGTTCAGTTTTCTTGGCTATAAAATTGGGGCTAATAACTGTCCCTGGGTTTCCCCAGTAGCTCAGCTGGTAAAGAATCCGCCTGCAATGCAGGAGACTCTGGTTCAATTACTGAGTCAGGAAGATCTGCTAGAGAAGGGATAGGTTACCCACTCCAGTATTCTTGGGCTTCCCTGGTGGCTCAGCTGGTAAAGAACCTGCCCGCAATGCAGGAGACCTGGTTTCGATCCCTGGGTCAGGAAGATCCCTGGAGGACGGAATGGCCACCCACTCCAGTATTCTGGCCTGGAAAATTGCATGGACTGTATAGTCCATGGGGTCACAGAGAGTGACTTTCATTTCCAGTAACTGTTCCTACCTCACAGGGTTGTTTTAAGAATTAAATAAAATAATGTATGCATTATGCGCTTAGCATAGAGCCCGATAAATAAGTGCTGACATCTGTGTTGCTGGACCACAGATGGGGAGAAAAGCAAAAACTTGGATCCTGTAATGTCTACTCTCTCCTCCTCCTCCCCACCCCTTGAATTTAAGCAACAATGAAGATCAACAAGGCTGGACTGAAAATCTTCAAAGACAGCATTCTGGATAATGAGATCCTCCATTGAGTTCTCCTTGAGTTTGCTCATGTTATTCCTTTTTTCTGTAGTACTCTCATTGAAAATTAAAGTGTTAGTCGCTCAGTCGTGCCCGACTCAGCAATCCCATGTACTGTAGCCCACCAGGCTTCTCTGTCCATGGGATTGCAAGAATAATGGGAGTTGGTTGCCATGTGGGTTGCCGTGCCCTCCTCCAGGGGATCTTCCAAACCCAGGGATCAAACCTGGGTCTCCTGCATTGCAGACAGATTCTTTACCATCTGTGCCACCAGGGAAGCATTGCTTCTTTCCTATAACTCTCCTTCATGAACATCCTGTAAAACCATGCTAAGTTCAGTCTATTTATTTACTAATATGTGAATAAATTACTCTATAAAAAGTGCTCTACAGTTCATTCAAGCCTATTCTAATTTCTCATGTCTCCCGGTGGTTGCATCTCTGCTGCTGCTGCTGCTAAGTCACTTCAGTTGTGTCCAACTCTGTGTGACCCCATAGGCGGCAGCCCACCAGGCTCCACCATCCCTGGGATTCTCCAGGCAAGAACACTGGAGTGGGTTGCCATTTCCTTCTCCAATGCATGAAAGTGAAAAGTGAAAGTGAAGTCGCTCAGTCGTGTCCGACTCTTAGCAATCCCGTGGGCTGCAGCCTACCAGGCTCCTCCATCCATGGGATTTTCCAGGCAAGAGTACTGGAGTGGGGTGCCACTGCCTTCTCCGGTTGCATCTCTACTCCCTCTATACTCCCAGTACCATCATCAGCAGTAAAATCAAATACTTAATACATCTATTCTTTCTGATCAGGAAACACAAAAGACTCTGAAAAGAAGGGTTAACAGGAAGGCATCGAAATGGTGTTAAGTGGTAAAATTATATTCTCCTGTGCCCAGGAAGACAAGCTGGCAGGTGATGAGCAATCCCTGATATGTGGTTCATTAGGATTACACACTACACTTACAGCTACATGGAAGTTTCCAAGGCTGTACTGACATCTTTTTGCTGCACAGGGACTCTGGGAATTGCTGTTTTCTCCACGGCACTAGCAAAAGCATATCAACTTATATGATGGCAAGCTATACTGGAATGCTTTCCAGTTTTCAATGAGAACCCGTTACTCCTCAGCCTGTTTACTAGCCACTGCTTTCCTGGTGGCTCAGCTGATAAAGAATCCGCCTGCAATGCCGGAGACCTGGGTTCGATCCCTGGGTTGGGAAGAACCCCCAGAGAAGGGAAAGGCTACCCACTCCAGTATTCTGGCCTGGAGAATTCCATGAACTGTACAGTCCCATGGGATTGCAAAGAATCGGACACGACTCAGAGATTTTCACTTTCTTTCGATCAACTTTAAAATGTAGAAAGCCTGAGTCTGCCTTTACCATAAAAACTAAGTATGGAGCTCAAAACAGTGGGGGAATTACTAAGACTTTTGCTTCTGGAGACATAAGATAGCATAAAATTTCTCCACAATTACCTTCAAAGCTAAACCTTTAGAATCTTACTTCTGGTTCTGCACAAGGCCCTCCAGTTACTTAGAGCACTGTTTTGAATATGTGACTAAAGCATAAGTTTTCTTCTGTATTCAAGAATAATGTGGGTAGGTGCAGAAGAGGCTGATAGAAGTGACTATTTATATCTGGGATGATAGCTTGAACAGGGTTCTAGGTCCATGGAGTAGGTGCATGTGTGTATGCTAAGCTGCTTCAGTCATGTTTGACTCTTTGCGACCCTATGGACCGTAGGCCACCAGGCTTCTCTGTCCATGTGGTTCTCCAGGCAAGAATACTGGAGTGGGTTGCCATGCCCTCCTCCAAGGGATCTTCCTGACCCAGGGATCAAAGCCACATCTCTTACATCTCCTGCAATGGCAGGTGGGTTCTTTACCACTAGCTTCACCTGGGAAGCCCCATGGAGTAGGTAATATTTAGTATTTTGCAATATATGTAGTCCCAATGGTTGGGCTAAGTTCTCTACTACTCAATGTAGATTTACTCTGATTTCAAAGTCCACTGAATCTTTATACCCACTCAATCTATCCAGCACCCTACCAAGGAATATTATTATAACCACTGCTCAATAACAGTATGGGGCTTCACAGGTGGCACAGTAGTAAAGAATCTGCCTGCCAATGCAGGAGATATAAGAAATGTGGGTTTGATCCCTGGGTTGGGAAAATCCCCTGGAGTAGGAAATGGCAAGCCACTTCAGAATTCTTGCCTGGAAAATTCCATGGACAGAGAGGAGCTTGGTAGGCTATAGTCCTTGGGGTAGCAAAGAATCGGGCACAACTGAGCAACCGAGCACACACAAACACAATAAAAGTATACAAGGAAATGCAAACTAAAAAATCTAACTATGGCTATTTCTACCCACACACAGTTAGGTGTCTCTATCAAAAGCTTTGAAGAAAACTCAGAGATACCACCTTGTTCTTATGAACCACATGAGCAAACTCAGAGCAGTAAGACCCTTGTGATGGCAGCCCAGCCTCTCCCAAAGAAACAAGGCTACATGCCAGAGAGCAAAACAGATGACTCAGCCCAGAGGAAAAGTGTTTAAAATCTGGAGGAAAAGTATTACATACAACATATTATGAAAATGAAAATTTAAGGATTTTTCCCTGTGATAAAACTGTAATTAAATCTTATTTAACTGTTTCCTCTAATGACGTCCAGTTTAATTAAGTTTTAATAGACTGGCAGTCATAACCTATAGTTTTATGAAGCAAAGTAAACTTGCGGCCTAAGAAGACATTTAAGGCAAGAGACCCATCAACACAGACAAGAGGTTACAATATATTCCCTCATCCCTAAAGACCTCCACAATAATTAAGTGTGCTAAACAGTCAGCCATTAGGGCTAACAGTAGGTGTGCTCACCACCAATCCGCACTGGGCTGTTCCTTGAAAGCCAAGAGTTATTTCTGTGATCTGCTTTCCAGAAAATGTGCCTGGAGTAAAGAACACAACTGAAAAGGTATGTGTTCTATAGCTCTACCAGGCATGTGTCATGTCTATCAAACATGCAGCTCCTCCCGCTGCACTGGGCTTTCTGTCTCAAAATTTTAATATATACATGTTCTCACAGCTGATCATGATACAACACTCATCTTGAGAAGACTGTCAGATGTGTAAGAAAACATCAAGTAGAGAAAAGTAAAATATAGGAAAAACTGATTCACGGGATCTTAATAGTATGCATCTGAATCTATTTCATACTACATTATGAAAATCACAGCATAAATCAAAAAAATTAACTCAGACCAAATGAATATCATAGGCATTTATTTTAGACAAGAACTGAGCATAATCATCCCTTTGTTAGCCAGAGAATGGGGCAAAGAAATTGGGCCTATTGATACCTCAAATAAGATTGCATGCATTTATTTGAATGAAAGAAAGAACTAAATGAATAGGTTATTTTTTAA
Source organism: Bos taurus (assembly GCF_002263795.3). Lineage (NCBI taxonomy): Eukaryota > Metazoa > Chordata > Mammalia > Artiodactyla > Bovidae > Bos > Bos taurus. The sequence continues at coordinate 17,899,826 of NC_037347.1, forward strand.
AACTAACTTTGAAACATCAGCACTTGCATTTTAATAAATCACATATACTCAAAAAAACTGTAAGTCTTGGGGAGGGGGGTATCTGATCCTATGAAAGAAAAATAAAATTCTGTAATCTGGCTGACAATCTGATGCCTCTGAATCTCTCTGCCAAAAAGCAGTTACTTGGCTGAGATACTCTTACTTGTACACTTTCATCAGATTAAGGCTTTCATGCCAGGAATTTTTTTCCTCCTGGTGTATTGGCCATTGCCAGAAATGGACCCATCGAATCCACCGGTGCTAAGGAGTTAAGCATCTGAGATTTAATTTAACAGTTTCAGCTTTATTAAGCTGTCACAGAGCAGCCCTACTTTGATAACAGTAGCTGCTCCAATTATGGCTTGGTTTAGGGTTGACAAGTATAATGATTCATTCGTGGCACATGAGAAGCAATAAAAGGTTGTTTTGCATTACAGCTTTAAAAATGTGGGCACTTTTTTCATTTAATTTGTCACTTAGCTTTTGCTAAGAGGACATTTAAATTGCAGTAAAAGGCAAATGGGGCTTTTAGTTTAAATGTAATCCCCATATTTAAATGATCTGTAATGGTGCAGTGTTGGAGTGGGAACACTATTGTCTCACAGTGGGTCCTGATGGTGACATGTGACATTTGTATTCAGGTCCTGTATTATCCATGTGGCTAAAGGGCTTCCAATTTCATTTCACAGCCAGAAGCCTGCAGAAAACACCAATTAACTTGCAGATCCCATTTGCCGACAAAACTCAGCCTCTTCTCAATGTCTGGCATCTGGCAGTGCTCAGCATTTAATTCCAAAGCAGAGCCTTGAAGCAATGTGAGCCCTGTGCAGGGGCACAAAGTCAAATTCCCCCATTTTCTTAAGAAGCAAAATCCTTTTCTTTTGTAGTCCAGAAGCAACTTTTACTTAATTTTTTTGGTGAATGAATATTAAGATTTGAGAGCTACTGTTAGGCCCACGTGAGCTTCTTCACAGAACTTAGACTTCATTAAAATGGCAAGTGACCTCTGCTCACCATCACAGTATGCAGGAGAATTTATAGCAGTCTAGTAATGACTGGATGGCAGGACGGGGGCATGATTTGTGAAAAAAGAAAACACAGGCCAAGAATACGTATTCTTCATCCTGGGCTGAAATCAAAGAACTTGGATAAAGCCTGGTCCATAATTAGAAATGTAGTCCATCAGAGAGTATAATAAGAATCAGCTAGTGAAAACTTCTGCCTAATGAGAATTAATACTTTTGATTGGGAGTTGAAGTACATAATTTTCAAGGCCAACTTGCAAAAGTGAAATACAACTAATGGATTAAATGTAAACACTGAAAATCTTATTTAACTGTATCACTTGTACTTTTTTTTGGTAACCAAAATATTTAGTTGATATTTTCTAATTAGTTATTTGTAATTTTAAGCTTCTTTAAGTACCAAAGCTCTTTAAATTTTATTCATCTAATATCAATCCAATAATTTTTCCTGAAATGATTCCCTTCATTATAGTTTTTTTTTAAATGTTAATCCTTTTTACTGCCATAAACCAACTAGTCAATTCAACACTTACTGTAGAGTTACAAAACTGAGGAGTCTTTACTTACAAACCACTCAGTATTCTATAAAAATTTTTGTTTAAACCACACATTACACTTGTGTTCTCCAACTACCACACTGAGCTCCCAAACATTTCCTGCCAGGACACCAAAAGGATCTACTACAGTTACAGACTGATTTAAATTCTGATTGAGGGGAAGGCCACTAACACTACTTCCGGTGACCCAAGGAAAGTACTAAGATTAAATTATTATAAGACACTTAATAAAAAATACTTTGGGAAAAGGTCAACAAGTATCTTAACGTTGGGGAATAGCAGACACATGTTAAAAAACAAACAGGAGCTGTCATCCACAAACCAGTTCCTGAACACACATCCTATTAATGGGAAAAAGGAAACTTTGATGTCCAACTGTTTACCATCTTGCTGTATAACCTTAAAGGGTCACACTATGTCATTTTGTGGAAGTTTCCTAACCTCCTCAGACTTTAGTTTCCTTATCTGTAAGCAGTTCATCTCAAAGGTCCCTTCCAAACATTATAACTGGTATCTTCACAGACAAGTCTTTCTTGGTCGAGGCATGGGATCAATAGCATGATGTGGTCCATCAATAGCGAAGAGGAAGACAGAAGGTGAAGGTATGAAGACTTCTAGTATTCAACTTCACTGAAACTAGAAAGTGAAAGTGAAAGTGCTCAGTCATGTCTGACTCTTTGAGACTCCATGGACTATACAGTTCATGGAATTCTCCAGGCCAGAACACTGGAATGAGTAGCCTTTCCCTTCTCTAGGGAAAGTTCCCAACCCAGAGATCAAACCCAAGTCTCCCGCATTGCAGGCGGATTCTTTACCAGTTGAGCCACAAGGGAAGCCAAACCTTCTAATAAATATCCAGAACATAAAATTAAAACAGGCACTGACAAAATATTTGCCCAAAATTCCATTTGTCACATACAGATTTCTTAATAGACAACAAATTAATTATTAATTTCTCTAGCAATGAGTATTGAGTAACAAGAGTCATCTCTGCAAATTTCTCAGTAAACACAAGTAGTGCATTTCTCATTTTTTTCAACCACCTGCTGTATTTACATCTTTACCACCATGGATTTGGAAAGCAATAAAAATTATAGAGTTTGCTGTGACTTTTCCATTCTGACAATCAGTAGTTCATCTAAGTTGAGAATAATTTTTAAAAATGACGACTCAAGTTACTTTTAATAACTTTAATGTAGGTAAAAGGGGAAAATGGCCAAATTCCAGCTGAAGTGATTACAATATTAGTCTGGAAATGAATAATCAGTGCTATTGTACCGAATACCTATCTGGAAATACACATTCCCCACCCCCCCAAATACTTAAAAGCAGAGTCTGTGCTTACTTTCCTCGACATCAGACAATTCCCCCAAACGCTGCCAAGACTGATTCCTGCAAATGTTTCATTCTCCCTGTCCTAGCCAGGATACACTGGCGGCAAGTTCATGTAAGAGCAGCTCTCTCTTCTGCAATATTCTGACCATGCTTTTTCCACTTTCCATCCCAGGCTTCAGCCACACACAACTCACTGGCAATCCATCAGAAGATTCACACTTACCCAGCTCATCCCAGAGCTGCCTGTACTTGTCAGTCATTGCAGTGCCTTGTTGCCTCCAAAGTGACAGACGAGGGTCAGCCATGAACTGCTCTGTTATCAAAGTCAACATTCGGGCCCCATTTGAGTCCCTCATCTTCAACATCTCCCGCACCTAGTGGGGGGAAAAAAATACCTTCAGAAAAATGTTAAAAAATGAATAGTAATACAGAGACGGTACACCTTACTTCTCTGGAGAGGGAAGTTAGGGCGGTGGTGGTGGTGGATTCTTTTAACACCATCCTTTTTAAGCAAACAAAAGTTGTTAAAAATAAGCCTTTGTCCTCAATGGCAATTTAATCAAAGAATGACCAATAATTGTTTTAAAATTGTGTTTTTGAATCCACAAAAGAAAAAATAAATTGCCTAACTTCCTAACTCCCCCCTAAAAATGTTTCTGCCAGACTGCAAAGCAACACCAAAACAAACAAGACAAATCATTCGGTACCTTCTTAACTCCCTGACCGACTGCACTACCACCAGAGTAATGGAGTCTAAAGAAGTGTACCAAAAACTTTTTAGAGATCTTCTAAACTGATTTAATGATGTTTATAGTAATAGCATCTATCCTTCATTTTTTTAAAAACTTTATTCACATACATAAAATTCACCAATTTAAACTGTACAATTCAGTGGTTTTTAGTATATTCAAGCACAAGCTGTACAAGTCCTTCGTTTTTGAGGTAAATTAGTAATTACACTAGATTCTTTCTCACCAAGGGTTTCAACATAAAGAGCAACACATACTTCTATTCATTCAGATGGGACTGTTTTTGCAATGGTAAGAGGAAATGTTCAGGGCTGTGTAAGTTCAAGAACTTTTTTGCTCCAAATAAGCAATCCTTATAGCAGAATCATAAGTGACTTCATAAATTAACTCTGCTTCTCTGTTTTGGAACATCAAGCTCTGTCCATTATTCTTCTGTTAATAGTTCCCAGATAAATGAGAAAGCAAAGAAGGAAATATAAGGCTAAGTTGCTCTACAGGAAATCCTAATGAATCCATCCATTCCTAAAGCGTGAAATGTTATATGTTCAACAAGAGCAATCTAAGCTGAACGTCAGTTCTCTGAATAGGAAATTAGTAGACCAAGGTCATAAGTAGTAGTTGAGAGGGGAAGAGTCCTTTTATTCAAAATTCTTTCTATGTGAAAGCCAAATGGAGGAGGAAATAGTAGATCTTTAATAAAGCAGCCTAAAGCTCTAGGTCAATATATTCTGCCTCAGGCCTGTACCCTGAGAAGTAATGGAACCACCTCTCCACAGGCTTCAGAATTTGAGTCTTATAGAGAACTCAAATGCACTTCTACACTGAATCACAAGAGTGTGCTTCCAGGAGGGCTGTTTCAATAATCTTAAGAAGTACTAAAAAACAGAAAGAAATGGAGTTGCTATTTGTTGGACATCTCACTAAAGAGTTTTACATTTATACTTCTCCTTTCAATCTTCACAACATCCATAATAAGTAGGGCAGATTATAACACTGATTTTACAAATTATAAAGCCATGCCTCAGAAGTGAAGTAACTTGTCCAAAGGACAAGAGGAACAACTGGAATCAGAATCCAGATCTGTCTTAACTCTGGAAATTATGCCATTTTTAAAATTAGATGTTGCTGTTACTTCATGTAACATATATAATGTGTACACCATATATACATAGATAAAAATAGCAATTGCAGGCCCATCTAATTCCTCTTTTACATTGCTTCCACTAGGCCGCAGTGTACTTTCTACTGATAGGAGAATCTAAGAAATACTTACTGTGTGTCTAAATACACCAAACCTTTAATATTACCTTTTCACGTTATAGATTTAATTTAGTATTTATTTCCCTGATGAATTTCTAACCTACTACTCAGTTAGCAACAGCAATGAAAATAAATGCTTTACTACTAAGCATATAAACCCAGAACTATTAACCAACACTCAAGTACATCTATATAGCCTAAAGGTAATTAATTTCAGACTGTTGACTCTGACGCATTATAAGAGTTTGAAGTGCTATGAATTACCAAAGATTCATTAATTCATGTGAAATAATTTTAGAGTTAGACGTATTCTTGAAAGTGAAAAATGAAAGTCGCTCAGTCGTGTCTGACTCTTTGCCATCCTGTGGACTGTAGCCCACCAGCCTCCTCTGTCCATGGGATTCTCCAGGCAAGAGTACTGGAGTGAATAGCCACTTCCTTCTCTAGGGGATCTTCCTGACCCAGGAATTAAACTGGGTCTCTTGAATTGCAGGCAGATTCTTTACTGTTTGAGCCACTACTATAATTCTTGAAAAACTGGCAATCTATATATGGTATATGAGATAAAAGTTTTTTTAAAGGCTGCACTGCATGGCATGTGGGATCTTAGCTTCCTGACCAGGGATGGAACCTGTGCTCATCAAAGTGGGAGCTCGGAGTCTTAACCACTGGACTGCCAGGAAAATCCCGGGCTAAATCTTTATTCAAAGGGTTTTCATTAATCACATACACTAGTTTTTGGCCATAAGCAGTAACAGTTTACTTTAATTCTTCTGATAAATGGCAATCCACTCCAGTATTCTTGCCTACGAAATCCTATTGGACAGAGGAGCCTGGTGGGCTATAGTCCATGGAATTGCAAAGAGTCAGACATGACTGAGTGACTAAACTTACCCACAAAAGGTTTTAATTACTATGAATATGAGAGAAATTGTTTAACAAAAGTATCAATGAACATAGTTATCTGTTCCTTTAAAACCAATCTGAATTCATTATCTATAATGATGGCTGCACCCCCAATGAAAAGACATTGCCTTAACATTATTTAAAAAGCATTTTATCCAGTATTTAGAAATGTGTTCATGGTACTAAAGTTCTGTGTAAAGCAACAGACACAGCTTCTGTTCACAATGAACTTATACTGAAGATAACTTTGTCTCTTAGGTGATCAAATGTTTGTGATGAAAATTAACATTTACCAACACCCAACGACTGTTAAGACACAATTATCATATAACATCATAATCACAACAACTAGAAGGGATATGCTATTATTTACCTAAATTTATACATGAGGAAACTGACTTAAATAACTTGCAAAGATATACACACTCAAGATTTTAGAACTGAGATTTAAACCCAGGTTTCTATTTCTCCAAAGTTAACGTTCTTGAAACTAATTTTAAAATATTAACATTAAACTAATTATACAAAGCATATCTTAAGGACTATATTCAAATTTATGCTCTATTTGGGAAAATTAACCAGAAAAGTTTTTTAAAAACTGAAAAAAATGGCATTTCAATTAATATCAAGCTATTTTTAGTATTGAACAGTTTTTCAAAATTGTATAAGAACTAAAAAAAGACAAAAATGGCCCATATCTTACCTAAAGACATCTAAGTAAATTAATGCTTACATTACAACACAGAAGTCTCTAATGGTTGATTATAACTTTATTTTTTTTCCCTTGGGCCATGCCACTCAGCTGACAGGATCTTAGTCACCCATGACCAGGGACTGAACTGGAGCCCCAGCAATAAACATGTGGAGTCCTAACCACTGGACTGCCAGGTAATTCCCATTAAAAAAAAAAAAAAAAAAATTTACAAAGAAGCCTTTATCTTTTTCTATACATGGTTGTATATACTTTCTATAAATGTATATATTTAGAATGTTTCTTTAAAAATAAAAAGTCATACCTTTGCAAAGAGCAAATTAAGCTGCTTCCCTGATCCGTGGTACCCGCCCTGGGAAAGGAACAGTTTAACCTGTTCTTGAACCTGCTCTTCATCTAAGTGCCAGCAGTTTTCATCATCTATACTAGCACCTGCTGTTGGATCAGGAGCACCTAGAAATAGAAAGAAAAAATAACACATATGCTAGATAAAAACTCTGTGCTAACAGGACTCTGACAATAAACTTGAAAAGAATTAAGATTCTATACTTTTTGCCTAAATACTTTTTAATCCAATCTCAATATACATACATATGTATGACCGAAAATAAGTGTGAAATTATTCTTTTATATGCAGAACTTTGCTGCTCTGTGCTAAGCTGAAAGGTAATGACTTAAGAGCTGAGACGTTTCCTTTTTTTAACATCAGAGACTGTACATGAGGAGATGAATTTACAGGTTCTCTAAAAAACAAAAAAATTCACAAAAAAGTCTCATTGTGAATATACTGTGTTTATAAAACTCTGCTGTGTAGACTTATTAGTAAAATGTTTTTCAAAGACACTAGAAAAATATGAAACCAAGTAAACTCAGCAGAGTATTTCTCTTTACTACGTTAATTCAAGAAGCTTTCACCATTATTTGCTGCTGTATAAACTGCATGCTGACATAAGTCTTTAGTTGCAGAAAACCAAAGATTAAAAAGGGAAATCAAGCCACTTGGGAACAGGCACTGCAGCTGTTGTACTAAACCAGGTTATAGTATCACCTTGCCAAACTGCGTAAATATTTTATTGCTGAAGTAAACACAAAAGATAACATCTATGTAACAGTCTGCAGACTACCTTAGAAATTAAAATTACCCGGATATTTAGGCAAGTGAAAACTGTTTTGTATTTATTAATAAAATAAAATGGTATTAAAGGCCTAAGATTCATTAAGTAATACAAAAACAAATCTAAAACCTCTCATTAACAGTGTTTCATCTGCTTATTAAGTCCTAAAAAAAATCTGTAGATATGGTTCCACACTTTTCTTTTAATAATCTTACACAGACTCATTTGGCCAAGGAAATAATCACTAACATGTGCTTGGGACCAGGTTCCATTAGTCTCTAGGAGCATGAATTGGTCTGTGAACCTCCCTGAAAAAGTGTGCATTCATTCATTCAGAAAACATATTTACTGAGAGCCCTCTGCTAGACTCAGAGATGGAATGGGGTACAAAATAGAATTCCTGTCCTCACAGAATGTATTATCTAGTTCAATGGCTTTCAAACTTTTTTGACTAAGAGCCACAATAAGAAACATAATTAATACCATACCCAATACACCTGTGTATCTGGACACTTATATGAACACATCTATTTATTAATCTGAAGCAAAAGTATGATCAAAAAATATCCTTTCTGTAAAAGTGAGAAAGTCTGATATTTTCTGTACTATTTCACTTTTTAAAGGCTCATCATAATTTTTAAGAACTGATTTCATAATGAATAATGGGTTGCAATCTACTATTATTGAAACACTGCTTTAAGTGTGTGAAACAAATACCAATGTAATCACCCATACAAATATATAAGAATAAATGAACTGTTCACAGAAAAGCACAAAGAGCCAGGAGACTGTATCAGAGAGCTCTGACCTGGCCTTGGATTGGCAGAATAAGCATATGGAGCTGAGATCTGCCTTAAGTAGATTAGAAGATAACTGAAGGCAGGAAAAGGAAGCACTGAATCTACATGTGAGACTAAGAGCTTAGGCAGAGGTCTCAAGCAGAAAGGAACATGGTATGTAGATGAAACAAAAGATACTGTCCACACAACTCAACAGTAGAGGATGAGGGCAAAGAGCAACACAAGACAACTCAAGAACAGAAGAAGGGCCAGAGAGCACTGACAAGGGAGGAACTTGTTTTTTCTCCCTAAAAGTAACAAATGGTAATTCACAACAAGGTCATGCAAAGTAGAAAAGAACACTCTAGAAAGTAAAAAATGTTCTGCTCTGATACACATCAATTTCAACAGTCCTACGGAGTCCCTTGGACTGCAAGGAGATCCAACCAGTCCATCCTGAAGGAGATCAGTCCTGGGATTTCTCTGGAAGGAATGATGCTAAAGATGAAACTCCAGTACTTTGGCCACCTCATGCAAAGAGTTGACTCATTGGAAAAGATTCTGATGCTGGGAGGAATTGGGGGCAAGAGCAGAAGGGGACGACAGAGGACGAGATGGCTGGATGGCATCACTGACTCGATGGACGTGAGTCTCAGTGAACTCCAGGAGTTGGTGATGGACAGGGAGGCCTGGCGTGCTGTGATTCATGGGGTCGCAAAGAGTCGGACACGACTGAGCGACTAATCTGATCTGACCATGGAGTATTAAGCAGCCATAAAAATGAATGTAAAGATTCTTTATGTACTGCAATGGAAAGATATACCTGAGATATGGGTGATCAGGGAACTGAGAGAGAGATGGTTTTCTGGATTATACAACTAGATAAAACACTGGACAACTCACTCCCTGATACACAGACCACCAGAGCAGGATCAGGTTTCGGGGAGGGGCAGTGTTTGCATCATGAATACGGAATTTATTATTATTATTTTTAGTATTTTGGCCATACCTCTCAGTATGCAGGATCTTAGTTCCCCGACCAGGTATAGAACTTACACCCCCTGCAGTAGAAGCTCTGAGTCTTAACCACCGGACCGCCAGGGAAAATCCATGAGTTCAGTTTTAGATGTGGTGAATTTGAAGTACCTCTGAGATACTCAGCCAAGAAGAGGGGAAAGGATTTAAAGTACAGAGCTAGATATACTATGGGATGCGGTACAGGGTAAAAAATTGTCTAGGATGGAACCATAGGGAAGGCCAACATTTAAAGGCTGGGCAAGAGCCACTATCAGCCAATCAAGTAGGGAGGGATGGGAGGAAAATAAGGAGGGAGAAAGATATAAATACATTCCACTCCTACCAAGGAAGGAAATCCTATCAAAAGCAAACTACTGCTCAAGTATCCTCATATGAATTAGATTTCATTTTCTTCTTACAATGTCCCCTGGAGGTGAGTATAGCTCATGATCCCCTTTCTATAGAAGGAGAAACACAGGTTCAGAGTGATTATGACCTGTCTGTCCACAGCACACACTGCCAAATGCAGTCTCCCAGTTCTCTCCCCTGCTGAAGAATATATTCCAGAACCTCGGAGCTCAAGTTGAACCCTGAAAGCATCAAGGCAGCAGTTGTCAACCATAAATCAAAAAAAAATTTAAGGAAGAATACCGGGATCTGTTATCATGTTTCTTCTTTACAGGAAAATTTAAGAATACACAATATTGTGAAGAGCTAATTAACTACTGGGGTTATATCTGTATCCCATTGGGATACACAACCCGTAATCCAGCTCACTTCTTTGATTCTAGAGTAAGATGACACAGACACACACCTGCACAAAGAGAGGCCTCTGTTTCCTCAGCCCTCATCTTCTATTATGTAGGAATAAAAAATTAAGTAATAAAAATTAGAAATTTTCCGTGACTATGCAGAAAACAATTCAGTCATAAGAATGCACACAAAGGTAATTAGTTGATAAATAAAACATAAATTTACTCTAAACACAACTCAACATTTTAGGAAAAAAGACACGTACACTTTACATTATATACCAGGAAATTCATGTTTACAACAACCCTCCCAAAAGAGGAAATTTATTTATTAAACTTTAATGCTAAAGTCTAAATGCTTAAATCCTAACATGTCATGATTATATGCATTAAAGTATTGCCTAAGCCTTGCATAAAATGTAGATGTGCAAGATTTATTTCTACTCGCTAATGGCTGTCTATAATCAAAGACAAACCTCTCAGAATTTAGCTTTGAGAAAGGCAGGCAAAGAGAAACATAATTCAAGCTTTTATACATTTGCTATTAGATATAACCCACATTGGGCAGGAACCAGAATCTAGGTATATAAATTAAATGGTCCTTTAAAGTGTTTTAAAACTATCATATTTTTTACCCTTATTTATATTTATAATTACAAACTCTGTAACTTTTACAACTGTGTAATTAATCTTTGTGAGCATTTTATGACTAAAGCTTAATTTTACAAAGTTTCAAGCCTTCAGGGAAAGTGAAATTATCTGTTGAACACAGTGCAACGGTTTTATTGGCTTTTGCTCCCAGCCAGAGTGTATGAATTTGATTCACTCTCCTACCTTGGTTACATAATGCCATTGGAGGAGAGCAAAGGAGAGTTCATGAACGTGCAGGACTACTGTCCATCTCTGGCCTTCCCTGTCTGCTACTTGATTTGGTTCTGTTTTAGCTTTGATTTACTCCAGTATCAAAACTCTTACCCCAGCAGTTCTCAAGATCAGGAATGTATCAAGACTCCTGAGGCACACTGTGAAAAGTAGATGCTTAGGCACCACTTCAGACCTACTGAACCAGAATCCTTGCCACAGATAACAAGGCAGGGGCCGTGGAGATGGGAAGTACAGCTGGGAAACACAATTCTGTATTTGGAGGGAATCTCAAACATGGTGGCATATTCTGGATCTTCGGATTGAAAAGTATTCAGGGTCCAGTGTACTCACTAAAGTACACTAAATTTAAGACCTACTGACTAAGGTATCTGTCTCTTATCACAAAAACAGTCATTTCCAAGCACTGGACACTACCAAATCACACTGCAAATTTTAAACTGAGATATTAAGACATATTCAATAACTGGTTTATGCTATGTTTGGTATGTGGAATTATTCACAGCTTTGTATTCTAATGGAGAATTTAATTATTTCTCTTTTCTTAAAACTGCTGGAAAACAAATTCAAACAAAAAATGAAAGGCTTTATTTAGTTTACATCTTCATCTTAACTGTGACCTAACTGCCTCAATACCATGGTTGTCCAAATAAAGCTTTAAGCATTTATATTTAAGTAGCAGTGCTCTTTTTTGTTGTTGTTAAAATTAAATTGTCAAATTCAGTCTACAGAGGAAGAATGCAGGAAGCAGATGTTTACACTGCAGAGGTGATTAATTCAGCCTCTTTTGCAGGACCTATAAAGGAATGCCATCTCCTACAGTTTTAGTGCCTGCTATTAAAGATATGAAACATTAAGTCTGTGGCTTACAAAGACACTGGTACACCTGTCTTACAAGCTGAAGGCAAAAGTCCTGATATCAAACATTGGCACTGAGAGAGAAAAGGCAATGCAGCAAACTTCAGTGACACAGGTTCAGAAAAAAAAAAAAAAAATCTTTCTTTAGCAAGGATAAGAACTAGAAGACCACTGAAAAATAATGTAATAATGTGTACTGAATAAATACACACTTGAGAAAAGCTTTAAATTTTATTCTGACTGAAATCCTCATTTCAAGGCAGTTAACTAATGTCTTCATTTCCAAATACAATTTTGTGGTGGCTGAAACAGCCAGATCCTTCATCACCTGTTCTCAGTGGTCAGTCCATGTAATTCTACTGCCATGATGCAGTGTGGTGTCCTCTCTAAGAGCTGTTAGAGGACAATCTGTTTAGCCTGGAAGCTAATGACAAAGGGAGTCCTGGCATGCGCCAGCCTCTGCTCCCTCAACAAGCCACCTTCCCTTTAGCTAAATGCCAAAGAAATAAATAAGTAGCACTGTAATCAGGATATAGCTCAGGGAACTCAAATAGGCCTGTCAAGGTTTATAGCTCCTCTACTCTTTTCCTCTCACCTGACTTTATTACTCATCTCTTGTTATCTTTTAATTTACTTCAGAAGTTTCAGTGATATACTTATTCATGTACAGAAATAATCATGTATTTTATATGGATAAAGAGCAATAAAACACTTGTACATTCACTAATGCTCATTAAAAAATGAAGAATATAAGCATAGAGTGCTTAAGAGTTAGGTCATTTTCCATAATCTAACTAACAGATATATTAATATATTAGCAATTACTTGGTACACAAATAATTAAATGCAAAGTTCTCAGAAAGTCTCATTTTTACGTAACCTGACTCTTCTGATTTATTAAAAGAGATCTACTATGATTGCAAGGTTCAAGAATGATTTGCTCAGATTATTTTCAAAGATTTTTTTAAAAAACTTCACAATTATTTTCCTCAACGATACCACCGCCAGCTGAAGACTCAGGTCAACTGCCGCATCACAATGATGGATAATCGCAACTTAACTTTACTCCTTTATACCTCTCCTGACCTTATGAAATAGGCACTCTTTACAGACAATGTTTTACACGTAAGAAAACTAAGCCCTGAGGAGATTTAGTTCCTTCCCTCCACTAAAAGTGCTGGAAAGCAAGGGACTAGAATTCTTACGCAGGCTGTCGAACTTCTAAGCTCTTCAACACCCTGAGTACTCTTACAGCGCGAGGGGTGAAAAGCCTACAGTGAGGGACACGGGGACAAAAGCTCACAGAGCCAACATGGAGACTTGTTCTTGTCAGTCGCCAAGTGCTGTTGGACAACTTGCGACCCATGGACTACAGCACACCAGGCTTCCCTGTCCTTCACCATCTGCCGGAGGTGTCTCAAACTCATATCCACTGAGTTGGCAATGCCAGCCAACCAGCTCATCCTCTGTTGTTCCCTTCTCCTCCATTCAGGAGAGGGATGGTGAGCAAACTGATCACAGCTGGTAACAAGCCACTGACAATTATGAGAGTCGGGTAGTGTCAGAGATGACTGTAGGGTATGAGAGAAGGCACGACTTGGAGGTAAAAACAGAAAGGATAAAGGATATCGAGCTAAAAGTAACTTGGCTGCTTCTGTACTACCGTATCATGTATACCTGCTGGGTCAGAGACGTGATGCCTCCCAAAAGATTACTTCTCTTCTGCTAAAACGAGATGTTTTTCCATATGAAGATGATCATGTGTGCATGACTGTATATTTCAACAACTTTTTAGAAGAAATTTAAATCATATTATGAAAACACCAAGTTCTAATTAAAACTTAATGGTAAAACTGGTCATTTTTGAAGGGAGATTTGGCAGTAATTACAAAACTTAAAATGCCCATACCAATTGTTCTGGCATTTCTACTATTAACAAAGAATCTATTACTCAAAAGCACTTGCACAAATTCACACATACAAAAAGAATGGTCACAGTAGAATTGCACATAGAAAAAAATGAAAACAATTTTGAAATCATTTGGTATGTTAATGATTAAACAGACCCATAATATGTAATACTACACAGCACTTAACACAGTAACAGACCTTTTTGTACTAGTAAGATAAAGTATTCATGATGTATGGAAAAATAAAAAAAAAGAAACTACAAAAAAACTTTTAAAACTGTTTTTAAAAAACTACATACTTGTGTGTGCACCAAAAAACGGCCTCAAACACTATAAACCACACTATCAGCAGCGGCTGCCTTGGGGGAATAAGGGAGTTACTGGAGACCAAGAGAGCCAACGAGTACTTGGCTTTTTATCTTCATTTACTTCTATACGTTTTTCCACATGTATTCTTTTTTTTTTTTTTTACTTTTACGTTTCACATTACTGCACTTTGCGATAGCACATTTAAAGCAACTTTAATTCTCTCCTATAGATTTGCTAATTAAATTGACCACCACTAGTAGGTCATACCTTTGTTTCACCAACTGTCAATGCCAGAACATTCTACAATAGAAAGGATAATGCTTGTAATAACCAAATTATCTCCCTGGGATAACTGAAAAACTGGTTGCTAACGCAAGCCCAATTACATGAATATGACCATCCACAGGGAAACAAAATGAAGAGAGATGTGACATGAAGCCTCCGTCAAACGACTCCAACTGTCTGTCACTCATATTTGGAACATATGTACAAGAATACATCTCCAAATTCTAAGAAAATGGAATTTAAAAATGATATGGTTACTTTTTTTAAAGTATCATTGATTTACAACATTAGTTTTAGGGTTTCAGTATTTTTATAGACAACACTCCATCAAAAGTAACTACATGATAATGGTTATAATTCCCTATACTATACAATATATCCTTGTTGTTTATCTATTTTTTATTTTTAGGTTATGCATTTTGGTTTTTTTAATTAATTTTAATTGGAGGCTAATTACTTTACAATATTGTATTGGTTTTGTCATACATCAACAGGAATCCGCCACAGGTGTACACGTGTTTTTTTTAATATACAGTGCTTTGTATCTCTTAATCTCATAACCCTAATTTGACCCTCCTCCCTCTCCTCTCCTCTCTGGTAACACTTAATTTGTTTTCTATATCTTTAAGTCTCCTTCTACTTTGCTGTATACATTTGTTATTATTATATTTTAGATTCCACATATCATTGATATCATAGAGCATTTGTCTTTCCCTGTCTTGAATTATTTCGCTAAGCATAATGGCCTCTAGGTCCATCCTTGTTCCTACAAATGGCAAGCTTTCATTATTTTCCTATGACAGAGTAGTATTCCACTTGTATTCATACATCCCTTCTTCTTTATCCAATTATCTACTGATGGACACTTTAAAGTGAAAGTGAAAGTCGCTCAGTTGTGTCTGACTCTTTGCAATCCCACGGACTATGTAGTCTATGGAATTCTCCAAGCCAGAATACTGACGTGGGTAGCCATTCCCCTCCAGGGGATCTTTCCAACCCAGGGTTCGAACCTAGGTCTTCTGCATTGCAGGAGGATTCTTTAGCAGCTGAGCCACCAGGGAAGCTGGGTTGTTTCCAAATCTCAGCTATTCTAAATAAACAGTGCTGCTATGAGCACTGGGGTGCATGTACCTTCTCCAATTACTCTCTATTTTTTTTGCTGCATATATATCCAGGAGTGACTCCATTGTTAAATCTATTTGTAGTTTTTCATTTTTTTTTTAGGAACCTCTGTACTGTTTGTAATGTAATGCCTCTAATATAAGTGGCTGCACCAATTTACATTCCCACCAACAGAGTGTAAGTGTTCCCTTTTCTGCACATCCTCTCCAACATTTGTTATTTGTAAACTTTTTAAAAAAATTATTTATTTACTTATGGCTGTACTGGGTCTTTGTTGCTGCACAGGCTTTTCTCTAGCTGCAGTGAGCAGGGGCTACTCTCTAGTTGCGATGTGCAGACTTTTCACTGTGGTGGCTTCTTTTGTTGCAGAGCAGACTCTAGGGCTTGGGCTTCAGTACTTGTGGCATGTAGGCTCAGGAGTTGTGGCTCTTGAGCTCTAGAGCAGTCTCAGCAGTTGTGGCCACAGGCTTAGCTGCTCCACAGCATGTGGGATCTCCCCAGATCAAGGATCGAACCCATATCTCCTGCACTGGCAGGCAAACTCCTAACCACTAAGCTACCAGGGACCTGTTATTTGCAGACTTTTTGATGATGGCCACCCTGATAGGTATGAGGTAATATCTTACTGCTATTTTAATTTGCATTTCTCTAACAATTAGTGGTGTTGATTATCTTTTCATGTGTCTGTTAGCCATCTATATTTCTCTTTTGGAAAAATGTCTATTCAGGTCTTCATCCATTTTTTTGAATGGGTTATTTTTTTTTTGATATTGAGTTATATGAACTATTTGTATATTTTAGATATTAATCCCATGTCAGTTATATCATTTGCAGGTATTTTCTCCCATTCTATAGGCTTATTGTTTTGCCAATGGTTTCCTTTACTGTGTAAAAGCTTTAAAGTTTAATTAGGTTCTATTTATTTTTGCTTTTTTTTTTTGCCTTGGGAGACAGATACAAAAAAATATTGCTACAATGTACATCATAAGTGTTCTGCCTATGTTCTCTTCTAGAAGTTTTATGGTTTCAGGTCTTACATTTAAGTCATTAATCCATTTTGATTTTTTTTTTAATGTTGGAAGAAAATGTTCTAATCTCTGTTTCACATGTAGCTGTGCAGCTTTGCAAGAACCACATGTTGAAGAGACTGCCTTCTCTTCATTGTATATTCTTGTTGTAGATTAATTGACCACAGGTGTGTGAATTTACTTCTGGGCTCTTTATTCTGTTCATTAATCTCTGTGTCTGGTTTCTGTACCAGTACCGTGCTGTTTTGATTACTGTAGCTTTGTAGCATAGTTTGATGAGTGGGAGGGTGACAGCTCCAACTTCGTTCTTTTCTCTCAAGATTGCTTTGGTAATTCTCTGTCTTTTGTGGTTGCGTATCAATTTTACGCTAAAGCCTCTGACTGTGTGGATCATAACAAACAGTGGAAAATTCTTAAAGAGAAGGGAATATCAGAATATCTTACCTTTCTCCTGAGAAATCTGTATGTGGGTCAAGAAGCAACAGCAGGAATCTTATATTGAACAAGTGACTGGTTCAAAATTGAAAAAGAAGTACAACAAGGCTGTTTACTGTCACCTTGTTTATTTAACTTATATGCAGAACACATCATGTGAAATGTCAGGCTGGATAAGTTACAGGCTAGAATCAAGACTGCCAGGAGAAATATCAACCACCTTAGATATGTAGATGATACCACTTTAATGGCAGAAAGTAAAGAGGAACTGAAGAGCCTCTTGATGCAGGTGATAGAGGAAAGTGAAAAAGCTGGCCTAAAACTCAATATTAAAAAAACTAAGATCATGGCATCCAGTCCCATCACTTCTTGGTAAACAGAAGGGGCAAAGCTGGAAGCAGTAACAGATTTCCTCTTCTTGGGCTCTAAGATTACTGTGGATGGTGACTGCAGCCATGAAAGTAGAAGAAAACTGCTTCTTGGCAGGAAAGCTACAACAAACCTAGACAGTGTATTAAAAAGCAAAGACATCACTTTGCCAACAAAGGTCCATATAGTCAAGACCATGGTCTTTCTAATAGTCATGTACGGATGTGAGGGTTGGACCATAAAGAAGGCAGAGCACCAAAGCATTCATGCTTCTGAACTGTGGTGCTGGAGAAGACTCTTGAGGGTCCCTTGGACAGCAAGGAGATCAAACCAGTCAATCCTAAAGGAAATCAGTCCTGAATATTCACTGGAAGGACTGATGCTGAAGTTGAAGCTCCAACACTTTGGCCACCTGATGTGAAGAGCCAACTCACTGGAAAAGATCCTGAAGCTGGGAAGGATTGAAGGCAGAAGAGGGCAACAGAGGATGGAATGATTGGAAGGCAGCATTAATTCAATAGACATAAACTTAAGCAAATTCCAGGACATGGTGAGGGACATGGAAGCCCCGCATACTGCAATCCATGGAGTTACACAGAGTCGGACATAACTTGGCAACTCAACAACAACAACAATGAATTTTAGGATTTTCTGTCCTAATTTTGTGGAAAATATCATTGTTATTTGATAGGGCTTATATCAAATCTGTAGGCTGTTTGGGGTAGTATATCCATTTTAACAATATTAATCACTCCAATTCAAGAGCATGAATATCTTTTCATTTCTGTGTATCATCTTCATTTTCCTTCATCAATGTTTTATTGTTTTCAGAGTACAGGCCTTTCACCTACTCAGTTAAATTTATTCCTATGTATTTTATTCTTTTCCATTTAATTTTTAATGACATTATTATTTTTAACTTTCTTTTTCTGATATTTCATTATTAGTGTACAGAAATGTAACGGATTTCTGTATATTAACCTGCAGCCTGCAACTTTGCTGAATTCATTTATTAGCTTTTGGGTGGAAATTTTAGGGTTTTCTATGTGAATAGTAACAATTTAACTTCTCTTTCAATTTGAATGGCTTTTACTTCTTTTTTCTGTCCGATTGCTGTGCTGAGATCTTCCAATGCTACGTTAAATAGAAGTGGTGGGAGTGGAAATCCTTGTCTTATTCCTGAATTTGGAGGAAAGGCTTTAGCTTTTCACCACCGAGTATGATTTTTAACTATGCATGGGTGTGTCATAAATGACCTTTATTACATAATAAAGGACACTGTTACGTAATTTTGAGTGTCCATTACTTCTTAAATACTGTCCTTAGGGAAGCTGCCAAAAGATACAGGTCATAGTTCTCGCCCTGATGGAGCTTACAATCAAGTAAAAATAAGCTACACAACAAACATGGGATGGCTGAATAGATTCGGTTGTTTGGTGATATCTGGGAGAGACTGAATGGATTGATATATATAACGGCTGGGACATGGAAGTATTTGAAGGCTAAATTTAGCAAGACAGGCAGGCATGAATGGAATTTATACTGCTAGTTTTATACAAAACCATGCTGAAACAAAACTAAATGTCTGATGGAAGAACAACACACAAATGCACACTAGGGTAGAAGAGGTACATTGGTCCTTCTGTGTGTGTCTGTATAAAAATACTACCACCAGTCACAGAATTAGGGGTGGAAAAGATCTTACATGTCATATGTCAACCCTTACCTGACATGTAAATAGAACTGACTCAAACAACTGAATTTGAATTGCACAGGTCCACTTGCAGAGGATTTTTTTTCAACAGTATTAATAAATATTAAATACTACACAATCCCCAGTTGAATCCACAGACACAGAACTGCAGATACAGAAGAACTGTGGATACGAGGAACCACGAGTGCAGAGGAACTGCAGGCACCCAGGACTAACTATGTAAGTTACGTGTGGATTTTCAACTGCACAGATGGTTGATGTCTCTAACACCCAAACTGTTCAAAGGTCAACTGTACACGCCTTCTACATTTGGCTGACTGAGATGGTACCTCTGGACACTCGACAGTGAAATGAGGGATGAATCTAGCCTACTTTGGGGACTGACTCAAGCACTGGGGGTAAAAGGGCCACAGAAATGACATCCTTTCCCTCTGGTCCAAGAAGAGACCAATGCCACAGGTGACACTCCATCTGTCCCTTTTTGTCGTAGTCTGCCTAGTACACACTATCCCATAGGGAAGTCCCCAAAAGGAAGAGCAAAAGAGGAAAAAGTAGAAGAGGAAATATATGCCAGAGAGTCAGAGGACAGCAAGCTGACCTCCAACTCTGTTATCATCCATCCCCCAACAGGTTTCTTTTCTCTTCTTTTTAACTATGACTACTTATGGGTACCCCAACATGACGTAAACTCTTATCTTTTCTTTAATATTTTACATATGTAAGTATGACCAAGATTTTTCCAATGCTGCTAGTGAAGATTATGAGCATTTTAAAGATGAGAGAAATGAGTCTTACCCAGGGTCAAACAGGTAATATACAGCAGAGATAATAATGTACTCTAGGTCTCCAGATTTCAATGTTCTGTCCAGATACCACAATTCACTAATTTATAATACATTAATAAGAAGCATAAAAGACCAAAAAACGGCTGGGATGAATTAACCAAGAGAGCAGGTTAGCATTTAGAAATCAGTAAATTTCTAAACACTGAGAAAAAACAATAGCTTTTCTTTTTTTGGAGGATATGGAAGCTAGAAAGTTTTATTATAATATAAAACCATGGTAAACAATTTTGCTTATCAATGCAAAACGGCAACTGCCAATCTCCCTGGAGGGCCATTAACATCAATTAACTAACTTACAGCCACTTTTTAGCACACAATAATTGATTTAATCTAATCAAAATTATGTGAAAAATTTTATGAAACCAAAATGAAATGTAAAAAACTGACAAGGACTGAACAATTACAATAACTAAGTCTGTATTTCAAGTACTTTTACTCAATCTGTGATCCTGGATAAGTCACTAACCCATTCTCCTTGGTTTCTTCATCTACAATCTATTACAATTATAAATTTGCAATATGTAGCTTACAAGGAAATTATCAGGAACAATATGCCTGGAATACACTTGAAAAAACTTTTAATTCCTTAGCATAAAGTTCTTTAAAAAATATTTCAAAATAGTAAGTAAAGCAACTAATAGAATTTTAAGAAGCTTTAGGACAAGTTCATAAGAAAAAGGAAAAACCTACTGTTAGCAGCATAGTTTGCATTTACTTAAAAATTGTATTATGGCTTTCTTTTAAAAAGTATTTAGATAAGATAAACCTCATTCTCTTTAAGATACCTATCAACAAAATCTAATCTAAATCCTATCCTAACTCTATTTATCTAGTTAGGTAAAAGTGATGCTTTTCCTTACAGAAAAATGAACTCTTCCTAATATTCATGTTCAAGACATTTTTCTCAAAGAAAAAAAACACATTCTCAAAACCATGCAAGAAAATACTGCTTACAAAATGAGTCAGAGGATGCTTAACGTGCAGATGTCTGGAGGCAGGTGGGACCATGTAGTCAAATAACTGCAAAACATTTAAAAATCCCACCCCCTACTAAGTCATCAATCTAACAGTTAAAATAAGACCCTCCAGGGAGCAGATTTCCCATTTCATCACTTAAGGTCACGGCCTGCTTTCTAACTCTCTTCTTTTTTGCCACTTGTCACACTAGAATGGAAAGCAGGAAGGCAGCTTGTGTAATTGGCCCATTTCCAGGCTAGGAGCAAATGTGATGATAAATTAAGTGGAGAAAGCTGGCAGGAGAAACTGCTCAAGTTCACTGCTCTCGTGGAGCTGTTCTCATACAACGGTTATCTGAAAATCACATTCAGTCTAAAGCTAACCTGAATTCTGTCCTTGATATTTCCTTAGTTTTTTCTTCTAATTTTAGAAAATCTGAAAGAAATATAATGTCTTGTGAATACTTTCTTACATCCAACCTTAGATTGTTTCATTAGTCTCACTATTTTGACGCAGAAATGGATTTTAAAAGCTTTTAGATAAGAAATTTGGGGGTCTGCTATCCTTTAAAACAAGGAAGACAGACGCAGAACAAACAACTGACTTGGTATGGACCTCTGGTTAAACTAAAACTTTGAGAACTAAATGACCAAATGGATTATATGAATTTTAAAGAAAGGAAAAAAAGGGAGTGCATGAAAGTTTGAAGAAATGGTATATGCTATTCTTCTGCCTTCAGTCAATGTTTTAATAAGAAGCCACAAACAGGCTCCTGAGAAATCTCTGAGATGACTGTTAGCTGGCCTGAATTTTCACACAGTAACACAATGGAGACAGATGGTATGACAGAGCAGAAGCCTACTTAAACTTAAAGAGTCCTTGAGTGCATGTGCTTTTGGTGGGTCCAGGGTACTTCTGTGGCAGAGTTGTTTACCATCCTGTTACTCAACACTGGCAGATTCTACCAAGTAAAATGCTTTATACACCTTGTAATAGCTACTTTAATAAAGCTGAGACTGATATGCAGAGCGCTAGAAGAAATATGGTTATGTGGATTTTCCGCTGACATAAAAGACATATTAAAAGTATCATAAGACACCAGGAGACTTACAAAAGAATGTTCACAGCTTTATTCAAAACAAGGTTCATCAACAGTGAAATGGACATATAAATCATGGTGTCCTCATACCCAGAATACTTTCTAGAGAGCTACTGTTCCAATAAGGTCGCTACTAACCATGTGGCTACTGAACACCTGCAATGTGGCTAGAGTTTGATCTGAGATGTGCTTGTGGTTAACTGTAAAACAGATTTTCAAAGAATAATGTGAATAAGAAGTGAAATATATAAATATTTTTGTTGAATTTATGAATGTTAGACTAATATGAATATGAACTGATTTTTCAAGTATATTGAGATAAACATTATTAAAATCAATTTTACTTGTTTCTTTTTGAATATTTTAAATTATACATGTGGTTCACACTGCACTTCTATTGGTATTTCTAGTGCTGCTTAAGAGCAATGAAAATGAATGAACTAAAAGGTACATGAAACAATGTAAATAAATCTCATAAACATGAGATAATGTTTATGATTATCCAAATCATTCATGATTTTGAATGAAAGAAGTCAGATAGGGGCTTCCCTCGTGGCTCAATGGTAAAGAATCTGCCTGCCAATGCAGGGAATATGGGTTCGATCCTCTGATCTGGGAAGATCCCACATGTTGCGGAGCAACTAAGCCCGTGCGCCACAACTACTGAGCCCTAGAGGCTGTGTTCCACAAGAGAAGACACTGCAATGAGAAGCCTGCATGCAGCAATGAAGACCCAGCACAGCCAAAAATTAATAAATAAATAAAATTCAAAAAAAAAAAAGTCAGATACCTAAAGTTTAAAATCAGGTAAGACTAAACCAGTGTTTAGTGATGTTAACATTAAAACACAAAGCACCAAGGAAGTGATTACCGTAAAAACATCAGGCAATGGTTACCATGAGGAACAGAAAGGAGCTGGTGACTCAAAGTAAGGGGGCACACGTGGAACCCTCTCAAGTGCCAAATGTGGTCTATTTCGTGGCCTGGGTGTTGGTTCACTTTGTTAATATGCACATATATATTTTATGCACTTTTCTGTGTTACGTCTCACAATTTTAAAAGTTTTTAGGAAGTGAGCTCAAATTGCTTTCCTTAAACATTTACACTTTCTATGTCAAGGATTGAGTGAACTGGTCTCATATCTCAACTATATGTAGACAGCTGATACACATGCTAACAAATAAGTCAGATAAGTTCAGTGTATAAAATACTTAAAAGAAACTTTTTGAGATTTCTTATACACAATAATAGTCATATCCTAAACTCTGTCTAAACAAATTTTAGTATTTTTCTAAAAATAAATTATTTCTTAACATGCAGTATCATATTAGAAACTTAATGCCTTGGAAAATACACTTTTAAAAAAATGAAAAAAATTCTGAATACATGCAAGTCAGTTTACTGACAACACCTGACAAGGGTGAATTTGTGTTTACCATAGCCAATATCTAATATTTGATAAAACTGTATTAATATAAAACATAAATGTTTAAGAGCCAAGCTTTAACAAATGAGAGATCTTTCTGAGCATAAAAGGCTTGGTATCTCCAGAATGAACACTTCAGAAGAAATGTTTTAAGATGCAAAATTGAATTTAAACCCTCAGCTACCTAAGGGCAATGCTGATGATCTAATTCATATTTAACTTACTTTTATATAGAAGAATTAAACTTATAAATGAACAATAATCCCAAGAAGCAAGCTATAGAATGGCTGTCTATACTCACCATGTACTTGGTTGATTTCTGAATTCTGGGAAAGAATTTCATCTGCTAATTTTTGAGCAGTTGGCAAAACTTCTGTGTGGTGCACTGTGATCAAATACTGTACAAACTTTTGTAGTTGGTCTCTATTCATTTGAAAGAGAGTCTCTGAAATGGGAAGATGCAATTTGACCTGATCTGGCTTGCGGATGCGGTATAAAGACAGTGCCACAACATGCGCACAATAAAATATGTCCTTGTTTCCACAGCTGCAGGTCACTGAGGTAATCTTGCAACGATCAAAGCTGATGGCCACGTTGCAAACAGTTTCTGGCTCCGATTGTATTGCAGGTTCTGTCACTGTGCCACTCAAGTGGAAACCTATGTGAAAGAAAGGGAGGAGAGAGTTCAGCTTCTGCATTCAGATGCTACAAAATATTTTAATTCTTTGAAATGTGTAGTACTTGACAGCAGTAAGAAAAACATATGACAGCTTTTATTTTCAAGTAAAGACATTCAGGTCACTCAAACCTCCCTCCCCCAGCACCTTACAAGTTAAAAAAAAAAAAAAAAAAGCTATTTAACAGACATGCTCAAGTATTTTACCCAGCCATATGAAAACACTTACTGCAGTATACCACCATCACACCTATATATATGTATATACATATACCACATCAAAACTATACCTAGATCACAGCTTCAATAAGCCATCATTACACTATTTTAAATCTGTGGTATAGTGGCTCAGACAGTAAAGAATCTGCGTGCAATGCAGGAGATCCCGGTTCAATCCCTTAGTTAGGAAGAGCCTCTGGAGAAGGGGATGGCTACCCACTCCAATAGTTTTGCCTGGGAAATCCCATGGACAGAGGAGCCTGGAGGGCTACAGTCCATGGGGTTGTAAAGAGTCAGCCACGACTGAGTGACTAACACTTTCACTTTCCTACTTGACCAAAATCAAGTAGTTTTCTCCCTCACCATCCCACCGTTTTTTAAACAATTTTTAAAAATAGAGTAGGTCATTTCAGCTTTCTTCTCAACAAACTCCTCCCCTTCCTTCCACCTTTATTCCAGGCAGCCCCAATATAGCAGTGTCTCTGGGGAACGGCAAAGCCCACCAAAACCTGAAACCAACACCATCGCTGAAGTAGCTCACAATGATGGTTCTCTTTCCTATCACAGAGCAAGTGAAGGTGAAAGTCGCTCAGTTGTGTCCAACTCTTTGTGACCCCATGGACTATAGAGTCCATGGAATTCTCCAGCCAAGAATACCAGAGTGAGTAGCCTTTCCCTTCTCCAGGAGATCTTCCCAACCTAGGGATCAAACCCAGGTCTCCTGCATTGCAGGCAAATCCTTTACCAACTGAGCTATCAGGAAAGCTCATCACACAGAGTAAAGCTGGTACAAACATGCTCATTTGCACATACGGGTGCACAAAATCACAAAGCGGCAAGGGACCCACGCTGTATAGCTTCAACTTAGAACCACAAAGGAATTCTCTACAACCTCATGACCAACGGCTTCAGAGCACTGATTCGAAGGATCCAGCAATGAGACACTCAAGCCACACGAGCAGCAATTCCTCATGGATAGCTTTATCTGCAGCTCACAGCCAACTGGAAACTGTCTCCCGCTGCCACTGGCTGCAGTCAGTCAGTCCTGTCCTGTTTGGTTAGGGCATAAATTGCCCTCACTCCTTTCCCCTAAATATGGGGAGCTATCCTGAATTCCTTTTGGCACACCATTCAGTTCCATCTACCCTCTCTGAAAGTCACGATAAACTTTAAGGGGAATCCCTTTAGAAACACAGGCCACACATTTACCTCAGGATTAAGTACTTGACAGAAACCTGAATGTTACAAATGTAATGAAGCTTCTCTCAGCCTTCCACTATCTATGCTACTTGAATTAAACTTATCTAGCAGGCCACTATTTCTTCATTCTCTCCCAGTGGGAACTCTGGGAGGGGGGGCTGCATTTGGAGCTGCAGAGACGTGACAGGGCAATGACAGTCTGATGATGCCTAAAGTGCACATGTGGGGCATCTGAACCCTACTTATTATCACCTTCAAGGGAGGGCTTCCTTTAGGCCAGGGAGTTGGGAAAAACATTATTCAACTTATAAGAAATCTTTCAGAGTCGTATAACTTCATCTTGATAATTCATATTCAGCAACAAAGTGGAGAGAGAAAAGTGCTGTAATTTTTTTAACCAAATTATCAATTTAAAAGGTGTATTTCCAAAAATCAAATCACTATCATTGCTTTGTAATAAGGAAATCTGATAACTGTAATATGGTAATCCTTGGTTTTCTTCCCACAAAGCTCATCCCTGTTTCCAAACGGATATTCCAGTTTCCTGTTATAACTCTTTTGGTCAAGAAGTTTTTGTGGGGGCTTCCCTGGTGGCTCAGTGGTAAAGAATCCGCCTGCCAATGCGGGAGACACAGGTTTGATCCCTGATCTGGGAAGATTCCACATACCTCGAAGAAAGCCCGAGAGCCCCAACTACTGAGCCCATGCTCTAGAGCCTGGGAGCCGTAACTACTGAGCCCACATGCCTAGTCTGTGCTCCGCAACGAGAAGCCATCACAACGAGAAGCCTGGGCACCATAATGGAAGAGTAACCCCTGCTTGCCGCAACCAGAGAAAGCCCGTGCAAAACAAAGGCCCTGCACAGGCAAAAAAAGATTTAAGTTTTTTTTGAAAACCACAAAGTAAAGCTACATAGCATATGTGATCATATTTTTAAAAAATTTTAATGTATTTTCCCATGAGAAAAAATAATCACACAAAAAAGTAAACACCGAGGAAAATTTCAGAAATAATAATAAGAGCAGTCTTGCTTTTTTATGTTATCAGTGCACTAAGAATTTACAATAATTAGAAGATCATGCATGGCACAGGCATAGATTAAGACAAAATAGAAAAAAACCCAAAAACAACAGATTATAAGAGAGTCTAGAAAGTTTCCAAGTATATTCTGTATATCTAGTGCAAAGGATCTCTGTTTTCCACCTATCACATATATATGTGTACAAAAGAAACTAGTTGTCACTACAGAAAGATAGTTTTCATAAACTAACCATTTATAAAGTCAAACTCTCTCAGTTTGCTACTGCTGCTGCTAAGTTGCTTCAGTCATGTCCGACTCTGTGCAACCCCATAGACAGCAGCCCACCAAGCTCCCCGTCCCAAGGATTCTCCAGGCAAGAACAATGGAGTGGGTTGCCAGTTCCTTCTCCAATGCAGGAAAGTGAAAAGTGAAAGTGAAGTCACTCAGTCGTGTCCGACTCTTAGCGAACCCATGGACTGCAGCCCAACAGGCTCCTCCGTCCTTGGGATTTTCCAGGCAAGAGTACTGGAGAAGGGTGCCATTGCCTTCTCCGCTCTCTCAGTTTAACACTCCTTTATTTCTCCTTATCCACCAAGTCAGCGCTTTAGTCCCTCTGCAAAAGTGATCCTGAAGAATTTCTCCTACCACAGGCAAAGCCAAGACAACTGAGGATCCAAATGAGTTATACTAGTTAGTATTTAAACAGTCTGAAAGGCTATAGTTTGACAGGTGCTTCAGAATAGATTAATTTAACTATCAAAGAAGAGGCCCTTAGCAAAACTGATGAAGCTCTCAAATAGTTTTGCAAAACCAACTTTTCTTTACTCATGTAGCTGTATAAGTCAGAGGTACAGCGAACCCTGATATTGTACAATTATGCTAGGAGAAAAACCCCACGTATTATCCAATTTCATTACGTCAAATATTTACTACTCTCATAAAATATTTTAAAAAGCAAACTATAAAATATTGCGACCTCCAAAACAATTCAAGAGATGTGTGAGGACACAAATAAACACATTCATGTCTTATAAAGTACACTTCATTAATGTAGTATCATCAGGATTGAGGTGCTTCATGAATGTTCACTTTCTAAGTAATTCTAGATTATCTTTCAAGTATCCAAACTCCTTTTCAAAATTCTAACCATTTTTTTTTTAAGTATTTCTACATGGTACAGGTTTTACCTTGCCACCCCAGTCAGCTGACCATTTGGGGTGTTACCACGTGAAAGGGACAGCACCGCCTGGACAGACAACTGCAGGTGGCAGGACTTTTAAGTGAGCTCTCATTTTTTCCTCTACTATCAGCTATCACAATGACTCCTCTCTCCTACAGCTATTCTCTTTCAAAGAAAATTCATTCCCCTCAGGTCAGCTGCACCTCTAATTTGACTTGCTTTGTGGCAATTATTTAATGCTCAGAGGCCTATTTGGGGTTTCCCCTCCTCACTTTGAGGCTGGGATGGATACATGAAAATTACACAGGGGACAGCAGGTATAATACTGAACCAATATGTAGGAGGTTCCATCAAGCCTTACTTCAGGGCTCGAGAAAACTTGGGAATTCTACCAACACACTTTCTCCAAGTGCTAAATCATACCAGAGCTCCCACAGGAGAAGCAAGGAGAATATTCCTCCCTCAGAGATTCTTAGAGATGTCCCTATAAGACATTCTCCCCCACCCTCTCCACCCCACCCCACAGTGGTCTTATCCATTAGGTACTGGGTAACTTGAAACAAAGCAATGTTCTTGAGAATGGATTTTGCCTTTCTGGAATTCTGACAATCCCAGATAACAAGCTGCCTCAAGACTGTAGATGTGAAAATCTCCTACTGGGATAGTCAGCTGTTCTATATGCCAGAACTGAGGATACAAAAGGGGGTAATCCTGTGCTCTATAGTAAACCATGGATAATTAACTTTTATTTTCAAATAACTATAACTGAAGAAATTATGCAAATCTTTTTTAATAAATATATTTGACTTTATAAAATATAATCTGTCAAAGACAGCTAATCCCATTAACAGCAAACCTCACAGGCAGCCAAACTGTCTGGTCATCATGCCACCACAGAGCCCAATCTAACTTTAGTATTCACATCCTCAATCTGCAGGAACTAAACCAAAGCGCAGTGCTGTGTGTGTGTGCGCTAAGTTGCTTCAGTCGTATCTGACTCTTTGTGACCCCAAGGACTGTAGCCCACCAAGCTCTTCTGTCCGTGGGAGTCTCCAGGCAAGAATATTGGAGTGGGTTGCGACGGCCTCCTTAAGGGAATCTTCCCAACCCAGGGATCGAACCTACACGTCTTATGTCTCCTGCATTGGCAGGTGGGTTCTTTACCACTAGCTCTACCTGGGAAGCCCACAGTGATGTACAGGCCTTGGTAAAACTCTGATTTG
Organism: Bos taurus; assembly: GCF_002263795.3. Lineage (NCBI taxonomy): Eukaryota > Metazoa > Chordata > Mammalia > Artiodactyla > Bovidae > Bos > Bos taurus. The sequence continues at coordinate 17,928,812 of NC_037347.1, forward strand.
GATCAGGTTCTGTCCACTTAAAAGCTGTGTGATCTGAGCATGCTGTTTAACCTTTCTGAGACTTGCTCTATTTTGAACAAAATGTGGCTAGAAATACCTCCTAGGGTTGTTTGGGGGATTAAAATGAAACAACATATGTAAAGCACCTGGCACACAGTAAAAGTGCTCATTAAATTTTACTTCCCTTTCCTTCTCTTCCCAGCTGGAGAAAAAAAGGGGAGGGGTGCTGGATACATTCCCTTCATCCATAACACTTTTTTCCCTCCACAGCTACTGGAATCTTTGGGGAAGGTGGAGTCTCACTCTTGAAGTAACTTGGAAAATAAGCATGAAAGAGTCTTACTTTCATACACAGAGAACTAGAGAATTTTAGGGGAGAGACTTCTTCAAGTAACCATAGATAGATACTTCAAAAATATTACAATGCAATGATTCTTAAAACACAGTCCAGGGATACCCACAAGTACCCGAGAGGCCTTCAGGGGAGTCCACTACGCCAAAACTTCATTTTTGCACTTGACCTTTCTGTAGGTCAATGGTTTATATGACAACATAAAAATCCTTAAGGGGCAAATTTCTCACATATGAACACACGAACTGCCTGCATTAATTTCACGTTAATGAGCATTAACATTTCTAGAAAGTAAATACTAAATTCTTCATTGATACTCTAAAAATATCCTTCCCTGAAAGCTGATTTTCTGTATCTAAGTCAATATTTTAGTTGCATTTTAAAAGGGACAAGGAGAGGCCCCTGATATCACAGACTGGAGAGACAACTGGTTTAAAATACAAAAATAATTTCTAAAGGTTGGCCATTTTGTGCATATATGTGTATGCTCTTGGTTAACTGAAAAATGGTTACAGACTGAAAGCATTAGAAAATATCTAAGCTAAAATAAACTGGTAGACATGAAATAAATATATACTAAAAACTGCTGCTTTCAGGGCACATTCTTTTCAGAAAAATATGCACTCTGTGCATGAGGTGCTCAAGTAACAAATTCTTTGTTGAAAAAGAATTTAACAGAAGCACTGGTGTAGTACTTACACAAATACATCTTTCACCCTTTTCCTAAATAAAAAGAACCCCTGGGGAAATTAAAGGCAGAAACCAAAGCAAGTTAATGTTATGGCTGAAAGGATGGCAAGGGTTGTACGAGGTTTCTTCTAAGTTTTTCAAGCTAAATCTAAAAATGCAAGTGTTAACATTTAACACTCCCATAACAAAGTATTCATTGGTTAACTAAAACCCAGTGCATTGGCTAAATGAATAGTAAATAATACCTGATTATGTGTCCCTAGTAAAATATATGAGTTAATCATTGCCTCCACAAAACCCAATTTTTACTTTCCTAACTCCGAGAACTACTGCACACAATCCAACATGCCATGCTGCAGTTATCAATTTTAGAAACAAAAAGTTTCAATTCACATGAAGCATAATTTCCAGATCACAATATAGACACATTAAGGGCCCAAAACCAACTTGTCTAAAATATGATATCCTTTCTTAACTACATAATTTTCTCAAAGGGAAATCCTAAATTAAAGAGACTGCATCCTGTGAGCTGGCTAATTAAATCCTCTAGCCTTAATTTCTAATACTAAAGCTTAAACAGCTTATGGAAAGACATTAGGAGATTTTGCTGGCAATTGCTAATGAAGTGATTTCCGTCTTTCAGAAAAAAATATTTTTTAAAGGAAAAGCTTTATTTTGAAGTCCATCTTAAAAATGCCTATTTGGAATAGAATCGCTCCTACACTTCATTAATATTTGAGAAAGACAATGGCAAATTAATGCAAAGACCAGACTGTAAACCACAGCACACCATATAAACAACATAAAAATTTACGGAGCATGCACTAGATGGGCCCAATCAAGAGTTCCCAGAGGCATTCTGCTCAATATTGGTTTTGTTTTCTCGTTAACGTAGAGTCTTGCAACACTTCATACAAGGATCCATATGATCAGAATAACTGTATTAGATATGAATGGCATTACACAGTTATTTAATATTTTTCCTGAAAAAAAGACACTTATCCACTAATTTAGCCATCTGTCATGAGCACTCCGTGTCACCCCCAAACTTGAAGTACACAAAGGCCCCACATTACCATCAAGTGATAATTCTGTATTTTAACATGCATACTTGAGGGAACCAACCACTGCCCAGCCCCACATTCTGGGTGGGCAACCAGGGGAGGGGGGTGATAAATGAATTAGGTAGAATGTGAGATATACATACAACTATAAAGCCACAAAGTACTTAGGAATTTAAATCATCTGCCCCAAGTTTTAAATTCTACTTTCTCTAATGCCTGTCTTCTCTAATACAAGCAAAGCAGCTCCAGACTTGCAGCTTTCTTCAAGGCCAGATCATTCAGGCCCCATCAGTACAGCCGCCAATGCTGCCCCTACAACTCAGTGCCCCCTGCCCTCTTCCTCCTCCTCCCATGGCCTCTCACGTGGGTCCCCCACCTCTAAAGTGCACATTAAGTTTGTAGAGTCCTTTGGTGTCCAAACACCTACTCCAAGCACTTTTACACAATTTTGTCTTACTTCCCCCTAAAGGGGGAAAGGGACAGAAGATCGTTTTACCTGTTTCCTGTTGTATTTTACAGCAAAACAACCTTTAGAAATGCTTGGCTACTTGGTTTAGGAGCTGAGGTGAAGTACAAACTCTGGAAATGAACTGTTTAACAGGGCCAAGAGTAAGGAGAAAAGTGTGCTCAGGCCCCAGAAGGGAGAATGCAGGCCTCTGTAGTCAATTCCTCTACCCACAACCTAGAACTCTGGCTTGACCCTTCGACTTTTAATGAAAGCCTGTTTCTAAGAGTTCACCTCTCTCTCATACTGAATTAAGCCGGAAGCAGAGTGACGTCATCTGAGGCAGCAGAGTTCTGCAGCACCCTTGTCACAGAGGACTGTCCTGGACAAAACACTCAAGAAGCATCTCTTAGGTGAAAGAAAGCACAAACTCTCTTACACTCTTGGTAGATGCAACATATTGTCTGGTGGGTCTCAAACTGGCATGTGCGTCAGAGTCACCTACAAGACTTGTTATAACACAGATGCTGGGCCCCACCCATCATCCTAGGTGGTGCTGAAGCTGCTCATCCAGGGATCACTGACCTAAGATGATTACAATTCAGCCTAAACAAGACTTTCTTAGTAAAAATATATTTAAGTAAACACAGTAAACATAATAGTAAGTAATATATAATTCGTGATTTAAAAATGTATACAATCTCTAGCCTATCATGTAACCTAAATGTTTCCAATTCCAAATGTGATTTATTAAACTGGCCTGAGCATTACCAAAATAAATAAATGAATAAATAATAAATGAAAAAAAAATTTTTTAATGTTATCAGTATCATAATTGTTAACATTTACAGTTACATCATCCTGTTTGAAGTAAAACCTTCATTAAAAATCTAAATAAAAATATAAAAATTTTAAAATGGTCAATCAGAGAGTATATACTTTTACAAAGAGATTGTTTTACAATGTCCCATGGGATTCCTCATAATTGAAGGGTCTTTGTGTATTCAAAACAATCCAATTAATGGGAAAAAAATTTTTGGCTATTTAAGTAACACATTTTTTGCCTAAGGCAAAATGTACCCAATGTGAGAAAGCCAGAGGCAATAGAATATGCAGGGTAACACAAGCAGAATTTTAGGGTTAGACCTTTCTAAAATAAGATGTTCTATTAAATAACCTTAGGCAAGTAACAGTCTTGATTTTCTCGTCTATGTTACTGCTTAGTTGCTTAATCATGTCTGACTCCACAACCCCATGGACTGTAGCCCACCAAGCTCCTCTCTGTCCATGGTATTTCCCAGGCAAGAATAATGAAGTAGGTTGTCATTTCCTCCTCCAAGGGGATCTTCTTGACCCAGGGATCAAACCCATGTCTCCTGCACTGCAGGTGAATTCTTTACCCCTGAGCCACCAGGGAAGCCCTTTCTCACCTTTAAAAAGGGATTCACCTATCCTGCAGGACTGCTGACAATGTGTGTAAACTACCACAAGGATTTTTTCTACGGAATGCCTATTATCATTATTGTAATAGAAATGTCACATGCTCATGCATGCACCTGCTGTTGGAAATGTCAAGCTCTCAAGAGCATGCTAGCATTTCTATTACAATAATGGACAAGGGTTTGCTGTTGCTGCAGTGATTCTACTCATACATTCATACTTCCAAATTAATAGAACTGCTATGACTTCTAAAATTTCTTGCTATTTTATATAACACAGTCTTAAAATGTGATTTGACGCCAAACGGAAGAAAAAAGCAGGGGACTGAAAAGACTTAATTTTGTCTCAAATAACTTCCAGTTACCCTAAGTAACAGTAACGTTTCTCTCCTCACTTCAACGAGCTCTCTACTAAAGCATTTTTTTTATCCCTAATATTTACCTTCCATGTCAAGGTAAGTAAATTATTTTTACAGCTCAAGTCCATCTTTTCACTTAGTTGGAGACTAAAAACTGGATGCAATAATAAGCAACTTGCAGTTCTTGTTGTGGAAGAAAAAGGGACCACAGCACAGCTTTTGGTCTTGGTAATTTATGGCCTGACAAGCAAAGTGAAGTCAGAGCTCCTGCTCTCCACAAAGAATCCCAAGGAACACTACTAGCCCTACCCGGGCGGTAAGTATTGTTATCTTCCTGTCCAGAGAGATTCAGCTGAAAAAAATCCTCTGTTCCATGTTTATGTCTTTAATAACAGTAAAACATATCCACACAGCTATATATAAAATAGGGGCTTCCCTGGTGGCTCAGATGGCAAAGAATCTGCTTGCAATGCAGGAGACCTGGGTTGGGAAGATCCTCTGGAAAAGGGAATGGCTACCCAATCCAGTATTCTTACCTGGAGAATTCCATGAACAGAGGGCTGTCCCTAGAGGGCTACAACCGTTGGGGTTGCAAAGAGTCAGAACTGAGTGACTAGGCCTGTGTGCACTCACACACACCCACAGCCAACAAGGACTTACTATATAACACAGGGAACTACATAGTTTGTAACAACCTATAAGGGAAAGAATCTGAAAAAGAACAGAGATATATATATGTGTGTATATATATATTCCTGAATCACTATGTTGTATACCTGAAACTAACACAATATTGTAAATCAACTACACTTCAATAAAAAAGTATTACCAAAAAATATAAACAAACAAACATGTCTTTAATAAGGAAAAAAGAGAATGGCAAGGTAGATGTACTCATAGAGATACATTTTTTTCTTAAATATACAGTGATAAAAGAGAAGCAGAGAGACTTTGGTTCAAAATGTGGGTGAAACATTAATCTTAAGACATTTCCACTCATGCCTCAGAGCACTGTGATTACAGATGATTTTTTTATTTAACTTGTTTTTGTTGACGTAGAGATAGTGTTTTTCTAAGATTTCTACAACAAACACAAATTACTTATAAGAAAAAAAAAGTGTTTTAGCTAAAATTGGAAAAGTGCTCAAAGTCCTCTTGAGTAAAGAATCTGCTACATAAATGATGTCCAGCACACATTCTGGGAGCCTGGCAATGACCACATACCAAGTTCAAACACTGAGGGTCATTAATGCCATCAGAGCAGCTCTGCCTACTGGCTGGCCCAGCCTACTTTCATAACAGGACACTCCCAGGCTCTCCTTAACCGGTGGATGCTTGGCTCCCTTTCAGGTCAGCCACACTTCAGAGAAGATGGATTATGCACTCAAATAAGATGAGGAGAAAGAGGCTGGGCTCCTGGTTCTACTTTCAGCCATTATCCAGTGTTAGCCTCATGCGCAAGTTACTTATCAACATCTACTTCTTGTCCCCTCTTCTTTCCTCATGTATTAAATAAAGGAAATAGATTACATTAGATGATTTTTAAGAATTGTGTATAGGTAGGCAGCAGTAATGGAGAGCTACGCAAGACAAGAGGAAGGATGGTAGTTACCAAAGTCACTCACACAAGACCTCTGACCTGCCTTGACTGCTATAGAATTGAAGCAGTGGTCACCTCAAAGGACTTGGAAGCTATGGCTCAGGGAAGGGGAGAGAAAAACGATAGACACTGCTATAGGTGCAGTCATAGACATGTCATTGGCATGTGGGGAGAATTTTTTTAAAGTTCTGAAATTCAATATAAAAGTAAATATTTAATTTTTATCTACATAATCTTCAGCCATCTGTCTATAACTGAGATGCTTACATATTTTCTGTTGTTTTTTTAATATCTGAATCTAAACCTATCTTTATAGTCTCAGACTGCATAAATATAGGTGAAGTTTTGTATAAATTACCAAAAAATATAAAACATAAAAGAAAGCTCATTAAAAATGAAATGAAAAGACTGGATCATATTATCGGGCCTGCCTTCACCACCTAAATATTAGCATTCTTTCCTTTAATATCCATTAAATATTATGAGATATTAAACATTATAAACAACCACTTTCATAATCTTTTAACTTGGTAACAGGTAATATACAAGTCTCTGTGGGAAGCATCCATGAATAACACAAGGATTTCAGTTCTGAGGAGTCACTGGATTACTGGGCAACTAACAGCTAGGAAGTCATATCAGAGGTGGGTTCCAGAAAGAGAACCAGTACAAACCTTTATTTCCCAAATTGTGTTCTATGCATTATATAAGTCTGGATTAAGTTGCATCCAGGGCCACCCATCTGGAAGTTCCAGATACGTATCAGAATGGTAACAGCTCTAAGAACTCATACAGTAAATAGACTTCTGTGGAACTTTATTTACTAAAACTTTGAAGAATAACAGTAGTAAACAGTCTAGAATACCTATAGGAAATGAAAAAGAAAACATACTGTTCAAGATAAGCAGTAGGGTTGGTAAACAGAATGAAAAGCTCAACTGAGAGTTTAGAAATCATTAAGCAGAATGGATAAATTGATTAAGCTTGTTGGAACTTCTCTCCAGGAGTTTAAGCCCATCTGGACATGTATGACTTAAAAGTTGGAGATGTCTCATCATCACTATCCCCCATCTAACATTAAATAACCAATCATTTATTGCAAAATATATATTTGATAATCCAGAGTGCCATACATTCTTTACCCACAATAGTCAGGTAAAGTACTTACAATATTTTATCTTCAAATACTGAAAATATGAATGGCAAAGCTCACATCTCTCTTTAACAGAGGACTTGAGAGTGTCTAACATGCAAATCTTGCATTAGAGTTTATTTCATAGTACAAACAGAGAAACAGTACTTGATGTCCTATGAAAGAAGGACTGCTAAGATTCTGGTAATACTTATAAGTACCTAAGACAGTGCCTGGCATGTGACACATGCTCAATATTTACTGAGTGAATAAATGAATGAAAAAGTAAAAATTTTATGTAGTAGAGAGGTTGAATAAAATCTGAATACTCTACCAAACTGCTCTAGCATGAATTTGAAGCTACAAGATAGAAAAGTCTGAAAACAAATGATCTACATACCTGACCCAGGAAGCATATGTTTAAGAGAGCTTCCCAGGTGGTGCTAGTAGTAAAAAAAATCCACCTGCTAATGCAGGAGACCCAAGAGACATGGGTTAAATCCCTGAGTGGAGATCCCCTGGAGAAGAAAATGGCTACCCACGCCAGTATTTCTGCCTGGAAAACTGCATGGACAGAGGAGCCTGATGGGCTACAGTTCATGGAGTTGCAAAGAGTTGGACACAACTGAGCGCGCGCGCGCACACACACACACACACACACGTTTAAGTAGTATTAATTAAATTTTTATTGTAGGTAACAACGTTAAGTGTGATATTTTCAAAATCTCACAAAAGTACCACTAATAATAGGTAAGTATATTTTATACACACACACACAATTACATACACTACCTTAAGTGGCAATTTGTTTCATTTCTTCAGAAAGCAAAGCAATATAAATGAACAGGCTTATTCTATTTTAGCTTAGGAGAGCATTTCTATTAGATGTAGTGATGTTAACATTACAGAAAGAATCAGAAAAATGCAGGTATTGGTCTACGACTCTAACCAAAATTTTCCTTTCAATATCAAGTTATTATTAAAGCTGTTTATGAACAATGATGATCTGATGTTACCAAACTTAAGGGTTTAAAAAAATATTTTGAATAAAACAGACAACTCCTATACGAATTTTGAGGCTATTGTTTATTTTAAACTAGAAATATAAACCCAAATGACTTCAAATATGAAAAAATGCTAATTAAGTAGCAATTACATATACAGTGGCTTAGCATGTGTTGCAGAATAATGTGGCCAAGGATTGTCAATATAATAGGATGAGAACTGACCTGGGAGAGAGACTTGTGTTTTAATCCTAGCTCTGCTACTAATTAACTGTTTGACCTTCAGCCTTGGGCTTCATTTTCATATCTGCAAAAGGAGGCTAAAGGACTAATCAGTACTCCCTTACCTTCTTTTTTTTTTTTTTTTTAAGAGGAGGTAGGTAGGCATAGATCTCCTGATGACCTGAAAAAAAAAGGCAATAAAAGCTCCCCCCAAATACTCACAAAATTATGCAGAATATTTCACAGTTCAGCATCTGTTATCTATTCACTTATTTGGGTTAAGGGCATCCTTGTAGATCCCTCCACACTTGAAAACTTCAGATTCTAAACAAGTCAAAAGCAAGCAAAATATATACACTCACATTCAAATAAATGATGAAACCTAGAGTATTTTTTTCCTTCTGCTTATAATGAACTTTCAAGGGCTTTTCAGAAAAGAATACTTAATGTTTTAGGGGTCTTCCCTGGTGGTCCAGTGGTTAAGATTCCACACTTTCAATGTAGGGGGTGCAGGTTTAATCCCTGGTCAGGGAACTAAGATCCCTCATGCTGTGCAGCATGGGGAAAAAAAATTAAAATTTTTAAAAGGTATATTCACTTTACTTCTAAGATGCTTAAAGGCACCTGCAATGCCTATGCAAGTACTCACCTATTTGGTGGCAACATACTTATCTAAGTTCAAGAGACTTTATTATCCATTCTTAGAAACAGAGGACTTAAAGCCCACAGAATAACGAGCATGAAATGATAAAACAAGGATAATTCGACAACAAGTTTATAATGGCCATTAAAGGAAAATGGAATGATGATAAATAACTGGCATCATGTTGATGAGTCAATGACTGATTACTATATTTCATCATAAAACATATATATTAAACACAGATAAAAATATAATAATTCAATGACATATAAGACCAGTCAAAAGATATATAGTCAACTTCTTTAATCAATCAAAATCATTATGTTTATAAAAAGCTATTTTAGTTGCCTAAAACATAAAATATTACAGTCAAGGAAAATTTCACAGTTTAAAGTAAAAACAAAACACCTGAAAAACCAACTATGTGGCTAGTTTTCAGGCTTTGGAATTTTGAAGAAAAAAGCATATGGCCACACACAGTAAATCCAGTACATTAGCTTAACAAACATTTCATATTGTTCATACTAATTTCTCTGGCTGTGAAATTGAACCCTGCTACCTGAAAATGTAATAAATTTGCCTCTTCTCTTTTACTTAGAAGGATAGTCAAGAAATTGGAAATGGCCTCATTTCTAACAGAAAGTTGTTTCCCTGCTTCAGAAACCTATAAATGTTAGGACTGTAAAATACGGTAGAGAGAGAAGAGAAAAGACGAGATGAAGGACAGCTACCACGGTATCTTTTACCTGGTCTAACTGGTCCTTCTCTTTCATTTCTCGCCCTCCCTCTGCTCCTTCAAATTCCTTCCACACTTTCCACCTTGATTAAACAAACACATTTGTGTTAATACCTTGCCTCACTTTTCCTTATTTTTCACTCCTCTATCAAAATTACCTTTAAATACATATGCACAGCAGGAGAGAAAGACAAAGGAAATCTTTTTCTGTGGCAGCTATATTCTCCAGGAACTCCAAACTCTACCCTGACCATTTATTAACTAACTACTGGGGACATCTCAGCTATTCTGAGCCAAGAATAAAGTTTCTTCTTTTGGGGACAACTTAACAGGTCTACTAAAAACACATGTCTAAGTTTATAAGTTTAAAAAAAAATACCAAAGTTCAACATTTTATTAAACAAGAGGGTAAAAACATCTCAAGCCAAAGAAATAACAGCCTTAAAATAATTTCTAAAAAAGCTAAGGAATTCTACTTCATTCTCTCTGATGATTCTTCCTCAAACATTTGGGTTTTGTTTTTTCCTAAATAAATACAGGAAAATTACTGTTACACGTTCTTTTTGAGAAGGCCTCTGATACATCAAATCTTTCTGCAGAACTGAATTCTCCTGGTATAACAATGACAGCCATACTAATGATATAATTTTTAAGGGAGAAAATCAGAAGTGAAAGGTTGATACCCTAAGGGAACACTAAGCTGGTATAATCAGATTAAATGAGGATCTGATTTCATGATCATGACTTTACTAAAACAGTAGAGCTGTATGCTCAAAAAATTTGCCTCTTAATAATTCTTAAGAACAAAAGGTTCAGACTGAAAAACCGAGAGATTTATTCTTGGAAGGAGCATGTTCATTTTAACAGATTCATGAAAATCTTTCAAAAACATATCAACACTTTAACTTCCTAAACAGTATTCAAAAAACCTAATTTAACACTTGCTTGTGATGACTCAAGGTTATCATAATGAACACTTACTATATTACTATATTGTCCTTCCAGCAATGCTATCAACAGCATTACTCAGCCAGGTCTTTTAGCTGAAGAGCTCCTGCACTGCTCTCATGGTCAAGTATCAGTCTGTTCTTTTTCCCTCTCCTTTCTTGCAGAAGTCAAATGCCTCCTTTTCAAGCTGACATTTTGCTTAATAATAGCTGGATCCCCTCTAGTTATTCTAAAATGTTGGCTTACATCTTTTAGGACTTTGGAAACTAGACAACCATCATTTTTAGAGCTGTATAAAAATAAGACTAAATGAGATCTAAGCACAGGTCTGAGGTTTTCCTTTACTGAGTTGGGGTAGATATTGGTGGATTTAGCTTGGCAGTTTCAGTGGTTCTTTTGACTTACTGTTCTCAATTACATCCCAAGCAGAAAGTAATAATTAGAGAAAAATAAACTTTTCAAGTTTTGTGGCCTGAACTTGAAAAGGTAAAGTCTAACTAGAAACATGTGATGTGGTAACATATTTGATTAATCGCTACTGATTAGATAACCAATATTAACAAGAGTTAACTTTTCTACCTGTCACCATATGTATCTCCGTTTTCTTTCAGACATAAAAAAAAATACTTTTAGCATAAACACACCTAATGTAAGAAGTCTAACATAAGAAGGCTCTATGTTTTCTCAAGAAGAACATTATTTTAAAAAATAAGATGTGCCCAGGTCTTCCTTTCTAAATACCATTCTCCAATAAGAGAAACCAAAGCTTCTTGGAAAAATGGCTGATTCTAGGGCTGAGATGAAGAAAATATTGATGCCAGAAAGAAAGTGCTTTCAAAAAAAATAGAGGGAACTGTCCCACCCTGAAGAGTCCCCTTGGCCAGGATGCAACTATCTGAGCAGCAAAATAACATTAGTACTGGATTATAACTCAAGAATAAAATAAACATGTGAGTCCATATGGATACAAACTATTGAATGAATAAACAAATAAATGGAGAAGGGACACATTTTCCTTACAGAAGAATTTCAATTAAAAAATGTAGAGAGGATGAGAAAAATGAAAATCATTAGAACACCACAGTAATATCTGCTGCAGGCCAAGATACACTGATGAATGATAAAATTAGCAGGCAAAGCTTTAAAGAGAGACAGAATATTTGCACAGCCTCAAAGAATTTCCCCTCTAGATATGTAACGTAAAGTCTTTGATGCTCATCATTCCAGTAGATGGAGCTTAATTCTCCTCCCCTTGAGTGTGGACTGGACTTTAGCAACCCCTATCTAATGAAAAGTAAAAGTTTTATAGAAATCTGTCACTTAAGCAGGTGAACATGGTTAGCATAACCAATAGTAAGTCAAGTTGATATTAAGGTACCCTCTGAAGTGATGCAATGAGAATGTTGAACATTACTGCTTCTGTGATATTCGAGCAAAATAATGCACAACCTCAATCTAATCATGAGAAGTTCAGTTCAGTTGCTCAGTTGCGTCCAACTCTTTGCGATGCCATGAACCAGAGCATGCCAGGCCTCCCTGTCCATCACCAACTCCCAGAGTTTATCCAAACTCATGTCCATTGAGTTGGTGATGTTATCCAACCATCTCATCCTATATCATCCCCTTCTCCTCCTGTGAATTGTGAATCTCCACCACAATTCAAAAGCATCAATTCTTCCACGCTCAGCTTTCTTTATAGTCCAACTCTCACATCCATACATGACTGCTGGAAAAACCATAGCCTTGACTAGACAGACCTTTGTTGACAAAGTAATGTCTCTGCTTTTTAATATGATGTCTAGGTTGCTTATCGGAGAAGGCAATGGCAACCCACTCCAATACTCTTGCCTGGAAAATCCCATGGACGGAGGAGCCTGGTTGGCTACAGTCCATGGGGTCGCAGAGGGGCAACCATGACTGAGCACCTAACACACACACACTACAAAAATACCTGCCCAGTATTCTTCAAAAGTGTCAAGGTCATAAGAGATAAACACCACTACACTGTCACAAATTAGAAGAGCTAGGAAACATAATGACTAAATACAATAGAGTATCCTGGATTGGATGCTCAAAAAGGACAGTAGGAGACACTAGGGAAATCTGAATAAAGCCTGCAGCTAATAGTACTGCACCATTGGCTAATTTCTTTAGTTCTGATAAAAGTACCAAGGTTGTGTAACATGTTAACATTAGGGGAGGCTGTGTCAAGGGTTGATGAAAATTCCGTACATCTTTCAACTCTTCTGTAAATCTGAAATTATTTCAAAATAAAAAGTTGTTTAAAAAAGAATATGGTATGGTTACTTAGGGCTTCCCTGGTGGCTCAGATGATAAAGAATCCGCCTGCAATGCAGAAGACCTGGGTTCGATCCCTGGGTTGGGAAGACCGCCTGGAGGAGGGCATGGCAACCCAGTCCAGTGTTCTTGCCTGGAGAATCCCTTGGACAGAGGAGCCTGGCGGGCAGCAGTCCATGGGATCACAAAAAGTCAGACATGACTGAGCAACTAAGCACAGCACATGGTTACTTAGTATGGTTACTTAGATCTTAGCAAACAGATCATAAATACCTAAACCACAAAGATCCTTTCAGCTGCTTTAAGGTAAATTTCTAAAGTTCCAATTTAAAGATTAAGAGGGGGAGAGGGGTTGAGGATGGGGAACACAGGTACACCTGTGGCAGATTCATGTCAATGTATGGCAAAACCAATACAATATTGTAAAGTAATTAGCCTCCAATTAAAATAAATAAATTTATATTAAAAAATAAAATAAAAAATAAAGATTAAGAGGATATTTCATAGCAAAAGGAAGTACAGGAGGATTTTGGAGAAATACTTGCATGTACGTACCGGCAGACATAAAAAATAATTCAACTTCATAAGAATTCAGCAGCTTTGTAATATAAAACGGGTAACCCAAATATCTATCAGCAGCAGACGTTAAGTTGTGACATATTCATATGGTAAAACACTTAGAGCTGTGAAAATCCATCACATTTGGTTTCTTTTTCTTTTCTGATGTATAAGTGACACATAAAATTGCATCGGTTTCAGTGTACAACGTGATTATTCCCTACTTGTACACACTGAGAAATGATCACCACAAGTCTACTTCATAACATGTATCACCACACATAGTTCCAATTTTCTTTCTTGTGATGAGAAATCTTAACATCCACTCTCCCAGCAACTCTCAAATGTGCAATACAGCATTACTAACCACAGTTATCATGCTGTATACTACATCCCAATGACTAGTTTATTTTTAGAAGTTTGTAGTTTTTAATCACTATTTCAGCAAACACCAATCTGTTGTCTGTATCTATGAACTTGGTTTTTGGTTTATTTACCACATACAAGTGAGATCATATACTATTTGTCTTTCTCTGACTTACTTCACTTAGCATAAATGCCTTCAAGGTCCATCATGTTGGTGCAAATGAAAAGATTTCATTCTATTTTGTGGCTGAATAACATTCTGTTATATACCACGTTTTCTTAATCCATTCATCCATTGATGGACACTTAGGTCATTTCCATATCCTGACTGTTGTAGACAATGCTGCAAAGAACATAGGAGTATGCAAGTCTTTTAAAGTTAGTGTTTTCATTTTATTTGGATAAATATCCAGAAATGGACTTGCTGAACCATATGGCAGTTCTATTTTTAATTTTTTGATGAATCTCCACACTTTTTTCCATAGTTGCTGCAGCAATTCCCATCAACAATGCATAAAGGTCTCCATTTCTCCACATCCTTACAAACATTTGTTATTTCTTGTCTTTTTGATAACTACTATATGAGGTGTGAGGAGGCACTGTGGTTCTGATTTACATTTCCCTAATGACACTGAGCATCTTTTCATGTGCCTGTTGGTCATCTATATGTCTTATCTGAAAAAATTTCTATTCAGATTTTCTGCCTCCTTTTCATTCAACTTTTTATTTTATAATGAAGTACAGCCAATTAACAATGTAGTAGTTTCAGATGGACAGTAAAGTAACTCAGCCATACATGTTTCTGCTCATCGTTTTTAAATTGGTTTACTTGTTTGTTTGTTTTTTGCTATTGAGATGAATGAGTTCTTCCTATATTGTGCACACTAATCCCTTATCAGCAATGTGATCTGCAAATATTCTCTCCCATTCAGTAGCTTGCTTTTTCATTTTGCTGATAATTTCTTTGCTATGCAGCTTTTCAGTTAATGCTGTCTTACTTGTTTACTTTTGCTTTTCTTGCTGTTGCTTTTAGAGTCAGATCCAAAAAAAAAAACCATTGCCAAGACTGATGTCAAGGAACTAACGACATGAATGCATGAATGAATGGTCCAGTTTCATTCTTTCACATGCGGCTGTCCAGTTTTTCTAACACCAATTATTACAGAGACGTTCTTTCCTCATTACATATTCTTGATTCCTTTGTCATAAGTTAACTGACCATACATACATGGATTTATTTCTGGGCTCTCCATGCTGTTCCATTGATCTGTCTGTCTATTCTTGTGCCAGTATCATACTGCATTGATTACTATAGCTTTGTAATATAGTTAAAAACCAGGGACCATGATAGCTACAGTTTTTTATTTCTCAAGATTGCTTTGGCAATTTTTTTTTTCTTTTAATTTTTTACTGTGGTGGGTCTTTGTTTTGCTATGCCTAACCTTTCTCTAGTTGTGGCAAGCAGGGGCTACTCTGTAGTTGAGGTGCACAGGATTCTCGCTGTGGTGGCCTCTCTTATTGCACAGCATGGGCTCTAGGGCCTGCAGTCTTTGGCAGTTGTGGCACGTGGGCTTAACTGCCCCACAGCATGCGGAATCTTCCTGAACCAGGGACCAAACCCATGTCCCCTGTGGCAGGCAGATTCTTAACCACTGTACCACCAGGGAAGTCCTGGCTATTTGGTTTTTTGTGGTTCCACACAAATCTTGAAACTGTAATCACATCTGTTTTGGGGGGTTTTGTGTGGTTTTGTTTTTTTGTTTTGGCTATGCTGAACAGCATGTGGGATCTTAATTCCCTGACCAGGAGTCAAACTTGAGTCCTCTGCGTTAAAAGTGCAGAGTCTTAACCACTGGACCATCAAGGAAGTCCTATCACATCTGTTTTAATGAATCTCAAATACAACACTGAAAAAAGCAAGTTATACCTTGTATTTTTTGCTTTGCAACTCACAAATGTATGGTAAGTATTCTTTTATATCTACTATATACTTAATTTATAAAAAGTGTGAGGAGGAAGTTTACCTTTTAACAGATACCATGTCCTGCCAATTGAACACAATTTATTAGGTGCTGAAATCTTTTCAATTTCTATAAAATTCCAAACTTCGTATTTTTTTAATGTAAAAAACAGCCATTTTTAAAAACACTGAGAAAGTATGTCACTCTTTCAGGGACTACAATGTAAAATAAAGCAAGTTTAGCTAATGAAGTCCAATGTTACTCTGGGATGTCTACCTCCTTCCGTTTAAAAGGAAAGAACCTTCTTCTTCTGCCATCGTGGGATAAAGTATTTTCCTTTAACAAACAAGAAACCTTTGTATGCTGGGAAGATAACAAGGAGAAATCACTTGAACTGTTATTATATAACTCTCAACACTTGTCATCCTTAAGGCAAGATCTAAGTTAACTCAGTACTCTGATTAAAATGTCTTCAGATTTTGAAGTACTTTATGCATCTCATTTTTTAAAACCTACAAATTATTAAAGGCCTTCAAAATAAATTTGGAGTTAAATAATAAGTTTTTTTTTTTTTTTAAAGATTCCTAGACTGACGTAGATTAGTTATCACATTTGGGTATAAAATACAGTATAAAAAATCAAGATAAAGGTACTAGATTTAACTCTGTGAATCATATCTGTGGTACATAATAATAAAAACAGCAGGTCTATTCTAAATACAGAACACTAAAGTGGCCCTAAGCGCAATACCCCCATCTAAATATAGTGCTCTCAAGGGAGGAAATTGGCCAAAATCCATCATTATGACAAGACTGAGCTATAAGACATCAAAAGTATACTTATAAGGAGCTTACTTTGGTCGTTATTAATGGATTTTTTAAATGTAAGCTAATTCTAAGTTTACTATATCTTTATTCAATAAGAACTACTTGATTCCACATGAAAATAATCTTTTACCTAACACTACTTTCCAGTCAAGTTTTGATTTCAAAGACAGAAAACAAAAATTCCCAAACACCCAGATAGTATAAAAGTAACCAATGTAAAGCTGAAAAACTGCATTTCCTTTCATAGGAGGATTTTATTGCAATGTGAAATTTTGCTTTTGAAAAACTATAAAGTTGAAAAATTAAGATCACTGGAGAAATTAAAATAAAAACAAATTATAGGAAATTTCACTACTTCCTACAGGTCTCCTGATATAGGAATAAAAAACTTTAAATAATGTATTTAATAGGATTATCACTCAAAGCACAATTTGAATTAAAAAAAAATAACAACCTAGTTACTCTGTCCATCTAAATTACTCTGACATTTGTACCTTGATTTCCTGAATCTAACTAAAACATTCCTGCCATGATGCCAGATTCCTAGTCAGGCTTTTTGAAAGGACTAAGGTAGCTTAAGTTTCCCCAGCTGAACAAAGGCCAAAACTCGAACTACTGCCTCTTCTGTGCAGTGGTAAGCAGTTAACACTCAGGATAAATCACTCCTGAATTAAAGCAGTCTTCATGGATCACAATGACAACAACCACACTAGCCAGTCAGTCAGTCTTCAGGAATCAGGACATACTTTTTAAGGTAACAGGAGCTTCAAACTATAGTCCCTGGAAACAGACTTCTTGGAACCACATTATCTTTAGATAAATAACCCTCAATTGAACAAAGTAAAACTACAGATAGCCCTAAAAAAGAAACTTGACTATTTAAGTGTTCCCAAAATGACCAATGGCAAATGTTCCTGAGGTTCCTCCTCACTGCTCTTCTTTATTTCTCCCTCAAGTGCAGGCTTTTTCCAAGCTCCAAGCTTCACCTTCATGAATCATTTGCTTAGTTCATGGGTAAAGGCAGTATTTTCTTTGTTTACTATTTACTACTTTGGAGTCCTGTAAGTATCTAGTAACAACAATAATAAACTGATCGTGCAGATCAAGCATTCATAGTTCACAGAAGTATAACCGTTTCGGCACCGAAAAGTGAAAAAAAAATCTTCAACAGTAACCTATATTTGTCAGAGGGATTTATTAACCCACTTAAAGGATATGTTAAAGCACAAGCTGGAATCAACATTGCCAGGAGAAATATCAATAACCTCAGATATGCAGATGACACCACCCTTATGGCAAAAAGTGAAGAGGAACTAAAGAGCCTCTTGATGAAAGTGAAAGAGGAGAGTGAAAAAGTTGGCTTAAAGCTCAACATTCAGAAAACTAAGATCATGGCATCCAGTCCCATCACTTGATGGCAAATAGATGGGGAAACAGTGGAAACACTGGCATAATTTTTATTTTTAGGGGCTCCATACTGCAGATGGTGACTGCAGCCATGAAATTAAAAGACGCTCACTCCTTGGAAGGAAAGTTATGACCAACCTAGACAGCATATTAAAAAGTAGAGACATTACTTTGCCAACAAAGGTCCACCTAGTCAAGGTTATGGTTTTTCCAGTGGTCATGAATGGATGTGAGAGTTAGACTATAAAGAAAGCTGAGCACCAAAGAACTGATGCTTTTGAACTGTGGTGTTGGAGAAGACTCTTGAGAGTCCCTTGGACTGCAAGGAGATCCAACCAGTCCATTCTAAACGAGAGCAGTACTGGGTGTTCATTGGAAGGACTGACGTTGAAGTTGAAACTCCACTACTTTGGACACCTGATGCGGAGAGCTGACTTATCTGAAAAGACCCTGATGCTGGGAAAGATTGAAGGTGGGAGGAGAAGGGACTGGATGGCATCACCGACTCAATGAACATGAGTTTGAGTAAACTCTGGGAGTTGGTGATGGGCAGGGAGGCCTGGCATGCTGCAGTCCAAGGGGTCACAAAGAGTCGGACACAACTGAGTGACTGAACTAAACCAAGCTGAAAGGATATGTGCTAATGTGGCAATTCAGTAGAGTGCATACTTTTTAGCGGCCCTTATTTAATTTGTCAATTTTTTTTTTAATCACACAAATGAGTCACTTAAAACAAGAGTATATGAGTCTTGGGGATATGTTTCCATTTTGTCCCACCTCATCCTCTTGCCAGAAGAATGGGTGGGCTGATGGATTAAAATCAAACTATAGCCATCCATTTTCACTGCTTTCAGCAATAACCATTTCACACTTGGGGCAAAGAAGAATTTGAACAAATCACAATTTCCCCCTCACCTTTCTGCTGCTACCAGATTGTCTGGAGGGAAAAGGTGAGTAAATAGAGAGGAGAGAAGCAGAAAGAAAGAAGGGAGAGAAAGAAGTGGTTAAGGATGTTAGAAGACAGGAGGCTTTTGAGTTGCTACTAGGTTCAGAATTTCTAGGAAGCAATAGGAGTTTATTAATTTGGAACACAAAATGTTTCTAAAAAATAAGCTGGTCTTTCATTTCATTGAAGCCCTTAGCAGAATTAGTCCAAACTGCTCGGCACCCCAGCCCAACTCTGGGCTGGTTAAGCTGGCAGTGAGGTGACTAATTATTTATATTTCCAGTCAACCTTCTTTTTTAGTTACTGCCTGAATCACACCTGGACATCAATCAGGGGACAGGCGTTTCACTGACTGCCTTCCCACCTGCTTCACAACTGTTACTGTCCTAAAACGTGCACACTGACAGAGAGAAGAGCATGAGAAGGATGGAGTGGGTCCCCCACAAGGTTTGTACAGCCCGCATCACCATCCATCCCAGCTATGTTGGGAATGAGACTCTTGGGGTTATGACAACACACTCTCATGAAAACTACTGCCACTGCTGTACTTCTATAAGCCAAACTGCTAAGGACTCTGGAGTGCGGACGGGCATAATTTAACGAGAGGAGGGTTATGGGATGGTATAAACGGACTTATTCAAACCTAGGCTGCTAAAAACAATCGAACAAGAAAGTAAATGTTAAACTTCTAGAGGATTAAAAATAAATTAAAAATCATCTTGGGTGAACCAAAATGAGAAACCAATGTGACTGAAACGCAACAGTGGGCCTAATACCAATATAGATATTGGTGCTGTCCGTTTTCTAATTTAATGATCTACTATAATATTAGGATGGAGCTAAGACTTTATAAAACAACATTCTTAGATATAAATGCTAAAGAGAAATTTTACAGATTCAAAAGGGGAATAAAGATGTTCTGATTACAAAGACTACCCACCAGGCTCCTCTGTCCATGGAATTCTCCAGGCAAGAATACTGGAGGGAGTTGCCATTTCCTTCTCCACAAAGACTGCCAGGGTGACAGTGTTGCCATTTTATGAGGCTTCCCAACATATTCCCCTAGTAGGTGGCATTTCAAGTAAATAACCATGCCCTCCTCCAGGGGATCTTCCTGACCCAGGGATCAAACCCACGACTCTCACCGTATCCAGGCTTGGCCAGCAGGAAGCCCCAAACTACACCTGTTACTCTCTGTTCCTCCTGGCACGGTGGTTTTCTCAGACTTCTTGAAAATATCGAGTCAAGGTCAGTCTCGGTCCACTTCCACTTCCAACTACATATGGCCTTATTCTTTCTCTATTTCCAAACACACTTATGTTTTACTTCCACACGACAGACCTGCTCACCACACTCTCATGCACTTCCTGGTTCAGTGTTGCTGTTCTGTTTACTGTCTCCAAGGGCATCAGATCGGAGCCAGGGGGACTCTGTGAGACATTCCATGAACACAATTTCACAGTGCCTACCAACACCTCTACCATCTCTCCTCCCCCAAACAGAAGCTTTTTGTTTTTTGTTTGTTCACATATACTATCTCATTTACTAGAGAATCATGGAATTTACTAAAATAAACGCTAAGTTCTGTAATCACTTTAATGAAGTCATATTACCATTAAACAAACTAGTTATGGAGCAGAGAATGAAACAGTGAATGAGGAAGAAAACTAATTTATTTTTTAACCTTTTATTGAAGCTAATTAATTTACAATGCTGTGTTAGTTTCAGGTGGACAGTAAAGTGATTCAGTTTTACCTAACTATATATTCTAAGGAAACTAATTTAACAGGCCTATGTTCATTTGTAAAGAACATGATACTATCATGTGGGTTTTCTACTGAAGTATAGTTGATTTACAATTTTATACAAGTATAGTCATCCATAGTTTGTACTTCTTAATCCTCAACCAGTCCATCCTAAAGATCAGTCCTGGGTGTTCACTGGAAGGACTGATGTTGAAGCTGAATACTTTGGCCACCTGATGCAAACAACTGACTCATTTGAAAAGACCCTGATGCTGGGAAAGATTGAAGATGGGAGGAGAGGGGGACGATAGAGGATGAGATGGTTGAATGGCATCACCAAACTCAATGAACATGAGTTTGTGTAGGTTCCAGGAGTTGGATGATGGACAGGGAGGCCTGGCGTGCTGCAGTCCATGGGGTCACAAAGAATTGGACACGACTGAGCAACTGAACTGAACTGAATCCCCAACCCCATCCTGCCCTTCCCCCTTCAGAATACTATACTTCGAAAAGTAATTTCTATGATCTTATATGATCACACACACACACAAACACTGGTAGCAATTAATAGCCAAGCACGATTAGAAACTTTTATATTTAAAAGTTTCACAACTCAGTAAAATACATATTATCTCTGCCCTTGTTATAGATAAAGAAAAGGAAACTAAGAGTTGATGTTGATGATACACACAAAGTTGATGTGCTAAGTGGCGATTCATCTGACTCTGCCATACCATGGTGCCTCCAATCTAGCTTAATCAGATAAACTTTTAAACCATACCCGCAGTAAATATGAGAAGACTGATGTGTGACATATATTCAAATCCTGGCAGACAGAAACTATGAAAAAGCCCGGGCCGAGGCAGTCAAGAGAACCTTATCCTAACGTATCCCAATGTCCTCACTGAGCCCCAGGATATGGACGGGCTGTGTTGTACATTCCCAGATGAGTCATTTACCCAATTAGGCCTTAGTTCCCCACATATAAAATGTGGGAGGAAAACTAGACAATTTTAAGGTTATGACCACCACTATTTTTATTCCTTTCTGAAAGGAATATTCATTGTATGGATTAATTTTTCTTTTTTACAAGTATATGAAACATATGGGGCAGGGTTGGAAATCACCACACTATAAAGCAAGGACTGAGTTTAAGCAAGGACTAAGCTTTTCTCTTTATTTGGGCTTTCCAGGTGGCTCAGTGGTAAATAATCAGCCTGCAATGCAGGAGACACGGGTTTGATTCCTGGGTCAGGAAGACCTCCTGCAGAAGGAAATGGCAACCCACTCCAGCATTCTTGCCTGGAAAATCCCAGGGACACAGGAGCCTGGTGGGCTACAGTCCATAGGGTCACAAAGAGTTGGACACGACTCAGCGACTGAGCACACCTATACTAGTTTTTCTTATATTCTCCTGAACACAGATGACTTGCATTTAAGCATTTAATAAGTAGCTCTGGACGATGAAAGATGAACTGACTACTCTATCCATGAAACTATCTTACATCCAGGAAGTGTTTTCAAGGTAACTCTGCCTAATTACTAAAGTCTGACTGAAAGGAAAAAAATATTAGGAGTATGTCAATTTTAGTGATCAAAAAAACAAAACAGGAAAAGCAAACAATTTCAAATTTGGGATCACAGACTAAACTGCCACAAAATTTTAACTTTTATATATATATAATATAATCTCATGTAGAGTACCCATAATCTAAATTAATGACATAAACCCTTTAGCTCACGTGATTTCCTCTGTGAAACATGCCTCTTCTCTCTCTAGAAATCCCAGTCACCTGTATGACCTATTTCAAATCCATTCATCCCCGCAGTGAAAGGCCACCACTACCTAGAACCTCACAGCTCATCGTACACGCACAGAAGTGTCTGTCATCGCTTCTGTGCACTAAAGCACTTTCTGCAGATTGTTATTAGAGCCCCTTATCACATGTAACACTAAGCTGGATTGTTTATATGCCCGTCTGTCTTTGTGGAGTGTAAGCTGCTTTATTCATCTTTGTGTCCTCAGTACCTACCAGGACCAGGCACATGGCTGGCATGCATTAGAGAGTCACTGAACTGAATACAACAGAAAATTTCCCATTCACTCAATGTAGCTTGGGGTCTGAACATCCCAATCACTCATGCTCCAACATGTTTTGCTGCACTAGATGGCAAAAGCAAGCTCTAAGCACTCTGTAAATTCGGTTCTCAGAGAAGCCTATGGGGAAAAGATATTTTAAAAAGCAGTTTTTAAAAAGCCTTCCTATTTCTTATGGATTTGGAGGCTAAGAAAAAGTAACCTGTATGTTCCCTATCTCTAAAGCAATGCTTTGCTAATTGTTCTAATATTCATGACATTCTTTCTCCTGTCTGGGAAGATAAGAGAGATTGATTATGTGAAATATCCACTACTCCCGGTTATCTGCTCTCCTGCTAGGTCAAAAATTACTGCTTTCTCCCTACCCACATCCCTTGCCCCCACAACCAATGGCACCTAAAAAACTGCCATTTTCCTATTTCACACAAAATCTGAAAAGAAATCTGGGCCTCATGCCAAAGAATTGTCAATTTTTCAAAAATTACCCTACCAAATCAGTCATCTTTCTTCTTTCCCAAGAGAAGAGATTAAAATAGAATTACACTTTAAAATGTGAGCTCAAATTTTAAAGTCACTAAACTTCTCTTACCATTAATATATATCTAGCTTCCACCACCCCTTTTCTTCCTAGCATTAATCAAAACAGTGGCATGCTTTATAGTCTCTAAGATTTTCCCCATGTTCCCCAATTCATTCAAGACTTTTCCAGTTACCAGAGTAAATACTAAGTCATGATTTGGCATTTCAAGCATATTCCTGCAATTCAGGTTAGACTGAAAGGTCTTCTGAACTACATGTTAGCTACATATAACTATCCTCACCACATTTCCATGAGAAAACCAAATCCTGTAATATTTGACTTTTTAAAAATCAACAATGCCAAAAATCCTTCAAGTCTTTATACATTGGAGCAAATCATTTAGAAATAACAGTTTAGCCTTATCTAGTAAATCTGAAGCTACATATACTCTATGACCCAACAATTTCACTGTTAAGTTCAGTTCAGTTCACTCAGTCGTGTCCAACTCTTTGCGACCCCATGAACCGCAGCACGCCAGGCCTCCCTGTCCATCACCAACTCCCAGAGTTCACCTAAACCCATGTCCATTGTGTCGGTGATGTCATCCAACCATCTCATCCTCTGTTGTCCCCTTCTCTTCCTGCCCTCAATCTTTCCCAGCATCAGGGTCTTTTCAAATGAGTCAGCTCTTCTCATCAGGTGGCCAAAGTATTGGAGTTTCAGCTTCAACATCAGTCCCTCCAAATGAACACCCAGGACTAATCTCCTTTAGGATGGACTGGTTGGATCTCCTTGCAGTCCAAGGGACTCTCAAGAGTCTTCTCCAACACCACAGCTCAAAAGCATCAATTCTGTGCTCAGCTTTCTTTATAGTTCAACTTTCACATCCATACATGACCACTGGAAAAACCATAGCCTTGACTAGACAGACCTTTGTTGGCAAAATAATGTCTCTGCTTTTGAATATGCTATCTAGGTTGGTCGTAACGTTCCTTCCAAGGAGTAAGCGTCTTTTAATTTCATGGCTGCAATCACCATCTGCAGTGATTTTGGAGCCCAGAAAAATAAAGTCAGCCACTGTTTCCCCATCTATTTGCCATGAAGTGACGGAACCGGATGCCATGATCTTAGTTTTCTGAATGTTGAGCTTTAAGCCAACTTTTTCACTCTCTTCTTTCACTTTCATCAAGAGGCTCTTTAGTTCTTCTTCACTTTCTGCCATAAGGGTGGTGCCATTTGCATATCTGAGGTTATTGATATTTCTCCTGGCAATCTTGATTCTGGCTTGTGCTTCCTCCAGCCCAGAGTTTCTCATGATGTTCTCTGCATATAAGTTAAATAAGCAGGGTGACAATGTACAGCCTTGACCTATTTGGAACCAGTCTGTTGTTCACTGTTAGGCAAATATAAACTAAAGAAGTACATGAGCATATGTACCAAGATGCATAATCAAGAACACTCTTAATATTATTGTTAATAATATCCCCAAACCGGAAGCAATCCAAATGTCCACCAACAAAAGAAAGACTAAACAAAGTATGGTACAGATACAAAACAGTTTAGTACACAGCAGTGAGAACACTACAATCACACAAAGGAATTACATAATGTTGAATAAAAGAAGCAAGCACAAAGAATACATAAAGTAGAATTCCTTAACACTCTGTTCAACTGTAGGCATATGCTTTATACACTGTTCAATATGTATTTTATACTTCACAGTTTAAAAAAAGCAGACTTTTAGCTTCAAAACTCTAGCCTCCATATATAAAATCCTTATTCTTATTTTAGTTACAGCATTTATAAGTCTGTCTTTCCACCAGACTATAAACCGTTTGAGGGTAAAGACTGATTTTATTCATTTCGGGGCTCCCAGAACATCACGGTGCACAGCAGATGCTCAACAAATACTGACAGGATAGATGGATGGAAAAATTATGAACAGAAGAAAGTCTCAGATGACAAAGAAGTCTCCATAAGGCAGAGGAATAAAAGTCACTTCCCTTTTTCTGTATGCATGCAAAGACTAGCTTTAAAAGTCAGCTCCATATTTCAATGAGTTAAAATAAGTTCTTAAATGCCTATTTTATAATAAATGGCTCCACTGGACACAGTTTTATCAAAAGTGCAAGTTACTGTTGAGCTTAGTTCGTAGCCAGATTCTGGTTTTCCTCTTTTGCAGTACAGCTGCCAGACTCCTGGTTGCCTAACTATATTAATAATTCCTTAATTTAAACACAAAAACACATGCACAACCCTCTTTATGAATTTACCCCCAAGAGTTCTAAAATGTTTCTCCATTAAAAAGCACATCTCAGCACATCCTGCTGTTCTCAGAGCTGCAATGCTTTTCTCCTCCCAGTTCCCCAGTCAAGTCTCCTATGGACCATAGGACTGAAATTAGCTATTCATTACATGCGAAGGAGCGCTGGCTGGAGTGGAGCCCTGCAGAGACAGACTACTACTTAACATGTCAATTTCTGAACTAAAGCATCCGCTACCTTACTAATATGTATATTTAATGTCTCTGAATAATGTGTAGAATTATATGCTGTTCATTGCCTGTTTGTTCTGATATCAGATACTCTTCAATAGCATTATTCTAAATTATTCTCTGAAAAATGTGGGACTTTTTATTAGGTCTCTTCCCTACTGTTGTCTATAACACAGGGTGCAGATGAACAGCATACAGAATACTGACGACAAAAAACAAAACAAAAAAAAATCATGAATCAGAGTAAGGTAACAAAATATAAGTTTCTTGTCAAAAAAAAAAAAAAGAAAATGAATCAGAGTAAGGTAACCAAATATGATAAGGCTGGCAATTACCAATAATTTACTTCATCTCCTAGGTGCTGACTCCTTGATGCAGTTTTATATGCAGGCTGTGAGGTTGGGGTGAGGGAGTGTTAAATTATTAATAGCTATTGGTAAACCTAGAATATTAGAATTGTTCTTTGGGACTATCTGTACACTTAGTTAAAAGTCGTATTTCTAGCATGTCTCTCTCTCATCAGCAATTAATTCTGTGTTAAAGACACAACTTTGTAGATTGTGGTGATGCATGTTACTGAATAAACCTCTGAATGGGGTTGGGGTGGGGGAAAACTTGAAGCTATACATTTCTCATACCATAAATTACAATTGCTTTTGTTCATTAACCTTCATACTCAGCAGGAAGCTTAGAATGTTTAATATTTAAGAACCACAGTGAATGACAGTATTATACTAATCAAACCTAAGTGTTGCTAGATGCACAATAATGAACTAATGCATGTGTCAGCAGAACTACAAGTATCACACTGGCACGATAATCTGGACTGCTTTACACCATTAGTACTGCTGTGATTAATGACTTGCTCAGACTAATAAAGACTTTCTAGCTTTATAAATCATTCACATTTGTTGGTGAATACTCCTTTTAGTAACCAAAGGTGACTAGTGGATTTCACTTTTATATGTAGTTGGATGCTAGATGTAAGCTTGCGAGTGTGATGTAGATACAGTGGCTGTGTGAGGTGCCCATAGTAAATGACAGGCATTATAATTTAGCCTTTACTCACAAGTCCAAATCATGAAACCTAAAAAGTGGTAATAAACTTTAAAGGATTATCTATTTTTCTCTCAGATGCATAAGTTTAGATTCCAATACTCCAAGAAAACAAATTTGCAGGTGTGTGTACGTGACTAGCCACCCCACACACTATCTTTTACCAGCTCTCAAGCATGCTCCAGAGAACCAGTGTTACCTATCTGTTCTAGCACAATGCCTAAAGCACAATGCCTAATACCTAAAGATGATGATTTAGCAAATATTTGTTGTGAATACAAGCACACATAAATGCTAGAAATAGTGGGAACTATCAAATACAAACCCACTGAAGTCGACAGAACCTATCACAAGACCAAAATAAAGTTGGCAGTGACCAGGCCTTCTGTGAACTAGTTAGCTCACAGTCTAATATCCGAATCTGAAATTACAGAAACTTTATATATTCAATAAATAGTATAACACCTACCTAGCAAAGATCTTAAGTAACCATAACAATACCATACATATATGTAGGAGAAAAAAAAACTAAAACTGGAGGAAATATTCTCCAATACTACCAACCTGTATATTTTAAGATAAAACAAGACTGCTACTACTACTTGTTTATGTAAAACACAGGTCAGCTGATGTTCAAATTGGCACTAACACCTTATTTGTTGATAAAGAGACTAAAATTTTTTAATATAATAATCAACTGCTCATCTTATATACACATGCCGAACTGCAGACCAGAAAAAAAATTTTAACTGATGATATCCCATCTTTAATCAGCATTTCAAAACACAAAATTAAGTTCTTTGTCACTGAAAATAACCACCAAACCAACAACCTTACAAAATATAATAAATCAGTTTATTTAATCAACAATGATTTTATAATGTAATCCTTAACAGTTGTTTAAAATTTGCATAACTAAGTTTGCAATAGTTATCCTGTTAAAGCAAAAGCACATCTGTTTATGAGTAAGTAAATATCGTCTGACAGCAATTTGGAACATCTATCAGAAGGAATCAACTATAAGCTTAATAAGCATTATTTGTATTCCACATAATACTCTATTTGTTCCTTCTAGCCACTTCAGTAATAAAACATACTTAAACTCATTTAGTGTGCACTAAATCCAATGTACCTAGGCAAAACACTTAAAATTCCAGTTGGATGGTTCCCAGCCCATATAGTCCAACTTTTTAAAGTATTACTACCATCTGGTTACTAGTCTGTGTTTACCAAAACAGTAGCTATGCACACATTTCTGTAGCAGCTGTGGTCAAAAACTTTAAATCAATCCATTTGGCTAAATGAAAACTCTTCAAGGAAAACAACAAATACAGTATTTTGAATATATATACTTAAACTTCATTACTGGTTTTAATAACATTCCCCAAGGACAAAAACAGTAAAAATGTAAATGGCATTTAAGACACTAAATTATTTATATTTCCAATCATTTATCATATGAAAAAAGGTCCATGGAAGTCAAGTGAAGCACCCAAGGTTAAACAAGTTGGGCTCTGTCTGGAACATAGGTATCCCTTGGTTTCCAATACAAGAATCTTTTCACAAAATTATTCCAACCAAATCCCAAGGCCCTAAAAACAGAATTTTATCAAGGGACTATACCATTTAATAAATTCAAGTTAAAATTATTTTAATCATTTTTTAAAAATATAACTGGTCATCATAAATTATGAAACTTGACATATTTGTTTCAGAACTGTGGTAAGAACTTAAAGCATCCTGTGAAATTTATAAGAATTTTAATTTTACAAACTCTTCCTTTTTTTTTTTTTCACATCCTCCTTCAACCTCTCCCATTAAAACCTATGTCTACAAACCAATCATATTACCCTGGTCAAGAGACTAAGCTATTACTTTATATCCAAGATAACATCTTAGCTCTCCTAATGTTCCCCTTTCTATTAAAATGTAACTATTAATATATGCCATACTGCATGCTTTCCTAAAAACAGAAAGCCTTTCCTAATTAGAACTATCAAACTTCCAAATGATCCTTTTCCCCCTAAGAAACAAACCTAATTCCCAATATAAATTAATATAGAAATCTCCTCTGCATTGCTTAGAGGAGGAAAAAAAGGCAATAAGCCAGTACTCTATATAAGTCTTTTGTTGTTATAGTACTAGCAATCTCTTTAAATAATACTTAAGACAAACAAATTTTCAGGACATAACAGTGACTATTTTAAGCTTATTTGGGTTAATGAGTCACTATCTTGCTTTGACAAAAATGAATTGTGTCCTTCTTTCTTCCTTTTTCATGATAGCTAAGAAGAAAAAATAAACTAACAATTCCCCAAAACAAAGCACATATTCTGCTCTTTTACATGAAATATTAAACTCTCAAGGGAAAAAAGTGGACATTAAATTATTTGGGGCTAAGGTTACAGAAGGAGTGACTTGTAGTATTTATAGGCAGACTTTGTGTTCCTGGCTTCCCAATTCCTGGTCATTTATTTTAGAACATAAAAACCCAACCCAAACTTAAAACTTTCATCTACTTCTTTACATCATATCCAGGAAAAGAAGAGCTGGTGTCAGAGGACAGTATCTAGAACAAATTGGCAATATTGACATCATCATTACTAAGACACACACAATAGGGTTTTTATACTCGTACATCCATCATTCATTGGTGCCTCTCAAACATCCTCATATAGAGCTGGTAATGGAGTAGGACAAGCAATACTATTCCCATCTGACAAACTCATGGACACAGCAGGCAGGGCCCCTCCTGGGCAGGGCCCAAGGCTAGTAAGCGAGCTGTGAAGCGGTAAAGCTGTGAGAAAACCCAAATCCTTAGACGCCAAGACCAGCAATCATTCCAAAACACTGCCTCAGTTCACTTCACTAGTTTCAACTAATCTGCAACAAAAGTAATATGAAGCTCTCTGCACAACACCTCACCCAGCTCATCTACTTCTTGGTCTTCCTCCTTCTCTTTCCTCCAACACTCTATGAACTCACGGGATCAGCTCTGAGCCCCGATATGGGCCTGAAGAGCCAGGAGTGCACTACACACTCTTGACAACTCTACAAGCTTGAAGCCGACAGTTTATTTTGCACAGATGGTTGTGATTTCGCTTAACCACTTTTGTGTACACAATTCTTCCTAAATTCAAACCTAGCACAGGCTGACGTTTAATGTTTCAGAGAAGAGGGAAGCAAAATTGTTTTGAAATTCTCTGTGAAAAACAGCCTGTTGTATTAGAACAAACAGCAGCTTGTTCCTATCATTCCTTTGTTTGACAAGTCTGGGCTGGCTAGAAAGGTCATTTATGCCTCAAAGCATCAAATTAACATTTGAAGACATGAATTTTAAAAATGGCTATTATCTTCTGTTATGTGAATGGCTAATGTAGTTCAGAAAAACAGAAAGGAGAAAAAAAACCACTACAGTCTTAGCCTACTCCCCCTAAAAGACTAAAAAGCAATAACAAAAACAGAAACAGGAAACACAAAACTTTCCTTAAAAAAAGATAATTAATATTATGTCCACGTCAACACATGCAGACTATGTCTTAATGAAGCTTCATTCTTTAACAGAATTAAGAAGGTAGTTAAAACAGTCAAACTTTCAAATAATAAGAAAGAAAAATCACTAATTATCATAAGATGGCTTTTTGGAAAACCATAAGGTTCTTCCCTCTCATCCGTAACCTTCTGTCCAAATACTAGCAATGACTATATAGACTAAGTGAAAGGGAAAGTTGCTTAGTCGTGCCTGACTCTGTGACCTCATGAACTCTAAGTCTGCCAGGCTCCTCTGTCCATGGAATTCTTCAGGCAAGAATACTGGAGTGGGTAGCCATTCCCTTCTCCAGGAGATTGTCCCGAACGAGGGATCAAACCTGGTCCTCTGCATTGCAGGCAGATTCTTTATCATGTGAGCCACCAGGGAAGCCCATACAGACTAAAATGTGTTAGCAGCTCAGTTGTATTCGACTCTGAGACCCCATGGACTATAACCTGTTGGCTTCTCTGTCCATGGGATTCTCCAGGCAAGAACACTGGAATGGATTGCCATTTCCTTCTCCAGAGGATCTTCCCAACCCAGGGATCAAACCCAGGTCCCCTGCACTGCAGGCAGATTCTTTATCATTTGAGCTACTGGGTCAAAGGGTCATACAGACTAAACTCCCAATTTATTTACTATCTTGGTTCAAGCATAACATCTCTTTTCCTAGGTTCCTATATTATTTTCCCAAAGCAAGTCTCTGTTACTATACATTTGAAATACAAGCTTATCACTACTAACTACAATCTTCAACTATGTAAATATTCATTCAAGATCAGAAAATATACCAGATTCAGTGGAAAAACTGAGGGACGTGAAGCCTGAAATTCCCTGTACAGGCTTACAAGCGATTCATTTTCATCACAGCTTGTTTTCTACAGATGTATACTGGGAATACCACAAACCAGCTTCCATAATATTATGAGAAATATAATATTTAATATAACATTTAAAATTAGTATGCATTTAATAATGTTGTTGTTGCTTAGTTGCTCTGTCCTGTTAGACTCTTTGCAACCCCATGAACTGCAGCACACCAAGCTTCCCGGTCCTTCACCATCTCCTGGAGCTTGCTCACTCATGTCCATTGAGTCAGTCAATCTATCTAAATAATCATCTCATCCTCTATCACCCCCTTTCTCCCTTTGCCCTCAATCTTTCCCAGCATCAGGGCCTTTTCCAATGAGCTGGCTCTTTGCATCAGGTGGCCAAAGTATTGAAGCTTCAGCTTCAGCATCAGTCCTTCAATGAATACTTAGGGTTGATTTCCTTTAGTATTGACTAGTTTGATTTTCTTGCAGTCCAAGGACTCTCAAGAATCTTCTCCAGCATCGCAATTCGAACGCATCAATGCTTTGACGCTCAGCCTTCTTTATGGTCCAACTGTCACATCCGTACAGGACCACTGGAAAAACCATAGCTTTGACTATACGGACCTTTCTTGGCAAAGTGATGTCATCTGCTCTTCAATACGCTGTCTAGGTTGGTCACAGCTTTTCTTCCAAGGAGCAAGCGTCTTTTAATTTCATGGCTGCAGTCACTATCCATAGTAGTTTTGGAGCCCAAGAAAATAAAATCTGTCACTGTTTCCACTTTTTTCCCATCTATTTGCCATGAAGTGATGGAGCTGGATGCCATGATCTAAGTTTTTTGAATGTTGCATTTTAAGCCATCTTTTTCACTCTCTTGCCCTCATCAAGAGGCTCTTTAGTTCCTCTTCACTTTCTGCCATTAGAGTGGTATCATCAGCATATCTGAGGTTGCTGATATTTCTCCATCAAGATTCCAGCTTGTGATATGTCCAGCATGGCATGTGACATGATGTACTCTGCATGTAAGTTAAATAAGCAGGGTGACAATATACAGCCTTGACGTACTGCTTTCCCAATTCTGAACCAGTCCATTGGGTCCATGTCTGGTTCTAAATGCTGTTTCCTGACCTGCATACAGGTTTCTCAAGAGACAGGTAAGGTGGTCTGGTAGTCCCATCTCTAAGAATTTTCCAGTGTCTTGTGATCCACACAGTAAAGGGTTTAGCGTAGTCAATGAAGTAGCAGTAGGTGTTTTTCTGGAATTCCCATAGATCTCCGATCTAATGAACAATGGCAATCTGATCTCTGGTTCCTCTGCTTTTTCTAAATTCAGCCTGCACACCTGTAAGTTTTTGGTCCACATACTGCTGGAACCCAGCTTGAAGGACTTTGAGCATTACCCTGCTGGCATGTGAAATGAGCACAACTGTACAGTAGTTTGAACATTCCTTGGCGCTGACCTTCTTTGGGATCAGAATGAAAACTGACCTTGTTGAGTCTTTATGGCCACTGCTAAATTTTCCAAATTTGCTGGCACACTGAGTGCAGTCCTTTAACAGCATCATCTTTTAGGATATGAAATAGCTCGGCTGGAATTCCATCACCTCTACTAGCTTTGTTCATAGTAAAGCTTCCTAAGGTCCATTTAACTTTACACTCCAGGATGTCTGGCTTTAGGTGAGTAACCACACCATCATGGTTATCTGGGTCATTAAGACCTTTTTTATACAGTTCTTCTGTGTATTTTTGCCACCTCTTCTTAATCTCTCCTGCTTTTGTTTGGTCCTTACCGTTTCTGTCCTTTATCATGCCCATCCTTGAATGAAATGTTCCCTTGATACCTCCAATTTTCTTGAAGAGATCTGTAGTCTCTCCACATCTTTATAGATCTCTGATGTATACTGTTAATTAATCATGTAATTGGAAATTACACATTTCCAATTAAAATTAGCTGATTAGTTGAACTGTTGATTTTTAGCTTTTGAAACCTAAAATGTTGAAATAACTTTCAATTAAAAGAGCAAGACAACTATGCCATTTGATCAAGACAAAAAGTACATCATTAATCTCTCTGTAACAAACCCTACCCCCTTGCATGAACAGAGCTTCATGTGAAGCAGGTATTCTTAAAGGTCTCAGAATCTGAACTTCAAACTGCAGCAACACTTGACTACCCCTCTCACTTACAAACAGGGGTTGTTTTTAACTGTTTCTAAGTTGTCTTAAAACATGAATGATAAAGATGTAACAAACTCAAGAAACAAAAGTAACTTTTTCTTTAAATTTGAGAATTAGTTTTATCATGGTAGCAAGGGACCTGTTATTAAGTCATTCACAATCTTGCCTCTTCTCCTCATGACCAAGAGTAACACAGTCAGCCAAATGAGAAGCACAGGTCACAGTCTTTGAAAAGCACAAAGCTACCCAGAAAATAAATAGGTGAAGACCTTCACTAAGAGCAGATCAGAAAGAAAGATTTTTTAAAAATCAGAAAACCTACAAGCCAGAGCAATGGAGGTTACAACAGTATGAAGACATCTAATGAAATTGAACAACGTTCTCCATCCCTTCAAACGTTAATATTTCTGGTATCTCTGTAATTTTGAAAAATAAAATAGGCTAATGCCTTTAAAAACTCAGGAAGATGACCAAAGTTCTAATTTCAGTTAGGAAAATCAAACCAGGCCAAGAGCTTTAGTTCACAGTAGCACTTGTGGTTGTCTTACTCTTTTTTTTTTTTTTGCAAAAAAAAAGGTGTGACATTTTTAATACTTAACTCAGAACAAATGTCTTTTTTAAGTTCCTTGCCAGAAATCAGAAGTTCTAATTTTAAGGCTCCCGTAGATACTGCCCATTGAAGATGTAAAGACTTCCTGTGACATCCTCTCCACCAATATAATCTAACAGGCTCCTATTTAGCCTTCCAAGAGCACTGTCAATATACAAAGGAACTAATAAGGAAGTCATCTTCAGTAGCTGGAAAAGGAACTCTCAACATGGCTAGGTGGTGTGTGTGTTAGTCACCTAGTCGTGTCCGGCTCTTCGCAACCCCATGAACTATATAGCTCACCAGCCTCCCCAGTCTATGGGATTCTCCAGACAAGAACACTGGAGTGGGTTGCCATTCCCTTTTTCAGGGATCTTCCCAACCCAGGGATCAAACCTGGGTCTCCTGCGTTGCAAGCAGATTCCTTACCATCTGAGCCTTAGCTAGGTGGTATGAACAATAAAAAGTCATTTTTATGAACCAAGTCAGAAAGAGTCATTGAAATATTTTAACAATTTAATAATTTTATAAAAAGCTGTTTGCTTATTATTAGAAAAAAACATATACATTAGAATGCAAACATCAGACTTTAAAAAACAGTAAAAATATTTTGTAACCCTTCCAAGTAAAGATTAACTCAAGCATGTATCATCAATAGATGCCAAGTCTACTAGAATATTTTCATGGCCTTCAAGTGCCTCCCCAAAGATTGCTTACTAGTTTTTGGAGGAGAATTACTAATAAATATAATGAAGTAACTGGAGAACACTTTGACCAAGTCATGGTCAAAATTAAAATTACCAATGAGGGGCAGATAGGTAACTTCAGATGTGACATCTCTAGGACCCATTACTTGTGTAGTATTCTGGCAGGGACTATAACCTGAATATAATCAGGAGAAAACATAGGAAAAACACTAGAATAAGGTATATTCCATAAGAAAAGTGGGGGGCTGTAGTCTCTAAAACTGACAATTATCACAAAAGATAAAATCCTTGTAAACATTACAAATTAAAGGAGGTTCCAACCAGTCCATTCT
The DNA here is from genome assembly GCF_002263795.3 of Bos taurus. NCBI lineage: Eukaryota > Metazoa > Chordata > Mammalia > Artiodactyla > Bovidae > Bos > Bos taurus. The sequence goes on from NC_037347.1 coordinate 17,963,875, forward strand.
AAAGGAGATTAGTCCTGGGTATTCTTTGGAAGGAATGAAGCTAAAGCTGAAACTCCAGTACTTTGGCCACCTCATGCGAAGAGTTGACTCATTGGAAAAGACTCTGATGCTGGGAGGGATTGGAGGCAGGAGGAGAAGGGGACGACAGAGGATGAGATGGCTGGATGGCATCACTGACTCGATGGACATGAGTCTGAGTGAACTCCGGGAGTTGGTGATGGACAGGGAGGCCTGGCGTGCTGCAATTCATGGGGTCGCAAAGAGTCAGACACAACTGAGCGACTGAGCTCAACTGAAAGAGACAAGAGAATTAAATACAACACCTGAACTAGATGAATCGCATTACTAAGGGGGAAAAAATCCTGTAAAGAATATTATTGAATCAATTTACAAAACTGGAATACAGACAGTAAATTAAAGTTCTTATCTGCATTAAGGCTATAATGTCTCTACTGTGTGTGTTTTTTTCCCCAGAGAATATCCCCATGAAATCCACTCTCATATGGTTCAGAAAAAAAATACTGTGTGTTAGAGAGAGAGGAGGCAGGCAGTGGGAGAGACAGAGAATGGAATGGAAGAAGGGAAAGGGATGAAAGGAGAGAGAGAGAGAAAGCACTAAAATGATAAAGCAAGCTGGCTCAACTGTTAACAAATGAATAGAGGCAAAAGTTTACAGATATTCTTTGATTATCATTATTTGCACAATTTTTCTCTAAGTTTGAAACATAAAATTTTAAGAAAATTTTAATATGAAAAGTTTATATGCATCACTCCAGTATTCTGCCATTTAATTTGGTAAATGCAGTGTTTATATTAATATTTAAATAGCCATGTGAAACCAAGACTTCATGTTATCATCTAACAACTTTACAAATTACACAATGGCCTGAAGGGCCTCACTGTGTCAAAGAGAAGGGGTACCTGTGTCAAAAAAGGTTTTACCAGCAGCCTCCACATTTCCACAGCTAAATGTAAAAAAGCAAATCTATAAGGCCTAAATATATAAACAAACTAGAAAGAAAAGAAGCGCTATTCTGCTCACATCATCTCCCCGTTAAAAACCCCCGGTTATCTACCCATTTCCTACTGGACAGAACACCCCACCAAGCTCAACATACAAAACTCTTCAAAATCTGGGGAAGCTTACCTCTTCAGATTTACCATCTGCTGCCATCACACCCTCATACACATACCCCCTCAACATTCCAGTCCTGCTGACTGTCAGAAGCCCTGTGCCTTTGCACCTGCTGTTCCCTCTGCCTGCAAGTCCTTCTCTGATGGCCTTGTCTTTTCAGTGAGCCCTTCCTCACACTTTCTGATTAAGCTCAGATGCCACTGCCTCTGGAAACCCTTTCCTGACTCTCCCAACAAAAGTCAATCTTACTTTGCTCTCCCAAATTTGTGTCCCTACTCCTGCATTGTATGAGGATGTCTCTCTTTTCCCTGAGTTTCTCCACAACTAGAACATGAGGTCTCTCAGAGAAGGGACGGCAGTGTTATCCAAGCATGGTGCTCCATAAACGCTGACTAGATGACTAAATTAACTTCTCTAAACTAGGACAGGTTTAACATTAAACAAGAGCTAACACTCGGAATGCTTATTTACCAGATACTGTAAGAAAAAGTGCTTTACAAATATCAATTTACTCCTCACAACAATCCTAAGAGGAAGGCTGAACCTCTATGTAACTAGGATCTATCAATAATACAATGTATACTGTTAAATGGACAGTATATTCTTCTTTCTCAGTGGTAAAGCAATGGTGCATCTTATGATCAATGGTTTTAGTTTTGATAAAATATGGTACTATTCCCAGACATCCCCTCATACTTACAGATGAGGAAACTGAGGCACCAATGAGAATTTCATTAACTTGCTAAAAAGTTGCTCAGAACAGTCAAGATTCAATCCCAGGCAAATAACACCAGAATCTATACTCTTAATCCACTTCTCCCCAATCAGGGTGATTCTGTAGCATGGATGGGCTACTGGCATCAGGGCTAGGACAAATCTAAAAGTAAAGCTTGCTCTTTGAGGGTACCAGGATGCTGGAAAGTGGCTAGGATGAAGCTCAAGATTAGAGGCGGTGCATTAAAGTGGATCTTGAAGAGCCTGGGGAAAGAGCCAAGAATCCTTATCAGCATCTATTCTCTCTCAGGGAGGCCTGGGTCTAAGTCCAGTTCTTTCTCTATCCCCAGCGCAGCAGAAAGTCTCCACATCTTTATTTTCTCCCTGAAGTTCCCAATGACTATAATCACAATTCTCTCAGTAACTACCAAAATGACCTAATCAAGCCCTCTGCCTTATATCTTAATCCCTGTAACATCATCTCTGGTAAGTAGTTATCTAGCCTCAGCTCAAACACTTAAGCAGTTCCTTTTATTTTTAGAAAGATGGAAAAAGATACTCCTATAAACTTCATCTCCTAATTTCCACCCCCAGTCCTACATCTGCCCTCAGAACCTGCACTGCAAATTTTAACTCCTCTTCTTCATGACAGTTCTTGTCTTCATTTGAAAACTATAGTCTTGAGATTGCAATTCATAGGCACCCTGCCTGCTTCAAAAACTTGCCATCGCCGGAAGTAACGGAGGCAGAAACAGCTAGAACTCGTGGAAACACAAGCATAGCGCTAAGAAAACACAGAGAACGGCAGCTCCTTTGTGGAGGGCAGAGGATGGCAGAGAGGGAAGGCGTACAAGTCCACAGAGGAGGCAGCTTTTGAGGGGTAAAATGCTGTCAGCCAGTGTCAAAATTCAGTGTTACAGAGGGAAATTTTTTTATAAAAACAAAAAGCTGAACTTTTAAACATATGAAATGTTTCTGGTTTCTAACATTCTTGCTTTCATTTTATGATTCTGGGCAGAAGGCTCATTGGCTTGTACAATTTGCGCAGTGCCGAATGCATAGATAACCATCCTACTGACAGAGGAATGTAGGGTTGGAATAAACAAAGTGAAACATACCATCTGTGTGGTACCATCTGATTTGAAGCAGTATCTCTTGCTGAAGATTTTACATGTATTCTTCACTAACAATAGGTTGCCTCAAGTACTTCGTTTCTATTCACTAAGGTAAGAAATTAGTACAACTTCAATCTCTGTGGCTGCTTTTCAATCATCAGAGGCCAAGTTATTCTGCTCTAATACACATCTCCCCATACTACCCACCCCACTCCCCCAGCAGCCTCTTTTTCACTGCAACTTATTTGACCCACTATTAACAACATGGATAGTGCCTAATGCCACAACTCTTTGTAAGACCAGGAAAAAAAAAATTGTATTTTCATAAAGTAGAAGAAGCTGCCTTTTAAAGAATATTTAATAACTTATTTATAAGTGATCTTTCTTTCAATCTGATGTTACGTAAGTCACTTACTGGTCCAGGAATAAACAAAATGTCTATAACACTGTAGGAACTTTTAGATATACAGACTATTAGAAGCTGAGATACCAGTATAATTTTGTAGGTCTTTAGCATTGTTTTATAACTTAATCCTATATTGTCATTAGATAATCTGGAGATCTCTAGAACACATGTTGGCTTCCTTGTATGGACCAGTTCTCTCTCAGTCAGTTCTGTGTGATTCCTTCTGAGCAAGGATAACAGAACGATTACTATTATAAATTAACACTACCACTACATGTAGTTCCTACAGACCATAAAAATATTTATATAGACTTCACAATTACACAGTACTTTCCAATTCATTTGACACTCACAACAGTCTTGTGAGATACGATCTTCATTTCACAAATGAAGAAAGTAAAGTTCAAAGACATCAAATGAGTAGCCTGCAACTCTACAGCCAATAAGCAGAAGGGTCTGCTTGGGTCTCAACTCATATCCTCCGACTGCAATTTCTAGAATCTATTAATGAAACCGTGACTACCGGAGCTGCACACCTAACTCTAGCCCAGATTAACTCACTGTCTGTTCCATGTTCTCTTCTGTAATGAACCCAACCCGACAGCAGTGGCTATACATCAGAGGGGCTTTCAGACAGGCTTGTATAAGTGGACGCAGAATGATATCCTAGACCAGTGCTGAACCTTCTACAATAACAGAATGTTCTACATGTGAGCTGCTTAATACAGTAGCCACTAGCTACATGCAGTTAAAGAGCACTTGAAATGCATAACTGAGAAACTGAACTTTTAATGTAATTAATTTAAAAGCTATGTGTGGCTAATGGCAACCTTAAAGGGGAGCACAGTTTGATCCTGGCAACTGAGCTTACTGTTTAATGTTGTAGCCTTAAGCACAAATGGAAAAGAGTATCAACTAAATTGTGAGCCCAGAGGACAGCACTAGTTTATGGGAACTAGAATGGATCCGATACCATCAAAAGTAATACAACCAAAAGATAACCGTAGAATAATCTTTCAATCTGTGTAAACTCTCTGGTCAGTCAAATCTAATGAAAGACTAATGTAAGTCCAGGCCTACCAACAGTATAAACTATGCACGGCAAAGAATTCAACATTATTCTATAGGTCACAATGGCTTTCCTGGGAAAAAAAGAGTCATGACTGTACATGAAAACTAATTCAACTAAATTATAAATAGGAGAAGATGGATATGAAAAGCAAGGCATCTGAGTACATCAGGCATTATTTCTCTAATTATAACACTTCATTCACTTACCGAAGAACTCAAAGGAACATGTCAAAGGCCATATCCTTGCCTCTGTCCCTACAGTAAAGTATCACATCCACACCACTTAGCTAGGCACTAGAAGACTTCATTTAAATAAAAGTGATAGACTTGTTTGGTATCATCAAATCCTTCTTTGTGTTAAAATTATCAAGACTTTCAAAACCCCTGCTGCTGCTAAGTCGCTTCAGCAGTGTCCGACTCTGTGCAACCCCAGAGACGGCAGCCCACCAGGCTCCTCTGTCCCTGGGATTCTCCAGGCAAGAACACTGGAGTGGGTTGCCATTTCCTTCTCCAGTGCATGAAAGTGAAAAGTGAAAGTGAAGTCGCTCAGTAGAGTCTGACTCTTCGCGACCCCATGGACTGCAGCCTACCAGACTCCTCCGCCCATGAGATTTTTCCAGGCAAGAGTACTGGACTGGGATGCCATTGCCTTCTCCTAGATAGGTTTTATAAGTCCCATGAACAACAGCAACTGTCATTTCTTTTTCTTTTAGCTCTACCTTGCTGGGCTGATAAGAGAACTGAACCGCAAGTCAAGAGCCTAGGGTCTTGGTTCTGACTTTTTGACCAGTAGATGTTTAGCCCTACACAAACCACTTCATTTCTTACTGCCTCAGTTGCCTCACTTGTAAACTGATGGGATAATTAGATCAACCACTAAAGTAATTTCCAGCTGTAAAACTCCACCATTCTGCGATATCCTCAATGGTCTTCAGTTGGGTTCAAGGTCTTTCTTAGAGCCTATTATTACTGTGATATGTACAATCTACTTCAAAAATTCACAGATCAACAATTCATCCATTTCCAAAATTATGAGTATACCAATTCTTTACTTATAGAAAAAGATTCATTTCTAGTATTTCAAAACACAAACCATTCCTAACTGTGCAAACAAAAAAGTACACTCAAGAAGTAAAGATCTAATTAGTTCTACTATTAACAACCTGGAGCATTAGGAAAAAGCACATGCTAACATGGACCTTTTGGATTAATTTTTGATTTTCACTTATTTCTCTCCAACTGTACTCACTCAAACTGAAGTCACAATTCTCTCAGAGAGTCTTTCAGCTCGTGTTCTACAGTTCTGAACCTGTCTCCTCTAGCAGTACCTGGAAAAGATATTCATAAGAAAAGAACAAATTGCTTTTCTAACTATGTGAAGGCTTCATTGGGAATTGGATTTATTTATGCCCCAAAAGTTCACTTTTGAAACTGAACTTCAGTAATCTTAGGTGGCATTTATTTGGCACAATTGAGTAATCTTAGTTTAATAATCTTCTAAACCTGTTCAATGTAGATAATTTGTACTAAGGCAGGACTCTCTAGCAGAGATAAGCAGTGAACTCCTTGTGAACTGAGTCCTGTTCATTTCTACAACTGTGTTCCAACATAATTTCACTTAATCCACAGGCTCATGCTAACAAAGGTAAGCACTATCTCTGTGGCTCCTCCTGCCCATCCTTGTCATTCATTCTCTTCACATGTATTCACTTCCCTCAGCTTCTGTTCTTTCACATGGGCTTTGTGTTCTTCTAGTCTCCGTAATTTATTTTTCACAATTCATCATTTCAATTCATTCTGTCTTATGATCTAAGAGTGGAAGCAGGCAAGGTAGCAGGCTAGTGCTCGAGGGCTATGTGAGGCCAAAGGAGGTCGCAAAGATAAACTAAATCACCTGCACAGAGACGGAAGTACAGGGATTCAGTCTCACTGGCATGAGGTCCTAACCACCTACCTAAAAGGCCTACCTGCTGGTCATTCAGCACTTCTGAGAGAATCAAGAAACAGGATGCTATCACACCTGTGAGAGGAATCAGAGGTATACAAGCTCTGACATATCTATCATCAGCCAGGAAGAAGATGAAAAGTGGCATGATAATCAGAGGTTGAGGCTCCAAAATAACTAAAATTCTTATTAAAATTTTCAAGAAGTCTCAGAATTTCTGGGCTGGGGGCTGAGGGAGTGGGGTGGGAGAGATGATGAGGCTACATGAAGAGAGGTTTCACTAGCAGGGAAATTTCAAGGGCAGCCAGGATTGGCTCATCTTAAGAAGGCCTCCACCAGACATCAACAGGTAGGACAGCAAGGCTGTGAGAATCAAGCCTGTCCGCTTCCTCCTCAGCATTTGGACTCACTGAGCAACACAGGAAGGCTTTTTGTTCTGCAAGCTCACGTGCAGACAGCTCACTTCTACCTGCCCTTTTTGTCCCCAATGATTCCTAGGATCTGCATTCTTCTCTACCCAGCCCACATGTAAGAAGGTTAGACATAGATTATGATCTGTGCTTTTGGTTTTACAGCAAAATCAGACTTCTGGTATTCCAAGCCCCGATAAGCTTATCTTGAATAACTTAAGCTTCTATTACCTGTCACTGGTAAATTTTTTATGAAGGTTTTTGTCCTTAAAGTTCCCAGTTGTTCAAAACAAATCAAAACAAGGAAAGAAAAGAGAAAGAAAGGAAGAAAGAAAAAGAAAAAAGGAAAAGGAACAAAAGTTCTAAAGAGGTAACTACTCCTTCTGAGGTAGAAAGCAGAATATACTGCTTTCTTCACACACACACACACACACACACACATATACAGACATATATATATACATATACACACACCTGCATATAAGCTTAATTGACTTGAGCTCATCCAGCAACATATACTGAAAGATGGCTTTTAGGTGAGTAGTGAAGCTGTCTTCTAACTGTGACCTTTGTGAGTTGTAGAGAAATGGGGCCCAGAACCTTTATGTTGCCAATTCTAGTTCTCACCTCATATCCAACCCAACACACAAACATACCCTTACCTGGGAAACAGTAAGTATTTCTATCTTAAGTATTCCTGTGCCGTTCATTAAAAAGAGAGCATGGGCTTTGGAGCCAGTCAAACCTGGGTTCAAGTCCCAGCTTTGGAATTTGTTAGCAGTTCTATATCCCTTAAGCAAGAAATGACCTGCCGACAACCCAGTTTTCTCATCTATAAAGTGAAGATTCATAAATCATCCACTTTACAACCTTCTATCTAACACATAAATGTGCTAAGACTGGAACAATGTCCTAATTTTTAACACTATTCCAGAAACAAACCTGTACACTATTTTTAATTTTCTTAAACTAGTCAGATGGCAAATCTCTACACTTTCTATTTTCTATTTCCATTTTATTATTCTGTTGTGCTATGTCATTTCCTTTGAATCACCCAAAATCCCTTAGTGAAAAATAATATAAAAATAAGCAAAAAATACTTTAAGACCAATTAATCACAAGAGATACTGAGGGCTCACTCCTCTGAAACACTTGATTTACCTCCCAATCATATTTAATAAGCACAGCAGAGTTCCTTCATGCTGAGTGCTTCAGTTTGGGGCTCTGATGCATTTTGTAACTACCACAGGACATTTCCTTTTCCACAGAGGAAACAAACATGCAGTATGACTTAATCAGACATCCTACAAGTAGAAGTCAAAATCCTGTATCTTCATATTTGAAAAGCATACTAATTCTATAGCACAAAGAAAAAAAGGATTTCAACCACTCTGCCTATCTGACCTCTCTGTTTGAACAGTTCATCCAAATTTGATTCTTTCCCTCTCCTCACCCACCCCATCCAATCCCATCATTAAATGCTGCTCAAGTGTCCCCTGCTCTCCACCTCCACTGCCCCCACTAGTCCAAGCTAATAGTACCAGAGCTGCAGAAACTATGCACGTTCCTGGAAACCGTGCTTCCACTCTTGCCCTTACCAACCTATTCTCCACACAGCAACTGGTGGGTGGCCCGCCACTACACTCAGAATAAAAGCCAGTTCTAGAAACACCTTACAGGATCTTGCCCATTTCTCCTACTCCATCAGGCATCACTCTCCCCTCATGTTCCTCTAGGTTCATCACTCATGCCGGGCTCCTTTCAATTCCCTTCATCAATTCCCTTTACATATATTCAGGTCCTTCTGCCCTCAGGAACTTGCTTCAGCCGCACTTGACTATCTCCAATTTCCATTAGACTGCAAGCTGATGCTAATTTCCATTAGACTGTGAGAGAACTGTTTTTTCCAGCAATATGTACCCAGTACCTGAAATAAAGTTTGGGACACAGTATGTGTTCACAGGATATCTGAGAAAAGAATAAATGAATGGGAACAGAAAATAAATTTTAATGTCAAACCCCTTCAATGAGAAGTCATATGAGAAGCCAGCGTCAGTAAGAAGAAATTCACAATAAACCATTTTAAATTTAATATTCAAGATGGACACTCCTAAGAAAACAGATTCTTCAGCAATGCTCTTAGAAACCAAAACAGAGACTAACAGAAGAGTTCTGAAAACTGAGCACAATGTGCCTCTTTTCTGGTTTTGACAATCTGTTTTCACTGCTGAACTTACTCTCTTCAATTCTATCTCAAAAGAAGCCAAGAAGTAGCCCATAAAAGGAATATGCAAATAGTTAAAACACTAACCACAGCTAAAAGACAAATGCACTGCCAACTACTCCAAATAACATAAACAATAAATGCCTTCACATTACTAATTCCTGATAGGCAAGGAAACAGGAGGGGAAAATTCTAAATTCAAGCTCTCAAACATCAGTTCAGTCACTCAGTTGTGTCTGCCTCTTTGTGATCCCATGGACTGCAGCACGCCAGGCTTCCCTCTCCATCACCAATGCCCAGGGCCTACTCAAACTCATGTCCATCGCATCAGTGATGCCATCCAACCATCTCATCCTCTGTCATCCCCTTCTCCTCCCGCCTTCAATCTTTCTCAGCATCAGGGCCTTTTCCAGTGAGTCGGTTCTTCCCATCAGGTGGCCAAAGTATTGAGTTTTAGCTTCAGCATCAGTCCTTCCAGTGAATATTCAGGACTGACTTCCTTTATAATGGACAGGCTGGATCTCCCTGCAGTCCAAGGGATTCTTCTAGCATCTTCTCCAACACCCAGTTCAAAAGCATCAATTCTTCAGCACTCAGCTTTCCTTATAGTCCAAGTCTCACATCCATACGTGACTGCTGGAAAAACCATGGCTTTGACTAGACGGACCTTTGCTGGTAATGTCTCTGCTTTTTAACATGCTGCCTAGGTTTGTCATAGTTTTTCTTCCAAGAAGCAAGCATCTTTTAATTTCATGTCTGCAGTCACCATCTGCAGTGATTTTGGAGCCCAAAAAATTAGTCTCTCACTGTTTCCATTTTTTCCCCATCTATTTGCCATGAAGTAATGAGACCGGATGCTATGATCTTAGCATGAATGTTGAGCTTTAAGGCAGCTTTTTCACTCTCCTCTTTCACTTTCATCAAAAGGCTCTTTAGTTTCTCACTTTCTGCCATAAGGGTGGTATCATCTGCATCTGAGGTTATTGATATTTCTCCCAGCAATCTTGATTCCAGCTTGTGCTTCATCCAGCCCAGCATTTTGCATGATGTACTCTGCAAATAAGTTAAATACTGAAACATACTGAAACCATTATATTCTGCCTGAGCCATCAGCACTCACAGGATCAACTCAAGGATGCTGCTTTTCCCCAGCTCCATTCCAAATAAAGATGCTAGATCTAATGTACGGCAGTTGAAATTCTGACTGCCCAGTAGCTCTATTCCTGCATACTGAGGTAGCTCAACTACCTCCTGTGAGGTCTTCTTTTAATCATAAGGTTTCAAGTGGAGGAGCCCCAGTCTCAATCCATTTAAGACTCAATCCCCAGGCTCAATTCCAGTTCACTGGAAATGATAATAAAGTATCTACATGTTTTGCCCAAATTTTCAAACCATCTACTAGAAATTAAATGTTGACTAAGGGTATGCTACAAGGCTAATAAACATCCTTTTTTTTTTTTTTTTCCCATGTGAGCTGGAATTAAATCAACTCGGTGTGGGTTATATTACTCTCAGTTTTCTGATATTCCCTGCTATAATGTATTTTACTTGAGTAACATAATGAGTACAAATTCAAGTGTATTTGTAGATAATACTTTTTAGAAAATAGGTTAACGAGACAAAAGTAATTTTAAAGAGTTCTTATTAAAGACAAGGTTGAAGCTTTCTGAAATATATCATAGTATTTGGGTAGCAAAAACATTGTTGTTTTGGGTAAACACTTCCAATTAAGAAGCTCCTTCTTCACTAACATCAAGATTGCTGGGCAAAAATTTTGCCATGTTCCCATTCTTTATAAGCTAAAATGTTCTCACCTCAGTTGAGATTAAAAGAGTTTAAAAAGCAGATGATTCATTAAGTCATACTTTCCTTCTACATAGTCCAAATATAGACTCAAATAACAAGACCTAAGCATTTACTACAGATGGTGACTGCAGCCATGAAATTAAAAGGCGCTTACTCCTTGGAAGGAAAGTTATGGCCAACCTAGATAGCATACTCAAAAGCAGAGACATTACTTTGCCAACAAAGGTTCATCTAGTCAAGGCTATGGTTTTTCCAGTGGTCATGTATGGATGTGAGAGTTGGACTGTGAAGGCTGAGCACCGAAGAATTGATGCTTTTGAACTGTGGTGTTGGAGAAGACTCTTGAGAGTCCCTTGGACTGCAAGGAGATCCAACTAGTCCATTCTGAAGGAGATCAGCCCTGGGATTTCTTTGGAAGGAATGATGCTAAAGCTGAAACTCCAGTACTTTGGCCACCTCATGCGAAGAATTGACTCACTGGAAAAGACTCTGATGCTGGGAGGGATTGGGGGCAAGAGGAGAAGGGGATGCCAGAGGATGAGATGGCTGGATGGCATCACTGACTTGATGGACTTGAGTCTGAGTGAACTCCGGGGGTTGGTGATGGACAGGGAGGCCTGGCATGCTGCGATCCATGGGGTCGCAAAGAGTGGGACACGACTGAGCAACTGATCTGATCTGATCTGAAGCATTTACTCTGTATTTGAAGAGGTTTTATCTTATAAGAAAAGACAACTATTTTTGCAAAAACAAGGAAAGGAAACTCTAATTTTAAATCCATGCTCAAATCACTTATAGCTTTACTCCCAGAGCACAACGGAGAGCCCACGAGGACTTCACATCGGTGGTGCTGGGTTGCTCCACACAAGCAGGTAGGTGAAGAGACCAGTGAGTACACCAGGTGGTGTTTTCTTCGCCTGCATTACTCCCCCTAGGGAGCCCAATCACGCTGGATCATTACTCAGAATATTTTCATGTTTTGTGGGAGAACTAATTAAAAGCATTTCTCCCTGGAGAAACCAAGATACAGTGAGGTCAAAAGTGAGTGGACAGTCATATAATTGCTGACTAAGCTAAGCAGGAATTCATAACCTCTTTCCTAATTCAATGTTTAATATACTAAATATTTCTGTTGGATATTTCATATGTTAAATGAAATAACCTTAATATCTGGATCCAATATAACAGAATAACTCATAGTTCTTTATACTTTTATTACTATTCTGCATGAAATGTATTATCACCAGTTATCTAAGTAGAAAATTCAAGTTCTTAAAGTCTAGCCTAATGCTTTAAAAAGAAAATATATCAATTATGATGTTTTGTGTTAGTCTCTCAGTCATGTCTGACTCTGCGACCCCATGACTGTAGCCTGCCAGGCTCCTCTGTCCATAGGATTCTCCAGACAAGAATACTGGATTGGGCTGCCATTCCCTTACTATTTATAAACTTGGAACATTCTTAAATTCTATAGGATTGACAATTTAGGGCTGAATCTGTCATCTTTTGCCAAAGAACGCCCTTATTTTTTGTTGCTTTGTTTCTTCCTGTAGGTTAACTTCACCTTAGCTGGGCTGCTCCACATAGGTGTGATTTCAGTGACTGACTCCAGAAGGTGAGTGCTACCAATGTCTAAAAAAATGATCAAGACCAGGCAGAAACAATTTTTTAAGAAGATGGAAAAATAAGTAGAAGGCTTCCTTTCATGAAAGACTAAAACCTCCTCTATCAAAAGTCGTAATAGCATATTCTTATAAATTTGAGGTCCCTGAAACAGCTACTCAAATCCAGTCAATTAACTATAACAGATAACTTCAGTAGGCACACCAAATAGTCTTCCTTTACTGGCCTGGCCAAGTAAAAAAGTTTTCCAAGAAGCTTAACAGCTTTTTTTAGACGCTTGTTTATAAACTTGCATTGCACTCCATGTTCACTACCCACACCCCTCATGCCCCACAGACTCCCCCCACACACACACAAAAAGCTAATAAGCTTGCATTTCTGACTATGACTCACATCAACTAAGAACCAGAAGATTAACAAAACTCTTGGATATGACTAAGCAAAATGTTCTAATTAATAAATAGTTAAGAAAAACACAAATTTTAAAAAATAAAAGAAAACATATGAAAACAGGAGATTAGGGAGGGAAGGCAACTTTAAATCCTTGTAAGATGTCCCCAGGGAGGAGGGGGAAAAAAAAAGCCCACATTTTTCTTTAAGGGCTGAAGAATCAGCAGCAATAACTCAAACCTATCATGCCCATAGGTGGTTTTAAGAGAGTTGTATTCAATACAACTGGCAGTTTTCCACATAATATTTCTTCTTTTTGATTTTCTGTTTTACAGAATTCCACTTGAGAGTTTTTACAATTTATTTCTCTTACCAAATCTGAAATAAACTAGGTTATGACAAATCAAGAACCTCATATAAAGCAAAAATCATCTCTCTGGCCCCTTCTCTACTAAAAATCACCATATTTTTTTTACTGTTTCTTTCCAAAACAAAAGCAAAGGCCCATGAAATTTGACAGTCTGATATGTTATAAATATTTAATTTCATGCTTATACTTACTATTTAAACTGAAGCAATACAGAACCCTGACGATGGGAAAAGGAAACTCTTTCGCCTTACAAGGAAAAATCTGTCACCAGAATTTAATAATATTCATTAAGGAACCGCACACTTTCATGCGGCCTCGGCTGTGTCAGTCACACACACGCCGCCCCGCCCCCTGCGCTGTCAGTCACGTGCAAGCCCCGCCCCCGGGCTGTCAGTCCCGGCGCTGGCCCGCGGCTGAACTGGCGGCGCTGACGTCAGCTGGCGACCGCGGCCGCATTCCTAAACAGTTCAGACAAACCCACTGGTGGGAAGCTTCGAAAGCCCTCAGCTGTAGTGAAGAAAGCAACGGCTTGGCTGGCAGCCAGACTCCTGAGCTCAGCATTTTGTAATGCACTTCCTTTTTACTTAACAGCTTGCATAATGCCTTTAACCCTTCCTTTACCTGCTTCACACCTTTAACCCCTTCTCCTCCTGGTCGAAATTCAAAGCGAACTCGGAAACTTGCTCTTCCACTGGATTTTAATGTATTCTGTCCCAAATCACAACTGACTGATTTTTTATATTGCTGAAGAGGCAATTTAATTAAACATGCACTCTCTGAACAGTTCACTTTTCACCGCTTAGAGCAATGTTATTTTTCAAGCAAGGAAACAAAAACATTTTGTTAAAATAATATATTTAAATGTTCAATTTTTTTCAAGATCCTTCCTTCATAATTTGTCTCTTAGAATTTATTTTTTCAAGAGATGATACTTTCAAGAATCCAAACAAAATGAACAAACTGGTATTTGCAGTGACAAAACTCTCCCTCCAACCCTGTGACCCTCTGCCATCCAGGTCTCATAAAAACAAATGTGATTTATTACCCTGGTATTTTTACACAGGAGTAGTTTAGTTACATATAAGGAAATACAAATATATTCTATTTTTTCCCTTTTTAACTAAATGGTAAACCCAACAGCTTTCTCCATTGCTTCTTTTTTAGAACTGCAAGGAATTCCACCACAATTTACAGTATTTATCGATACCAGTACCCTGTATATAAGCATTTAGACAATTTACAATTTTTCTACTATTAGAAATACAGGTATACGTTTAGAAAAACAGTCTTGTGTCTATGATGAGTTTGAAGGAACTTTTATATATTAAGGAAATTAGCCATTTGTCTGTGATGAGTTGCAAAAATGTTTTTTTCCAGCTAGGTGAATTTGGTGGTTTGTCATACAGGAATTTAGGGATTTTATGTAGCGGAATGGCTATAAATCTATTCTTTCATGGCTCCTGGTTATTGTATCAGATATAGACTGTCATTCCCCCAAGTAGTTTATAAAAGAATTATCCTATGGTTTCTAATACTGTATGTTTTGTTTTACATTACAATATTTGGAGTTTGTACTTTGTTTTTTCCTAGATGGATATCCACTAGTCCCAACATTATCCACTGAATATCTATCTTTCCTCACTGTTTTGAAATGTTACCCTTATGCTTTTGAGCTGTGGTGTTGCGCTGCTGCTGCTGCTAAGTCACTTCAGTCATGTCTGACTCTGTGCGACCCCATAGACAGCAGCCCACCAGGCTCCCCCATCCCTGGGATTCTCCAGGCAAGAACACTGCGGTGGGTTGCCATTTCCTTCTCCAATGCATGAAAGTGAAGTCGCTCAGTCGTGTCCAACTCTTTGCGATCCCATGGACTGCAGCCTACCAGGCTCCCCCATCCATGGGATTTTCCAGGCAAGAGTACTGGAGTGGGGTGCTATCGCCTTCCCTTGGACTGCAAGGAGACCCAACCAGTCCATCCTAAAGGAAATCAGTCCTGAATATTCATTGGAAGGACTGATGCTCAAGTTGAAATTCAAATACTTTGGCCACCTGATGCGAAGAACTGACTCACTGGAAAAGACCCTGATGCTGGGAAAGACTGAAGGCAGGAGGAGAGGGGGATGACAGATGGTTGGATGGCATCACGGACTCAATGGACATGAGTTTGAGTAAACTCTGGGAGTTGGTGATGGACAAGGAAGCCTGGAGTGCTACAGTCCATGGGGTCCCAAAGAGTCGGACATGACTGAGTGGCTGAACTGACTGACCCTTATATATTAAATTTACTAAATTACTTTATGTCAGTTAGGTTCACAGTATTTTTATGCTGTCTTTATCATCAGTAATCATTTTTAAATCTAAAGAAGTAAGGTATGTTTTGTATAGACAACAAGATCCAGTTTCAATAAATACATTTCAGATTTGAGTTTTATTTATTTTTAAACCAAACTAAATCCTTTTCTGGGATTCTGGGGTAAATTAAAGCATAACATTATTAAGTTATATGTAAAGACTTATACTGAAATTCTATCTAATGTTATTTCAAGTAACTGACATTTTGAGAATAAATATCCATTCAGAAACATTACTCTTGACTAATTATGGCAAGTACTTTTACTCTTCATAAAGACATCAAATAATAACCAGAAAGATTCAAAACGTTGAAAACATTATTAAAACAAAATCCTGACACTGACTGTAGACAATCTTTTTTTAACTGTTCATGCAGTTGTTTTATTATTTCACTTTATTTTGACCTTGTGGCACAGCATGCAGGATCTTCCCCAACCAGGGATCGAACTCGTGCCCCCTGCAGTGGAAGCACAGAGTCTTAACCACTGAACCGCCAGGGAAGTCCAACTTTGAGTTTTAATGTTCCCTTTGAAGAACAATCCTTAAAGAAAAATGAGTAACAAATGAAGATGAACTAGTCCTTTGGTTTGTGCCCTTCTTTCCATATCTGTTAATGATTATTACACCATATATCTATGAAATTTCTATATTTTATATTTATATAATCATATTGATAAACAATTGCTTATTGCTTAGTAAACATATTATTAAGAACACACATGGTTTGAACTTTAAGGAGATGTTAAAAGACAGTAATATGCAATAATCATCAATTGCTGAAAATGCAGCAGAATCCACTATTTTGAAAAGAACCTCAACATGTTGGGCATGTGCTTCTCTAAAGGGACAGCAAGATGACAGATGATAGAGACCTGCAGACCTAAGGTTCAAAGTACCAGTACATTAATGGAGGAAGAGAGGGCAGGAGGCAGGGGGTAGTGAGGAGGCGGAAAATAAAGATCTGCCAAAGCAGGGAGAAGTCCCCCAGTTCTGAGACAATGATCCTAATGCAACTCAGGCTGTCCTCTATATAATGAGGCCATCATTTACTCTACAGTTGTCAGAGGTTCCAGTCCTCTCAGGACAGGTCTGCCACTGAGTCACTACATCACAAACCGTGTATCAAGAAAAAAAAATTTTTTTTTTCTAATTTTATTTTATTTTTAAACTTTACATAATTGTATTAGTTTTGCCAAATATCAAAATGAATCCGCCACAGGTATACATGTGTTCCCCATCCCGAACCCTCCTCCCTCCTCCCTCCCCATACCATCCCTCTGGGCCGTCCCAGTGCACCAGCCCCAAGCATCCAGCATCGTACATCGAACCTGGACTGGCAACTCGTTTCCTACATGATATTTTACATGTTTCATTGCCATTCTCCCAAATCTTCCCACCCTCTCCCTCTCCCACAGAGTCCATAAGACTGTTCTATACATCAGTGTCTCTTTTACTGTCTCGTACACCGGGTTATTGTTACCATCTTTCTAAATTCCATATATATGCGTTAGTATACTGTATTTATGTTTTTCTCCCAGAATATTGGAAATAAAAGCAAAAATAAACAAATGGGACCTGATTAACCTTAAAAGCTTCTGCACATCAAAGGAAACTATTAGCAAGGTGAAAAGACAGCCTTCAGAATGGGAGAAAATAATAGCAAATGAAGCAACAGACAAACAACTAATCTCAAAAATATACAAGCAACTCCTACAGCTCAACTCCAGAAAAATAAACGACCCAATCAAAAAATGGGCCAAAGAACTAAATAGACATTTCTCCAAAGAAGACATCCAGATGGCTAACAAACACATGAAAAGATGCTCAACATCACTCATTATCAGAGAAATGCAAATCAAAACCACTATGAGGTACCATTTCACGCCAGTCAGAATGGCTGCGATCCAAAAATCTACAAATAATAAATGCTGGAGAGGGTGTGGAGAAAAGGGAACCCTCTTACACTGTTGGTGGGAATGCAAACTAGTACAGCCACTATGGAGAACAGTGTGGAGATTCCTTAAAAAACTGGAAATAGAACTGCCTTATGATCCAGCAACCCCACTGCTGGGCATACACACTGAGGAAACCAGAAGGGAAAGAGACACGTGTACCCCAATGTTCATCGCAGCACTGTTTATAATAGCCAAGACATGGAAGCAACCTAGATGTCCATCAGCAGACGAATGGATAAGAAAGCTGTGGTACATATATACAATGGAGTATTACTCAGCCATTAAAAAGAATACATTTGAATCAGTTCTAATGAGGTGGATGAAACTGGAGCCTATTATACAGAGTGAAGAAAAAAATTTTTAAAGGTATTTTCCCTGTGTGGTATAGACATACTGCTCATAATATATAGTTTTTAAAGTTCTGAAATCTAACTCAAGTAAAAGATTTTATATAGCCTTCTAAGATGTGGTGCTACAATTTTATTTATGAAGTTACTATTTTAAACTCTGAGCCCACTTCTCTCTAAAAAATGACACACAGAATAAAGTCCAAACAGAAATTACTTTAAAGCTCCTGACACTATGTCCCTAATCTACTCTTCCACTCACTTCTTTCAAGGAGCCTACCCTTTGGCCCCAAGCAAGCAGGGTCTACTGTTCCTCAAACACATCTACGGACTCTGCTCATATTTTCCTGTACCTGGAATATCCTTCCAACAAGTGAGAATGCCAGTAAGATGATAATGGTGATGAAGGATGTTAAAGATAAATATCATTAAAATACATGTTTACAATTCTCATATTAATATGAAGATGAAAGAAACTAAGGAAATACTATATTCCACTAAAAAGATGGACCATTAGGAAGAAAAACAGTGTGGATGCTTTTTATAAAAAATCTACTTAGATATATCATTTATATGTACAAAGTATATGTTTTTAATTAGTCTCATCTTGTTGGGGAAGGGGCAGGGAGTCAGCTTACTCATTACATCCTCAAGTACAGCTTTCCATCAACCTTCAAATTAAATGGAATATAAAAAAGGACAAAACTATTTTTTTTCTTGTAAGATATACAAAGACATTTGGATTTTTTTAATGTTTATTTTATATTTGGCATATAGTTGATTCACAGTGTTGTGCTAGTTTCAGGTATAAAGCAAAGTGATTTAGTTATACAGAGTCGTGCATCTATGTGTTATCTTTGTGGTATCTTTGACTAGTTTTAGTATGGGTTTATGGTGGCCTCATAGAATGAGCTTTAGAGTGTTTCTTTCACTGCAATTTTTTGGAAGAATTTCAGAAGAACAGGTGTTTGCTTTTCTCTAAATATTTGATAGAATTCACCTGTGAAGGCATCTGGTCCTGGACTTTCATTTATTGGAAGCTTTTAATCATATATTCAATTTCAGTACTTGTGTCTGGTCTGTTCATATTTTCTATTTCTTCCTGGCTTATCCTTGGAAGGCTGTACCCTTCTAAAAATTTGTTTAGTCCTTCTTTGTTCATTTTATTGCATATATAGTTCCTTGTAGTAGTCTCATTATCTTTTGTATTTCTGTGGTGTCAGTTTTAATGTCTCCCATGCATCTCATAGGTTTGGATTGTTAATGCTTTTGCTGTCATCTATCTCCAGATATATTTTTAAACTTTAACATTTTCAGTGATCCATTTGTTATTTAGTAACATATTATTTAACCATCATATGTTTGTGGGGTTTTTTTTTTTTACAGTTTTCTTCTTATAATTGATTTCTAAGCTCATGGCATTATGGTGGGAAAAGATGCATGGTATGATTTCAATTTTTTTAAATTTACCAAGGCTTGTTTTGTGGCCCAGCATGTGATCTATCCTGCAGAACGTTCCATGCACACTTGAAAAGGACACGTACTCTTCTTTTGGATGGAATGCTCTATAAATATCAATTAGATCCATCTGGTCTAATGTGTCATTTAAAGCTTGTATTTCCTTATTGACTTTGTCTGGATGATCTGTCCATTGCTGTAAGTGGTTGTTAAAAGTCCCATTTTTGTGTTACTGTCGATTTCTCCTTTTATGGGTGGTAGGATTTTTCTGATATATTGGGGTGCTTCTATGTTGGATGCATATATATTTGCTGTTGTTCAGTTGCTAAGTCATGTCCAACTCTTTACGACCCCATGACTATAACACACCAGGCTCCCCTTTCCTTCACTATCTCCTGGAGTTTGCTCAAATTCATGTCCGTTGAGTCAGTGATGCTATCTAATCATCTCACCCTCTGTTGTCCACTTCTCCTTTTGCCTTCAATCTTACCCAGCCATCAGTGTCTTTTCCAATGAGTTAGCTCTTTGCAGCAGGTGGCCAAAGTATCGGAGCTTCAGCTTTAGCATCAGTCCTTCCAATGAATATTCAGGGTTGATGTCCTTTAGGACTGACTGGTTTGATCTCCTTGCTGTCCAAGAGACTCTCAAGAGCTTCTCCAGCATCACAATTCAAAAGCATCAATTCTTCAGCATTCAGCCTCCATTATGGTCCAACTCTCACATCCGTACATGATTACTGGAAAAACCACTGCTTTGACTATATGGGAAAGTCAGCTGATGGCCTTGTGGGGATTCCCTTGTGTGTTACTTGTTGCTTTTCCCTTGTTGCTTTACTCTGTCTTTAATTTTTGTCAGTTCAATTAACGTGTGTCTCAGCATGTTCCTCCTTGGGCTTATCCTGTATGGGACTCTCTGCATACCCTGGACTTGAGTGAGTTTCTTCTTTTCCAAGTTAGGGCAATTTTCATCTATAATCTCTTCAAATATTTTCTCAGGCCCTTTCTCTCTTCTTCTTCTGGGACCAGCTATAATGGAAATGCTGCTGCATTTAATGCTGTCCGAGAGGTCTCTGTGACTGTCCTCATCTCTTTTCAACTTTTCTCTTTATTCTATTCTGCAGCAGAGATTTCTACCACTCTGTCTTCCAGCTAACTTATTTGTTCTTTGGCCTCATTTATTCTATTTATTCCTTCTAGTGTATTTTTCACTTGTTACTGTACGGTTCACCTCTGTTCATTTGATCTTTAAATCCTTCACTTCTTTGTTTAACATTTCTTGTATCTTCTCAGTCTGTGCCTCCATTACTTTTCCAAAATCTTGGATTATCTTACTCTCATTACTCTGAATTCTTTTTCAGGTAGGTTACCTATCTCCACTTAGTTGCTCTTCTGGGCTTTTGTCTTGTTCCTTCATCTAGACCATATTTCTCTGCCATCTCACTTTATCTAACTTTCTGTGTTTGTGGTCTCCTTTCCACAGATTACAGGGGTTAGTTCCTCTTGGTCCAGCTAAGGTTGGTCCAGGGGCTCATGTAGGCTTTCTGGGGGGAGGGACTGGTGCCTGCGCACCAGTGGGTGGAGCTGGGTCTTGTCCTGGTGGGCAAAGGCAGCTCAACACCTGTGTTTAGAGGTGGCTGTGAGCTCATTAAGACTTCAGGCAGCCTATCTGATGATGGGGCAGCACCCTCCTGGTTCTTTGGCCTGTGTCATCCCAACAATGGAGCCTGAAGGCCACTGGATTCAGCCAGGTCTCTATGCCAAAATGGTGACCTCCAGAAGCACTTGTGCCGATCAATATTCCCTGGGGCCTTCCCTACCAGTGTCCTTGCTCCCACTGTGAGCCACAGCCAACCCATCTCCCTAGGAGACCCTTGAAGATCCACCAGAAGGTCTGGCCCAGGCTCCTAGGGAGTCACTGCTTTTGCTAGGTTCCTAGTGCACACAAAACCTTGTGAGCACCTTCCAAGAATAGAGTCTTTGTTTCCCTGCTCCTGGAGAGCACCTGCCCTCAAGCTCCACTGGCCTTAAAAGTCAAATGCTCTGGGGGCTCCTTCCCCTAATTCCACCCCTCAGGCTGGGGAGACTGACATAGGCTCAGAACTCTCACTCCATTGGGAGACCTTTGAATTATATTTTCCAGTTTGTAGGTCACCTACCTGGTGTATATGGGATTTGTTTATAACATAAAACCCCCTCTCTTATCATCTTGTGTTCTTTTGTCTTTGAATGTAAAATATCTTTTCTAGTAGGTTCCATTCTTTATTGTCAATGGTTGTTCAACAGTTAGTTTTGACTTTGATTTTTTTCTGAGAAGAGTTGAGCTCAAGTCTTCCTGCTCCACCATCTTGTCTAGAGTCAAGGGGCTGCTTTTAGTTTGGATGCTTGCTGTCTCTTTCCTCAGCATGAGCTGGCCATTATTCCCTTGATATATGGTGTACAGGTGCAACGGCCTGTGCATGCTCCCGGGACGATGGAGGCACCGACTAGCACCTGTTCACGTGATGTCCCTGTGCTCTCCTCGGATGGTAGGAGCAGCGATTGATGCCCACTCATGGGTCATGCAGCAGCAGTGATAGCCCACGTACTCCTGGGACAGTGTGGGCAGTGAGTAAAGCCTGCTCCTGGGTCTCTTGATGGTTGCTGCCCATGCCTGCCTCTGGAGCCCAAGATGGCAGTGGCAGCTCACACATGCCCCAGGAGTTTGTGCAGGTGCTGTTTTGTTGCCTGTGAGTACACAGAGGGAAAGACACTCCTATGTTGCTGCCATTGCTTTCCTTGCACCCTCCTCTCAAACAGTGGTGCCTTGCCTCTCTGGTGGGCCTAGGCATCTTCCAAGTACACCGTAAGATGTCACACTCTAGCCTCTTCAATCTCACACAGCCAACCCCAGTCCTCTCCCTGGGTCTGACCTCCAAATCCCAAACTTCAGCATCCAGTCCCCACCCACACCAGTGGACAAGTGCTGGGGTGGGGAGCTGAGGAGCACAAGGCGGTGGTCCTGACCATCTGTACAGGTCATTCTCCACTTTGCCCACCACAAACCAGTTGCTGTGCTCTCCTCCAAGGCTCCAAAGCTCCCCCTCTCCAGGCTGATCTTTCTGTCCATGAGGGGACTTCCTAGGTGTAGAACCTTTCCTCCTTTACAGCTCTCTTCCTGGGCACAGGTCCAGTCCTGATTTCTTTCCCTCCTTTTCTTCCCTTTTTTTCTTTTTTTCCACCCATTACATGGAGAGTTCCTTGCCCTTTCAGAAATCTGAGCTCTTCTGCCAGTATTCAGTGTATGGTCTGTGTGAAATGTTTCATTTATAGATATTTTTTTATATAATTGTGGAAGGAGGTGTGCTCCACATCCTACTTCTCTGCCATCATGATAGCTCCCCCAATGTACTTTAAATATGGCAGTATAAAAACCAAACTCCATAACAGGATGGTTTTGGTTAAGTTCAACTACACTCTCATTCCTTGAAGCACTGGCTGTCAGCCCAGGAACCCCTGGTACCTGTGAACCTATCTGCCATGTTGTAAGCCCCATTGGTATTGATTTCTATGACTTAGGGCCCAGAACTCCTAAAGTATCTATGGTATACATGTATCCAACAGTTGTAAAATCTAATTGTGCATCAAAAGAACCTGCATAATTCAAGAAACATAAAGATTCTTAGGACTCAAGCCCCAAACTTCCTGAAGTACAGTAACTGATAGCAGAATCTATTTTGTGAAAGAAAAAAAAAGAAAACTCCCTAGATCTGATTTGTAAAGAAGTAGTTTGGAAAAGGAAAAGATGGGTAGGGCTATGAAGGCAGATAAAAGAGGAGATGAGAATCCCTCCGCTCTCTTGGATATAGTATCTCTCTCCCATGTCTCCCTCAAAAAAAAGAAGAGATAGAAAATAACAGCAAAAGCAAGAATTTCAGGAATGGTGACTTCCTCTTAAAACAGAAGTGTAAATGGGAATTTCCTCTTTAAATCCCATTTGCCCTTGTCTACCATAAGGTCTGCTGCACCACAACAAACATGAGCAAAAGACAGCAAAACAGGAGTGGGAGTTTCCCTTATGCGGTGGCACAGAGGTCACGGGCACAATATCAACTTCAGGAGAGTGCAGGAAGCTCTTTGAGGTTTTCCACCTGCTCTTGCTCTTATTTATGCCATTCTTTGCCTCAGGACTGCAAAATAAATAAAATTTAATCACAGGGAACAAGGAAAAATGTAAACTGATAGAGAAAACGAGGAGGTAGAGATCCTGCAGTATAAAAATAATTTTTAAAAAAACTCTCTCAGGATTTTTATGACTTTATGAGGTCACTTAATTCATCTCTTAGTAGACAAGACTACAGCTAACAGTATCCAGGAAAAGATACTGGAAAATATATTTTAGTGGCTAAATTTCAACATAATTTGTTCTCATGGTCAAAAATATTATTCAAATACCAGGAAGCTCACAAGATTGGAAACTAAAACTAAACCTTTTATGACAAAACTCTTACACTGGCCAAAAAACATTTTCAACTCCCATGCATAGAGTTTGAGTGTGCATTATTTTGTGGGATTCCAGAATCTTGCTTGCATGCGTGTTTTCCCTTCTGATTTTATTCAAAAGATTCTCTTTTCTTTTCCAAGCATACTTTCTAAGTCTGAAGACAAAGTGTTCCTTTTCCCTGGCTCCTCCTCCCTGGCGTCCATGTGATGAAGCACCCATGCGAGAACTAAAGGAGCTATAGGGCTCACAGTGGTCTTATTTGTTAGTCTGTGAAAGACGGAAGCTGCCAGCTGCATATGGATTAGAATGGTCCTGTTTACAATGGTTCCTTGCTCTACATCAAGAAAAACGAAATTGACCACATGGCACATGGTTTAGAAACCCCAGGCCATTTCTTATTTCAGTTTCTAATTTTTATGAACAATACCATAGCTTTAGCAGCCCCAAAAGAGGTCTGAACCTTTAAACTTTTATTAGATTTTTGGTAATATGAAAACCATGCCCCTGTGAATAATTACACAGTCTTAACTTACTACCTCAATGGGAGGTTTTTTAAAGTCCTGCTGATGGATTCATGGTAGTTTTCAAGGACTAGATAAGAGTTACCACAAGAAAATCGAAGACATGTGTCCTCAATTAAATCTAAAAACTTTGTTTCCTCTAAATCAGATGTGCAAACTTGGCAAGTGACATCATTTGTAAGCAGCCCATTACTCCTAGTGCAATGCACAATTACCCCCTTAATTTTGTCAAAGGATCACAGAGCTCCTGCATTCCCCCCAATTATCTAAGCATACAACACAAGATCAGGGGTTTTTTGTTTGATTTCTTCATTTCTATATCCCAGGGCCTATCACACAGTATGTGTCCAAATCGTTACAGATCAGGGAATATTGTCTAATGAAGTTAATTTCTCCCACTCATTAAATGTAAGACTCAAAAACTATACATTACACCCAGCAATGCAAATTCTAAATCTGCCCATGGAGACAACGTAACAGTTATTGTGAAAACCATAACTTTGAATTTCCTAAGTTAGATGCAACTGGATACTTAACCTTTAAGGTACAAAACATTATGTGTTTAATAAAAGTGAATCCTATTAGAGTTCCAATTTCCACATGCACCCCCTAGAGCACACTGTAATCTAGAGACCACACAGTATCTTGTTCTGTGCAGAAAGTTAATCATTAAAAACACCTTCATTTGGAGAGCTGCTGGACATAGTATTTCCTGTAATAAAAAACAATCACTGGAGATTCATCTGTATCCTACTCCTAAAATTCATATTACAAAAGTTTAAGTTTATACTTCAAATGATAAAAGCTTTATATAAATTGGGATCCAAATACAACCATGGCAAAATTCCAGTAAGTGATATAATGGCAAATCCACTGTAGTTTTAAAAGTTCTACTTTTAATAATTATATTAAAATTTCAAGCATTAATAGATACATCTTCAAAATCATTCTCAGTGACTCCTCCATTTCCCCAAGAGTACTTAAAATTGATATAGTCATCTTCTAACTTTACAAAGATCCTTTACCTCACAGTATGTGTTCTATTACTGTTAATACTTTATACTAAAGAGCATATCAAACACAGAAATAGCTACTAATTACTACTATAACTTGGGATGTACATGTTCCATAAAAGAATATTTTTTAAGTGACAGAATAACAGGATATTACTTAAATTTTCTCCCATCTTTATAAGACCTTTGAGAAGTTTTTCCAATCTCTCTTTTTACCCCTGGAGCTGGGATTAGAAAAAGGACAGTGGGTATCAGTGTGGATACATAACTAAGTGTATCATATATATACAAATATGTGCTCTCTTAGGGGAGAAAGAAAGGGAGAAGGACAAAAAGAAGATGGCAAGGAGAGATGAGATTGGTCTTGTTAATTCATAAAATGCCTGGTTTATAGAAATATTTGGGCAGTGGTATTATTTTGGAAACATATACACTAAACTTTCTTTTGTAATATATCAAACTAAGACAATGTCATAATACATTGATTCAACAAAGGAAATTCTATTATGAAGTGTAAGTCACAAAATAGAAAATGCAGATCTATGTATTTGTAATAATCTATGTAACTATCTCCATGTCAAACTCCAATACTTCTCTTTATACAAATTAAAAGAGAGAACTTACATGGCATTTTTGACACAGTAATATCCCATTACATACTCATAACTAATGTTTTTACCAATTATTTGCCAGATAAATTTCATTTACATTTTTAACTTATTATAACATCTTTTATTTCCTACAAAAGTTCCTTTCAACATACAGTAACATTCAAGATGTCTAGAATAAGATTTCAATATATTTCTCCTTGTCACTGCATTTTAAACCTTATCTCCCCGCAGAATATATTTAAACTGTCTTATGTTATAGTCTTTCAAAACACTGTGGTGTGTACTTATAGTGGTACCTCCAGAAGAGCAACAGAAACCCTAACATATGAGATTTTCTCCTTCCGTTGTTGTACCAGCCTTCCTTGTTCAGCATTCAGTACTGAGCACTCCAGAGGTCAGGAAACCATGGAGAGACTGAGTGAAAAGAATGAATGGGGGCTGGGAAGCAATTATTAGAAATCACTAAAATAAAAGCTAACTCGAACACAACTGAAAAAAAGCTAGCACTTGGGAGTCCAAATGTATAAAAAAATTAAAACAAAATACATAATTTCTAAGATAGATGATAAATTAAAGAGAAAGCTGTTTTAATTCAAGCCTTCAAACCAAGACAAATTACATCTAACCATGACTTAAAAATATACTATGTATTGGAGCCAGAACCACAGAGTTCCCCGCAAGTCAAGTGTAGAAAGTATAAAAACCCTAGCAGGAAGCCTTAAGAGACTGTATTTGACTTTACCTGGTCAGCATTTTCATCAACAAACAGACTTGGGATGGACTCAGAGGCAGGATCAGTGAGAACAAGGAGACAACGATCTGTGGGGCTCCCTAATACCCAAGGTAGATAGAAAATTCAGAAGGATCTACCAGGCCAGAACAAGAGACAGGTATTAAATAACTCATAAGAAGAAAGATAAATATAAAATACTACCCTGGATATAAAAACAAAAGTTGCTCATCTATAATATAAGGCCTTACTATGAACAATTCATGTGAAAAACAACACATCAAGGATGACAGTTACATACATGTTCAAAACAGGACATGCCTGTCTAAAATAAACCAAGAAAAAAAAAACCCACATCAACTTGGGCGAAACTAATGAAATCACAATTTTTAAACCTTAGCATGCTGCCTGTGTTCATGATCCGTCATGTCCAATGATGCACCCCCCTGGATTATAGTCCACCAGGCTTGTCTGTCCACGAGATTTCCCAGGCAAGAAGAGTGGGTTGCCATTTCCTTCGCCAGGGGATCTTCCTGACCTAGGAATTGAATCTGCGTCTCTTGGATCTCCTGAACTGGCAGGCAGATTCTTTAACACTGAGCAACAAGGGCATGCAGGTCATATCCTACTTGAAGTACTCTAAGGGTTATATTTTAAAGTGGCAATGAAAAACGAACATTCCAGGAAAGCTAGCATGATTACAAAGGGTCTAAAACTACATCAAAGAGGGATGGTAGAAACAGCTTTGGCAGCATAACCTGGCAAAGAACCAACATAACTCGAAAACATCTGAAGATCTGTCATGTGGAAGATGGAGACAAGATAGAGCTAGGACTACTGGAGGGCTAGGAATCCATACAACATGAAAAGCTACCTAATTAAGTTGTTCAAAACTGCCTTGAAAATCAAGAATGCTGCATCTCTAGGAGAGAAGCCAAGCCAGTGAATGAAATAGCCAAATAGAGACAGAATGACAAGCTGCCAAGGATGGTTCAAGGATGTCTATCAATTCTCTTAAGGAAGGATACACAAAGCTACTTCTGACCCATAACCCTGGAGATCTGCAGCCCCTGACTATACAGGTGAAAAAACTGAAGCCAGACAAGGGAACCACCTTGCTCAGGGTATCACAATCATAAAATAGCAAGGCCAGGAGCCAGTATTCTGGACTCCCTGACCCATGCTCTTCATTCTGTTCCATCTTCTCACTTTAAGTATCAGGCCACTTTGACTCTCACTCACAGAAAACATTCTCAAGAGTTCATACAGACTTGGGAAGGAGGGGTTTGAAAAACCAACCATTTTGTTTGGGATGAGTGATTCTGCTTGTTTTTCACTTCTTTCTATAAAATTCAAAGTTATTCAAACAGTTCGGAAAGCATCAATTCTTTATTGGTACGGATCGATCCTGTATCTGTTTTCCCGCTAAGAATTCGGCTCTCAGGGCACAGAAACAAGAAGATTCAGGTGATTCCCCAAAGAGGGGCCTCACTGCGCAAACTTTCACCCAATTCAAAAAGGGATGACTAATAGAATTATGTAAAGTTTAAAAATAAAATAAAATTAAAAAAAAAAAAGGGATGACAGATTCTAGAAAATGCAAAAAAAAGATCTTATTTTTTCCCTCAGTTGAAAAGAGAGAGATGGAATCTGAATTTTCAGAGAAAAGAGTAAATTTCAGTGTATAAGAGAAACTGGGATACCAATATTAGTAATTTTCTCAATCCAGTCACATATAAGGATTTAATCCACAAACTCAGTGTTTTCAATCAAAACGTATTTGCAAATAATAGGTGTTGACTGTCTTTTTAGAAAGCCAAACAATTCACACTCCTTCAGCCTCCCAAACTGCCATTCAGCCTTACAACCTAAGGTCTTTCTTTCTTTTCTCACAAACAAGCAGGCTAATGACACCAGTTCACAAACTCAGTTTTGCTCACTAACTCAGAGAAATTATTCTCAAGATTAAAATCACACAATATGCAGTTTACTCACAAAAAAAATCACACTCTTAACACATCTCTACTGGGACTGACCAAGTGCCAGATGCTGTGCTAAGTACATTACAGTATGTTGATAAGGTAAATATTATTATCCTCATATTACAAATGAAGAAAACAAGACTCCAGGAGATTAACTGCCCAAGGTCAAGAGATACTAAGCATTACAACCAGGTTTCAAACTCAGAACTTCAGGTCCCCACAGTCTTAACCAATACAATGCTGCCTGCCTGCTTGCTCATGAGAGTGACTCTCTGGGCTCTGAGCAACTAGAACCATGCAAAGGGAGTGGGCCCAAGTCTGCTCAAGAGTATCACATGAACCAGATGGCACTGTGCATTCCATGAAATACTGCAGAGGTGCTATTTTGTAACCAGAGGCTTATACTGCATCAAGAGGGACCAAGTGTAGATACGAAAATGAACTTCTTCTATTGGAAGGTAAACTGAAGGTAAAGTAGTCACATTAAGAACGGCTGGATTTTTTTACTGCTTTCTAGAAATGCTAGGCATGCAGATCAAATTCCTTCTCTTTTCCCTCTCAATGTAGACTAAGTGGGTTTGGACCATAGAGCCCCATTCTCCACACTTGAAGTCAAGGAGCTGAACAGGGAGCAAGGACTGTGTCTCCTTTAGAAGTCACCTCGCAGCAGTGTGGCTGTCACCGAGCATCTGCGCATGCCACAGTCCCTGGGGGGCCCTGCTGCAAGGTTGAGGATTCACAGCACGTATAGACCAACAAAACAAACTGCCATTTCTCTCCTGAAATGTGGGTTTAGTCACAATCGCCACCCCTCAGAGCTTTCACTGATTCCCCTATATAACACTCAAGATGAATTTGATTAAGGTCAAATTTTTCAGTGGTGTATTCAATACATCTAAATATGTTTAAGTTAAAGAAAAGTTTGATTACTGCTGCATATAAACACATTTTTGTAGGGTATTTTAAGATATATATTACACATAAGAAGATACTATTTCACTGGAAAAGAATACATTCTAACTACTTTAATGTTTTTTAGTTTAAGTCTAAACCAATCTCCAAAACTGAATAACTTATTTTGGACCATAAGCTCAGATATTGACAATAAGGCAATAAATCAAAAAACCTGGGTTTAAATTCCAGGTCTCCTCTTACTACTTACTATTGGGGCAATCATGAGTAAGATTAACCACTCTGAGAAGAAGTCCCCAAACCAGTAAACAGTAATTTTTTTAAACTCTAAAGGACAAATTTATGGATATTTGTAGTGTGTCTAGGAGGTTAACAATCTCTAGTTCAAAAACTTAATAAGCAATCTTTGGAAGACATTAGAAGGATAATTTATTTAAGCCCAGCCCTCTCTACCCCCACTGCTGCTAAGTCACTTCAGTCATGTCTGACTCTGTGCGACCCCATAGACGGCAGCCCACCAGGCTCCCCCGTCCCTGGGATTCTCCAGGCAAGAACACTGGAGTGGGTTGCCATTTCCTTCTCCAATACATGAAAGTGAAAAGTGAAAGTGAAGTCGCTCAGTCGTGTCTGACTCTTAGCGACCCCATGGACTGCAGCCTACCAGGCTCCTCCATCCATGGGATTTCCCAGGCAAGAGTACTGGAGTGGGGTGCCATTGCCTTCTCCCTCTACCCCCACACACAAACACAAAAAATCCTGTTTTCTGATTTTTATTCATCAAGTAAAAAATTTTAACCCAAAACTTAAAATGTTTAAATGTCTAGTTAGTTTTTGTGAATGCAGATCTTTTCTTTTTCCTTATTTAAATGAAATCACTTAAACCTTTTCTTTAGTGGTGGTGGTTTGGTCACTGAGTTGTGTTTGATTCTTACAACCCCATGAACTGTAGCCCACCAGACTCCTCTATCGATAGGATTTCCCGGGCAAGAATACTGGAGTGAGTTGCCATGCCCTCCTCGGGGTCCTCCCAACCATGGGATTGAACCCACGACTCTTGAGTCTCCTGCACCACAGGTGGATTCCTTACCACTGAGCCACCAGGGAAGCCTAAACCTCTTCTTTAAACTTCTTCACACTAATCTGACTGCAATTAAAGAATGTGAGCAAATTCCAAAAGATAGTGGAGGGCAGAGAAGCCTGTTGTGCTGCAATCCATGGGGTCGCAAAGAGCTGGAAATGATTCAGCAACTGAACAACAACAAATGCTAGCTCACTAAAACAGACTAAAAAATCTGCCTTCTTACATGTGCGCAGCCTTTTGCAAGCTAAATAAAACTTCATTCACATTTGAACAAAAACATCCAGTTCTCATAATAAACCTATGAGGTCAGTACTATTAAGTGGTATCAGGATAATTTTGCAAAAGAAGATAAAGTGACAAATAAGACATCCAGGGCACACAGAAGTGGCAGCGGCGCAGGAGGGTTTGGCCTTCTGGTCCACGTTGCCCAAGATCATGGCTACCTTCCAGTACCAGACAACACCTTTTGATCTCAGTGGATTTAGTAGACTTGCAAACACAAACTTTCCTGAGTTTCTTCTTTTCCAAGCAATCCACTGATTTAGAATGCCTAAACCAACAACTACCCCTGAAAAAAAAAAACATGTAAAGCTTAAAAGATATTCAAGTTGACAGCCCCTGAGCGACCCCCCCCCATTAAGTAAAGCCATTTTCTTTACTTTATTGAATAATTTATACAGAAATAAATTCTGAGAACACTTTAATATCAGATTACTAATGTAGTCCATGGCCTATTGTGTCTTACTTATAAAGCTTTGCTTAAAAGGTCAAGTGAATAAAATGTCTTAACTTATAAATTAGAAGTTTTAAATCTTCATCTCTCCAGATACAAAAAAAAAAGAATATTTTTAACCAAGTGTTTTTCAATTTTTGAAATCCATTTTGTTTTAAAGTAAGATGTTTTAAAAAATCAATTTTTACTGAGTTATAACCATGTGTCTAGCCCTATACTCATTAAATCAATTAGACCATTGATTTTCATCTTAACTCTGATATTGCTTAACTCAGTATTCAAAGATGACATGCTGACAGATCCATATCTGTATGCAGGTATGAAGGAGGGGGGCGACCAACACACAGCAAATGGATTTTTCTGCACTGCCCAGCTGTCCGTCTGTCCTGCAGTGGGTTGTCAGTCAGGACTGTGCAAGGACATCCTTGGTGTCTACCCTATACCTATATTCTCTCAGCAGGTAGGATTGCCAGGATGGTTTCCTCAGCACTGAGCAGTTACACCACCTCTCTGAAATGGTGTCCCCTTCATTAGAGATGTCTGTCCGGTCACCTTATAGGCCACGATGGCCTTGCGAAAGGATGAGTCACATTATAAATGTACTCCCTCTGGTACTAACGTTTAGCACATCCCCAACTCATAAACGGGATTTTATGACTACATGAAATGAACATGACAGGCTTTCTCATTGGCTTCTCATGACTGCGCCCATGAATCAAGGCTAATTAAAGCCTTGTGATGGCACCCGACTATCACTAGAAGATCAAGTCCAACTCTTCATCAGGGCATATAAGGTGCTCCATAGTCTGACCTGCTTCTACCATCTCTTCTCCTATCACCACCACCACCAGACTCTTCCAACACTAGCTGTCAGTCACAGAAGCAGTGTGGACTCTGAATCACAAAAGGGAGATAACTGATTTCTACCTCCATACTTTTGCATGGGCTTTATCTACTGCCTAGAAAGTATTTCCATTCCTTCCTCCTCTGACCAACCACTGCTCCCTCTTCTTCTAACTGTATTTGCCTGGCCACTTCCTCTGACTTCCCACCACTGGTTCCAAGTTTCCCCCCTTTTTCTGGAAGCCTTCACAAATACCCAAGAAGAAAGGATAACTTCTGCTCATACACACTACTCAGAGGGTACTTCGTGTGTTGTCAATCAAGTTACTTGCCTCGAGGTCATCTTACTTCCACCAGTGAACTCCAAGAAGACAGGGAAGAAGTCTGACTCAGCTTTGCATGCCCAGTACTCAACCAAACAGAGTTGGGCACAAAACAAACAGAATTGAGGGAGGACCAGTATCACTAAACAGTCCAAGGCTCAGACAGGAACTAATCCCATGCAGGGGCTTCCAGGGCCCAAGCAGTCAGGCCCTGGCTGACTCCCTCACCACCAGCCCTGGAGAAGACAATGAGGAGGCAGGCAGCCCAGGGAGTACACCCAGAGGCAAGGACACACTTCCCTCAAGGAAGAGTGCTACAAGTGGGTTGTGTCCGGCAGCCGTGAGTGATAGGGCCGTCACTCCACCGGCACTTCCACCAATTGAAGGAGGGGAATCTTATCGTATAAGCTTGCCTTTTATCTCACTTTATATAGCCTTGTCTCCTACAGTCAGCAGTAAACTGCTGCTTTGTCACAGAAATAAATTAATCCAGCAGGAAGTGGACATAGAGTAACAGCCTCAAACTAAAAAAAAAAAAAAAAATTTCTTTACCTATCAACAACTTCTCTATCCTCTCTCTGTAACTGGAACACTCCATAGTAACTGACTCTGCTTGCTTTTATTTTATACATCATATAAGGTTGCTTACCTTGTTTTCAAGCTCCCTATAGATTAAAAGCATCACATTTGAGAGAAGAGTTTTTAATAAAGAAGTTCAGTTTAGTTCAGTTGCTCAGTCGTGTCCAACTCTTTGCAACCCCATGGACTGCACAATGCCAGGGCTCCCTGTCCATCGCCAACTCCCGGAACTTGCTCAAACTTCTGTCCATTGAGTCGGTGATACCATCCAACCATCTCATCCTCTGTCATTCCCTTCTCCTCCCACCTTCAATCTTTCCCAGCATCAGGGTCTTTTCAAATGAGTCAGTTCTTCACATCAGGTGGCCAAAGTATTGGAGCTTCAGCTTCAGCATCAGTCCTTCCAGTGAATATTCAAGACTGATTTCCTTTAGGAGGGACTGGTTGGATCTCCTTGCTGTCCAAGGGACTCTCAAGAGTCTTCTCCAACACCACAGTTCAAAAGCAGACAAAAAAGCTATTAAAAGAACGAAGACCAGGAACCCCAAAGCCCAACAATCTGGAGCATTTGGCCCTATATTTCTGGATGCTCAATGCAGGAGACATAAGTGACGTGGGTTCGATCCCTGGGTCGAGAAGATCCCCTGGAGGAGGGCATGGCAACCCATTCCAGTACTCTTGCCTGGAAAATCCCATGGACAGAGGAGCCTGGTGGGCTACAGTCCATAAGGCCGCAAAGAGTTGGACACAACTGAAGTGACTTTACACGTTTGTATGGCCAAAGTATAATTATATTTTAAATGAAATATTAGCAATTCCACTTAAAGAAATCTGCTCCCAAAATATAACTTTGCAAGATAAACACACCAGTCAGTATGCTTACTGTAGCACTGTTCACAACAGCGAAAAACTGAAAACTAAATACCTATTAAAACAGTAACTATATGATCTATACTTAACACAGTTTAGTCACTTTAAAAGATCATATTCATTAATATGCAAAGATGCCAAAACAAAGGATTTTTTAAAAGGCTGGCAAATAGCATGTG
The DNA here is from genome assembly GCF_002263795.3 of Bos taurus. Taxonomy (NCBI): domain Eukaryota; kingdom Metazoa; phylum Chordata; class Mammalia; order Artiodactyla; family Bovidae; genus Bos; species Bos taurus. The sequence continues at coordinate 17,998,052 of NC_037347.1, forward strand.
TGATATAACTTCACTCACATTACACAAGAGTGTACATGTATGAATGTTTGCATATATATGCACATGGGCATACATACATGCCAATTACTGAACTGTTAATGGTGATTCTTACTTCTTCACAATTTTCTATATTCTCTACAGAAACACAGACTTTGTATATGAGACAAAAGTTATTTTTGAAAAACATACTCCAGCATATACACATACATCTCAAGTACTGTTTTACAGGATAAAAGAAAAGGGAGGAAAAGGCAAGTAAGTACATGTATACAGCTAGCCTGGATGCAGCCACCATGCTCTCCATCCATCTGCTACAACAGAGAAATCAGCAAATGGCTATAGATTCATCATTGCAAATTCATCAATACTACTTACTAGAAGACACAAGCGCTTCCCTGGTGGCTCAGATGGCAAAGCATCTGCCTGTTAATGCACGAGACGTGGGTTTGATCCCTGGGTTGGAAATATCCCCTGGAGGAGGGCATGGCAACCCACTCCAGTATTCTCGCCTAGAGAATTCCATGGACAGAGCCTGGTGGGCTACAGTCCATGGGGTCCCAAAGAATCAGACACGAATGAGTGGCTAACACTTCACAGAAAACACAATTTTGAAAGCTAGAATACTTATTCCCAAGGATATCTTACATATAGCTCCAATTACCCAATCAATTTCAAACAGCTTCTTAGTTCTATGGTAAAACAGTGGCATAAATCAATTATACATGGATTAAAAGAAAATGAAAATAAAAAGTGGCATGTCAACCATGGAGGAAAATAACATATATTCTGAAGAAAAATATATGCAAAATGGAGGTGGCCCTAGAAAAGCCTGCTGGATGGCATAAAAAAAGTTGTTGTTTTGAAAATACAGTTTCTGAGGTTGTCCCAACTGACAACGCTCATTCACAAAACTTTTATCACATGTGGGCTCTCCAAAGCACCAGGCAAAGATAGAGGGAGGAAAAGAAACACAGGGCATAAAATTTTACACTGCTACTTAGAAAAAATTTTGAAAAACACAAAAGATATTACTTTGTCATAAGCTCAGATTTAATGAGGAAGAACAAGTATATGAAAATATTTGAGCTAAAAAAACTGTGACTTTGGCACAATGCTGGTCACAGTATTTCTGAATTCCAGTAATTTTCCTCCTTATAAAAGGCATAAGGATAAAGAAATATTTAATTATAGTAAACTTCTTAGTCTAAATATATAGCCCTAGAGAAAAAAAAAACTTTAAAAAAATAAATATGGTGAAGAATTCTGAACTGTCATACTCTCTAGCTGAACTGGAATTCTTTAGGGAAGGCAGGACACGCCATATGTGGAAAGATAGGCTGGCAGGCTGGCAAGCATAGTCTAGGAAAGGAGATAAGAAATGAAGGTGAAGAAGAAATGGAGCTCTGGAGCAAATAAGATGGAAGAAAAAGAAAACTTCAATTCTGCCTCATGTTGCAGATGCCATCAGGAAAGGTCATTAATGGCTCATTCTCATTACAGAAGCTCTCCAGATTGGCCAAACACTTGCTTTTTTTGTTTCCAGATCAAAAACTACAAACACCTTTTGCACATCAAGACTAATGCATGTATGGCACATGCTGCTGCTGCTGCTAAGAAGCTTCAGTCATGTCTGACTCTGTGCGACCCCACAGACGGCAGCCTACCAGGCTCCTCTGTCCATGGGATTTTCCAGGCAAGAGTACTGGAGTGGGGTGCCATTGCCTTTTCCAGTATGGCACATGGCTAAGAAAGTATTCTCAGTCCATCATGTCCGCATCAAAATACATCTGTGGCTTCCTATAACCTCGAATGACAACACTGACAAGTTGCACAGAAGATCAACACAGACACAAAGCAGACACACAGAACTGTGTTCTGAGGCTCTTTGACTAGGTTTTTTTTTTCCTCCACAAGATGGTTTCCAAATATGTTTTGTCTTTAAATCACTGCATTAAATCACTATCTTTAAATCACTTTTTCATTTCCCTAACTTCTGTCAAGTTGCAGAGAAGCATACTTCCACTTCAGTATCCAAGTGTGATACGACAACAAATCTCAGGAGAGGAGGGCCTTCCTCAAGGCAGGAGCCCAACGAGGTGGGAAGAGTTCTTCCACCACAGAGACAGCCTCAAGGGCAGGAAAACAGACCAAGTTTCACTGACAGATGCTGACTTTGATGCCGACTTTGATGCCTATTGTCTCTTCTCTCATTTCTTCTCCTGACATGAGTTTGGAACAAGTGTCCCAGTATTTCAAGATGCATTTACAGATCTTCAAGTGACAAAGACTAAACACTGATCTAGAATGATTCAAAAAGATAAGTTAAAAGCAGTCTTTTACTGACTGCAGAACCAAATTCAGAATTTCCCAATTTCAATTCACAATTATTCCTGCTGCTGCTGCTGCTGCTGTTAAGTCACTTCAGTTGTGTCCGACGCTGTGTGACCCCATAGACGGCAGCCCACCAGGCTCCCCTGTCCCTGGGATTCTCCAGGCAAGAACACTGGAGTGGGTTGCCATTTCCTTCTCCAGTGCAAGAAACTGAAAAGTGAAAGTGAAGTCGCTGAGTCTTGTCCGACTCTTAGCGACCCCATGGACTGCGGCCCACCAGGCTCCTCCATCCATGGGATTTTCCAGGCAAGAGTACTGGAGTGGGGTGCCATTGCCTTCTCCGACAATTATTCCTACTTCTATGTAAAACAGTATTGGATTCCATTTTAAGGTTTACTAATAGCAAAATACCCTAAGTCACAATTCTAACTTAAAATTTAAAGCCTCTCAGTCACTACACAGGCAAGTGGTGAAGGGCATACATTTGTAAGCTACTGAGCGGGCTCAAATCCCAACTCTTTCATTTACCAGGTATATAACAGTAGGCAAGTTACCTAATGTCTGCACCTCATTTCCTTATGTATCTTTAGTTTAAATAAATTAATATATGAAGCACGTCCTGTAATAATAATGAGTCCTACTATTATTACTGCCATTATCACCATCATCCAGAAGGTTTGCCATAAGCACCTCAACTGAACCTCTCCCAGAACAAGACTGTCACTTCTAAAGTATTCCAAGTATGTCCCAATTTGAAAAACTACATAAATGCAAAATGTTTTCTACAGCTGAAAAAAAATTTTAGTATGTGGGGAACTTTTCAGCTCAGAGTGGTTTTTCAAGGAGTTATACTCCCCCAGCAAAGGTGTGAAATGTGAACTATTCCATCTTCCATCTTTCAAGAAGAAAAAGAAAAGGATGAGATGGTTTGGAAGGTGCTTTGTTTTGTTTTTCCAAGAATAACTTTGACAGGCCATTAATTCAAACTAACCTTAAATACATCTGTAGAGTACTCAACACATGAAGCACTTCTACATTACAGTCCCAGAGTACAGACTGTTACAAGCACCCAACTAACTAAAAAAGGACTTTCCAACACATAACTTTTTACATTTGAATCTCACAAGTGCTGTTTTACCCTTTTCCTTTATCTCCTACATTTAAAATATTTCATTATTTTGAATACTGCAGTGATGAGAAGTAAAATAATCCTAAATTTCTCCAGCATAAGGAATGGAAGAGAATATGGAATGGACACAATCCTGAATTTCAGAGAATTTATGTAAATACGCTATTTTGAGGGGTAGCAGATTCACTGTGATTACTGTTGATATTAACCCACTTGCTGATTTGGAGGAAAGTGTAGATTTCTCCCTAAAGCAGATGGCCTATCTACTGGAGAAAGCTGTTTCAGATACAAGCAACTATCAGCAAAGAAAGACATTCTTAATAATCAGAACAAGCCCCTTTGAACTCTATGGAGTGCTCATTATCAGTATCATAAATAAAATAATAAAAACAAATGCTTCCTTAAAGAGACTTAGCAACTAGAGATAAAGGGATCTGCCATAATTGGGTCAAACAGAGAGCATTTAGCAAGAGCAAATGGGTACACAGCCTCAAAAGTAAATCCTAAGTTTTTTGTGACACAGAAATATAAGAAAATGAGAACTAGTAACGTCCTTTGAGAGAGTAAGATATTCACAGGTATGAAAAACATTTTTTAAATCCACATAAAGGGATTCTGAAACAGGAAAATCTATGAGCCCACAAGTCATTGGATTACTTTTCTAAAGTACACACATGTTTTGGAAACTTCAGGATCATGGAATATATTCCTGATTAGCAACACTCAAGTTTTCAGCTGCCTTTACATTTGTTCACTTTGTCAAAGCCCTCATTCTGTAGCAAAGTTCTTTGTCTTACTCAAACGCTGGCTCAGCTCACCTTACTAGAAAGGCTCTCCTGGTTTTGTCAGCTGTGCCCACAATAAGCAGCTGGGAAGTATGGAAAAACTATTAACTATTGACTGAAAGAGCATGGACATGGAGTTTCACCATTTGTTGCAGAAGAGGTTATAAAAAATGTAAATCCAAAAAAATGAAATTAAAAAGACTATTCATTGTAGCACACCTGCTCAGAAAAAGCTTTATAATCACCAATCCATGTAAAACAGCCCAGCTCAACTAAAGGAAGTATTAATCTTTGTTTAAACAGAGGGAGGGAAAAAAACTTACCAAGGCACAAAGACAAAGGCAAAATCACTCAGAAGCAGGAAGAGAAATGTCCACTACTGGGAATAAACCAAAGGTCTCCCAGAGGTCTGTGTTTCCCTGATGTAGTACTTGAAAACAAATGGCAAACTCAAGGCAGATAGACATCAATCTAGAATGTAGGCAGGAGAGCTTTTACAACTTCAAAGCACAAGAACGTGTTCTCAATTACTATGTAATACATGAAAGCCAAATGCAAACTAGGCCTGAAATATTCCCCATCCTTAGCAACGTTCAACTGCTCGGTCACAGTGTCACTGTTACCATAATCTCCATGACTTGTGCCCACCACTCTACTGTGCTATCCAAAAGACAGAGAGCCAGGTTGGCTGCTCCATAAAACCCCAGTGAAGTGGGCATGGTCACCATTACCAGCAGGGTTATATACAGCCCTCTGCCCCTGGGGTACAGGGACTAAGAGCAGGCTCCTGAAAGAACTGCGATCTGGGTGGACTGTCGATGGCAGAGCAAAGTACACTACTGGGCCTGGTTATGTGAGATAGTATGTGCCATACAGAATATGTGCATTCATCATGACACAATGAAGCAGGAAAAGAGCACTAACCCTAATAAAGCACCTATGTACTGGCCTAAATACTAGATATATATCATGCAAACGAGGACTAGACAAGTAAAGTAACTTGCCCAGGTCATAAAGGTGGTAAGGTAAGGGTTAGAATCAGAATCCAAACCCAGATCTGCCTAGCTACAAAACAAGTGTTATATCAAATCATAATGCCTTTTATTATTTTTCCCATCATCACATTTCCCTGAATAGTTAGGACTCTGCTGTTACTACCTACGAAGGTGGTTTAAAACTCAAAAGAGAACTAAGCATTTTCCTGACAACCCAGCCGTATAAACTGGCTTGGGCAAACTCCTTTAAATACTAAAATTTTTCTATTTTTACCATATTTGATGAAAAATTTTCTCAAAATATGTAACTGCATTCTTGAAGAGAACATGCCAACCACCACTAAGCAGTAAATGTGTGTGTGATGTCCGTGGCATTCTACCACTTGGGGTGAGAGACTGCACTCATCTTAGAGATGCAGGGGGCCACACAGCCCACCTAGTCAAACCCCAAGACTACAGGATGTTCCCCACAACGTTTGTCCAAGGCTGAAGTGTTAAAAATATGAAAACAAAGCTATTTGCATGTGCCTCAATGGATGGACATTTTAAGCAGCTCTTGGAACACAAAGTTTCCAACATCCCATCTAAATTCACAGTCATTCCACCAATACTTGAGATTCATATCCACCATAGCCACACTGGTCGCCTACCAATCTTAACGTTTTCTAAATCCTATAATCTTTGGAATTCAGATTCAACTGTACTATATGAAAGCAACTGTTCATAAGGTTTTGTGAGGGTGGTAGTATTCTTTCATACCATCTGAATTTTCTTTCCTCCCTGCCTAGACTCACAAAGCTATATACACTTTTCACTACAAAATTGGTTCTAAAAAATTATCATCAGAATGTGGAAGACTTTTATCAATAAAGATCAGATATTCTCTGGTTTAGCAAGGAGAACAACATTTTGCCACTAAAAATCTGATCCTTAAAATGAGAAAAAAAAGTTTGTCACTGAAGTAGTCATTTTCCTCAGAAATATTACTGACTTCAGCGATTTTTTTTTTGCTTTTCTAAATATGATGATGTATTACTTAAACCAACCACAAATGCATTAGCATGAATGAGAAAAAGTTCTTATACATCATTAGGTACCAGATCAAATTAAGAAATGGTAAAATAGTATTGTTATGTGCCAGAGTTATCAACCTTTCCAGACTTGATTGTCTCAAAACAAGATCAAGCTTTCAATTATGACTAGAGCCAGCCGGTAGAGTGAAAAGAAAGCCTGTCACACACTGCCCTCTACTCTTATCCTCGGCCTCTCACTGTTCTCCCACCATCCTGAAGCTAAGGCGCAGGCTCAAGCTGCCCAGAAGATCTTGACCCTGATGGGAGGCGACTGTCAGTTGCCTAGTGTGTCTGTTTACTGGACAATTGTTTTAGTACTATGCCTGAAACCTCAAAGGAAAAGAAATCCTAAACAGAAAATATACAGTGTGTTTATCTCAATAAATTAAACGGTATGTAAGCTACATTTTCCAATACATTCAATCAGTAGGCACACTATTTTCCCTACGTGTCCAGACTTTGTGGAAACACTGTATTCACTATATTTCTTTTAGATTAAGAACTGGATCTATTCCTTTGAATTTAGAGAACCTTCACCTGGAAAGGTGCTTGAAAGTTAAAGAAAATTATACCGAGCATGTTATTTGAAAGTAAAACATACTATTTGAAAATAAGTCTAGCTCACATTTCCTGTTTGGACACCTTGTATTTCAAGTGCAAATTAGCTCCCTTAATTTCCCCACTCACCCCAAATACCAAACTTCTTTCTCTATTGAAGGCATCATGACTTTACTGCTTAAAGTGTAGCATTTTGGGGAAACTGGAAAAAACTGTCATAGAGAGAACTGTTGACTCCTTTGCAGTCCAGTTAATTCTGTCACTGACTGCTATGTAACTAAAGACCAAGTACCTAATCATAAACAAAAATACACCTCTTGAGATTAGGAATGTTGATAAGAATGCCAAAGCCAAGGGCAGCAAGGTACTCATGATTTCTTTGCAAAAATATCAGAGAAAAGTTGAAATGAAAAGGATTATCTCTTTCTGCTCTAAAATATAAAAGATGTGTATTCTGGTTATTTTTATCACCAAATGACTGACAGCTATGAGTAGGGAAGAGAATGTGCCATAAGAAAGCATGCAAGACCAAGCACCACCAGCCACGCTTGTCTGTCAGATGAACACGATGCCACTTAAGTCTTGGGAGCATACATTTGGAACAGACCAGCTTTTGGCCTGCATTCCAGCTCTCACAGGCTTATCTATATTACTCTACTTCCCATCCCTCAACAAAGAACCAAAAGTTTAGCAGGTGGACCTTTGCTAATGTAACAGTTAACTACAACCAACTTCATCGGTTATATCAACACCTACATCCCACTTCTACAGGAAAAGCCCTAGTATATTTTACATTTGTTTTGAATAGATTGCATTACATTTATCCACACAGTAAACTACATAATACACTATGATGGAGGGATCTATTCACTCCGCACCGCGGGAATACCTCAATTACTAAAGAAGGAAAAAAAGCCTTTCTCATGGCATTCAGAAAGTTAACTAGAGTCCCAGTTGAACAACAGGGGAAAATATATCAGTCCAATGATTAAAGAAGCCATATACTGTACTTAGGTTTTCCACAGCCAAGAGGCCACATGTCACACACACTAGAACAAAATAAACTATAGACAACTGCTCACCACTTTTGAACAGCAATAAGGCATGTGCATGCTTTCCTTCGTACTTTAAGATAAAGGCATGACATGCATCACAACGTTAGTTACTTTGAGTCTCTGTCCAGGACAGACATACCCTTACTTTAACAGTAAATTCAATATCATCATTTGCAAAAGAAAAATTGGAGATGATTTTCAATGTAAAAAAAGAACTGTCAATGGTCTTCTTTAAAAATAAAACGTAAGTCTTAGAATGATCCATTCTACAAATATATCCTGTTCAGGATATATTTAGAAACAATAAGTTTTTACAAACACATGAAGGAGTTTATGATAGCAATACTAATTCTAAACTAGAGGTTGGTAATCACTGAGACAAAATCCAAAGACAGCAAAAGTCATCACCAAAGACAACTCAATGGTCAGTGCCCAGCAATATAATCTCCCTGGGTTCCAGTCAATGTTTTCCAATAAACAAACATTTCTCAAATGTGTGCCAGGCCCCAGACAATCCCACCAGGTCCACATTCCCTGCTCTTTCCACCGCCTGACTTGACACCTCGTAAGGACTCTCAGAGGCTACAGAGAGGATGCTGTCCCTGGTGCAATCACTCAATCCTCTCAGTTTCGTCAAGCTCTGAAGTCCTAAGAACTGTGACTGTATACTATGGAACTAGTCTTTTCAAAACCTAAATTTAAATACGTGGGTGTGTGTGTGCATCTGTGTGCATGCCCAAGCTCATCCAATTCTTTGAGACTCCAGGGACTGCAGCCCACCAGGTTCCTCTGTCCATGCAACTTTCCAGGCAAGAATATTGGAGTGGGCTGTCATTTCCTAGTGGGAAAAATAAATATTCTACAGACACTAACTGTTAAGAACATTCTCTGGAGCACTATTAAAGTACTAAAAGGAGTACTTAACTATTGCTGATGGTCCAAATTCTGAGAATAAAGTTATATCAAATATTATTTAAATAAATACCTTAAAGCTATATAAAATCTCGTGTGAGAAGTGTGAGAAGTGATAAACAGAACAAAATAGGTCTGAGGCTATTCAAAGTCAGCAAAGCCATTTTCTCATCGTAAATATCACACACACACATTTTGTTTACTGTCTATCAGATGTAGCTTGGCATCTGCATTGCTAACGATCCTTTTTCAAAATGTACTCACACTTTTAGTTCCTTGTGAATAGCAGCAAGTGATCTCCTACGTACCCTAGGGGCTTCCCAAGTGCCTTAGTGGTAAAGAATCCACCTGCCAATGCAGGAGAGGTGGGTTCAATCCCTGGGCCGGGAAGATCTCCTGGAGGAGGAAATGGCAACCCACTCCAGCGTTCTTGCCTAGGAAATCCCATGGACAGAGGAGCCTGGCAGGCCACAGTCTACTGGGGCACAAAGAGTTGGACACGAATGACAGACTGAACAGCAACAGTAACAGCACCTATCCTAGGACGTGGAGATGTTAATAATGTCAAGCTGCACATAAGCATACCTTCATGTGCAGAATATTACCACAGTAGAAAAAATTTTAGAGGACAGTATTTATTTTCTTCAGAAGATATCATATATAGGAAGGTTCATCCTGCTTTGTTTCAGTTATCAGTTGATATTCTATCAATACAAAGGGTAGATCCAAATATAATTTATTCCTTGTGAAAAACATCTTAGAAGGCATAAACTTAAAAGAGCCATTTCTCCAATATGCACTAGAAAAAAAGGGGGGGTGTTTTAGTTTCTTGTGGTATCAAATTCTTTGTCTCCATACTGTTATCAACTCAGAACTAGTCAAAGGACCCTCTGGAAAAATGAAACTGTAAAAGGCAATGGACTGCTCGACCACAAGTAAATCCCTACAATTTTAAGATGACAGTCTACTTTTGTGCAGTCATTTAGACAATAAAGATTTACAAGAAAAGAGGGGCAATAAAACACACTTCACAAATCAAAAAGATGGTTCCCAGGATAGAAAAGGAATTCCCCTCACAGGGTCTAGCCCAAGAAATTGCAGTAAGGAATAAAAAGCATTTCTGAATGATAAACTGAGACAGAGACTTAATGTTAATTTCCAAACTGTTCTTTACTTACCGCTCTATTTTTAATTTTCATTGACTCAAAAATGAAAAAAATTTGAAAGAATATGCTTGCCCCAGCCTCTCTCAAGGCAGTTTAAGATTATGACTTTCTTGTGAATCCTTCCAAAGATGTTATATGCATATACAAACAACTTACAAATGCTTGTATGTTTATTCTCAAATGGCAAAATAACACACACTACTCTACATCCTCTTTTTTTTTCCATTTAACCAGTATCTATAGTATTCCCTATTGATACAGTTTCCTCATTCTTTTTTAAAACTGCACTGTATTCTGTTATGTGAATGGACCATAATATAACCAGTCTTCTGCAGTGAACATTGAGGTCGTTTCCAGAGTTATGCTACTATAAACAATGCTTCAATAAACTACTGTATTTCAACTTAGCATAATAAACATTCCTGGATGAGGACTCTTGGGGAGGTCTGTGCATTTTTAATTCTAGTGTATGCTGATAAACCATCCTCCGTAAAGACTGTCTCAACTTATATTCCCACCAGCAATGTAAGAATAGGAACTTATGTCCACAGTCAGGCTACTAATGTGCTAAATTTTTATTTTATCAGTGTGGCAGTTTTTTTTTTAATTGGCACCTAGTGCAATTTTACCTTTTCATTCTCATTGGAATAAGACCCTGATGCTGGGCAAGATTGAGGGCAGGAGGAGAAGAGGGTGACAGATGAGGTGGTTAGATGGCATCACCAACTCAATGGACATGAGTTTGAGCAAATTCTAGGAGACAGTGAAGGATAGGGAAGCCTAGTGTGCTGCAGTCCGTGGGGTTGCAAAGAGTCAGACACAACTAAATGACTCAACAACAAGTGCAATTTTAATTTGTATTTCTCTTACAAACTGGGAATCTTTAATTTTTTATTGAGGTACAGTTGATGTAAAATACTATATATGCAACTCAGCACCTCTGGATTTAGATTTAATGAATTGTTGGTCTTTTTCTTACTGATTTATAAAATTTTGTTACACATGAAGGAAATTTGCCCAGAATCTTTGATGAGCTCTAAATGTTTTTCAACTTGTCTTGACTTTGCTTGTGTTAGTTTCTGATATGCAGAAACTTTTACTTTTTTTAAGTCTAATTTATAAATATTTTTCTTTTTTTTTGCTTCACAATTTTATGTCAAAGTTAGAAAAACCTTCTTCATTCTAAATTATAAAATTTTTCTTCCCTATTTAGTTCTTTTGTGACTTTGCTTTTTAAAGTTAAAATCGGATCCACATATAATTCAGTCTTGTGGAAGTATAAATTATAGATTCAACTTTTCTTTCCAGATGGCTCCCAGGTTATCCCAACACCATTTACTGAATAAATTTCATCACTGATTTGAAATGCCAATTTTATCAAGGCCTGTGTGTTTTGGGGGTCCCTTTCCAGGCTTCATATTTTATTTCATTGATCTGTAGATCTATGCATTTGCCTTCATCACAGTTGTAATTAATGTGGCTTAAAGATATCTTTTAATATCTTTTAGGGCTGTTCTCAAGTCTCATTAATTTTCCTTTCCAGAATGTTTCTATTATTGTATGCATGTTTCTATATTAATTTTAGCATTGGTTTGTCAAGCCAAAAGAAAAAAATCCTGTCAGTATTTTTATTGGGATCATTTCCAATTTACAGATAAACTTAGGGAGTTTATTTATCTTTAAGAAATAACCCTAATACGTGGTAACTATGTTCACTGACTATGAATATGATTCATGACTTAGCTAGAGCACTCATATTTCATATTAGTATGTCTCCAATCATAAGATGATGATCTTCCTGAGAGCTAATAGTTGCATTTGGCATTAACTTTCCTCCTACAGCCAGAAGGGATGTATGAAAAATGTATGAATGCCATAAGTACTGTTAAAATAGCATATTCACTGAGTTTATTCATAAATATAAGTAAAAAATAATTCCACAGTCACCATATGCTTTCTTAAAATGAAAGCTAAAGACACAGGGGTAAAGAACTGAAAAAGACCTCTGCAGATGATCCAGACCAGAATCGAAGCAACCTTTTTTTCTGAGCACATCATTTCTATCATAATAGTTTATTTTATGGACTGTTTCCTAATTTCCCATTCAAAGGACACTCTAAATTGAAAAATCATGTCTATTCTACCCCCAGCATTCCTATAGAATTGTTACCACATGTACAATATCTTGTATCATCATGCAGATGGAAGCAAAAGGAATGATGAATGGGAGTAGAAAGTACAGATAAATAATATTTTACATTAATATTTACAATTGACAAACACCTTAACATGTACTACATTCATAAATTGGTCTACATATATATTAATAAGTAATATATAACAATGAAGAACAATTATTTTTATAAGTGGTATTTTAAAACAAAAACATTCATGTCTACTACATCCTGTAATGTTAATGCTACAAATCTTAGGTATCAAGAGAGAAAGATGTTCTCTCTGTTGAAGGGCAGGGGGAGTAAGATTTGAAATTAAAGATGGAGGCAAGGCCAGATCATGAGCAACAAGAGAAAAAATTATAGGCTTTGGCCTTAAAGGGCTTTAAAACAGGAAAATAACAAGATCATAACTGATTTTTAAAAATCATCTATGTACAGTACAGAGGCTGGGTTCATTGTAATGTGGCAAAATACAGAGAAAAAGTTAACTGCAGTGAACCAGACCAATGATGGTTAGACTTAGGGTAGTAGCAGCAGAGAAGAATAAAGGATTCATTTAAGACATGTCCGAGAGGTAGATAGGGTAAGACATTGATGATTTCCTGGCTTAAACAGGATGCTGGTGCCACTTACAGAACTAGCAGACATAAAGGAAGGGCAGATTTAGAAGGAAAAGAACAAGTTAGAAGCGTAAGTGTGACAAGCAAGTAAAGACATCTAGTTAACAGACAACAGGAGTTTAGAGCTCAGAAGTTAATGAAGTAAAGATTTAGAGCTGATATGTGGAGTTTTAAGAGCAAATAAGCATAGAAATGGCCCAGAAAAACAGGTAGAGGAAAGTGACTCTACAAAGTAGACTGAACTTACAAGAGAGGTAAGAAAAAAACCAGGAGAGCTTGGATTTATGAAAGTTAAGGCTGTGTTACTAGAAAAAATGGTCTTTGTTGAGTTGAGCTGTCAAATAAGATAAAGAATGAGAAGAGCCCACTGCATTTAACACTAGTATCCTTAATAGTTGAAAGCCTCAATGGAGTGATGAGACTGAGACTAGAGTGCCAGAGGTTGAAGAGGGAAGTGAAGAAACAGGGCGTGGTCACTCTTTCAAGAAATTTGAATATGAGAAAAAGAATGCAATAGGAAAGCTCTGTGTCAAAGGAGAAATTTCTCTTTAAGGTGTGAAAGATTTCTCCATGTTTAAATGGTATTTGTACACACTCGCAGTATGGAAAACGAATAATTCCTTCCTTTCAATAATGACCTCAAAATACAGGAAACAAACTGGAAAACTGCTCATTTCTGAGAATTTTCTTTTTCTTTTTTTTTTTTTTTTTGCTGCACTGCCAGTATGTGGGATCTTAGTTCCCTGACCAGAGATTGAATCTGTGCCCTCTGAATTGGAAGTTTAGAGTCTGAACCACTGGACCGCCAGGGAAGTCCTTCTGAGGATGGACTTAATGGCAGTGAGAAAACTCAACCATCCATAAATGGAATTTATTTGCTCCTCAAGATAATCTCTAATAAATCAGCAACGAGAAAGTTAACAATAAATCTCTTAAAAAAAAAAAAAATCCCTCATGCAGGCATAAATGATTTCAGAAGAGTGATCTGCTTACATTTAAATCATAACAGAACATTAGGATGCTCACATCAAAATGGAAAATGGAATTCAAAGTTCATATGCCTAATGTTCAATGGTATTTTATAAATCCTGAAGTACACTTTCTCAAAATAATCAGGAGAGGGCAAATAATCCATGGATTCAATAATGTTGTTCAGTCGCTCAGTGGTGTCAGACTCTTTGGGACCCCATGGATAGCGTACACCAGGCTTCCCTGGCGTACACTATCTCCCGGAGTTTGCTCAAACTCATGTCCATTGAGTCAGTGATGTCATTCAACCATCTCACCCTCTGTCACCCCCTCTCCTCCTGCACCCAATCTTCCCCAGCATTAGGGTCTTTCCCAGTGAGTCAGCTCTTCACATCAGGTGGCCAAAGTATTGGAGCTTCAGCATCAGTCCTTCCAATGAATATTCAGGATTGATTTCCTTTAGGATTGACTGGTTTGATTTCCATGCTGTCCAAGGGACTCTCAAGAGTCTTCTCTCCAGCACCACAGTTCGAAAGCATCAATTCTTTGGTGCTCAGCCTTCCGAACTACTGGAAAAACCATAGCTTTGACTATACGGACATTTGTTGGCAAAGTAATGTCTCTGCTTTTTAATACACTGTCTAGATTTGTCATAGCTTTTCTTCCAAGGAGCAAGCATCTTTTAATTTTATGGCTGCAGTCACTGTCCACAGTGATTTTGGAGCCCAAGAAAATAGTTTGTCACTGTTTACATTGTTTCCCCATCTATGTGCCATGAAGTGATGGGACCGGATGCCATGACCTTCGCTTTCTGAATGTTGAGTTTTAAGACAGCTCTTTTACTTTCCTCTTTCACTTTCATCAAGAGGCTCTTCACTTTCTACCATTAGGGTGGTGTCATCTGCATATCTGAGGTTATTGATATAACCTGATCATATTAGCAATCTTGATTCCAGCTTCAGCTTCATCCAGCCCAGAATTTCGCGTGATGTACTCTGCATATAAGTTAAATAAGCAGGGTGACAATATACAGCCTTGACATACTCCTTTTCCTATTTTGAACCAGTTTGTTGTTCCATGTCCGGTTCTTACTGTTGCTTCTTGACGTGCATACAGGTTTCTCAGGAGGCAGGTAAGTTGGTCTGGAATTCCCATCTCTTTAAGAACTGGATCCCACAGATCAGCTTACTCTGATTCTTCCATAGATTAAAGGTTCTATGGATGCCTTGAAATGAAAGGAAACTATTACATGAATGGTTTGGTTATTTACACCCCTGAGGTTCATACACAGCACACCTAATGGTTTTGCCTTGAGGCAAAGATTTAACAGATTGCCCTCCTAATTGCTCCCTGGACACACAAAACCATGTGATTGTGAGGTGCAGATTCCTATATAAAACTCACTTTAAAAAAAAAAAAATCAAAGATAAAGATCTCACCAGCTATTTCTAAACAAAGTTGTTTATAATATCCAAAATCTGAAAAAATCACCATGTTAAACACTAGACAATATACTTAATACATTCGGACCTAGTTCTCTCTAAAATAAAAGCAATTTAAGTAAAGCCATGAACATACTATTTAGCAACATCAATATGCCAGTAAACGGTTAGACATTTAGTTGTACTACAATTAAATGCTGTAATTTTAAAATCTCAGTCATGAGAAATTTCATTCCTGAACAATACGTGTTTTGTCTTCATAATAAGCACAGACTTGGAAAAGTCATCATTTTTTTAAAAGCTTAAAATATAAAATAAAATCTAGGCAGAGTAAAGAGATAAAAGAATTTTTTTAACTAGAAGGAAAAAATGAAAAAATTGAGTATTAAATTTCTAGAAAGATGAGGAAAGTCGATTAAATTTGCAAATCAGAATGAAAAAACAAAGTTTGAATTTCTAAAAATTAAAAAAAAAAAAAAAAAATTCCAAATGTCCCAAAACAGCAGTTAGTCTCAGCTAGGTGCCAGCAGCTGCCCACATTCTGCATTCCTGGGGCAGATGTAAGGTGTGGACTGGGCCCTCTTGTCTCCAGGGCATGCTTTCCACCACTGTGCTCCTTTGTCTGCTCTTCCCCAACAGGTGAAGAGGAGGACAGGAATAAAATCCATAAAATAGAAAATGTGACACACAAGCAAACATATGGGAAAATATTTAATTTCTTGAGTAACCCAAGTTTTTCACATTAAAATAGGTAATCTGTTTATGGCAAACTTTTGGTAACTCAATAAATTGGCAAAAATATAAAACTATGGTAATATCTAGAGCTGGCAAGGGGTATTTGAAACTGGTAGACAGTTTGACAATTTGTGAACAAGCCATGAAAACATCCACATGCCCTCTGGCCCACAGTTTCCTCTTCTGGAAGTTCTATATTAACGGGGAAAATTAAAATACGACAGAGAAGAGGGGGGTGCTCACTGCACATGCATAAAGTTCCTTATCAGACAATTACTTATAAAGTGAAAACCTGAAAACAACCTGCATGTCCAAAAACAGAAAAATCATGTAAAATAGGATAAATCCACTGTACGTTATAAATAATAAAATGTTTAGGACATGAAAAATACTTTGCACACAGTGTCAAGCCAAAAGGGCTAGATATAAAAATGTACAGATTTGGAAAGCCCTTTTTGAACGTAAAGAAAAATTACAAAAAGAAAAAAAAAATGTGACTATGACTGGTTAACATGATGGTACAGAATGAGTTCTTTTCCCACTAACTTACAAATGTTTTCATAATATGGTTTAAGTATTCCTAATATTTTAATAAAGCTTTGAAAACTGGGTGGTTCACAAAGCATCTGCAAATTTAAAACATAAGAACAAAAACTTGAGCGTTGACATTTTTTTCCAAAAGTGAAAAATAACGTCCAACAATAAGGACATCTCAGGTAATTTCTTCTATATGATCCAAGTTCCACTGGGTAAAAGTCCTCCCCCCCAAAAAAAGAAACTGTCAACTTATTTACGGCCTTAGAAGTTATTTCATTATTATTTCATTTTAAACACAACTGGAAAGCCATTTGAGTTTTAAATTTAAGCTGGAGTGTTTTATTACCTCATTTATGCTAGAGCCTCCATTTTCTAGTCTTTTGGTAAAATTTAGCCATCCTAAATGCTTAGCAAAATCTTTGATGGAAAAAGAAGAAACACTTATACCATTTGACTCATGCATAATCTAAAAAATAACTTTATTAAGTAAAATTCATACTTAATAATATTTTAAATCTTAATAATGTCTCCCTTACTAGAGTAATAGTTTCTGAAAGAAGAACTGCATCTTATTTAGCAAGGTGGCTGGCTGGTTCTTATACAAGCATATAGATCTGTGCTTGAGGAGGTATACAAGGGAAAAAACTAATGTCCCATAAGTCAGGAAAATCACAAACCTCCACTCAAGTAAGCAGACATACACAGGGCTGTGCAAGTCCAAAGGTGTCTTTATAAGATCTTAAAATGTTTCTAAAAGAACTGGGTGCCCAAAAGACCAAAACGAAAAAGTTCTGCCAAACCTCCCAATCACCTAAGTGTGATGCCAGATAAACTTAATTTTAGCCAAATAAAGCACACATTTATTACAACAGAGCTTGAGAATTTTTTTTTTTAGTGATTATTTAAAATGATATTAACACAAAATGCTCAGTTATTAGCACACGTTAAAAGAATGTACTTGAGTTTAATTCAATGAAGAAATTGCTTCATTCTGCAACAGTAACTTGGACTTGCACTTACCTATGATCTAAGATCCTTTTGGTTGTTATACAAGATTATAATAGGGACTAAGAGATTTAACTCACCAGGGCTGCCACATTAGTTACTAAAACCACTGGGTCTTCAGATCTTAGAACAATACAGGAATCTATATCCAGAACCAAAGGAAGTAATACTACATCATTAAAACCACCAACAAACATTTGTATATAGTACTTTATGGTTTTTAAAAGGACATGATATATAAAATATTTTCTGATGGCTAAAATATAACTAGACCTTTATAGCTCTCAAGGTGCTTCCTTCACATATTCAAACCAATCTTTTAAATAAGCAAAGCAGACATTAATTATACCATCAAAGAGATGAAAATAAGGCTCAGAGAGAGTAAAAGATTTGCCAAATTAACACAGCTGTTATATGGCAAAGCAGAAACTACACTTTGGGCAAAAGGCCTCTCTTCCCCATGCCAGATCTCCATTAGAGAGCTGACCAACTTACATTCTGTGCAGGCAATGAGATCAAAGGGAAATTATACGATGACATCCAAGACATACGTCCTTTCTTGGTAGCCAGCCAACAGTTAACAGTTGTTTCATCTACGGACACACATAATAGAAAACCCACAGTTCTCTACCCAAAAGGCAAACTGATAATTAAAAAGGTAAGCTTCTCACTGAGCCAAAGCCCAGACTTTTATTTTTTAGGAATTTATTTGAAAGTTCAGGGGCAAACACCATAAAGGAATATCAAAGGCAGACTTCTCAAGGGTTTTGTTTCCCCTTCTTTTCTGCTGTTCACATCAAATAAGACAAGGCGATATCTAAAATAACAATGCCAATCGTGTGTGTGTGTGTGTGTGTGCACGCGCACATGTGTAAGAGTATGTGTGCACATAAAAGTTTAAGTCACTCAGTGATGTCCAACTCTTTGCCACTTCGTGGAGTGTAATCCACCAAGCTCCTCTGCCCATGGATTTTCCAGGCAAGAATACTAAAGTGGGTGCTATTTCCTACTCCAGGGGATCTTCCTGACCCAGGGAGTCTCTTTAGTCTCCTGCATTGGTAGGTGGATTCTTGACCACTGGCACCACCTGGGGAGCCCAACAATACCAATCATCTTACTTTAAATGATGACCACTCAGCATTAGTGGGGCTTCCCAGGCGGCT
This sequence comes from Bos taurus, assembly GCF_002263795.3. NCBI lineage: Eukaryota > Metazoa > Chordata > Mammalia > Artiodactyla > Bovidae > Bos > Bos taurus. Next base: position 18,016,704 of record NC_037347.1, read on the forward strand.
CAGTGGTAAAGAATCCACTTGCCAATGCAGGAGACAGCAGGAGACTTTGGTTCAATCCCTGGGTCCAGAAGATGCCCGAGAGGAGAACATGGCAAACCACTTCAGTATTCTTGCCTGGAAAATCTCATCGACAGGAGAGCCTGGCGAGCTCCAGTCCATGGAATGGCAGAGTCAGACACAAATGAGCATGAGCACTTAAGCATTAATACTTCTCAAATATTTTGAGTAAAATGTTTCTAGAATTTATTAAACACCTATCTTCTTAAATATATAGAATTACTGGTGTGTCTACTATGAATCATTAACATCATACTTTACATGTAATATAGTAGCTAACGTGTGCTTAACCATGAGCTGTGCACTGGGCAATTTTCATACAGTCTCACTGAATCCTGACAACAACCCTATGATGTAAAATACAAACAACTTTAAAATCTATTTTATAAATGTGGAAATGGAACCACTCAGTATTAGTTAACAGATCAGATAGTAACAGGCTTGGGATCTGAAGCCAGTGAGTTTAATCCCCACACTGCCTCTGTGTTCTCTTGTAGGGCTTAGAGATGGAAGGAAAAGACATGGACTCTGAAATCTGATTCTGAGTTCAAAGCCTAGCTCCTGTGCTGACTGATGAGTCTTGGAAGAACTGGAGAAAATCTGTTACTTTTCTCAGCTACAAAAGGAATGGAAGACGTGATATAATAATTTTTGCATCATGGAACTGTTACAGGGAGAAAATTTAATGCCTAGTAGACTGGCTCACAATGAGGACTCAAAAACATCAGCAAGCAGTAACACAGTGTTCCTCCAAAGAAGAGTGAGGTGTTTATTAGGGCTTTGGTCCCACATCAAATGGCTTCAAACTGCTCTTATTGAGTTGCCAAACCTCTTTTTCTTAAGGTTTTATTTTCTCAAGCATTATTAACTTTCTCAAGCTGGCATTCCTGGCTGCTGATGTATCTGTATGAGGCATCCCCTCTCTTTCCGCCTCTTCTACACTTCTTTCAAATATGCTGTAAGTTCTTAAAGCTAACTCCCTAGACTTTCCAAAATTATTTCTAAGTAACAATATTCAGATTGTGGAGGAGGAGCCAGGGTCTCTCTAGTTAAGAGGAAAACTTCACTGAATGGACTCTGTAACATCTGGGCTTAGCTTCTCAGAGTTCTTTATGCTTATTCAGCTTCTTTGTGGCTTTTCGAGAGTGTTGAGGATACCATACATTTCAGACCTATAGATAAATGTGGTCTTGCTGAAGCATACTAGGCACTACTACTACTCTGTCAAATCAGAAAACAAAGTTAGGGACAGTGGCTGCAGGCTAATACACCAAATTGCTCAAACAGTCCATAAAAGCATAAACAACCTTTTTCTTCTGGCTCACTACCTAAGGGCTAGTAGAGGTTAAGAAGTAACAGCTAAAACAAGATAGGGTTTATGGTTAGAGACACTGGACAGAGGAGAAACTAAGGTATCACCACTCAAAGGTCCTCAGTTTAGTAACAGTCGCCTAAAGTACTGTCCAATGTGGTGATTCAGTAAGAACAACTTTATTCCACATGCTGCCAACTCAATGTTATCCATGCATGCGCTCCAGCTCTCCAGCAAGGCAGCAAAGAGAAGTGACTCCAACGTTCAGTGATGAGCCTATCAGACAAACAAGTAGCAAAAACCACTAAAGTGTTAGAACATAATCACACTATTTACTGTGTGACAAGTCACCACTAAATTAAAATAAAAGGATAAGAGGCAGAGTGAAATGAAGGTGATCATACAAAAGCTATTTGAGATGCCTCAAAAACAAAAGAAAAGCTGTCAAATCTGAAACAAAGTTTAAACTATTCCACTCTTACTGCAGCAACTGTATAAAGCACTGCTGCATTTCTACCATTTCCAAACATTCAGCTAGTCATTCATTCCCTAACCAAGAAGCTGGTATATGAACTGCATATAAATAGGAACAAAGTCATGCTTTTAACTTCCAAACTGTTTTTACTACCAATGTTTATGAACAAGATATTCCACATTGGAACTTCTTAAAATAATCAAATTCAGTGATATAATTGATGAAATATGTTACACTCAAAAGGGCTACAAAACATATGGGCCAGGGGTGAGCAAATTTTTTCTGTTAAGGGCTTTTTCTGCTGTAGGCTTTGCAGACCATAAACTCTCTCCCAGCTACTCAACTCCGCCTTTGTACCACAAAAGCAGCCACAGACAATATGTAAACTAATGAGCATGGATGTATTCCAATGAAATTTTATTTCTGGACTCTGAAATATTAATTTCATATCATTTTCACATGTCACAAAACATAATTCCCTTGATTTTTTTCCCATAATAGAAATGTAAATTTCTATAGCATCTATTAAAATAATGTATGAACCTTTCTTACTGTGGGCTATACAAAACCTGGTGGCAGGCCAGATTTGGCTGATGGGTCATAATTTTCTGATCCCTCATAAAGGTTACTCTAATTATTTTTTAAAAAGGAAATACAAAAAACCCCACAAACTACAATTCTGAGATTCGGTTCTCTTCAAATCTGGAGGGGGCTGTGCGATAGTCCGTAAGTTAAACAATGTGCTACTGTAATTCTGAAGAGAAAATGTGCTATATACAGACTATTTAAAAATACTAATTTCTAAAGTTAATACCAAAATGTTAATAAATAAGTGGGTATCTTATTAATAACCTTTAAACATACTGTAGCTTCCCTTGGGAATGACTTAAACCTCTAGTGCTCATATTATTAGCACAGTACTTTTAGGTCCATCCTAGGGCCTACCGCACTCCCCACATGTCAACTAATGATTTAAGTTACAGTGCCAAATGTAAATTTCTATAGCATCAAAACTATTTCCTGAAGCTTCAAGAGAATACATGACGTGTTGGGTCTAAAATATGAGAATACTTTGAGATCAGAGATGAGACTGAGAACGGATTAGTCAGCCTCCTATAGGCTTATAGCAGAAGTCTGCGTGCAAGGTTAAGTACCTATAAAATCTTATTACATGGGAGTTCTGTTAATCCAACAATTTCCACATGTCAGAAGATGACTGAGAGCATCCTTACCAACTCTAAATAATAAATTAAAAAATAATCCTGAATAACCAAAAGTTGGGTTTGATTCCATGGTGACTCATGCGGGACAGCCTTTTCAACCAGTGCTATTGTCTGTAATGAACCTCTGCCACTTGGTCAGCCTCAGAGAGCTCTAATCAGCCACTTTCTCTATGCACGGTGTCCCTGTGGGTGTGGGGACTTGAGGACACCGTTGAAAATGGAGAAAATACTTTTCCTCATTTTAGCAACTTTGCTCAAGCAGGTTTAAGAGATGTACTAACTGGACAGGTAGTAAAAACAACAACAGCTTTTCATTTTGAACCTCAGGATAAAGAAGCATTTTGAACCTCAGGAAAAAGCAGCAAACTGAAACCAGACTGACTTACCTCAGTTCTTTGAAAACTAGGGATTCACTCAGAACATACATGTTTTGTTTAGGACTACCAAAATCTCATTTCAGGGAGGAGGGGGGGCAGGCGTGGAAGGGCCAGACATTTGTTTTGGACTTGGGAATTCTAACTGGTTTCATTTTAAGATTTTTTAAAGTAATTAGGAATTCGATTTATCCAGCTCTCACTCAGAAAAAAGGCAAAAATGCAATTTCTTCAGAAGGTCATCTAGCTAGTAGTTGGATTAATCACTGACCTAGATAAGAGCAGAAACAGCCCAAGAAATTTTGGCTTCCTGATATAAGAAAAGCAAGAAATCAGTCCATGCCTTCTTTCATTTTATAATTATTTATTGCACTCTAAATATTTATGGTCTCCAAATATGTGGTAGGCTCCCCATAACATTAAATCTCTCAAATATCTACTGTGGCTCAAGAAGATGTTTTTCAAAGAGTGACTGGCAATCAACTAACATGCTGGGAAAGACTGAAGGTGGGAGGGAAAGGGGATGACAGAGGATGAGATGGTTGGATGGCATCACTGACTCCTTGGACATGAGCTGGAGTAAACTCTGGGAGTTGGTGATGGACAGGGAGGCCTGGCGCACTGCAGTCCATGGGGTCGCAAAGAGACACGACTGAGCGACTGAACTGAACTGAACAAGGGCAGAGACCAATGTCGTGGGTCACATACAACATTTTTCAATAAAAAGAATGAATACTTTTGAAAACATCACAAACGTGGTATGTTTTAAGGGTAACTACTGTTTTGAAAACTTGTTTCTTTTATAGTAATATTTGTGTGTACTGGGTTGTGATGTAAATATCTTACTTTGGGGAGTGGGTAGTGTGATCTAAAAAATAGCTTGAAATACCTTCCAAACCTAAGTAGGCATATGAGTTAAATAAGCAATCAGGTCAGTAATCAGACATGAGAACAAAGATTAGGAAGTTTTGGGTTAACTTGACCTTATTGAGCAAAAAGGCGTGACGGAGGAGAAAAGAGCCCAACCTCAAACCCTGGGGCTTCAACAGTTAACAGCTTGGATAGAGGGAGTACCTGCATGTTCATCAGTGTCCAACTCTTTGCTACCCTGTGGACTGCAGCCCTCCAGGTTCCCCATACATGGAATTTTCCAGACAAGAATATTGGAATGGACTGCCATTTCCTTCTCCAGAGGATCTTTCCAACCCAGGGATCAAACCTGTGTCTCCTGCACTGGCAGATGGATTCTTTACCACTGAGGCACAACAGAGGAAGAAATTACCTAAACCAAATGAAGGCATGGCCAGAGAGGAAGTAGGAAAACCAAGAAGCTGAGGGTTCTTCTGCAGAGAAAGCCAGTAAAACTAAAAGTTAAAAAAGAGACATCTCCCTTTCAATTTTCAAAAATAAGGTATGAATGAGGAAAAGTTGCAAGATGGTTATGAGTAAAGAAAGTTAACGGATGCTACCGAGCTTGGCAATGCTTTTATGTTGCTGATATACACATATTTAGGAACACTTGCTCAAGTATTCTATGGTGGGTACTGTATACCGAGAGAGGATGTTGGTAACCATTTAAATCACCTCTTTGCATGTCTGAAGACAACACGTGGACAAATCACATGATAGTTAATCATTTTAGGGCTGTCCGTTGGCTTTCTAAAGATGTCAAGCCACATTACAATAAATCTTATCCTAAAAATATATTTGCACTATCCTCTTGCAAATCTCACACTAAATTCAAGGAAAAAAGGGGATTCTTAATAATCTGGAAGCAAATGCTCTCAACAACAAGTAAAATGGAATAACAGGGTTACCCTTTGTTTAGACTAGAATTGTTCCAACGCTATTATCCTGAGCCCCTGTCAATAACAGCCACAACCTCTAATGTTCTGAGCAGCAGCCTCATTTGGAGGTTAAGGTGGCTCTCTTGAAACTTACACAAAGATCTATCATTGTGACTACTTGAAGTGCCTTTGCCCTACTTCAAAACATTTATGAATCACATTAGCATTCTTGGTTTTAATAAAACAGGACATTTCCTAGAGTAGGATGGCAACTTCCCTTTTTAATATTAGAAGCAACTACTGCCTAGGACAAGGAGTTTGTGACAGAATCAGAATGATGGTACTGGAGCTTCCCTGGTGGTCCAGTGGTTAAGAGTCCACCTTGCAATGCAGGGGACACCAGTTCAGTCTAGTCTGGGAAGATTCCACATACCACGGAGCAACTAAGCCCATGCACCACAACTACTGCGTCAGCATGCTGCGACTACTGAAGCCGGTGGGCCTAGAGCCTGTGCTCCGCAAGAGCAGCTCAAGCACCGCAACAGAGTAGTCCCTGCTTGCCACGACTAGAGAAAGCCCCAGTGCAGCAGTGAAGACCCAGCACAGCCACATAGGAATAGATAAAATTGTTTAAAAAAAAAAATGACAGTACTGAAATGGACCTTATCAATTACCTTGTCCAATTCCTTCGCTGAGCAGATAGAGTCAGGGTGTGTCCCAGGTGGTCCAGAGGAAAGTACATCAGAGCAAGCCAGATGAAGGTTTCAACTCCAGTTCTATTACTGGTTCATCACAAGGAGTCAGTCTTCTTTTGTAAAATAAGGGTAACAACAACCCATCTAACACAGGTGAATTGAAATGAAACAAGCGCATTTAAATCACTTAGCACAGTGCTGGCACACAGTACGTACTCAAAATGAGTCCCTCTCCCTCACTCCCCATTCTCTTTTCCTCTGTGTTCAAAGCAGACAAATTGGGATGATGCTCAGACTCCTCTCTGAGTTCACAACACAAAGAAAAAAGCCATAGAATTGGGTACCTGAAGCCTCTACTGGTTCTGGTTTAAATATGACATTAACATTAAGTAGCTTCTTATAAAACACTGAAATCATACTCAAGCCAAGAGATGGCACTTTTAAGGAAAGGGAAGAGAAAAAAGAAAACCGAGCAGCCTTAGAGAGGTAAAACAAGGCAAGTTAGCACCACAGAGGTCAAAGTTGGAAATCCACACAAATGGGTATCAGGACTGAAAGCCAGAAACAGGTTAAGGAGAAATAAAAACTGAAATAATACATGGCTTTGGCTATAAATCCTGAAAATTGATGCTGTTAAAGTGCTGCACTCAATATGCCAGCAAATTTGGAAAACTCAGCAGTGGCCACAGGACTGGAAAAGATCAGTTTTCATTCCAATCCCAAAGAAAGGCAATGCCAAAGAATGCTCAAACTACCGCACAATTGCACTCATCTCACACACTAGTAAAATAATGCTCAAAATTCTCCAAGCTAGGCTTCAGTAATACGTGAACTATGAACTTCCAGATGCTCAAGATGGTTTTAGAAAAGGCAGAGGAACCAGAGATAAAATTGCCAACATCCGCTGGATCATAGAAAAAAGGAAGAGAATTCCAGAAAAACATCTGTTTCTGCTTTACTGACTATGCCAAAGCCTTTGACTGTGTGGATCACAATAAACTGTGGAAAATTCTGAAAGACATGGGAATACCAGACCACCTGACCTTCCTCTTGAAAAATTTGTATGCAGGTCAGGAAGCAACAGTCAGAACTGGACATGGAACAACAGACTGGTTCCAAACAGGAAAAGGAGTTCGTCAAGGCTGTATATTGTCACCCTGCTTATTTAACTTATATGCAGAGTACATCATGAGAAACACTGGACTGGAAGAAGCACAAGCTGGAATCAAGATTGCCGGGAGAAATATCAATAACCTCAGATATGCAGATGACACCACCCTTATGGCAGAAAGTGAAGAGGAACTCAAAAGCCTCTTGATGAAAGTGAAAGTGGAGAGTGAAAAAGTTGGCTTAAAGCTCTACATTCAGAAAACGAAGATCATGGCATCCGGTCCCATCACTTCATGGCAAATAGATGGGGAAATAGTGGAAACAGTGTCAGACTTTATTTTTCTGGGCTCCAAAATCACTGCAGATGGTGACTGCAGCCATGAAATTAAAAGACACTTACTCCTTGGAAGGAAAGTTATGACCAACCTAGATAGCATATTCAAAAGCAGAGACATTACTTTGCCAACTAAGGTCTGTCTAGTCAAGGCTATGGTTTTTCCAGTGGTCATGTATGGATGTGAGAGTTGGACTGTGAAGAAGGCTGAGCGCCGAAGAATTGATGCTTTTGAACTGTGGTGTTGAGGAAGACTCTTGCGAGTCCCTTGGACTGCAAGGAGATCCAACCAGTCCATTCTGAAGGAGATCAGCCCTGGGATTTCTTTGGAAGGAATGATGCTAAAGCTGAAACTCCAGTACTTTGGCCACCTCGTGCGAAGAGTTGACTCATTGGAAAAGACTCTGATTCTGGGAGGGATTGGGGGCAGGAGGAGAAGGGGACAACGGAGGATGAGATGGCTGGACGGCATCACTGACTCGATGGACGTGAGTCTGAGTGAACTCCAGGAGCTGGTGATGGACAGGGACGCCTCGTGTGCTGCGATCCATGGGGTCGCAAAGAGTTGGACACGACTGAGCGACTGAACTGAACTTGGCTATAAAATCAGTGGTGATCATGAGGAGAGGCTCCAGAAAGGGAAAATAAAAACCTAAAACTAGTAAAGATACCAAAAGAAAATAAGTGCAGGATAAGCAAAATCAATGGAAACACCTACTCATTTGAAATGCTCACCAATTAAGAGAAAAACCAAACAATGCCCATGTGTGAAGGGAAGATCAAAGAGTAGCAGCTAAGAACACAGATTCTGAAACCAGCCTACCTACAGTCACATCTCAATTCTGCCAAGTTGTAGCTGTGTGACCTTAGGAGAATGACTTACCCTCTCCGAGCCTCAGTTTCCACACCAAGGATGGTAAGGAGAAAACAGTACCCACTGGGCTGGTTTTTCTGTTGGGTCTCACCTCCTCTCTTCATTAAAAAGGGCTAGAAGTCTGTACACACTACATCTTCTAAACTCCCTTGCCAACTAGATTCCCACTGGGTATTGCCCATGGGAAACAATGAAAGAAGACTGCAAGGTGAGAGAAAGAAAAAGGTCTTCTTTTGTTTTCTATTTCTAGTGGTAACCCCATTCCAGTGCAGCAGACAACCGCAGCTTCTGTGGTGGCTCCAAAGCAACAGAACCAACGAGCATCTCCAGCAAATCTGCAAAGCAGGCAGTTTCTGCAGCAGCTTTTGTCTGAGTACCATCCCCTCCCCATTTTGCTCCTTCAACACTCACAGACACAACATCCACGCACACACACACACACACACTCTTCCTTTTGCTCCAATACCCACCCCTACAACACAGCCCTTCCAATTAACATGTAACTAATTACCTGCATTAAATCCTAAAACATCAAGTGATTTTTATTTTCCTAATTGGACACTAACTGATAACATCTATAGATTCTTACTGTTATTGTGAGAATAAAATGAGGTATTTTTGTTTTCTTTTGTTTTACAGTAAAGGCTTGAATCAGTAACTGGCCCCTAGAAGGCATTTTATAAATGTTAACAACTATTACTCTGCAAGGATCTTTAAACGCACATGTGAAATCAAGTTCCTTATCCTGCATACAGACGATTTCTGAAAATGGTCCCAATAAGCCTTTTCTTCAACCATGCTCCAAATCAGAGTCACCCATCTTCACGTCAGTAAACACAATCTGCCAGTTCTCCCTTCAGGGAGTCCTGTGAGTCTCCATTCCCCAGGTACAAGCCTTTATTATTCCTTATTGTGCCTGGATCAATGTCTTTCCCTCCCCAAGGATTTATCTGCTTGCAGGCTCCAGTTCATTCTACACAGGACCAGGAGGATTTTCCTAAAGGGAGGAGAGGAGGTGTCAGATCTTGTCACTACCACCAGTGGTGCCCAAGGTCACAAGCCCATTCAATCACACACAGGCCCTCCTGAAGTCAACCCCTGCCTATTTACTTAACAGTAGCTCTCAATTAACTGTTTCCTATTCACATTCCCAAATCTCACACCCCAAGCACATCAGAAATCCCAGGCATTCCTCCAAACTCTCTCTGCTCTTTGGTCCCACCATGCTGCTGCTAAGTCACTTCAGTCGTGTCCGACTTTGTGCGACCCCAGAGACAGCAGCCCACCAGGCTTCCCCGTCCCTGGGATTCTCCAGGGAAGAACATTGGAGTGGGTTGCCATTTCCTTCTCCAATGCATGAAAGTGAAAGTGAAGTCGCTCAGTCGAGTCCGACTCTTAGCAACCCCATGGACTGCAGCCCACCAGGCTCCTCCGCCCATGGGATTTTCCAGGCAAGAGCACTGGAGTGGGGTGCCACTGCTTTCCCCGTTGGTCCCACCATACCTTGGCACAAAATAACTCCTCCAGGTAGGACGCCTTTGCTAGAGCCCTTCCACCTCAAACAGAATTACCTCTCCTAAGTTTCTCTAGCATTGCACCCACCCAATACTACATGCTTGTGTTATAAGCGGCAAGCACTGAGCTCCTCAGGAGACTAAAACTCATGACCCGTTTGCATATTCTCCATATAACAGAGTTTCCCAGTATGAAAGGTGAAAACTGTGAGATATTGTTGTCTCAGCTCTTAGGGCAAGCGGGTAGGGCTGGCCAGCCTTCAGGCCAGTGGTCTTCATCCACCAATCCTCTAGAGCAGCTTCTATACTGTTAGAAATCTCCCACCCTGGTGTACTGTACAGAGTATTTTCCTCTGAGTGGTATGGGGTGAAAGAAGTTGAAAGCACTGCTCTGTAGCATCCAGCTCAGCACCTTGCACACAAAACAGTAACTCTGGTCTCCCATCAAACCTCATGAAACAGAACTCCTCTATTTCCAAGTGTTCACTGGCAGCATTCCCTATTATAAAATCTTACAAGTGAAATGAAAACTATACCACTTTCTCACTTATTTACAACTTTTTTCTTAATTTTCGGAATGTGAAGACAAAGAAATCAGTGAATGATAGCACATATCTTTCAAATATAAGAAAATACATATTCCAGACCCATTTGATTTCATAAATATTAAATTTTATTTTGGACCATTAAACACATCATTGAATTCTAAGACAGTCAATTGGAATTCAGAACACAGTCCCCCTCAAGGGGGAAAACGATGGTTAGCTTCATAGCTTCCATTTGTTACAAATACTACAAAACAACACTGTTTCAAATGACAGCAGTTAAATGCTAGTGTCTGGGAAAAAATTAATTCAAAAGGATGAGGAAATGCATGACTTTCTGTAGACAATCTGAGGGGATCTTCAGGATTCTTTCAAAAGCTCAAAATGTTCAAGAAACTATTTTTAACTATACTAAAAAAATCTACAACGTGAATTTCCTTGTTAGACACCTATCACTGTAACTACCCTTCTCTTAGCAGCCACAGTTTAATCACAACCAAAACAAGGAAGAAAGGGAAAAGAAAGAACACTGGAAAACTAAGGAGCGGGGGACTTAAACACTGGAGGCAAAGAGGAGATGTAAAAAGGTAGAACTCAGCTTTAGGCAACAAATGAAAGGGAAAAATATGAAAATAAAAACATACAAAGTGTTCCTGGAAAAGCTGGCAGAGAAACTGAGGAATCAAACTTCCCACACCTGCCACAAGGGGGCACTAACAATCGAGGACAGCTCTGTAACTCCTCCACTAGGAAGTGAGAGGGTTAAAACTGATCCCGGGAAGTGTTCTAAAGTGCTCTAGAAAAACAGTGTGGAGATTCCTTTAAAAACTGGAAATAGAACTGCCATACAACCCAGAAATCCCACTGCTAGGCATACACACTGAGGAAACCAGAATTGAAAGAGACACGTGTACCCCAATGTTCATCACAGCACTGTTTATAATAGCCAGGACATGGAAGCAACCTAGATGTCCATCAGCAGACGAATGGATAAGAAAGCTGTGGTACATATACACAATGGAGCATTATTCAGCCATTAAAAAGAGTACATTTGAATCAGTTCTGATGAGGTGGATGAAACTGGAGCCAAATTATACAGACTGAAGTAAGCCAGAAAGAAAAACACCAATACAGTATACTAATGCATATATATGGAATTTAGAAAGATGGTAACAGTGACCCTATATGAGAGACAGCAAAAGAGACACAGATGTATAGAACAGTGTTTTGGACTCTGTGGGAGAAGGCGAGGGTAGGATGATTTGAGAGAATAGCATTGAAACATGTATATTACCATATGTGAAACAGATCGCCAGTCCAGGTTCGATGCATGAGACAGGGTGCTCAGGGCTGGTGCACTGGGATGACCCTGAGGGATGGGATGGGGAAGGAGGTGGGAGGGGGTTCAAGATGGGGAACACATGTACACCCATGGCTGATTCATGTCAATGTACGGCAAAAACCACTACAATATTGTAAAGTAATTAGCCTCCAATTAAAATTAATTAATTAAAAAAAAATGATCCCAGAGTAAACAAATAAGAAGTCTTTTAAAGGTAGCATTTCCCAAACCCATGAAAAGTGAGTCCCTGGTCCAAGAAAAGATTTGCCTGGCCAACACTGAAACTATAAAAGGACAGTTTAGTTTTTATAAAGCTAAATTCATTCCATTAAGATTATCCCCTATCCTGAGATTATTTTTTGGTATTAAAATGCCTGTAAATTTTTAAAATTATATCAAAGCATTATTTTGTTTTAAAGTGTAAATACTAGATGTGTCAATCATGGGCCTATCTCCACATATCTATGACAGCTCTTCACCTCAGGAGACTTGATCACTCCAGACATCATTTCTCAGGCTCCCACTTCAGCTGGCTTTTCTCTGGGTTCAGCCTTTGGGAAATCATGGTGGAGAATGGGCAAGTAAGAGGCACCATGGAGCTAGGATATTTCTCTCCCTCCTTCTCTACTTTAGGAAGTGTTTCCAGCAGTGGCTGCTATTTCTTTCATGGCTCTAGTTCCTTACCAGGAGATTCCAATCTCCTCAGAGGAACTCTGGCTCCTGATCACCCACAGCCCTACCATTAGAGACACTGTTCTCTCACCCTTGCTGTTAATCTCTAGGCTGCTACACCATCCTATCCTGCTGTCTCAGCTCCTCCATCACCTGTACAACCAAGCCCTTCACCTGAATTCCCATTTATTTTTATGCGTACTCAGTCACATCCGACTCTTTGAGACCATGGACTGCAGCTGGCCAGGCTCCTCTGTCCACGGAGATTTTCAGACAAGAATAGTGGAATGGGTTGCCATTTCCTCCTCAAGGGAATCTTCTTGAACCAAGGATCGAACCCACATCTCCTGGATCTCCTGCACTGACAGGCAGATTCTTTACCACTGAGCCGCCTCGGAAGCCTGTATCAGCTATATGTGTACCTATATCCCCTCCCTTTTGAACCTCCCTCCCACATCCCTCATCCTACACCCCTCTAGGTCATCACAGTGAATTCCTAGTAAAACTTAAAGAGTGGTTTTCTTTTTCCTGGGTGAAGTCTTAACCAATGTATTAAGCCAGCGGTTCTGCATGTACTAACATCAGAATCACCTGAAGAGCTTACTAAAGCGCAGATGGTAAGCCCCACCTCAGTTCCTAGTCAGTGTATCTGAAGCGGAGCCCAAGAATGTGCATTTTGAAGAAATTCCCAGGTGATGCTGATACTTCTGAACCACGCTTTGGAAAATTCTACAGCAGACAAAACACAAAGAACTGGCCATCTTGCATTGGTCTGCCTTTTCTTTTTTAGCTATTTTAGTTTTTTTAACACCTTTATTGAGATATAATTCACATACCATACAATTCAGCCATTTAAAGTTTACAATTCAATGGTTTTTATTATATTCACAGATATGTGCAACCATCACTGCCTTTTTTATTGGACAATAAAATCCAAAAGACACTGAAATTCAAGGAAATCGCAACCTCCTGCCTTCAAATGAAAAAAACAAACCCTTAAGACAGTTTCCTTACATTATTACAGAGGCCAACAGGTTTCTAAGGAATGGTTTTTAAAAGTTAACATAATTTTAGCACTTACTTTATACCTTACCAAGAAATAAAAATCTCAATTTCAAATATCAGAAACAAGTCATTGAAGTTTTCTATAAAGATAACACTGACTTAGAATCAGATTATTGCAAATAACTTAGCCAATGAAATCTCAAACCTAGAAAACAGTTGACAGATAGTTTTTCTACCTTAGAAATTTAAGACTGAACAACAGAACTGTGTGCACAAACACAGTTATGAGACCAAAGGGTCTACAGACCAGCACTAAAAATGTGAGCCACATACGTAATTTTAAATTTTCTAGTAACCACATTAGAAAAAGTTAAAAGAAACAAGTGAAATTGGTTTTAATACATTCCATGTAATCCAAAATGCCCAAAGTATTATCATTTCAACAAATTATTAATGATATATTTTACATTCTTTTTACTGCACGAAGTCTTCAAATTCTGTTGCAGGTGTTATACTTCCTGCACACGGCAGTTCAGGGGAGCCACATTTCAAACACTACCACGTCAGACAGCACAGATACAGACGAACAGAAACTCACCAGTCTCTTTTTTGGACACATTGATACTTAGCATAGTAGTAATATTCTACTATAGTGTTTTCACAAATTACTGTTGAATTATATTTTTAAGAATTTAAAGCTTTAAACTCTTTATAAACATTTGTACTGATTTCAGACAGTTACAAAACTATGTTAACATTTCGCTCTTGCCATGTAATACTGTATTAAAAAAAAAGAAGCCTCTCAAGAGAATCACATTGTAAACAGGTAAGCTACCATCACTGCTGTTTTACCTGGAGTCCCAGAGCCAGCAGTATCTCAACTCGCCTTTCTCTGGCCCAAGGGAAGCCCAAGCAGCCACTATGGGCCTCTACCAGTCCCAGAGCTAAGGAATTCTCATCTCCTGGGACTGTGAACAGGCAGCTTTAACCATAACTAACAACCACATCACCAAACTGAAGTATCTGGTCCTCTGAAAGCAGAAACTGTTATAACCTCATCACTTTGTTCGCAAGTCTTTATTCATATTAGACTTGTGATAAACAAAAAATATCAGTCGCATTTTTAATGTATTAAAACATTATTTTGATACTGAATTAAAAATAGAAAGAATAAATGAGCTGGAGATATTACCTTTAATCTTCATGATCTATATAGAATGAGACCAGACAGACAACCTGTGTACAAAGTTAAAAATTTTAAGTAAACTACAAAAGAGTTTTTATTTTCAATAGGAAGCCACAGTATAACATTTACTGCCTTTAATTAAAACAACTGATGGTCAAAACAAGAGTCTAAGAATGGCGTATACAACAAGTCTCTGAGTACAGAGGCAGACTATAAATCATAAACATGCTTCTTTGAGAAAAGTCCCTAAACTATCCTTAATATCTGAAATTTACAGTTTGATACCAGTTTACTCTAGAATCCAGTGATGTATGACTTTAAATAATATCCTAAAGAAATACAGGGAAACTGAAATGGTGCCTCTAATGTAAAACAATCTCTGAGCCCCTCAAAAATAATGGACTGTTCCTTCACTTATCAGAAAGTGTTTTCTCTTGAACATAAAACTCTTGCCATAAGCATAAATATACTTGTGGGTATGTGCGAGAGACTAAGATAATTACATACCTTTGGGGCTTAAATACAACTGGTGTCACATCACACTTTAGGCACACAGTTATTTCATTTTGAACTATTCACTGTGAAGAGTAATTACTCATCCTATAACTTGGTCATAAAAAGCAGGGCTACTCAATATTTCAGCAATAATATAGCATTTTAGTTAGTGTTAGTTGCTCAGCCGTGTTCTACCCTTTGTGACCCTGTGGACTGTAGCCTGCCAGGCTTCTCTGTCTATGGAATTCTCCAGGCAAGAATACTGGATGAGGCAGCCATTCCCTTCTTCAGGGGCTCTTCCCAAACCAGGGATCGAACCCAGGTCTCCCGCACTACAGGCAGATTCTTTACTGTCTGAGCCACCAGGGAAGCCCTTTTTAATATGATATATTCATAAATCAGATCATCAAAACACATACATTAAGTAACTTTAAGTGCTAAAACTATGATAAATTAAGATTTGTTAAACTTTTAACTTGTGACCAGTCTACACAGTAAGCTACGATTGCTACAGACGCATCCAGCTATACAATGAGAGTTGAACCCACATGCAATTCACTAACTCAAGGAGAGGGTATGGGGTCAGCAGGAATGAGATCAGAAGAAGGCAAACCTAATAATCCAGGTCTTATAAGGAAGGGTAGTGTCCTGACTTTATCACTAATCTTCTATTAGCCAGTCAGGTTGCATACCCTTACAACTGCCTACTCTCAACTGAAAAAATAAAGGTCTTGGCATCTCAGGCAAGTGGATTAAATAGCCTCCAGAAATGTTCCTTTATATAGCCTCATGGTTACACACAGGAGGGAATAGGAGAAGGGAAAGACCCCGGATGTTGCCTGGAAAGACATATCTAGTCTTTCCTCGCCTGCAAACAGAGGTGCTTCCTAAAAACCAAAGGAAAGAAAAATTTAAGATCTGCCCTAAGAGTTACACAGGTATTAAGGCTATAATTTAGTAATAAGAAGAGAATGTCCCCAGTACTTCAGCAAACCACTGCATCTCTCCATCAACAGGGTTGCTAACATAACCCACCAGCACCCGAAACTGCCCACCAGTAAGAGCTGTGTGCACCTCAGCAGCCTCACACAGCTTCTATTATACTAATGTTCTCTTTGAAGTATCGCCTATATCCATCACTCCCAAGTCTCCCACTAAAATCAATGAACTGATGAAAAAGAAAACAGTACCTCTTTCAGGCCAAACTATTAATGTCACCAAATACTGTGACTGAAATTTTTTTTAAATCTCAGCAAAGAAGAAAGTCATATTTATATTTAACTCAGTATAGTAACAGCTCCAAGAAGCAAGAAGATACTATGGATCAGACATACATTACTACTATCCAGGAGGAAAAAATAAAACAGCACATCCCTGAAATCATGGAACACTTTTTATAAGTTGGATTTTGAGTGGTGTTACAGGCCAAGGAGGTCTCTGGATGGTTTCCTTTATGCACCTGCAGGCAGAGAAGCTGCCCCTAGCAAAGCTTAGAAAGAAAGTGGGACACTGAAAAAAATCCCACAAGAGAAGACATCTAGCAGAGACCCACTGGGTGCTCCTGGACCAGTGACTTAGCATCTCAAGTCTCAGTTTCTTCAGCCACAGAACGTACCAAAGTCATTCTGAGGGCTGGAGATCATGCTTGTGAAGCACAGAACTGGGGGCCAAAACTGGAAGGCAGTAAGGGCTTCAGCTACATAAAAGAGCAAACGAACGGAAGTTTCAAATTAGAAATGATTCCCAACTCAACCCTAAACAAGATAAATAGTTCAAGTTCTGTCCAACATCACTTTAATGGAATAGAAATAACTTCATGTGGCAGATACTTGGTACTTCTTACATGTATCATTCTAGTCTGCACCTTTTGAGTTCAACTAACATGTGAGTCAAAGATTAACATCACCCAAAAAAAAAAAAAAAGTGAGAGAAAAGCTCAAGAGTAGGCAAGAATGCATAGAGTAGGCAAGAATGCATAGAGTAACAAACAGAAAAAGATGTTGCATGCAGACCTGTCATGTAGCCCATGGCAACCCTAAACGGGAGCTTAGTTCAAGGCTGTGCTTTGCCTACCACGATGGAACATGGCTGATTGTGCAAGAGAACTGCGAAAAAGACTGAAGACGAGAACTAACCTACACACGTGGGTGAGTCTCCTGCTCTAACTGCACGTCCTACCATCCTCTCAAAACACTTGGCTAATTTGTTTTTTTACCAGGTAACACCTAACAAGCTCAATTTCTCAATCCTTGTCATATACACCCACATACCAATACAACTGACCTTGATAAGGGAGCTTCTCAAACTCTTCTAAGGAAGTTCCTCTAACAGGAGAACCAATGAAAAAGTACCTTTAGGTAGTCTGCTGCTGCCAAGTCGTGTCCGACTCTGTGCGACCCCAGAGACGGCAGCCCACCAGGCTCCCCCGTCCCTGGGATTCTCCAGGCAAGAACACTGGAGCGGGTTGCCATTTCCTTCTCCAATGCATGAAAGTGAAAAGTGAAAGTCAAGTCCCTCAGTCGTGTCTGACTCTTAGCGACCCCACAGACTGCAGCCTACCAGGCTCCTCTGTCCATGGGATTTTCCAGGCAAGAGTACTGGAGTCGGGTGCCACTGTCTCCCAAAAAGGCCATGAGCTACATTTTCAAACTGACGTATTGGGCTTTCCTGGTGGCTCAGTGGTAAAGAATCCACCAATGTTCGATCCCTGGTCCAGGAAGATCCCACATGCCACAGTGCAACCAAATCCATGAGTCACAACTATTTAGCCTGTGCTCTAGAGCCTGGGAGTCACAACTTCTGAAGCCTGAGTGCCTAGAGCCCATGCAGACAACAAGAGAAGCCAGCACAATGAAGCCTGTGCGCTGCAACTACAGAGTAGCCCCCACTCGCTGCAACTAGAGAAAAGCCCACATAGCAACGAAGACCCAGCACAGCCAAAAGTAAATAAATAAATAAATATCACAAACTGCCACGTTCTTTGTGGGACAGATGTGAGACAGGCAGTGGAGACAGCCACTGAGTAAAAGTACTGCTTTTACTTCTTTCTCAAGTATAACACCACTGCCTTCATCCATTTATTCAACAAACATTTTCTGAGTCAATTATGTGCAAAAGTTTTACCTGGACAGTGAATACAAAATTACACATATATAGACATACACACATACAATCTAACGGGGAAGACAATAAAAAAACTCACACAGAAAACCATGATTAGGGTTACAAAGAAGAGAACTCTTGGCCAGGAGCTTTCTCTAAGCCAAGCTGGCAATTAAGGCATGAATCAGGCAAAGAAGAAGATTTCAAACAGAAAAAAGCACACAGGAAAAGGAAGTGAAGGGTAAGCGAGAACAGTGTGCAAAAGGCAGCTGAGGGTCCAGGCTGGACCACTCGAGGCCTTGCACACCCCTGAGTGCCTTTGGTCCTCTGAACAAAGGGAAGCCACTGAAGGTCCTGCACAGGGACAGGACAGGCGGCATCATCCTGGGGCAACACGCATCAGAGGAGCTGATCCCTGCCTGCCCGAAGTTTAAAGCTGGTCTAACACTCTTAACAAATGCATAGCGTTTACTCTTACTCATGCGTGTACACACGTAAGAGCGTATACAAGAAAAAGAAAAGCTCTGTGGTACATATTCAAAGTACACAAAGGCCATTAACAGGTCTTTCACTGGGTAGTTAGAAAAGAGTGTGGAGTAGGTAGGTCTTCCAGGGCACATCAGCACAGCTTCAAGGGCAACAATTTTTGAGATCACCCAAAAAAAAAAAAAAGAATTGGAAAAAATACACAACCAAGATTTTAGTTCACAGTAAGCTCTTAAAATTTCACTTGAAACTATTTTTCTCAACACTTTACTTGTAAATCTTTAAATCAGGATATTAATCAACTCTTTTCACTGATTCACATCTCCAAAACATGGGAATGTAGATCTTTTATATACAGTCCTATGACGAGAAACTCAGAAATGCGTCTGAACCTGAGTGTCCTTTATCTTCCATCCTCTGCTTATCCATTGCAAATATTCAGGGAAGCCTAAAAACTAAATCACAAGTGATTAGGTTAATCCATAAACTGTCCATTATCCTCAAGAATAGAACTGAACAGATCTTACTCATGCCCCTCTACACTTTCAGGAGAGTAATCCTGGTGTTCCAGTGAAGACAAAATTCATCAATCATTGGGGTCAAAAACAAGAGAGGCATTAAGACATTAAGGCCAAGGCATACTTTGTTGAATAACATATGTTCTGCTTAGTTGTACTAGATCAGGCAAAATGATAATATAATAAAATATTAAGACATTAATCTGTGGATAGTGAATTTTGGTGTTTCAATGGTGACAAAAGTTTAAAAAATATATTTCCTTTCTCTGATTACAAAATCAAGATATGATGATTGCAGATTTGCGGGAAGATACAGAAAACTTGAGGAAAATAACAATAAATAGAGAAAATCAGGGGGAAACTGAGCACAAAAATAATACATTTCCCTTCTGTGTAAATACTCAGAATTCAAGTACTTTCATATATTCCCACGTAGGTCTCTTAACAGTCTCATGACAGAGGTGACAGAGGTACGGTTATTTTCATTTTATAAGGGCTCAAGGGAATTCAGAGCCAGTATGTGATCTGCTTAAGGTTATATCGATAGTAAGACAAGACCCAACAAAGATGATTCTGGTCTTCTGATGGGTCAGGCATCTTCTCCAGCTCACAGCAAATGATACAGCAGTAGCTAACTGCAAGTACCTAAAATGAGTACTACCTGCAAACATCAAACACAAGTAAGAAAATGTGCAAAATAGAATTATACCATTAATACAAACATATGCTAGAGCCCTACAACATCAAATAAGAAAATTTATGAATCTTTAAGTTACTAAAAGCAGGGGAGGGGAGAATATGTATCAAACCCATGGAGATGGAAAGTCTCTTCATTAACTGCTTCTTTTTGGTGAATGCCACCACTCTTATGGCAGAAAGTGAAGAAGAACTAAAGAGCCTCTTGATGAAAGTGAAAGTGGAGAGTGAAAAAGTTGGCTTAAAGCTCTACATTCAGAAAACGAAGATCATGGCATCCGGTCCCATCACTTCATGGCAAATAGATGGGGAAATAGTGGAAACAGTGTCAGACTTTATTTTTCTGGGCTCCAAAATCACTGCAGATGGTGACTGCAGCCATGAAATTAAAAGACGCTTACTCCTTGGAAGGAAAGTTATGACCAACATAGATAGCATATTCAAAAGCAGAGACATTACTTTGCCAACAAAGGTCCGTCTAGTCAAGGCTATGGTTTTTCCAGTGGTCATGTATGGATGTGAGAGTTGGACTGTGAAGAAGGCTGAGCGCCGAAGAATTGATGCTTTTGAACTGTGGTGTTGAGGAAGACTCCTGAGAGTCCCTTGGACTGCAAGGAGATCCAACCAGTCCATTCTGAAGGAGATCAGCCCTGGGTGTTCATTGAAGGGACTGATGTTGAAGCTGAAACTCCAATACTTTGGTCACCTGATGCACCTGATGAGAAGAGCTGACTCATTTTAAAAGACCCTGATGCTGGGAAAAATTGAAGGCAGGAGGAGAAGGCAACGACAGAGGATGAGACGGCTGGATGGCATCACCAACTCGATGGACGTGAGTCTGAGTGAACTCCAGGAGTTGGTGATGGACAGGGAGGCCTAGTGTGCTGCAATTCATGGGGTCGCAAAGAGTCGGACTCGACTGAGCGACTGAACTGGACTGAATGCAAAAAGAAAGCATCTGTGTCCTGTCTGACAAACAGTGAGTGGAACCCACTGATAAAGACCAAAGATAAGCCAGAGGTCTCCCTTCTGTCCTGAACAACTCGCCCTTCCCTCCCTTCCTGTCTCTACACACACGCTCTAGCACGTGCATGCACAGAATGTAATTCTAAAATGATTTATTAATTGTCCCCTTCTTTCTGAAAAATAAGATATATGGCTAGAGTAATCATGTATGTTATCAGCTGAACCGGAAAATGTGTAAAAGAGGTCACTGTTCCTGATTATGCTAGCCAAAGAGGCACAAGAATGACTGGGCAAATGGGAACAAGTGGTCTCTCACCATCTGGATCCCCCTTTCACAAGCCAAGCACTGGGAATACACCCTTACTGCTCCAAAAACTGCCTGGTGTGTCCCATCTTCTGCAATATTGAATCTTAAGGAAATTCTATGTCAAGAGAAAGTCATCAGCATTTTGTAGACTAGTTTAATAAACACTCCTACTAATTAATGAATGTCTTTTTACAATGTGTAAGATCTTATGGCATGTTTTGAAGTTGTATGTGCTTTACAAGTCTTCTGAAAAAAAGTTTTAAGAAACCAGTTAAATTTATTTTTGCCAACTTCTTTAAAAAGTGAGACATCAAATAAAAGGAAAAAGCAATCTCTTAATCATTCAAAGGTATTTAAAATTCAAAGGTATTTTCTTTGGTAACCCAAAAGTACTGCTCTACATAGGAATGCCCAAATCATCTTCTGTTTGGAAGCTGGAATCATCTAATAAATAAGCTGCTTTCAGAATAGGTTTTTGGCTGATGCTGTTAAGTTAACAAGCTGGGAGAAAAAAATCCCCTCAAATTAGAAAAGGAAGAAAGAAACCTTACATGGTCTTTGTAGAAATGTACTGATGATAATACATCAAGTTTTTAAAACCAACTTTCCTATCTTATGGTCCTATTCCTATTCAAAATACCTCATAAAAGACTAATAACTCTGATTCAGAAAGTCAAACAAAAACTGGAGCTTGGAAATATTTAAGAGAACTTCATACAGGTGCACACAAAAATACTGGCATATAATCTAAGCTTACCATTCATTTAAGGGACATTTCGACGTCTACTATATACACAGCACTGGCACTATTAATAGTTGGCTGTCCTGGATTTAAAATTTGCCAGGGTTTTTTTCACTCAAGCAGATTTATCTTTCAACTCTAAAAGGGGACTTTGTATTTAAATACTCTATAATTCTCACCCCAAAAAACATGACTAGAAATATATATTAAACAACAGCAAACTCAAAATGCTCCTGTAACAATGTATGGCAGAGTACTTTTACATTTAGCACTTCATGTTCTTTAATAACCTAACTAGTACCCCCCTCTGTAAAAGATGCTTAGAGATCTAGAATTCTACACACAGTCATTTCTCATAAGAATCTATCCCTCATTTTTTCCAACTTTTACATTAGAGCTGAGTCCCACAGCTGTGTTCTCAAGTTTGGAAAAGATCATGAATCAGACAAGCCAGTGTCAGTCTCCAAAATAACCCCTTTGATTTACTATTACATCTTTTTTTAAAACAGTACAACAGTTCTGGATTT
This sequence comes from Bos taurus, assembly GCF_002263795.3. Taxonomy (NCBI): domain Eukaryota; kingdom Metazoa; phylum Chordata; class Mammalia; order Artiodactyla; family Bovidae; genus Bos; species Bos taurus. The sequence continues at coordinate 18,039,048 of NC_037347.1, forward strand.
CCTGGGTAAGGGTTATTAAAGGCAAGACATAGAATCTTGAAAGTTAAGTCACAGAATTTTCTAGGCTTACTAATAAATAAGACTTCTTGAAAGAGCTGGATTCAAAGCTCAATTCTAAATGATAAAAAGGCAAATCAAAAATAAAGAGAAAACGAGTTACTCCACAACTGTAAAGAGAAGAACCTCAACTCAAGGAGTAAATTTTAAAAAGCAGCCTTTTAGAGATGCAATAGCCAATCCATCCATAAAACCACCATAAGACAGCCATTATACACTGCACATATTACATTCTGAATAAAGTTTTTAACAGGAAGAATATGGGAGGGAGGGTGGAGAAGTAAGTAAAAAATACATTTTTTATAACATTACATAAGCAGACCAGTGCTTTTCCAGAAACCAGGGGAGGAAAGGGACCCTCTATATTTGAACATGGCTTCTTGAATTTTTCGTGCCTCTCTGGCCTTAACCCATCGCCACATAAATTATCTTTATCACTACTCCTTCCCAAAACCCCAACACGCACCCACGCACACAAACAGGCATGCACACACAACATATACACAAAGAATTTTTAAAAATACAAACCATATTCTTCTATTCAAAAAATAAAATTCATACAAGAGTACAAAAACTCTGATGTCTCAAGACTTATCAAAATCAAAAGACAAAGCCACTGCTAAGCTATGCTGTGGTGGTCTTTGGTTGCTTAGTTGTATCTGACTCTTTGTGACTCCATGACCTGTAGCCCTGCAGGCTCCTCTGTCCATGGGATTTCCCAGGCAAAAATACTGAAATCTGCCACCATCTCCTTCTCCAGGGGATCTTTCCAAGTCAAGCATCAAACCCGGGTCTCCTGCACTACAGGAGGTCTCCTGCATTGCAGGTGGATTCTTTACTGACAGAGCCCTCATAATGCAAATTCAGACCTAATACATCGCACTGAATCTTGAATAAATTCAGTCACTGGCTCTTATATCACCAATTTCTTTCTAACACATCTAAAATCATAAACTTTGAAAACAAACTAAGGAAAACAGATGAGCATGAGACATGGATGAAACTTAAATTACTGTTGAAATAGAGTTTTTAAAGTCAATTTTAAAATAAAAATTTCCACAAATTTTTAAAGTTTTCAAAAAAAATTTTTCCCCACTGCAATAGCTCTCATTGAAAGCAAAAATGCAGTACTATCCAATACTTTGGAATTTCCTGCTGTTTAATCAAACAGCTTAGACAAAATGCCTTTTTAATAAATTGCTAAGAGAGATCCACAAAAACTGCAAAGAAACTGCTCTGACAAGTTCCAGTAAAGAACGTCATTTACGCACTCTGCTTCTAAGACTTTAAACAGCACTAGTCAAACTACCATCTGGGCTTTGGTTTTAATCAAGCTTCTTAGTTAAACTGGAGCTGACATCATTTACATGACTCACCTAAATAAAATCTAAATTACATTAAGGATCTATAAGATAATCACTTACCTACGACCATCCAGTAGATTACAGTGTTCTAAGCATTGTATTAAATTATAAATATGTACATATAAATGTGTGCATATATACAAGCACGCACACACACCCCTATCTTTAGACACATACACAGATGGATCAATGGATCTATCGCCAATCCACTTTTGGAAAATACACCTACCATAACCTCTTACTGCAGAAAGACATCATGTGGCATAACTACTACACTGTGATACAGTTCAATGTACTCGGTACTGTATCCCCAAGACATTCTGATTATATCCCCTAATGAAACTTTTTTCACTCAAAGTAGCAAGTCATCTTTTACTAAATCTCTTGCCTTAAGCTTTATTTCAAAACAGTGAATTCAGCAAAATTCATCCAATAAACTACCTTAAAGACAAAGTGAAGAAAATATCCATTTGATTCTATTTCTAGCTATTTTGGTGAATTATTTTGTTACCTTAAGAAGGGCATCAGATCAATGCACTAAATGTTATCCTGCCATCCAACAAATCTAAGTACATTATACCAGGAGTCATTGAATGAGTGAGTAATCATCACCCTATTTGTACTCATATTCAGTGCAGTCCACAGTACACTGAAAATCAGCCCTAACATAACCTCAAGTTTTCTACGTACCACTATGGAAAGAATATACTCTTCTTCCCACCAAAGTCCCCTCCAAAGATACAGGTTCACACTGTGGTATTCTTTTCACTTCTTTCCAAAATTATACAAGAACAAATACAACGTATTTTTCATTTTGAGTACAAGTGATAATCAAATAAATTTTAAATTCACATTAACATACAAAAGTTAAGACTCACTTTGCAAATATAATCCACATGATACTGGCTCTAGGGTATATAGAATCTAGACCCAGATACTGGCATTTCAATCAAAACCCACCTACACTTCCTACTAGAATAAATAGTAAGCTTTTTTATTTGCTACACATGTTCTTACAGCATTAACCAAACCTAAACACACACAACTGTGTCAGCAGAGAACACTGACAACTGTAGAAAAAAACAGTACATGTGTTTTTTTTTTAAGTGTCTGATGACATCTATAATTATATAAACCAATTCAGACTCTACAACTTTAACAGGAATGGCAATTTTAAAGATGCCCAAGGCATTTTAAATTAGGCTAATTTCATACCCTTTGGTGACACCACAAAACCGTAATTATTGGACAAGACAGAAGTCTGACCTGATAAGGCAATCCTTAAATCTTTCTCCTATCTAAAGTAATTATCATAGTAGTATCGACTACTATCCAAAATCAATCTTAAAAAACATGCATGTCCCATTTCAAAAAAGTAGAGGTAAGTAGAATATCATAGCACAGGACAGATACGAAAATTGGTTCAGTTTGATAACTGAAAAGCTAAGTTTCTGAGGTTTGTTAAGCAGTCTCACAATCTGCTGGCCCTATGCCACCATGGCCCAGTGCCAGCCTGATGTAGGGTCAGGCTAAAAATAGCAGCCAAGCAGCTGGAACACATAGGTCTTTGTGACCTCAACTTTTATTTCCCTAAATCAAGGGAGGTTGAAGGGGAGAGGACAACGGCTGGCAAAGAAAGGAATGGAATACACTCTCTCGGTTGGTATGTCCCACCTCTTTGGATTTCTTGTCTTTTTCCCTACCACGCTCTCCTGTTCCTCACTCCCCGACTCCATTTCCCACGCCCAGCAAAGGAAGAGAATGAGGACTGGCAACAGGTAAGGAGCAAAATGAAGAAAGAAACTGGAACTCTGAGGCAGGCTGAGTGCAGAGGTTCCCCCATCTCCTACCCTCAAGTCTCACCTCATCATCACAAAGCAGCCATTGGTCATTTCAGTCCTCAGCTTTTTACCATGGTCCATAGAAAAGATAAGACAAAAACTACACAGGTGATAATCATGGGGAAGAAGGAAGAAAGAATGAGAATATGGTATCTACAGTTCAAAATCCTAAATGTTAAAGGAAGCTTGAAGAATGCTTTAAAAAAAAAAACAAAGTCTAGGACTTCTCTCGAAATCTGGTGGTTGGGACTCAGCAATTTCACTGCTGAGGGCCTGGGTTCAATCTCACTGCATGATCCAAGAAATAAAAAATTTAAATTAAAAAATAAAGCCATAAAGAAATAAGGTAAACTTCTTAAAAAAAAAAAGTCCTCTCTCACATACATCTGACTACAAATTTATGATATTTGCATTTTAGGTATTTATTTTATTTAGAAAAACCATGACCATCTTCTTTGTAGAAATAAGTTAATAAGAAGCTGTAGCAGGAACAAAGGCTCAACATAACCAGTCTACAGCATTGCCTTCAACTTCTGCTAGCCTTTACCAATCAATAGCGACACCAGAAGAGGCTCCACGCTTTGCCCTTTACACTGATATAATAAAATACCTATTCATTTATAAAAATGCTAATCACAGTCAGCAAATATTTAACAGCTATAAGGTGGCCCATATAGCATTCTAAATTGTATTAATGTAATTAAAAGAACTTAAATCTTGTTTCTGTGGATTCATTCAACATACTATCTTCTTATGCACAGTTTCTGTATAATACCTTCTAACATTAGAGATCTGACATCAACTAACAATGAAAAATGCTTTAACAGACAGACTGTTAAATACGGTAGGACCAGGTAGTGAGTCACTTGAATTTTAAGGACATTAATTCACTAAATGAGCTTCCAATTTATTTGATCAGCTTTTTCAGTTAGTAAGAGTTTAAATGTACTGACAGGTTATCCTGCATCCTTCCAATTAACATCCTTTCAATTTTCAAAGAAAATTAAATCTTTTTATTAGCATAAGAAATAGTATAAGTTTTAATCATAACATTCAAAAAATTATAAAAGATACATATATATGTGGCATATATATTGCAATTAGATCTAACACGGAAGATATTCCTTTTTCAAAAGTTAGAGAAGTGTCTGGTGAGTGACAGTCAAAACCACCCCACACAACCATCTTCCAAAGCTAAAATTAACTCACAAAAGGCCTTTTTAAAATGCAGTTTTTCAAATCTTAAAATCACATTTTAAAAATACATGTTAAAAATCATAGCTCTGATCACAATTTAAAATTCTGGCTACTGTGAAAAATCACTCTAGAAAGTAGCAAGAGATTATTATAAACATAAAGATGAACTTTCTAGAATAGTTAATGATGATGCATCGTGAGTGAAATTACTCAGAGAGTAAGAGTACCAGCCAGAGAGGCTGTGTCTGGCTCCATAATTTACCAGCCTGTGTGACCTTGGGCAAAAGTCACTTGCGCTTTTTTCCTGTGCTTCAGTTTTCTCATCTGTAAAATGAGGATAATAAAAGCACCTAACTCCACAGGGCTGTTAAGAAATATAATGTACTTGGAGCAGTAACTTGGAGCAGTAACTGGCACATGGTTAAATGTGCTGAAAGTGACTGCTATTATTATTATTACTATTAGTAAATGTTACAGGAATATCCAGAGGCTCAACATAAACTATGTGCAGTTAAATAAAGAAAAGCCCCAAATCACACAAGGTCTTTAAGAGAGATGTTGATAAAGTTTTGAGGCCGCATCAATTACATGAAAGAAGCGCATCTAGGGGTGATGGATACAGTGCTGTTTACTGATGCTGAGGGCGGGGCGCCACTGACAGAGACACTGAAAAATGCACAGAAACAGGCCAAACACAAAGTCTGTTTTCATAAGCACATTAAGTTCAGAGCAAACGAATTTCCTACAAGGTACTGACTTCTACTGTTCTGTGTATTTTCAACTCTCAGTAAATTCTGTATTACAAGGAGGTATGCATACAATGATGTAGATCACACCAACTGTAATAGAGTTTCATACAGTCAGCAATCATAATAACCAACTTTTTCTGAACTTTAATCTCATCACAGAACATCTCTACGATGTCCAAGTGTCTACAAATGTTTTACACTAGCATGCACTAGAAGGCTAGAATCACTGCTTAATTGAAGCCATCAGAATCTGGTCTGAAACTAAAATGCTATCTAGAAAAAAAAATACTTTTATAACACTAGATGAAATGTTAACCAAATAATCTCTCTAACATCTAAGACAATTTACATTCAAGATATGCTTGTCCTGATTTTGGAGATTTTCTGAAATTTACCAAATGTTCCCAGCAAACTGAGGCAGTCTGTGAGTAGAAAAACAGAGATTCCACGTTTAACTTTGCAATTTACTATACCTATCAGGACAAATTACTCAACGTGTCTGTGCCATGGTTTTCTCATCAGCAAAACAGGAGAGGCTGGAACTGATCTTTACAAATCTCCAGAGCTCTGCTGCTGCTGCTGCTGCTGCTTCTAAGTCGCTTCAGTTGTGTCCAACTCTGTGCGACCCCATAGACGGCAGCCCACCAGGCTCCCCCGTCCCTGGGATTCTCCCAGCAAGAACACTGCACTGGGTTGCCATTTCCTTCTCCCCTCCAGAGCTCTACAGGTATATAATAACTATCGCACAACAGTTTTGTATAAAAACAACATCTCACCTGTTCGTATATTTAAGAAGAAACAGAAGAATGCACCTGTACACAGGGGTCACTGAAATATGCTTAGGGTAACGATACTCAAACGACACCTACTTTTCATTTGTCTTTTCGCTCACTTGGGAACATCAAATTAGCTATAAACACATAAATATATTTATTTATTGCAAAGAGTCAGACACGACTTAGCAGCTGAACAATAACAAAATAAATACTTGTAATATATGCTGACAGAAAACTAGTTATCACTTAAGAATTCAGTTAGCATACCCTTAGCAACAGAGTTTACTTACTATCAGCTGAAAGTCAACATTTAAGTTCAAAATGAAAAGCAGATTTTGCACTGCATTCTCTCCAAAGCTTGTTTTGGCCTCCTTTTCTAGATCAAAAAAATTAAGGAAGCATCCTATTTTTAAAGAACTGAAAACTATGTACAAAGCATATTCTCAGCAGAATACCTGGCACTGAAAGCAGAAAAGTGGAAAGATACTCAGATCTTTCCAAGCAAATCTAACTAATACACTTTATTTTTGAGACTCTGGCTAGGATTGAGAAACAAGAGTCTCTTCTTATGGGACTAAACTATGTAACATATTTCTCCAAATTATCATTCGATACTGATTTCTCGGCAGGAGATGAGTCTTTCCACTCACTTAAAGCAAGAAACAGCTCATGTTTTCTAGTTTACAGTAATGTTCAAATATTTACATATATCAAAAATTAATAAACCAAGAAAATTAAATTAGGTTTTTGTTGGGAAAAATCACCATTCTTCAAACTATGTGATAGTAATTTGAAAGGTAACTAAAAATGCTTTTATGGGCTCTATGTAATTTACTACCATTTAAAAAATAGTTTCCTATAATCTGCTTTGTTCATAGAAGTTTATACTTACCTATAATCTGACTTCTTTTGTAGGATATTTGTTCTCTTAAATATATAACAGTTGAAGGTCAACAGCAGATCAAGTTTAATGATTGCCCCTATAAAAATTTCTAACACAACATGAGTTTGTTTTATCATACACATAGGTAAGTTTCTTAAAATAAAGGTACCAAATTCACTTTCCATCACTGAAGAAAACTGATTTTCTAACACAAAAATATAAAACACATCAGTATCTGGAATTAGTACAGACCCATTCGTATAATTTTTAAAAGGGACAACTTTCTTTAAAAAAAGCATCATTCCCTCACTGCCATCCTGTTCACTAAAGATATTACTAGTTGAAATCATGCATTCTTAAGTAAACCCTTAATATGATTTTGAGTAGAGAAGACATGCTAGCTTGTTATTTTTCCAGATGAAACATTTAAAGTTTGAATTGATAGTTATTGACTACCCATTGTGAAAAGAAGCCAATGATAAAGGAAAACGGATAAACATCTTAACAACTGGCCAGGACATACTTAAAGACAATACTGACTTCGTCTGCTCAAAAAATCCTGATGTTTTTAAAAGGAAAGGTATCCAAGTTTCACATCTGAAGAAAGGATGAAACTCAATGCACAGTTGAAATAAAATAAGAGATGGTCTATTCCTCAATTCCAGGGTGTACTCAGAATGGGGAGATGGGAGATGGCAAGAAATTAAAGACTGCAGTAAGAGTAGAAGTATTTACTTAACTCAAATCTGCAGTTCCCACCTTCCAGTACTATTGAAATTTTCTGGCTATGAAAAGTAGTCTGTCTCCCAAATGAACACTTCAGATTTCTTCATTGGACCAGTACTAACCATCAGAAAACTAAGTATTACAAAAATTCAAAGCTTTCTTCACTTAAAATTGAAAACTGAAACTCCCTCAGACCAATGCTGAGCACATGCGATGCTCAAATACTTTCGAAAAATCAATTATAAGCAAATGAAACAACTCAGAGAGGAAGACAATAAAAGAAAAATACATATATGCATTAGTTTCAAATTTTCTTTTGTGTAATTCTTCATTAACCAAAAGACTTAACAAGTATAGGCTCTGATTCAAATTTGTTCTATATCATTACTTTAAACTTGGGAATACATTCAATAAGCTATACCATCATCAATAAACAAAATATCTATCTCTGAAAGTGCATTCAAAATCGCATCTTTATACAATAATCTCTGGTCTGTAAAGAAAATCAAAATACTCAAAGGCCAACTAATTAGCCTCAAGTAAGTCAGCTGATTAAAATTTTAACCATCCTAAATCTAGTATCTAATACTGATCCCCTTTTACTGCCTTACTACTCCCTAAATCATGAAATTTAAATAACAAATCTGAAAAGACCATGAGAATGCTTACCATTGTTAACATAACTTTTCTCCCAAAAGCAACCAGCAAAAAAAAAAAAACTCCTTTTAAAACTCAGCTCCCTCCTTCTACAAAAGACTAGTTTCTAGTTTTGTTTAGACATTCCTTGCTTTTAAATGATTGTTCAATCACAAATAAGGAAATGGTGTTTCAAAACAAAAAAAGAAAACTAAGTATACACAAGGTCTTCAGAAAGGAGACACACACACACAAACACATACTCCAAAACAAAAAATATGCATTCATTAAAAACACAAGGATAATTTTTCTAAGATTACAAAAATATATGCTTCTAATTTTAAGAAAAATCCAATCATAAGTTAATACAATGAAAAGTAAAATTCTCCCCAAAACTGTGCCCCCTTCTCCAAAGATAATCACTATTCAATGGTTGCTTGTATAGCCTTTCCAGACATCTTTATAACACCAATACGCGAGCCTGTCTTTGCTTTCAACAGATACTGCAGTGTACTATATGAACAGTTGATCTGCTTTCAAAAGAAACATGGTGGTCACCCTTACATGTCAGCATATAAAAATTTACTTCGTTTTTTCATGGTTGCATAGTATTCCAGTGAGTACTTCTTAGTTCCCCTCTGATAGAAATTTAGATTGAGTCCAGCTTTTCAGTTACAAACCATACTACAAGGAGCATCACCCACCGAACTGAACATCTCTGCGCACTGATATTAATAAATCTATTGAATAAATTCCTAGAAATGACACAAAAAGACTGCGCCCAGCATCCGGGGAGGCAGCATCCCATTCTCCCAACTCCTCACTCAATTCTGGGTAATATCTACCCGTGAGTCAGTGTGGTAGATGAAAACAGCTTTCCATTTTTGTCTCTTGAAGATGAATACATTTATTAATAATTTGCATTTCTTTGTGAAATGTCTATTTTTCCTACCAAGTTCTTCATCTTTTTCCCCAAATTTCAGGAATTATCTGCTAGCCTTTGGTCAAACATGTTGCAAACAACTACACCAGTTAGTTGCTTAACTTGGTCCCTTATGTTTTCAATCCTACAGAAACTTTGAGATTTTTTTAAATCAAGTAACTTGTATCTGTCTTTTCCTTTACATTTCAAGTTTCAGACCCCATTAGGGATGCTCTTTTCCACGCTTCCCTTGTAGCTCAGTCGATAAAGAATCTGCCTGCAATGCAGGAGACTTGGGTTCAATCCCTGGGTTAGGAAGATCCCCTGGAGAAGCAAATGGCAACCCACTCTAGTACCCTTGCCTGGAAAATCTCATGGCAGACGAGCTTGGTAGGCTGCAGTCCATGGGGTCGCAAAGAGTCGGGCATGACTGAGCGACTAACACTTACTCACTTTTCAGGCCGAAATTTTTGTGGAAAATTCATATGTGACCTATAAATCATTACTCAAGTACTGTCAATTATATTTACATTCAAGCACCTTCAGCATTAGCTCCCTTCCAATATATTGTTAGTTAACAATAACAAGCCAACAATGCTTTCTCTAAAACTTCCCATAATCAACTGATGAACAGCTCTGCACCAATTAAATACTGCTTACAACTACTACTCAAATATTTAATTTTTTTCCTTTAAACTTCTTCTTAAAATCTAGGGGCTGAAAAATAACCAAGAAAGTATGTTTAAATACTGGGAAGTCCCAATTCTCTGCCCCTCAATTCTTAAGTAATCTTCAACATTGTAAGTGCAAAATAAAGTCCAGCAACTAGACTGTCTGTATTGTAGTTATAATTTAGTCATCTCTACAAAAGTCAATGGATATTTCCTGTACAAACAAACTTGTAATTTTGCAATACCAGAAAACTGCTTATGATGCTATCAACACATATTTTGTTCTTTTCCATTTCAGGTTATAAAGCAAAAAAGACTTCTATCTCAAATCACAAAATTATAAAATAAGCTTCATGTTAGTTCCAATGCAAACCACCACTTAGAGCTAAATTAGATGGTTAATCTAGCCACTCTCTCTGTTCTCCATCAAGGGAAAAAAAATAAAATCCTGGTCATAAGTTTTCTATCTCACAGTGCCAGCTGCCAGGCATTTAACAGCCTTCCATCTCTACACCGACTGGCACAACAAGTAATACAACTTGGAAGTTAAGGAAATTGGCAGAACACAGAGGGGAAAAAAGAATTTTTCCCACCATTTGTACAGCACTTGTTTAGCACGCATGTAAGTGTTTCCAAAGGGGTGGTCAACTCTTCAAGCTATATGAGAAGCATCATCCTGCTTCACATCAACCACTGCCAACTCCATTCAGTGGCCTCCTTCCCCTCTGGGGACTATTCAGAAAGTTACTATTTTCTTTTACAACTCACCCAGGCCTCTTCACCAATGAAAGCAGGCAAGGCCCACGCTGTGTGTCTGTCTCCTAGAGAAGATTGCATCTTTTATTTATCGTCCCTTGGCTTTATTTTCACAGTGAATTCCTGGCTTAAATGCAATCAGCCAAGAAACCCTCCCTGTGCGCTCTCCTGTCATTCCTCATTGCTTGCAAGCAGAGTCAAGCACAGAAGGGGGAAAAAAAAAACTCAGCATTGCCAGCCAAGCCATAAAAACTCACAAACTAGTTTGTTATACTGAGATACCATGGATGTGCTTCAATCCATTTCAACCAGGCAGGAAACAAGGGGAGGAGGGGTATAACTTGAAAGAATGTTAATTAGATTTTTTTTTAAAGGATAGATGGATAGCCTCAGAAGTTAAACCCCACTCCAGACATAAGGAAAGGGTGTCTAACCTAGAAAAGGCAACACTGGGGACGGCCTTTAGAAATAAATGACCATGCAGAAAAATCACGTTCCCAGATTGCATTAGAATTCAAATTAACCAGACAGGATTAAAACAAATCTTAATTCTCTCTTGAGGCCCCACCCAGACCCCTACCCGACTCCCAAAGAGAAGGATAAAAGGAACTGACTACGGAGAGAGAAGATTAAATTAAAAATCAGAGACAGTGATGCTGCCAAATCTCTCCCCATTCATTAAGAACCGCGTTCACCACCACAATTTAAATAGACAGCACTATAAGAGGGGGGTAGAAAAATACGCCCGTTTTGCAATCAGGAGAAAAATACGAGGAAAGGCGAGTTTCACTACAGCATTGTTCTTTTCCGTCTAGCTCAAACATCCCCAGCACTACAGCTGGGGGGAAAAAAAATATCTGACCAGAAAGACACATTGGAGGGTGGGGGGTGCGGGGAGCACAGAGAAAGCTTTTAAAACTCGGTATTTGAGAAAACTCTCATGGTCTGTCAGAGAAAGAAGGGCTGTGCAGCTTTAAGTCCTTCTCTCGCCTTTGTCAAATATCTTCTACTTTACAAGCCCTGAAAAGAAATAAAGAGACTCTTTTGTTTGGTTTCTCCTTTTCGGAGGATGACAGAAAACTGAAAGGGGCACAAATAAACCTGAAAACGAGAACAAAGTGCGGGGTCGTGCCCGACTGCCAGGCGGTCGCGCCGGGAGGGACGCGGGAGCTGACGCGAAGCCCCTCCGCCTCGCGCTCCGGCCGCCGCCGGCCGCGAGCGCCCAGCCTGTCGCAGCTCCCCGCGGCTCGCACGAGCCCGATCCCCGGCCCCCTCCCCGGTGCAAACCGAACTCCGCCGGCGGGAGCCCCGGGGACGCCGCGGTCCCCCGGTAAGGGGGACAGCCAGCTGCCACGGGCCCGGCTCGCCCCCTTTGATTCGCGGGCGTCCTCGGGAGGGGAGGTCCCTCAGGAAAGGGGTCCAGCCTGACGCCCGCGCACCCCGAGACGGAGAGGCGCGGAGGGAAGGACATTTAAATCCCGGGGCGGCCGGCGGAGCTCGCCCGGGCCAGCCCAGACGCCGCAGCGACTCCCCCGCCCCCCGGAACGCCGCGGCCGCCAGCCCGTCGAAGCCCTGAGAGGAGCGGCCGCCGAGTGGCATTAAAATGTATTTCCCTCCCCTCAAATGGAGGGGGCGGGGAGGGGGGTGCAGAGGAGAAAGACCGGCTAGTGACAGACAAGGGGAGAGACGAGGCATAGCGCAGAGCGCGGCCCGGCCGCCGGCTCGGCCCCGGCCGGCATTGTCTGTGCGGCCCGCGCCCCCTCCCCCGCCCCGCACGGCCCCACCACAGACACCCTCCGCCGGAGCCCGGCCGGCCGCCCGCGCCTTTGTCCACATTCACCCCCCAAAACGTGTCAGCAGCTCTCCAGGACGTGCTCCCCGGGAGAAGGGTGGGGAACGGAGCGGGCCGGGGGCACCCGACACCCACCCGGCGGACCCCGCGGAGGGGCGCGTCCTGCTGATTCATTTCCCACTCGCGCTGGCCCGTCCGGGGAGACAGGGGGCGGGGAGGGGCGGAGAGGAAATGGGCGCTTCGCTCAGGACGACTGTCCCGGCCAGTGAGGGCATCGGGCGGGGTGCGGGCGCGCGCTGCGCTGAGGGGCTGCCCAGAGGGGAGGGGGCGGGCTCCCCCCACCCGAGGGACTGACGGACAGACAGACGACCCCGCGACTGCCCCGTGACTCACCGACTTGCAGGACGTTGTCTACGCAGCCGCTCTCCAGCAGCGCGATGCCCCGGCGGAAGGGCAGCCGTGTCTCGTCGCCGCCGTCCGCCGGCCCGGCGGCCCCCACCGACGGGGCCCCGGCCCCGGAGGCGGCGGCAGCGGCGGCGGCGGCAGCGGCGGCGGCGGCCGAGGTGGCGGCCGGCGAGGACGAGGAGCCGCCGCCGCCCGCGCCGCCCGCGCCGCCGCCCGCGCCGCCGGGGCCGCCGCTGTCGTCGCCGGGGCCGCCCGCGGCGCCGCCGCCGGTGTTGAAGGACGAGTACATGCAGATCTCCCGCTCGCTGCGGGGGAAGGACCAGTAGACGATGCGGCGCTGCACCGGCTCCGGGATGCGCTCGAAGCGCTCCTCCACGCGCTGGAACGGCCACTTCTCAGCCACCTTGCGCGCCGCGATGTCCAGCAGCGACTCGGGGCTCTGGGTCTTGCCCGGCGGCAGCAGCCCCAGCGCTGCGCCGCCTCCGCACGCCGCTGCCGCCGCGCCGCCCGCCCGCGGGCCCGGCCGACAGGCAGAGCTATAACCGCCACCCGCTCCTCCGCCGCCGCTGCTGGCCCCGCCGCCGCCGCCGCCGCCGCCCGGCCGGCAGCAGAGCCGTTTCGCCGGAGGAGGCTGCTGTCCGCGCTCCGCCATGACCGCGCCGCTTCTAACCCGACAGCGGAAGTGCCGGGACCCTATAAACGGCACAAGGAAGCGCGACACGCACACGCCGCCGCGACGCCACGCTGCCATCTAGGGCCCGCCGCTCCTTGTACGGGCACAAGAGGTGGGGCCTTCGCCGTGACGTCGCGGCCGAGGCGGGGCACCGATAGGGGGACCTAGGGCCAAGGGCGGGGCCTATGCAAATCGCTGGGCTGAAACATAAATAGAGCACTCCGCGGACACGGGGGTAGCGGGGGCGGTGGGGTTGGGTGCCCGATGGGTTGTGAGAATGTCAGGCTGCTGTGACGCGGGGGGCGGGGCTCAGGCGGGGTTCCCGGGGGAGGGGGCGGGCTGCCCGGCATGGTCTAGGGTGCATGGGTCTCTGCGCCCCCTGCCTGCTCAACTTCCCCCTCCAATTCCCTGCTTACCTTTGATGTCCCGCAAGTGAGGACGCGCCTCGTGGGTCGCTGCGGGGAGGGAAGAGTAGATGGGAGGTGAGCACGGGAGTGGGGTCCGGGTAACTGGGGGGCGGGACCCTGAGTCGAGGCCCCACCCCCACCCCGCCAGAGCCAGCCCGCCGGGGGAAAAGCCTCTGGGCGGAGGAGGTGCTTTCAAAACAAAGAAATGCGGCGTGGAACCCGGGGGACTGGGGTGGTGAGGAAGGCGGAGGAGGTGCGGCTGAGGCCGCCTGCTTCCCCTCCAGTCAGCCCAGAGGAACTCCCCCCACCCCCAGCCCGGGCTGCGGCGCCGGAGAAGAGGGAGGAGGCTGCGGTAGTCGGCTGTTTTCCATTTCACTTTTGCAGACCAAGGCGGAGAAGAGCACCAGTTCCGCTGCTTCTCCTGTCTGCAGCACGCTCAACCCCGAGCGAGTCTCAGCTTCCGCTCAGTCTCGGCTTCCAAGCTTGCCAAAGTGTCCGAAAACGCGCAGAGCGCTCGGAACCTGTCCCGCAGCTGTGCGACGCGCGTCTCGAGCTGGCCGCAGCCGCCCCGCCCTCGCGCGCCTTCAGCCCCGCGGGCGGGGATGCCGGCTCCGCGGCCTCTTTACCGGGACCCCGCTCCAGGCCCGGGCGTGCTCCGGCTCGAGGTGGAAGGCACACCCGGGTAGTGGATTTAGCAAACACACCTTTGTGAGTACACACGACACGGGCGCGCGCGCACACACCCTGCAGGCGCGCGCGCACAGTCCAGCCGGCTGCAGACGGCGCGCCCCGGCCGCTCGGCGGCGGATGGTGGCAGGGAGCGCACTCGGTGCACCGTTGAGTTCACGGCCAGCCTCGACCCCGGGCTGCGGGGAGCCCTGGCGCTCGGGACGCACGCCGGGCTCTCTGCCGCCCTGGCGGCGCCCGAACCCCATCCTCCCGGGGCAAGGCTGCGTGGGGGCGGACGGGCGGAGAGCGCAGCTTGCTGGGGCCGGGGCGCCGGAGAAGGCAAAGAAGCGAGTCCCCTGTGAACCAGGAACGCTGCAGACATTGTTCTTCGTACTCTCCAGGGCTCGGTCGAATGTGGGTCCAAAACACGGCCTTAATTACCACGTTAGAGACATCCCTACTCTTTGCCCTGCCTTCTGTTTCTCCTGTAAACCATGTCACTGATAGATACTGTGGCTATTTTAGAACATAAACCGTGTCTCCTTTGACACGTTCGCATCTTTTAAGGTTATTGGCTGATACCCACATGCCTGCCTTGTTGCCTGGATTTAAAGAGAGAAGAACGCTCCCGAGTTTTTAAGAAAATCGCCCACTCAGGGCCGAGGCCCGGGAAACCTCGAGTTCCAGGTCTTGGCTCTTCCCCTCTTCAGGCCCCACCAAGCCCCAGGCTGCAGGTCCCTAGGGGACCTGATGCTGGCCGACTTTCCGCAGCTGCCTTACTTGTTAGGAAAATTTTGGTGACAGTATGTTTTTGTATATCCATCTGGTATTTTTCTGGGCACCTCCTCAATGCTTAGGAAAAGGCCTGGGTAGAAAACTGGAAGACTATCTTACGGGCAAAAGGAAGGCGGAAAGGTTTTTCCTTCAGTTTTTCTTATTTTCTGGATTTCTTTTTTAAAAAATAAAAAATTTAATTTAAATATATATGATAGAGAAAAGTAAGTCGAAAGTAAAATGTGGTTTCCATTCTGTCTTCAAACACAGCCATGATAGAACTTAGGCTTGTGTAATATTGTATAGATTACTAAGGATTTTCATACACATACACACAGAATCTTGGAACTGGAAAGTCAAAGATGACAAAACTTATATCCCCAGACAGGGTAAACTCATTCAGGCACCTACCAGGTGTTAATGGAAGAAATTAACTCATACTGAGTGAGAAAATGGACTGCTTTGGAAGTGCCTACCGTTTAGAGATCTTGATTTTGTACTGAACCAACGAGCCTGGATTTAAGGCGTTGTCCTACATGGGAGGAATTTCATTTAACTCTGTTCAAAGGTGAGTCCAGAGCCACCAGCTCAGCTTTACCCCTTTGTAGTCTCTTAACTGAGACCAACGCTCTTGAACTGTTCTCCTTCCTCTGGTTCCCTGACACTCTCCTGATCCTACAATATCTCCAACTTGTCTTTCTCTGCCTTGTTTTGGGGTTTCTCTTCCTCCAAACTTTAATGTTAACCCTGCCCTACAGCCTAGGAGGGTCCTCTTCTCTATTTTTAGTGGCCCACACCTTGGAGAGCTTCCACTGTTTGTAACTCCCAACCATGGTCTCTGCTTCAGCTCACTTCTTGCTGGTGGTCAACTCTCTTTTCCATTGCCACCTCAAACCCAAAGTACCACATTTCCCTGGAAACCAGGCTCTCTTCCCCTAGACTGTTATTACAGTTGCCACCTGTTCATAGGCCGCCAAGATTTTTTCCTCTTTGCCTGAAACTCTCATATAGGTTTATTTGCTGAGTTATCTCTCCCGGCCCTCTCACTTAGTCACTTATTCCTCCTCTTCACTCCACACAGCCTCCTCACTGGTGTGTCTGTATAACCTTTCCTCATGCAAATCCTCCTCCACCCAGCTGTTATGCTTCCTAAAGTATAATTCTGATGGTATCACCCTCCTGCTCAAGTCCCTTTGAATGACTGCCTGCCATGTACTAGGGAAAGTCCAAATTCAGATTTGATCTTGCCCAAACCCAATTTTCCAGCCTCATCTTTCACTAAAATCTAACAGAACTTCCAGGTCCCAGACAGGAACGGTGTTAAATCCCATCAGGACTTCTCCCAGTTCCCTAGACGACATCCCAGCTTCCCCAGTCTGCACATTTGCTCAAGATGTTGCTGTTGCCGGTAACAGAAAGATTCTTTCTCCCCATGGAACTTGTCAAATTCCTACCCTTCGTTCCAGGACTGGCTCAAATGCCACTTCCTCTGGGAAAACCCACCTGGATCTGTGATCTCTCCTCAAGCTCCTCTGACACTTTGGATCTTTCTCGTGACATTTATACCATTCTGCCAAGGGTCACAGCTATGTTTCCACTTGCTAGAGCCATTCATCTCTCTCTTCCCTGGTTAGAAGGTCTCTGAGGGTTGGGATTATGCCTCAGCCATCTCTGTCTCTATAGTCCCAGGTGCCCAGCACTGCACTGCAAGGTTTCCATCTCCCCAGAGGCCAGCTACTCTCATGAGTCAAGAAAGAAGTGCCAACATGTCATCTTTGGCTAGTTCTTATGCCGCTCTCATATTTGAGGTATTTACAATGTTTTTTTCCTGGTGTTCATAGAAATCATTACTAAATTACTGTTAATTGCCCTTTTCAAACAGGCCCCAACCCTAGGGACCAAATCAGGGCTAAAGGCCTCTGGTTATGCTGAAATGTTTAACATTAGGCAATGGTAGGAAATCAAAGTACAGAAAGTCTTCAGCTTCCCAAATGCAGTGATTCATCACATCACACCACAGTGCATCGGCCAGTGTGGTCAGGAGCTAGGCTTTTAGGCTGACTTCATAAATAGAACTCCCTGTAGCTAAACTGATAGACACCCTCTCCCCCAGCACCATACCAAGCACCTGGCCTGTAGCACTTGGCTGCATCAATAGATGAATAGCTAAGGATTTATTTGAAAGGAGCAGTGGCAGCCTATCTAGACATCTGTTATGACTTCTCTACCTGTCTTTAAGAATGAACATTTGAATTAAGTTCAGTAGAGATGTATAAAATTCCTGGAGCAGTGGTTTTTAAAGAGAGATCCTTAGAGTACCCCCAGAGCATTGCACACAGTTTTGGAGCTGGGAACCAGAAATTGACACTCGCTTACTCCCCTTATGAGTCTTTTTCACATTCAAGTTTGAAAACTACCCTTTGGTGGCAAGAACTTCACACAGCTCCAATGCTTAGAAGGAGGTCTGCAGAAGGAAAAAATGGCTTTGCCTCATCATTATTGCTAGTCTCAGATATTTAAGAGATTAATTTTCCAATAATAGGAAGATTTGAAGATGTGAGAATTAGATCTAAGGAATTTTAAGTCATTTGAAGCTGGACAAAGCTATTCCCACTTCCATGCTTTTCCTTGTACTGGGATAGACTTTTTATATTATAACCAAAACCAATTATTAATATGTTCCCTGCTGCTGCTAAGTTGCCTCAGTCGTGTCCGACTCTGTGCGACCCCATAGACGGCAGCCCACCAGGCTCCCCCGTCCCTGGGATCCTCCAGGCAAGAACACTGGAGTGG
The DNA here is from genome assembly GCF_002263795.3 of Bos taurus. Classification (NCBI taxonomy): domain Eukaryota; kingdom Metazoa; phylum Chordata; class Mammalia; order Artiodactyla; family Bovidae; genus Bos; species Bos taurus. The sequence continues at coordinate 18,057,139 of NC_037347.1, forward strand.
GTTGCCATTTCCTTCTCCAGTGCATGAAAGTGAAAAGTGAAAGTGAAGTCGCTCAGTCATGTCCAACTCTTCGCAACCCCATGGACTGCAGCCCACCAGGCTCCTCCGTCCATAGGATTTTCCAGGCAAGAGTACTGGAGTGGGGTGCCATTGCCTTCTCCTATGTTCCCTGGGATATAATTAAATTGTTTAGAAAGAAAGAAAAGCCTAAAATAGTATAGTTAGCCTGTGAATTGGGATTATTCTCCTGTTCAGTAGAATGACAGAGAATTCTAGGTGGCTAAAAAAGAGTAAAGAGTGAGATATTAGAGATGCCACTTCATTAGGACACAATGTTCAAAACCAAGGAAGAGTGCCAAAAAGAATCTCCCTGATCAATCATTTCCACCAAATACATTCTCGGGCAAAATAAGAAGTGGGCAGGAAATGATCAACCCAGAACTGATCAATTTAAAACAGTTGTTCTGTCTCTGAAGACAGGAAAAATTTGATCTATTTCAATGGTTAAATTCCAGAAAATCAAACCACTGGTATTTCACTATTATTATTGTTTGAAGAGTGGGTGCAATACAGCACTAGAGGTTTTATAAACAGTAACTCCTTTGGTGCCCCAGTCCCCCTTGCTCCCCATGTTGTGCCCACCCCTGTCTCAACACAAGCAATGAATGAAGAAACTGAAGCTCAGAGAAATTAACCAAATGTTATTCAGCTCCAGCCTGGCCAAGCAGGGATTCAAGTTCAGTCTGTCTGATGATAAAGTCAGACCTTTCCCCATTATCTACTACTTCTCAGACTTGCCAGATGATAAGAGCAGCCCTGCATACCTGTTTAAAATACAGATTTCTTTTAGGTCTCCCCTAGAGAGGGCTAGGGTGGGACCTGGAATCTGTTTTGTTTGTTTTGCTGTTGTCATTGTTGTTTTTTAATGTATGCCCTAGATAATTCTCCAGAATAGGCAAGTTGGGAAACTTCATAATTCCATGGCCACATTATCACTTACTAACCCACAGTTTCTTTCTTTAAGAAGTACCCTTCTAGAATTTGCTACAATTACAAGAAAGTGTATACAACCACTGATCAACCAACCAACCTTTTCCATCCTATTTCTAAGAACAGTATATTCTGTTAAGACAAAAGTCTTTAAAGTTACAATCTGGGTTTTTGAAAACTAAATTGTTACATCTCAACATATACAAAAAATCAGGTTGGAAATTTGCTTATAAATTAATTTGCTTCAACTTTTAATTTTGACAATAATTCCCACCCCCCAGAGGTAAAAGTGTTTGCTTTTGTTGAATATTAGATAATCTACTCTTGTTAATTTTTAGCAAAAATACGTTAGTGTAAAGATAGTCTGTGTACCATTTCAGTATTGTGAAAACTGACAAGAGTGTTACCATTCTGCTATTCATTCCAATCCAAAGTGCAGTGGTGAAGATCTCATCAGATGAAGCCATTTCTGAACATTTAAGAGGCCTCCAACATGACTTGGAACCTAGTGATAGCCAAAAGAAATAGGAAATGCCACGTTTAATTATAGCTCTTAATCTTTCCCTTTTTTTAAATAACTGTAACTTAAAAAATATTTTATTGGAATATAGTTGATCATCATGCAAAATGCCAGGTTGGATGAATCACAAGTTGGAATCCAGATTGCCAGGAGAAATATCAACAACCTTGTATATGCGGATAATAACACTCTAATGACAGAAAGCAAAGAGGAACCAAAGAGCCTCTTATTGAGGGTGAAAGAGGTGTGTGGAAAAGCTGACTTAAAACTCAACATTCAAAAACTAAGATCATGGCATCTGATCCCATCACTTCATGGCAAATAGAAGGGGAAAACTTGGGAACAGTGACAGATTTTATTTTCGTGGGCTCCAAAATCTCAGTGGATGTTGACTGCAGCCATGAAATTAAGAGATACTTGCTTCTTGAAAGAAAAGCTATGACAAACCTAGACAGTGTATTAAAAAGCAAAGGCATCACTTTGCCAACAAAGGTCCATCTAAGTCAAAGTTATGATTTTACTAGTACTCATGTACAAATGTGAGTTGGACCGTAAGGAAGGCTGAATGCCAAAGAATTAATGCTTTCGAATTGCTGTGCTGGGGAAGACTCTTGAGAGTCCCTTGAACTGCAAGGAAATCAAACCCATCAATCCTAAAAGAAATCACCCTGAGTATTCATTGGGAGGTCTGATGCTAAAGCTCCAATATTCTGACCACCTAATGTGAAGGGCTGACTCATTGGAAAAGCCCCTGATGCTGGGAAAGATTGAAGGAGAAGAGGACAACAGAGGATGAGATCGTTGGATAGCATCTCAGACTCAATGGACATGTTTGAGCAAGCTTCAGCAGATAGTAAAGGACAGGGAAGCCTGTCATGCTGCAGTCCATGGGGTCCCAAAGAGTCAGACACAACTTAGTGACTGAACAACAACAATAATTGATTTACAATGTTATGTTTCAGATGTACTGCAAAGTAAGTCAGCTATACATACACATATATCCATTCCTTTTTTCTTTTTTAGATTCTTTTTCCATATAGGCCATTACAGAGTACTGAATAGAGTTCCCTATTCTGTATACAGTTCTATTCTGTATAGAACTGTATAGAACTGCAGTTCTATACAGAACTGTGTATATATATGTCAATCCCAATCTCCCAATTTATCCTTCCCCACCCCTTATCCCCTGGTAACATTAAATTTGTTTTCTTCACCCATGACTCTACTTCTGTTTTATAAATGAGTTCACTTCTGCCCTTTTTTTTCTTTTAGGATTCCACATGTAAGTGATATCAAATGACATTTGTCTTTCTGTGTCTGACTTACTTCACTCAGTATGACAATCTCTAGTTCCATCCATGTTGCTGTAAATGGCATTTTTTTTTCTTTTTATAATGGCTGAGTAATATTCCATTGTATATTTACACCACATTTCTTCATCCATTTCTCTGTTGATGGACATTTAGGTTGCTATTGTTACTAAATGATGCAATGAACATTGGTGCACATGTATCTTTGAATTATGGTTTTCTCTGGGTATATGTCCAGGAGTGGGATTTCTGGGTCATGTGGTAGTTCTATTTTTAGTTTTGTAAGGATTCTCATACCGTTCTCCATAGTAGCCGTGTAGGAGGGTTCCATTTTCTCTACACCCTCTCCAGCATGTATTGTTTGTAGATTTTTTGATGATAGCCATTCTAACTAGTGTGAGGTGGTATTTCATTGTAGTTTTGATTTGCATTTCTCTAATAATTAGTGATGTTGAGCATCTTTTCATGTGCCTTTCAGCTATCTGTATGTCTTCTTTGGAGAAATGTCTGTTTAGATCTTCTGCCCATTTACTGATTGGTTTATTTGTAACTGTAACTTTTTAGTAAGTATTTTATTAAATTTATCATAAAATAGAAGAATACTATTCAATTGAATAATGTAAAAATATTTAAATTTTCCATATTTATCTATGTCAACTGGAAAAAGAACTCCCAATTTTAAACATTGAGAAGTAGCACTATAAAAAAAAATCTTAGAAAATTAATGATTTCCTCAAAATTGCATCAATCTACAAATTCACTCTTCATAGATACCTCTGATAGGTGAGATAGCAGGAGAAAAACACACATAAGACATTAAATGCTATGGTATGAACATATTCCCTAGGGAGACAAAAGATGCTCTGAACATACATGAAGGATGTATTTGCAGAAAATAATGTCACCCCTCAAATCATTTCATAAACACATAGCAGGAGGATTTTCCAAAGTGATCAAACAGTATTTTATTCATTTTCATTCCCATCTGGAGGAAATGAAGACATACAATTCAGACAACCAAGTAACTTTAGAGGGCACCTTATGCCTAGATAAAGATTATTTGCATTTAAGAGACAAGCATGAAAATTAAAGTTAAAAATGTGAAAACCAAACTTTATAATGTATTTATTAAGGGCATTTTATCACCTACAATATTTTTAAATATTCAAGAACTCATTCCTTGTCAAGAATAGCATCATGACAATTCCAATATGAAAAGTGTCACTTCAAATGACTTCGTTCAAACCCAGAATTAAATATCTCGTGAAATGAAGCAGTCTCAGCAAAAGCTGGTATGTCAGATATTTTTGCAACGTGAAATCTGTATTAACTAACACCTCCACAGAACTCCACAGACTTCCCTGGTGGCTCAGATGGTAAAGCCTCTGCCTACAGTGCGGGAGACCCGGCTTCCATCCCTGGGTTGGGAAGATCCTCTGGAGAAGGAAATGGCAACCCACTCCAGTACTCTTGCCTGGAAAATCCCATGCACGGAGGACCCTGGTAGGCTACAGTCCATGGGGTTGCAAAGAGTCGGAGACCACTGAGCGACTTTACTTACCACAGAACCACACTACAGTAAAAACTATGGTTATGCAGAGCGTCTTTCTTTGTTATTTCTGGCTGCACCGGGTCTTCCTTGCTGCTTTGTTTCTCTAGTTTGGGGAGTGAGGGCTTCTCACTGTGGTGGCTTCTCTCGTGGTGGTGCATGGGCTCTAGGGTGAGAGGGCTCAGCAGCTGTGCATGCTGAATTAGTTGCCCCACCTCATGTGGAATCTTCCCGGACCAGGGTTGAGCATGTGTCCCATGCATTGGCAGGCAGATTCCTCACCACTGGTCGGTGAGGGAAGTCCTTGAAGATTTATTTCTCAAGTACCAAAGCTTTTTAAAAAATCTTAACCCTGTAGGCTAGAAATTGTCTAATGTGACATACATCCTTGACTTCTTAGGCATAAGGTCTCCCTATAAACACAGTGATGCCCTCAAGAGCTACTAAGGCATGCAAGACCATTGTCCACAACTAAAAGCTGAGACTACTTTTATTCTTTCTTTCCTTTTTTCCTTCCTTTTATTAATTTTTTTAGCTTTTATCTCTTTTTTTCCCCTCAGTTTTTTTTTTTTTTTTTTTTTGGTCTCTACAGTTGTGCTGTCCCCTGTTACTTTTAATTATTGTCATATAACCTGTCCCTCCTCCATTTCTGAGTTTTTGCTTCACATTTGGTGTGGCTTTGGAACCCAGAAAACACACTTGTTAGGATTGTGAATAAAGTAAAAATCAATTACTTTCTTAATGAGGACATCCCCTCTGGTTAAAATATGTACAGTCTATGTCACATTTATTTTGGTTTCTTGCAGACTTTCTGGATCGCAGGTAGGTGACAGACAAAGAGAAGGTTATTAGATGGTCAGACTCTGGTTTCTGAGGGGTTAATACATGGTGATACTTGAAATTCTCAGTGATGGCTCTGAGGTGCCTATTGAATGATACCATATAAAATAATATATCTTGAGTATGATTTAGGTTTAAAGTCTTCATAAAATTATAATCCTCTGAAACTTGGTGGTTCACATCTGGAATTTATGACAATATCCTGCCGGATTTCAGATGAAGCAGAAGCTGCCATTCCCAGATCACATAGAAGAAGGGCCTGTCATGCATTCGTGTTACAGCTTGAGTTCCCCCTGGAGTGAGGAGGGAGAGAGAATAAAATCTTCAACAAGCCCACCCCACAAGACCCGAGGCTGTGCAGGACCCAGTTCCTGCTCATCCCTCCAGCTGGCCTCGCCCCAAGTTCATTCCCCTCACTCTCTGGGTCCTGCCAACGCAGGCTGCTCAGGCCTGCTTTCGGTTCCTTGAACACTTGAGGCTCACTTCCCCCAGAGGCTCTTTGCCCAAGAGTTCCCACTGCCTGGAATGCTCTCCCTCCCCAGGCCTGGCAGTCACAGCCGAGTTTCCTCCTACTCAGCTTAATCATACTTCCTTAGGAAGGCCTGGCCACTCTGACAGGTCAACTCTGCCTATTACACACTCTTGTAGCTAGTGTACTTCCCCCTTGGAGCCCTTCGAGAGTTGTAATTTTTCATTTAGTTGTGTATAGGACAGATTACCTAGAAAATAGTAGGTGCTCAGTATTTGTTCATTCCGTAGAAAGGAGGGAGCAAGGGCACTCCAGCCAGACTGGCCTCCTCGTGTGGTTAACATCCTGACATGCCAGGAGAGCAGTTTCCAACCTCTTCCTTTTACTTGATTACTGCCAAGGGCCATGGGTCTCTCCTTCTCTTTCAAGAAAAGAATAAAACCTACTCTGTGAACGTGCAGCCGCATGCCGTGAGTCTGTTACTACAAGGACATCATGGCATTATTCCAAGCAAAGAAATAAGAAGCAAATCTTCCCAACAAATTTCAAAACATTTGCCACACAGTCATACGTGCCCCCTTTAACATTTGTCTCTTGTTAATTCTATTTGTCTGGCTTTTGTCTCAAGTTTTGGCAATTTCAAGTGTTCTGGTTGCTGTGGGATGAAGAAACAATGATCTCTTAGAGACTGAGGGGGAAAATATCCACTTTGGGGGAGTTTCAGAGTTTCTCCCCTTTGATAGTATTCATGAATTGAGAGAATGTTGACTTGGAGGCAATGCTTCTGTGACATCAACCAATATTTATTTTTGTGCCTATAATGTGCCAGGCATTGTTCTCTGCCAGGAACACCTCTACTTCCAAATTGTTACATTAAAGATAACTGTGCCCTCTCCCAGGCTTCTTAGGATTATTTTTAAGAAAAGTTCAAATTGCTGAGTGAGAACTATTAGCTCTGAGTGAGAACCTTTACCATCTTTCCTCTAAACATCTTTATAACACTTCAGATCAACCAAATTTTAAAACGTATTTTATAAGTCTTTCTGACACATGGGAAGCTACACTATACATACATTGTCGATTTTATTTTTTCCTTTGCTATTTCACAGGCAGATAAAAATTTCTTAACTTTCAGAGCAAGAAATAAACATTAGATGTTGCCTCTTTTTTGTTGTTGTTCTGTAGTCTTAATAGTTTTGATAATTAAGTCTTCCACAGAAAGCTTGACCCATAATAACTGAAAAGTTTGAAAAATCTGGAAAATGAAGAAAATAGTTTACTTGTCTCCTGAAGAGGCAACTATCCCAACAATTTTACATCTTCTAAGAAGGGCTTCATTTCCTTTAGACTTTGAACTTAGAACCTATGTATGTGTGTTTAGTTCTATATGACTTGGTTTTTAACACATTATATAATACCCTGTGTTGTAATTTTCTACATCTCATGTCCCCAGAAAGTTTCCAAGTTCCCTGAAGGACAGGTGATTCTAACATATCTCCTGCCTCATTTCTGTATGGAAGCTGACCGGTTGCCTCTCCCTCTCCATCTAAGGTGTCTTCCTCCTGTAAAGACTGCTCCCCACTGCACTTACCTACCCCATCCCGACTGCTTTTTCTTGCCTATAATTCTGGCTTCATTAATATCCAAAGAAGGCTTCTACCTTAAATGTGTGTTTGAGCAAGGCCACATCTCCAGACTAAACTTAGTCCTCTCAATTTACAGTTCAAACGTTAGAGATTTAGTTCATTTGGACCTTCATGAACCCCCTTTGAAAAATATCCAGGGACTTCCCCAGCAGTCCAGAGGTTAAGACTTCACACTTTCAGTGCAGGCGGCCCAGGTATCCATCCCCTGTTGGGGAACTAAGCTCCCCCATGCTGTGCAATGCAGCCAAAAAGAAGAAGAAGAATAAATACCAATATCCCCTGAAGGGCTAAGACTTGAAGCCATTATCAATTTATAATCCCAAGGGACTAGTTAAACTGAGTGCCAACCTCTCTGCCACTTCCCATGGAAAACTAAATCGAGGATGGGCCCTACAGGGTGGTGCTAACAGGGAGAGGGTTACTGGGGTGTGGGTTGCTGAATGAACTTCACTAATTTCACAGTGTTACCTTGGATTTCACACTCTTCAATGCATGGCTCTCTTTGACATTTCCTTTTTCTTTTTTTTCCCACCTTGTTTCACCTTTGCTCCTCTTGCCTAGGTTTATCTGTGTGTGCAAAAGTCTGTGTATATCCCCAGGCCTGTCTTTGTCAGGACATCCACTTGTCTAGCAATGTAACCATAAAAAATTAGTTCAGATTCCTTGTTGGATGATTTAGGTATTTTCAGCTTCATTAACAGCTAATCACCACACAATGGATTACTCAAGCAGGGTTTGAAATATGCCTTCAAGGTGGCTAGACTAACTGGAATGATCGTGGAGAGGGACTTCAGGAGGATATCACATACACACAGCTATTATGTCTTTGTGGGAACACGCGTTTGCCTATGAATTGTCTGTGCATGTTCTTGGCAGGTCCCCTTTCTTATCCTCTGTTCCACACTCCCACCCCCACCCCAGCCTCTGCCAGGTCTGCCTACAGATCCTCAGCCTTGGAGGCTTCCAGAGAAAAGTGAGCACTCATTTAGGTCCAGCGGCGTCCTGAGGAGTATCCCATCATACCCTCGGGTGAGGCAGCGGGCCTTCTGTACCCCAGCAGGGTTCGGGGTCAGGCTGGGAGGTAAAAACGCATAGCCAGGAAGCTTGGAGAAGAGCCACTAGGGACACAGCCAGGTGTCTTGCCAGCCTCCTGTTGCCTTGCCCTCAGGGACCAATTAGCATGAGAGTCAGATGTGTGACCCTGGAGCCCAAGTTTTTTGTGGGCTCTTTCTGCAGCCGCTGAAGAGACTCTGGTGGGTATGGTCAGCGTGTGGGTTAGGTTAATATGAGAGACGATGAGACCCTCCCCACCCCACAGATTCCCCAGCTCCAGGGCTGCTTTGACCAACTGAAGTCGGGTTGGCCAGAGTGGCAGCAAATTGGGGTAGGGTGCTGGGTGCAAGCCTGTCTTCCCACATGCAGGTTCTGTTTTTGCAGGTCTGGCACAGACCGTTAACTCTGGCCACACAAAGTGCTCTGTGGGCAGGACTAGCCCTATCTGCCCTGGACGGGGGACTGTTGTCAATGGCTGGTTGGATCAGTCGGGTTTGCTCTCAACATTTGTCAATGACCATTGTCAAGTGTTGCTAGGGTTTCTGGAGAAAGGCTTCACTTGATTGGCTGAGCAACTGTATTCTGTAACCAATCCGAATGCTGAGTCTGTGGGCAGGGGACTCAACATGATGGAGCAGTATCAAGCACAGCCAGACACGTTCTGGATACTAATAAGGCGTCTGGAAACAAGGAATTATAGTGTTCAGGAGTCCCATGCACCTCGACAGTTCCAGCCATGGCATGGCTGCTGTTCAAAATGTTACAGCTTAAGTTAAAGTCATTCCCACTGATTGGAGCATATCGAGATTTCAAAACAGGGGAGTAGCCATTGTAAGGAGGAAGTAAAACTCCTTGCTCATTGTGTTTTACAGCCTTCCTTAGTAAAACTGCTGAATTGTAATTTAAAATATTCCACCCTTTCAAATACATTAAGTACAGCCCTTAAAAACAGGAAATGAGAGAGGTGCACACATATTGTCAATTAAACATTCACAGACATAGTACCACAAGGCAAAGCTGAAAATCACCGTCGTATGAATTCACTTTAGGAGGATGACAACAAGGGTCACCACCAATGGAGATGTTGTACCTCTGGCAGTGTATTCTTGGGCTGGAACCTGAATGCTAGTTAGGGAACAAATGAAAGACAAACATCAGCTTGAAGGGAAATTTGGATCTTGCCTGATCACAGATTCTCTGAGATTCAGATAAACCTTATGTTACTAGGGAAAGTTAGCTTGTACTTGACAGTAGCAATGACTGAACCCACCCTTCAGAAAACATAACTGCGAGTCAGCCAGATGTTCCTGCAGAACTCTAACAATATATCAAAAGCAAACAGAATTATCTCACCTGCAAAATAAGTTAAGCTTCTGTACAGTACTGATTTTCCATTCAGTTGTCAGTATGATCAACAAACTTAAGCATTGAACAGTTTTTGTTCAATCACAAGAAAAGTTGTTTTAGTCTCTTTGTATTCCATGCCATGCCTCTCCCTTTGCACTTAGATCTGTTCCTTAGAAAGATGGAGCAGTCGTGCAAGAATACTAATGGAAGAAAGGAAGGAAGGGAGAGAAGGAGGAAGGAATGGAGGAAAGAAGAAGAGAAAAGAAGATACACCAGTGTATGTTTCCCATGGGTCCCCTCCTCTAGTATGTCCCCTCCTCTAGTATTCATTTCCTCTCTCCAACCTAGACCCTTCTGCTCTTAGAGGACCCTCCATTCAAGCCAAGGAGCTTGGTTTCAGACTAAAACAGTGTTTCAGGATTCTGCATTTTACTTTGTATACATTTTGAAGTAGCTCAAAATGATTTAAAAAAAAAAAAAGAATAAGTTTCCAAGACTGAGTTTGGGACAATGTCACCTTCCACCTCCACTGGTAAAAAGAAGAATATGCCAGAGGAAGAAATGATCTCAAGAGGGATTGGCAGCAGGACCACCTTCCTGAAAGTACAGCTTCACAAACCTCCCCACCAAATTCCCTATTCAACTCTGCCCACACAGGCCAGTGGAACCCATGTAATGTAACTCACTCTGCCCAAGACCCTCCTGTGTCCTAATGGAGACACTCTAATAGCAGGGATCATTGTTCCAAAGGGAAGGAAACAGTATTTGGGGTTCACTTTGTGTTGTTGTTGCATGCAAAGCTAAATGCAGATATCTGTGCTGTTGGCAGCATCTGAGGAAGTGATTTAACCCACTTGTATAGCCAGGCATAATGATTTCTCATGTGGCTCTGTGGCTTTAACCCTACTTGTTTCTCCCTTCTGATTATTTCAATCATGTTTGCATATTAATTACTTAAGGCATAGCTTTATTATTTCAGAGGCTCTGAAGTCCTGCTTGATTCTTCTGACTCAGAACCTAGCTTTCTCTGCTGACCTTATTTGCTCTCTTCAGAAACAGATCCAGGAGGCCAGAAAAACTTAACCACCCACACAGACTCTTCATAATCAAGTCGTTGGATGAGGACAGGTAAGTTAGAAAAGTTAGCCTAGGTTCTGTCCTGGCCTGGCAGGCACACCCACACAGTCATCACTGAGTATTCTCCAGGGTTAGTACTGCCCAGGGCTTTGCAAACTGGTGTTCTCTCTCCAGAGTTTATATTTCAAGATAACTTCCAATGAGAATCATATAGTCAGAAACCAAAATGGTAGGTTATAAAAAGCTACTGGTTCAGTGAAAAACAAAAATTTGACTACTAATTTCAACCTATAATCAAACAGTAAAAATCATCCATTTAACTTCCATCCCTTTCTTTTTCTGATTCGCAGTCTCTAATAAAGGGGAAATTTTGCTTAATGATAAAAAAGTAGAAGCAAAAGGCCTGGGATAACCCACAACTAAATAAGCAGTTGTAGAGCATTAGTGATTGTTGGGAGAAGATGAAATAAGAAAGAGAGAGACAGGCAAGGGAGTTGACATGAAGTCTGAAAGACCACATTCAGCCTGCACCCTCAAGAAAGTGTGTAAGAGAAAGTAGGCCGGAACAACAATGAAGGTAGGGTAAAAAAGATGTGACTTTAGTTTTCAAAATGTCATGCCCGTATTGAGTGTCCCTTTGGTCCAAACGAGAAACAAAGGGAGAAATCCAACAGCTTCACTCACAAGCAGAGCAGTTGGCAAAGGGTCAAGGGTAAAATCTTGGAGAAAGCTTCGGCATGCAGCCTACAAACAGGTGGCAAGAATCCTTTCAGCTGGTCTCTGTTTTTCCAAGTCCTGCTTTTCTCATTGTCCCCTATTCCAGGGGCTCCCAATCTCCGGGATCTAAGGCCTGATGATTTGAGGGGGAGCTCATGTAATAATAATAGAAATAAAGTGCACAATAAATGTAACGCACTAGAATCATCCCCAAGCCACGCCCCTCACGGGCCCCATGGAAAAATTGTCTTCCATGAAAGCCATCCCTGGTGCCAAAAAGTTTGGGAACCACCGTCCTATTCTGTCTTTCAATCTACCGTTCATTTTACTTCATGCCATCGCTCATACCTGGCTCTCTCTGTGGATTTCTTATTTTAAAGCCTTCCGGGAAAGTTTTTCATTCATTCATGGCCATACATGCAAACCATTTAAGATGTTGTTTTTCAATAACATGATTAATTTAAAAAGCTACTTATGATGCTCATAAGCAGAAGGGGTGACTTCATTCCACAGCAAGACCATGACCATGTAGTTCTATTGGTGATAACTCTTTCTAGCTGGCAAAACAGAAGACTTGTTATTATAAAGCACAAGTGGAAAGGGAGTTCTAGACTTTGCTTCATTCTCTGGGATGTTCTTGAGAGAGTGTTGACAGACCGCCAGGTTTCCCTTAGTTGTTCCCAATATGTACATAGTAGATGTTTCTTCAGACAAATAGAGCTATTACAATGAACCCAGTGAAGCTTTGAATTTCCTTGAGGCTACAATAGATTTTAGGAACACCATTTATTAAGATCAATGTGCTCTGTTTAGGTCACTGAAAGCCATAACCATAAAAGAAAAAAATTGATAGATTGGACTTCATTGAAATTAAAAATTTCTCATCAAAAGAGACCATTAAGAAAAGGAATAGGCAAGATATTACTGGAAGAAAATATTTGTGAAACATAAACTTGACAGAGGACTGATAGCCACAATGTACAGAGAACTCCTACTCAGTAATAAAAACAACACAACTGCTTGAACGGATAGAAGATTTGCAAAGACATTTCACAAAAGAAGATGTGTGACCGGCAAAGAAGCACATGGTGATGTGATACCACCCGCACTCACCAGGATGACAACACTAAGTACAAGCAAGGATGTAGAGCAACTGGAACTCTCATGCATTATTGGTGGGAATATTAAAGGCTACATCTGTTTTAAAAAGGAATAGCAGTTTCTTTTAAAAAAAGAAAAAAAGCATACACCAAATGCCATGTGATGTCACTTATATGTGGAATCTAAAAATAATTTTGTAGATCTTATTTACAAAGCAGAAGCAGACTCACAGACTTAGAGAACAAACTAATGGTTTCCAGCAGAGAAGGTGGAGGGGAAGGATCGACTGGAAGTTTGGGACTGATGTGTACACACTGCTGTATTTAACACAGATAACCAGCAAGGACCTAGTGAATATCACAGGGAATCTGCTCAATATTCTGTAATAACCTAAATGGAGAAAGAAGTTTTTTAAAAAGATACATGTATATGTGTAACTGAGTCACTTTGCTGTACACCTGAAACTAGTATAATATTGTTATTCAATTATGTGCTTAGTCATTCAGTTGAGTCCGACTCTTTGGGACCCTGTGGGCTGTAGCCCACCAGGCTCTGTTGTCCATGGGGATTCTCCAGGCAAGTATACTGGAGTGGGTTGCCATTCCCTCTCCAGGGGATCTTCCCAACCCAGGGATTGAACCCAGGTCTCCCATCTTACAGGCTAATTCTTTACCATCTGAGCCACTGGAGAAGCCCGTTATTCAATTATACTCCAATATAAAATAAAGACTTCTTAAAAATTAAACATACCTCTACTCTGTGATTAGCTATTAGGCAAGTACGTTCTTCCCAGTGGAAATGAAAGCATATGTCTATAAAAAGGCTTGCATAAGAATGTTCCCAACAGCTTTATTACCAATAGCCCAAAACTGGATACATCCCAGGTGTCCATGAACAGATGAATGACCATACAAACTGTCGCACAGTGGCATACTCAGCAATAGAAGGGAATGAACTGCTGTCACACAGAATACCGGGACTTAGTCTCAAAGACAGCATGCTCAGTGGAAAAGTCTTACGTGAAAGAGTCTATCCTGCTTGATTCCATCTTTATATGAAATTCTAGAATAGGCAAAATAATCTGTAGCAAAAAAAATCCAAACAGTGGTTGCTTCTGGAGGGGTGAGGATTGATAGCGAAGTGGGGGGAGACTTTCTGGTGTTATAGTGACATTCTGTGTCTTGTTAGGGCTTTGGATACACAGGTATGTGTTTGTCAAAACTCTGAAAGTATACATTAAGGTTTTATAATTCATTATGTATAAAATGTACATCAAAAGAAAAAAGTAAATATCGAACTGAAGTTTTTAGGTAGAAGTCGGTTCGTGCCTGCCATCTATGTATGTATTTATTTGGCGCATGAGGTCTTAGTTGTGACACAGCATCTTCCTTGCATCGTATGGGATCTTTCGTTGCCGTGCGTGGACTCTCTAGTTGTGGAGAAAGGGCCCAGTAGTTGCAGCACACAGCCTGTCTAGTTGTGGCCCACAGGTTCCAGAGCACGCAGATTCAGTAGTCACCACTCCCGTGTTTAGTTGCTCTTATTTCCCAGACTAGGGATCAAACCCGCATCCCTGCATTGGAAGATGGATTCTTAATCACTGGACTGCCAGGGAAGTCCTGCCTGTTATTTACTTTCAAGGGCATGAGAAAGGTAAGAAGGGTGAATGGAGGAGGGATATACAGACGTGACAAAGGGGTGTTAGTCACTCAGTCGTGTCCGACTCTTCGAGACACCACATGCTGTAGCCTGCCAGGATCCTCTGTCCATGGGATTCTCCAGGCAAGAATACTGGAGTGGGTTGCCATTTCCTTCTCCAGGGGATCTTCCGGACCCAGGAATCAAATCCAAGCTCCTGCATTGCAAGCAGAGTCTTTACTGTCTGAGCTACAGGAAGCCCAAACAACAGCAGTAAAATGTTAATGGTAGACTCTACAATTAAATGGTGGGTATATGGGTATTCACTGTAAAATGCTGTGTAAAATTCTCTGTATATTTGGAAGCATTCAGAGTAAACTGTTGGTGGAAAAAAATCCATATGCTAGTTTTACTCATGGACCCTCTCCAGTTGTTGGTTAGATCTAAATGTTCTATCTTTTAATATTAGATGATAATCACAGAAGATGAAGGCTTGGGTTCATCTTCTCGTATCTGACTTTTTTTTCTTTTCAAATCTGGTCTTTCATACCTTTTATTTTAGCAGACAAAACAAGCCAGGAAATAGTTATTATGAGAGGAAGGGAGGGGGAAGAGAACTGTGACCCTAAAAAAAAAACACAAAAAAACGCCAAAAAATTCCTACCCTAAAATATTGAATATCAAGAGCAGGCAAGCACTTCAGACTTGTAGAATCAAGAAATTAATGAAAGCACCAAGATTGTATCCTCAGAACCACTGGGGAATGATAATTACAGACAGTATTTCTGGAGCAGACACATAACCTTGATTCCCAGGACATCCCCTAAAGCACTCTAATAGTATGCTATTTGTGGAAGGTTTTTCCACCTTTAATAACAGAGAAATAATGTTAGAAGGAAAGAAATCCCTTATTTAGCCACTAGGGTGTCATTATTGAGCCCCAGCTGAAGGCCCCTTTAAAAGCGTCCATATGGTAAAAGAACATGTTTCCCCACGAAATCAAAACTGAGTACATCTGAGACTTCTGAACATCTTTTTTTCTTGGATCTTAAAATGGTTTTGTGCATATTTGTGAAAAAAAAATTTATGATGTGCTATCTTCCAAAGTGAATGGTTATTTATAATTCATAAAAGACCCGCACACAGGAAAATTCTTCCCTTTTATTAGCCCTGTAAAGTTAGACCAGCTGATCTTTTAGTACATATCACAGACATCAAATTCTCCATATGGCTGAAGTTTCTCTCCTCGAACTAAATGCAAAGAGGCAGGGCCACTGAAGCTGTTGTTCAAAAGCTAGTGGGGTCCATGTCTCTTTTGATAAAATGTTAAATAAACAAAAAATCACTCTCAGAGTCTCTAAAGACACAGGAGGGAAAATACTTGGAATGCTAAACATGCTTTTTAAATTTTGCACAGCCTTTGTAAAATACAAAGACATTTTTTTAATAGTTTTTTTTAATTATTATTATTATTTTACTTTTTGACCACACCAAGGGGTATGTGGGAATCTTAGTTCCCCAACCCGGGATCGAACCAGCAACCCCTTGCATTAGAGGCATGGACCACCAGGGAAGTCCCACAGTGGCATATTTTTAAGTGGATTTTTTTTCTGTTTCCAACAATTGACCATCGTCTTCAGACACAGTTGACACATCATTTCCTTTCAGCTGCCGCTGGCTGCTTGTGAGTCATGGTGTGAGTTCACAAGCAGAAGTGACGTGGGCCCAGCAGCATGAGCACAGGGTGCCTGGATCTATTACAGGGGGTCCTGGTGCCAAATGCTCCCACACAGCTGCACCTGCACATCCCTGTCATGGTATCACAGAAAGTGGCTTCCTTCAAAATATCCAGCTTTCTTAGCTCGCCCTGCCAGGGTCACGTCTACCTTGGTTAGTGGTGTGCCTTGGACCCACATAAGGGAGTTGCACAGAATTTTTAGAGATCTAAGTTCAATTGGAAATTAACACATGGCTTTGTTTTCTTTGAAGTTCCTGCCGTCTGATATTGCAGATGAGCCTTTTAAGCTCTAGAACTGTCTGGAGATAGAAACTCTTTCTGTGACCTGACTTTTAAATACCTTGACTTAAAATACAGATTGCTAACTGCCAAACACGAAAAGCCAGCTCATGTATAGGACAGGATCCTTGGTCAGAATGCGTTACCTCACCTTGCAGGGATGTGGGATGATGGATTCAAATGCTTTCTGAGCAGGATTTTCACCACCTTATGCTGCCTGATTCAGAAGACAAGAATGAGGAGATCATAGCCTCTTGACGATATGCCAGCTGCACTGTGCAATGCTAGCAGTGGGGATGCAAAAGGCAATATTTATTCTGAGGGCCCTGACAACATCATCATGAAGTCACTCGTCCACTCCTAAATGGTTTGCATTTTCCAAGATCCAGAGAGAGAGAGAGAGAGGCTCATGAGCTATAATTCTAGGCATTTTTCCCCTTTCTACCCACACTCTTATTCAACATGTCTAAGGCACCCCACTCCGGTGCTCTTGCCTGGAGAATCCCATGGACAGAGGAGCCTGGTGGGCTGCAGTCCATGGGGGTCGCTAAGAGTCGGACACGACTGAGAGACTCCACTTTCACTTAGCACTGTTTGGAAAAGCTAGATAGTTGACAAAACCAAATATGCAATGTGCTATCGTATGTTTTAGTTTAACACTTTTAGAATTTATTTCCCTATCACATAAATGAAATCTTCAAGTTCTTCCCCATCATCCATGATTCAAAACACTAAATCATTATAGAACAGAAATGTTAATCAATTATCCACTGTGTCATATCCCCCCTTCCTCCTTCCATCCATCCAACTATCCAGGCTACAAATATTTCTTGGGTATTTACCTCTTGCCAGCTCCTATGGTGGAGATGTGGACGTGAATTAACCCTGCCCTTTAGGAGCTTCCAGTCACACAGAAGATACTCTCCAGGATGTCCCCCATGCCTTCATTGGACAATTAACTCTTCTGCTGTTACTTCATCAGAGCTGGAAAACAGGAATTCCTCCTCTTCCCAAATAATACTCCTAGGTTCACGAACTTTGTCTACCCTGTTTTGTCTGATGGCCACCCACCGTACCCTCTGAAACCCAAAACACAGTCATGAGAGAAACTAACACTTATTGCAGTGGGAGCAAATTTCAGGACATTGCTTGGATAAGACCAGGGATAATGGCAAAGCCTTACTTTGCAATTTTAAAATATAAACAGCCACTGCCGAGTACTGTGTATTTAATTTTCTCTCTCCCTTCTACAGAACCAGACCTCTGGTTCTGCATCTGCATGATTCACTCCAATCTGCCCTTCAGTCCAATCATCTTTCTGGTTTTCAGAGATAAGTCATGGGATCCTTCCTTTCGGAATGCCCTAAGTACAGCTTCCTTGTCCATCATCCACTGAGCCGTGTCCTTTGAAATACTGTTGTGCTTTTTTTTTTTTTTTTTTTTGAGGGAGAGGGGAACTGAATTGGAAAGAAACCAGGTTGAGGAGAGGATGCCAAGAAGGCACCTAAGGATTCCCTTTATGTTTCATCCAGCCAAGCCTCTGACCACCTCTACAGATTATGACGTTTCGTAAGCACACCTAAGAGTCCCTTTGGCAATACTCGTTGAAGAAGTTTCCATATCCCAGGACAAGACCACAGCTTCCCAGTCCCCCTGTCATAGCTCACCAAGGTTCCATGTATGCAAATGCATTACTGCTGGGTCAGGACGTGGACCCACTCAGCTCAGGAGGCTGCTGGGGCAAAGAGAGCTGGGCAACCACTTAGGAAATGCAGGGCTGGGCTGATAAAGAGTTCTCGAGAAGAGCCCAAACACAGCGCCCCCTGTTTGCCCAGGCGCTAGAAATTGAGTCGGCCCTCAGTCCTACGCTGGCACTTGGTGCAGAGGCCTGCTCCAGTCCTGGAGTTATATTCTTATCCTCAAGCCCCCAACCTTCCAGCAAGTTCCTCCCTCACCCCTCATTCCTCCTTGCCCTGCACCAAAAGTGACCACTTCTGGCTGCTCTTCTATATACATTTGGAAGTTATGCTTTTCCTTCCATTCTTTGGGTCTGTGCGTGCTAAGTCGCTTCAGTTGTATCCGACTCTTTGTGACCCCATGGACTATAGCCCACCAGGCTCCTCTGTCCATGGCATTCTCCAAGCAAGAATACTGGAGTGGGTTGCCATTTCCTTCTCTAGGGGATCTTTCCAACCCAGGCATTGAACCTGTATCTCTTACATCTCCTACATTAACAGGTGGGTTCTTTACCACTAGCGCCACCTGGGAAGCCTTTGGCTCCTCTTCGGCCTGATGTTTTTGACCATCCGTTTGGGGACCACTAGCCTGGGTTTTCCCAGCTTCTTCACTCTCACACCCCCTTAGCCCAAAAGGTTCAACAGAATCTCATGCCAGCCACTTATGTAATTTCAAATTTTCTACATAGTTAGATTTTTTTAAGTTTGAAAGAAAGTGAAAGTGAAAGTTGCTCAGTCATGTCTGACTCTTTGCGATCCCATGGACTAGTCTATGAAATTCTCCAGGCCAGGATACTGCAGTGGTTAGCCTTTCCTTTCTCCAGGGGATCTTCCCAACCCAGAGATTGAACCCAGGTCTCCCGCATTGCAGGCGGATTCTTTACCAGCTGAGCCACAAGGGAAGCCCTTTTTAAGTTTAAACAGGTAAAAAATTGCATCCAATTTTTGAAACTTTAAACAGCTTTATTGAGATATAATTCACATACCATACAATTACCCATTTAAAATATACCACTGAGTATATTCACAGAGTTGTTTAACTAGCGCCATGATCAATTTTAGAACATTTTCATGACCCCTTTAAAGAAATTCCTTACCCATCGGCAATCAGTTCCCGTTTCCCTTCAAAACCCCCAGTCCTAAGCAACCAGCCATCCACCTTCTATCTCTGCGGATTTGCTCCTTGGCCATCTCATATGAGTGGAATCATACAACGTGTGGCCTTTTACGTCTGGCTTCTGGGGCTTCCTTTGTGGCTCGGCAGATAAAGAAGCCGCCTGCAATGCGGGAGACCTGGGTTCTATCCCTGGGTTGGGAAGATCCCCTGGAGAAGGAAAAGGCTACCCACTCCAGTATTCTGACCTAGAGAATTCCATGGATGGTATAGTCCATGGGGTCGCAAAGAGTCGGACACGACTGAGTGACTTTCACTTCACTTGTCACATAGTATTGTGTTTTCAAGGTTTGCTCATGCGGTAGCTTTCACTTTACTGTATTTTACTTAATCCAATCTATCCGAAATATTTCAACATGTAGTCGATTTTAAAAGTGATAAGTGATATATTTTGCATTTTTCCCCATACGTAGTCTTTGAGCTCTGGTGTGTAAAATACACTCAGCACGTCTCAACAAGACCAGCCTCACTGCAAATACCCAGCAGCCACATGGGGCTCATGGGCATTGTGTTGGAAAGCACAACCCTAACCAGAGCCTTTTCCATTATCTTTAAAAGCAATAGCTTTCTCTGTTCACATTCACACCCCTGCAGACCCTCCCCACCCAACACGCACCTACACTATGGTTCCCGGGTGGCTTCAGCATTTTAAGGCAGCACCATGCTTCTCTCTGCCAGTAGACAGCCCTGAACTCGTGTTTCTGTCTGGGCGGTGCGTGCTCCGGTCAGAATCTACATGCAGATAACTGGAGCTCACTCTGCCAGGTCGCTTTCCTTGCCCAGGGGCCTTGGCTACATGATATACCTTGCTAAAGTGAAACCTTTTGCTTAAAACTTAACAAAACATAAAAGAAGTTTTTTCTCTGGTGTTTCAGAAGCAGGTCTGTCATTTCTTAATTTTCTCCCTGGTACTTCTTTTTTTCCCAGCCATTGTTTTGCTAATAATAGCTCTAAGCACACAAATAAAGCTCACTGGTAGTGGTAGATTTGGGAAATTGCTACCAGCTTCCTCACAGCTTTATCCTGCTCCTGTCAGCCATTTCCCCAAGAAAATGGACGTTTAATCAGTGTGAGGCTGCATCTTATTAGTCTGGCTCATCAGCTATCACCTCCTTCCAGGCATGGGACAGAAGACAGAAACGCTGCCATCAACTGCCTGGGATGCTGGGATTTCAACAGGAAGTGGGACCTTTATGAATGAAGAACATTATTTATCTCAGTGTGGCTATGTCTATACGGTCATATGTAAGTTGTTTCTAAACATCTGCAGTTAAGATGGGCACATGGCAGTGTTCCTAAAATTGTGTTTTCAATGGAAAAGCTTACAAAACTGGTGTTATTTAGGAGAAGGCAATGGCACCGCACTCCAGTACTCTTGCCTGGAAAATCCCATGGATGGAGGAGCCTGGTGGGCTACAGTCCATGGGGTCGCTAAGAGTCAGACACGACTGAGCGACTTCACTTTCACTTTCCTGCATTGGAGAAGGAAATGGCAACCCACTCCAGTGTTCTTGCCTGGAGAATCCCAGGGACGGGGGAGCCTGGTGGGCTGCGGTCTATGGGGTCGCACAGCATCGAACACGACTGAAGCGACTTAGCAGCAGCAGCAGCAGCAGCAGGGGAACAAAGATCCTACCTGCCATGGAGCAACTAAACCCACAAACCACAACTACTGAGCTGGTGTGCCACAACTAGAGAGCCCAAGCCCTGCAACAAAAGATCCCACAGGACGCAACTAAGACCTGAGGCAGGCAAATAAATAAATAAATAAACACATAGATCTGAAATTCACCAAAAACTTGTTTTAGAAAAGAATTATTCTAAGAGAAAATCTGACTCACTACACCAGTCAAGATTTCAGCCTCTTGATCAAACAAACACTCCTAAGGCAATAGCATGCTAAGAAAAGCAGACAGCAATGGTAGCCAGCTCCGAGGTGTGGGGACTTGCTGTGAACGGCTGATATTACCTGCCTCCTTTTACTCAGCAGAAACTTTGTTTTCTACAGAAAATGGCAGCACCACTACCATTCTAGGATTCCTTGTGTTAGGCCTCACCCAGCAACTGCTTGGCTGTCTATCCATAGTTAAAACAACAAGTGCCCCAGGGAATGTCATAAAATGTCACTGTACTCAGTGACGCCCTGTTCAGTGAATTGCAGAGAACTGAGTCTTCGTATGCACACCTGGCTGTGAATCACTGACTCAGTGACCTCCATGTGGAATCTGCTCTCTTGATATAATTAATTTAGCCTCCATGAGATGGAAGTTCCTAACCTTTCTTAGGGATGCATACCTAATTTTACATAACTCTGCAATTACTTCAGTTGTTTACATGGCAATCTTGTGTGATCCAAGCAACCCTAGTGCTGTCATTTTAAGACCGTTTGAAACGCCTTAATAGTCGCCCTTTTTTTTTTCTTTCCCTCTTGCCCATTTCCAAATGGAAAGAATTCTTATGAAGTAATAGGGTGGTGGAGAGAGACATAGTTTGGTTTAGCTCCTACTAGTCATTCCATGTTATGCTTGAGTGGATTATTTGCATCTGGTCTCTATTTGTTAACATCAATGGGTTATGTTTGCATAACTAGATTGAATTATAAAAGGGCTTCCATTTTGAATGATTGACTCTCACACACACACAAAAGAAAGCAAAAAGAAACCATGCCCTAAGCTAGAGATACCAGCCTTGGGAAACCTGTATTGGAGGGGGGAAAAAAACGAATCTCTTAAAGTCCATCACAAAGACTTTCTGGTTTCAATTTCCTCTCTTCTTTTGAAATAAGATCCAGTACCCCAGCCCTCTACCTCGAATAAAGTAGCTGAGACTTGGCAGGAAGTGGTGTGGCAGACCACCCAAGAATTAGGGGTGTCTGATGTGGAAGGGAAAAGTTAAATGAAAAGCTGAAGATGATGTCAAGTAGATGAGAATGACTCATCAATACTGAGCTCCTGTTTCTCTCCAGTGAAGATTCCTGTGCTGGAGTGTCCAGTTAATCACCCATCTAGGATGAGCTGGGCTAAGCCACTTTTCAGGCCATACCTCAGCCTCCAGGCAGTGTACAACTAACCCTTTCGAAAGACCTCCAATGCATTCAAGTTCTTGGGAAATGTTCCTGTTGTATAAACTCCTCAGGCTGTCATCTGTCAACACACCTCTTTTCCTTTTATTCACACACATTTCCTTATTGCCATCTGATGTGTTTTGCCCCTTCCAATAAACTGTGAAGTTCTTAAAACCAAACAACTTGCACTCCACCTGAGTGTCACCCCCACCTCCCAGCCCATACCTGGTCAGAGGGATGACTTACTTAGTCTATTAGCACTCTGGATCAAAGTTCTCTTAGATTGCAAGATTCGGAAGAACAGGACCTCAATTAGTGAAAAGTACAAGTGATTTCCTGCCAGAGTCAGCTTCCCTGGTAGACAAATGAAGCAATCACATCTGGGGTGTGATTGGAGGGGTTTTAGAAACATCCTTCCGCTATCGTCTTCTAAAATTCCACCTAGTGATGCCTTTTCACTTAAGGTTTTGATCTTTGTTAAAATACAGATTCCCTCCGGAGCAGTAACTTGATAAGTTATCTATGATTAGAGTAGATAAAGGAAGTTGCTGAACCTGGGGAGAGGAGAGGAGATAGCGCTGGAGAGGAAGTTCGAGTGTCAATTGGTCCCGTTCACACCAAATTCTTTTCAATAATGTGTGATGGTGGTGTTGATATGAAGACTTATTCTCCTGCCAAAGGCCCAGCTCCAATACCTTATTATTGACTGGAGTATAAATAAGGATGGAGGACATTTAGAGAATGCTTATAATGTGCTAGACAGTGCTCTAAACACTTAAATAGTAACTTGTTATACCTCACAATTCCCTGAGGTTGGCCTTGTTATTATCCCAGTTTTACTGATGAGGAAACGGAGGAAGAGAGGGTCCAAACTCACATAGACAGAAGGTGGCAGATCCAGGAAAAGAGTAAGGATGACTGACACTTTTAAATATCCATGCTTCCCTTTCTCATCCCTTTCCCACCCCCACCCCACCCCCAGCTTGATCTTCATCCCCTTCCCACCCTTGTCAATAGACTTACCTTACATAATCCTAATGAATCCTAAATGTGGGAAACAAAACAAAAAGGCATCTAAGAAAAAAGAAACACCGTTCCAGGCATGGATGAGTCTTTCCACCAAGAAGTGTTTTCAAAAAATGGCAACCAAGATGCTTAACACTTAAAAAAATGTATATTGCAATCCAAAGCTTTAAAAAGTACCTGGGAGCAGGGGAAGGTACCCAGGGAATTGTCTAAATTGCAATACACCCATTTGGGGTGCTTTTCACCCCACACCATGAATGAAATGGAGATACTAACCATGCAATGTTTATATCACTTGATACATGTGAAAGGAACAAAGCCTTCCTGAGAGAGGAGGCCCTGCAATCTGTGTATGTATATGCTGTTTCTAAGATGTGTATAAACACACACAGCACTCACCCAACAGGTTGTTTTCCTTGAGGAGGATGAGTTGAGAAAGTTCAACTTATGCATCATACTAGAGAAGATAGACTCCTTATTTATCTTCAGATTAGAAAAATAAAATAAGCATGGGTTCCCTGGAATTGGAGGTGATAGCTCAATAATTAGAAGGAGATCAAGTAAAAGGGGAAAGTGAAGTGAAAGTCACTCAGTCATGTCCGACACTTTGCGACCCCATGGACTGTACAGTCCATGGAATTCTCCAGGCCAGAATACTGGAGTGGGTAACCTTTCCCTTCTCCAGGGGATCTTCCCAACCCAGAGATCAAACCCAGGTCTCCCACATTGCAAGCAGCTTCTTTACCGGGGTTAAAAAAGCAGATAAACTGCAGAGTTGGGGGTAGAATGGCATCACACTTTGCTCCCCATTGGTGCTCATGTTTGCAAGGTTCAGTGGAAGCGTATGGGATTGGAAAGCGGATTACTATGAGGATGTCATCACAGTACAGCTCAGGGGATAACATGATTGGGACACTTATGTCCCTACCGACCTCAGAGAAGGAACCCCAGGGACAGCTCTGCCTGTAATTGAAGCCAGGCCTTCAGTCGGTGTGGCAAAGCTGAGATTTGCCTGTGAGGGCAGCACGGCTCCAAGGTGCTGCTGGGTTCTTCCTGGGAATGGCTCCTTCCCCACCAGCATCAGAAATCAGCAGCAGAGTATCAATTAGAGAAACGCAAATCAAAATCACAATGAGGTATCACCTCACACCGGTCAGAAAGGCTGTAATCAAAAAGTCTACAAACAACAAATGCTGGAGAGGGTGTGGAGGAAAGGGAACCCTCCCACACTGTTGGTGGGAATATAAAATGGTACAGCCACCATGGAGAACAGTATGGAGTTTCCTTAAAAAACTAAAAAATAGAGCTACCATATGATCCAGCAATCCCACTTGTGGATGTATATCCGGAGAAAACCACAATTCAAAAAGATACATGCACTGCAGTGTTCATTGCAGCACTAGTTACAATAGCGGAAGACATGGAAGCAATCTAAAGAAGATGTCATACATATATATAATGGAATATTACTCCGCTGCAAAAAAAGAACAAAATAATGCCATTTGCATGGCATGGACATGGATGGACATAGAGACTATCATACTAAGTGAAGTAAATCAGACAAAGACAAATTCCATGTGATATCACTTATATGTGGAATCTAAAAACATAATACAAATGAACTTATTTACAAAACAAGACTCACAGACTTCAAAAACAAACTTATGGCTACCAAAGGGGAGAGGTCAGGGATGGGGTATAAATTAGCAGTTTGGCATTAACATATACACACTAATGTTTATAAAATAGATAACTAATGAGAACCTACTATATAGCACAGGGAACTCTACCCAATACTCTGTAATAGCTTATATGGGAAAATAATCCGAAAAAGAGTAGATACATGTATATGTATAACAGAATCACTTTGTTGTACACCTGAGACTAACACAACATTGTAAATCAATTATACTCCCAATATAAAATAAAAATTGAATTTAAAAAAAGAAAGAAACCAGCAACAGAGGCTTTCAGCCTAAGCTCCACACCATTCCTTGCGAGCCTGCAGTGTTCTTACATATTGTATGACTTTAAATTTTTAAATTATCTTCACCAAGTTCATATTAAAGAAACAGCTATTTGAAGCACACCGCTTAACCCTTCAAAAATTGTCTTTATAATTGGAGGTATTTGGATTGATTAATTTCTATGACAAACCATGGAAAGAATTTCCAAAATTCATTCTTTCCTTGTATTATTATCACTGGAGACCACACTGCATGTTCCTATACATAGGTGGTGTAGGTTCAGTGAAGGTGGTGTAGGTTGAGCCTTTTAGAGGCTTATAACTACCAATCAAATGCTGAAAATGACTCTGCTTTACTCTTGGACTGCTGCTGCTAAGTCGCTTCAGTAGTGTCCGACTCTGTGCGACCCCATAGACAGCAGCCCACCAGGCTCCCCCATCTCTGGGATTCTCCAGGCAAGAACACTGGAGTGGGTTGCCATTTCCTTCTCCAATGCAGGAAAGTGAAAAGTGAAAGTGAAGTCGCTCAGTCATGTCTGACTTTTAGCGACCCCATGGACTGCAGACTACCAGGCTCCTCCATCCATGGGATTTTCCAGGCAAGAGTAATGGAGTGGGGTGCCATTGCCTTCTCCGGCTCTTGGACTACTAAAAGACAAATAGAATATTTTTTACTTTGAAATTTTGAAAAAAGTTTTGAAATAAATTTTACTTTCTTTATGACCTTGACTTGAAGGTATGTCCAGTGCTACAAAAAAGTTTCCTAGGTTGGGTGTCTTTTGCTTTCAGCATCCATGCTTAGAATTAGAGACACAGTAAGGATACTACCAGCCCCAGTATATCTATAGTACACGGAAGTTAGAGGGGTTCTCTTTCATTCTGAAAGACAAGGGAATTTTTTTTTTTTTTTGAGAATGAGTGAACCTATATTTGGTAATAAGCCCATTATATAGTGGGTTCAGGGATCAACCTTCAGCTTTTCCTAATTAAAAAACAGAGGCAGGAAACCTTAACTGAAGAGCCAAGGGAAATCTAACTGTTCACACCTACCCTGGAGAACTTTTGAACATCCCATGGGGTCTTATTGTTAGGTCTGTGTCAGAATGTCAGCTTCTTTCTTTAGGATCTTTAATTACTGATTCATTTCTTTTTCTTTTTTTTTTTTTTTGATTCATTTCTTTTTCAAAGTGCTGTGTTTAGATATTCAGTCCTTATCAACATATTCCTGGGGGAGGCTAGGTGTCTCTAATATAGCTGAGGCTGAGTGACGCTCTCTCTCACCTGGGCACGCTAGTCACAACCACATTCTCCTGGTGAGATCAGAGTTCTCTCTCTGAGAGCACCGTGGCCACGGCAGGAGGAATTTAAAAGCCTAATTTCATGGAAACAGTTTTTTTCTTGCTTCAAGTTTGAAGTAAGTGCTTCCTTCATTGGGAGAATGATAGAAGATTGTTGAGCAGCTTTTGCCTCTCATTCAAGGTACGGCTGTTTGAACACTTCATGTCCAATATCATCTTGAATACGTGAACTTGAGGAAACTCATGGCCTTGAAACTCTGACATACGTGGAGGCATACTGATGAGATGGGTAGGCCAGCCAGGTCATCTGTCTCTGGCCTCTGGCTCAAGGGGATCCCAGATGGTGCTGGCCATGCTGTAGCAAACTCATGCAGAAAAACAGAGAGCATCTCACCACCACGTGGATACTAAGTTAAATCCATCAAACTCTTAGCTCTCGAGATATCTGCAGGAGAAAGGCCAGATCCAGGAGTGAGGTGCCTTAGAAACTGTAAGCTTCTTTGTCCTTGCAGAGGCCCTCAGACAGCCCAAATACTTGATGCAGTTATTACTTTGCCAATTCCTACAGCCAGAACTGAACAGAATTCTGTGATATCAGCAGTTGTCAGTCAACAAACCTCTCTCTTGTCGGTGAGGTGCATCCAAAGGCCATGACAATACCTGGAATGACTATTAAGTCATTCCAACAGTCTTCCCAACAGAAAGAGGAGGCTTCGTCACCCACATTGCTGGCCGATTGGTAAGAACCAGGGTATATGGAGAAGCGGTGCCGGCCGGAATGAGGAGTGTGACATACGAGAGACAGCTGATCCTGGCAGGGCTGTGCATTACCTCGAGGGGACAGCCAAGCTCTGACTCTTGGAGGAACTGCTCTCTGCGCTTGCAAGCAGAGGCAAGGCACACAGGAGGGGCCCTGGGAGTGTGCTCAGGAGGACATGAAACTCAAGCCCTGAAAGCTAAGCTCCAAATCCAAATATGCTGTTACGCAAAGCACTCGCAGATTGGCTCGCATTTGATTATCGTATGAGGTTACTTGTTGGCATGTGCTGAGTAATTCCCTGGCATGCCCACGGCTTGTCAGTGGCATTCCTTCCTGAGTCACAACTGGACTGACAGCCTGGCTCAGGAAGCAGGGGCCAGCGCTGTCCAAGAGGCTGTCTTTTCGATGAAACCTACAGCCCATGGTCCTGAGTTGCTGATGTCACCATGCCTGCTTTTCCATCCTCAAGGATGAGCTGGTAGGCATTTCCAGTGAGTGTTTGACAGGCTTGAGGAAACATTTTGGGGGGCTGCACGTAACTGCTGAAGTGAGGAATATTTGTCTGTCATCAGTTGGATGAGAAAAGTTAAAATTCCTGCCAGAACTTTGGAGGCCTAGGGAGATGGCATCTCTCATGGGAGCAACATTAGGCCAATTACAATGCTCAGCATTTTCCCAACGCCCTAGGTTCAGAGCTCTTTGCGAGCAGTTTGTTTCTTTAGCTGAGTTTCTTAAACACACACCACCCCTTGTGGAGCTCTCTGGGCCTCCACCCAAAAGCCGAAGGATACAAAGAGGAGGAAGAAAAGAGAGAGCAGCCGGCTTTACCCAAAGAGAGAAACCAAGCCAAATATTTCAGCAATTCATTATTCTCTAAAAGCCTGTCAGTAGTTACAATGCGGGGAACCGGAGAAGAGCCAACACGTGCAACATAGGAGACTGGCCACGTACAATATGGAAAAATAAGCAGTCATTAAAATCATGCTATAGATTGTAGAGGAAACCTTAATGACGTGGAAATCTATAAACAACACATGGTTAAGTGAAGCTAATTGTAAGACATCATGCACAATATGATTACATTTTGTAAATATATACATATATATATATTTCTAGGTGAAGTATACATATAGAAAAAAGACTGAGAGAATATAAATTAAAATGTTAATAACAATCTTTTGAGGTTGGGTGGATTATAAGAGATTTTTTTTTTCCCTCCAAACTGTCTACAATAAACATGTTTTAATTTTGTTTACATTTTTGTTATTATTTTTACTTTGTTATCAAATAAAACATGCTCACAGTGTAAGGTTCAAGTAATACAGACATGTTTAAAATCTAAAGTAAAATTTCTCTTAATCCTTGTACAATCCAGTGTACAAGTCTATATTTTAATATTATTCTAGAATATTTACGCAATAGAATTACGTATAGGTCTTCAATTTGCCTTTTATCACTTAGAGTATCTGGCACATCTTCCCAGATATGTATGAGCACTTTTTCTGGTTTTCTTTTTTTAAGTCAATCAAGACCTTGGCAGGCCACAGGGAATGGAAATTAAAGAGTGAGGGTCTCCACTTACGGGCAGGGAATGAATGGGCACTGAAGTCCCAAGATGTCAGAGTTAAGAAGGACTTATTTAAACCCATTCCTTAAATGATAAAGAGATGAAGATCCGGAGACCAGAATCCACGTCTTCTAACTCTGTGTCCAATATTGCCTTTGCTGTATACCACACCATGTAGTGTAAAACAGAAAATAACAAGTCCTTTTTAAAGAACTCTTATCTTGCCAACCTTTTGTTTCAGCCTTAACATCCCTTACGGGAACTGGGGAAGTTACCTCTCCCCAGTACAGATGATAATACTAGTTAACCTTTGCTGGGCACCGTGGGCCAAGTTCTCAGCTAAGCTATTTGCCTGTATTACCCTCATACAGTTCTTACAAGAGCTCTCCAAGGCTGGTCCTATTATTTTATCCATTTTACAACTGAAAAAAATTGAGGCTCAGAGAGGTTGAGTAACTTGTCAAATGTCCTGCAGCTAAGACAGAATGGAGCCAAGACTTGAAACTGTGTCTGGCCCCAGAGTCCCTACTTTTAAACGTTACACTCTATTTCTTGCGGACTTAGCTCATAAAGTTTTCACAAAACACACTTTAATTACTCGCTCCCTTTCCCCTTTGTTATTATCCAGTCTTTATCAAACAAAGCAAAACAGGAATGACATTAGAGAATGCAATTTGGTGTCAGGCAGGGTTCAGGGGCCCCACTTGGTGTTCAGGACTCTGTGCCAAACACTGGGATAAAAACAAAACAAAACACCCAGTCCAACCACAGCTATTCTTGCAGTTGGCAAAAAAGTCACCTGGCACTTTTCCTCTAAGGATCCTGCATGTCCCATACAAGGTGGTAAACTGCTTGCTCCCCAGGTATTTTCATTTCTTATGTAATACTGCACTCGTTTCAACTTGGCCAACACGTTAGCACTTGTAGGTAAAGCCAATCTTTTTTTCAATCAGACACACAATACACCCTGAGTCATGTGTTGAAGGCCTGTACAATGTTTTTATTGTGAGCAGAGCCCCAAGGGCTTCGTCTTACAATCCTCACGTGTGTGTCAACCCTGCAGAGAAAGAACCTGCCTGACGCTGCTGCGTGTGGCTGTCGCCCAGAGCTGCCGGAGGCTAGGGTATGCCATGAGCAGTCACTTCACCCACTGGGCACTGGCCCCCCATAAGCAGGTGGTCAGGACTTTCCCAGGTATTTATACTAGAGTCTTCTCATGCTGCTGTTCAGTTTCTCTGCCTTTTGTATTTTCTGCTTATTTTCCTCTTCTTGTGTCCTAAGAGGCCACACAAGCTCGACTACTGTCCCATAAAGCACAGAGCTAGTCCCCGCTCTCTTTCTTCCATTCTCCCCAGCACCTCTTCTGTTCTCTCCCCCTACCCAAGTGACATTTCATCTTCTTTCTCTGTTCACTAGCCTCTTTTTGTCACTCTTATAGCCATTGTCTATGAACAGGCTGGAGGCGCTGTCCTCAACATGGAGACGCAGAATCAGAAAGATTCAGTGCATTGGCTCTGGAGCCCCAGCAGCTTGGGTAAAAGTCTCAGCATTGCTACCTACTAACTAGGTTAGTTAGTTAGAACATTCTCAGCACCCCTTGGAAGACATTCTGAGCATCAGTGTCCTTAGTGTTGATATTTCCCAAGAGAGAAAGTGATGAGATTCGTTTACATCAATCAACTCAGAGGATGGAATATAGCACCAGATCATCTCAGAAATACTTGAGTTCACTTTTCTAAGAGATAAGCTATGGGTCTGGGGTGCTGATAATACATATATGAAGACTAAAGCCTCATGGATCCCTCTTTTGGAAAAATAACAGTCACTCTGGCTTACCTTCTGTGGGAGCTTAGCTTTCCATGCCCTGGGTTCACGTTCAGTGTGGTGTAGTGGTAGCTCTTTGATTGGTGGGGCCTTTTTATTGTGTGCATTCACGTCCCCCCTCCATCTACACAAAAAGACCTTCATATAAGGCCACTTAAAGATTTTATTCCACTAATGATTCAGTTCAGTTCAGTTCAGTTGCTCAGTCGTGTCCGACTCTGCGAGCCCATGAATCGCAGCACACCAGGCCACCCTGTCCATCACCAACTTCAGGAGTTCACCCAGACTCATGTCCATTGAGTCAGTGATGCCATCCAGCCATCTCATCCTCTGTCGTCCCCTTCTCCTCCTGCCCCCAATCCGTCCCAGAATCAGAGTCTTTTCCAATGAGTCAACTCTTCACATGAGGTGGCCAAAGTACTGGAGTTTCAGCTTTAGCATCATTCCTTCTAAAGAAATCCCAGGGCTGATCTCCTTCAGAATGGACTGGTTGGATCTCCTTGCAGTCCAAGGGACTCTGAAGAGTCTTCTCCAACACCACACTTCAAAAGCATCAATTCTTTGGTGCTCAGCCTTCTTCACAGTCCAACTCTCACATCCATACATGACCACTGGAAAAACCATAGCCTTGACTAGACGAACCTTTGTTGGCAAAGTAATGTCTCTGCTTTTGAATATGCTATCTAGGTTGGTCATAACTTTCCTTCCAAGGAGTAAGCGTCTTTTAATTTCATGGCTGCAGTCACCATCTGTGGTGATTTTGGAGCCCCCAAAAATAAAGTCTGACTGTTTCCACTGTTTCCCCATCTATTTGCCATGAAGTGGTGGGACTGGATGCCATGATCTTTGTTTTCTGAATGTTGAGCTTTAAGCCAACTTTTTCACTCTCCACTTTCACTTTCATCAAGAGGCTTTTGAGTTCCTCTTCACTTTCTGCCATAAGGGTGTGTCATCTGCATATCTGAGGTTATTGATATTTCTCCCGGCAATCTTGATTCCAGCTTGTGCTTCTTCCAGTCCAGCGTTTCTCGTGATGTACTCTGCATATAAGTTAAATAAGCAGGGTGACAATATACAGCCTTGATGTACTCCTTTTCCTGTTTGGAACCAGTCTGTTGTTCCATGTCCAGTTCTAACTGTTGCTTCCTGACCTGCATACAAATTTCTCAAGAGGCAGGTCAGGTGGTCTGGTATTCCCATCTCTTTCAGAATTTTCCACAGTTTATTGTGATCCACACAGTCAAAGGCTTTGACATAGTCAATAAAGCAGAAATAGATGTTTTTCTGAACTCTCTTGCTTTTTCCATGATCCAGCGGATTTGGCAATTTGATCTCTGGTTCCTCTGCCTTTTCTAAAACCAGCTTGAACATCAGGAACTTCATGGTTCACATATTGCTGAAGCCTGGCTTGGAGAATTTTGAGCATTACTTTACTAGCGTGTGAGATGAGTGCAATTGTGCGGTAGTTTGAGCATTCTTTGGCATTGCCTTTCTTTGGGATTGGAATGAAAACTGACCTTTTCCAGTCCTGTGGCCACTGCTGAGTTTTCCAAATTTGCTGGCATATTGAGTGCAGCTTTCACAGCATCATCTTCCAGGATTTGGAATAGCTCAACTGGAATTCCATCACCTCCACTAGCTTTGATCGTAGTGATGCTTTCTAAGGCCCACTTGACTTCACATTCCAGGATGTCTGGCTCTAGGTCAGTGATCACATCATCGTGATTATCTGGGTCGTGAAGATCTTTTTTGTACAGTTCTTCTGTGTATTCTTGCCATCTCTTCTTCATATCTTCTGCTTCTGTTAGGTCCATACCATTTCTGTCCTTTATCGAGCCCATCTTTGCATGAAATGTTCCTTTGGTATCTCTAATTTTCTTGAAGAGATCTCTAGTCTTTCCCAGTCTGTTGTTTTCCTCTATTTCTTTGCACTGATTGCTGAAGAAGGCTTTCTTATCTCTTCTTGCTATTCTTTGGAACTCTGCATTCAGATGCTTATATCTTTCCTTTTCTCCTTTGCTTTTTGCTTCTCTTCTTTTCACAGCTATTTGTAAGGCCTTCCCAGACAGCCATTTTGCTTTTTTGCATTTCTTTTCCATGGGTATGGTCTTGATCCCTGTCTCCTGTACAATGTCATGAACCTCAGTCCATAGTTCATCAGGCACTCTATCTATCAGATCTAGGCCCTTAAATCTATTTCTCACTTCCACTGTATAATCATAATGGATTTGATTTAGGTCATACCTGAATGGTCTAGTGGTTTTCCCTCCTTTCTTCAATTTCAGTCTGAATTTGGCAATAAGGAGTTCATGGTCTGAGCCACAGTCAGCTCCTGGTCTTGTTTTTGCTGACTGTATAGAGCTTCTCCATCTTTGGCTGCAAAGAATATAATCAATCTGATTTCGGTGTTGACCATCTGGTGATGTCCATGTATAGAGTCTTCTCTTGTGTTGTTGGAAGAGGGTGTTTGTTATGACCAGTGCATTTTCTTGGCAAAACTCTATTAGTCTTTGCCCTGCTTCATTCCGTATTCCAAGGCCAAATTTGCCTGTTACTCCAGGTGTTTCTTGACTTCCTACTTTTGCATTCCAGTCCTCTATAATGAAAAGGACATCTTTTTTGGGTGTTAGTTCTAAAAGGTCTTGTAGGTCTTCATAAAACCGTTCAACTTCAGCTTCTTCGGCGTTACTTGTTGGGGCGTAGACTTGGATTACTGTAATATTGAATGGTTTGCCTTGGAAATGAACAGAGACAGAAACATTCTGTCGTTTTTGAGATATCACTTCATTGAGATACCACCTCAAGCCAGTCAGAAAAAAATCTACAAGCAACAAATGCCAGAGAGGGTGAGGAGAAAAGGGAAACCTTCTATTGGTGGGAATGTAAGTTGCTGCAGCCACTACGGAGAACAGTATGGAGGTTCCTCAAAACAACTAAATATACAATTATCATGGGATCCAGCAATCCCATTCCTGGGCATATATCTGGACAAAACTATAATTCAGAAAGCTTCATGCATCCCTATGTTCATAGCAGCACTATTCACTGCAGTCAAGACATGGAAACAATCTGAATGTCCATCAGCAGAAGAGGGGATTAAGACGACGTGGTACAAGGCCTTCCCTGGTGGCCCAGCAGCTAAGACTCCACACTCCCAGCACAGGGGGGCCGGGTTCCATCCCTGGTCAGAGAACTGGATCCCACACGCCAAACTAAGACCCAGCACAGCCAAAGAAATATCTTTTAAAAAGAAATGTGGTACATAAATACAAAGGAACACTAATTAGCCATAAAAGAACAAAATAATGCCATTTGCAGCAACATGGATGCATCTAGAGAGTATCACACCAAGTGAAGTAAGTCAGAAGGAGAAGGACAAATACCACGTGGTGTCACTTACACGTGGAATCTAAAATATGGCACAAATGCACCAATCTGTGAAACAGAAGCAAAATGAAGAACAAAGACAATAGACTGACGGTTGCAAGGAGGAGGTGAGGTGGGGGAGGGTAGGACCGGGAGTTTTGAGTTAGCATGTGCAAACTACGCATATATAGAACGGATAAAGAGCAAGTTTCTACTGTGTAGCACGGAGAACTATATTCAATACCTGTAATAAACCATAATGGAAAAGAATATGAAAAAGAATATATAGAAACGTATAACTGAGTCACTTTGCTATGCAGCAGTAAATAACACAACAGTGTAATTCATCTATACTTCAATAAAAAATTGACTAAAAATTTTTTTCTCCCATAGGAAGAAAATATGAATATGACTAAGAAAAGCTTCAATTTGGAAAAATAATTGAAACTCTTTAGAGCATCATGTTCTAAAGGGCAGGGGAACTCTATAACAGCAATAAAATCGTCAGCCTTTAATAATAAGCTACATATTCATGGTATTTTGTCATTTGCAAAGCATTTTTTAACAATATCTACATATTTACTCATTCATTTGCTTATTCTTTCAACACCAGGATCACATTATGACTTTGGTGGGTTCTAGGCACTTTCACCTTCTTGGGTCCCTTCCTCCATTAAAAAAGTTAAAATAGTTCAGTATGTTTTTATGGGCCATTAAAAAGTTTAAGGTTTCAGGTATGACCTAAATAAAATCCCTTACGACTGTACAGTGGAAGTGACAAATAGATTCAAGGGATTAGATTTGATAGACCCTGATGCTGGGAAAGATTGAAGGCAAGAGGAGAAAGGGACGACAGAGGATAAGATGGTTGGATGGCACCACCGACTCAATGGACATGGGTGTGGGTGAACTCCGGGAGCTGCTGATGGACAGGGAGGCCTGGCGTGCTGCGGTCCATGGGGTCGCAAAGAGTCAGACACGACTGAGTGTCTGACTGAACTGACTGAAAAAGTTTTTACTGATATGAGGAAAATTTAAAGCATCTTTTCCACTCTAACAGCTCCTTTTTGTTTTTTCTTCTGATTTTAAGAGAAACTGAAGCATTTTCATGGGCCCTCAAAAGTATTGTGGGCTCTGGGCATGATGCATACTGAGCCTACTGGATAAATCAGCCTGCACCAGGAGTGGGCTGGGGATTAGATGCCCACAGATGAACACAGGTGCCTCCCACACCCTAAGGAGCTCCACAGCCTCAAGGAAACAGACCAGCAAACAAGCCATTCTGATGCTGCTGCTCTGCAGGCTCAGCTATCCGCCCTCGTAAGAGCATGCCGGAGGCAGCATCTAACTCTAAGGATAGTGGGAAGGTTTGTCATTCAGCACTGCCTGAATGACTCTTTAAACCAACATTTTTCAGCAATTCTGGGTTTGAGTTTGGGTTCAAATTTTAGAATTTCTGGCAGGCCACTTGAAAAATTGAGAAATGAACATTAGGCAAAGAAGCAAGTTTCAGGGAATTTAAGGACTGTGCTATTAATTTCAATATATGGAGATAGACACAATTTTATATTTTGATTAATACACAAGATTTATTTTTGCTGCAAGCACGGGGACTTAGGCTACCTCTG
Source organism: Bos taurus (assembly GCF_002263795.3). NCBI lineage: Eukaryota > Metazoa > Chordata > Mammalia > Artiodactyla > Bovidae > Bos > Bos taurus. Next base: position 18,092,822 of record NC_037347.1, read on the forward strand.
AGTCAGAAGACAGTACCAAGCTGAGCAGCTGCTGTAGTCCTGGATGAAGAGTATACTAAGGGCTGGGAGAAAGGGTGGGGAGCTCAGGGTATCTAGCTGGTTCCACAGGGAGAATGCAGTTCAATGGGGTGTGAAAAACCTTTCCTTCCTGATCATATAAAAGACCACGGTTGGGGCAGAAAATAATTCTCGGTGCCGAAGAACAACCGAATGAGCCAAATGAACCAAATGGTAACAGTTAACCTCGAATATTTTAGACGTTGATTAAAATTTGACAACACAGTTAGTTGCAGGGCATTCAAGATAGTCCAGCTGCCAAGCTCCAGTCGTTAAACCTACCAATCTCAGGATAACAAGAGCAAACATTTAGGATGTCCCAAGAGCCATGGCGAGAGCTTTATATCTGCTTTTAATCTTCATAGCAAATCTACTGTGTGAGTATTATTATTACCCCCATTTTATAAATGAGGCAAGTGAAGCAAGGAAACTTTAGACGACCTGCCTTAGGGAGGATAGAGCTGAGATTTGAATGCCGCTCTGAGACTTGTTCTCTGAGTCCCCACACGTCCACATCTGTGCGACGCGTCTGACATGCCCTCCGATGCCTCGTGTCTGACCACTGCCATCCCTGCTCGGCTTCACACAGGAACCACCCCACATCTGTGTGACGCGTCTGACATGCCCTCCGATGCCTCGTGTCTGACCACTGCCCTCCCTGCTCGGCTTCACACAGGAGCCACCTGACACTCCCTCAGCATAGGCTTCTGACCTGGCACAGTGGAACGTGATGGAGACCCTCTCAGCTTCACAGGAGCAACGCAGAAGGGCTGTGAGAACTCACAACCTATGGGGAACACTGACACTGACCAACAGGCGATGGGGAATAATGATGCTCAATCCCAAGACAGATTTCATGTGACTTCTCAGTCCCATGGGGTCCAGCAACCGGTAGCAGAGTCAGAATTGTCAGATACAATGTAGAATGCCCAGTTCACTTTGAATTTCAGATCAACAACGAAGAAATGTTTACTAGAAGTATGTCCCAAATACTGCATGCCTGCTAAGTTGTTTTATTTGTGTCTCCCTCTTTGTGACCCTATGGACTATAACCTGCCAGCCTCCTCTATCCATGGGATTCTTCATCAAGAATACTGGAATAGGTTGCGATTTCCTTCTCCAGGGTATCTTTCCAACCCAGGGATCGAACCTGAGTCTCTTATATCTCCTGCTTTGGCAGGTGGGCTCTTTACCGCTAGTGCCACTCGGTATGCCAAATATTGCATGGAACATACTTAGAGCAAATAAGTATTCATTGTTATTTATTTGAAATTCAAAGTTCACTGGGCATTTTATTTTACCTTTTTTTTTTTTTGGCTCAAAACGACAACCCTAAGCGGTAGCCGCCTTGGTGATGCACACTCTTACAGGCCTGCTTCCTTTCCTGCCCGGCTCCCCTGTCTCTCATCCAGCTCCTGGGATCACAGGCACAGTGGAGAACTCAGATGGAAGCTCTCAAAGGTCCATCCATCAGCCAGGACTCCCTCGGCCACTCTAGCTTCACTGGTTTCTTACTATAAAGCAGTGTTCCAGGCCATTCTTGAGAGATAGTGAAGCATTATTGGAATGAGCAGTAATTGGTTCAGATAATCATTTATTCATTTAATAATTAGCCCCATTTGTTGAAAGAAACTCTTGTCCTTGCATAGAGGAATATAGTGACATACGCACTCAGAGAACCCATCTCTTAGCAGCCGGAACAGCAAGATGCCCAATTTCCCCAGTTTTACGTCAGTTGGAAGGAATGCAGTTAAAGCATGAAGTTTTCAAGGTCAATTCTTCACAAATAAAGCCAGTAGCACATTATGATTTCTTTATATAACTAAATATAATGTATTAATTCTAAAAGCAGTGACTGATTGCAAAGAGACAAATTCAGAAAGCCTTGAAATTATATTTGTATTTGACCCACATCAGAAACTTGGTTTCCTTTCCATAAATTATCAATTGGGACAATTAGTGAAAAACAGCAGACATGAGAGAAAACCTAGGCCAAAGCACTTGCACCCAATGGGTTTACACAGGAATCAGACCTCCTTGCAAACTTGCAAAAACAAAGCCAAACCTTGGCTGCATATAAGCCTAAAATGAGAAAGAAGGTGCTCTTTTTTTCATAAACCCGATGAAATGAAACCTTCTGCTCCTTTTTGTCTGCTGGATCTTCATTACGAAGGAAGGAAGCTATAATCTTGTAGCTGCAAGAAAATCTTTCCCCAAGGTGTTGCTGGAGGGGCTCCTGGAATCAACTAGCTCTGCAGCTCTGTCCAGAGAGGTTTTTCTCATAGCCGCCCAGGGAAGCAAACGGATTGGATGGCTGGCTCTGGTTACTTATGGCTGCATTCCCCTGGGCATTCCAAGACACCCCCCACACACACACCTTCCACCTGGCCTGTGACCTCTGACCTTGGCCCTGTGGCTAACACGGGCGTGGGGGAGGTGGGAGTGGCGTAGGTGTCAGGCTGCCTGAGCCCAGGCCACAGATGAAAGAGTCAGTTGTTTCCACTCCTCACGCTCACTTGTGAGGTCCTGGATGCTGCCGAACTGATATGTCTCCAAATCCCGGCTGCTCACAGGGTTGTGTAGACAAGCTGTAACTCCAGTTGTACCCGTGTATGTGTGTCGGATGGGAGGCGGCAGCCTGGCTTCCAATCCCAGCTCTGCCACGGACTTGCTCCAGGGCCTCGCCCCTCAGGACCATGGGCTTTCTCTTCTGTAAACAGGGCAGTTGGCTCACCACAGGTGCTTGGGCAGGGGTTGCTGAGGAGGCAGATCATAGCCATTCCCTAACGTCCTCCTCATCATGTCCACCGAGTCAACGAAAATTATTCCACATTTATCTGTCTTATGTTGGGTTCCTTCACAGAAGATTTTCTTTGAAAAAAGATTTCTGTTGCTTCTATAAACCAATGGAGTAGGCTATCTCTAAATGACCTTCCAAACTCATGATTCTCTAATTTCATGATCCCAAAACAAAAGTTCAGACTTGGCCTTTTTAAAGGATTGCATACTGCTTGGGGGGCTCCACTGGTGGCTCAGATGGTAAAGAATCTGCCTGTAATGCAGGAGACCTGGATGCCATCCCTGGTCCGGAAGATCCCCTGGAGAAGGAAATGGCTACCCACTCCAGTATTTTTGCCTGGGGAATTCCATGGACAGAGGAGTCTGGCGAGCTACAGTCCATGAGGTTGCAAAGAGTCAGACACAACTGAGAGACTAATATACACATATGCTGCTTGGGAGAATGAGAAAGTTATGAGATATATGATGATATGTTTCTGATCCTGAAAATTCTCTTATGTAACCTACCCTTGGAGACATATTAATTTCCAGGGCCCAAGCCCCCTCCTTTGTTACACTGGATAAAGGCTCACATGTTAATTATTTAGCCACTGGTGCTAACTGGAACTGCCTTGAAAACATTTCCGTGTGTGACATAAGGCTCTGGCAATTTGAACGTACCTTTTTTTTCTTTCATATCAGCAGTTATTTTATGGACTGGGCTTAGACAGTTTAGGCTTAGCAACAATGGGTACTGGATTGGTGAATTATTCATGTAATCTACATTTCCTGGCTGCTATGGATAATTGACAGGTGTCGTGTCACCTCTTACAAACGTCCCACAATTAGAGACTATATATCAGTGTTTGACTTCATTGTAATGCTTCCTTTCCAAGCTAGTTTCATATTTTATTTACAGCTGGGTGGCATTTTTTGACTTGGCTGCCTATTTCTCTCACTTTCAATTCCAAGCCTTTTGCTCTACTTAATATAACCAGGAACATTTAAATAATAAGACTCCCTCTCCATTTGCTAAAGGCAGTCAGTCATTGTGGCTGTGTTTTATTCATTCAGCCATTATGTTAGTCAATTTCTTGATTTAAGAAACCTAGGATGAAATGCAGCTGTAAGGAAACCATGATATAAATCTGTTTTTATGACTTGTTTGGTTCACAGGGGGAAAAAAAAAACCTAAAAGCAAATCTTCCCAGGGCCTGACACAAGTTGTAAACTGTGGGGAAGGTTAGCCAGTTAAACTATGTGACTTAATAGGAGCAACGGAACATTTCAGATCTGCACCGGAGTGGGAAGGTTTCTGGAATCAGAAATGAAGCCAGGGTTCATTTTGGGCCTTGTTCTCTTCGGGCCCAGTGAGAAAAAATGGGTAAGAAAATAAACCTGGAACTGATAACCTAATGCGAGAACCATAAATTAAACACTTCAAGCAAATAGAACCTTTGGAATCCTGCAGTCCCCCCTTTTCCACTCAACTCAACAGGAAACTGAGGCCTGAGGCATGCCAGGGCTTCCTCGCCATCCCAGCTCCAGCTGGTGGAAAAGTGGAAAGCTGGGGTCAGCCGAAGCCTGCTCCAGCACTTCCACTGCTCTGCAGTGAGATGGATTATCTGTGCTACCCCCTACAGTATACTCTCACCTCCTCTGTGGCTGTTACTCACCATCCCTTGGGAGAATTCACTTTTCCTCGTTCTCACTCATGTGCCCTGTGTGGAATTATTTCATGCTGACTCTTGGCGGGAGCACGGTCGACTAAGCCCATCAGTGAATCCATTGGCCCCAATGGTGCTTCAGGAGTGGCCCCATGACCTAACTCAGACCGTGAGTCCCAGCAGTTCCATCAGTGCTGTGGGAAGAGATTTTCTGTCCCGCTAGAGTGGATCGGGCTGCAAGAGTGACAGTTGCTGCAGATATTTTGCTCTCCACATGGAACAGACTGGAGCCACCGGGAGTAGGTGGAAAAAGTGTATCCTGTGATACCTGAGGGTGAAGCATGCAACTCAGAAACACTGAGCAGAGAGAGCAAACCTTGGTTAAGTAAACCTATTATTTATCTTCTAAACTAGGACAACTTTGAGAATGAAACAGGACAAGATGAACGTCAAGCCAGACTGTTTACATAAACAGGACTATCCTGGGCAAACAGGAACATGTGGTCATCGTGCTCCAGGATGGCATCCTCTGAGCTGCTAGATTAAGCTAGCTGAATTAAGCTGGCATTCTCTTTGGCCTTTTTCGTCTAGTGTGTTAGTTGCTCGGTCATGTCTGACTCTTTGCAACCCCATGGACTGTAGTCCGCCAAGCTTCTCTGTCCATGGGATTCTCCAGGCAAGAATACTCGAGTGAATTGCCATTTCCTACTCCAGGGGATCTTCCTGACCCATGGATTGAATCTGGGTCTCCTGCATTGCAGGTGGATTCTTTACCCTCTAAGCCACCAGGGAAGCCCACATGACAATGAACTCACTTCATTGTCGAGGGCTGTTTGAGTTAGGCATTTTGTAACTTGCACATGATGGTTTTAACTGACATACATGTGCTGCTTCTTGTGCTTTCTAAAATCTTATCCTATATCATACCTTGAGCTTGCAATTAAAGGTGCTCACTATATGCTTTTCTTTTAATAAATGTTCAAACTTTATATTTAACCTTTTACTTCAAATAATTAAAACCATCACTTGTAGAACGTTTACATTTACAGAGAACTTCCAAGTTAATTGTCTTATAATACCCCTGTGAAATAGGTATCGCCCAAGGTTTGGAGAAGTTAAAAATTTTACCCAGGCCCACAGGGCTGATGTAGCAGACGTGTGCATCCTCAGTCGTGTCCGACTCTTTGTGACCCCATGGAGTGTAGCCCTCCAGGCTCCTCTGTCTATGGGATTTCCCAGGCAAGAATACTGGAGTGGGTAGCCACTTCCTACTCCAAGGGATTTTCTTGACCTAGGGATCAAACCCAGGTCTCTTGCATTGCAAGCAGATTCTTTACTACTGAGCCACCTGGGAAGCCCGATGTGGCAGATATGCAGTGGTAATTTCTGTGATGGGGGAAAATCCTACAACACTGAGTTTTATTGTCTTCCAGTTTCTGTGACATAAGTATTCCAACAACAGCTAATTTCAGAGCATCAAGCCTACATCACTGAGGAACCCGCTTTAGCACCCCACTGTGGGAAACGTCTAAGACTTCTGAATCCGTTCCTAAATTCCTCCTTTTTTTCTTCTAGTTGTTGGTGTGAGGCAGTCAGTTCTGAATTGTGCTCTTTCAACAATGTAGCTATTCTCCAGGGCTTCAAGCTTTCAAAAGAGATCTCCCCAGAGCAGAACTGCAATAAGCAGCTTGGTTCAGACCTTGGGTGTCCCGGGTCTGTCTCCAAAGAGGCCACCCTCGGCAGGAACCAGCTCCGGTCCTCAGCATTTACTCGCTCCTCACCTGGATGTGGCTACTTCCCTGGCCCTCTCTTCCCCTGATCTGCTTCTGCTCTTCCTGCAGCTAGTGTTAAGTGACATGTCTGGGCCCTCAACTCCACCTGCAGGGCTGCTGTGTAGAATAGGAGCAATAATACAGAAAGGGGCTGTCACCGCAGAGTGAGAAGTCAAGGCCTTGGTCTAGCTTCTTGTGGGCTGGATTAATGACAGCAAGTGCCTCTACTACTCCGATCACTGCTAGCAGTCCCAAGCCGTCACAGTGAAGGGGACAATTACGAAGCCGGTGTTTGTGCCTCCTTTAGCTGTTCCTACAGAAGAAGGGGTGGTGACTGTTTCATGTTGCTTTTCCTCATGTGAAGAGAATAGTGATGAAGTGAATCGACCAAAACACTTTTGTGTGTCAGGGTGAATGTGCTCACGAAAGAAGCATGGAGCATAAAGTCAAAGTAAAGGCCACGTTCCCTCTTGCAAGAGTTCAAAGTTCAAAATTTGTGCTTTTTGACCTGCTAAATAGCAGGAAGCAATCCACTGCAGTTTATAATAAAGAGTTAAGCTGGAATCAATGGCTGAGGCTGTAAAAGTTCAGAGGAACTGTAGATCAGAGAAGAATTTGGACAGAAGGGGAAACTGAAGCTGGGCCTTGAGAGCTGGACAGGAAAGGGAGGACATTCCAGCTAAGCAGAACGTGAGTGTTATGTGAGACACATGGAGGCATGAGTGTCTGGCAGGAGGGGTGTTTTTATGCCCTGTTAGCATTAAGCAGCTAGGGTTCTCCAGAGCAAGTGAGTTGTTTACAAAGCAAACTTCTAGATAGAGGAGGCATTAACAGTTCATAAAGTGAAGAATAAGCAGACCCTGCCATGAAAGATAATACAGCAAATCCAATCACCATTAAGTGGGAATCAACCATAACCAACGTGTTATGGTTATCAGACTATGACTCACAATGATACTTCTTGGAACGTCAGGCATCCATGCATATTCGGACTGAAAAGTCTTTCTGATATTTTCCGCTGATGATTAAATTGGGTTATGCACACTGATTTGCTTTGCTACATGGTCTATGTTGTCATTAAGATGACCACCACTCAAGAAACTAGATATTGATAAATTCATGAATTATTTAAAGTTATGAACTCTATGTGTTTGATATGCTAGGCTCCCCAAAAGTATGAAAGTCATGAAAATGAAGGCGTTACATATTTCTAGGGGCTTTAATGTCTACACATTTCTGAAAGCTTGACACAGCTCCAATAAATGAAGGACAATATCGAGCATGGTGCCTTCATTGTGGCCAAAACCCACAGGAACTGACATTTCCATCATGCTGATTGCTAGTCTTTCGTGGTGGGAAGTGGAGAAGTTCTGGATCTCTCTGTAGCACCGTATGTCAGCCTGACAATATTTAAAAATTGTAAAGATTCAGCTTCCTCACGTATAGAATCAGGCTGATATGCCTCTCCCATTCCCCTCAAACAAATAGGCCCCTCATAGGGAACTGAATCCCCAAAAAGGAAGAAGTTCACCCAAGAAAAGCTTTGAGTAGAGCCTAGAGGTATGTTTCAGGGAGAAGTAGAATAAAAAAGCCAGAAATTCTATCCAAAGTGACTTAAAAAAGAGGATAAATTCCCAGTTTATGCAAATATCAGACAGAGGGGCTTCATGGTGGATGAGTTCTACCATTTGTGAGAAAATTGAGCAAGCCTCAGACAAAGTTTGGGAATCTCCTTCCATAAATATTTAGGAGTTTTTCATACAGTATTTATTTGGAGATAAGAAAATGGCAATAATTAGCCCTTTCTGTTTGGTATCTATTAAACTGCTGCTTCCAAATAGCTTTCCATGAGAAAACAACTTTTAAATCTTAATGGAAAAATGAAAAAGCCCAAAGTGGTCAAGTAAAAACTTTATAATCGAGAGAAAACAGGAAGAAAAGAAACTGCTTTGACATGTGTCAAAAATCCTGGCTCAGACAACAAAGTCTCTGTCCTTGGAAAAATGGGAGGTTTCCCAGGAAAATGTGTGTTGCCTGGAGCAGATGTGGGAGCTTCCAGGAAAAGGAGAAGCCCTGGGCTCTTCTCCCATCTCGGTCTGGTGGCCACCCTGACTTGTCTCTTCTCTCTCCTGACCAGTCTGACGTCATCAAAATTTCTGCTCCCTCATAACCAGCCTTCACATGGCTTCATGGCCTCTCAGTCCCCCTTCAAATCAAGACTCTTCTGTTTCACCTTCCTCATACTGATTAGCACATTCTTGCTGCACTTTAAGTTCTTGGGAGAGGACCTCCCAGGTGGTCCAGTGGTTAAGAATCCACCTGACGATGCAGGGTTCATGGGTTTGATTTCTGGTCTGAAATATCCACATGCCCCAGGGCAACTAAGCCTGTGCACCATGACCACTGAAGCCCGCGCTCTAAAAACAGGGCTCTGCAACAAGAGAAGCCCCCATAACAAGAAGCAAGTAGAGAGTAGCCCCCACTTGCTGCAACTAGACAAAGCTCACAAGCAGCAATGAAGATCAACATAGCCAAAAAATAAGATTAACTAATTAATTAAAAAATTGTAAACTGTAAGCAAATTAAGTATTGGAAGAATGCTAACAAAAATTATTTTTAAAAAATAAATAAATTCTTGGGAGACTGAATCTGATCGGCCCAGTTCACTTGTTGGTGGCAGGTTGTATTACAGGCCAATGTCTGGCCAGGGCAACAGTTGCCTTCAGGAAGGACGCAATGCTTCCTTTGGACCAGAGATGCACTGGTCCAATTCCTTGGAGCAAATGAGGGGAGGGTAGTAAAAGGGTGTGGTCAGGGCATTTCTCATCAGAAAGGGCTGAGGCATGAGAATGCTCTGATTGCTGTCTCTGTTAAAATGTAGTAGTAACTGGTTCTTCTTCAGGACTGGCAAAGGTGCTAAACTGCAGCTTGAGGGCATGTTTTATTATTTTATCCGTCATTGATCTATTCTAATCCATCTCCTATCATAAAAGATTGGAGGTGGCTTACAAAACTATATACAAGTATCAAATGGTTGAGAAATGTAGGCAAATTCCAGGGGAAAGGATGAGGTAAGGGAAGTTTGGGACGGACATGTACACACTGCTATGTTTAAAATGGATAACTAACAGGGACCTACTGTATAGTACAGGGAACTCTGCTAAGGTTATGTGGCAGTCTGGATGGGAGGGGAATTTGGGGGAGAATGGATACACGTATATGCATGGCTGAGTTCCTTCACCGTTCACCAGAAACGATCACAACATTGTTAATCAGCTGTATCTGGGCTTTCCTGATGGCTCAGCAGGTAAAGAATCCTTCTGCAGTGCAGGAAACCTAGGAGACTTGGGTTCAAGACTGGGTTGGGAAGATTCCCTGGAGAAGGAAAATGGCAACCCACTCCAATATTCTTGCCTGAAAAATGCTATGGACAGAGGAGCCTGGTGGGCTACAATCCAAAGAGTCACAAAGAGTCAGACATGACTGAGCGACTAAGCACCATCTCCCAATATAAAATAAAATGTTAAAAAAAAAAAAAAAAGAAATGTAGGCAAATTCCTATTTTCCTAAGAATAAGAAAATTAAAAACTGGGATAAAATTATCACCACAGAGTCTCTATAACATTGAGTATTGGAAAATTGCTAAAAATTGGCCTTGAATTTGTTTCTAAACCCGAGACCTGCCAAACTTAATAGCAAGTGGCTAAAAACAAGGGAAAAGTCCTGGCAGAAAGTGTTATTTATGCTCTAACAGGTTTTTAGCCACGGCTGTGGAAGCCTGTCTCTCTAAAGAAACAGATTTTCTTCTTCTTCTTCTTTTTTTTTTTTCAATATAGTTTATGGGCCATCTTAATGGGAAGGAGATTCTAGATTATGTCTCAAGGCTTTTTGTGGTCCTGATTTCATAATAATGGTTGTGATTTCACTGAGCAAGCAAGAAAACAAATAATTAAGAAGGCAAGATTTTATATATATATATATGTGTATATATATATATATATATATATATATATATATATATATATAGCTAAAACCAACCTCCGACATAACGTTCCACTGAAGCCTTGGGCCCCAGCCTCCTCCATAATTTTGGAGACATAGTTTGAAAGCTGAAGAGGCAGATCATAAAATCCTCATTTCTTTTTTATTGTGCATTGTAAGGCAAAAAGTATAGGAAGCCTGGCTTGGTGATTATTCTACTCTCTGCTTTTTTTTTGCCTGTAGCATTTCTGACATCCTCAGATCTTCTGAAGCTCTTTATTTACTTTATTTTTCTTCTTTTGTTTATGGAATAGCAAAAAGTCCTAGAAAGCTTGCTCCTGATGCATGACAATGGAGGACCTCTACCCTGGAGTACCTGGCTCCCCATACTGAATGAGATGCACTATGGGGGCTCTGGAAAGCTGAATGGGATGTTTCCGCTGAGATTGAAACTGGGAATCATTCTGTTTCAAAGGACAGCTGTCACATAATATTTATTGAGTAGCCACCATATTCTAAGTGCCATATGAAGCATATATGTACCTGACATTTGAAAAGAGGAGACTAGTTTTTTAAGTACCGTACTTAATTTGAATACATGATTTGAAAAGAGGTAGAAGGAATTCTTGGTGCTTTATCTTTTGCTGAGAAAAATGCCACATGGATTGCCAAGATGGTGATCCTGAAAAACCATTTACAATATTCAATTAACAATAATTAAGGCACTCAGTGGGAAGCTCCTAACTGACTTGCTAAATAGCAAAAATTGGTACTTGGAATTCCCGGTGGATGAGAGAAAAGATAATAAGTACCCAAAATATAGAGACAATCGAAATGAAGCCAATTATGATCAAATTATATCACGCAAATAGACACACAAGTTGAATTAGAAATATTTAAGTTTTTGATGAGAAATATTAAAAAGAGATATAATAACATTTAGCCATTAATTGATCATCTAATCTAGTTTAGTTCTGGGAAGGGAGTGGTTTATAAAGCTTCAAGTTTTACATATGTTGATAAGGGACCACAGTCTTTCATAACAACTTCATATTTCTAGGAGCTAGTAAAGTCTAATTTACTCTTAATATAGTTAATACCAAACTATAATTGATTCTATTACCAATAGTCTTAAAAAAAGACAGTTAGCTAGTCATTTAGTCCATCTTTTCACAATCAGATACTCACAAAATATCAATGCTAATGGTACTAAAAAAAAATTCTTTGTTTTTTCTACTTTATAGTTTTTTTCTCACATACTCTCTTACTATAACTTATTTCTCCATGAGTTTTCCCTCCTTCTTATATTTAAAATGGTATAATCAACTCCAATAATTCTGCAATATGCAATTAAGCTGTAAGTCAAGGGTCGCCTGTATATGCTTATAATACAGTAAATCTAAAGCATGGGAATCTTGTTAGGTTTCATTAATCCAACCTCCCCATTAATATGTGTATATTCATACTTTAAATTGACTAGTATTTAAGTCTTAAAACCTAACCCAGTCTTATCTCTGACAAAGAAACAATCAGTGTATTCATCATTAATTATGCAAGCATCAGTACAAGTTCTCTTTCAAATCCATCTAAGTCATCCACCCATTCATATGAAAACAACTCTAAGGAAGGCATAAAGTCATGGCTACATACAGATGTAAATATGTATATTTGTGTGTATATATACATATATATATATATATATATATATATATAGGCTTCTCTGGTGGCTCAGCGATAAAGAAGTTGCCTGCAGTGCAGGAGCCACGGGAGACATGGTTCAGTCCCTGGGTGGGGAAGATCCCCTGGAGGAGGGCATGGCAAGCCACTCCAGTTTTCTTGCCTGGAGAATTCATAGACAGAGGAGCCTGGCAGGCTACAGTCCATAGGGTTGCAAAGAGTTGAACAAGACGGAAGCAACTTAGCAAGCATGAATATATATATATATTTACATATATATGCTGCTAAGTTGCTTCAGTCGTGTCCAACTCTGTGCGACCCCATAGATCGCGGCCCACCAGGCTCCCCCATCCCTGGGATTCTCCAGGCAAGAACACTGGAGTGGGTTGCCATTTCCTTCTCCAATACGTGAAAGTGAAAAGTGAAAGTGAAGTCGCTCAGTCGTGTCTGACTCTTAGCGACCCCATGGACTGCAGCCTACCAGGCTCCTCCATCCATGGGATTTTCCAGGCAAGAGTACTGGAGTGGGGTGCCATTGCCTTCTCTCTCTCTCTCTCTCTCTCTCTCTATATATATATATGTAAATGTATATAGAAAATGTTTTTCAAAAAACGGAATCATACCTGGACTTCCCTGGTGGTCCAAGGGCTGAGACTCCATGCTCTGCAGTGCAGGGGGCCTAGGTTCAATCCTTGGTCAGGGAACTATATCCCTCATGCTGTAACTAAGAGTTTGCACAAGCAGTGAAGATCAAAGAGCCCACATGGCTCAACTAAGATCCAGCATAGCCAAATAATAAATAAAATAAACAAATATTTTTTAAAAACTGGACTGTATTTTAATACGTTGTAAATATAGTTTTATTCTAATTAATAGATATAAATTATACTAATTAATGATGGCATAGTAGTATGGATGTAGTTTACTTCATTTGATCAATCCTCTATTGTTCAACATTTAGGATCTTTCAGTTTATTTGTACATACATCTTTATACACTTATTTGATAGTTTCCTTGGGATGAATGTCTTCAGGTCAAATGTTTAACATTTCAAATATATATTGACAATTTGTCCTCCAGAAATGCGGTTCGATTTTGCATAGCCATGGGCAGTGCAAATAATGTGTCAAATAACCCACATCCGGGACAACCCTGATTTTTTTCTTATCTGATAGATGAAGAGGTATCTGGCTGTCATGTTTAGTCTTTGGTTACTGTAAGGATGAAAAAGCTTTCATATGTTAAATAGTCATACAATCATTTCTTCTTTTGTAAATTCCCAAATCATGTTCTTTGTCCACTTCTACATAGTAAGAATACTGTCCTCATTGTTAGTTACATCTACAGTTTTGCAAATGCTTTCCATAATTTGCATTTGTCTTTTAAATTTGTTCACAGTAATTTTTTTTTCTATTTTTGCATGCTAGTTTTTAAACCAATAAATATTCTTAGAAGTCTTTTTCTGTTTTGTTTTCTAATTTTTGGCTGCCCCACGTGGCATGCGGGATCTTAGTTTCCTGACCAGGGATTGAACCCTTGCACCCTGAATTGGAAAGCAGAGTCTTAACTACTAGACCGCCAGGGAAGCTCTCTTAGAAGGAATTTTTAATAAATAAAAAATAAATAAATTCATTTGGAAGAGTGATGGAAATGTTGTCAACTTTTTAAAACAGTTTTTAAATGGCTGTAATTTTCTTTAGTAAGAACTTTGGAATATAGAAGCTCTCTTGCAGTTCTTTGATTCACTGAGTGTCTCTGCATGAAAAGCACTAAGCTAGCCATTGGCAGGTGGGTGGGGTTACTAGGATGTTTACACCTGATCACTGTCTTCAGATCTGTGCAAAACAAACAAATAAAACAATGCCTGAACATGGCTGAATATGGGTGAACCTGAGAGGATAGGCTAGTAGTAGCTTTGGAGTTCAGAGTGTGAAAAAAATGGTTGTTCAGTGGAACCTGTGGGAAGATGGGTGGTTGTTGGTGAGCCAGTTAGTTTGCTTCAGCGGCACGGCTGGTTTAACTTGAGGATTAGATGAATGTGCCGCCCTCAATTACATCCTGTGTCTCCTTTAGGGTATGTATCTATTCTGATCCAGCAATGAACTCTCATTTGGAGCAGTCGCAAAGAGTCAGACATGACTGGACAACTGAACAACAACACCCTGATCCTACTAATCCTGGCTATCAGGGTATTTTCTGTACGCCAATAAAAGCAAGGACCTGATCTAACACACTCTACTAGGAAGAATGTCTTCTGACCTCTAAGATCTCCATTAAAATCATAGTTTGCCAAGGTGTAAGCTGACCGCATCTTTATAGGCGTGTAGATCAGCCAGCTGGCAAACCCTGGCCACCACTCTCCCCAGGCAATCAGCCAATGATCCAGCACTCCCAGCAAGATTCATCCCCACTGCAACATTTATTTAATTTTATGTTTGAGGCCTTCTGTTAATTGGGACCTTTTGCAAAATCTTTCAGGCACTTTGAAGTGCCCATTCTCCCATCAATTTCTGGTGAAAATTTATAGTCCTGTCACACATGTCTTCAGCAAGAAATCTATCCAAAGACTGAAGTTGATTTTTTTTTCCTTTACCTAACTCAATGTAGCAGAAATGAGGCAAAGGAACTGTCAGTCATTTCTAAGGATGGCAATTTTCACTGCTTGACAATCTTAACTATAAAACTCCAGCTATTTGATGATATGCTTGTGTATGGCCCATCCCCCAGATCCGATGATAAGTGTCGAACAGCAGGTTTCGGGCCCTCTGCTTAGGCATGATAATTTAGGGAAATAGTTAGCTCATCAGAATTGGCCGGGTGCCCTGTTTTCATATTATCCAGACAGAAGTCACTGAACCACAACGTTGCTGCTTAGAAACAGACACCGAAAGGGAGGGAAAGGGGAGCTCTGAATAGTTAGCCGGTTACTGTATTCAATCATGAAGTGTACTTTACACTTGAAGATAAAGTGATACATGTTAAATTATGCCTGAAGAAATGTCTAGGAGACGGCTCCAGAGATCTGCTGGCTGGACTGTGGTCCTCCCCAGCCAGGTGACCTTTAGCAAGACCCAAGATTCTTTGAACGAGACCTTCTTTACGTGTGAAAGAGTCTGAAGAGCTGACTTCTAGGTCTAAAGCTCCCTGTTTTGAGAACTTGATTGAAAAGCCACATTAATCACTTCTGTGTTCAGGTACACCCTACTATTAAAAAGTCACTTTTTCAGAACTGTCAACTCATAATTCATTAAGCAATTACTCTCTTTTTGTCTACATGGTTGATTCAGCAGACTATATACCCTCTGTCTCATTTTAAAAGTTCACATGCTCAAAATGGGTTCCTGAAGTCAGAGCACAAACACGCACCAGATGAGATCACAGAGGACTGTGGGGATGGAAAACCGGATGCAGCATGGCCCTTTCCAGCTCCTTTGTTCTAAGACTGACTCCATGATATCTGTTTGGAGACCGCAAGCTGGGTTTCATGGAGCAGCTGGCATTTAATGAGAACCTTGAAGGAACAGTGAGATTTCCAAAGAGAAACACGAAATGGAGGAAATTCTAGGTGTGGAGAACAGAATAAACACAGATGCAGACCTGAGAAAGTCTGGACAATATTTTAAGAATTCCCAAACTCAAACACCAAGAGACAACAAATCCAATTTGTTTGCAATCCAGGCGAAGGTATTAATTTACCTTTTCCACAAGTATCGATTGAACACCACTCTGTAGGGCACACCATGCTTGGTACTGTAGGACAGTTAAAGATGTCTCCTAAAGTTCAAATACAGGCTTAAACTAGGCTTTTAAGTAATAAGAGAAACATGCACATATTTTGCACAAAATATGGAAGACAGAGGAGGGCAAAGAGCTAAATTAAAAACTACCCACCTTATTTAAGTTTATAGACTTTGGAGGTAATATATCATTTAGCACATGGAATCAAAGATAGAAATTTGGATGAATACAGAAACAATCGCTGGTTAGCTCAAAGCAACATTTAAATCGATCTTTCCCATGAAAGGGCATTGGAAAAAGCAATCTAAAGAATATCTGTTTAGACACAGTAGAATCAACAATTAGGTTCTTCAGGGAATGAGGAGTTTCTAGCTGCCTTCGCTCCAGTGAGAGGCAATAGAGCTTAGTGTTTTTATTACCTTAATCAAGAACATTTAAGGGGACCTGAAAAAAAACACACACACCCACCTCTTACTCTTGAAGAGGAGGCAAGTCCCTTAAGCCATTCACTCAATTAGCATGGGCTGGGGCTGAGAGAGAGAATACCCTAGGATTCTTTGCTTGACAATTTCTCTGTAAGAAATATGGGCTCTAGACTTTTAATAAAACAGAAGCTAATTTCAGTCTCAACCACGTGACCTGAGAAGACCCAGGCAGTGAATCTGATTGATGCAGAGTTGAAGGAGGCAGGGTCTCCACATGGTCTCTAGTCTAAAGTGGCTGACACTTCCCCCTAGGGGTCAGTTTAAAGCCACTAAAGTTGGCGCCACACAACTCCAGGGCACATTATTCATAAAGCCTGTGATGGGAATGTCAAGTGAGAAAGCTTGACTTCACTCCTGCTGAACCCTCCCAGTTGTTCAGTCACTCAGTCGTGTCCAACTCTTTGCGACCCCATGGACTGCAGCACACCAGGCTTCCCTGTCCTTCACCATCTCCCTGAGTTTGCTCAAATTCATGTCCACTGAGTTGGTGATGCCATCCAACCATCTCATCCTCTGTTGCCCCCTTCTCCTCTTGATGTCAGTCTTTCCCAGCATCAGAGTCTTTTCCAATGAGCTAGCCTTTCATATTAGGTGGCCAAAGGATTGGAGTTTCTGCTTCAGCATCCCAGATGCCCCCTCCTAGACACCTTCCTAATTATAATAATAACAATAATAGCATCCACTAAGTGCTTACTATGTGCCAGATGCCACGCATTTGAGTTGTAAAATCCCATTAATTCCCATGAGCAGGTAATATTAACAGTAATATCCCCATTTTGTAGACAGTAATCATATAGTAAGTTTATTATCCCACCTGGTACACTTGTGAGAGAGAAAAGAGGTGCTCTTACTAATGACACTGGGACAATAAGTGTAAACAGGACTGACTCAGGTGAACCAGAGCATGTGGATGGATAAGGGGGCTCAGGTGCAGAGTCAAGATCAAGGATGCTTGCAATGTCTACCTCAAAGTGTTTCTATCCAACGGCTTTCATCTTTGTGCCAAGCCATTCTGAGCTTCAATGTTTTTAACCTATCAAATGGACTTAGTGAAGTGAAAGTCGCTTAGTCGTGTCTGACTCTTTGCAACCCCATGGACTATATAGTCCATGGAATTCTCCAGGCTGGAATACTGGAGTGGGTAGCCTATTCCTTCTCCAGTGGATCTTCCTGACCCAGGAATCGAACCAGGGTCTCCTGCATTATAGGCAGATTCTTTACCAACTGAGCTACGAGGGAAGCCCATCAAATGAACTTAATGAAACTAGTTCTATTAGGGTATAGTCAGAACAAAGTATCTATATTGTGGGTAGAGCTCAAGGTGCTAGTCACTTAACCTTAGTTCCCTTCTCCAATCTCCCTCTAAAATCCAGGCCTCTTGGGGACCTCAGGCAAGCCCCCTCCCTTCTCTGGCCCTCAGTTGTCTCGTTCATACAAAAATGGGGTTGGGTTAAAGGCAAAACATCCCTTTTAACTTTGACCTTCTTTCTCATTTGGAGTTCATCTTTGTTCACTCCCAGGAGCAAGAGGAATGCCCCTCTCTACTTTTAGTTCAGAGAAGGGATTCCCTTTGTTTATGCTTACTTTCTTTCTGTAGTGCTTTCTCTAAAAGGTTGAAAATGGTGACTAGGGGAAGACTTTCTGTCCCCCGTTCTCATCTTTCCATTGCCTTTGCTTGTGCTGGAAAGTCTTATGTACACTGCCCCTCAATCTGGGGCAGAAACGCCAGGGCGAAAGCTGACAAGCTGGATAAGGAATCCCATTTGGATCTTGTCAGATGGAATTTTTTCCTCTGCAGAGTTCTTGTCCTTTCTTGAGACCACCAAATGTCTGGACTAGGAAAGATAGGTCACAAACTGCATTCGGATGTCACAGTATTATGCTAATGCAAGGGCCATTTTTCCTAAAAACAAATGCTGGTACTGAACTGAGAATTAAACGCCTTAACAAATCAAAGGCAGTGGGAGGTGGGAAAAGAACACAGGGCTTGTGGTGTGAGATGATTCCTCGTGCAAATCTTAAAGACATAGCAGCCTCCAGCACAGGCAGGGACACTCAAGATATGTGTTCTCTCCTCCTTCCCTCCTTCCTTATTTAAAAGATGTCAGTTGAGTATCTCTGTGTTACTTTCAGGAACCATGCTGGGCTCTGAGGTTTGGGATAAATGAAAACCAGACATGGCCTTTGCCTTCATAGAACTTCCACTGTAGTGGTGAGAGGGATGGTAATCTAATAACTGCATGAAAATATGTCAGATTAGGACTCTGAAAAGTGCTGTGGAGGAGACATACAGAGTTCCATGGAGAGGTCTGACCTAGTTAGAGAGGCCGGGCAAGGTCTCCCTGAGGAAGTGATGAGGCTCCGGCCGAGACGGGAAGGATGAGTTGGCGTTCCGGGCAGAGGAAGCAGCTTGTGTAAAAGCCCTGAGGTGAGAGGAAGCTGAGAGGGTTTGAAGAACCGAAAGAGGGTCAGAGTGTCTGGAGCCCTGAGAACAAGGGGAGGGGGTGCAGGATGGGGTTGGACAGGGAGATGGGTCCCTGTAAGCTTTTCCTCAAAGCCACGAGAACTTGTGCAAGTGTTCTCGCAGGAAGGTGAAGGCTCAGAGTTTATTTGAAAACGCTCCAAAAAATGGATTCAAATATGACAAGAAAAGAAGCAAAGAAATAATGAGTAATGGGCTCCCCTGATGGCTCAGACAGTAAAGAATCCACCTGCAGTGCAGACCCCGGTTCCATTCCTGGGTCGAGAAAACCCCCTGAAGAAGGGAATGGCTACCCCTCCAGTATTCTTGCCTGGAGAATTCCATGGATAGAGAAGCCTGGTGGGCTATAGTCCATGGGGTCACAAACAGTTGGACGTGACTTAGTGACTGACCCTTTCACACTTTCATGGTAGTTAATGTTTATGAAACCATGTACCAAGTATTATTCTAGGAATGTCATATGTATTATCTCATCTAATCCTCATACAGACCTATGGGCCAGAGGCTAGCATCCCCTCTTTTCACAGAAGCAGAGGTGGAGACATGGAATAACTGGACCAATGTTGGTTAGCAGTAAGTGCTGAAGCCAGGCTATGACCCAGGCAGTCCATCCGTAGAGCCCGCTCCGTGGTGTCTACAGCACTGAGAATTGTTCCTGACTGTAGGCCATGCAGGAGTCAGAGCAGGTGGGTTTGCACCAGGCTAGTGGCTGTGGACAGAACTTGGAGCTATTAAGTGGTAAGAATTGACAAGACTCAGACCAGCATATGGACTGGGGCTCCAAAGGAAGGTCTGTGCGGGTCAGAAGGTGGGAGGGGATGCAGCTGTGGGTCTAGAGAGCCGGCGAGGGGCCAGGCTTGAAGTGGTAAGCATGATTTGGTTGAAGGTAGTTCTTTACAGCTCTGGATCTAAGGGAGAGAAAACAGCTTTGATACTTCACTGTGAGCGCTCATTATATTTTCTTGCTTTCTCTTCCTCTTACTGGGAATTCCATGCGTTCTGCTAAGAACTAACGACTTTAGTTCTCTTTTAAAAACTAGACCTTTGCCATTTCTCTTCCTGCTTTATTTATTTATTCAACTTGATGTTTAATTCTTTTAGTTTCTAAAAATTTTACTTTCACTCTGACTGTATTCCTAGAAATTCTGTCTGAAGATTACCTGGATTCATATGCTCATTGATTTTATCCCCTGTTTCTCAGAATAAAAGAAAAAAATAGCTATGTTTTCTAGTTTCCAAATACTTTGTCTTCGGCCAACAACTGATATTCTTAATTCTGACACTGGTCAGCCCTGAGCCTTGGAATGTATTAATACGTATCACTTTATTCCAACAATGCACTTTAGGTATCTACATGTTAAAATTTCTTAGATGATAAAAACTGCACTTTTCTACAGCAGCCAGGAAAGTACATTTTAAAATACACGGTTACTTGAGTCTTGCCTCCAGATAATTTTTGGAAAATTTCCTAAAGAACAATCTTTTCACAGATTTCTGGTTCAAACCACTGGACTGCAAAGACCAATTTGGCAAAATTGTTCTCTCTCTCATACACACAGTGTGAAAAAGGAAGATGAAGGCATGTACTATTGCAAAATTTCTTTAAATTTCTAAAATATATCGCTAAAGGGACAGTTCTAAAAATGAGTCAAAATTGTAATTCTAACTCTGTAGGTCACCTGTGGCTAAGCTATAGTGAATTCGCTCAGTCGTGTCCGACTCTTTGTGACCCCACGGACAGTAGCCAACCAGGCTCCTACGTCCATGGGATTTTCCAGGCAAGAATACTGGAGTGGGGTGCCATTTCCTTCTCCAGGGGATCTACCCAACATAGGGACCAAACCCCGGTCTCCCACATTGTAGGCAGACGCTTTACCCTAATGATTCTGCAAAAGCAGCAAGACTCCATTTACTTTTCCCTGTTAAAATGCGGTGTGAAATGGGGGCTGATCATGCCTTCATTAATTTGTACAATGATTATTTGGCATGTACTATGTGCCAGAGACTGTGGTAGGAGGTAGAGTGATGCTCCAGGTGGGCATAAACTCCATCTTAAATTTCAGTCTTGTGGAGGAGTCAGAACTAAAGAAACAGTGACATTACAGAGTTTCCGGAGGAAGAAAGCTTTAGGCTGAGACCTGAAGGATAGGTCGGCATTATCAAGGAGACGAGAAGAGACCTCCAGTAAGAAGGAGCAACATAGTCAAAAGACTTAGAACGAGCAGCAACAGGGTATTAAAAACCTACAATAAGTTGAGTAGGGTATCTGAGAATTCATGGGGGTGCTGGGGAATGAGACCCAGTGAATGGTCATGAGGGGTCTTATAACCATGTTAAGGAACTTGGAATTTATCCTCAGGGTAGCAGAAACCCATTATAAAGGTGGAGTGCTATTGTAATAGCGCTGTACCCCAATACAAAATAAAAATTTTAAAATAAATACATAAAAGCAGAATAACAACAAAAAAAAGAAGTTTAATCATAGAAGGGAAAAGAGGGGACAGGGTAGCTGCTTGGTGGTGGTTTAAGATTTAGGGAACTCTGGTGAATGTAAACATCAATGATAAAAATGGGGTGGAGAGAGGGGCTGAGGGTTCAGCATAAAGAGGTTTGTTTGGCCCTGGACGTCCCTCATGGTCCAGTGGCTAAGAATCTGCCTTGTAATGCATTGGATATCAGTTCGATCTCTGGTCCAGGAAGATTCCATACGTCACGAACAACTAAGCCCATGCGCCACAACTACTGAGCTCAAGCGCTGCAGCTACTGAAGCCCACATGCCCCTGAGCCTGTGCTCCACAAGAGGAGCCATGGCAATGAGAAGCCCACGCCGCAGTGAAGGGTAGCCCCGACTCAACACAACGTGGTTCCATGCAGCGACGAAGACCCCCCACGGTCAAAAAATAAATACATCTTTTTTAAAAAAAATTTTTAAAAAGAGGCTTGGTCTTGGGGGAGGCTGGGGAGGGTATCCAGAGACTGGGAAAGGAAAAGAAAATTGAAGAAGTTTGAAGATGCTCTCACCGAGGTTTTTATTTTTGTTAGTTGAGGGCAAGATAATCTGTTAAGCATGAGAGGGACGTTTGCAGGACATAAGGGTAGAAGAGAATGGAAGTTTTCTTTTAAAAAAATAAAAACAAATATTTTTAAAATTAGAAAATAAGCACATGCCATGATTTTGAAAGAACCCAAGCGCATACAGTGAAATGTATATCCGTACTGGACCCCAGCAGCCCAGCCCTCCACCCCTTCTTTCTGCAGGCAACCCTAGTGGCCTGTCTCTTGAACCTCCTCTCAGAGATATTCCATGCCCTGTTCTAAGCCACACTTTTTCACTGAATATTGTATCTTAAAGATGGTTCCACATCTCAGCACAAATAAACCCACCCTATTATGAAACATACTTTCTTTAATCAGTTCCTGTACATCCTTCTTGGCTCACAGTAGGAAACATGTATAGGGACAGAATTGCCCGCTAAAGAGTTACAGGTGAACCTGAGTGGCCTTGAGGTACCCAGATTAAACATCACTTCTGGCTGTCTGTGAGGGTGTTTCCGGGTGAGGTTAGCATTTGAGTCTGTGATAAAGTAGATCAATCTCCCCAGTGTAGGTGGGCCTCACCTAATCCATTGAAGGCCTGAATAGAACATGAGGAAAGAAGAATTCATCTTTTTCTCTTGCCTCATTGTCTGACTTGAGATATCTCATCTTTTCCTGCTCTGGAGCCGAGATTTACATCTTCAGTTCAGTTCAGTTCAGTTGCTCAGTCATGTCCAACTCTTTGCGACCCCATGCACTGCAGCATGCCAGGCCTCCCTGTCCATCAGCAACTCCCAGAGTTTACCCAACTCATGTCCATTGAGTCGGTGATGCCATCCAACAATCTCATCCTCTGTCATCCCCTTCTCCTCCTGCCCTCAATCTTTCCCAGCATCAGGGTCTTTTCAAATGAGTCAGCTCTTCACATCAGGTGGTCAAAATATTGGAGTTTCAGCTTCAGCATCAGTCCTTTCAATGAACACTCAGGACTGATCTCATTTAGGATGGACTGGTTGGATCTTCTTGCTGTCCAAGGGTCTCTCAAGAGTCTTCTCCAACACCACAGTTCAAAAGCATCAATTCTTTGGCACTCAGCTTTATTTATAGTCCAACTCTTACATCCATACGTGACTACTGGAAAAACCATAGCCTTGACTAGACGAACCTTTGTTGACTAAGTAATGTCTCTGCTTTTTAATATATTGTCTAGGTTGGTTATAACTTTCCTTCCAAGGAGTAAGTGTCTTTTAATTTCATGGCTGCAGTCACCATCTTCAGTGATTTGGGGGCCCAAAAATATAAAGTCAGCCACTGTTTCCCCATCTATTTGCCATGAAGTGATGGGACCAGAAGCCACGATCTTAGTTTTCTGAATGCTGAGCTTTACATCTTCAGTTCCCCTGATTCTCAGGCCTTCAGATTTGGACTGAATTACACTGTGGGCTTTCCTGGGTGCAGATAGGAACTCCTATCTCCATAATCACTTGAGTCAATTCTGCAGAATAAATCTCTTTCTGTATATCTGTTTCTCTGGAGAACTGTAATACAATGCCCTTGCCTATTTTTCCATTGAATTGTTGGTCTTTTTCCTACAGATCTTTAAGAATGGAGAAGGTTTATAGTAGGCTCCACAGAAGAGAGTAATGTGAGCAAGAGGGCTCTGTTCAGGGCAGCAGCCAGGCTCCTCCTTCTCTGCAGCCCAGCTAAACACAGAGCTCTGCAGGCACTCCTTGATTTGGATAGGTTTTCACTGAACTGCCTGTTTGCAGCCCTGGCTTGTGATTTCTTTCTACAGAAGGATTACAATTCCCTGAGGCCGTTGCTGACCAACAGGCCTGTAGTCCAAGAAGGAAGGAAGGAAGGCCTTCATTCTTTGAGTTCCATTGTTGGCCTGTGAGTGGGAGGGAGGGGAAGAAGCTGTTTGAATCCCCGAGTCAGCCTGGGAAGGGACCTGGGGGCTCCTTGCTGGGCCTTGACGTTTACTCTGGGCACCAGTTTCCTGTACTTGATCCACAGGGTGTGTCTTTGTAGACTCGGAATGAGCCAACCATGAACCATGCCAGCTCTGGTAGATGCTGGTCTCCTGGACTCATCTTGATGCCCCCAGCTGGCTGCCAGCCACGCTCCTTGACCATACACCATCCTAGGCCCAAGGGCCTGAGGGCAGGAGGCTGAGGACACTGAGGATGAGGGTGAGGCTGGGCTCCCCCATCCTCTGCAGATAGCCGGCTCCTCCCACCCTTTTGCACACGGGTGCAAAAGCCCCACAGAGGTTCAGGGCCCGGAGGGTATAAGAGGCCACTCTAACTCCTCAACTCCTCAACAGGAAGCTAAGAAAGTACCGTTTCCCAGGGCAGAACTTGGAGCTTCCTGCCACCCCTGAAACTTCCAAGTGGTGTGAATTGTTTTGTAAACTCTCTTATCACACGTAAGAACCATACAGTTAAAAATGACCGAAGTAATGAAAGGATAGAAACACATTTTAATCCTTTATTAGCGTATGTGATATGCCAGGTGCTAAAAGGCTGTACATATATTTGGCCCTTAGGACAGCTCTGTAAGGTTGTAAGCATTGTTATCTCCATTTTATAGATGACAAAAGTGAGGCTTAGGGCAGTTGAATAACTTTCCCTAAATCACAGGACTGGTGAATGGCATTGCAGGCATTTGAGCTTGGCTCTGTCTAAATGTGGGACACGCAGCATTAGACTGCCACGTGCAACCTTGTCCCATCAACACGGCAGTAGCCAGGGAGGCCCTGAGTGACAGGCAAGCATTTCATGTTTCTCAATGCTCTGTAGATTCCTCTTTTCCTAAAAAAAGAGGCCTGCCTAGGAATTCTGCCCCAGAATACTTAAACCCCTCATAGGTTTTCAAAAACAGACCCGCCTTATTAAGCAGGAGCTTTATACCAGAGTCTAGCTAAGCCTCTCTGTCTAGTGACCAGATGAAGGTCTTGCAGGGGGTGAATGATTGCTTCTACTACTGAAATAGTTATGAAAAGGGGCATTCACATTACAACTCCCAATATTCAAATGCACTGGGCAGTCTAGCATTTTTCAGCTAAACAACTGTTGCTTTTAGATTTCACTTCTTTAATTAAAAATGATTTCTTAAAGACCATAAACAAAACAAAAAGTCAACCTATGGGATGGGAGAAAATATTTGCAAATGATCTGACCAGCAATGGCTTCATTTCCAAAATAAACAAACAACAGATCAATTAAAAAAAAAACAACAAAAACTAACAACCTAATCAAAAAATGAGCAGAAGACCTGAATAGACATTTCAACAAAGAAGATATAAAAATGACCAGTAGACACAAGAAAAAATGTACATTAATTATTAGAGAAATGCAAATTAAAACTACAATGAAGTACTACCACCAGTCAGAATGGCCATCATTAAAAAGTCTACAAATAATAAATGCTGGAGAGCGTGTGCAAAAAAGGAAAAAAAAAAACTCCTAACACTGTTGATATGAGTGTAAATTGGTGCAGCTGCTCTGGAGAACAGTATGGAGGTTCCTTAGAAAATTAAAAATAGAGTTGCCATGTGATCCAGCAATCCCATTCTTGGGCATGTATCTAGCCAAAACAATAATTTGAAAAAATGCATGCACCCCTATGTTCATGGCAGCACTATTTACAGTAGCCAAGACATACAAATAACCTAAAAGTCCATTGACAGATGAATGGATAAAGAAGATGTGGTACATATATACAATGGAATAGCACTCAGTCATAAAAAAGAATGAAATAATGCCATTTGCAGCAACATGAATGCAATTAGTCATTATCATACTAAGCAAAGTAAGTCAGAAAGAGAAAGACAAATGCTATATGATATCACTTATACGTGATATCCAAAATACGACACAAACGAACACATTTACAGAACAGAAACAGACTCACAGGTGTAGAGAACAGACGCGGTTGCCAGGGGAAAGGGAGGGAAGGATTGGGATGCACATCATTATCTGTAGGATGGATAAACAACCAAGTCCTACTGTAGAGCACAGGGAACTATATTTCATATCCTGTGATAAACTGAAATGGAAAAGACTGTATTTTGGGGTAAAACTAAATCACGTTGCTGTACCAGAGAAATTAACACAACATTGTAAATCAACTACAATTCAATAAAATTTTAAAAAATAATAATTTTTTGTCCATACTTCCTACCCAACCCCTTCTCTGTGAGTGGAAATTTCCGCTCAGAATCCTAGCATTGGTGGAGCTTTGACTTTGAGTTAACAGGTGCTGGGGTACAGACCCATATCTAGAATCCTGAGACATATATTGTTTTCTATTTCAATCCTCTTGACGGCCAAAGGTGCTAAACAAGTAGCTGTGTAACAGCTGAAAAGGAAATTGAACACAAAGAAAATAATGACGCAGCCTTAACCCACTATTTAAAAGGCCAACATTCAAAACACATGGACTGGGGAAGTCTTTTTTTTTTTAACTTTTATGTCATAAAAGTTTCTAATGAAAGGCCTCATTGAAAATTTTTTTTAAGTTTTAACTTTTATTGTTTAGGTCAATGTTGATCAGAAAGTGTACTACCTTTCTTTACAACACACACTATTACCAGGGACATTGATAAAGAGTGAACCACACACAGCAATGAGTACATGTTCCTATGGGTAAAAACTACTGCAGTCCATTAACTCCTCCAAAAGACCTGCAATTTTGTAAAATTGTTCCAATATCTGTTTCCTCTTCATCTCTAGAACCCAATGTTTAGATAATTTCTTCGAAATTTCTCAAGCTGCAAGTAGAACATGGCTTCTCAAATGCTAAAAATGCAAACAGAGCAGTTTGATTTTCAGTGCTCTGTATCCAGTGAATTTCTAGTTCATTATTGTATCTTTAGGGTAGGGAGAAATGAAGCTTTTTTCCAATGGCAGGGAAGGTGACCCAGTCGTAATTTTTTGTTCCTAGTGAAGTACAGCCAATTGAAATGGCCCCAAATAAATTATTGTCCAAACTAGCATTTTTTAAATTTGGTATGGTTGGAATCTGAAAGGGCTGGTACTAATTTACGAAAAGCAAGTCAGAGTAGAAGCTAAAATAGACCTGACCTTCCAGGTTGGTATCAAGGGGCACAGCTTGGCAACTCCTGCCGGTCCCTCTGAGCAAGATAACAGAGACAGCCCACAGGAGGCTCCTATGTTTTGAGGAATACACTTCCTAAAGTCCAGGATTCTTTGCATATTTTGTTTCTTCTCTTAAGGAGGATAGATGTCTAGGGGGCAAGCTAGGAAAGAGATAGTGAGAGAGGAAAACACACGTCTAAGTTAGAGAAAATCTGTGGCATAATATCCCAATGAATGTGAACTGAATTTCATTGCTGACTGCATCCACAGTCAGAGCAACCAGACAAGGTGACTTCAAGAGGAAAACTCCAATATCTGCAGCGCCGGGATTAGAGATCTATGGCAACTCTCTTGAAGGGCTGAGAGCTGCTCCCTCAACTCTAGTCTCTTCTCCCCCCACCCCACCCCCATCTCTATTACCTCTCACTCTTAGGCTATCCTGTACTGTGATGTTAAGAAAACCATGTCTAAAGAACAGCTCCTCCCTAAGAAAGGCATTATACTGTCACAGAGGAGCCAGCAAGGTCTTGGGAGACAGGCCCATGTATGAGTTCTGGCTCTCCCCTTTACAGGCTGTGTGTTACAGTCAGGCTACTTAACCTCTCTGAGTTTTAGGGTGCTCATCTGTGAAATAAAGACAACAGAATCTACTGTGTGTATTTTTGAGGATGACTGTAAAGAGGTTCATAAATGAAAACCTTAGGGGCCAAACTGCTTGGATTTGCATTTTTTCCTACTTTCCAGCACTGTGACCTCATGTAAATAACTAACTCACTGTTGTTGTTTAGTCACTAAGTTGTGTCCGATTCTTTGCAACCCCACGGACTGCAGCAGTCCAGGCTCCTCTGTCCTCTACTATCTCCTGGAGTTTGCTCAAATTCATGTCTATTGCATCAGTAATGCTATCTAACCATTTCATCCTCTGCTACCCGCTTCTCCTTTCGCCTTCAATCTTTCCCAGCATCAGTGCCTTTTCCAATGAGTCGGTCTTTCGTATCCAGTGGCCAAGGTATTGGAGCTTCAGCTTCAGCAACATTCCTTCCAATGAATATTCAGGATTGATTTCCTTTAGGATTGACTGGTTTGATCTCCTTGCAGTCCAAGGGACTCTCAAGAATCTTTTCCAGAACCACAATTCAAAAGCATCAATTCTTCGGCGCTCAGCCTTCTTTGTGGTCCTAACTAACTTATACATGCCTTAAATAAGAGTTTCCTCATTGTAGAAACAATAACACCCACCTTGTAAGTTCTTTTAAAGATTCAACGAGATTGTTGGTTTGCATCCTTTGCAAATAGCTGGCACACAGTAAATGCTTAATAAATGCTGTGTGAGTGCTACGTTGCTTCAGCTGTTATCTGGCTCTTTGACCCTATGGACTGTAGCCAGCCAGGCTCCTCTGTCCATGGGCTTCTCCAGGCAAGAATATTGGAGTGGGTTGCCATGCCCTCCTCCAGGGGATCTTCTTGACCCAGGTATTGAACCTGTGTCTCTTACATGTCCTGCATTGGCAGGTGGATTCTTTACCACTAGTGCCACCTGGGAAGCCCTAATAAATGCTCTTATTAAGTAATATGTGTAGAGTGCCTAGGACTTAGCTGAGAAGGTGTGTTGTATAAGCAGTTGGATAAACTAGTTTGAAAGCTGTAACTGGTTATATTTTGATAAATCTTTATTCAAGCTAAATGCACATGGTCATATAGGTATAATTTTTCAGTGTTTTACTGAAGTATAACATGCATACAATAAAGTGCATACATCTTAAGAATTAATATAAATTTAATTATATTTAATGATGTTTTAGATGCTTTAAAAACCTAAAAGCTTTCTCTGCTCAATCTGACAAGCAAAATAAAAGAGATTAATTTGTCTAATTAAAAGATAGGTTTTATTCTAAGAGAGAAAAAAAATGCAATATTCATATACACAATTTTTTACCAACAAATAGCATCCATTTTATTTATATAATTACTTACCATCTTCACTCATATTCCAAAGATTACAATTCACTAGAACACTGGTGGTTGTTGCTAAGCAGAGGTGATACTTTCATAAAAGTGCCTGTGAGTTTGACCTCTGTAGCACCCCTGATTTAGAATCTTACATTTTTTTCTTTAATTGATTACATCTTATAGGAAGAGCAACAGATTGTCTTGAAAGAGCTTGACAGACAGATGTTTTGCATCTGAGTGAAGTGTAAACACCAACATCTCTTAGCTCTGAAAATTCTTTATTCTGAAAGATTTGGTTGAATTGATCCATTACAAGCAAATGACAATTCCTCTTAGCAACTCCTCTACCTGGCAGTTGACATGTTTATTTTGACAATGATTGTAAAGCTCATTCCGATTTCCAAAACATTCAAATGTGAAAAAGCAGGTGTCTTAGAACTGAGGAAATAGTATTTTAATACTTTACAACATACATTTCACCAAAGGCAATATGAGTTGTCTGTGTGTAAAAAATAAAAAATTATACAGAACTCTGTACACACACACGCACACACCCCCACACACACACCCAGTTCATTAGGGAATTTAATTTCATTGAAGCTGTGTAAAGAGAAAACCTTACTGGTATAAACTAATGGAGAGAAGGTCAGATTGAATTAGTAAAAAGTATGAATTTTAAATTCATTTGAAATAAAACAGATTTTCCTAATACCTTATGGATTTTAAAATGAATTCCCACACATTCTCCTATTTCACGCTCATAACAACCCCTCCAACTAGGCAGAGTTAGTATTAGCAACCCAATTTTACAGGTAAGAAGAGTAAAGGCTGGAAAAGTTAAATGCCTAGCCTATGGTCATAGAGTTACTTAGTGATAAACTCATACCTCCCTAGTCTGCCGGGTGACCTAACAAATTCCTTCTGATTTACCAGATAATTATCAGATAAGAATGATATGTATTCTTATATTAATTCTTCATATATAAGAGATTGCCTGAAGTGCTCCAAGATGTATTTCAAACCTTCCCTTTGTAGTCTCATTTATATCACTCTTCCGCACTATTGAGCAAAGCAGCGTTTGCTGAAGGAAGGAAAATTTCTGCCCAGACCCCAATCAAGTTATTATAAATTCCAAATTAATAGGGTCTAAATAAATAAGAGCTTATTATGGGGTTAAAAGCTGATGGTGTTATTTGTTTCTGATATATTTTTTCATTTGCTTCAGTGCCAATTTGTGCATTTTATGTACTGCATTTTTTTTTTTTCAGTTTCCTCATTAGAGAAACAGGGCAAGAGAGGCATACAAGGAAAGAATTACTTGTATGTGAATAAAATTAATAACCTGAAATTATAGAAGGGGGTAGAGAGGCATCTTTTTGGTAATTTATCATAATGCTAGTAGCAGCCATTTGCAGTAATGAAATAACTAATCTTTACTTCTCCTGGGTATGTGTTGTGTTTATTGGTTTATGCTTTACTTACATTTTTTTATTACTCCATTTGTTAAATTATTTAAACTTACAAGGCAACTTCTAACTTATTAATGGTAAGGCGGCCTTCTGAAATGAGAGTCATGCACATAATTATTTCATTTTTTACCCGCATTTTTAAGGGGCCGAATATTTTTGTCACTTATTCTGGGATTTATAGGGACTAAAAAGCTCGTGATCATTCACCACCGGGGACAGGTAACCCAGCTTGAACTCTAAGGACTATGAGGACTTATCTCTCTAAAATAAACTTTATATAAAAAGTCATCTGGGTGGAAACGTGCTTTCCCTCATGCTGGGTTTCCTTACGCTTTTAAAAGAGCCCTAAGGGATTAAGATGAGTGAGAGACAGGCCAATAGCATGAAAAGCCCAGTGCTCTTAGAGATATTTCTTCTATGATTAAAAAATAATGAATTTTTTTGTTTGCCAGGTGCGAAGAATAAACACTCCTGGATTCCGTCTGTTCTGTCGTCTTTCCTAATCTACAAACACACCACAAAGGCTTCTCTGTTCTCTCCCTCCATCGCATTTCTCATTCAGACGTCCTTCCTGTTTGGGGTTCTATTTCTTACCTCCATTTGCTTCTTTCCTTTCCTGTATGGGCTTCTAAGTTTGTTTACTTTAGGTTTCTCACATTTTTCTATTTTTGAGTTGTTTCTTTCTGCAGGACAATCTGCATGTCTCGCTCCTTTTTCATTTTGCACCCTGTCTGTTCTGTACCTGGTATTATTCATCATCTTTGTTTCTATTTATTTCTCTCCTCCTGGCTCTTATTTCTTTATCTCTGGCCCCTTATTTCCTCTCCTGGATTCTCCTGTTCCCATCTCGGTGCCCTTTGACCAAACATCCTCTCCCAGCCCCCTGCTTAAGGCAGTTGAAGAAACACTCCCGACTAGAATGGAATAGAAAGAATAGAGTAGAAAGAGAATAGAAAGGTGGCCGCCTGACCTGGGAAGGGCGTGTCTGGTCCTGGTAACGACTTCCCCATCCTCTGTTGCTCCCTGGCCTGTCTCTGTCTCCGCCACTGTCCGCCTGTGTCCCAGGCGGGATGGGGCAGCTTAACGGGAAGGAAGCAGGAAAAAAGGTAAGGATTTGGGGCTGTGGAGGCTACAAAGCTGTTCTTTAAATACCATACCGTCTGGTCAGCATTTGTCTCAGAAACTCTACAAAACAAGATTGTCTTCAAAGCATAGAATTACTCAGATCAGCTTTCCAGCGAGCTAGAATCTATATTTCTGCATCTAAAACTGAAGTAAGTATAACCAGAATGTTTCCACTTGACCCCAAATTACTTTAAAACTACCTGTGGGAGGGTGCTCATGCCCACCTCCAGGATAAACATCTCACTTTTCATGACTTGGCTCTGACCCAGCCCCACCCTTGGCATTTTTTATTTTAAAAATATTTCCAGATATGTTTATAAATAAATCACGCCTCTTAGCACTGCCTCGCTGCCACCCAATTGTACAGCGGAGGAAAAATCCGTGACAGTTAACACTGTGGAAAGTTTGCTTCTCTCCCAGCCCTCAGGAAAAAAAAAAGAAAAAGGAGAAGCATAATATGTATTTAAAAGCCAAATGAACAAGAAGCTCTCAGAAAAACAATTTTACCAGCCCAGCAGCAATAAGACAACCAACTGCACAAACAACGTGACCTTTCTTCCTTTCTGTCCCGCCACCTGGGGTGACAACCCAAGGGCACTGTGCAGTCTGGGGTGGTGGGCACCTTGGGAGCCCAGCCGAGGATGAATGTGGTGACAGAGCTGACTCCGTTTTTCCTTGTTCAGGCAGTGTCCATGTGTTGATTTTGAAACTGAGTCCCAGGGAAAACACCTCGCTGTTCAAATTCTTCAAAACAACAACAAACCTGCACTTTACCCCTGTCTTCTATTTTGACAAAAAAAAGTCTCTCTCAAGCTGAAGTATATAGGGGAAAATACCGTAAGTTTGTGACATGGTTTGCCAGGATCTTCTCTGAGGTCAGTCCTGGCACCGCTCCTACCCTGGTCCGCTCTTGAGACAAAAGAGAGAAGCCTACGGGTCTTAGGACAAATGAAAACAAAGGCTCAGGCCTGTGGCCTTTGTCTAACTCTGCCCTGATGAGGTTGGTCTGAGCAGAGGGGCGCGTCCCCAGGCAGCCAGGAGTCCTTCCTGTGACACAGTTTCAGGACCAGGAGCGGGGATGCTATTCACTCCGGGCTGCCATCATGTGGGGATCTCTTGAATCAGGGGCCTCTCTTTAACAACTGAGGATTTTTTTTTCTCCCCCTGGCTTGGAAACGATCACACAAGGATGAGCTGAGAACTGAATCAAATAATAGAATGACACACACAAAATTAAGAATAAATTACATTTGGACAAGTATACATACAAAAATTATGCACTGTGTTCCGATTTTAATGCTAATTTCCCCAAGGAAGTTTTAAAATAAAAAGAAAGAAGTAACAAAAATAAAGCAAGAACAACAACAAAACTCCTTGGCCAAATAGGGTTCAGTTCCTGATATGTTTGAGATGTTCTGTTTTGCTTGTGGCCCCTCACGCCCGCGATTCCAGGCTCCATGGTTGGCATTAGAAGTACCACGGCCTGGGCTCGAGGCTTTTACCCCCACTGAGGAGCCATGCCACTGTCTTGCCTCCATTTGAGCAGCTGGATGCACAGTGTTGGCCGCTCCATGGAGTCAAGCAGCGGCCAGAGCCTGTACTTGCGCTCCAGGTCAGCCTGGGCTGCGCTCTGAACCTCCCCTCCCTGCCCCACTGCAGAGGGAGGGGTTTCCTGGCTCTCTGCATTCCACAGGAAGAGAACTACCTCCAGGCCAAGTGTTGCCCAGAAAAACCCACCACCGCAATAGAGAAACCATGAAGTCCTCTTACTCATTTTGTCACACAAACATCCCACGCTAGAATAGGCTGAGGTTTCACTCTTATTCCAGTCTCTGACCATTGTTAAGGACATGTGACTAATGCTGAATGCATTAGTTTCTTGGGGTGGCTGTAAGAAACTGAGTGGGTGTCTATTTAATAAATAGAAACTTTTTGTCTCACAGTTCTGGAGGCCAAAAATGCAAAAATCAACCCTTTGGCAGGCTCAAGCTCCCTCTGAGGGTGCTAGTGAAGTCTCTCAGTCATGTCTGACTCTGTGAGTCCATGGATGGTAGCTTACAGGGATTGAACCTGGGTCTCCCACACTGCAGGCAGGCTCTTTACTGTCTGAGCTACCAGGCAGGGTGCTAAAGAAGGAGTTATTCCAGGCCTCTCCTAGCTTCATGGTGGCCTCAGGCGTTCCTTGGCTTATAGATGAGGAGTCCTCTGTCTCCTCAAGGTATTTTCCCTGTGACTATATCTTCTTCCTTTCTGTATCCAAATTTCCCCATTTTATAAGGACACCAGTCCTACCAGATTAGGACCCAGTAGCTTCGTTCTAACTTGATGAAATCTACAAAGATCCTATTTGCAAATTAGCTCACATTCTGAGGTTTGAGGGTTAGGACTGCAGTGTATCTATTTGGCGGGATACGATTCAGCCAATATCAGTAGTCAAATTTGTTGTTTAAATATTTTCCCAACATACAAGAAAGACTAGTCTCTCTTATTTTGTGGGTTACCATATGGAATGTTCTGTAACTAGAGTGATAATTAGATTCAAACAAATGGCATAGTACAGCTGGGTAGGTTCAATAGTGGCCTTGGCATTAGAAACTTCTGCTTGGCCACTTCCCCTTGTGTGAACCTGTTCACTTTCCTCTTCTAGTTTCCCTGAATGAAGTGGGAATCTCAGATTTCTCTTTTCTAAGCTCTTCTCCAACCCTGGGACACATCTGTGCTGCTTCTCCTCATTGCAACAGCAGCTCTCACCAGTAACACAAACCTCATTAGTGATGCAGGGTGGGAGGTGCTGGAAGATATGTCAACATAAGTATCATTGGTTGCCCAATAGCAATTCACACCCATTTATATCATTGCAGTATAGGCTGAAAGTGATATTTAAGCGTTTCAAGATTCTGAGATGAAAAGTAACTGAAAAACTCAATTGTTAGGAGTTAGAGTGGTGATAGTATTTTCTTAATAAAATCCGAGCACATTTGGGTTAATGAACATTTTGGGTTCTCCTAATTTTCTAGCCAATAATCATAGCAAACCCATGATACAAGTCTTATCCTCCAGGGCTTATACATCAATGTGGTTAATCACCTTTTATTTCCATAGCACTCCTGCCCCACCAGTTTGTCATGTCAACCTCCCAAGTTAGGGCAACAGACAGGATGAGTGGGTAAGGAAAACAACGAAGTTCAAACTGTGAGGGAATGCCCCCAGGTGCTCTCAGGGGGGCACCTGAGCTGGCTACTAGCTCCTCACACAAACTGGTGGGTCACTAAATATGCTGATTTTATGTATGGGCTGGGCTAGTTTTCAGCGTCTTGCTAAAATGTTTTTTATTTTTATCTTCCAGTTTTTCTAGTTGAGTAAGACTTAGGAAGATAAGTTGGAGCAGAGGAAAGAGTCTTACCTACTGCAAAGTCGTCCCTAGCAGGTGGGATTTAAAAGGGAAATAACTGAGAGTAAGCTTAGAACAGCCAGGTGAGAGACACAGCCAAATCCTTGTTTTTGCATAGAGCAGATAGGAGCACCTCATGCAAAAGGGAGGGGGACAACTGGATATCCTTTCTTTTTTTACCTTTTCCTCCCAGTTGGAAAAATTCATATTTTTCCTTTACCAGCCTTGTAGAAAATTAAACAGTACAGAGAAAGCAAAGGTGTCTGCAATCTTACCACTTCTCCACTCTGCTAGAGATGGCCACAATGACAATAGTTCAGGGTATTTCCTTCCAATTTTTTCCCCATATTTTTAACACAAGTACTCTATAGGTCTACATCTGTAAGTAAAATCATTAACAGAGTCATCCCACTCTGATCCTCTGTGCCTGCTCTTTTTCCTCTTATATTGTCCATGTTTTTCCATGTCAAACCATGAAGATACAACCTATACTTTTTTTAAAAAAATCATATTTCATGTTTTAAAATAAAGCAATTCTTGCAACCATACAGAAAGCTATAAAGTGAAAAGTAAAAGTCTTCCACTCCTTATCCCTAGTCCTTTTCCACAAAGATAATCTCTATAATTGCTGTCACAGTTTCCCATATATCCTTCTGGAAAATATAATTACTACTATTTCCACATATGTACATACAGAAAACTTTTATTTTGTCTGCACCTTGCTTTGTTTATGTAATGTATCTTGAGATTTTAAGAATCTTGAGGTATATACAGATATGCCTCATTCTTTTTAACAGATATGTCATATTCCATTTCATAACTATACTATTATTAAATTAATCATTTCTCTATTAATGAACATTTGAAATTTTTATTGGAATTTAATTTATGATGTGTTATTTTCAGATATACAGCAAAGTGAATCAGTTATACATATATGCACTCTTTATTAGATTCTTTTCTCATATACACCATTACTTAGTATTGAATGGAATTACCTGTGCTATAGAGTAGGTTCTTATTAGTTATCTATTTTATATATAGTAGGGTATATATGTCAATCCCAATCTCCCAATTTATACCCCCCAGTCCCTGGTAGCCTTGTTTGTTTTCTACATTTATGTTAATGGACGTTTAAAAATTTTGTACTAAAAAATGTACATGGATTTTAACTAATTGTGCATATGTGCTTAGTCGCTCAGTTCACTTCAGTTCAGTCGCTCAGTCGTGTCCAATTCTTTGCGATCCCACGGACTGTAGCATGCCAGGCTTCCCTGTCCATCATTCCCAGAGCTCAGTCGCTCAGTCTTGTCTGACTCTTTGTGACCCCATGGACTGTGGCCTGCCAGGCTCTGCTGTCCATGGAATTTTCCAGGCAAGAATGCTGGAGTAGGTTGCCATTTCCTACTCCAGGGGATCTTCCCCACCCAGGGATCAAATCCACATCTTCTGCATTGTAGCAGGCAAATTCTTTACCATTAAGCCACAAAAGAAAAAAAAAAGATAGCACTGGAATAAACATCCTCATACATACATTTCTCATACAGAATATAACATCTGTGCTAATTTCTCTACATTCTCATCAGTCCTGGGCATTAGCACTGTATTTATTTATTTGGCTCACTTTGTTTATTGATTTATCTTTTTATAAAATCTGTTACTGATTTGATTGGTGATATTTTGCTAAAGGAAATCAACCCTGAATATTCATTGGAAGGACTGATGCTGAAGCTGAAGCTCCAATTCTTTGGCCACCTGATGCAAAGAGTCAACTCATTAGAAAAGACTCTGATGCTGGGAAATATTGAAGGCAGGAGGAGGAGGGGATGACAGAGGATGTGATGATTGGATGGCATCACTGACTCAATGGACATGAGTTTGAGCAAACTCTGGGAGATAGTGAAGGACAGGGAAGCCTGATGTGCTGCAGTCCATGGGGTCGCAAAGAGGCAGACATGACTGAGCAACTGAACAACAACATTTTGCTCTAACTCTTATTTCTTTGATTATTATGGACCTAACCCTATTTTAGGGGGCTTCCCTGGTGGCTCAGATGATAAAGAATTTGCCTACAATGCAGGAGACGCAGATTCTATCCTTGGATCAGGAAGATCCCCTGGAGAATGGCAACCCACTCCATTATACTTGCCTGAAGAATCCCATGGACAGAGTCACCTGGAGAGCGACAATCCATGGGGCCACGAAGAGTTGGACATGACTGAGCAACTAACGCACACAAGCTTATTTTACACGATTTGTTGCCCTGAACTGCCTGTTCATGACTTTTGCCTGGGTGTTTATTGAAATATTTATCTTTTTCTTATTGATTTATAATGGGAGGATTCTCGTATGAAAACTTGCCTACAGAACTCCAGTGATGAATCTATGATTTTAAAAGTCAATTATGCTTCACATTTTCATAATTCTCTATATTCATAAACTCAGCAGAGATCAAGTTGAAGTTTACATATGTTAAAATTTTTTTCTAATAGAGTGTAAATCTTGTTAAAAAAAAAAAAAAAAAAGGAAAGAAAAAGACATAAGAAGAAAGAACAGCTTGTTTTCCAGTGTCTCTCACCATCTGAAGAGCACTTTTCGGGAGACAGTGAACATGCTAAGGAAATCATTCTTATCTATTTAATACTCATTCCTCATAAGCAACTCTTTGCTATTCTGTCTTAAGATACCCATAAATAAAAATAATAAAACAACCTAAGTGATAGACTTGCTCATTCTGACTGACTCTGCCTCAGTTGTATTACTGAAGTTTTCTTATAATACTTAAAAACAAGCCTATTGTCAGAGCCAGGGACATTATAATGATCAGAACTGCACTTACTTTCACTCCTTCACACATTTTCCCACTGGATGAGTGGCTCCCTTGTATAAGTATGGAATTCACTAATCATAAAGTGGATTTCATCCAGATACAAAATATGAACAAATGAACTCATGAGAAATGACCCTTGAAATGCACACCACCCTCAAGTCTTGAAAGGATTTTCTATTTCATCAACTTTGGATGAGCCATAATAATAAAACATAAAATATTATACAAAGATTAGAAAATCAAGAGCCACATAGTTTCTCCTCCGTCTCATTTTCTTAGCCCAACTCATTTCTCAGCATTTATAGCTGGTCCACTTGGCCTTCCCCAGGAATCGCACCCCTTGGTTGAGTGAAGTGTTTCTCCCCTGTGCTTCCAGGACAGTCTTCATGGCACTCTCCTATCACTCACTGTACAATTTTGAAATGACATGGGATGTGGCTCCTCCTCAATTTGATTCCCAGCTCTGCAAGCCAAGGACCATGTGGTGTTCATCTTTCTGAACCTGCCAGCTCTCACAGTCCCTGGCGCTTGGTGGGTTCTAAGTCATTACTTGTTTTGTTGTGTTATTGTTAGTATGTTGAACAATATAGGGGATAGTTTGTTCCCCATTTTTGTTCACCTGTGGCAAACACAGCTGATTGCCCACCTAACAGCCATCACTGCCCCTTCCCCCTTTATCCTTGCGGGAGAAACTTTGATTTTAAGCTTCACTCTCCACAAAGTTACATGCTCAGGAAATGACTCCTCTTTGCTGGCTGGGGGAGAGCATCATGGTGACTGGTCCCATCAATCTTTGCAGTCCCATTCCCCTGGCCTGTGGCCCAAATCCCACTGATGAAGTCTCAGAACATCTAGTGAGGGGCCTTGTTCACCAAAACTTGGTCTCTCCACGTCGTTCTTTCTCTCACCTTCTGGCTGAATTATTCAGCCTCTTTTCTCCACTGAATTTCCTCACTGAGCTATCTTTATTTCAGCCTCTTTTCTTCACTGAATTTTCCTACTGAGCTATCCTTATTCTATTACTCTTTATATCCTTAATTAACGTTTAATTAAGCAGTTGTTTCCTCCTCTGTTCACAATCACAATAAATCTTGCCCCCCCACCAAAAAAAGAACATCTAGTGAGCTTTGAGAAGAGCATTTTCTTTTCTTTCTTTCTTTTTTTAAGGGATATTACCCTGAGTGGGCTTGACCTAACTAGGTAAGCCCTTTATTTATTTATTTTTATTTTGCTTATTTATTAATTTTATTTTTGGTTATGCTGGTCTTCATTGCTGCATGCAGGCTTTCTCTAGTTGTTGAGAGAGGGAGCTACTATCTAGCCCAGTGTTCGGGCTTCTTATTGCAGTAACTTCTCTTACTGTGGGCACAGGTTCTAGGCACATGGGATTAAGTAATTACAGCTCACGGGCTCCAGAGTGCTGGCTCACTCATTGTGGCATATGGGCTCAGTTGCTCCACAGCATGTGGAATCTTCCCAGACCAAGGATCGAACCTGTGTCCCTTGCATTGGCAGATAGATTCTTATCCACTGAGCCACCAGGGAAGTCCAAGACTTTTCTTGTAGTATAGAGAAAGACTCATGGGAGGAGACCACCTGTTTTAACTGGTCATTGCTGTATTGCTTGGGATATCTGCAACTGTTCCAGACATCGTCTAACACAAGGGAGACATCCTCGCATACCTGCTAAACCCTGCAGAGACATCCTCCACTGTATGGTTATGCTGGAGTCACCTGCCTGCAGACTTTCAGTGAGATATAACTAACCCCTGAAGGCATCCTGAGTACATCGCCATGCTGAATAAAAGTGGGGAGAAACCAAAAGGTATTTAGGAGTCTTGTTTTGGGGGAAATAGAGTCAATATGGAAAGTTAAAAGGAATCAGCTTTTATCTTATAGTAGAGCAGCCCACGGATAAACCTGGCTACTGTTTTCAAGCTCATGGAGGATTTTACAGATGGGATCAAACAGTTATTCCCTGTGACTTCTGAAGGCCTAATTCAAAGAGGAAATTGAATTAAAGCAGAAAACACTCTGGCTACATTTAAGGGAGAATTTGCCTGAGGAATGATAAAACCCTGACAAAGACTAAAAGGCCACTAAAGGATGAGAGTCTGCGCCTTTAGAGAAGGACGAGAATGGAAAACATGAGTCTCTGAGCAGTTTATCCCTCACTTACCTAAGGCAACAAGGATAACCAAATGACTACCTGAAGTTTGTCATTTATTGCTACTGTAGAGAAGAGAAGCTACGGAAATTTAAGCAGATGAGGAATCAGCTGTCATTCTCCAAAAGTATCCATTAGGGTGTAAGTTTGATTCGACAAAGCTGGAAATACCTGTTTCAGCACTATCAGGCCAAAATGTCAACGTGACACCCAGTTTACAAGCTATGTTGAATGCACACTACTTATCAGAGATTTCTGATTAGTCACATGCCCTGAATGAGGACATTGCATGAGAAATGTCGCTTTGGGGAAGGCGGCTAATTATATTTCTGGGTTTATTAGTAAGTCTACTATTAGTAAGCCTGATCCTAATCTGAATCCACTTTTCCATGGAAGGATGTAAAGATGAGTATTAGATTGGCCAGTCCCTACGACCATGTCAACACGCTGAAGAGCACACCGTGTGCAGGTCACCAGGCAGCTGGGTGTTAGGGAGCTCAGCCCAGGGTCACCCATTCCAGAGTCCGAGGCCTGGGGTAAAGGAACTACTCAAACATACGATATTGCAAGTTGACTACTAACTGTGAAATTGTCATGGATCACAATTATCCTGGGGAAATAACCACTTCTCCCCTTACAACCAATTTTATATAAAGGCTATTATTAGCAAGACTCAGATTAACCCCAGAAGCTAAGGTAAATAAAGGCATAGTAAAATCAGTTCTAAAAGGCTTCTTGCTGCTTTGACTTGATAATGTGCATATCACCACCCCATTTTACTGAGATTGCTTCAGGGGCATTTCTTCAGGCAGAGGTGGGGAGGATTTCTTTTCCTCCTAAATCTGGTTGAACAAATCTTAAAATAAAGATTCTGTGTATTGAAACTCATTCTTTCACAGATCAACAAGTGATCTTTCGATCATACGAGCATGGTTCTGCTGAGACATTTATGGAAACGACGTGGGCTGACAGGCACCCTGGGGAATGCAGGTCCTCCCTCAGCCCCCCTTCTCCTCTTCCCTTTCAGGATTCTCTA
The DNA here is from genome assembly GCF_002263795.3 of Bos taurus. NCBI lineage: Eukaryota > Metazoa > Chordata > Mammalia > Artiodactyla > Bovidae > Bos > Bos taurus. The sequence continues at coordinate 18,133,566 of NC_037347.1, forward strand.
ACTCCTTTCCTCTCTCCTTTCATCTTGTTTTTGAGAATCCCTTCATGCCCTGTCTGATTCTCCATTGCACTGGACCACGCACTCTCTGACAGCCCCGGGGGGCCCTGGAAGCAGCCTCTGGGTTTTGAAAGAAATTCCGGACTTCAGATGAGGCACCCACCTGGGTGCTGGGAGGAACTGTGTGGCAAGCAGCTGTCCTGTCCCTTTCCCTTTAGACCTTCCCTCCCCCACCCTCCCTGCCGTTGGCAGTGGATAGAGGAAAGTCTGTAAGTGCCAATTAGATTGTGTTGTTTGAGTCCTCAATTTTTCCTTTCTGCTCATGGGGTCAAACAAGCCCTTACACAGGATGCTGAAACAGCATATATGTCTTGGCTTTGAAGTCACCCCGTTGCTGTTCAGTTGCTCAGTCTTGTCTGACTCTTTGCGACCCCATGGTCTGCAGCTCACCAGGCTTCCCCGTCCTTTACAATCTCTCAGAGTTCACTCAAATTCATGTGCGTTGAGTCAGTGATGCTCTCTAACCATCTAATCCTCTGCTGTCCTCTTTTCCTTTTGTCCTCAATCTTTCCCAGCATCAGAGTCTTTTCCAATAAGTTAGCTCTTTGCATCAGGTGGCCAAAGTATTGGAGCATCAGCTTCAGCATCATTCCCTCTGATGAATATTTGGGGTTGATTTACTTCAGGATTGACTGGCTTGATATCCTTGCAGCCTAAGGGACTCTGAAGAGTCTTCTCCAGCACCACAATTCAAAAGCATCAATTCTTTGACGCTCGCCTTCTTTATAGTCCAACTCTGAAGCCACCCAGACTTAGGTACAAACTCTACTCTCCTGTCAAATACCAGTGTGTCTTCCAGTAATGTATCTAATCTCTAAGAATATCAGTTTCCTATAAAAAGAGGGGTAATAATATCTACTTCACAATTAAGTAAGGGCCATTTAAAAAGCACTTATTCAGTCATTATAGAGAAGCAAAATGCCTCTTTATAGTAATAAGAGACTTCGAATACCTGTTCTCAAAATACAGATAGCATTTGCCACATGTACTCCACTCATTTCCTTTCAAAGGAAACCCCAGTTTCAGGCCTATGACCACAGAAAAATAACTGCAGAGCTGAAGGACTGAATTGAGGTGGACAAAGGAGGACTCTTTTCTCAAGAGCAGGGTAGACTACAGCAACATGGCCCGCAGCACAAGCCTTGCTGGGACCTGGGGAAGGTTAATGAGATAACATCTAGGTGGAAAGTGCTGAGTGTGCCAAATATTACCATGTCGCAATTAGCCTGCTACTGGGGCAGGCACACCTTTGTCCGGATTATTCAAGAGCAGGCAGCTCTGAGAGAGAAGGTGGTGGGTGAGATGTAATTTAGGCAAGTCAAACATACCCTATCCCAGACACACTTTCAGTGATGCTGGGAGCTGCTGATGGGGAAAGGACTTTGGCCACCTCGGGGCTGCAGTTCAGTTGTTGAACTTTTGGGGTTTAGAATTACTTCCTGCCATGTTTCTGCTGAGCTTCCTAGAAGCCACTGACAACACAGCCACAGTGGACCTGCTCATCAGCCCTGTGCCCTGGGTCAACACCTCTGAGCCTTGGTTTCTTGTCTGGGAAATGGGGAAGATAATCCCCATCTATTTCACAGGGTCTGAGACGCTGGGAAAGATTGAAGGCAGGAGGAGAAGGGGACGACAGAGGAAGAGATGGTTGGATGGCATCACCAACTCGATGGACATGAGTTTGGGCAAGCTCCAGGAGTTGGTGATAGACAGGGAAGCCTGGCGTGCTGCAGTCCACGGGGTAGCAAAGAATTGGACACGACTGAGTGACTGAACTGACTGAGACTACAAAGCCAAGGTACTCTGAAAATTATAAAGGGTTACACCGTGATGTGAACTATTAGATGTCACTTTCTATTCTGTTCCTTATCTGACCATCACCAATCTTAAGACATAAAGGTCTCTGACTCGTATGTTGTTGTTTAGTTGCTAAGTTGTGGCCAACTCCTTTGTGACCCTGTGGCGTGTAACCCACCAGACTCCTCTGTCCATGGAATTCTCCAGGCAGGAATACTGGAGTGGTTGCCATTTCCTTCTCCAGGGGATCTTCCTGATCCGGGTATTGAACCCACATCTCCTGCATTGGCAGGCAAATTCTTTACCAACCATCATCAAAGTCTAGATGAACTTCCATAAGCCTGAATTATGCCTTTAGAGCACTGAGAAAAGATACTATAATTTTTCTATTTTTAAGGACCAGCTTATCCAAGACACAGTGCTTATAGTTTGTGGATCCAGTAAGCCACGCTATTACGTAGATATAGTATTAGTTTTTATTTATGTAGCACCTGGGATTTTAAAAAACACTTCCATATATATCACCCCATGGTGTCGTTTAGTGTCTGTAGGTCTTTGTCCCTCCCAGCCAAATCTTTTGGGATATCTGCTTTTCTCCTTCCTGATTTTCACCAATTCATCTCTAGTAGAGGCAGAAGCCTGGGGCTTCAAGAATTCAGGGCATGACCCCGGGAGTCTTACTGGACATGACCTCAGTGGCATCAGTCATTTAGGAAATGAAGACAGCTCCAAGCTGCCCAGCCTGTCTCATGACCGGGACGTAGACAGTCCTGCTCACAGGGGGCCAAGCACCCCTCCATGACCCGCAGTCACCACGCCAGTTTCAGGAAAGGCTCCCATGTTCCCAGAGTCTCAGCCACTGCTTACTGACAAACCAGCCCCTCAATAATCTTATTGTATGTTTTCAAAATAATTCTCTCTAATGCCCCAAGAATGTCTGAACTTCTGTATGAACTCACTAGTTTGCATATTTCTCAGCTTATTAGTGGGAACTCTAATAGACAAGGCCCACGACCTTGCCTTTCCACAGATCTCTTTGGGTAGCGGGTGGGGGGTGGGGGAAGGGCAGCCTCGCCTGCTGGTGAAACCACAGTGTTCTTAATTTCAACTGTAATATTTTTATTTTTCAAAATTCTTTTTGTTTTGTAAATCTGCAAGATCATTATTTTGTCTCTTTTTCCTTAAATATTTAATCGCCTCTATTATTACTTCTAGCCAAAATGACTTTGTTATAACTGATAATGGTAATAGCCAATGTCATTTGAGGTCTGATTTTTCCATTTTGTTTTTTGGACATCCCCCATGGTGTCTTGATTGCCTCTGTTTGTGAGTTTTGATCATAGGGTTGAATTCTATGCTACTTAATCATGGGATTTTTTTGAGGCTTCATTTGAAGGTAGGTTCCTCCAGAGGACACTGCTTTTATCTCTGCCATGTGATTGGAGTCAATTAAAACCTGAAATCACTTTAAAATAATATTTAAACTTGAAGTATTTTGGCCTTCATAGGTAACATATATTTTGGAACACAAACCCCTGTAGGTTTGAATTTTGGGGAGACATTCTTCCCTGCTCCACCCAGCACTGCGGTCAAGACAAGCACGTTTCCTTGCTATCTCCATCAGTGAGGTGGGTTTCCGTGTAGTTCACCCTCATACTAAGGCGTTGCCCCCTGGGATCCTAACTTTATATGCAGGTCTCCTGTTAGACTCCACCTTGGCTGGGGCTTCGGCTTGGTCACCTGCCAGCTTTACCCCTTGCGGCTGTTAACACCTTAGGTTAATGCAAGCAGGGCTCCTCCAATGCCTCCATTGAGAAGGCTAAATTCAGAGTGCTCTTAACTTTCAGGTTTCCTTCTTTTACTCTATTTGCCTCTGAATATTTCTTACTCTCCTACTAGCCCAAGATGCATTTAAAAATAATTTTTAATTCAATATTTTGTTTCACATTTTTAATTGTTTTTAGAAGTGAAAGTGAAGTCGCTCAGTGTGTCCAACTCTTTGTGACCCCACAGTCCATGGGATTCTCCAGGCCAGAATACTGGAGTGGGCAGCCTTTCCCTTCTCTGGGGGCTCTTCACAACCCAGGGATCGAACCCTGGTCTCCAGCATTGCAGAAGGATTCTTTACCAGCTGATCCACGAGGGAAGCCCTGTTTTTCAAAGAGAGATGTTCAATTTGCCATACTGAAGGAAAGAGGAATATTATTACATAATTTATTGTAATTTTCTGTGTGTTTGTGAAACTGTTAGTTGCTCAGTCATGTCCGATTTTTTGCGACCCGGTGGACTGTAGCCTCCAGGCTCCTCTGTCCATTGAATTCTCTGGGCAAGAATACTGGAATGCACAGCCGTTCCCTTTTCCAGGGGATCTTCCTGGTCTGTGGATCGAAGCTGGGTCTCCTGCATTGCAGGCAGACTCTTTACTGTCTGAGCCACCCTGGAAGCCTGTGTGTTTGCAGTATTTTGTATTTAAAAGAATAAAAATTTTGAGAAAAACTCTTGGAAGGAAATAGACCAAAAAAGTGTGAAGTGAGGACAGTGAGATTATTGCTGAGTATTTCCTCTTCCTATTTTTCTGTACTCTGCATCTCCCCACATACGCCCCAAATTAAAGTTGGTAACAAAATGAAAGTCCCTAGGATCACATCTTAAAGAGCAGTTTGTTCACATACACTGAATTGTCAGATAATTCTCCACTTATTCTGATCAAGTAAATCCAGAGAGCAAATAAACCCTACCCTGAAAAGATCCAAGAAGTGGGTAACACTGAGCCTTACTAAGTGTAGCAAAAGCACTACTAAACTTCAAAATACCTAAAATGATCTTATCTAGAACTTGTTCTGAAAGAGCTGGATACATACTTTCCCCTTAAAAAACAGTATGTGATGTTTCCAGTGAAAACATTTGAGGAAAATTAAGCTTTTAATACTTGTTCATTAAATAGTATAATTCTTCAGAATCTCGTTTCAAATCTTGTAAATATACAAAAATAGCTTCAGAGTGTTTTTAAAGTAAATAATTCAAGTTCATGTAGCATTGATAATACCAGCTCAGTCTCCTGAATATTTGTGAACTGGCAGTCTTGATGGTACCTAAACCCATTCACACCCCCAGAAAAATCCACCCCATGAGGAAATGTTTCAGGTACTATCCATGACACCTCTGCCCTCTTCATTACCCTACCCTCACCAACAGTTATCAACTTCTCAAATTGTTGTCTATGTAGTAGGCAAAAATGGTGTCTCATTGTGGTTCTTACATCCCTTTTCATAGCAGCATATTTCATTGCATGAAAGCAAAATAATCTGCTTTTATTTAAATGACTCCTCCATTAATAGTGGTTTCGATTACTTCCAATTTTGCTATTATAAACAGTGCTGCAATCAACTTTCTGGGTATGTACATCTTTATACAATTGTTCTTTTACATTCTTAGGATAAACTCATTATTTTGCTACTTGTTGCTAGGCTGCCTTACTTGTACTTTAGGCACAAATTCTTGCAGTAGACAAAACTTCTTGCTGCTGCTAAGTTGCTTCAGTCGTGTCCGACTCTGTGTGACCCCATAGACGGCAGCCCACCAGGCTCCCCCGTCCCTGGGATTCTCCAGGCAAGAATACTGGAGTGGGTTGCCATTTCCTTCTCCAATGCATGAAAGTGAAAAGTGAAAGTGAAGTCGTTCAGTTGTGTCTGACTCTTAGCGACCCCATGGACTGCAGCCTACCAGGCTCCTCCATCCATGGGATTTTCCAGGCAAGAGTACTGGAGTGGGGTGCCATTGCCTTCTCCAAAACTTCTTTAAAAAGTCTAAATTCCTAGCCTATATTTCTAAAACTAAAAATATTTTCATTTATATTTAAAATTTTTGCATTTTACTATTTGTAAATTAAAGTCTACCTTGCTGCCACTATCTACAGATATATCGTGTTTGTTGGAAAAAAATGTAAATACAATAGTCCAAACTTACAAAGCAAATAAGTTAGGGAGTGACTATTTGCATTACAAAATTATTTGTTTTTCAAAATGGTATCAATTTAAATTGAAAGCATCCTGACAACAATTGAAATATGACCAAATCTATAAAAATCCAATTTATAATGTATCAAGAGTATATCAAACACACAAAGTGAGGTACACTTATTTGAACATAATTTTATGTCTGAGGAGGGTGATTAAATATGTTGCTGCTTTTTTTGAGAGGCAAATTATGTAAGAAATCCATGAAGGATTAACAAAACTGTAATTACATGATATTTTCTTCTCTAAAACTCTTAGGTTTGTTTTCTTTTCTTTTTTTTTAAGACTGTGCTTCAAAAGCAGAAAGAATATTCCTTCCCCCTCCCTTGCTTTTCAGGCTTCCTACTGCATGCCAGCCAACAGAGTGGCATATGGCACATAACATACATAGTCAACCTCCCACCAGCATATTTGCAGAATCAACAGTACATATTGAACTAAACCACACCTCATGTAAAAGACATTTAATCATCCTTTACTCTTTGGTGTAGGAGAATGGTGGTAGTGGGGTGGAGGGAGGGAGAGCTGGTTGTTGGCGAGATAGCTGAGGGGAAAGGAAATATATCATTACTGAGTGGGGTGGTGGCCTTCTTATTCACTGGCTCTAATTCCCTCACCAGACAAATGAAAGGACAATGCTGTAGGGCTTAGAAAAATTGGGGCAACTCTGGGGCAGTGGGCGGCCAGAGAATGTATTAATGACAGCCTGCCTGGGCCTTTGAGTGGCAGATAAAACACACAGATACACACTCTGTACATTTAACCAGCTCCAGTCCCTAACAAGCTTTCCCAATCTTTTGTCCCAATCACTCATCTTTTTAAGCCAGATTCAGAAAAGTGCATATACCATGTAAAACATTTTTGTTTCTGTAAGAAGACTGTAACAGAAGTTTGAGGGGGGAGTTTGGCATTTTTCCAGCATATTCGGGAATCCCCGCCTACACTTTGACCATAATTAGCATGTGGCCTTCAGAATACAAGCCCGGGAGGAAGAGGGCAGGCATAGGCCAGCCCCCTTGACTCTTCCCAGTTTCCCTTCCTCACTTACACCCCTGGGCTCCATTAAGCAGTCCAGCTGTGGGCCACGTTTACCAGGTGCCCAGAGGTCACCCCTAGAAGGCTACACAGGGGTTGCACCCAGGGCCTTGCTTGGCACTTTCAGAGTTTATAGCCTCTGGACCAGAAAAGGACTGACCCATTTCATTGGTTGAGGTCAGTAGGAAATTAAAGTAATTAGTGGGAACAGGACTGGGCTGGGTGTCAGAAGACCTGGGTTGACTTCCAGCTAGGCCATTGCTTAGCCACGTGACCTTGAGCAAGGAACTTAATCCCGGCAGACCCAAGTTTTTTTTCAGTTGAGAAATGAGGTTTTGATAAAAGTGATCTGGGGAATAAACCTGAGCCAAGTGATCGATTTTGTGTGCACGTGGGTGGCTGTGCCTCTGCAGCTATGTGTATACGTGTAAAGTATGAAAGGATCAATCCAAGGAGAAATGGATTTGAGCAACCACAGCACAAACATTCAGAAGTGGAAGTGAGCAGCCGGGATGGTGAGAAGGTGAGTCAAAGCGGAGAAAGTGCTTTCCCGTTGGTCCTGTAAAACAAATTGACCTAAAACGTAGCAGTGTAAACCAAAAACCAGTTCATTTAAAACGATCATTTTTAATGATTTTGTGGGTTTTGAGGTCAGGAAGAGGGGCATGGCTGCTTTGTTGTCACATAGCTTTTCACACGAGGTTGCAGTCAGATAATGAGAGGGACTGCAACCATCTGAAGGCTCCGCCTGGCTGCGTGTTGACACACCTGGGGACACCCACGCTGGCCTGTTCTCAGTGGAGGCTGGCTGCTGCTGGAGGCTCAGCAAGGCTGTGATCAGAAGGCCTTTCTGGCATGGCTTTCTCAGGGGAGGAAGGAAGGCTGTGCCTGATGGTGGGCTTCTGCCCAGAGCAAGCATCCCAGGAGAAGAAAGCAGAAGCGGCACAGCCTGTTCAGACCCAGCCTGAGAAGTCACACAGCGACACTGCTGTATCATCAAGTGTCAGTGGCTCAGTCGTGGTCAGTTTTTTGCAACCCCATAGTCTGTAGCCCACCAGGCTCCTCTGTCCATGGGATTCTTCAGGAAAGAGTACTGGAATGGGTAGCCATTCCCTTCTCCAGGGGATCTTCCCAACCCAGGAATTGAACTTTGGTCTCCTGCATTGAAGGCAGATTCTTTATCATCTGAGCCATAAGATGACCAATTTACCATCTGACCAATTTAAACTTAATTGGTCAAAATAGTCACCAGCGCATCCTGGTTCAGAGGAGGGTGTGGAGGACTCTTGGTCTTGATGACAGGATGTTAGAGAAAGTTGAGGTCAAGTTGTAAAAGCGCCACTGGCACCGAACAAGAATGCTCTGATTTTTCTCAGTATCTGTGAAATAAATGTCTTGATAATTTTTATAATTTTATCAGCTTTCTGAGATAAGAGGCTTCTTGACTAATCTGGTTTGCTGAGTACTTATGAAGTGAAGGTACTTAAAGAATCACTGCACTTTTCAAGTAAATTGTATAGCTCCAGATCTGAGATTTCCCTTTAACCTCCACAGCTGTTCGATGTAAATGAATTCAGTTATATAACTCTGCAGTGTAGGGGGGAAAAGCTGCGAAAAATCAAATAACCAGACATTTTTATTATTGCTAGACTGATTTGGATGATTCAGAAACAGACCTCTGCTCCTCGGGATCTGACAGCTCACAGTGAATTGGGACAATAATACTACACGAGACACAGCAGAGACCAACGCCCCAGGAGCCCCAGGAAACGGACTACGACCGAGGGAGAACACCCCAGAATTCATCTCAGGGAAAATGTCTTTGAACCTACCTGAACTTGAGCTCTTCCAACGCCGGTGGCTGAAAGAAAACACACTTCATGCTCTCCTCCTTGGTCTAATTTCAGTGATTATTCCTTCCCATCTTGCGCAGCTGCCATCAGACTGATTTTAGTTCCTGGGGATTAAACAGTTTCTGAAGGTTGTTATCACTCCCCTTCAGTGGAGCATATCTTCAAACACCTTCCTGGATAATTACCATGGCCCAGTGATTGGGCAATCACCAGAGTGATTTTAAACACACACACACACACACACACACATTCTTCTCCAGCGTGTTCCTTTGTGTTTGTTTTGGTTTTGCATTTTCAAAGCCCAGCGGTTCGTGAGAGACAGTAGAAGGACAAAATAAAAAGACATATGGTAGTGCTTAAATTATTCCCCAAAAGGGAAAGTGTCCAACATGAAATTATTCAGTCTTTCTACCATTCTAGGGTGGGGAGGGAGGCATTTCAACCAAGAAAATCATAGAATATCCACAATACCCAGAGGAGGACTGAATTATATTATCAACTTCCAAATACAGTCAGCAATATTTCACCAGAAAAGCTGCTTTGCAAAAATTAAACCTCTAATGTTTACACTGGGAAATACCTCCAGTCCTTCTCTGCTGTCTTCCCTAGTCCCCCTGTATACACACACACACACACACACACACAAAATATCTTTCTCTCCCCAGGATTGTCTTTGTTTTGTTCACCTCTTTTATCCTAACATGTAGATACGTGATTCTGTAGTGAGACGCCCAAATGTCTTCCAAAGGAAAGATTACACAGAGTAGAATTTTGTCTCTTATTTTTCAAAATGTTTTAAGATCCTATAAACTCATCTGATATAAGCCTATGGAAAAAGACAGCCAGAAGGAAATCAATGAAACAATTCCGTGAGATCTTTTTTCATCCAAATTGATAACTAGGAAAGGAGGTGGAGGTTGGGTTTCAGCTTCCTGTTCTCTTACTCAGTTTATGCGGCTTCAATCCATTCTACCCAGGCTTAGGCATGTTACATAAGGGTTTTATGAAATGAGATAAATCTTGAGAAAGACTTTTAAATTTAAATTTTAAAAACAAGTGATACATTCATGATTCAATATGAAACCACCATAATGTGTATATGTTACGATGTCTGCCCCATCTTCTTCAGGGCCTCCTCACCCCACCCCCACTCCTTATAAATAAGCATATTGTTAGTTTCTTGTGTATCTCTCCAGTGTTTGTGCTAATACAAACAAACACAAATATATCCACATTTTCCTCCCTTTTCCATTGTTTTTGAGAAGGAATTTAAGAGAGCTAGAACTGGCCTTGTTTGTGCCAGTGGTGGGAATACACAAGGAGAGAGATCATAATGGAATATCAGAAGCTCATAAGAAGGGAAATGATTTCTCAGTTATTTAGATTCCCTGAATCACTTTCTTTGACATTGGTTCTTTGGTTAAATCTATTCTTTGGGCCTCTTAATTCTTAAAACTTATAAAATCTTTATTGTTTGCACAAGCAAAATTCTAGATAGTTTATATATAATAGCTCATCTCTTGCTTAACAACAAAAACATGTAAATGGCACATCCTTAAGAGAAGAACATAAAGTGTAATAGCAAGTGCAGAGCAGAGTCCCCTTACCCGGCGATCTGACTCTGGACATCCAGTGGGGAGGCTGACCATGGCCTGAGGGAAGAACAATCATTCTGCTTTGGAAGCTTTTTTTGTTTTACATGTACCCATGAATAGAGAAGGGGCTTCCCAGGTGGCGCTAGTGGTAAAGAACCCGCCTGCCAGTGCAGGACACTTAAGAAATGCAGGGTCATCCCCTGGGTTGGGAAAATCCCCTGGAAAAAGGCATGGCAATCCAGTCAGTATCCTTGTCTGGAGAATTCCATGGACAGAGGAGCCTAGCAAGCTACAGTCCTTAGGATCGCAAAGAGTCGAATACAACTGAAGCGACTTAGCACATACGCGTGCATGCATAGAGAAAACAAGGGCCTTAGATCGTCTTACTCTTCTGACACTTGGGAGTCTAAAGTAGAACCATTTGGTAGATTTTAGAACAACCACAGGAATGTGTATGTAACCAGATAATTGATGCTGGGCATTGTGTGGGACTGTGCCAGACTCCAAAAACAATTAAATCATTTAAAACTCATATTTTGGAAGCGAACAGACAACAGTGACAACTACCTATCTTGTGAGCAAGTTGAAACACAATAATGATGTAATTTGTTGCCATTTTTCAGTGCGTAGTATTGTATTATATGCCAGATGAATAAAAAACTAAATCGTGAATGACATATAGAATAAATGATTGCATGGATCATATTGTAACAATTGCTTTACATGGTTGATGCTTTCCTAAAGAGTTATATGATTGATGAGTTTGGGGAAACCAAACAAAATTTGATTAAATGTTTACATAAATCCTTAAGATGACTCATTTATTTTGATTTTTTATTTAAATGAAATATATAAAAAGATTTTAAGATATCTTAACAGGACAAAAAGTGTGCAGTAAAACAAATCTCCTCCCCACCCCATCCTAGTTCCCCAGAGCTATTCCTTGGCCACACCCCCCAACATACCACTTTCTTGTTTCCCCCAGGGATATTCTGCATAATATAATATGTAAATCTTTCTCTTTTACAACACAAATAAGAGCATGCTGCAAACCTATTCATCACCTGTCTCCATCAGCACAGGCACACCTATGTGCCAGAATATCCCACTGGAAGGAAGGACCACAGGTTATTCATCCAAGCACCCAGGAGTGATGACTCTTCTCTGATGTGAATGAAACTCTTGGTAGAGTAAAATGAAGTCACCTTCTCATGATCTCGTCTCATAATTGTCCTTGTTATACACTGAGTGTTGTCCTCTCCCCATTTCTGGCATCTGGAAACTCATTTATTCCCCTGTCAGCAGTTACCATCATGTGCTGCATGATGTCCGGAATCTGAAAACCACTCTTTTATACATTTAGTTTTAGTTTTTTTTCATTGTTTCAGGCAGCAGGAGAAATCCAATCCCTGTTATTCCATCTTGGCCAGAAGCAGAAGTGTCATATTTTTTAAACACCGAAGTGTTTCCTAAACTTAGACGTATACAATCATCTGAGCAACTCACTAAAAATGAAGATTCCTGGGCTCCCACCCAGAAGTCCTGATTCAGCAGGACTGCCTGGGAATCTATATTTCTAACCAGCAGCTCAACTAATGTTAAAGCCCTGCCATGGACTAGACCAGTTGTTTGGGAACCACTGGCTTAAAGGATGATGATATTTGTCAGCTATCCTCAAGTGATACCACCATATGGACAGTCTGTTTTTTGGAAGAACAAAATAGAAATAAACAGAGAGATGGATTTCTTGCCAGACTTTGAATTACTGAGGTTTTGGAAACACACTGTCACCTCTGATGAGTGTCTGACGAGGCCAGGGTTCTGTTCCAAAGGGACAGCTCTGCCCAGCATGTGACACAACAGACCCAATGAGTTTGATGGCAGGTTGGAAGTAAGGGTGGAAGGGGCGCATTTGCTTGTCTGTGCAGAAAGGGCACAGATCCCAGCAGCTTCAGCTTAGTTAAACTCATTTTGGAAAATATTTTTGGCCTGTGTGGTTTTATGCTTTTAGAGTTCCATTTTTAAGCACTGGGCCTGTCCAAACCCACTGAAGCTGAGCTGAAGCATCCAAGGAAGATGCTGAGTTTCACACCGATCTCTGCTGAGTCTGTAAAAATTTCTCAGATTTGTCCAAACTGCTTTGTTGAGAAACCAAAACAAAAATCACAAATCCCAGTGGGGTTTGTAGGATCCTGTGGTTTTCATCCCAAACTATGGTAAAACCAGAGGTCAGTCATGTGACTTTCAAGCCTAAAGGTTTCATTATGAATCCTGAAAGAAACCCACAAGCTTCAGTCTTAAAATATACTCCCAAGAGAAAAAAAGAAAAGAAAATCTTCTTAGTGTTGGCCTGGAATCATAGACTTAGGAAACATGTCCAAACCAAATGTTGTCAGGACTCACTGCATTTTAAATCCAAAGCTGAATTTTATTCCACTGGGGTGACATTGTTTATTAACACTGTCTGTGGCAACTGGATTGTCTAGAAAAGTTCAGGAGAGCTAGCTAGAAGAATTCTCTTTCTTGTGCTCTGTACAGAATCGGTCTATTGTTCAAGAAACAAAATGAGTTCAACCACATAAATGATGAGGTTTTATTTTGCCATACCTCCTGTTTCCCTAGGATATGTAGACAGCAAAGTATGAAATTACTTATATTTTCTACTCTTCAATATTTCACTCATTAAATGTCAGATTCCTTTGCAACAATGATTCAAATTCTAGGATACACAAGAATAACCTGGAGGCTTTGTGATATCTGTATATTCCTATTATCTGTCTATCTATATGACAAACTACCCCAAAACATAGAGGCTTAGAGCAAGCGTTTTATTATATTTTGTGATTTTGTGGGTCAGGAATTCTGACAGGGCTCAGCTGGGTGATTCTTCTGCTCAATGTGATCATCTTGGGTTACCCATTGGTTTTTGAATGGTGTTTGGTCTCACCTGGAGGATCTAAGACAGCTTCGCCCTCATGCCTGGCAAATTGGAGAGGATGACTGTAAACTGGGGCAGCCGGGTTTTTCTCCTTCTCCTTGTAGCCATAAGGTCTCTCCACATGGTCCAGGGCTCCCAGAGACTAAGGCTAGACCTGGAACTGACAGACTATCACCTCATTGTTCAGAGCAGCCATGGGTGGATTTCAAGGGGAGGAGAAACAAATCTCACTTCTTGATGGCAGAAATGTCAAAGAATTTGTGGCCATCTTTTATCCACCACAATGTAAAGGCCAGAATTCTACTCCCAGAAAGTCTGATTTAGTAGGTATGTGGTGGGATTCCAAGATTCTGCATTTTAGAAAATATCCAATGAGATTCTAGTGCAAAGCATCCCCATAGTACATGCTGAAAATTACCACTTTACAAGATGTGATGGAAAGTGTGCTTATAGGGAATCTGCCCATCAATCAATTAAGAAACATCAGCTAATCATGTGATGTGTGCCTGGAATCACATCATATGCTCTGGAGGGAGTAAAAGGAACATAATGATCCCAGCCCTGAACGTGCTCATACTCCCTGAAACCACAGTGCGAGGGGATGCTGAATGCTAGAATTCCCAATGGGAGAGGGCCAGGCAGGGGAAAGGGGCAGAACAAAGTCCATGTGTCGCCAAGGTGACTAAGGCAAACACCGGGAACTGAGCCATAGGAATCATATCAAAAGTGTGCTGGGATGAATAGGTGGCTAGAATAAATTATGAGGGGAAAAGGAGCTGTTCTCTGCAAAGCTTCTAGAGAGAAATGGAGATGAGGCGGAACATGGAAGCAGAGGGCATGACAGCTCTCAAGCACATTTTTTCAAAGTGTGAGCTTTTCTCCCAGGCTTTTGACTGGACCACTTCCCCTCATCTTTTATTGCTCCCCAATCCTGACTTTCTTTCTGGACCTATTTGCCTGTGTTGCTCCTATGCCAGCAAGCCAAGAAGCTCCGCTCCAAGATGGGACAACCAGTCTTTCCACTAACAACATAGAATTGCAGGCAGCCTTCTGACTTACCCTGTACATGGCTCCAGCAACCAAATCTGAATCCCACCCCCCAAAGCAGACTCTTGTGCATGTGAATGCCTGCACATGTATGCATGTGTGCACGCATGCAGGCGTGTGTGTGTAAGGGGATGACTCCTGGGAGAGGCATAAGGTTTGGAGACTCTCAGGAGCTGGCTCAAGCTATGAAGAATGTTACTGAGTATCTGAACACATTGCTGAAAATAATACCAAGAAGGAAGACCTGTAATCTAGAGAGATATGTGACATGAGAGAAAACAGTGGAATGAACTCTGTGGCCACTGACCAGAAGAACGGGTTGGGAGGGGTGCTGTAACAGGAGGGTCCAAGAGGCTATCTGTAAACAGGGTTATGTGTAGGGTGCCCCAGGGCATGAAGCCTGGCTACTCAAAGATGTCTTATTTGGCTGAATGGAAAACAATCCCTTCTTGTCCCAATCAGAGGCTGCTGTCAGTGCTAAGTTTTGAAGAGTCAGGACTGAAAGCCAGGGGGGACCAGCAGCAGCTAGGGATGGCATCAGCAACCAGGCAGGGACCTGGGCACAAAAGGAAGTTCATGGCTAAGCGGTGAGCCAGGAATCAGCTAGGTAGGGAGCCGGAGTGAAGTCTGAGAGCAGGCTGGGCAGCCATGGTCCCACAGCACAGGGTGCCCCTTGGGCTGGGGCATGCTCACAGACAGACAGCATAGGGAGACACAGATCTCCAGGAAGACAGGCTTGAGTCATGCTGTTCTGCATACGGGCTCATTCCTAGCCATAGCTAAGGGAGGAAGCAACTGCAAATCAGTCCAGGGCTTCTGGGTCCATCCTTAGGACAGGATGGGAAGGAAATATCAGGCCTCTGTGCCAGTTAGACAAAAAGTGCCCCTCAGGCAAGCAGCTGATGCCCCTGAGTCCTAAGGGCCCCCTCCTCCAGGCAGACACAAGATTCAACCCACACTGCAGGTTTAGTGCGCATAGTGCATTTGGACTAGCCCCCCTCAAGCCCCTCTGGAGAGCCTTTGTGTAAGACAGCAAGTAAAAAGCCATACAAGGTGACCCAGTACAGAGGCAGGGATAAGGGCCAATTTTTGTCCTGAATGTTTGAATATACTGGCCAGATCCTGATTTTTTTTTTAACCATAAGTCAGGGAAATTTTGAGTTCCTCTATACCTCATCAGACACAGGGGTGGTAAATTAGTCCCCATCAGAGAGATATGAAATGTTAATACCAGGCTAATTGGGAAAACAGGGAGCAAGTGGGCAGGTCCAAGGAGACTGGTGCCTAAGCACTGTCATGCCAGCCGGCCCATCTAGTAAGTGGCTGGCTTGAGCAGGGGACGAGCTGAGAAAGGCTACCCAGGCACTACTGCCAAAAACACTGTTCCAGTTGAATGGTAAGCCACATTCCATACCCTGGCAACTGGAGGGTGCCAGCGTCTGCTGTGCTCGTTTTCAGATCAGGAAAATACCACCGCATCATAGAGTGACTGCCGAAGATTTCAGGACACTCGCATCAAAACACATCAGTGCTCTAATCGCCCTGCCACTGCAGGGGAGGCTGGTGCCCCAACCAGTGAGCTTTTCTTTTGCTAGTCAAATGAAGCCCTTAAAATACCTCTACTTCCTAATCCATCACCCACCCATTTCCTTATCTGTAGATTCCAGCTTTCCCAGGGAGTGTGTTGGTTCTGGCAAGAGGCTCTTGACCTGATTTCTCTTTCAGTTGGTCTCACTAGTTAGGTCTGACTTGGGCTAATCTTCTTTTCAGTTCCTTGAATGCTTGAGGTGTGCCAGGCACTGTGTTCAGGGAATGCAGATAATTAGGACATGGTCCCTCCCCTCAAGAAGACTGTCGCGTGGAAAGAGGGACAGACCGGTGGACAATGGCTGCCTACCCAGTGCCTATTTCCTCTTTTCTTGCAGAATCCTAGCACTATTTGAAATCCTCCCTTCACTCCCCTTCACAGACACACTCACACAGCCTGCTTTGGGTGTAGGAGGGAGTGTATAGTCAGGGGCAGGATGAGTCAGAAGCAGAGTTTTAGGGGAAGGGAGATGGGTCTGCCCTGCTCACTGTTACCGGGAGGGCTGGCTGTCCTGCCCTGTAGCTGAGCCGCATGTCCTGTTAGGAGAGGAGCAACCCAGGACAATCACACCAGAAAGAAGGCCAATGTGTAGCTCTGCTTCATTCATGTTCTTAAATATTATATAGTATAAATACATACAACTTATAATGCTTCCCAGGTGGTGCTAGCGGTAAAGGACCTGCCTGTCAATGCAGAAGACATAAGAGACATGGGTTCAATCCCTGGGTTGGGAAATTCCCCTGGAGGAGGAAATGGCAACCCACTGCAGTATTCTTGCCTAGAGAATCCCATGGACAGAGGAGCTTGGTGGGCTACAGTCCATGGGGTTGCAAAGAGTCAGACATTATTGAGTGACTAACACACACACACATACAACTTATACACTCATATAGTCAAAGGTTACTTCTAAAGTCTTAAAATTGTGTCTCTCTGAGCACAGCTGTTTGATGTTTGTTATTATAAACAATGTGCTTCTCACGTGGTGCTAGTGGTAAAGAAACCACCTGCCAAGGCAGGAGACATAAGAGACTTAGACACCACTGAAGCGACTTACGTGCATGCACATTATAAACAACAGTACTATAAACATTTCTAAGCAGGGCTCCAGGCACTATGCTTTTGTTTTTGTTGTTGTTGAGTCACTCAGTTGTGTCTGACTCTTTGCAACCCAATGGACTATAGCCCAGTGGGCTCCTCTGTTAATGGGATTCTTCAGGCAAGAATACTGGAGTGGTTTGCCATTTCCTTCTCCAGGGAATCTTCCCAACCCAGGAATCAAACTCTCGTCTCCTGCATTGCAGGCAGATTCTTTACCACTGAGCTACAGGGGAACTTATGTGAAAGTTCACATTTAAAGGATCATACCAAATTGTTTTTCCCATGGTAGTAAAATGTCCTAGTGACATTTCTATCAACAGTGTGTAGGGGCTCCATATTCTCACTTATGCTGCATTTCATAGCATTTTTTTTAATTCAAAAAAATCTAGTGATTTCCAATACAAATATAAATTTGAATTTTCCTGATTACTGATGATAATCATCATGAATATTGGTTATTTTGTTTCTGCTTCTGTGAAAGCTTGTTCAAGTCTTTTGCCCATGTCATTTTGAGATATTTGTATTTTTCTAATTGATTTTTAGGTGTTATTTACATATTCTGAATAATAATAATTTGTCAGCTGTATTTGTTCCAAATATCTTCTTCCATTTTGTAATACATATTTTCACTTTTGTAACAAACAAATGTTGCTCATTTTTACGTGGGAAGATTTACCAATATTTTCTTCATCAGATCAGATCAGATCAGTTGCTCAGTCGTGTCCGACTCTTTGCGACCCCATGAATTGCAGCACGCCAGGCCTCCCTGTCCATCACCAACTCCCGGAGTTCACTCAGACTCACGTCCATCGAGTCAGTTTCAGCTTTAGCATCATTCCTTCCAAAGAAATCCCAGGGCTGATCTTCAAAATGGACTGGTTGGATCTCCTTGCAGTCTAAGGGACTCTCAAGAGTCTTCTCCAACACCACAGTTCAAAAGCATCGATTCTTCGGCGCTCGGCCTTCTTCACAGTCCAACTCTCACATCCATACATGACCACAGCAAAAACCATAGCCTTGACTAGACAGACCTTTGTTGGCAGAGATAATGTCTCTGCTTTTGAATATGCTATCTAGGTTGGTCATAACTTTCCTTCCAAGGAGTAAGCGTCTTTTAATTTCATGGCTGCAGTCACCATCTGCAGTGATTTTGGAGCCCAAAAAAATAAAGTCTGACACTGTTTCCACTGTTTCCCCATCTATTTCCCATGAAGTGGTGGGACCGGATGCCATGATCTTCGTTTTCTGAATGTTGAGCTTTAAGCCAACTTTTTCACTCTCCACTTTCACTTTCATCCAGAGGCTTTTGAATTCCTCTTCACTTTCTGCCATAAGGGTGGTGTCATCTGCATATCTGAGGTTATTGATATTTCTCCCGGCAATCTTGATTCCAGCTTGTGTTTCTTCCAGTCCAGCATTTCTCATGATGTACTCTGCATATAAGTTAAATTGATCTTTTTAGTAACTCCTTCTCTACTCCAAAGTCATAAAGATATTTTTCTATTTTATGCTAAAAATTTTGAAGTTTTGCTATACACATTTAAGTTTAATTCACCTGAGATTCATTATGTGTATGGTGTGAGATAGGGATCCAACTTCACTTGTTTTCCATGCGTATTGATATAAGCAAGTGTCCCAGGACAATTTATCAAATTATCCTCCCTGTTTCCAATGACTGCAATGCCAGCTCTATCATATGTTAAGTTTCCATATGCACAAGTCTGCTTCTAGGTTTTCCATTTTGTTCTATCATCACTTTGTTTAGTCCTGAGCCTAGTCTTATTTACCATACCGGTATGAAAAAATGTTGCTATTAGGAAAGGCAAATTTTCCCACCTTATTCTTCTTCAAGAATACTTAGCTATTCTTAGGCTCTGCTCATTGATATACATTTAGAATCGATTTGTCAAGTTCTTTGAAAACCTCTGTGGGCATTTTTATTGGAATTGCACTGAGTTTATAGATCAATTTGAGGAAAATTGACATCTTCATAATACTGAGTTTTCCTATCCATTAAAATAGTGTATCTCCATTTATTTAGGTCTCTTTAAAATGTTTTCATTCACTCAAAATTCAACTGCTCTCTGCCAGACACTTATGTCAAGGGGCAAAAATCCTTGCCATGATCTAACATACATTCTGGTAGGTAGAAGACAATAGAAAAAATAAATAGGTAAAAATAACAAATATGTAAAACTAATAAATGAAAGATCAAAAGGAAGCAAGGAAACTGGTCACATGCCTATCTGGGGGAAGGCAGAAGAAGGCAAGTGTAGGAAATTTCACGAGGAGCCTGGGTAGAGCAGAGATAACAAAGGCAGGGACTGTAGGACCTGAGGTCAGAAAGGAGACAGGGACCCAGTCATTCACATGGGCCAGAGTGAGGCTAGGCTAATGACCGGAGGAGGGATGTGATCTGACTATGTATAAACAGGGCTGCCCTGGCTGCTGTGTTGAAAACCTATGAAGCAGGAAGTAAGTAGGGAGGCCATCTACAGGTTCCTACAATCATTCAAATGTGCCGTGATGGTGGCTTGGACCAGGGTCATGGCAACAGGGTGGTGAGAAGTGGCCAGTAAGAAGTAACACCAAGAAGATTTGCTGATGAATGAGATGTGAGTGGGGAGAGGTTCCGAGGACTGATTAGTCCAAGAGACATTCCTGAGCAACGGGAGAGATGCTGTTGCCCTTTACCAAGGTGTGAAAGAGTAAGTTGGAGGTAGGATGTCAGGCTCTCAAAAATCTTCATAAGTTTGAGATTTCTGGTAGGTAGCTCAGGGGATGTGCTTTGTGGCCTGCTAGATACTGAAGACTGAAGTTCAGAAGGGAGATGTCAACTGAAGTTATACACTTGGAAGTCACTTAACCATATCAGTCAGGATCCCAACAGAAAATAATGGCATATGCAAATTAGGAATATTTAAGTAGAATTTATTTACAGAGGGGCTATTTTTAGAGGTGGGCATGTAGGGAAACCCAAGGAATCATGGAAAACTCTGAGTGTTGCAAACACCAAAAACGCACGAGAAATAGGGGGCCACAGGAACTGGGAAACACCTGGGTGAATAAGGGGGTGTTGAGAGGAGACATCTTTTGTTAAGGTCCTTACCTTAACCAGGGTAAGGTCCTCCTTACCCAGGAGGAGCCGAGAGAATAAATTCCTGAACATCACGCTTCTCTCTCCCCTTAATATCCTATCTACAACCAACAGGAACCAGAAGGCACAGGGGCCTGTTGATAAAGTATAGAAAAGCCGACCTCCTGAGGCAAAGCCCAGGAATTAGAAAGATTGAGAATAGATCTAAAGGGAAACAGAAGATACCTGGAACAAGCAGGTAAGGTGGTATTTGAAGTGATGAGATTGAATGTGATGACTAGGGAATGTATGTAGACAGAGGAGATGCCCAAGGACTGAGCTCTGGAACATTCCAATTCTTAGAAGCTGGATTAAAAAGGAAGAAACAGCAAAAGGCACTGAGGAGGAGTGACCAGAAAAAATCTCTAGGTGAGAATGGGGTCTTAGATGTCAAGGGAAGAAGCCGTTTTTAAGAGAGTGTGTCACATGCTGCTCTTAGGTAAAGTAAGATAGGGCCTGGGAACTGACCACTGGGAGCAGCAAGCAGCAGCCACCAGTGGCCTTGACAAGAGCAATGGCAGTGGGGGAGAGACCTCACTGAAGTGGGTCTAAGTGAAAATCAAAGAATTGAGAATAGATAACAGAGATGATTTTGTTAAAAATTATAAAATTTATGTAATAAAGGGGTTGAGGGAAATGGGTGGTTGCTGGAAGAGAAAGTAGATCAAGAAAGGTTTTTGTTTTTAAGATGAGAGGAAATAATAGCATATCTATATACTCATAGAAAGGATCCTAGCATAAAAAGGGAATAATGGATGATGCAGGAGAGAGTCAAATTGCTAGAGCAATGCCCTGAGATAGATAAGAAGGGATAAAGAGAGGGCTTGGGTTTAGTTCAAGGCTTGGGGAGTTCATCTACAGGAGCAGGAAGAATTGTAAGTGTGTAAGTACAGATGCTAGTGGGTGTACAGATGTAGCAGGTGGTATGGAAGTTCTTGTCTGATTTCTTCATTTTTTTTTTTTTCAGTGCATAGAAGCAGGGTCACCAACTGACAGAATCTGGGAGAAGTTGGCATTTTGCAAACAGGAAATGTATCAAGTAGTAAACTAACTTAGTAGTCATCAAAATTTTCTCTTTCAAAAATAATTTGAAAAATAATGTCTCTTAAAATATTTGCAAATGGTGTGACTGACAAGAGCTTAATTTCCAAAATATACAAACAGTTCATACAGTTCAACAACAACAAAAAAATAAACAATGCAATTGAAAAATGAGCAGAAGACCTAAATAGACATTTCTCCAGAAAAGATATATAGATGGCCAACAGACCTGTGAAAAATGCTAAAGATTGCTAATTATTAGAGGAATGCAAATCAAAACTACAACAAGGTACTACCACCTTACACTGGTCAGAATGGCCATCATTAAAAAGTCTACAAACAACAAATGCTTGAAAGAATGTGAAGGAAAGGGAACCTTCCTATGCTGTTGGTGGGAATGTAAGTTGGTGTAGCCACTTTGGAGAACAGTATGGAGGTTCCTCAAAAAAAGCCAAAAATAGAGCTACCATATGATCCAGCAATCGCAATCCGGGGCACACATCCAGATGAAACTATAATTCAAAAAGATACACGCACTCCTATTTTTATTGGAGCACTATTTCCAATAACTAAGACATATAAACAACCGAATGTCCCTCAACGGATGAATGGATAAAGAAGATGCAATACATATAGGTAAGTGTGCCATGATTTTGGTAAGGCAGGCCAGCATGTTAAAGCAATGTAAAGTGCAATGGAATTGAGGATATGTATATATATAAATATATGCCGATATGTGTAATTATAGTTATTGGCTACAGAATATAATCTGGGTAAGTTCTTCAAACAAGATTTATAATTTTTTTCATACTGGCCTGGGAAGTCCTTTGTTAAGTTCATTTCTAGTTTCTTTATTTAAAAAATCTTTAAAAATATGTTTTCCAAGTTGTTAAGTACACAAAAAAATTAGTTTTAGTATATTGATCATATTATCAAACCAGCCTGAAAGAAATCTCGATACCTTTTATATAGGTTGCCCTGAGCTCTGTTGCAGGTGGTCATATCCTCCATAAATATTGCCAATCATGTTTCCTGCTTTTCAGTCCTTATGCTTTTCGTTGTTTTTCATGTCTTGCTATGTTGAAAAGCAACTCCAATATAATATTGAATATAGAAGTGGTGATAATGACTGCTATTAGCTTATGACTGACTTTAAATGGAATGCTTTTAACATTTTATCATTAATAAAGATGTTTACTCTAGGTTTTGGGTAGGTATTCTTTGTGGATTATATTTATGTGTTTTTTTAAACACTAAATGACTCCTTGATAATAACTTGGTCATTATGTAATATATATTTTTTTATGTGACTAGAGTCTGAATATTTACAGTCTAAGGAGATACAGTTTATTATGCCCATTTTACAGACAAGAAACTGAGACTTAGAGGAAAACATAAGACGTGTAAAGTTTATACCCAACAGATGTCAAAACAAGAATTAAAATCAGGTCTGTTTGATTATAAACTTAAGCTTTCCACCAGCTATCCTCCCTGAGGGCAAAGACTAGGTCTTTTTGTGACCTGTGTGAAAGTCGCTCAGTTGTGTCTGACTCTTTGTGACTGTACAGTTCATGGAATTCTCCAGACCAGAATACTGGAGTGGGTAGCCTTTCCCTTCTCCAGGGGATCTTCCCAACCCAGGGATCGAACCCAGGTCTCCTGCATTGCAGGTGGATTCTTTACCAGCTGAGCCACCAGGGAAATAAGTCTCAAATGCCCAGGGCAGTGCTGTGTTCATAGTACTTACTCAAGAAATCTGTTGAATAAAGAATGGATGTTTCAAGACCCTACAGATTCTTTAAAGTTTCCTTAGCTGGGAAAAGAAAAAAAAACACTTTTCCTACCATATGGGTCACAAAATGATGTTAAATGTAAATGGAAGAAAAGATCTAAAGAAGTGGATCTAATAGGTAATCTTGGTGATTTTTTTTATTATAGTTCTTTAAATTGTTCATTGGAAGAATTTTAATTCATTGGAATAGATTTTTAAAAGGCCAGTAGGAGACAGAAAGTGAAATTGAGAGAAAGTCTCTTAAAAATGTACAAAGTCTCCTGTGGTCAATGATTTTACTAGTGTGTTTATTATACTCAGGACCAAAGAAATCAAAATCACTGATGGTCAAGACTTCATTAAAACTTCTCAATCTCTTCAGTCCCCAAAGTGGTATTTCTTGAGCAGATATGTTTTAGAGAGACTGGGAATATGTTTCTCCAATTAGGAAATGAAGAGCATGCAAAGACACTGAGCACGGTGCCAGGCAGAGACACCAGGTCACGAAGGCTCTAGGAGGGAAGTCCCCCTACATCCTGCAAGACCCTGGGATGGGCCTCTGGGCCACAGACAAGGGCAGGAGACACTACACAAAATACTTGCCAAAGTAGGAGAGAGGTGTCAACAGCTGCAGCCAAAATACTATTTCACCGCTTGCCGAAAAACATGCAGGGAAAGACTACACTGTCACCTCTTCTGGGAAGAGCAAAAATAAAGTTGTATTTCAACCTTAATTTTCCACCTTGTGGGCAAAAATAAAAGGAAAATTACTTCTGGGCAATACTGCACGTATCAGAGAATAATGAGCCGTCTTAAGCAGTTGAGCAAGAAGTAGAGCAACCAACGTTCTTCTCTCCAGAAAATAATGCAGTGAGTTCCTTTAAAGTAAACCTTAAAAAAAAAAGCTCTCTTCAAAAGGAAATACAATGAGATACACCATCAGGGGCCATCTAAGAATGCCACATCTCTACTGGAGGGTGACACGGGAATAAACGGGAAGGATAGCATTCGGGAGGCTAACCTGATTCACACACCGCCCCATCACTGCCTCATGGCTCTCTCAACTTCAAGATAGTTCACGTCCATTTTTTTCTTCCCTTTCCTCCTTCCTCCCTCTCTTCCTTCCCTCACTCTCTTGTTGTTTTTATGTTTTAAATGTTGATTCATTGAACAATCCCAACAAATTTTTCTGGGAAGTCAGATATTAAGATGATGCTAAACACTCTCAAGCTTTCAAGACTGGCTTCTAATTGCACAGATCTTGTCCCCTCTGTGTCTCTGTGTCAGCAGAATTCTAAGACCAAGGTTTCTGCCCCCAATGCATGTACCCTTTATAATCCCTTCCCCTTGACTGTGAGGGAAGCTGTCAATACAGTGTGATGTCACTCTCACAATTATGCTATGTCATATGGCAGAGGGATTTATAGATGTAATTAAGATCCCTAATTAGTTGACTTTGAGTTAATCAAAAGAGATTATCCTAGGTGGGCCTGGTCCATCTAACCAAAAGAGCCTTTAAAAGTGATAGAAGGATTCCAAGTGAGAGAGATTTCCCCTGTGAGCCTTGAAGAAGCGAATGACCACGTTGTGAACCTTTTATAGGGGAAACCGTGCGGCACAGACCTGAAAGTGTCAGTCGCTCAGTTGTGTCCAACTCCTTTCGACCTCATGGGCTGTAGCCCGCCAGGCTCCTCTGTCCATGGGACTTCCCAGGCAAGAATACTGGAGTGGGTTGCCATTCCCTTCTCCAGGGGGATCTTCCTGACCCAGGGATTGCACCTAGATTCTCACATAGCAGGCAGATTCTTTACCATTGGCGACACCAGGGAAACCCAGGAAAGACCTGAGGGGACTCCTAAGAACTGACAGCGGTCCCTGACCAACAGAGAGCAAGAAGCTGGAGACTTCACTCCCACAAGTCCAAGGATCTTAATTCTGCCAACAACCAGTGAGACTAGAAGGGGAACTAAAGCCTCAGATGGGACTGAGCCCCGCTGACACCTTGAAGACAGTTTGATGAGACCCTGAGCAGAACACCCAGCCAATCCACACCCGGACTTCTTTTCTTTTCTCACACCCAGACTAACAATCCTTGGGAAGGTTGAGACAATGAATACGTTATCTAAGCCACTAACTTTCACAGCAATAGAAAACTAAGAAATCTATCCTTGAGCCTGAAAGTTTGATGACAATATCCCTAATCTGAGGTTTTGGTTGAGAATTTACTAGGTAATGGGGAGAAGAAGCTAACGAGCTCCTTCATCAGCTGGAGAAAGTTACCTCAAGTGTTTTAGTTGAGGGCATGTGATAGTCGTTCCTGCCATTCACCAAGTGTTTCGGCTCTCTCTCCCTCCAGACCCATGACAGCCATGCACTGACTATTCCCTGGGTGCAGTCCTAGTTAGATGGACCATGCACATCTGTTTGGCGATGTGTATCACTTGGGGCCGGGGCACTGGAGCAGTGCAGAACTCTCCAGAGCCCCCTTTCCCTCTGCTCTAGTCACAGCAGTGCTCCAGAGAGTCCAGGCCCCAGAGTCAGGTTACGGGGGCAGAGCCTATCTTGCTGGCCCATGTTTTCACCTATAGAGTGAAAAATAAATCTTATTTGAAAACACAGAAACTTTACAATTGTTTGTTACCGCATCATAACTTAGTCCACACTCTTACATGGGAAATTCCTGAACTACACAGCCAAAAAAACAAAAAAGGCCATGTTTCACCTATAGAGTGAAAAATAAATCTTATTTGAAAACACAGCAATTTTACAATTGCTTGTTACTGCATCATAACTTAGTCCACACTTTTACATGGGAAATTCCTGAACTGCACAAACAAAAAAAATAAAAAAGCCAGAGATACAGACGTGAGAAGAGAGGAGAATACTCAACCTCTTACATGGTGTCACATGCCTGAATTATTTCCAGTTCTTATTTGAAACAAACAACAAATTTTTTAAATGCTTTAGGTCAGTGCATGCAGAAGAGAAAAACTTGAACATCAGCCACCACTCATCTATGCTGAAAAGCACAAGGATCATAGGATCAAATAAAGTCTGAGAAGGCAGAACCAACAAAGCAGCTGGCTCTTTACTTTGTGGAGGGAAAAAGTGGGGAGAAGCTCTTCTTGGAAAACTCTTCTTAGGATAAATGTCATCACCAGTCTTTGGGGTTCCCATGTTCCCTTAATGTTGAGAGCCTAGAGGATGAGTCTTCATATCCTGCTCAGTAAGATTGTCTAAAGAAGGAGTGCATCTGCCCAGTAGAAACAAACAATACAAACGTAAGGTCTGGTTTTGAAAAGTGCTGTGATGGGTCAGGAAGATCCCCTGGAGAAGGGAATGGCAGCCCACTCCAGTATTCTTGCCTGGGAAATCCCATGGACAGAGGAGCCCTGGGCTACAGTCCATGGGGTCCCAAAGAGTCAGACTTGACTAAGTGACTAACACATGATAGGAGAGAAAATGGATGAGCAGTACAATCCTGGTTTTAAAAGGCAGAAAAATAGTATCACGGTAATAGGGAGATGTTAATGCTAAATGATCAGTTTGATCAGTTATAAGGTCCTTTTGAAAACTATTCAGACGGTTTCTGTGGCAAACACTAAACTTAGATCTTAAAGATAGAGGTTCTGATGAAACGTTCTTTGGGAAATTAACAGAAATTCCATTCTAGCAGATTTGGATTTGCAAGATAAAAATACCACTGGCTCTGTGACTAGTGGGATAGTTGAAGCAGATATGTATAAATTAAGCTATCCCTATGTATATCTTTTTTTCAAAGTGTTATTCTGTTCAGACCACATCAATAGTGTATAGCCAAGGAAATGGATTGAGGAAGGAAAGAGATCTCTTGACCTCATCACCCAGTGACTCTTGATCAAATATTATAGAAGTAACTAGATTATTATACTTCCCAAAGGTTAATTTGGTCAAAAATATACATCACCAAGAACTAGAACTGGACACTGTGACTTGTGGAACATTTTTCCATTTGAACATTCTAGCTATGTCTACATAGTAAGAGGAAATGGAATACTGAGACAATGACTGGGCAATTTAGGCTATAAGTTTATATTTACAATGAAAAATAAAGTAATTGTGACAAATTAGATTGTTAAATTGAATCACCTAAGGTAATTGCTTCAGTTCCTTCACCCCACCTTTTTATAGATGTGTGGTCATAGCCTTTGGGAGAGATAAGGGTATTGTGGGTGCCTGAATGTCGGACTTATGGCCCAAAAGACACACTCCTACTGATGGTCCCAAAGCTATTCTAGGTGCAAAATACTTGCCTGCTAGTCATATGCTCTTCTCACTCCAATGCTAGGTGATGTTACCAGCATATGGCTTCCATAGGCAAGCTGGTTGCTATATATTTAGGTTCTCTCTATATTTCCTTTGGACTATGCAATGAAGTCCTCTGAATGATGAGGAAAAAAGCACAGCATCCTCTTGAAAGGAATGTCATTCTGCTCTCACAACAGAGAGAGGTACTTCTAGTGTACATTTAAATGTAAATAAATGCACCAGATTAATGATCTCAGCATCAAAGAGACACTAAAACAGGCCATTGAAGACCTTTCGTGTTCTACCTAAAACTGTAAAAAGGTGGTGTAAGAAGTAGTTTGGATCTTTAGAAAGAATCATTTCCTTTCTAGAATCAGTCATCCCCCTTGGTTTCTCAGCTTTTCCTCTAAATAGCAATGTTGACGCTTTATTAGTTAATCAATAAGACATGATACAGAGTATGGTTATCATAAAATAATCATACCCTGGAGCATTTTGAGGCATGAGCCACTTGCCTCTAATCAGATTGGGTTGAGATTACCTCTGGATAACCACACTCATGGGAACTGTCTCATTTCTATTATGAGTACATTTTATAATAGGGAAAAATGTACATTCCTGTAGGGGGAAAATGAAGTTGGCAGCTTATACCTAGCAATCATTTCAGTTGAGCCGAGAAACTCCTGTTTTTGAAAGAAGTCAAACTATGCTTCATCTATTCAAGCAATGTCAGAGAAAAGAAGCAGCTCACATGCCGTGTGGGTAACGCGATACAATGGAGACTGTATTTTACTTGGGCATTGCAAGCTCCAAATTATATGCAAACATTCAAAGAGGGCATTTGAAACTTGGTATGCATGTTTATAAATGGCACATTCTGAATCTGGAGTGGGCTTAGGTGTCTAGGTTACAATAACAGATGATCTCCAGTGTAAAAATGGAACAAAGCCTTTTTTTAACTTCCTGCAGAGAAAGATGTTCGACTTTCTGCTTCAATTATAATCCCAGGCACACTGGAGATTCCATTAAGAGTAATTTCTCTCTATTTCTCCTTATCCTGACCAGCTAAAAATTTTAATCAAATTACATATATTGGAAAGTTAAAGACAGAAAAGCCCAGTGAGCCATGAAATACACTTTACAACAGTGTGCACAGCACTTAACCTATTGGTTTAGAATGATGGAAAAAGCCATTTAAAATGTTAGATGAGCACACTGCAGAGATGATTATAAACTCTTAAAGCTGTAGGTTTTTAATCCTATTTTTCTATGCATTGCATTTTTATCCAGGAATTTTTAACATGGGATAAATGATTAAAAAAAAAAAAAGATGGTGAAAATACTTATGTGAATTGTTTGGTGGAAATATTTGTTACTAATAATTAAATTGAGATACAAGAAAGTTGGACAATATTACTGCCATATTATGGAATCAGATGATGCTCTTTTGTTTGTCTCAAAATACAAGCAAAATTATTTCAGGTTGAATTTTTGAATGAAAGGAAAGAAGGTAGACACAATTTCAGGACGCCATAAAGAGAAACTGTCTCATTTATGGATTTGTGACATTAGAATTAAATTTAGCTTCTACTTGGCAACATTGCATTTGATTAATGATATGCCTTTTCAATTCTGGTTATTTCAAGAGCCTCAGAATATCTTTCTTGGGCCCAAACAATTGCTCAATGCTTTCTACTATTTCATTTCCTCAGAATTGTACTTGATTTCTGCAAAACAGCTAGGGCAACTGGGCTCCTGGCTTGAAAGAAATAAGGGCTGGCCAAAAAGAAACCACATAAGGATTTTTACTCATCATTAGAAATTCAACTCACAGAACTAGATGAAAGAGTCATTTTTTAATTATTCAGAGAGCAGAAAGGCTCCCTACCTCAGATTTCCCCAAGTTGGTAGGTTACTCATGTTTTCTACTAAGAGTCTCATTTTGTCTTGCCCAGAAGAGGCCAAAAATAACCTAAATGCAAACTGTAGTGCTACCTCACACACCCCAGAATGAAAGACAGTTGAGGGCCTTGTAGGCAGAGTTAGACTGAAAAAGACCTGGGGAAGTTCTTTCTCTCATCTGGAAGCAGTGATTTCAGGCCCAGTCCTGCCTCCAACTCATGTGGGACTTCAGAGATGCCTGAACCAAATGAACACTCTTTTACCCCTTAAACACTGCCTGCACAATTAACTTCCTTCTGCCTCATCTCTGATATTACCTCTGCTCACAGTTTTCTCTAAGGTCACTGCATAGTCAAGAGAGTGGCTTTACCAGTGTTCTCCCTGAGTGCTGCCCCACTTACCTCTACTAAACAGAGATTCCTTCCTGTCATTCATTACTCACATCTGGCTCGTCTACTTTGCTAGGTCCCTTTCCTTTCCTAAATAGTAAATATTTTCCCCAAACCAAGAGTGTCTTCGTCCCTTTGCTTTTCTCTCTGGGTAATGAATCCTTTCTCATAGCATCAACTGTGTCAAACCCACAGGCCCACTTTGACTCTTCACCCATAGCTAGCTTCTTATCTCCCACCAACACGCAAACCTGAAGGGCTGAACTGTAGAATTTCAGGTGATCCCCACCACCTGGTATCCACATTGTTCTGACATCCTCTCCCCTTCAGCACAGGTAGAGCCTTGTTACTTGCTTCTAGCCAACAGAATATGACAGAGGTGAAGAGACCCAGCAGATCTAATTAAGGTTTTTAATCAGTTGACTTTGAATTCATCAAAAAGGAAATTGTCCTATGTGGGCCTGACCTAAAAGAGCATGAAGGCTTTCCCTGAAAGCAGAAATGTGAAACAAGAGAGACACTAACCTGAAGACCTTGAACTACTTAGGGAGAGGACAGCCTCTAGGAGCTAAGGGGCTCAGTCTTACAACTGCAAGAAACTGAAATCTACCAACAGTCTGAACAAACTTGGAAGAGGCCCCACGCTCCAGGTGGAAACATCAGCCCTTCTGACACCTTGACCGCAGCCTGTAGGACCCTGGAAAGAGGACCCAACTGAGCTCTGCCCAGATCCTGGCCCACACAACCTATGTATTGTTTTAATCCACTAGGCTGTGATAATTTGTTTCACAGTCAAGAGTCGGACACGACTGAGCGACTGAACTGAACTGAACTGAATATTAACATATTACCTTCCCAATTTTATTACTGTCCTCTCAGGCTCTGATCTCTAAGTCACCTGTGACTCTTTTCCTTCATCAGATACCAAGCCTTGTCATTTATTCTTGACCAATATCTACTGAATTAAACCATATTCCTCTGTTTTATTCAATTATTCAGCAAATATTTGCCAGACACTGTGTCCAGCTCTGGTTATCCAATGCTAAATAAGATAAGTATGACTCCTACTCCTATGCAAAGTAAAGTTTAGTGGATAAAATGAACACTGAGCATATAATTACAAGATGCTTTGAGAGAGTTCTGCGGGGGACTCTAACCTAGTCTGGATAGGGGAGGAGGCAGGAAGGACCCTACCACCTTACTATCTCAAGGCTGAATTATTGTGCCAGCCTTTCTCTATTCTGTGTCTGCTTCTCATTCCTCCAGGCAGTACACTCAGAGTTGCTAGGTTTCCCTTCCTCAAAGATGCTTTAAACCAAGTGGCCTCTGTTTAAGGACTTCCAATGGCTTTCTATTACCTCATATATAGAATGAGCAAAATATTAATAAGGTTGTAGCAAACTCCCTGTGAGCTAATTCTAAATCAAATTCTCTTTTTTCACTACTGCTATTTCTTTGATATTGTTTAAACATTATCTAATTATGAGTTTGGAGCTTACAAATGTTGCAGATAAATCAGCTATAGTCCCCAGAGGAAAAACACATTGCCTATTTTTTTATCTGCATGCTTGAAACTGATCAAAAATCAATATTTAGTTAATACATCTGGCCTCATAAGCCTGGGACTATAAAATGAGGGTCACATTTACATTTACACCTAGCTTACAGGAAATCTGAGACCCCCACCTGCCAAAGAGAAATATAATAGCAATGTTGATGGTCCTGGTGCTCCTCTCAGCTCCCTTTTACTGGCATGCACCCACTGCTATTGTTTGGATTTAAGTCTCCCTTTTCTTCAAAGAATTGTCCTCAGAAGCCTCTTCATTTGGAAGTCTGTTCCAACCCAAACTTCAGTCAATCACTAGCTGATGCGTGTGAGCGTGCTGTCACTTCAGTCGTTCCGACTCTTTGCAACTCCACGGACTACAGCCCTCCAGGCTTCTCTGTCCATGGGATTCTCCAGGAAAGAATACTGGAGTGGGTAGCATTCCTTTCTCCAGGGGATCTTCCCAACCCAGGGCTCAAACCCATGTCTCTTGCATCTCCCGCATTGGAGGCAGATTCTTTACCACTGAGCCACCTGGGAAGGCGCAACTGGCTGATACACATTCTCCGAAAGACCAGTTATGAGAGGCAACCTACCCCTCCCCCACAAGGCTCTTGTGTGAAACCTGCTTGAAGCGAACCTCCAGCTGAGACATCGTTCTTGGGTTGCAGGCATCCCCTCGCTGTGGTGCTTCCTTCATGCGCTTCACCTGAGAACAGTCCTCAAATCAATCATTTGAATAAGAATTCCCACCTCAGGCGCTGCTTTCAGGGAACGTACTCCCAAACAATAAACTTCCTCAAAGTATCCCTCATCTGTTTCCATGAGTCACCACAGGAAGCTTCATCCGTGTCTACTAGCCAATCTGTCGGCAACTTCTTGCAGCATCCGCCACCTTTCCCTCTCCTATTCAGGTGTCCCCAGCCACTGCCAGGAAGCTGCTTGAATAAACCCCGCTGTGGTCTCCACTGAAGGCTCTCTTTCTGAGAATAGCAATGTCCATAACAAGGATGCTATTTCTGGATATTCCTTAAACTGCCCATTCCTCAAGATGCCACAGCAGACCTGACTTCCATGCTAGTTGGTAGAACAGCTCCCACCCTACTTTCAAGATACTGGATATTTTCTGGATGTAGGCCCCACAACAGCTCTGCTTATGCCCCAAGTTTTAGGAGGTATGGTTTCTGATCATTATTTCTCTCATCCTGAGGGATCAAACCCATTTCTAGGAGCAGGGGGCAAAGTAGAAACTGTCCCTTGAAAATCTTCTTGTAGCATATGTCTCCAACCAAACACATCCCTTCTGTTCCAGCTAAAAACACAAAGCCCTGTGATGTGCATGAGTGTGTGGGGAGACAGTATTGTCTACATGAGCATCATCTGGCTTCCAGTTCCAAAAACTTTTTACATTTGGTTTTTATTTTAAGCCTGTGTTTCAAGGAAACCTCCTTCCTGAAACTATTTTGGATAGAGAACTTACATACAGAACAGATATAACCTGTTTTCAAGAAATCCTTCTTTCATAAAAGTTATTAAAATATGCTTAAATACACATAGATGAAGCTTTCAAAGTATAATTCATCTAGCTTTTACAAAATTTGGTTTTAAATAATGAAATTTGAAGTGTTTTCCATTTTTCTTTCATAAACATTTAACATTTATGATGATATTTCCCAATATTTGATTATAAACATTTTCAAGCATGTAGCAAATTTGCTTTTGTAATGTAGCAAAGGGCTTTCTGGTGGCTCAGTGGTAAAGAACCCTCCTGCCAATGCAGGAGATGCAGGTTCAATACTTGGGTCAGGAAGATCCCCTAGAGAAAGAAATGGCAACTCACACCCAGTATTCTTGCCTGGGAAATCCCATGGACAGGGGAGCCTGGCAGGCTACAGTCCATGGATCACAAAAGAATTGGACATACCTTAGTTACTAAACAACATGCATCATCTAGATTCTACCACTAACATTTTTCTATACTTGCTTCAGCATGTATCAGTACATCTATCTATCCATTCCTCTATTCACCCATCCATCAATCTATGGTAGCATTTTAATTATTTTTAAAAGACATTTTATACTTTCATTTAAACAAGAAAATCTAAGTGAAAATAAATTCTACTGGCTATCATCTCTTCAACAATAAAAATATTATAAGAATATGTAGTTGACAGAGTGGCCTGGCAAAGGAATCTTAAGTTATCTTTAAAAACACTAGTTCTAGACAAATATTGTTTTAAAGCCATAGGTAAATCAGTCATAAAATAAATCTCATGGAAAGTTGAGAAGAAAGTCAGGTAAAGTTTTAAGTAATAATTCTCTAAAGCCCTGATCTGTTCAGTTGTCAGTATGGGAAGCTATTTTTATTTAATCAGTAATAAATGTGCCTATTCATTAGCACTTGTGTATGAAGTCAGAAACCGAACTTCATTTATACAATATTAACGTGCTAAATGGAACCATATATTTCCACACAGTGATTTACAAAGATTCAATCACTTCTCTAACATTTACATTTATGTGATCTAATCACTGAAAAGTGTTAAATTAGGAGCAATATATTCCATTCTGTGATGTCATTTTGATAGGACTCCAAGAAAAGACATACAGAAATTTGGTTTAGCAGAAAGCAGACATGCATTTTGTTTCACTCATGTAAAAGTAAAATTTTATCATGTTGGTATAGCCAAAATAGTTTTAATATTTTATTTTTTGGCATGTGGGATTTTAGCTCCCTGACTAGGAATCGAACCCATGCACCCTTAAATGGAAGGAAGCACAGATTCCCAACCACTGGACTGCCAACTAATTCCCTAAAATAAATTTATCATTTTAAATAGAATAATCAGACAATTGACTCAAAGAGAGAATTGGCTTAATTATTTATTGCCTAAAATGACTAATTCCTTGAGAATGCCATAAGATAGAGTGGTGTGAAAACCAAATTCCTACATAAAAGCAGAGCAAGTGGACAGCAAAACTCAGAATACATGGACTACATTTACAACCAGACTTGGTGGCAAGGTATCTCCATGAACCCAAAGATATAAGTGGGATCCAAACCAATATAAACCACAAAATCTGCCTAATCTCAGGATCTATGCAAGGGGAAGCACAGAAAAGCTTAGGGTATCTGCCAGGTATCAGAACAGGAGATCTCAAAATTGCCTATTAGAATTCACTGAAAGCATAGCAGGCCAATCAGAAGAAAGCAGCTGAAACTGGCAGGACTTTACCTACTCCCAGAGTGGGGGAGTGTGAGGAGTACAACAGTATCTGAAGGGGCTGTTGGAGTCTATGAACTTTTGAAAATGATCATCCAGGCTTGCCTTCCAGGCTAGGACCCCACACTGTAGCAAAATGGCTGACAGAAGAATCTAACTTGAGAAGAATGTGGACACTAGAGACCATGCAAAGAGACTGTCCAGATGAAAGCAGGAGAGAGAAACAAAACCAGGACATTTAAGAATACAAGCTGTCATATTTTAATACTTTATGAAAACAAGAGGGTATTCTTTGAAATTAGGAAGGCTACATGAACCAAGGCTCCTTCTAAAAGTTAAGAAAAACTCGCATAAAAATAAGCAACATAAACGTACCAAACTCAAATACCATATTAAGTTATTATTTTTAAAAACAAAATAAGGAGTGGATAGTTATTCGGTAAGTGTGGTATTGGGAGGCTTATGACTCCTTTAAACCTTCTCATTCCTCAAGGTGACTCCAGTCTCTGTTGTAATGACAAGTCCCACAAGAGCTTCAGTGACTTCACACAGGTGCAATCAGACAATGCCTGCCTCAGGTGGAAACTAGGTACCTCCCCCTTCCTGCCCTGGGGGGCTTCTCTGATGCGTGGAGTGGGGTCCTCAGGAAACTTCCTGTCACTTCTGCATGAACTGACACTTGTGATGTCACACTACTGAGCTGTGGTGGATGAGATCCAACGGATACATGCTCCCCCTCTTAACCCCCAGGTAGATAGTTTGAAGTACATTTTTCAGGGTCTTATAAATGAGGACCTTATGAATCAAGCACAGTTGGTTACAGCAGTCACCTATAGGCATGTCCCACTCCATAACACAAGCTCACGTTGGTTTTCTTTCCTTTTCTATGATGTCTCACTTTAGCTCCCTGGAATCTTTCCTCAAATAAATCATCTACCTACAAGTCTCCGGTTCCGCTTTCGGGAGAATCAGTATTTTAAGGAGACAGGACTCAACTGCGTTGAATATTGCTGAGAGGATAAGGATACACAGAATGTGACTAGATGGAATTCCCGGGTACCCTGATAAGAGCAGCTTTAGTGGAGTGATGGGGCAGAAGCTTGACTGAGGGGGCCAGGAAGAATAGATGTGGAAATGGACACAGTGAATTATAGGTGCTCTTTCATGGGTCCAATTCTGTGAACCTTTGACCTCTCAGTAGCATTCAATACCATTGACTACTCTCTCCTTTTTGAAATATATGACATTTGCCACTGACTGGAGAGAAGAGAAACAAAACAGTAGCTAAAGCTGTATGTAGGGTTAAGGAAAGTCTTTTTAAAGCAAGGAGTCAGTAGACCATGGGGATGATGAGACTGTTGAGCAGAGAGGGGGAAACTCATGCGAAAAAAGAGAGAAGGGAACATCAAGAATTAGAGGGGTAGGATCTTAAGCCCAGGTGTTTGAGCTGGCCTTTCATTCAAAGAAGTGGAGAGAAGGCAGAGTACAGACAGGTCATGGAGGTGGGTCCGTTTAGATGGTGGAGAAATAAAGGAATTCATGCCAATTGCTCCTACTTTCTCAATGAACAATATTATGAAGTCAAAAATTGAGAAGCAGAGGGTATAGCAAGTTTGAGAAAAGAAGAGGAGAAAAATAATTTTGGAAACAAAGAACACAAACATTTTATGCAAGTGATTGCTGACCTGGACTGAGTGTCCAGTTATTCTTTTCACTGAAGAGACGGCTAACTCATCTCTATCCTATTTTGGAGGCAGCAGGGTTTCGAAGGCCCAGGGTTACACTTGGGTACTGTTAATTTCTAAAAAATCTTTATTACCAATATCATGGAGTTGGAAAAAAGATTACAAGGAAAAAGAACAACACAGGGATTTAGCCTCTCAAATCAAAATTGATGTGGTAGTGAAGGCCAGCTGAAGAATGACTGCTCAAAGGAGTATGGTCCAAGGGGGGGATATTTAACTCGGATCACACAATGGCTCAGTGTGGTCAAGGTCCATCAAAAAAACCCAACTGCAAATACACAGGTGATTTTTTTCAGAATATATATTTTTTGGAATATATATTTTCTTTCAAACAAGGCATTGAACAGAATGATACCATTTCCCCTCAGAAAAACTAAAGTTGTATGAATTTATTACAGAGGTGGTGGTGAGATGTATGAAATAACTATAGGCTTCCCAAGCCTTCAGCCTAAATAGAGATGTTAATAAGTTCCACACTGAACACTGACATCATTGTTTCCCTAGTTACTCAATGTGGAGGCAGAAATGAATAAGCTAGATATCTAATAGGGTGGGAGTGTTAGAACTTTTTATGGCCGTGAGGTTGGTGAGCCTTGTAACTCAAAATGCGGTCACTGAAAATGTGTAACCAAAAAATGTCATGGGACTGTCAGCTCACTGCTGATGGCATTGGTAAAATAGGTTCTATATTCATGTACGTGGGTGGAAGCTAAGTGTAGCTAGCTCATTGGCTATACCTAAAATCCTGAAATAGGATTTTGTGGATATGTCAACACAAAAACATACACATATTTTGTATTTTACACAGAGCCAGTAGATAACAAGTATGTAGTAAATATCACATGATTTTAAAATATGTGTTTATTTATATAATACACATGGTTCATTCCTTTTAGTTAAATGATATGTGCCTACGTAGACACTCTGAAAAGCTGAAACAACCCTATTCCTATCTTTTTTTTTTACTTTACAATATTGTATTGGTTTTGCCATGGGTATACATGTGTTCCTGTGAAACTCAACTTTACTTTTCCCATGTGCTTACTTTAACATGTAACAATCAAATAGTTTTTTTAAACAAATATGATTGTTTTTTGATAATCATCTTGATTACTTTTCGGAGCAACTCTAATAGGTAAACTAAAAGGATTATTTCCATTTTTCAGTTGGCAAAATTAAACTATGAAAGTGAAAGTGTTATTTGCCCAGTCATGTCTGACCCTTTGCAATGCCCTGGACTATAGCCCGCCAGGCTCCCCTATCCATGGGATTCTCCAGGCAAGAATGCTGGATGTGGGTTGCTGTGCCCTCCTCCAGGGGATCTTTCCAACCCAGGGATCAAACTCATATCTGTTACGTCTCCTGCACTGGCAGGTGGGTTCTTTACCACTAGTGCCACCTGGGAAGCCCCATACTTCTTTGTTTCCCCTGCCTGTTTTGCATTGGGTTGTTTGTGGTCTTACTATTGATTTTTGGAAGTTTATATTATATTCTTGATATTATTAGACATTTATGTATATTGTGAATATTTCCTCAAGATTCTTTTCTCTTCACTAGTACTTGATGTGGAGAAGGCAATGGCACCCCACTCCAGCACTCTTGCCTGGAAAATCCCATGGATGGAGGAGCCTGGTGGGCTGCAGTCCATGGGGTCGCTAGGAGTCAGACACAACTGAGCGACTTCACTTTCACTTTTCACTTTGATGCATTGGAGAAGGAAATGGCAACCCACTCCAGTGTTCTTGCCTGGAGAATCCCAGGGATGGGGGAGCCTGGTGGGCTGCAGTCCATGGGGTCACGAAGAGCTGGACACGACTGAGTGACTTCACTTTCACTTTTCACTTTGATGCATTGGAGAAGGAAATGGCAACCCACTCCGGTGTTCTTGCCTGGAGAATCCCAGGGATGGGGGAGCCTGGTGGGCTGCCGTCTCTGGGGTCGCACAGAGTCGGACACAACTGAAGTGACTTAGCAGCAGTAGTACTTGATGAGTACAAATTCTGTTTTTCAAAAATTTTATTTATTTGCTTATTTATTTTTGGCTGCACTGAGTCTTCATTGCTGTGCAAGGCCTTTCTGCAGTTGTGGTGAAAGGGGGCTACCGTTCATTGTGGTGCGTGGGCTTCTCATTGCAGGGGCTTCTCTTGTTGCAGGGCACAGGCCCTAGAGCATGCAGGCTTCAGTAGTCGCAGTGGGTGGGCTCTAAAGCACAGGCTTCGTACTTGTGGCTTATGGGCCCAGCTGCCCCTCAGCATGTGGGATCTTCCCAGACCAAGGATCAAACCTGCACTGCAAGGCAAACTCTTAACCACTAGACCCAAGAGTAGCCTGAGTATAAGTTCTTAATTCTAATAAGCCCTGCACAACTTTTTAGTTTTCTCTGAAATTAACACTGGTCTTCTTGCAGATTTACTTACTTCTTCTATGGACTTGTGCTGCTGCTGCTGCTAAGTCGCTTCAGTCGTGTCCAACTCTGTGTGACCCCATAGACAGCAGCCCACCAGGCTCCCCCATCCCTGTGATTCTCCAGGCAAGAACACTAGAGTGGGTTGCCATTTCCTTCTCCAATGCATGAAAGTGAAAAGTCAAAGTGAAGTCGCTCAGTGGTGTTTGACTCTTAGTGACCCCACGGACTGCACCCTACCAGGCTCAGCCGTCCGTGGAATTTTCCAGACAAGAGTACTGGAGTGGGGTGCCATTGCCTTCTCTGATGGACTTGTGCTAATTTAATCCAAATCCTTCCCAAAGTGTGCAAGTTTCCACTTGAGATATTCAAATTAAGATATTTTATCAATTTCACCCTCCCGGAGAAATGCTTTCTGGTACCTTGTGACCTGTTCCATCCTGGACATGTTGCTTTCCAGGCACAGCTGTCACCTAGAGGTCTCCATTTAACCCATTCTAGAGACTTTGTTGCTTTGTTTCTTGGATCAAGGTCTTATCCTTTCTTACTTCACTTCCTTATTCTGGTGGAGTACATCCTCCTGTACCTTCCTGAGAAAAGGTGCAAGAGAGGCAGATTTTTAGAAATCTTCATTCTGCCTCACACTTTTAGATGGAAATAAAATTGAAACTGGAAATCATTTTTCTTCAGAAGTTTGAAGACATTGTTTCATTGTCTTACAGCTTCTACTATTACATTTTAAGCATTTGGTAACATTCTGATTCTTGATTCTGGTACGAAAACTCCAGTCCTCTGGAGATTGTAGGATCCTTTTCCACTAGTGCCTTAAAATGCTATAATATGGTATGGTATGGGTCTATTTTAGACCACCAGGCTAGGCAAACATACCTGTTAGTTCTGAGAAATTTTCTTGAATTACTTTTTATAATTCCCCTCCTTCTATTTTCTCTCTTTCCTCTTTCTAGAACTCCTCTTATTTAGGTATTGAATCTCCCAGAGTGGTTTTCTAATTTTCTTCCCTTTTCTCTCCTCGTTTCTCTATCTTTGCTTTTTATTTTACTTTCTGGAATATATCCTAAATTCTACCTTCTTTATTAATCTACTTTATCTATACCCCTTCAGAATATCTGCTATCATAATTTCAAAAAGCTTGCTTCTTTGTTCTCTGAATTTTAAAAAATATATCACCTTGTTCTTCATTTGTGAATGTAACAACTTCTCTTATTTTCTGAACACCTTGGTCATACAGTCTTTCCTGTCCTCCTGACATTCCCTGACTATTTTCTCAAACCAAAAGTCATCTACCTGAAAGTGTTGGTGTATGAACTTGTAGCTTGCTTAATGTAGTCTTCATAGGGTGATCTAGCTGGGCCTCTTTCTTGGGAGAGTCCTCATGTCAAGATCTTAGTTCTACTCCTTGGGGACATCCCAATATCAGAATCTTAGTGCTTTTCTCTCCTTTAGAGAAAAAGGACTTAACTATTTAGAGAAGATTTCTATTTTTCTGCCAGTTGACAGCCAGCACTTTGGGAGCTGAGAAGGTCGGGGCAGTTTTTGTATAAAGTAGGAAAGGAATATAAGAATAATTGCTTCATTAACACACTGTCAGAGAAGACTTAACCCCATCTTCACCCTGCCGTCTAGAGATGCTTGGTCTGGGGGCATTTTGCAATGTAAATTGAGTTTCTGTTCAGCTTTCCCTGCTGCAGTTTAGGATTGGTTTCTCTGATCTGCTAAGTTGGGACCTATGCACTTTTCAGCCTCTAAAATTTTGAGGCTGCTGTCTTCCTTCCTGTTCTGGCTTTTATTATAGGTTTGTGCCTTTAAGTAGAAATTCTACTTACGCTTTTGAAAGGATTGTCAGGTCAATTCAAAAAGCACACACTGAACACCTATCTGGTGCCAGGCTCACAGATCCAGGGCTTTGGGCTGTTATTAAACTCTAAACTGGAACGAGAGATGCCTCTCAAGTCTTTATTGTTCTCCTTGCAACCACTGGGCTACTGCCTCCAGCTCTGAGGTATTTTGTTTATTCTCTTATCTCTGGGGTACTATTAACTCTTTTCCTCATCTTCTATCAACTGGAAGTATTTTTTTTTTCTCATCTTAAATTTCCTTTTAGATTTAAGTACCTAACCTATTTCCCAGTCTACATACAAATGTCTCCTTTATTAATCTGAAATAAATAAAGAGGATTTTTAAACTCTGTCTAGTATGAAAAATTACTTACAGTTTGTGTTCAAGTTAAAAGTGGAGCATCCTCTCTACTTCCATCAAACAGTGCCATGACTCTTCCTGTGTCGGAGACCTGGCAATAGTGGTTCAGGACTCTTATAATTGATCACTATACATCAAAATGGCTATTATTTACTAATGCCCACTATGTATTAGAAATCCTCATATGCTTGGGGCAATATTGGATTAAGGAGGTACAGTGTATGAACCCCAACTTCACCAGTCATTAGTGATATGCTTTGGGTGAATTACTATTTTGTGCTTCGTTTCTTCTTCTGTAAAATGAGGAAGATGATGGCATCGACCTCAAGTGGCAATCTTCTCTTCTGTAAAATGATCACGATAGTATCTCCTTCTGAAGACCATTTTGAAGATTAGATGACAATGTACGTCAAGTCCTTAGCAGAGCACCTGGTGCATAGGAGGCATCACGTGCTGTTAACATTATTGTTTTATTATAATTATTTCCATCTTCATCCCCTCTAAGAGATTAGGAAATCTAAATTAAAAGAAGTTCACTTAATTTCTCCGTAGTTACAGTTAGTTCACATCAAATCTGGAATATAATCTCTAGCAATCCTGACAATACTAACACCGTTTTCAGAGTGTCAATATAGCGTATGTCCATTTTAAAATGCAGTTCTTTTTAGCCTTATTAAGTATTTACTAATCACCAATTATGAACTAGATAGTATGGAGTTTAAATGGAACTATTTCTCAAACGGCTGAGAAGAGAAAGTGGGGAAATGCCTGGCAATGAGGAGTTTGGGACAGGGTGTCGAAGCCTGGGTGGGGTGAGGAGGGCTTCCAAGCAGCAGAACAGCCCAGGAGTGGGATCCTGGTGCTCAGGTGGCGTGTGGAGGGCTTCCATGGTAGGAAGGGGCTGGGGAGAGGAGCTAGTAGCTGCTGCCTTGGGCAAGGTGTCAGTCCCAGTGGGGTGAAGTGGGCATTTGTTTGTGGAAGGGAGCAGCACTGGCAAGGGAAGCGCAGTTATATAAACGGGAGCTGATCAAAGAAGCAAATTATTAAAGATAATGGGGACAGATTTCTCATTGTCAGAAAAGGGAGCTACATAGAGGGAAAAGATGAAAACTAAAGTCAGCTCTGCAGTTTTTGAATGGAATTGAGGGGCTTGGTTTGTATTACACGTCTGTTAAAGAAATAGTAGTTTATAAACTTCCCTCAAAGAAAATTGCAAATCCAGAGGGCTTCAGGATAAATTCTCCTAAACATCTAATGATAAAATAGTAGCAATTCTATTCAGACTCCTCCAAAAAATAGAAAAGGAAGAAATACTTCCCAATTCATTCTATGAGGCCGACATTACAATGAAACCAAAAATCAGACAAAGATATAACAATAGGAGAAAATTACAAACTGATATCCTTCATGTCTAAATAAAATTTTAGCAAATTAAATCTCACAATATAGTAAAGGATAGTACACTGTAACCCAGTGGGCTTTAATCCCAGGAATGCGAGGTTGTTTTAACATTAGAAAATCAATCAATGGAATTCATCATGTTAACAAACTAAAAAAGAAAAACACAGTCATCTCAAGAGATGCAGGAAAAAACATTCAACAAAATTCAACTGAAATTCTGCTACCATCCTGTCAAGAGAAGCCTGTGTTGAGAATCATGGTTTTAGATGTAGTAACATATAGACAACTATCT
The DNA here is from genome assembly GCF_002263795.3 of Bos taurus. Classification (NCBI taxonomy): domain Eukaryota; kingdom Metazoa; phylum Chordata; class Mammalia; order Artiodactyla; family Bovidae; genus Bos; species Bos taurus. The sequence goes on from NC_037347.1 coordinate 18,175,945, forward strand.
GTTCTGTTCTTGAGGATATGTAAAAGTTGGACTCCATAGCCATTCTTGTTGCAGGATACTGGCCTAAATTCTAACTTTAATTATCTCTTACCTAAATACATTATGCTATAATCAAACTCAGTGTTCCTCAAACTCTGTTTCATCATTTGAAAGATAAGGTTCTTCCTATACTGTCAGGATGCATGTTAACATATTAAAAGTTCTAACTCCAGGGAAGAAATTGTATCCATTTTTTTCCTGTCATATGAATTTCAATCATTGCTATTGTATCAGGGTGAATTATTCTATACTTGCTGCTAAAAGCATTTTATTTTGCTAAAAGCATATTATTATTGCTTATATATTATATAATATCTATAGAAGCTCAGAAAATATGGTTAGAGCAGTCTGGTGCAACTTCAAGGAAAAGCAGATGTTCTTGACCCTGGCTTGTTGGCAGTGCAGTTTTCTGTAAGAACCAGTTTTATCACAGCTCTCTGCTCATATACCTTCTTACATGTGCCAACTCTATACCACCACCATGGAAACTGGTATTTTTATTTTCTAGTTTTCCAATTCTTGGCTCTTAATATCTTTTAAGTTCATAAAAGAATATAAAATATTTAACCCAGATTAATAAAAACAGTAAGTTGCCAGAAAATATTGAAAAACCATAGATGATATCAGTCAAAAAGATACTTTCACTTAATTGGTAGGAGCACTTTAAAAGGGCTTCTCTGTACACCAAAAGAAAGCCATGCAGTAAAAATGAAATTTCTACTGGTGGTTGCTAACTGCTCTGGTCTGAATGTTTGTGTTTCCCTCAAATTCCTATTATGAAATCCTAACTCCTAAGGTGATGGCATTAGCAAATGGGGCTTTTGAGAGGTGTTTAGGTCATGAGAGTAGAGCCTCATGAATGGAATTAGTACCTTTATAAAAGAGACCCACCTTTTGATGTGAAATTAAAGCAAAAAGAAAGCTATGAACCAGGAAGTGGGCTCTCACCAGACCTCAAATCTGCCGACAACTTGATCTTAGACTATAAGCCACAGAGTTTATGGTATTTTGTTATCGAAGCCTGAACAGACTAAAACACTAACACAGTGTTTCTTTCTATAAGCACAGAAAACACATTAAAGGGAATTGTGTCCTCTGAGAGGTGAATCTATAAAGAAGCTGGCCATCAAGTCATAAACCCATCACAGAAATATAAAAAGGGAAACCCAGCTGAGCATTTTCCTTTTGTGTGTCCAGAGGGCTCCTGACTTATTCTTTGTGCAAAGAACTGCACATCTTGGAAGCAAATAGTTTAAATAAGGTAGCAATATATTTAAGAGCACCTTTTGAAAGTTACAGTCCCCAAGGTAGACATACCATAAGAATCTTTTCATTGCAAAAAAAGAATTCAAACACATTGGTTGTAACAGAAGGCAAAATGAATCGTGGTGTGGCTAGTATGTTGAATTCACAAGAAACAGTCATTTTCTTCTAGCTCAACAGTGGATAAGTACTTTTTCATTAAATATCTTAATTAATTATTTTATTTTATTTTTGGCCATGCTGCACAGCATACCGGATCCTAGTTCCTAACGCATTGGAAATGCAGTCTTAACCACTGGAATGCCAGGGAAGTCCCTAATTTTTCAATTAAAGTGCCTTTTCCTCAATACTTGAAATAGTTCTTGGATGAATGTTGTAAAGTGTTCATGTTGATAGCATTAGGCCAATGGTCATTTCGCCCAAACAGGAACAAGACTTCAGCTAATCCAGAATAGTGTGACAAATAGCATTTTGTTTCTTCTGCTGAAGCTTTAGAATGAAGCCATAAAAAACAGGAAGATACTGAAATCAGTTTATTGTGATCTAGCCTTAGCTGGCTGGAGAAGGCAATAGCACCCCACTCCAGTGCTCTTGCCTGGAAAATCCCATGGACGGAGGAGTCTGGTGGGCTTCAGTCCATGGATTCGCTAGGCGACTTCACTTTCACTTTTTACTTTCATGCCTTGGAGAAGGAAATGGCAACCCACTCCAGTGTTCTTGCCTGGAGATTCCCAGGGATGGTGGAGCCTGGTGGGCTGCCGTCTAGGGAGTCGCACAGAGTTGGACACAATTGAAGCAACTTAGCAGCGCAGCCTTAGCTGGAAAAATCAGTTAAGGTTTGAAATATATGCTGTGAAGCACAGATCTATCAAAAGTGGTAAAGTTAGTGTACTGCCCATTTTGTCTGTTGTTTAAAAGGCAAACGAAAGGATCAAGTTATAATTTTAAAATGCTTTATAATTATCTGTACTTAGGACGTATACAAATTTGGTAAGAAAAATTATGGAGAAAAAAGATTGACTCATCTACTTTATTATTCTATATTTTTCAGGTAAGAGGCTTTCAAAACAGAAAATCTTAAGTTAAACTAATCCACCATTCTCCTCTTTTATGGGCCTGCCCCTTGGAAATTATAACTATTTGCACAAATAATTTTACTCTACAGTAGATTTATTCAGGCAATGCATAGTCAGTGGGGACTTAACATCTTTCTAGCATTGCCATGATCTATGAAGAACATAAAAAAATGTGAGACGCATTCTCTGCCCTCTAAGGACATTTCATCCTATTAATTTTACAATTCTAGAAATATTGTCACCTTGCTTATTTAACTTCTACGAAGAGTACATCATGTGAAATGCCAGGCTGGATGAATCATTAGGTAGAATTAAGATTGCTAGGAGAAATATCAACCTCAGATATGCAGATGACACCACTCTAAAGGTAGAAAGTGAAGAGGAACTAAAGAGCCTCTTGATGAAGGTTAAAGAGGAAACTAAAAAAGCTGGCTTAAAACTCAACATTCAAAAAACTAGGATCGTGGCATCCAATCCCATCACTTCATGACAAATAGAAGGGGGAAAAGTGGACAAAAGGGGAAGAAGTTTATTTTGGGGGGCTCCAAAATCACTGTGGATGGTGACTGCAGCCATGAAATGAAAAGACGCTTGTTCCTTAGAAGAAAAGTTGCTGCTGCTGCTGCTGCTAAGTCGCTGCAGTCGTGTCCGACTCTGTGCGACCCCAGAGACAGCAGCCCACCAGGCCCCCCGTCCCTGGGATTCTCCAGGCAAGAACACTGGGGTGGGTTGCCATTTCCTTCTCCAATGCATGAAAGTGAAAAGGGAAAGTGAAGTCACTCAGTTGTGTCTGACTCCTAGCGACCCCATGGACTGCAGCCTACCAGGCTCCTCCATTCATGGGATTTTCCAGGCAAGAGTACTGGAGTGGGTTGCCATTGCCTTCTCCAGAAGAAAAGCTATGACATACCTAAACAGTATGTAATAAAGCAAAGACATCACTTTGCCAATAAAGGTTCATATAGTCAAAGCTATGGTTTTTCCAGTAGTCATGTATGCATGTGAGAATTGGACCGTAAAGAAGGCTGAGTGCCAAAGAATTGATGCTTTTAAACTGTGGTGTTGAAGAAGACTCTTGAAAGTCCCTTAGACTACAAGGAGATCAAACCAGTCAATCTTAAGGGAAATCAACCCTGAATATTCATTGGAAGAACTGTTGCTGAAGCTGAAGCTCCAGTACTTTGGCCACCAGATTCGAAGAACCAAATCAACTAGAAAAGACCCTGATGCTGGGAAAGATTGAAGGCAAGAGGAGAAAGGGGCAGCAGAGAATGAAATGATTAGATAGGATCACTGCCTCAGTGGACATGAATTTGAGCAAACTGGGAGATAGCGGAGGACCTAGGAGCCTGGCATGCTGCAGTCCATGGGGTTGAAAAGAGTCGGACACAACTTAGCAACTAAACAACAACAACAAAAGAAATAATACCAGAGATAGCTTAAAAACGAAAACTTTTTATTTTCTTGATGAAACATACTTGCAAACATGAATCTTAAATGGAATGTCTTTTTATTCACCTGATAGAAATGGCCTTCTCTATGTCCAGATAGCACCTACCACCTTAGAATAACCAAAAGAACGGTTGTTTTCCTTCATTAGATCACTGGCTCACTACAGTTTGTTTCAAAAAAGAGAGTTTCCCTGTCCACTGTCACGTTTTTATTTGTATTGACTAGGACTGGGTCTGGTGGAAATGCATGCCTTGTGCACCAAGACATAGCATAATAGTCATGGCAACACGACTCAAATAGGGACAAACTCTAATCAGCCCAGATGTCCAACACAGCAGAATAGGCAAATGAATTGTGGCACACTTTTACAAAAGAATACTACAAAACAATGAAAATCAACAAACTGCAGCTACATTCAACTACACGGATAACAAATGGAAGAAGCAAGACTAAAGAATACATCAAGTCCCCAAACAAACAACACTGAACTATATGGATAAATCTGGTGCATACAGGCGTGTACACCAACGTAGTAAGACTATAACGAAAGCAAGGAAGGAAATGGTTACATAAAAAGTAAAGCTAGAGCTTATTCAGGGAAGACTATAGGAGAAGGTTCTTATTAGAAACAAAGTCTAATTCTTATCTTCCTCCTCCTCCTCTTCTTTCTCCTTCTTCTTCACCATAGGTAGCAGTTTTCTTGCCTGGAAAATCCCATGGAAGGAGGAGCCTGGAAGGCTGCAGTCCATGGGGTCACTGAGGGTTGGACACAACTGAGCGACTTCACTTTCACTTTTCACTTTCATGCATTGGAGAAGGAAATGGCAGCCCACTCCAGTGCTCTTGCCTGGAGAATCCCAGGGACGGGGGAGCCTGGTGGGCTGCCGTCTATGGGGTTGCACAGAGTCGGACTCGACTGAGGTGACTTAGCAGCAGCAGCAGCAGCAGTTACAAGGGATGTTTACTCTTAGAACTATTCATAAACTGTACATGTCACATTATCACTTTTTATGTGTATATTATAATTCATAGCAAAACACATCTTAAAAAACCCACAGGTTATTATATTAAATATTAAACACATACATATGTGTATATAATACATACACTAAATTTTATTGGTTTCAATGGGAAATAAAGAAGAGAGATTCTGTATTAGACTTCTATCACTCCCTCCCTCCAGCCTCTGCTGAGCACAAAGGAATACAGACATACTTAAAAAATAAAAGAGGTAAGGGTTTAAGAATACACCAAAATATATCATTCCCCATCATGAATGTTACCTGAAACTTTGAAAGACTTACGTGGACTTCCCTGCTTGCTCAGCGGTAAAGGATCGGCCTGCCAATACAGGAGACACAGCTTTGGTTCCTGGTCAGAAAGATCCCCTGGAGATGGAAACGGCATATCCACTCCAGTATTCTTGCCTGGAAAATCCAATGGACAGAGGATCCTGGTGGGCTACAGTCCATGGGGTCACAAAGAGTTGGACACGACTTATCAACTCAACAACAATGTGGCTTTTTGCCTCATGGTGAATTGCAGACTCTCCTTTGTCTATTGATACAGCCTATTGATATTACTATGCAGAAGCAGCACCTGAGAAAAAAGAGCATCTTCCTGTCCTTACATCTGGGACACAGAGAACCTTGCACTTTAATGGCCTGCCCCTAAGTTTTCCAGTTCTACCAGCAGTGTTGATTCTAATCTTAGAAAAAGTCTGCTTCTTTGAAGGAAAAAACAAAAACACAAAAACCCTGAGCTAACCCAGTCATGTCCACCTATAAAATGAGCTTTCTAACGTAAGTCTTCATCAAACTATTTTTCTCCATACTCCTGAATTAATTGGGTACTAGGTAACTATTACCGGAGAAGGCAATGGAACCCCACTCCAGTACTCTTGCCTGGAAAATCCCATGGACAGAGGAGCCTGGTAGGCTGCAGTCCATGGGGTCACTAAGAGTCAGACACAACTGAGCGACTTCACTTTCACTCTTCACTTGTATGCATTGGAGAAGGAAATGGCAATACACTCCAGTGTTCTTGCCTGGAGAATCCCAGGGACGGGGAGACTGGTAGGCTGCCATCTCTGGGGTCGCACAGAGTTGGACACGACTGAAGTGACTTAGCAGCAGCAGCAGCAGCAGGTAACTGTTACCTTTTCAGCTGTCCTGGATGAAACCTATAACAATACCTAAATATTGGTGACACTATATCCTTAAAGCCTCTTTCAGCAATGATCCCAATACAAACCTTGGTTAGGAGTAACAATATCAAACTTTAACATGCCACGTGAGAAAGAAACTGGGATGACCAAGTGCCCAGCTCTGTCCTCCAGGATACACTTTCTAAAAGGAGCACAGAAAAATCTGCACAGCATTGTTTTCCCCTCTGTGATCATTATTACTGTATATAGCTCCTGGGTAGGCCCAAATCAATTTTACATTTAAGAATACCTGAATATGATCTGTGCTCTCATAAGTTAGATTTCACTTTTCAAAATCAATACTAAGTCATAATATCTTGGTGGAAACAATGTCGAGGGCAAAACAATTCACTTGATCTTCCAAAGCTTTAGATCCATAGCACAACTCATTTCAAGCAAACCTTGACCCAAAGTTTGGTAAAATAACCAACAATTCTGCTCAAGTCACATGTCGTCAACACTACTTAATATAACGTTCAGGATCAAGTCATTAAAGGCAAGACAATTATTTGCCTGTCTTTAGCCTGGCAAATATAAACACTGAATGGAAACAGGCATCTCTTTTTAGGCTTGTGGTTTATTTCATCCTGAGTTAATGCTTCCTTTTTTTTTTTTTTAATAAGGAAACTAGGAATGCAGTTCAGACAGTAAAGAAGATGCCTGCAATGCAGGAGACCTTGGTTCAATCCCTGGGTCGGGAAGATCCCCTGAAGAAGGGAATGGTTGCCCACTCCAGTATTCTTGCCTAAGCCTGGTGGGCTACAGTCCATGGGGTCAAAAAGAGTCATACACAGCAGTAACTAACACACAATAGGAAGGCATTCTGCAAGGGAGAAAGGAAAAAGAGCTATAAGACAATCTTATAATGAAGTTGAATTATTCTACCTAAGTTATGTCTACATTACACAGCTCATTACTTGGCTCAAAAATACTACATGTCAAAAGATATTTCCCCAAATAGAGCTATATATTTACAATAAGAACACAATTTAAGAGGTACAGGGCTTCCTTGATGGCCCAGATGGTAAAGGATCTGCCTCCAATGCAGGAGACCTGGGTTTGATCCCTGGGTCAGGAAGATCCCCTGGAGAAAGGAATGGCTACCCACTCCAGTATTCTTGCCTGGGGAATTCCATTGACAGAGAAGCACAGTGGGTTACAGTCCATGGCGAAGCAAAGAGCTGGACACAACTGAGCGACTAACACTTTCACTTTTTCCCCTCACTTACAATGAAATTTAAAAACTGACATACAGTATATAATTTTTTTTTTTTTAGGAGTAGAAAAAAATGCCTTCTGCGGCCAAATGTAAACTTCATGTATTAAAAAATAGTTTTAACAGAGGAGGGATAAAAATAATCTGCCTTACATTTGTAAGTCACCGGAATTCAAACCCAGGCCTTCTGAGTCCATGGCTGGTGTGCTTTCCACACACCGCAGTGGTCCTGAGTTTCCCTGGTAAAGACTCAGCCAAAATCTTCATATGAAAAAGTGATTTTAGGAAATAACTGTAACATCCCAGTCTTTTGTTTTTAATTAGACACATATGCGCGGTCATTTGTTTCATTCACCCCTCCCAAACGATTACTGATAGAATAAACTGAGTAAAAAACACATGCATTTTCTAAGCAAGTGTTTTCCCTAAAGGTTCCAGCTGAAAAATATTATGAGAAATTAGATCACAGACATATGCTTCCTTTTTGTACGACTCAGTGTGGTAGTTAGTGATGGAAAAGGGACGTAACCAATGCAAGAATAGGATTGAGAGCCTGCACATAATAGTATAGATGATTTTAATTGAACACTAGACCATAAATTAAGTGTAAATGGTTCCTAAGTCAAATGTGGTTTAAAATTAATCAAATACTTACAGCAAGAAGCTTACTTATTAATTCATTAAAGTCAAGATCACACTTATTCAGATAATTTCAATCATCCAGCAGCTTCAACTGCTATTTTACTTCCTTTAATTACTCTCTCTCAAGATACGTATAAGCATATAGCGAAACCATCATTTTATCAGTTTATACTATTAGGTTTAAAATTGTGTAAGCCAGTATGGTGGTTATTTGTACAAATTCTGGAGTTCTGAGTTCTGATAAAGGGTGTCAACCATGTAAATTTACCACCTGTGAGTAAACAGTTGTTATATTTAAATCAAGATAAAAAAACAGGATGTGTGTGTATATATATATGTATAATTAAATCACTGCTGTATAGCAGAAATTAACACAAAGTTGTAAATCAACTACATTTCCATTTTTTTAGAAAGGTAAAACCCAGCTTCCTTCAGTTTCTGGACAGCCAGTGATTGCTTAAATAATGTGCTATGTGGACACAGAAAACAAAAGTTTAAATACTTATTTTTGTGTCAAACTGAGTCAAACAAGGCAAAAAAACAATTCTCACTCAATGCATAACCCCCTCTGAGTTAGATATTTTAAAGATGACGAAGTCAAAGAAGGACTTTTAAAAACAATAGCCCAAAGCATGAAAAAACAAAAACATGTAACCCTAGTGGACCAGAGTTTCATAAAACTAACTGCATGAGAAACTATCCGTGTGTGAAAATGGAATAGGAAAATCTGAGACACGAAGCACTAACAGGAAAAACCTCAGCAAATATCAGTAACTTTACCAACTTTGGAATCAACTATCTTATATCCATCTGTGGCCTTTCACTCTTTAATTGCTGCTTTTCAGTGATTGAATTACCTCTCAGGCAGTGGCCTTGCTCAAGTTCAAAGCTAACTGCTGCTGCTGCTAAGTCACTTCAGTTGTGTCCGACTCTGTGCGACCCCATAGACGGCAGCCCACCAGGCTTGATGGAGAAACTGCACAATAGCGAACCCGCCATCAAGGGCAGAGTCAGTAGTCTAGGAGAAGCTGCAGTTGGGTTTTCTTGAAATCACGAAGTAACAGAGCTGTCGAGATCAGTGGTCTCCACACTCGTCTGCATGTTGGAATCACCTGGGGAGTGAAGACACTGCTGGTGCTTGTGTCCCAGCTCCAGAAGGTGACGTAATTGGTCTGCGTGCTGCCTGGGTTCTGGAATTTTAAAGAGATATGGGTGATTCTAGTCTGTGGACAAATTTATGAATAACCAGTCTATATATTTTTATGTTTTTAAGTTAAAATTTTTTGACAAATTAGATTCATGACCATTTTCTTATACTTTGTATATCAGTCTCACAACATTTTGGGAAATCCATGAAGTACTACATGTTCTGGAATACACTCACACCTGTAAATCCATAGCGGTAAACCAAGGTTGAAAAGCAAAAGTACTGTATAATATAACTGAATTATGTATCATTGTCAAAAGGAGAATAAAAGTAGGAAGAAAAGAAGCATGAATAAGCTGAATTTCATAAAATGTTTCTTCATGACAAGAATTACTAGTGTATGGATTTTTTTCAGATTCAAGTCCTAGAAACTTTGTTTTCTATCCTAAAACCAGACAGACAACTTATAGAACACTGCATACAATAATCTGGGCTTAAGAAATGAGCTGGATTTGTGTGACCTATTCCAACTTTCCACTTTATCAGATGGAGCAGAGGCAGCTGCTGGAATGAGGAATAAGGAATTGGGTCTTACACATGAATAAACCTGTAGAGATACTAAGTTCATTAATGTTCTTGTTGGCAGGAATCAAAATGACTTAGAGGCAGCCAAGTTGAATTACAGGTTTGATTTACTTAGAGATACATGCTATGCGGACATCAGCATTTTTTTTTTACACCAGCCTCAAGGCAGGCTTGACAAGCAATGTGCAATCCTTGCTTTCACAGTTAGAGTCAAGTCAGTTGTATTTCCCTGTGGCTTCTCTGCCTCCAGTGGGGGCATATGTTCAGACCAGAGAGGAAAGAGGAGTTCTATAAGTTTAAAATGTCAGTTGATCAATAGTGAATAATGAGGATACTGGGTATCTATGCTCCTTAAAAAGAAGAACCCACAACAGGGGAGTAGATTGACACTGGAGAGCACATTCTTAGCAAGAACATGTAACTTCACTCTGATACACAAGCTTAACATGCTTTAAACAGACTGAGGTAGTGAGCTGAAGGTATTGCTCCTTTGAAATGAAAACAATGACCAGGTCATAATGAGGATATGTGGATGTCAACATCAGAATCTTCCCACCTCATGACACAGTGCAATCTCTGTCAATTCAAAATTCTACTAATAGTTGGGCATTACTCATGTAAGAGGGAAGTGGGCTAAAGGCTCACAAGAAGCGTGTGGCATGAGTGAAATGTAGCCAATGGACAAAAACACATAGTAAAAAGAAGTCTATACAGTCGATTTTAAAGGTTTGTTTAATTTGGTGAAATAGAATCCTTTCTAAAAGCCAATATAGCTAATTCTCAAGACCTTCCTGATCTTATTGAAAACGGACTGCAAATCATCAAAACATGCAGGGACAAAACAGGAGCTGTGTTCTTGATTATTTCCAAAGACACAAAAAACATCCACAAAGATGTGCTCTTCCGGCAAGTAATGCGGCAATTTGGTGTTCATTTCTAGTGCCAAATGGCAGCCAGTTGTTTCTTCAGAGTCTTTAAACTTGGTTTTGAAACTGAGCTCTTCATTTCCCTGCCTTCTGCTTTTCCTTCCCCCGTATTTGCTGCCAAAGTTACGTCTACCACCCACACAACAGCCAAGCCAGGACCTGGGAGTCATCACCGGCTCCTCCCTCTGCGTTTCAGTGCCTATTTCCAAGTCCCATTCATTATGTATCCTGAATAGCAAAGTAATCCTCCTCTCCATATGCCACCCCCAGGGGTCATGTCCTCAGCCTCACTGGTTTCTATACCCTAGTTTTGTGTTCTGTCAACTCTCCCCACCACCCCTCTGAAATTGTTTCTGGAGTTCCTATTATTCAAATACGAACACACCATCTCCCTGCTTGTTCTTTAACGACTTGGTATCTTTACTTGTTGGTCTTTTGCCTGTAATGCCCCCTCTACCCCAAGTTCTTGCTAACTAGCCTTTTCTCTGTCAGGCCTTTTGTTGACATTATCAGGCGAGTTGGGTGTGTTTCCTTCTCGGGGCTTCTTGTATCACTTTGTGCATAACTCTACTGGGGCGTTCGCCACGGTGCTGTTGACACGTTGGTCTTCTCTTCCAACCTGTGAATGCAGGGCGAGCTCCTCATCCTGTTCAGAGTTATGTCGCCTATATCTGTCACTCAGAAGGGCTTAATACGTTGTTTCAGGTAAGTCACACTTTCTTCATTTACTCACTGGAATTGCCTGGGGAAGTTTTTTAAAAGACAGGCTTGGACCCCGCCCCCAAACCATTTCAAACTGAATTTTTTGAGGGCAAACCCAGGCACCTGTATTTTTTAAAAAACTTCCCTATTGTTTCTGACATTGTTAGTTGTTGAAAACCCCTGTGTTAAATTATTTTTCAGGAAATGCTAGTTAAAACTGTATCCTGAGCACATGAGTCTTGTGGTCTTTTGTGAGTTTTTATTTTTAAAGAGGACACTGTATTGATTATCTAGGGTTGAGTAACAAGTTACTCCAATATTCAGTAGCTTTCAATGACCAAAACTTCGTACCTCACAGCTTCTTTTGGTCAGAAACAGCAGCGCTCAGGGTTTCTCAGTCAAGAGATTGCGTTCCTGGTGTCAGCTGAGGCTGCTGCCATCTCAAGCCTAAACGGTGAAAGAGGGCTTCCATCCACATCCACGAGTGTGCTTTTGTCGGGGTTCGGGCCCTCATTGTCTGGTGGCCAGAAGCGTTCCTCAGTTCTCCTGCCTCTTCAGAGGGCAACTCAGAGCTTGGGAATCGGTTTCCTTTAAAGAGTGCAAGCAGGAGAGCCAGGAGAGGGCCAGCTAGATAGAAGCCAGAATCTTCCTGTACACTAATCCTGCTGGAATTGACATCCCATACTGTTGCAATACTCTATTAATCAGAAGCATGTGTTAGGTCTACCCCGAACTCAACAGGAGAGAATAACAAGGGTATGGATGTCAGGAAGTGGGTATCATTGGGAGCCATCTCAGAAGCTGCCTACCACAGACATTTAATGATACCTGGCTTAAAAATTAACCTACCTTAAAGGAATCCCAGCCTGATGGTCTTAACAGTAGGAGTATGCGCACTGTTGGTTTTCTCGTAAAACTGATCCAACCTGCTTTGACAGAAACGAACTAAAAGTAAACTGACCTGTGTACTTTCTAATAATAAATTTATATTTTTTTGTTTTTATTATCTAACTATAGATGCATTAATTTAAGGCCATTTATACAAGACAACGGGGCTTCCCAGGTGATACAATAGTAAATAATCCACCTGCCAAAGCAGGAGCTGCAGGAGACGCAGGTTCAATACCTAGTTCTGGAAGATCCCCTGGAGTAAGAAATGGCAACCAGCTCCAGTATTGTTGCCTGGGAAATTTCCATGGATAGAGGAGCCTGGCGGGCTACAGTCCATGGGATTGTAAAGAGTCAGACATGACTACGCCCGTACACACACACACACACACACACACACACACACACACAGAGCAGTACTAAGGCAGGTCAGTTTGTGTGACTCCAGACTTCATACGGCTTTATGAAATACAGCAATGTGCTTTTCAAAGACAGTGCTCCCTTTCTTATCCCGAACATCTTCCCAGTCATACAAATTCACTGAAGATAGGCCACTTTAAGGATTTAACATAAATTTTGATTTTAGTGAAGGGCTGCTGCTGCTGCTAAGTTGCTTCAGTCATGTCTGACTCTGTGTGACCCCATAGACAGCAGCCCACCAGGCTCCCCCATCCCTGGGATTCACCAGGCAAGAACACTGGAGTGGGTTGCCATTTCCTTCTCCAATGCATGAAAGTGAAAAGTGAAAGTGAAGTCACTCAGTCATGTCCGACTCTTTGCAACCCTTAGCAATCCCATGGACCGCAGCCTACCAGGCTCCTCCGTCCATGGGATTTGCCAGGTAAGAGTACTGGAATGGGGTGCCATTGCCTTCTCGTAGTGAAGGGCAGGCAACAGTAAATTTAAAGATAAAATACTGAGCAAAATTGGCAAGTTAATGTACAGATTTTACCCTGATCAGAATACTAAATTTTAATTTTACTTCACACTTTGGAAGGAAAAGCCAATGTATCGGGCAATATTGAATACTGATGTTAATAACCAAAATTTAAGCCTTCCTCATAGATCTTATCAATACTAAAGATTTAGCTTCTATTTCTGTTGGGACTACTCACCATTAATGCTAAGATGGCAAGCTGAAATTGCTTAACAATATTTAGCAAAACTATACAAATAAAGCAAAAAGAAATCTGTGTTAAGGCACAGATGACTTAGCATTCTTGAACCTGATGTTGACAGCATGCTTGCAGGAAATTCTAAACTCTTAATTTATATTCTAACTTCAAAATGCCACCTCCCAAAAATCAATGGGTTTTTGGTGCAGAGAGAAAGTGCTGGCCTTCCAGATTGAGTACTGCCCTTGACAGCACCTTTTCCTTGAATTGTTTCCTAAATATTTGTTCAAAAATACTAGTAGCTCATAAACTTGATGTAATTTTTAAAAGAATATGATCATAATGCAAGGTTATAAAAGACGTAACTGAGAAATTGTGCTTTAGGTACTTTACACATGGGCAGAAACAACTTATGAACGATCTATGTAGTTTGCTTTCAGAAAAATAAAACAGCACCATTGAGGGGAAATCCACTCTTCGCTTTAGCTGAGGTGGCAATTCTTCATATGATTATACTAAGACATGGATGATAAAGCCATGATCAGCTACTATTACCCAACATAAACAGTTCTGTTTCAACCACTGTGAATTATAGCAGACATAAGGATTAAAGCTAGTGACCTGGACTGTTGAAGCCCTTTAACCACTCATGCCCTGAGCCATTCAGTATTTGTGGCCTAGACATGCTTATTTGGGGCTTAAGTTTGAATTTATTAACCTTACTTAAAAGATGGTTTTTCCAGTTGCCAAGCTGAAAGGCTGGTTGAAAACAGACAGGTTATCTAAAAATCTGGTTAAGTTTTTTTTTTCTTTTCACAGCAGTATGAGTTAGCAATTTCAAAACTACCTTTCATGTATTCTAGCCTTGAGCTACAGGATACACTGAGAACAGAAGCCAGGCTTCTTTCTGAAGGAGTTACAAATATGAAAAAGGGAAAAACTAAAAAGTAGTGATAGACTGCAATTGAAGGTATCTGTATAAACTGGTATAGCGATAAATACAGACATTTGTATGTATATCTGTGCTGAGAGGAACTATAAGCAATGACACAACAGGAGAAATGAGCAAACCCACAACTCAGATCATGGTCCTTGGATACCATTCTCCATGAAAAGAAAGCAGAGATCCTTGAAGAAATGGTTGACTCAAGAGCTGCAGCAGGGAAAGTACAAGTTGAGTTGGGAGCATCTGGTTACACCAAAAAGTAAGAAAGGGCTCAAAGAATGAGGAAGACACGACACATCTGGGGCTCCTGACTCACAAAGGACTGGCACTCCCATTGATCAAATCTAGGACAATGAGAACATCAAAATAAATAATGATGGCAATGGATTTTAATCTGTTAACTAAGAATTCATGAATCCATCTGTTATAAATAAATGAGTGACGGAGAAGGGAAGCACTGTTTATTAGAATGTCAACAAATACAGCCGGAATGGTGGGAGTTAGCAAATCCGGTCACTCAGCTGAAAAGGGTCTGAGGGAATGGATAGGTTTACTGTCCAGTGGTCAAATGATCAGTCTCTACAGGGCACAGTGATAGGCCAAGAGCTGTTTCTCAATGGGCAGCAATTATCTGCTGCAGATGGCATGACTGTGCTTCAGAATCCCAAGGGTCTGTGTCATGATTCTTCCAGTAGACTTGCCATAAATTCCAACTGCATCTTTTCCCATCACGGATTCCACCAGGATCTGCTGGATCGTATGGTCCAAATGTTAGTCAGGGCTGCTTACAGTGAAGCCAGGAACTGTCACAGAGCCCTTTTCTGTTTTCAGCCCTATTCAAAGCTGGCCCCCTTCCTTGTCACCTGGCACATGAGCCAGAGCGTTATTCCCAGTTGTAGAATGTGTTGATCCCAGAAGCAAAAGAGGCCTAGAAAGTTCCTACTTCCTTCTTTGTGGTTAAGGCTGCAAGACGCAGCAATTTGGCTTTCATTTTGGAGGGGATGTCCTGGCACTCCTCTGACCACTGGACCTCTAAACACTTTACTGAAATATCTGGTTCCTGGAGCTTTGTGTTTATCTCCCATGCTCTGGAGTGCCTCTATCTTACCATGGTCTTTGGCATGCCAGCCACCTTTTGCTTATCTGTCCAATCAGCATGATGTTGTCAATAAAAATGGACCTATGTAGTGTTCTGAGGGATATTGAAGTGGTTCATATTATGACTGAGAATGGGAGAGTTAATATAGCCCCAAGGCAAAACTCAAGTCACTGTTCTTAGTGAAAGTGAATTGTTTCTGATCCTCTATTCCAATTAGAATGCCAAAAAAAAAAAAAATAAGGTATTGCCAAATCAGTGATGTACCACGTATCTGAGCCCTTATTAAATCTGTTCTAACAGTGAGTTCCACCATAGAACGCCTGCTGTGATGAAGGCCATTACTTGGTTAAGTCTGCAGTAGTCTATAGTAATTCTTCAGGATCCATCCAGTTTATTTAGGGACCAGACTGGCAAATCAAAGACATAGGATTGGAATTAGCACCCGTGTATCCATTAGGTTTTAAGAGATTAGTGGTGACACTAATCTTCATTCCCCTAGATACAACACAGTGCCTGATTTACCGTCTTGGCAGGAGTGACGGAAGGTTTCGGAGGGTTCCCCTTGGCAAGCCATGCTATGGTAACTCCCACCTCCACAGACCAGGAACCCAGTGCAGCGGTTATCCAACTGCCACAAATAGCAATTTCAATTATGCACTGGGGACTAGGAAGTGACTCTTCCGTGGGTCCACGGATCCAGTGGGCCCACCGGGAAACTACTCGAGCTGGAAACCTGGTCTGGTAGACCCCCATTCTAACAGGAAGGCTGTGATGCTGCTTTAGATCTCTGAATACAAACATCAGTGCTGATCCTGTGATCAACATTCTTCAAAATACCTGACTATTCTTTCCCTAAGGTACAGTCACTCAGATAGATAGCCACAGAGTCCTCTGAGGGAAGCTGTCTTGTATTTATGTACTTGCCATGGGTTTGGTAGGATTCTTCCTCCTAGGAACCCCTCCATATGTTCAGTTCTGGGTCTGAAAATTGTTTTAGGCCTGGCAACTAGTCAAGGGATCATGACTTTTTTATAACAGTGACTACCCTCAGCCTCCAGCTCTTTTTTTAAAAATGGTAATGGATGTTAATAAGCACCATTGTGGACAGCCCATCTATTTTCCCCCTAGGGAGGCTATTCTCTATTAGCTGTCTCCACAACTCCTCTGGAGTCAAGCTCCTTTGGCTGCAATGACCTTGCCAGTCATTAAGGTAATTGTGGCCTTCTAGCTTCTGGCAGTTAAGCAACACCACCTGGCCTCTATTTCTACAGGGCTCTGTCACTCCCATGGGTGTTAACGAGCCAGTTCTGTGGCTGCTTCTCTTACCTTCATCTCTGGCCTGCAGACTTGGTGATGTTGGTCTTTCTCTCAGCACTGTTTTCCTGATGGCCGTGGGTGAATGCCGTCTCCTCTGGGGACATTCGCAGAGCACAGTCCTCTGATGGATCTTCTGGTCCGGTATGCTCACTTTGCTCAGCCTCTTTATTCCTTCCTCTACAGTCTGCCAGTACCATTCAGACATTTCTCACTTCGCTAAGAATGGGCTTTTCCCCCCGGTTTCTAAAAATCCATCCCCTTAGCAAGTTTTCCCTGAACATCAGTATCTGAGTTTGTGCTGCTATAACAGAAGACCACAGTCTGAGTGATTTAAACAACAAACTTTTATTTCTCACGGTTCTGAAGGCTGGGAAGTCCAAGACTGAGGTGCTTGCCGATTTGGTGTCTGGGGAGAGCCCACTTCCTGGTTCACAAACAGCTGTCTCTTTGCTGTGTCTTCACGTGGTGGAAAGGACAGGCGAGCTGTCTGGGGCCTCTTACCTCCAAGTCACACGGGGGATTAGGTTTAAAGAGATGAATTTTGGGGCGACGCATTCAGTCTATAACAGAGTTCTTCTTGGGGTGTTAAATCCTCTATACCCCAGAAAGTGCCCCTCAGTCAATTAATTTGTATATATCTAATCTCACATTCTTGCCCCTTTGAAAAAAAAAAAACACCTTTAAAATCCAATCCCAGGAGTCCTGTCCTGGTTCCTGCCAATAATGCCAGTTAAACCATGCAAATTTTTAGGAAAATAGTCTCTATCTTCCCTTATCAGGCCCAGCACATCCCAGCTGGGTTATGCTGGGATTTACCAGTGACTGGATTTGTTATTGGTTAATTATTGGCTTGACACTGGGGAAAGGAGGAGGAGGAGGGCAGGGTCAGGGAGGAGGGCTACTGCCTGTGGATAGGAGGCTTCTGCAGCATCTTCCAGCACAGCAAACATGTGAGTTTGCTAGAGAAAGGCTGCTACCTCTGCAAGCCCTGATGGTCCAGAAGGAATAGGAGTCACAGGGACATCCATCCCGATGACCCCATCTGTGTTTAGGATCCTAGGTTTCCCCACCTTCATATTAACAGAACTGCCTTGGCGAAACTTTCAATGCTCAAATGTCTCTGGAGCCTTGTGACACTAAGAATTAGTAGGCTCTTCAGCTTGCAGTTCAACCAACTCTTGTCTTTCAACTCCAGGTGTTAAAGGCCTCTCTGTAAGCTTATCACAGAGGCTCTACAGCTCTTATACTTAGCTGTTAACTGCTTGTTAACAGCTCTGTGTCTCATTTTCCTTCAGCAGTGCTCCAATACAATTTAGCAGTAATCAGCCAACTCTGTTGTCTTTGTAGGTATCATTCCTCCCCTATTTTCCAAATACCTGCATAATCACACCTACCATAGTTTTCTCAAGTCTCTGCCGGTGAAACCTTAACAGTTAATCTGCAACTTTATGCCAGGTGTGATGAGTGCCCCACCCGCCCACCAGGGTGACAACTTCTGGCCAGGTATTGAATGAGCCTGCTCTGAATCCCAATTTTATCCATCCCAGAAGCCAAGATGGGATTAAATGTGTAAGATGTCTATTACAGGAAATATCTGTGAGAGAAAATGGGGAAGGAGCTGGGCAAGACTGGGCTAAACGGTCACGCCATGATGCAAGTGAAAGAGAGGGGAGGAAGTGTCCTAGACTGCAGTGTAGCTTAAGGAAGGCTTGGCAAGGCAATGGAGGAGTCCTTGACCCCTCACTGGCCATCAGAGGAGTCTTCTGTCTCCCAGAAACAGGCCTCAGTATCTCATTCAGTCACTGAGCTATGAAAGAAGCCATTTCTGAGCACAAAAGTAGTGATGGATTTCTCAGCACAGCAGCTGGGGCCCTTGGACAACTAAGCTCCTTGTAGTGGGCGTCTGTGGTGTGCATTCTCACAGCTGTCTCTGCAACCCAGCAAGAGGCAGAGCTGGGATCCAAACCAGGTAGTTTGGTTCCAGTCTATATTGTCTACCACTGCAGTAAGAAGGAGTTTTTTGGAGCTGCAGAGGTCTGAAATAAATGCTCCTCTATCATGTTGAAAATTTACACAGCAGGTTGGATCAGACTGGAAAAATCATTTTCCTCCTCTAAGGAGACTGTACTTCATTCCACAGATAGTAAAGTGGGGAGAGGGGCACATCACAGGTTAGTGTGCATGAATATACTCCATATGCATTGCATACACACATGAATAATTTACAGACCCATATGTAGCTGTAGCTTCTTGTAGTATAAAAGGGTTTCACAGACTTGAAAACAACTGCAACAAACAGTGATTTCTAGACTGCATATATGGTAAGATGATCGGAAAGTGCTGACAAAGCACTCATACCTTGTAGGATCCAAAAACTTGGGGGAAAAAATGGACTCAGACAAATTCATTTCCACTATTTACAATCATTATCACTCTTTATAAAATCTTTCTGTGGTACAAGGAAACGAAGATTTAATTTTTATTATTTTGTTACTAGTATTGAGAATTACCTTCTACTATTTTATGCAGAGGTACTTTTTTCAACATATGCTGTGTGTCAAATAGCTATATAGAGGCTACATGAAGAACTAAACCACTATTCCCTGGCAATCTGTGTAAGCTCTCAAGAATCAACTTACAAATGAGTTCTATAGAATTCAACCTTGTATAAAAAGATTACATGTTTCTTAACTAGTTAGTATTGCAAAAAAAACAGGTATTATTACTTCCACATTATGGACATGGAAACTAGGCACAGAAATATTAAATGATCCCTTTGGTCCACACAACATGATCAATTATGTACCTAGAAGGAGATTAAATCAGATTTGTCTACACCTATGAAGTGAAGTGGCTCAGTCGTATCCGACTCTTTGCGACCCCATGGTCTGTAGCCTGCCAGGCTCCTCCATCCATGGAATTTTCCAGGCAAGAATACTGGAATGGGTTGCCATTTCCTTCTCCGGGAGATCTTCCCAACCCAGGGATTGAACCCAGGTCTCCCGCATTGTAGGCAGATGCTTTTACCCTCTGAGCCACCAGGGAAGTCCCTGGTGGGGACTACATCTATATTCATTAATAATATAGTCTACAATTGCAGCAAAGCCTACAATAGAATATTGAAACCTAGAGATGAAAAGACTCTCAAGAGGACATTGGTCCAACTTCCTTACTACAGAGGACAGAAAATCAGCTGATCAAGGTCAATTCTAAAAATTAAGAACTCTAAATTCAAAGCCTCCAGAAACTCATCATATGCACCTCAATTATTTATTACACTTCAAGAGGACATATATGAATCACAAAGGAGTTTTTGGATTTCAGACTGTTTCACTTCCTGACTTAAAGCTTAAAAACGTAAGCCGTGAACTCAGCAAAAGCAATTTATGAATTTGGGACTAGGATATGTCTCTAAGTGATGGTTTAGGGAACTATATTTATAGCCTGGCACCAGTAAATTTTTGTTCACTTTTAAAACTAGATTCCAAATATACACGTTATACTCTGAGGGCTATTAAAGGCACAAGCTAGCTTTTAGAACTAGACTTTGGGATGCAATTCTAAACAATGATCTCCTATGTCCCCTAGTTCTGAATGATATATTATAGCACAAGATTTTAAAATAAACATAAAAATTGGAAGCAGTGGAAGAGTTTTACTACCAAATAACTACTGTTACATATCAAACATCTATGCTATGTTCTAGGTTCAAACACTTGATCTAGAGGCATATTATACTTGTGCCTTATTTCACCAGGTATCTTACTCCATGAACATATACAATAATGACAGGTACAGAATATCTGTTCTAAGAAAAATACATTCAAAAAGAAATGCAAGCATGCAAGTCAGGATGGATATTAACCCTGAGTATCAAATTTGGCTCCTGAGCTTCCTGTCAAATTGAAGAGAGGAAATACTCTTCCAATGAAAAAGTGGCTTCCAAAACTTTTTTTAAGAATCACATTCTAAAATATCTTAAATGGGACTTTATACACAAAGGGCCCTGTATGACACAGAGGCTGACATACCTGACAATATCATACAGCAAATATGGTTATATTTGATATGGTTACTTCGAGTAGTTTGCTTAAGTGAAGGTAGAATGTATAAAATTAAGTTGCTACTCAGTGAAGGTGATGCTGCTAGGGGCTGCTTTTGCAATACACATTGTCTTTACACTGAAGGACTCTTATACATGGGTTAGTTTTCTCAACTGGACAACAACTTCTATTTAATGGCTAGGAGACCCTAGCACAGAAACTAAAGGTGACCTGATATGGCTAATATTATTACATCATTTAGGGATAAGCCGAATATCTGAACTTCTAGATTCAGCAGGAAAGCTTAGTGTCTCCCACAACTTTAATAGGACTGCAACTCAAGGCTTCAGAAGAATTTAATGAAAATTTCACCTTTCCAAAAGGGAAATTAGTTTGCTGCATGTGCATGTAGAATACATTCTGGAGATATAGAATTGTAAACAGTTGCAGGGTTAAAAAGGTAGAACACCCAATGTTCAATCATGTGAAAAAACTTCTATAAACTACCCAAAGTATCAATACATATCACTCAAACACTCTGAAAAGTTTTTTAAATGTGCAGATAAGGCCATAGACAGCAAGGAATAATCAATGAGATAAGCATCTGCTATCTTTCTCTTGCAATCTGCATTGGGAATCATAAAGCTGGGAAATATCTAGAGAGGGCATCTAGCCTGCATAATATATACTCTTACCTCATTTTCAAAGATCTCTATTTAGATCTCTAGTCTAGCTTGTTGTTATCTTAAATCTTAGCACCTACAGTCTAGGACTAATTCCTTTTATCTTATCAATGAAGATGATAAATCACTAGGTTCCTTCAACATACTTTTTACATACTTGGAAATCCTTAAGCAACTAGTCTTCTTTCATTAACAAGATAACCATAATTATTTTTATCTTTCCGAAATACCTTATTTACTAATCTTTTCTGGGGCCTATTCTAACTGGGGCATCCCTTATTTCTTTCAAAATATACAATAACAGTTTGATACTTTAACATCAGCTTCAGATTCCCAGGATTTAGATTGTTTCATGATTCATTCAAACACTAACTTTATTTGTAAGTGGTAATGTTGTATCTTGGAATCAATTATTCAAAACAATATTTTAGGTACTGTGGTAACTGATCTCATCTAGCTTATATGATAGCAGGGAAAAGATAAACAATAAACCAGTAAACAAGATGTCAGACTGAAGTGTTGTGAGAAAAATAAAATAGGGGTAGAGAAGGCTTCTGTGAGGTACCATCTGATTTAAAATCTCTAGGAAGTAGCCCTGCAAGAACAATGTTCCAAGAAATTTTTGGCTAAGGTAAGTTTAGCTAGTTATTCTTACACACACACACACACACACACACACACACATGCACATCCTTCTAAATTATATGACCTTTCACTGTTCCCTACTGAATCTTCTTGTTCTTATTTTGAAGACAAATTCTATCTTTTAAAAGCTTTTTATTACCTTCTTAACTGGTATATCCCATTACATTTAAGACACATGTCTTCTAATTTAAACAAGTATTTCATAATAATATCAGCCATTTATTTAGTTTATGATGTGCTTTTGCCAAATTACATTTAACAAAAAAGGGTGAAAACTAACAATATTTGAAGGAAAAAAAAGCCTTTGTGTTACTGAAATTTCCAAAAAATAATACTTGGGTGATGCTTTCTTTGTAGGGAAAATAAGCAAGTAAGTGTTAGTCACTCAGTTGTGTCTTTGCGACCCCATGGACTGCAGCTGGCCAGGCTCCTCTGTCCTTGGGACAGGCTGAAAGCATATTGGCAGAGTATGACCCGTTCAGAAGATGAGGCAGAAGGGAGGATGGAAGATGGAGTGAATCACTGATGGGTTGGTCTAATAGCAGTGAAAGTGCCCAAGAGAGAAGTAGAGCTTAACAGACAGGTCACGGATGTATGTGGGATGAAGAAGCAAATCAACTGGCAAGGTTGGAGAAAACCTACACCACACTAGCTCTTTGAGACATGCTGCCACCACCTGGGCAATGGGCAATTTGAAGTATGGCAAGATTTTCTTGTGATTATTAGTTAAATCAACAATTATAGAATAAAAAATTTACTTTCATTTTATGAGATCAGCATTTTGTCTAATCTCTGGAATTAAACAAGAGCAGTGCTTTTTTGGGCCAGATCTGTTTAGAACTCTGCTCTACTTTTTAAGTCTCTGGTCCCGTATCTGTAAAACAGGTATAATACCATCCTGCAGAGTTTAGTCTCAGCAATAGTGATAAGAGATGCAAAGCATCTAGCCTAGTAGCTGGAACACAGCAGTCAATAAATAGCCTTTAAACATTACAATTCTGCAGTATAATCTTCCAAATATCACTAAAACCTATGACCTTCCTAGTTACATGTACCTATTATTTTTACATAAATGTGCCTAATAAGAAATCTATCTGCATTGTGTTTTAATGGTAGGAAAAAACTCATAAAATAAAACTTAGGGAAGAAACCAATTCTACCAAAAACAAAACACAAATTGTTAAGCAGGTAAGAAAACTCTTAAAATCTTTAGTTAAGTCTAGATTATTATAAGAGAATCTTATGGAGGTTTGTCATTCACAATTTTGACATAAGTCAGGGTGAAACGTACCACCTAAGAGAGAAAGACTTTTAAACAGAACTAATGAAAGATGAGTTCTTACTTAATAATTATTAAGAGTAAAAAACTTAAAAATTTGGAAGGCTCCATTTTCAAACTATAATTGCAACAGAGTAACTGGTATGGATATGATGTGATATGATACAAAGTAATTATTCTTCTTCAAAGACAACCCTCATTAATTAAAGTGTAAGCTTTAGTTATTTCAGTTAAAGCTACATGAATGGTTAAGATTTTATTTCTTAAATAAAAATACAAGCAGACCTTATTTCCATGTTATTCTAAGTAAATTCTGAAAGACATCTGAGAGAGAACACTCAATTAAGAATCTTTCAAATAAAGAACAAGCCCTTATGAAAATTGGCCATGATGTTTCCATTAAATTCCTTATTCTGCTGCTGCTTATGAAGCTGAAATAAGAAAAATGGCCAAATCCAGTTTAATCAATAGAATTTTCAAGCTGAAAGAACCCCAGGGATAATCTAACAGCTTTCCAAATACAAAAGAGGAAACTTTTTCAGAGTATCAGATCACCAGAGACAAGGCCTGTGAATCACAACTCACAAGCTAAAACTCCTGACTCTAGAAAGTAGCCTGCACTGTCTGAACCAATCTCGACACCACCTTTCATTAAGGCAAGTCAGGTAGCTGTCGGGAGCTTAGCTGTGGCAACTTCTACGCTATTCCTGGGCTTGTAGCCATTCCTGGAACTGGAAAGGAGACCAGTAATATTAGACAGTGAAAGCCTGATTGACACTAGCGCCAAAGAGCTACAGACGCTTCCTTCTTACGTGCCTTTCCATCCACTCCCATGCATTTCACAAGGGACCCAGCAGAGCGAATTACTGGGGAGGCAGTCATCAGGAAAACTGTCTAACCATGATTAAAATAACACATACACATACTGGTCTCTGGAGTGAAGGACGTTAAAATAAATCCTGATCCTCTCCTGGAACTACTATTTGGGCAAGTTAAAAAAAAAAAACAAACCAAAAAACCCCACAAAGTCTTACTGCCAGCAAGTCAAGTTTTCTGTACACACAATCCAATGACTGAGTCTGCTTTTTCTGGCTACTCCAGGTACAGGCTAGGTCCAAGCAGCACAAGCTTTGAAACCATCATCCAAGTTTTCAAACAAGAATGAGTAAGAAAACAACTGCTACTAATACAACATACAAACATTAACATATGCCCAACAAACAGTATTTTAGATCATTAGATTATTTGCCAAAAGTCTGTTCCCTGGTAAATAATGGTTACTGTTGTTATCCCTAAACTAGTTATACATGTCACAGCTTGCTCCTCAAAGAGAACATTCTATAGTCTTTCAAGAATAAAAACCTGCTTTATTTGGCACACACCAGTGAAGAGGTCTTGCAACATTTGAAGAGGTAGTCAAACAGAGCAGTTCAGTGCAAGAGATCACAAAACTTGATCACCAACCAAACCCAAGTTAATCTCTCAGTTCCTGTAGATTAGAAGACAATGAGAACTCACTCTTTCTGCTTGTTGACTTTTGAATCTCTTTATTTGTGCACTGAAAGAACAAGTACCTCTATGGGAACTCTATGCCCACACAGTTTAATTATTTATCAAGTTGACTTTGGGCAAATATCGATCATTCTTTTGTGAAAAGAGGTTCTTAAGTTGAAACAACAAAAACTCTTCTTCACACAGCATGGCTGCATTTTCCCTTAGAAACAACGTTCAGTGGACCCACCACGGTCCTGCTGCGCTTGGTCTCCTCGACGTGAGGCTTTAACTATTGTCCAACCA
Source organism: Bos taurus (assembly GCF_002263795.3). Lineage (NCBI taxonomy): Eukaryota > Metazoa > Chordata > Mammalia > Artiodactyla > Bovidae > Bos > Bos taurus. The sequence goes on from NC_037347.1 coordinate 18,201,011, forward strand.
GAAGAGGAGAGGGTCAAAGAGTGGACGTGAACCAGAGGAACTCGCTAGAATCCTTCAGGAGTCGCTGGGTGTGACCTTCACCTTGGCTCTGGGCGGTTTGTGGGGACCAACTCCTTTCTTGGCCGCCGTTCCTTGGTCGGAGTTTCCGGGGGTCACGGACCTCACCCACCAGGGCCCTCCACCCTTGGCCAGGCTCCCGCAGGGGAGCGGCTGTTCTCCTGATGACCTCGGGGGCAAAAGTAGGGGGTCCTCAGCGCTTCCAGACCGGCTCCCAGAGACCGGAGCCCACCCGCGCCTCAGGCAGGAGGCGCGGGCCTCGGGCTTCGGGCCAGACACCAGCCGGGCGCCGCCGCTCACCTCGAGCGGCCTCACCTGCCTCTCCCCGGAAACCCAGGCGCCGCCCCACCCTCCCCGCTTTCCCGGGACCCACACAGCAATGGCGCAGCCGGAAACTGGCCCCGCGACTTCCTCAGGCCGGATCCGGGCGAGGGCCGGCCTGTGGGCGGGTTGGGAGAGTCGCGGCTTCCGCCTTCCTGCTTCCGGCCTGGAGGTGAGTCGTGAGTTGGGGTCCGAACCCTTCGTCCCCGGCGAGGTGAAGGGGAGGCGGTTGGGGGTCGCTGCCGCGCTTTTGCCCCGGTGCTCAGCGGAGGTGGCTACGGCGCCGGCGGCCCAGGGTGTGGCGGGGACGACGCCGGCTGTTCGAGCCCTGCCGGGCCCGCGCGCGCCGAGGCGGAGGGTCGGGGAAGCGTGGCCCCAGAGGCGGGCCACCGGGTAGGGTGAGCGAGGGGAAAACACAAGGAAAGGAAAGTGCGGGTGGCTGTGAAGTGCCCTCAGCTTCAGGCGCCGTGCGGGTCTGATCCGAAGATCATGCCTGGTGGATCCTTTCCGGAAGGAAGAAGAAGAATATTTATTCCTTAAAGTGTGGAGGGCGCTTGCACCTGGGGTCCGAAATTGAGGTGCACGGGAGGTGTGTATCGTGTGGATGGTAACTCCTTTTTCTGTATTAATGTCTAAAACTCTGCCATAACTAGGTCCTTTACTTCCCCCTTTCTCTTTATTGCAAAGTTCTTTTGCAGGTCTCTGAATCTTGGATTAGTTAATTCATTACTGGGCTGGAGAAGCTGAAAAAACAGATGGGGATCTGTAGAGTCTAGTCTTCACTGTGTGGGTGGGGCGTACGAATTGAGGGTGGGGGAAGGCTAGGAACTTTAACGGTAAAGGAACTTTGTGTCTTCAGGTAAAAATATGAAGGAATTGTGATAGGGTATAATTAAATCTAGTCATGGTAGTTTTGTTTAGGTAATGGAATTGTAGGTGACATATTTTGTTTTGCTTATCTCTGATTTTTCTGTAAAGGACACAAATTATATAATGAGACTAAAAAACCTTTTAAAGAGTAAAGCGGTGTTCGATTTTGAAATTAGTAAGGCCCTCCCTTACTGACTCAAAATGAAACAAACCTAACCCTCTAAAAATATAAAAAGTACTAGGAATGGATATGCTGCAGCAGATCAGTTAGCTTTTTATGTGAGTGAGCTTTCTAAATTTATTGTTGAAATAAGTAACTGAGTGAAATATTTGATCCCCAGTAATTAGGAGCTTCTTCCAGGGCATTTTAGTTGTGTAATTATGTCTTAAGATTATAAAGAAATAGATACTGAATGTATTTAATATGCCAGGCAACTTTACATGTTATTTATAGGTTGCATATAATTTACAGTTTTAACATTTAAAATTGTATTATGATTTATTCCTTAAGGTTGTGACTTCACGGTTTTTCTTTTGTCTATTCTTTTCAACCCAACCAGTATATAGAATTTAAACCTTCTCTCAGAAGTGTATTGGTGAAGTTAAAGAAGAAGACAGCCAACCAAAGGTCATCTGAAATTGTGACTGGCTGATAATCCCAGGACAAAATTAGAGACCACTACTCAAGCATAAGGTACATGACTTTTTAAATCCCAGCTATTCTAATTCTGCACTTTGGAGATTGACACAAACATGAAAGGTTGAAAAGTCTCTGGGGGCAAAATAGAAAATATCACTCAAATCCACAACATCCTGATTTGCAAGATGGCCCTTCTTTACTAACTCAATGGAACAACAGGCATGGGACCTGTAACGGTTAATTTTCTCATCTGTTAAGTTTGTTCTCATTTACTATATTATGTCTTCAAAGTTGAAGGAGGGCATAAAATTGGCATGTCATCTTTTGCTTTTCTCTCTCTGCATATGAATGGATAATATCATGGTTCCCTTACCTTCTTGTTTCATTTCAGAAACAGCCATCCATTATGTCCCTTTCTCCAGGCATTTCCCATACTCTTGACTTTGAGACACCAAATTTGATGATTGTACTTTTGTTGTGGAGGTTTAGTCATTGTGTTTCACTTTTGCAACCTCATGGACTGTAGCCCACCAGGCTCCTCTGTCCACGGGATTCTCCAGGCATGAATACTGGAGTGGGTTGCCATTTCCTTCTCCAGGGGATCTTCCTGACCCAGGGATCAAACCCATGTCTCCTGCATTGCAGGCAGATTCTTTACTGACTGAACCACCACTTTTGTTAATTAGAACTTAATAAGGCTGTGTGAGAAAATGACATATGGGATTCAGCTGTTCCCTGGAATAAGCACATAAAACTCAAGATTCTTATAAAACTCTGCTGCTAAAGTTTGTCTTGAGTGTAGGAGGCATGTGAGAATGCATAATCCTTACAACAGATTCCACATACTTTTTTTTTTCTCTTCTGTATCTTCACATCTTTTAAGTCTCACTCTTCTTGTTGTCTTAAGTGAATTATTTTTTCTTATTGGCAATATTAGTCCTTATTAAAATAGTACTAATTAGCACTTTTTAAAACCAAACAAAAAAACTGTTGAGTGATAATAGAATTCTGATTTAACTGTTTGGTGTAACCTTTTAAAAATTTGATTAACCACATAATCTTTTCTCTTGTCTCCCTCCCCCCCCCTTCCCACCCCTTTCCTAAGGCCTCCACCAAGATGTTTGATTTAAAGGCTTGGGCTGAGTATGTTGTGGAATGGGCTGCAAAGGACCCATATGGCTTCCTTACAACAGTTATTTTGGCTCTGACTCCATTGTTTCTAGCAAGTGCTGTGCTGTCTTGGAAATTGGCCAAGATGATTGAGGCCAGGGAAAAGGAGCAAAAGAAGAAACAAAAACGTCAAGAAAATATTGCAAAAGCTAAACGACTAAAAAAGGATTGAAGGAATGAACAGGCTGTGCGTCCAGAGGAAAATTGTTCGGAAAATTATGCATCTTTGAAAGGACCTATTAAGGTTTCTTTTTGGATCTTATGACAGTATTACTAAATGAAGTCTGAGTCTGTGGAAGAATGTCAGTTCTCACCTGTACTGTAGCAACTTTTCAGCTTCGGCATAGAACTCTGTTGACAGTTACTGTAAATTGGGATTTATTATGCTACAGATTCTTATAACTGACTTTCATTTGCCTTTTTGCAGCTTATGTGTGAATACTAAAATGAAAACATCCTGTGAAGAAAAGTGGCTTTAGATTATGAACTCTATTCAAAAATGGCTTAAAATGTCCTGTTCTGGACAAAGATTAAGAATGTAAAAATCAAGAGTTGTTCTGAGCAGAAAAGCGTGGTTTGGCTTAAAAGATACATGGTGTATTAATTACATCTCTTTATCATTATTACTTATTTCTTGGAATAGAATCATTTCTGGTTTCCTCAAAGCAAAATAATATTATTCAATGAGTACTTCTTTATTATCTGTATTTTTCTTATTTTAGCTTTTGAGATACTGGTAATTACCAGATAGTCTGCATTTTAAAAAATCTAATTTTATAAAGAATTGTCTTGACTATGTAGAATACCACCTACTGGATATAATCATTTTTGTACTTATGAACACTGCCATTTTCTTAGAGATGACTCGAGTAGAGTAACACTATGATTTAAAGCTTAAGAGTAAAAATGCCAAACCTTGGAACCAGTTCATTCTCACTTATGCTAAGTAGAAATGTGAAGTAGTTAACATGTCTTATCAGATAATTTGCTGATTATATAGATACCACTTTTGTTTTTTATTCCTTTCTTTGTTTTAATTCATGTGGTGGTTATGTCCTTTACTTTTTGATCAGACAGATTCACAGTGAAAATTAAAATTTCAACTTTCTTTTAAGGAACTTTTAAAGAGTTACAGTTATATGTCATAAATGGTAAACAATATCCTCTTAATATTTGGAAAAATTTTGTTTGCATTGTATTAATTGGGTGAAAAAGGTGTAAATTGTGTCAAAATGAGAATGTTATAATTAGAAATAAAGAGGTAAAGGATATTTCCTTCAGTTAAATAGTATAATTGGAACTTTTTACTCTTTAACATGGCTTTTTTAAATGCATGGTTGATAATTTTGTTTTCAGTAATTAATAGCTTATTAATGTTTTCCTCACCTCTAATAATGAATTTTAATTTGCAAAAAATTGTCCAATAGCTTTAATTTAAAAATGAAACTAGATATTGAAATAAATTTGATACTTTTTTATAAAGAGGTCCTGAGCTTTTTTGGGGGGGAAGGGATAATAATTCAGGTTAGGTATGTTATAGAAGTTAAACCTTTCAAAGGGTTATGAGTTTCATTTGTAGACAAGCATACAGCTGACCCTTGAACACAGGGTTAGGAGCATTTGCCCTCCCTCGCAGTTGAAAATAGCTTCCAGTGGACCCTCACCATACACTGTTCCTACGTGCGGATTCTCTGTATCTGCAGTTCCTCATCCATGGACTCGACCAGCCCTGGATCACACAGTATTGTAGTACTATTTTTTTTTCCCCAGTGCACCAGCCCCTGTAGTACTTACTACTGAAAAAAGTCTGTATCAGTGACCCCACACAGTTTGCACTCATGTTCTTCAAGGGTCAACTGTACTTGTAAAAGTTGAGAGCAGTGTTTCTCCAGTCTGAGAACCTAAGGACCTCTGAGAATGTTTATGGACTGGTTTGAACAATACTTAATTACTATTGTTTTAGGTTGTCAGTTTCTTCTTGATGCCAGCCCAAGCAACACACTGCAACTCTAGGCACTGAAATAATTGTGTTTAATTACAAACTAGTTATTCAGGTGATCTAGGATGTGCTTTTTATATTATTGAAATTAAAAGTTTTAGTTATCTATTAAAGCTATGGTTTCATTGTTCATTTTGACAGTTAAAAGGTATTTAAATAACATAGGCTTTTCCATGGTTCCTCTTGGTCTTAATACAATTTTGTATTTCTTTGACATAGGCTGTTTGTTATTTCTTCAGCTTTTCCCAACGTTTATGGAGCCATTTTATACATTTGAGATCAACAAGGATTTACAGTATTTGTGTCTCTATGTTGTGTGTGTTGCAGGGGTAGGGATGTATTATATCCTGATAAACCCATTACAGATTGAAAATTTACCGAATAATGAACTGAAAGTCAAAAACAGGATGGTTGTGTGGGAACAGGACGAGTGTGTGGGTAGCAGTTGTTTACTTGCGATTGCGTGACTGACTGGCAGCTGTGGCTCCGTGCCACTGCTCAGCATCAAGAGTGTCCTAGCGTATGCCACTAGCCTGAGAAAAGATCAAACTTCAACAGTTTCTGTTCAGTATCATAAAGTTGAAAAATTAAGTTGGGGACTTAATTATTACGGGGTTTGATAACTTAATTATTGTGAGGTTTGATATTCTTCAGAAAAATCACTCTGTTGTTATACTATTACAGTTGAATCCCATTTACTGTTACCCAGAATACTTCTTTTAAAACTACCAATCTGTTAGTTGTTTCTGAAGTTCTTAGAAGTAGTATAATTAATTACCTTTTATGGGTGGTTTTGAAGGAAAAACAGACTGCCTATAACAAACATTATACTGCCTCCCTCCCCAAAAGTTTGTGCATCAGAATTTGACCCATAGTGTCCTGTGGTAAACTTCAGTATGGTGTTATTATATCAGATACACCAGGGCATTTTAAACTTATTTCCTGACATCACGGGAGCAAAAGAAATAAGCTTCTGATGCAGTGAGCTGGAAACCCAATGCTGAGGTCCACTATAACAAACAGCTTCTCACCTATCCTTAGGGGCACTTTATACCTCATCTGCTTTTAAGTTAGAGGAAGTGTGATTCCTATTTAGGAAAGATTGTTTTTATGTTTGCAACTGAGTATAGGCTCACTTTGGTTTGCTTCATATCTGTAATAAACGCATAAGGACAAATTCTGTATTTCTCAAACATATTAAAAGGGGTTCTGTGTTCAAATACCAAGTTTGGGAAACGGGGTAAAGCAATTCATTTCTGCATGATTTCTTGGAGCCTTTTAGGTTACTTTGATTATCATAGACTTTCCTCCCCTCTTTTCCGCCCTTCCTCAAAGAACACAAACAGTTTGAGAAAGCCTAGTCTAAGTGAATTCAGGTTACATTTTATTTATTTATTTATTTATTTAAAATAAATAGGGGAAAGCGCGAACGCAGTCCCCCACTACCACAAATTATGCAGTCGAGTTTCCCACATTTGGGGAAATCGCAGGGGTCAGCACATCCGGAGTGCAATGGATAAGCCTTGCCCTGGGAAAACCACCTTGGTGATCATGGTATCTCCCCTGCCAGGTAAGTATAGGTTACATTTTGAATAGTGTGCTTAATGAGATAGCATTAAAAAAAATCAATATGGTGGTATTGAATCAAGGCTGATAAAAGTAAATAAATGACAGATCTGTTTGTAAAAATAGCAAAGAAAAAGGATAACATAGTGGGGAAAATTATTTCCTCCATTTTTTTTTTTTTTTTAATTTTAACTTCAGATATCTAACAGGCTAGACTTATATGGTTAAACCCAACAAGCATTACATGTATACTTGAACAATTTGTATAATAAGGGCTTTGGGGAGAAAAATCCTAGATGCATGTATAGCAGAGACATAGGAAGTCAGGAAGGATTTATCTGAGAGTAGTTAAGGAATATATGATACTATTTTAAAATGAACATTTTAACTTCTGAAATTAAAACTGCATGGGTTTGGAGTCTGTTTTGAAGAGAGATGATGAAGAACATTTTCATTAGAAAACTTGCAAATACCCCAAATATAGCTATTTAAAATATGAAATATGGTAGACGAGTAAATAATTTATGTAAAACTTTGATTCTGCTGTGCATGTGTCTGGCCTAAAAGCCTTGTATAAAGACAAGATTATTTAGAAAGGCAGTCTTATCTAGGTCAAGCTTATAGTCTCATTTTTATGTAGGACTAAATGATCTCAGAACCCTGTTCTGATACCACCTAACAGTATAACCAGTCATCCTAAAAATGTTAGTCTAGAGCAAAGTAATGTGGATGGATTACTACAAACTTTATTCTTACCTCTCAGAATCACTTTGAAAATACACACTTGAATGAGTGGGCCAGTATCATCTTCTTACTGTTAACTATTGGCTAAGGTTTTCTTTTTTTGTAAAACAGGTATTTTAAAATGAAACTATACAAATTAAAATTAATGTAAATTTTGTCGTATATATTAAGATACTTCTAAACTCCCACTCCAGTCTTCTTGCCTGGAGAATTTCATGGACAGAGGAGCCTGATGGGCTACAGTCCATACGGCTGCAAAGACTAGGACAGGACTGAGTGACTCAGCACACACGCCCGCACAAAACAGCCTACATGGCAAACATCTGCAAGAGATGCACACAGAATACGATTAATAAGCTGGCAGGAATTTGGTAGTAGAAGCATTCTATCATGTTAGAATCTTTCCTGTAATCAAGGATTCAAGGACATGTTACTTTACAGGCAATTACACAACAAATTTTATGTCTTTATATTGCCTAGGAGCTAGTTCTTTTTTTGCCTAACTTTGGTAAAATGTAATACTACTTTATAATAACGTAAACAGAATAATTAACCTGATAGTAACAGGGCTGCTTGAATGTTAATATTACCTAAGGGCTTTTTTGGTCATTCCTTAAGTCTTATGGTGATTACATTTGATTACTTGTTTCAGTATAAAATGTTTCTGTAGTTTATTTCTTAAGCAATTAAACATTTTACATTCTATTAAGTAAAAATCTCAACCTATGTGTTTTTAGGAATTCATTATTAAACACTTAACCAAGGATTTTCTTATATTATTCAGAGCATTAAGATCTAAGTCTTTTCTTCAGTCCATGTTTATTGAGTAGTTGTTACAATGCCAAACACTGTTAGACGATCTCTATATTAGAACTATGTTAGAATTAGAACTGGGAGAGGGGTTTGGGAGAAAATGGATACATTTTATGGCTGACTCCCTTTGCTGTACCTGAAGCTACCATAACATTGATAATCAGCTATACCCCAATACAAAATAAAAAGTTCAAAGTTTGAGAAAGAAAACCATAAATGGAAAAAAAAAATAATTAGAACTATTAGCAATAGAAACTTGGTTATGTACTTCAGAAAGTGACCTTTCTAAAACACTTTTGTATATAATCTATTTTAATGTTATCATGTATCTATACTTTTCAATATACAAATCACTGTAATCGAGTAACAGTGGAATCACTTTCTGAGAACTCTGCTCTATTTTCCATTTCTTCAAAGTAATTTTTAATCTTACAGAACTAAACTATTACTGTACCATTTCTTTGTTTACCATCCTTTCAGACTATTGTGATAGATTCTTTACTTCTACTGGTCCAAATACCTTTCTTTAAAACTCCAACCTCAATCCCACCATAAACTAGCTTTGGTCCCATCTATTCATCAAGATAGTTTTTTTTTTTTTTCATTTATCAAGTAAATTTTCTTGGCCTCCACATGCCTCATCCAAGTTCATGTTTTTGATTAGTCCTTTAGAATTTACTGTCCTTTAGAATCTATAGAAATTATAGTCCTTTAGAATCCTTTAGAATCTATAGAAATAGCAGTCTTTACTTCTAAGCTCAATATTTACCCTTACCGTTTCTACTTAGATATATGGGAGCAATCCAAAGAGGGAAAAATCTAAGACAATTCATAAACAGAGAATTTCCATATTCTCTAATTCCTATAGATCCTTTAGAATTATAGAAATTAGTCCTTTAGAGTCTTTAGAAACAGCAGTCTTCTGAGCTCAATATTTATTTACCCTTACCATTTCTACCAAGATATATGGAAACAAATAAAAGAGGAAAAAACTAAGCAAATTCATAAGTGGAATGATGACTGAATAAACCAAGTGAAGGATTTAAGTCTACAAGAAGTTAGGTTTTGATGGTTGATAATCTCACACTTACACAACAGTGAAAGCAAGATCTTAAGCTTAAGGGAAAAGAGAACTAGAGTAGAGATGGAAAGCACAAAGTAACTTTTTACTTTTATTTGTTAAAATAGTCACATACATATAAATAAAACTTTACCACAGTACGCTCATTGACTGTGGCCCTTGTCACCATGCGGCATCCAGGATCCTGGCTGAAAGGTTTTGCCAGTGCTGGTGGGACTCACTGAGGGTTCGTCTTTTCCAAAGTATGGAGCAGAGGCATGCCCTTTAATCTGAGTTTGAACTGGTGGAGGAAGTTCCTTGTTGCTCTCCTCCTGAAGAAGCTTTTCTTTTTCATAAAAATCTTGGCTTTTCATTTGAATTTCTTCTCTGCATTTTTCATTCTTCATTATTTCCTGCATACATATATAAATGGAAGAAATAATTAAATTTCTAGTTAGAAGAAAACCCAAACTACAGGTTTTATAAAAATAAAATAGCTGGTGAAAAAATAAAGTACATATAGACATGATTCTTGCTTTGCATTTACATAATATATAGATACATACAGGGTAACTTTGAAAAAGCTATCTGATTATATATTGATGTTATTTTGAATTAAACAGCTATGTCCTGGTATACAATAATAAAAAGAAGGGTGGGAACACGAAATAGACATACTTACTTCCCAGGAAGTGAAACAAACCACTTAACATGAAATATTAGTACATCTAGATATGAAATATTACACAAGAGCATAAAAGTCACTCTTATCAAAAGCTTTTCCAAATACAACAGCTATTTACCGCCTCAGAGACTAATCAGTGATGTGTACTACTGGAGATGAGGTGACGCTGAGAAGGCCTCTGAGAGGTGCTCCTGCCAGTCTTTTCTCTGTGGGATTTAATGCATGCCAGGACCAAAACCCATCAATTTTCCTTCTTCCACCAGAGTGGTATGGCAGTGAGGAGGAGGACGGACACAGAATCACAGTTCAGCATGCCTTAGACGCTAGTTCCACAAAGGCACTCTGCTACTGGAAATGCTTCCTCCAGTAAGTGCAAGCAATTTGTGTGATGCAGCTCTATCACTCAGATTTGCTATTCTATCTGTAAGGATCTATGAAGCAGGGCAAAGGCTAATAGAGTTTTGCCAAGAGAATGCACTGGTCATAGCAAACACCCTCTTCCAACAACACAAGAGAAGACTCTACACATGGACATCGCCAGATGGTCAACACTGAAATCAGATTGATTATATTCTTTGCAGCCAAAGATGGAGAAGCTCTATACAGTCAGCAAAAACAAAACCAGGAGCTGACTGTGGCTCAGACCATGAACTCCTTATTGCCAAATTCAGACTTAAATTGAAGAAAGTAGGGAAAACCACTAGACCATTCAGGTATGACCTAAATCAAATCCCTTATGATTATACAGTGGAAGTGAGAAATAGATTTAAGGGCCTAGATCTGATAGATAAGAGTGCCTGATGAACTATGGAATGAGGTTTGTGACATTGTACAGGAGACAGGGATCAAGACCATCCCCAAGAAAACAAAACGCAAAAAAGCAAAATGGCTGTCTGAGGAGGTCTTACAAATAGCTGTGAAAAGAAGAGAAGCTAGAAGCAAAGGAGAAAAGGAAAGGTATAAGCATCTGAATGCAGAATTCCAAAGAATAGCAAGGATAAGAAAGCCTTCCTCAGCGATCAGTTCAAAGAAATAGAGGAAAACAACTGAATGGGAAAGACTAGAGATCTCTTCAAGAAAATTAGAAATACCAAGGGAACATTGCAAAGATGGGCTCTATAAAGGACAGAAATGGTATGGACCTAACAGAAGCAGAAGATATTAAGAAGAGGTGGCAAGAATACACAGAAGAACTGTACAAAAAAGATCTTCATGACCCAGATAATCACGATGGTGTGATCACTCACCTAGGAATGTGAAGTCAAGTGGGCCTTAGAAAGCATCACTACGAACAAAGCTAGTGGAGGTGATGGAATTCCAGTTGAGCTATTTCAAATCCTGAAAGATGATGCTGTGAAAGTGCTGCACTCAATCAGATCAGATCAGTTGCTCAGTCGTGTCCGACTCTTTGCGACCCCATGAATCGCAGCACGCCAGGCCTCCCTGTCTTCACCAACTCCCGGAGTTCACCCAGACTCACGTCCATTGAGTCAGTGATGCCATCCAGCCATCTCATCCTCTGTCATCCCCTTCTCCTCCTGCCCCCAATCCCTCCCAGCATCAGAGTCTTTTCCAATGACTCAATTCTTCGCATGAGGTGGCCCAAGTACTGGAGTTTCAGCTTTAGCATCATTCCTTCCAAAGAAATCCCAGGGCTGATCTCCTTCAGAATGGACTGGTTGGATCTCCTTGCAGTCCAAGGGACTCTCAAGAGTCTTTCCAACACCACAGTTCAAAAGCATCAATTCTTTGGCGCTCAGCCTTCTTCACACTCCAACTCTCACATCCATACATGACCAGAGGAAAAACCATAGCCTTGACTAGATGAACCTTTGTTGGCAAAGTAACATCTCTGCTTTTGAATATGCTATCTAGGTTGGTCATAACTTTCCTTCCAAGGAATAAGCGTCTTTTAATTTCATGACTGCAGTCACCATCTGTAGTGATTTTGGAGCCCAGAAAAATAAAGTCTGACACTGTTTCCCCATATATTTCCCATGAAGTGGTGGGACTGGATGCCATGATCTTCGTTTTCTGAATGTTGAGCTTTAAGCCAACTTTTTCACTCTCCTCTTTCACTTTCATCAAGAGGCTTTTGAGTTCCTCTTCACTTTCTGCCATAAGGGTGGTGTCATCTGCATATCTGAGGTTATTGATATTTCTCCCAGCAATCTTGATTCCAGCTTGTGCTTCTTCAGCCCAGCGTTTCTCATGATGTACTCTGCATAGAAGTTAAATAAGCAGGGTGACAATATACAGCCTTGACGTACTCCTTTTCCTATTTGGAACCAGTCTGTTGTTCCATGTCCAGTTCTAACCGTTGCTTCCTGACCTGCATACAGATTCTCAAGAGGCAGGTCAGGTGGTCTGGTATTCCCACTTCTTTCAGAATTTTCCACAGTTTATTGTGATCCACACAGTCAAAGGCTTTGGCATAATCAATAAAGCAGAAGTAGATGTTTTTCTGGAACTCTCTTGCTTTTTTGATGATCCAGCGGATGTTGGAAATTTGATCTGTGGTTCCTCTGCCTTTTCTAAAACCAGCTTGAACATCAGGAAGTTCACGGTTAACATATTGCTAAAGCCTGGCTTGGAGAATTTTGAGCATTACTTTACTAGCGTGTGAGATGAGTGCAATTGTGCGGTAGTTTGAGCATTCTTTGGCATTGCCTTTCTTTGGGATTGGAATGAAAACTGACCTTTTCCAGTGCTGTACTCAATATGTCAGCCAATTTGGAAAACTCAGCAGTGGGCACAGGACTGGAAAAGGTCCGTTTTCATTCCAATCCCAAAGAAAGGCAATGCCAAAGAATGCTCAAACTACCACACAATTGCACTCATCTCACACACTAGTAAACTAATGCTCAAAATTCTCCAAGCCAGGCTTCAGCAATACATGAACCATGAACTTCCAGATGTTCAAGCTGGTCTTAGAAAAGGCAGAGGAACCAGAGATCAAATTGCCAACATCCGCTGGATCATCAAAGAAGCAAGAAAGTTCCAGAAAAATATCTATTTCTGCTTTATTGACTATGCCAAAGCCTTTGACTGTGTGGATCACAATAAACTCTGGAAAATTCTGAAAGAGGTGGAAATACCAGACCACCTGACCTGCTTCTTGAGAATCTGTATGCAGGTCAGGAAGCAACGGTTAGAACTGGACATGGAACAGCAGACTGCTTCCAAATAGGAAAAGGAGTACGTCAAGGCTGTATATTGTCACCCTGCTTATTTAACTTCTATGCAGAGTACATCATGAGAAACGCTGGGCTGAAGAAGCACAAGCTGGAATCAAGATTGCCGGGAGAAATATCAATAACCTCAGATATGCAGATGACACCACCCTTATGGCAGAAAGTGAAGAGGAACTCAAAAGCCTCTTGATGAAAGTGAAAAGGAGGGTGAAAAAGTTGGCTTAAAGCTCAATATTTAGAAAACGAAGATCATGGCATCTGGTCCCATCACTTCATGGGAAATAGATGGGAAAACAGTGGAAACAGTGTCAGACTATTTTTGGGGGCTACAAAATCACTGCAGATGGTGCTGCAGCCATGAAATTAAAAGATGCTTACTCCTTGGAAGGAAAGTTATGACCAACCTAGATAGCATATTCAAAAGCACAGTTACTTTGCCAACAAAGGTCCATCTAGTCAAGGCTATGGTTTTTCCAGTGGTCATGTATGGATGTGAGAGTTGGACTGTGAAGAAAGCTGAGCGCCAAAGAATTGATGCTTTTGAACTGTGGTGTTGGAGAAGACTCTTGAGAGTCCCTTGGACTGCAAGGAGATCCAATCCATTCTAAAGGAAATCAGTCCTGAATATTAATGGGAAGGACTAATGCTAAAGCTGAAACTCCAATACTTTGGCCACCTCATGCGAAGAGTTGACTCATTGGAAAAAGACTCTGATGCTGGGAGGGATTGGGGGCAGGAGGAGAAGGGGACGACAGAGGATGAGATGGCTGTATGGCATCACCAACTTGATGGACATGAGTTTGAGTAAACTCTGGGAGTTGGTGATGGACAGGGAGGCCTGGCATGCTGGGATTCAAGGGGTCACAAAAGTTAGACATGACTGAGTGACTGAACTGATTGTACTGATGCCCCTAAACTGGAGAAGGAAATGGCAACCCACTCCAGAATTCTTGCCTGGAGAATATCATGGACAGGGGAGCCTGGTGGGCTATGGTCATGGGACTGCAAAGAGTTGGACACGACTGAGCACACACAGCACATACCCCCAAACAACAATGAATTTGTAATTGTATTTTACTGAAAATAAGACCCATCAAATTTAAGATGAATCACTGATACGTACCACTAAAAAAGGCAATCAAAATTCACATTCTGATTTCAGAGATGTCAAAATTTGAAAAGATAAGCATCTTAAAAACAGGTGAAATAGTAAAAAAAAAAAACCAGTACTTTTTGCTTATCTGTATTTTCTGCTTTTTCTTTAAGATCACAAGGACATCCGATAGTTCTTGAAGAATATGTATGCTTTTATAATATGTTAACGTAATTAATATCTGACAACATTGTCAAAAACAAGTTCTCCCAAGTTATTTTTTAATATCAAGATTTTTAAAAATCACACATCTGGGTATTTAAAAGCATGATGAAATCTTTCTGTTTCTAACATGAATTTCAAGCAAAAATAGTTCTTCAACAAGGTAAACACTGATATTTAAAATCATATTTAAAATAATGGTCTGTACTTCTAGGAAAAGATTTAGAGAGGTTATAACTATCACTAAACTCAAACTTCTAGACACAAAGAAGGATGCATCTAATGAAACTTCTCCCCCAAAGCAAACATGTGAGGGAAGGAATATTTATAAATATTCCTGTAATTTCCATAACACAGGTCAGTTCTGTATGAGTAGTTTAACAACCACAGTAATTATGAGTTTAGAGATAGCTGCTATGACTGAGAGTGAGAATAGCCAGGCTTCTCCTTTCATATATATATATCCTTTAGAATTCTCAGGCCAGGTGACCACTTGCCACAAAGGAAGTCCCTCAATATGATACTGGAAATAATGGAAGTAGATGGAACTCCTTTTTCAGTCTGAGGCCATCTCCACTTCATCTCCAGACTCTGCAAGACCCTCTGTGAAGTGATATGTCAGTATGAAAGCTCTTTCTCCTGGGCAGAATGAAAGGGTCAGGACTGTGCTAAATTTGCACTGGCAGCCACCACAGGTAGCCAAACCTACTGAGAAGCTGGTACGCAGCTCGCTTTGCTTTGGTGTAAGAGGGACAGTCGTAACACCTTTATGGATTTCAGCTCGACTGCTGTAGTCTTACAGCTGGTGCAAGCCTATGCCTTCTGCATAAAAGCAACCAAGGGCAGAGGGCTGTTCTTTTTTCTGCCTTCACTTTTTTCTGCCTCTTTACTCACCATTCTCTGCCAAGTAGTGTCTTATAGCACCTACTGAGGCAAATAAAAAGCCAATCTGTACATGTTAATTATTTTAACATGAAGATTAAAGATTTTAAAGTTGAAAAACATGGAAACCATAGTTTTTCCCTTGAAAATAATTTTTGTCTTTTTTTTTTTTTAAACTAATGGTTACCAGACCCCTGCCAACAGCTTCCAGAAGAATTAAACTGAACATAAATCATTTATGAGGGGAAATCTAGTTTTGTAAATATTTGGAGTAGATAAAATGAAAGTAGTTAGGTAGAAAAAATAGGAATTTGTAGACTTGAAGATAAACAGAAGTAATTTTTAAACAAAGCCGATTTTACAGCAGAAATTACTACAAAACGAAGTTTTTCCTCTTAAATTATTTCCTTGGAACAAAGTCACCTTAAGTCTCAATATATTTATCAACAGAAACATTGGTTATTTCAGCATTTTAGGAATACACCAAGGGTAAGTAGGTCTTACATAAATGTTTATATGTTTAAAACAAATATTTATCGTTTAACATGGGCTTCCCTGGTGGCTCAGCAGTAAGGAATCACCTGCGATGCAGGACACTACCTGCAATGCAGGAGACGTGGGCTTGATCCCTGGGTCGGGAAGATCCCCTGGAGAAGGAAATGGCAACCCACTCCAAAATGCTTGCCTGGGAAATCCCATGGACAGAGGAGCCTGGTGGACCTCGGGTCCATTGTGTCCACTGTGTCGCAAGAGTCAGACGCAACTTAGTGACTAAACCACCACCACCTTTTTACATTCTCCAACGTTAAAAAAAAAATAGTTGTATGGTATTTTATCACTTGCATTACACCATGACTTACTTAATGACTACCTCTATTGTTGTTTACAATATTTCACTTTTTCATTTAAAAAACAGCACTTTGATGACTATTCACATAAACAGTTCTTTTACCCAAACACACATCATTTCAATCCCAAATCTATCTTTTACTATCTGTGACACAAAGAAAGTCACTTAATTTTTTCAGGTGCAGTTTATCTGAAAATGGGAATACAGTGACCATGTATGTATAAACATTTATATCTCAAATACTCATATGGATAGTATTCACATTGTTTGATCTTCTGAAAATCTGCAGCTAAAAACATGGGCGCTGAAGCAAGAGTAACTGCATACAAATCTCAGTTTGCCATTTACTAGCTGTGTGACCCTGTTAACGTTGCTTGGCCTCGCTGTGTCTCAGTTTCCTCATGTGTAAAATGGAGATTACAATAGTGTCTTCTTCAGTAGGCTGCTGTAAAGACTGGGAAATAACTGGCTACTACTGGGCAGTTAATAGTCCAACAGAAGAGGATATGAGTGAATTTTAAAATAGTGATTGTTTATTCTGTTCCATTCAAAATAAAACACACCAAACTTGCACCTGTCCCTCTTTCTCACCTCAGGGTAGAAATAAAGTCTCAATACTTATACTTCTAAGTCCTTAAAAATTTAAGCCACTAATTTGTGACATACATTGAGAAACTATTTGTTGTGAACATTTTGTAAATAGCAGAATTCCTACATTAATTGCTATGTTTATGAAGAATGAACAAAACTCATACTTTTGCCAGGATTAAAAAAAAAAAAACTCTCCAATTTAATGTGCTACAGTCTCCAACAAAGCCAGCAACCATTACCACTGGATTGAGAACTAAGGTGTTAGTAAGACACAGTCTACTGGCTTGAAAACACAAGATGGAATAACTGGTGCCAGACTAGTTCCTCTGCCATAAACAACTAGTGAGTGAGTGAAAGTTGCTCAGTTGTGTCTGACTCTTTGCGACACCATTGACTGTCTAGTCCATGGAATTCTCCAGGCCAGAATACTGGAGTCGGTAGCCTTTCTCTTCTCCAGGGAATCTTCCCAACCGAGGGATTGAACACAGGACTCCCGTATTGCAGGTGGATTCTTTACCAGCTGAGCCACAAAGTAAGCCCATAAACAACTAGAAAACTGGACAAAAACACTAAACTCTTCAAATACTAAACAGCAGCCCGTGCCTTACTGTGATCCTTGAGGGAAGGGAAACAAATGAGATGACCCCTGTTTCACCTCAGCTTTCGGCCTGGAGGCATATTATGGGCTGCTGCACAGGAACAGGGAACCCGAGCAGAGGCTGGTGATCTCGCTGAGGTAAAGAGATAGAGACAGTTGGGTAGGGAGTCTGAGGAAGCTGGAATCTGTGCGGCAGAGCATCAGAACACACACACACACACAGTTCTAGAAACCTGCATAGGAGTACCCTGAGTGTTCACCTGAGTATTAATCTGCATATGGATGAGACTCCACAGGGTCATGAAGGTCAATTTCTGGCTAAAGAATAACTACTGAGGAACTGTACACTGAACAGCTGTGGTAGCTTACATGAGACTAGCTGTAAGTTGTCCATTTCAGTTGTAATGGACCAGAGATTCCTCACCAAACCTGAAGGGCATTTAGTATAGAGACTTCAGAACGATACCTCCAAGGGGTAAGGATAAATAAGCACACAAATCCTAGAATGTGAAGTCAAGTGGGGCTTAGAAAGCACCACTACACACAAAGCTAGTGGAGGTGATGGAATTCCAGTTGAGCTATTTCAGATGCTAAAAGATGATGCTGTGAAAGTGCTGCACTCAATATGCCAGCAAATTTGGAAAACTCAGCAGTGGCCACAGGACTGGAAAAGGTCCATTTTCATTCCAATCCCAAAGAAAGGCAATGCCACAGAATGCTCAAACTACCACACAATTGCACTCATCTCACACGCTAGTAAACTAATGCTCAAAATTCTCCAAGCCAGGCTTCAGCAATACGTGAACTGTGAACTTCCAGATGTTCAAGCTGGTTTTAGAAAAGGCAGAGGAACCAGGGATCAAATTGCCAACATCCACTGGATCATCGAAAAAGCAAGAGAGTTCCAGAAGAACATCTATTTCTGCTTTGTTGACTATGCCAAAGCCTTTGACTGTGCGGATCACAATAAACTGTGGAAAATTCTGAAAGAGATGGGAATACCAGACCACCTGACCTGCCTCTTGAGAAACCTGTATGCGGGTCAGGAAGCAACGGTTAGAACTGGACATGGAACAACAGACTGGTTCCAAATAGGAAAAAGAGTACGTCAAGGCTGTATATTGTCACCCTGCTTATTTAACTTATATGCAGAGTACATCATGAGAAACGCTGGGCTGGAAGAAGCACAAGCTGGAATCAAGATTGCCGGGAGAAATATCAATAACCTCAGGTATGCAGATGACACCACCCTTATGGCAGAAAGTGAAGAGGAAATAAAGAACCTCTTGATGAAAGTGAAAGAGGAGAGTGAAAAAGTTGGCTTAAAGCTCAACATTCAGAAAATGAAGATCATGGCATCTGGTCCCATCACTTCATGGCAAATAGATGGGGAAATAGTGGAAATAGTGTCAGACTTTATATTTTGGAGCTCCAAAATCACTGCAGATGGTGATTGCAGCCATGAAATAAAAAGACGCTTACTCCTTGGAAGGAAAGTTATGACCAACCTAGATAGCATATTCAAAAGCAGAGACATTACTTTACCAACAAAGGTCCGTCTAGTCAAGGCTATGGTTTTTCCAGTGGTCATGTATGGATGTGAGAGTTGGACTGTGAAGAAAGCTGAGCGCCGAAGAATTGATGCCTGTGGTGTTGGAGAAGACTCTTGAGAGTCCCTTGGACTGCAAGGAGATCCAACCAGTCCATTCTAAAGGAAATCAGTCCTGGGTGTTCATTGGAAGGAATGATGCTAAAGCTGAAATTCCAGTACTTTGGCCACCTCATGCGAAGAGTTGACTCACTGGAAAAGACTCTGATGCTGAGAGGGATTGGGGGCAGGAGGAGAAAGGGACGACAGAGGATGAGATGGCTGGATGGCATTACTGACTCGACGGACTTGGGTCTGAGTGAACTCTGGGAGTTGGTGATGGACAGGGAGGCCTGGCGTGCTGCAATTCATGGGGTCGCAAAGAGTCAGACACGACTGAGCGACTGATCTGATCTGATAGCTTCAAATGAAAGAAGACTGTTGTGAGCACATGCAGCACTCAAATTAACAGCACCACCTGGGGGACAGATGATGCCTCATTCCCTCCCTACTCCCACCTGACAAAACAGCCTTTGCCCACCAAACCTTCCATGTCTTGCAAACCTTCCATTGTCCTGGCTTCCAAAGGCCCTTCTCCACTGAAGCTGCCTCTGGTGGGGTGGAGAAACAAAATTCATGCATGAGGTCAACTTGTTTCTGAGAAGGTCACATCAAAGAGTCCCCTGGAGTGAAGCACTGAAGGATACCATTCTCAACCAATCTCAGGGAAGAAGAGGGAAAAAAGAAAAAACCACATACTGACAATAGAGAAAGCACAAGCTGTACCAAAATCTGGTGTTTCAGAAATTTCCCCAAATATGTTGTTTATGAATGACCATTGTTCTGTGACAGTCTCATTTCAACAGGCACCAGGGGTGTTTAGCTGGAGCAAATTAGCTTAGGCTTGAGTTATTTACAGTAGAGACTTGATATTGGAAAAACAGACAAACTCATTTGTGAAAAGTATCATGTTAAATGTTTGAATTTCTGTATTTCTTTAGTCAAATTATAAATCACCATTGTTTGTGAAGGATTACACGGAAAAGGAGATTAAAAAAAAAAAAGCTTTGTATGCCCTTAACCAGCTTAACCTTGTTTTTGTAGTATAGACAAGTTAATGGTTACTTATTATGTTAGTGGTATTGTTTAGTTGCTAAGTTGTGTCCAACTCTTTGCAACCCTACGGACTGTAGTCTGCCAGCCTCCTCTGTCCACGGGATTTTCCAGGCAAGAATACTGAACTGGGTAGCCATTTCCTTTTCCAGGGGATCTTCCTGATCCAGGGATCGAACCTGCATCTCCTACACTGGCAGGTGGATTCTTTACTGCTGAGCACCACAGAAGCCCTACTTATTGTGTACTATTTATTAATTCGGTGACGACAACTCAAGCCCCTAAAATGTTGTAGCTCAAGTCCTTTTCAATGCTACTTCTTTGCTAAGTTCAGTTCAGTTCAGTCCAGTCACTCAGTCTGTCCAACTCTTTACGACCCCATGGGCTGCAGCACGCCAGGCTTCCAGGTCCATCACCAACTCCCAGAAGCTATTCAAACTCGTGTCCATCGAATCGGTGATGCCATCCAATCATCTTATCCTCTGTCATCCCTTTTGCTAAGAGCTCTGCTTAAGATAAACCCTTTTAGTAGCTGTACTATTGTTCTCCTGAATGTTGCAAATTAATAGGTGTGGTAATGACAAAAGAGAGCTATCTCCGGGAGATGGTGAAGGACAGGGAAGCCTGGCATGCTGCAGTCCATGGGGTCACAAGAGTCGGACACGCACTGAGCGACCGAACAACAGCAATGACAAGAGTTTATAAGGTTGTTTTCTCCTTTAATGAACAAAATACAAAAATGAAGCTTGAAAACGCAATTTTCAGACATGATGACTCAAAGACATTAGGAATTATTAATATATAATCCCATTCCAATCATATAGTCCCATATGTGAAAATCTAGTACATGCGACTTTTCCAAGATGGTGAAGAAATAGGCTCAAATATACAGTTATAGCCATTGGAGATATTACATAACAGAACAGGCTACTTGGACTATAAAAAAGAGGTAAAACAATGGATGGAATAGAACTAGAGATCTCTAAGATGATGTCTTGGGAGAGATAAAGGGAACTGAGGCAATGTAAACTTGAACCCTGGAACTATACTCTAGTTATTGGAGAGAAGGGAGAGGGCGATCTATAAGTGCTCTCTTGTGGATACCTCAGCTTGCCTGGAACAAAGCTTAGATTACTTAGAAAGTGTATGGCAAATAGCAGGGGGAGAAGTGGAAGCAGTGACAGATTTTCTTTTCTTGGACTCCAAATTTACTGCAGATGGTGACTGCAGCCACGAAATTAAAAGATGCTTGCTCCTTGGAAGGAAAGCTATGATAAACTTAGACAATGTATTAAAAAGCAGAGACATCACTTTGCCGACAAAAGCCCATCTAGTCAAAGCCATATTTTTTTCCAGTAGATATGTACGGACGTGACACTCGCTGGTGGTCTAGAGGTTAGGAGTCAGCTCTCTCACGGCTTGGGTTTGATTCCTGGTCAGGGAAGCCTTTCGGGGCTTCCCTGGTAACTCAGCTGGTAAAGAATCCACGTGCAATGCAGGAGATCCCAGTTCGATCCCTGCGTTGGGAAGATTCCCTGGAGAAGGGATAGGCTACCCACTCCAGTATTCTTGGGCTTCCCTGGTGCCTCAGATAGTAAAGAATCCACCCGCAATGCAGGAGATCTGGTTTTGATCCCTGGGTTGGAAAGATCCCCTAGAGGAGGGCAAGGCAACCCACTCCAGTGTTCTTGCCTGGAGAATCCCACGGACAGAGGAGCCTGGTGGGCTACAGTCCACAGGGTCGCAAAGAGTCAGACACGACTGAAGTTACTGAGCACTAGCATGATGTATGGATGTCAGAGTTGGACCATAAATAAGGCTGAGTGCCGAAGAATTAAGCTTTTGAACTGTGGTGCTGGAGAAGACTCTTGCCAGTCCCTTAGACAGCAAGGAGATCAAACCAGTCAATCTTAAAGGAAATCAATCCTGAATATTCACTGGAAGGACTGATGCTGAAGTTGAAGCTGAAGCTCCAATACTTTGGCCACTTGATGCAAAGAGCCAAGTCACTGGAAAAGACCCTGATACTGAGAAAGACTGAAGGCAAAAGGAGAAGAGGGTGGCAAAGGATGAAATGGTTAGATAGCACACTGACTCAATGGATACGAATTTGAGCAAACTCCAGTAGACAGT
This sequence comes from Bos taurus, assembly GCF_002263795.3. Taxonomy (NCBI): domain Eukaryota; kingdom Metazoa; phylum Chordata; class Mammalia; order Artiodactyla; family Bovidae; genus Bos; species Bos taurus. The sequence continues at coordinate 18,223,200 of NC_037347.1, forward strand.
AGAAGATAAAGGAGCCTGGCGTGCCACAGTCCATGGGGTTCCAAAGAGTAGGGCATGACCTACAGACTGAACAACAACAACTGGAGAAAGAAAAGGGCTGAGACCTGGGGCTGAGAACTGAGTGAGTTAAAATGGTTACCCAAAGATTTTTCTGTCTCAGGTATCCATGTCATTCCGCATGTCTGGGGCCACACTGGGACAAGAGGTAAAGGAATGAACAATTCTGAGTCTAAATTATTAAACGGAATTGAGTATTTGGACACTGATCTAAGCACATATATAACAGCATTTATGAATATTTACTATTAACATATACCTTTTGAACAAGAGGAAGATAAATACAAATGACCCATTATTAATAACTGAAGATATGTAAAGTGTCACTAGTATTTTTTAATTTAGTCTGCCTATTTGTATGTGCCACATGTATGTATAAATAAAAATGAAAAACTGTTTTCATGATATAATTCAGGAGCTCAATCCCCTAACCTTATTTCTCTCTTTAGAATCTCAGCCTCATCAATGGAAAATTCTTCTGTCAAGGAGTATTTTAGTAACACACTCTATATACATATATATGATGGTGTGATATTCATTTAAAGATAAAATTCTGTAATAGACTTCAAAATTATTTTGTAATTCTTATACAAATAGAACTGGAAATGGAATATAGAGCTAATGGTCAGTCCTTTATTAGGAAATTCTGTTTATTTTTAAGTTGCTATGAATCCAGCTAGGAAGAAAGGCAGACAGAACACAGTTACATATAATATAACCCATTTTTTCTTTAAGATTCTGCCTTCACACTCCTCTGGAGTTTGGTATTTATAAATGATCTCCATTTGGTTTCAAGTACTTGTGAATTTCAAGTATATCACATATAACTATGTTCAAACTTAAGTACAAAAGAAATCCCAAGATTAAAAAAATCTAAATACAGTTTAAAGTAAATTCGGCAGTGTTTCATTGTTAGAAAGTTTACTATATTCAAAAGCAAGTAAAAGCTTAGGAGTCAGTCTTATGACTAATGATGAAACTGCCCATGTCACTGGATTTTTTTCAGCCTTCTATGGGAACAACAAAAACATGGCTGTTTCATAATGACCCAGTTATATTACATACAAAAACATGAACCTAAATTCTTTAAAGTCTTAATTTAACATTTTAAATTAGCAATACATTTGTGGCAAAAGCTTAATATAATGTATCTCGAATAATTACTGAATGTAGATACATACCTTTCAAAGTACACATAAGACAAAGATATTACATGCTAATTTTAGCCTTAGAAACAGATCAACTTTCTAAAATATTTGAATTACTAAACACATTCTCCCCTATCCATACATTTTTCACCTCTCACTAGATCATGTGATATACACAATATATTTTACTTTGACAGCTCCATGTTCTTCCCATAATTTAAATTCTATATACCAATAAATAATTTTCAGCATAATGGATACTAAAAATTTTAAAGTATGAATATATTGCCTTTGCTCGCTCAGTCACATCAATCTTGTCTGACTCTGCGACCCCATGGACTGTAGCCCCCAGGCTCCACTGTCCATAAGATTCTCCAGACAAGAATACTGGACTGGGTTGCCATGCCTCCTCCAGAGGATCTTCCCGACTCAGGGATGGAACCCAGGTTCCGCGAGTCTCCTGCATTGTAGGTGGATTCTTTCCCCATTGAGCCACCTGGGAAGCCCATGTTACCTTTGAGTCCATTAAAAAAAACATTTTGAAGAATACAAAAAGATTTAGTAACTAGATTTAAATGAAGACTCGGCATGAAGTATGACACAGGTCCTCAAACCTTAGAGACACTTGGCTACTATAAAGTGGTCTTATCCAGAAAGTAGCCTCCCAGTATATGCCACACACTCCACCCCCACAATCAACACAATTATAATGGGAATTTGGTTTATAACTGTTTCAAAATATTTTAAAATTAATATTATCTTTTACAGTATCAATTGTGCAACATCAGTTCAGTTCAGTTGCTCAGTCGTGTCTGACTCTTTGCAACCCCATGAATTGCAGCACGCCAGGCCTCCCTGTCCATCGCCAACTCCTGGAGTTCACTCAGACTCATATCCATCGAGTCGGTGATGGCATCCAGCCATCTTATCCTCTGTTGTCCCCTTCTCCTCCTGCCCCCAATCCCTCCCAGCATCAGAGTCTTTTCCAATGAGTCAATTCTTCATGAGGTGGCCTTTGGCATGAGGTGGCCAAAGTACTGGAGTTTCAGCTTTAGCATTAGTCCTTCCAATGAACACCCAGGACCCATCTCCTTTAGAATGGACTGGTTGGATCTCCTTGCAGTCCAAGGGACTTTCAAGAGTCCTCTCCAACACCACAGTTCAAAAGCATCAATTCTTCGGCGCTCAGCTTTCTTCACAGTCCAACTCTCACATCCATACACGACCACTGGAAAAACCATAGCCTTGACTAGATGGACCTTTGTTGGCAAAGTAATGTCTCTGCTTTTGAATATGCTATCTAGGTTGGTCATAACTTTCCTTCCAAGGAGTAACCATCTTTTAATTTCATGGCTGCAATCACCATCTGCAGTGATTTTGCAACATACCAAGAAACAATTCAGACCTCACAAAAGCAGTAGGGATGCCTAAGCTTGAAAATATTGCCAAATTGTTTCAACTACATTTTCTAGTTCTACAAGTTGCACTGCCAGGATGAAATAATAAGTTATTAGATCACCCTTTTAAAAATACATGAAAGAGAGAATAGGAAAAAAATGGGGGAGGGGAGGTACATAGGTCACCAAAGGTACTTTTTGTTCAGACCAGAGGCAACGCCTGTTAGATTAGTAATCAAAAATGAATTTAATCTTGCTTGGATGGGAGTAGAAGCCAAAAGGGTAAATAAATGACAGAGCTTAGGTGAGTACGATAGCACTGGGTTGCTTAGAAATCTATTAGAATGAAACAACCACCAAGCAAGCTCTGCTTTAACAGAAGCTGTTCCTGCTATGTGTTCCCACCAGTCACTCGTGTGCCTCTGCCAAATCAAAGTCACATTTGATTTATTCACATCCAAGTCTACTGCAAACAGACTTTGATCAATTACAATAATGAAAATGCAGACTGAGTCTCGTTGTTTTGACATGCTTTCTTGAACTTTCCTCCTGCATTTTCTCAAAACATTTCTAATTGCAAGAAGTTGATCTCAATGGTTCTTATTATTTGAGGGAACAAATTGTAAGGTTTGTTTATATTCCTTGCTGGCTAAGAATTTCTGGCATTGAGTTTTCTTTCTTTGAACCTGAGCCAGATTAATTATTAAATCTCAAAATGTCACTAAAATGAACTAATCACAGAGCTCAAGTCATTAATAGTTTTGCAGGTGGTACTTCCCTTAATAAAACAAATGAACTTCCATATATATGAAAAAAAAAGACCTTTGAACATAAAGACACAATTATTTAATTGAAAAAGGAATTTAGCAGTTAAACATTAATAAAAAATTAATTAGAGCCATTTAATATTAGTCCTCTTTAATGGAACTGCCCTGGTGGGAGACAAAGAAAACCTTGCTCCTTGTTTGAGAAGTGGTAAAGACCACAGTCCCTGGAAGAGAAAGCGATGTCAGGTCCCCATGGCTTTCAAGGCATGGGCTATGAGAGTGGGAGAGAAATGACGGAGGGGCTGAGCCCTGGAGGCTCCATATGTGAATGACTGCTAACATATATCGAGCTGTTATATGCCAGCTGCTGTAGGGAGAAAAGAGGTCTTCTCCCCTAGGTTGGGAGAGGGAAGTAGTGGAGTTGTGTGAGAAGAGGTGAGACACAAGTCAGAGAAGCTGCAGCTCCCACTGTACAGAATCTGCCCTAGAGATTCGAAAATGTCATGGTTGGGGCTTTCCCTCCCCAGGACCTAATCCAGGGATAATGTCCCCTGATACAAGGGATAACAGGACCTGGAGTCCTGCAAGATATACTTATCCATTCATGCACTCTTTATTTAGTACATACATACTGGGCACCTACACTTCAAGGCCCTGGGTATACAGAGGATAAAAACTGGCTCTGACTCTTATGCAGCATCCTTGGGGGCAGAGAAGAGGACAGGCCAAGGAAGCAGCTTGCTGCAACACAGACTTATGGAGGAGTCAAGGTAGGGAAGAGCAGAGTTATGGGTTCTTTCCTACTCTCTCATTCACTCTCATTCATTAGTTCCTTCACACATTAAGAGCCCACTATCTACCAAGGGTACAGAGTTAAAGGAAACAATTTTTACCCTGTTGTTAAGGAACTCACCATCTAGGAAAGAGAGACAGGTAAAAAATTAATTAAATATGAAATATGAGAAGTTCTGTGATAATATCAAGCAAAGAATGTTACCAGATGGCAGAAGAAAAGCTGGTGTTCATATTATTATCCACAAGGTGGGGAGTAGGGGGTTAGAAATGACTTCCGGGAGAGGATAACAGCTGAGTCTTAACAACTGGAATTAACCAGAAAACTGAGAAGAGCGCGCATCCTGGGAAAAGGTAAGTGCACGCTCAGAGGCATGAAGGAGTAAAGCAGCACAGTGAATTCAGGACACCGTAAGTAGTTCACACTCCATGAGGAGGCCAGAACACTCTGAGTTTATAATGTGACATTAGGACATTCAGATTCTACCCTGAACTATTATGACTTCTGAAGCAAGACTGGATTTCCAGACAGAGAGTAGAGAAAGCTCAGTTAATTTGAATTTCAGATAAACAAACAATAATTACTCTAAGTACGTCCTAAACATTGCCTGGGGCATACTCATAATTATTGCCTGAAATTCATATTTAACCAGGTGCCCTGTATTTCTTGGAGGAGGTCTTCCCTGGTGGCACAGGGGTAAAGAATCTGCCTGTCAATGCAGGAGACACAAGAGACATGGGTTCTATCCCTCAGTCAGGAAGACGCCCTGGAGAAGGAAACGGCAACCCACTCCAGTATTCTTGCTTGGGAAATCCCATGGACAGAGGAGCCTGGCAGGCCACAGTCCATGGGGTTGCAAAGAGTTGGACACGATTGAGCACAACAACACAACTAGCTGTACTTTTTTATTTGTAAAATATGCCAACCATAGCAAGAGACTGAACATTTTAAAAAAAGGTTCTGGAAACTGTACAAACTGAACTGGAGGGAAGGTGAGGTTGGAAGAGAGAAATCAGTAGGGTGCATCTGCAGAAATATCAGTGAGAAATCATCAGGACAGGAACCAAGGCAATGGGAGTGAGATGGACAGTAAAGGACAGACTGGTAAGATATTCAAAAGGAGAAAGGTCTTGGTCACCAAGTACGTGGAGGTGAAGGAGACCAGGACAATCCTACGTTTCTGATGAAGGATGATGGATAATGCCACTAACCCGGTAGCAAGGAGAGAAAAAGAGGAGCTCCATCTTAGACATACGGAATTTGAGATGTCTATAAAATATCCTCATATTTTGTATGGAACTGTTAGCACCTTCTCAGCCAAACCTCCAAATCCTGAAGTGCTTTAGGACTCAATTCTAGCCCCACTTCTTTGTCTGTACTTTCTCCCCAGGTAACTGTTTCCATATAGAACTGAAGAATCTCAAATTTGCACTTTCGGTGTGACCACTTTCCAAGCTCCAAAATCACACAGTCAACTGTCTAACTGAAGTCTCCCCTTGGATATCTAAGGGATATTTTAAATTAAATATATCCAAGACCAATGAGGCTCAAGAAGACCAGCTCAGGGTCACATCATTAGCTTAGACTTGAGACAGAACCTTCCTTCTCTGCTGTGTTCTTTCCTCTACTCACCATTGCCTCGCGCAGTTCTCAGCAGGCCCTGCACAGTGCTCCGCACACAGCTGGGCTCAGGAGCGCTGCCTCACTGCACTGCTGCCCCGATATGGGGCAGCTTTGCCGTATTCCCCTTCTTCATGTGTTAAGATACAGACAAGCTCCAAGGTGACACCCCACTGCACGTACATAGTACATAGAGAGGGGCATGCTGCTAACAGGCAGCCCGGAGAAGTTAACACCATATTCTCAGAGTAGCCTTTCGGACATATCAAAGGCAAACCTGGGCAGGACCTGGGGAGGAGGAAGAGGCTGCTGGGATGTCCCCATGGTGGGAAGCAGCACTTCAGCTAAGCAGGTACATCAGCCTCCCTTACACAACCGTGTGCATTTACTAAAACTATTCCTGTTTCCCCTTACTCCCACGTCCTCCTAGCACTAACTCCTCCAAAATGTATCTGGAATTGTGTAGTTCTCTCCATCTTCCCTGCCAACAGCATTTCTTGCCTAGATTACAATAGCTTTCTAACAGCTCTTCTGGGTCCTCTATGATCTAATGTCCACATAGAAACCTCTGATACTTGATGCTACTTCCCATTAACAATTCTTTAACAGGTCCTTAGAACAAAACCCAAACTTGCTGATGACAGACACGGAGATACTCTGATCAGCTCCCCCTTCAAGAAAGGACTTGCTTCCAAGGTACGGAGAGTTGTGGCGGGCAGACAGCCTCCACTGTGCAGGCATACCATGGCTTATCAACAGATAGACATCTGTGTTGTTCCTCGTCTTTCACTATGCCATATTTTGCACCAAATTATGTATTTTCACCAGCTAATTCTGGGTAGATTTCTAGAAGCTGGATTGCTAAAATAGAGGATAAATGCACATATACATTTGCTATGTCAAAGAGAATGGGTTTCTGGCTGCCTTCGTACCTCTTTCCTCCCTGCACACTCAGTGCCTAGAATGCTTAGCATAGAATAAGCATTCAATATAAACTTGGAATTAATGGATTTGGTATACGCATGTTACTAACTGCTGAATGAGCAGATTAATTCTGTATTTTGCAGTTGTGTTATAAATCCAAATATAAACTTCAATAGCTAGTTATCAAGGAGAAATCATATTCCATGGTTAATAAAGCAAATTCTGATTCTAAGCGACTTAAAGCCCTTCTCTTCATATGCTAGAAATGCTTTAATAACTTAAAAAGTAAGAAAAGATAGGTACAAATTTGTTTGTACTCTTGGGAGCTTACATTCATTAAAAAAAATCAATGTAGCAAACATGACTCAATTTGCTGTTTTGAAAATTAATAAAATTATTTCTCTCTTTTCCTTTGTATATATTTTATCTGTCAACCATTAACTTAAAATACCACCGCTCAAATACAAAGTTCTAACTTAGGAAGACATTAAGAAGGTTTAATAATAAACCAATTATTTTGGACTTAAAACACTCTTATCCCCTCAGAGAAACAGTTTTACAATAATGGTTATAGTCCCTGTCTAATATATATTAAGCAATTTAACTAGAGTGTAGCATATTTGCAATAAAAAATACCACGTGATAAATGACAGTTCACATCCATAGTGACTATGACTGACTGAGACTTGAAAGCAGGCTGCTGCCATCTCAGAGGGAATTGCTGTCCCCTCAAAAAGGCAAGGGTACCGTGGGGAGGCAGGTGGGTAAGTGGCCCTTCACTTAAGGTGGAGCTCAGGACTCCACTCCCCACACCTCCAGAGAGTACCCATGCATCTCCCTTCCAATGGAGGGACTGGAGGAGGCAGAAAGCAGAGGACAGGCTCGGGAAAGGGTGGGGAGCGGCAGAAAGTGGGCGGAGACCACGTAGCCAACTGGAAATGCAGCAGTCAGATAAACCACCACCACTGCACCAGCAACGGCAACACCATCCAATCCAGGCAATGGAAGTAGCGCCGACACAGCAGTTGGGGCTGTCTGCAGCAATTATACTGGGAGCAGAGCAGAATTCCCAGAAGAGCAGTGACTGATGAAACCATCCGAAATGATACAGGGAAGGAGGGACGATAAAAGGGAGGAATCACAGTAACATCTTTTCTTCTAAGAGAGAAATGAAAATGCTAGGATACTAATTAGGACTGTACAGTGAGTGCTAAAGGTCAGGCAATCAGGTGGGCGGGAAGGTGAAAACTCAGCTGGGCATGAGTGGCAGCCCAGGAGCCAGGCTTCCTTCAGGTTTGGTGCCAGGAGAGAAAGAAAGGCTCAGGACTGTCCAAGCCTGATGGAGACAGGAAAGAGCAGCAACAAGGCAGGGCGAGAACTCCCACGACAACTGTGGGAAGGGTGGCAACATGGTCACTGAGAAATAACACTGGGAAATAGCAGCAATGGCAAAAGGAAATCAAGGGCAGAGAAAGAAGGGGCTTCCTCAGACATCCACCAAGGTGATCTCAGCTGAAACTTCTCTTTCACTTTCACTTATTAATATATTCTCATTTGGTACTATTGAGCTCCTACTTTGAGCTGGGCACTGTTCTAGATCCAGGAGATATGGCAGGGGACCAAGAGGCAGTTCCTGCTCTCACGGAGCTTAAATTCTAGTAAAAGGAGAGAAATGATAAACCAATGAAAAACACAGTGAATATAAGCTAAGTGGCGACTGCCTGCTATTGCCATATCCTTCTCATTTAATCAGCCTGCCCTTTGGGTTTACTAAGAAGAAGGAAATTTGAAATAGTAAACTAGCAAAGGAGTAAACAACATTTTAAGCTCCTTTTGAATGTTTTTTCTCACTCAAAATCACTTTTTTCCCCTACAAAACAAACACACTTTGAACAAATACTGAAATTTCAACAAAAATTCATGAAGTCAAAAGGTAAATCTCTTATAATTTCATATTCACTGTTGAAAAGTCTGGAGTATATAATTATAGACTTTCCTCTACAATATATACACATTTTACAATATATATATTATATACAAATATTATATATTATAGTATAAATATATAATTATATTGTCATATATTATATATAATATCTACTATAATAAATAGTATAATATATAAAATATATAATTAACAGTAATTAATTATATATTCTATATATTATGTTATATATATTATATACATAATATATACAATTATATATAATATAATATAATATAATATAATATTTAAAAAATATATATATCTCTCTCTCCATCCCTGGGTTGGGAAGATCCTGGAGAAGGAAATGGCAACACATGCCAGTATTCTTGCCTGGAAAAGCCCACGGACAGAGGAGTCTGGCAGGCTACAGTCCTTAGGGTCACAAAAGAGTCAGACGTGACTTAGCTACTAAACTCATTATTTAACCTGTTTTCTTTTTATAAATATTAAGTGGCATGAGTTCTTTATATATTTAAAAATTAACCCTTTATGACACAAATCATTTGCAAGTATCTTCTCTCACTCACTGGGTTGCTTTTTCCTTTTGTTGATGTATATTCACTGTGAATATTATCCTTCACTGTGTATATTATCCTTCTTAAAAGCTGCATGTGTATCTGTGCTCACTCAGTCATGTCCGACTCTTTGTGACCCCATGGACTGTAGCCCACCAGGCTCCACTGTCCATGTGATTTTCCAGTTAGAATACTGGAGTGGGTTGCCATTTCCTACTCCAGGGTATCTTCCCGACTCAGGGATCAAACACATGTCTCTTGCATCTCCTGTTTTGGCAGGCAGATTCTTTACCAATGAACCACCTGGGAGGGCCTAATAACTGCATAGTAGCTAGTATTTCCATGGCACAGAAGTAACATAATTTATTTACTTAATCCCCTAGAGATTGATGTTTCAGTTCAGTTCAGTTCAGTCGCTCAGTCATGTCCGATTCTTTGCAACCCCATGAATTGCAGCACGCCAGGCCTCCCTGTCCATCACCAACTCCCAGAGTTCACTCAAACTCATGTCCATCGAGATGCCATCCAGCCATCTCATCCTCTGTCGTCCCCTTCTCCTCCTGCCCCCAAACCTTCCCAGCATCAGAGTCTTTTCCAATGAGTCAACTCTTTGCATCAGGTGGCCAAAGTATTGGAGTTTCAGCTTTAGCATCAGTCCTTCCAATGAACACCCAGGACTGATCTCCTTTAGGATGGACTGGTTGGATCTCCTTGCAGTCCAAGGGACTTTGAAGAGTCTTCTCCAACACCACAGTTCAAAAGCATCAATTCTTCGGCGCTCAGCTTTCTTCACAGTCCAACTCTCACATCCATACATGACCATTGGAAAAACCATAACCTTGACTAGATGGACCTTTGTTGGCAAAGTAATGTCTCTGCTTTTGAATATGCTATCTAGGTTGGTCATAACTTTCCTTCCAAGGAAATTTCCTGGCTGCAATCACAATCTGCAGTGATTTTGGAGCCCCCAAAAATAAAGTCTGACACTGTTTCCACTGTTTCCCCATCTATTTCCCATGAAGTGATGGGACCAGATGCCATGATCTTCGTTTTCTGAATGTTGAGCTTTAAGCCAACTTTTTCCCTCTGCTCTTTCACTTTCATCAAGAGGCTTTTTAGTTCCTCTTCACCTTCTGCCATAAGGTGGTGTCATCTGCATATCTGAGGTTATTGATATTTCTCCCGGCAATCTTGATTCTAGCTTGTGCTTCCTCAAGCCCAGTGTTTCTCATGATGTACTCTGCATATAAGTTAAATAAGCAGGGTGACAATATACAGCCTTGACGTACTCCTTTTCCTATTTGGAACCAGTCTGTTGTTCCATGTCCAGTTCTAACTGTTGCTTCCTGACCCGCATATAGGTTTCTCAAGAGGAAGGTCAGGTGGTCTGGTATTCCCATCTCTTTCAGAATGTTCCACAGTTTATTGTGATCCACACAGTCAAAGGCTTTGGCATAGTCAACAAAGCAGAAATAGATGTTCTTCTGTAACTCTCTTGCTTTTTCAATGATCCAGTGGATGTTGGCAATTTGATCTCTGGTTCCTCTACCTTTTCTAAAACCAGCTTGAACATCTGGAAGTTCATGGTTCATGTACTGCTGAAGCCTGGCTTGGAGAATTTTGAGCATTAGTTTACTAGCGTGTGAGATGAGTGCAATTGTGTGGTAGTTTGAGCATTCTTTGGCATTGCCTTTCTTTGGGATTGGAATGAAAACGGACCTTTCCCAGTCCTGTGGCCACTGCTGAGTTTTCCAAATTTGCTGGCATATTGAGTGCAGCCTTTCACAGCATCATCTTCCAGGATTTGAATAGCTCAACTGCAATTCCATCACTTCCACTAGCTTTGTTCAGGATGCTTCATATTTTACAATATACAAACAACATTCTTGTATAAAATATTACACACTTGCCAATCATTCCTTAGGATACCTTCTCACAAGCAAAACCACGACATCAGAAGGTTCCCATAGGACTTCGCAGTGGATGAAAGTCCACGTGCCAGTGCAGGGGACATGGGTTCAATCCCTTGTCTGGGAAGATCCCACATGCCTTGGAGCACCTAAGCGTGTGCACCACAATTACTGAGCCTGCACTCTGAGCAGCAACTACGGAGCCTGTGTGCTGCAACCACTAACGCCCCCAAGGCCTAGGTCTGTACGGTCATAGGGCCTTAATGAAAGAAGCTACCACAATGAGAAGCCCCCACACCACAAGGAACAGTGGTCACCGCTGGTGGCAACTAGAGAAAAGCCCACACAGCAATGAAAACACAGCATAGCCAAAGAAACAGGTTCCCATATAGAGATGTCCCTTGATATCCCAGGGAGATTGGTTCTAGAACCCTTGCAGACACCAAAATTTCTGATGCTCATCTCTTACAATTGGCCTCCATATGCGAGTGTTTGGCATCTGTGAATTCAGCCAACAGCAAATGTAATCCATGGTTGGCTGAATCCATGGATGTGGAACCCATGGATACGGAGGGCCAACTTTATTTGGAAAACTGATTTCTAAAGAGTCAGCATTAACTTACACCTACCTGTACCTACTGCGAATGAGAATACATGTTTTCCCACAACTTGATCAATACAAAAAGTCCTTGTCTGTTTTGGATTTAAAAACCACCCCCACCTCATCTTTGTTTTGCCTCCAACCTTGTCTAGGATATTTTAGTGAAAAAGTAAAAATTTCTTATGCTGTCAAATTTGTCAACTCTTCTTTATAGTATCTGGCTTAGTTGTCATGCCACTCACTCTTTTCTTGCTTGTTCCTTTTTATTCTTCAAGTCTCAGCCTAAACAGAACTGTCACAGAATAGCTTCCGCAAACACTCATTTAAAGAAAGCTGTCCCTGTCATTCTGTCTTATTTTGCTTTTCTCCTCAGAGCTCTTTTTACAGTTTGTAATGACCAATTTTGGTAGTTGCATGTCTGTTTTTCCCGCTAGAGTGTGAGTTCCATGACACCGGAATACTGTGGCAACTGAGCAGACAAGTTATACGTGATCTTTGAGGAAATTCTTCTCATTCAGAACCTTGCAATATTGTTTCTGTGACAGTCAAGAGTGCATCCACATTCTATATCTGAAGAATTTTTGATGGTTCCAAAATCTATCACTAGATTTCACTTTCAAAAATGAGCACATACTGCACTACTAATTTAGGTTAAAAAATAAGTGTTGCAATGCTAGAACACTCCAAAACTTAGGAACTGGTAACCTGGTTTCTTCAGATATTTAGGCACAAGCCAGCAACAGTGAGAGTCAATTCTTTGAGCAGAGTTGGTTAATAAGGATAGAGACTGAAGGTTAGCATAGGATGTTTTGCCACTTGCTAGATAAAAGAGTTCACTTCAAAGATATGAGGGCTGGACCCTTTTCATTCTGGCAAGAAAAAACTCCGTGATACTCAGGTTAGATGGATTTTTATAAATATTCTGAAGAATGTTTCTTTCCTTTTAGACTAAAATATCTTTTAATTGTGGCAGGCATTAGTAAAGTTCCTATCTAGAAATTTTTAAAGAATATCTGTAGATTAGGATTCAAAAGTTTAATACAAATATAAGTTGAACAAAAGCTGAGTTCTATTTTCATAGTATAGGTTAATAGTGTTTACAGTCTATGTTATCATTTACTTTTGTTTCTTAAACTGAGAGGCAATTGTGACATTTTGTTGGGTGACAATGTAATATATTAATCTTCACTGAATATATCATTGGACTTACTAGATGCAAATATTTTTCCAATATGCAAATGAATATTGTCAACAAGTATTACTCTAGTATGATAATATGCTTTGGCTTTTTATAATTATTGCATTGAAATTACTAGGCAATGTAAATTTCTTGGCAAAAATACACATCAAGTGATAAAAATTTGGGAACCATTCAATAGAAAATCTTGTTAGTGATGGTATTTCAACAAACACATATGAAATGAAATGTTTTTACGATAAACTGTCATGTAATTTGGTGACCACAGATAACACAATTAGTCTGACTTTGTGGGGGAGACGATTACTGAACCCCTAATGCTTATTAGTCCTCACTAAATTATACCTTTTCCCTGTCAGAAGAAGAGAAACTGTCACAACAAATAATTATCGAAAAGCCAGAAATAGTTTGAAAGAGGACAGGGAAAAAAACTTTACTTTCCTCTTTAACATTTCACCAACTATGCAATTCAGAAAACATTTCAACCTTATTACTACATGTCAAGAATTTCATACATTAAAGATAAAAAGCAATTTTAACCCAATAAAAGTATTTAAGTACAAATAAAAGGAAAACATTTTTAATAAAAGTCAATTAAATTAAAAGCAAGTACCTAAACTTGTGGCATATAAGTAAATAGCATTTCAGTATCTTCCATCAGAAATGGACCTTTCTTTTAGTACTACTGTATTTTGGCTTTTAGTATAATCAAGTTTCTAAGCTAATGATAATGACTGGATACACAATTTTGTAGAAAATGCACTGATTTGAAATAATATTTTCTAATGTGTTGGTTATTTATTATCATTGTAGCCAGGCTTTAAGGTTATTTAAGATCAAAAATAGAAAAATTGGCCTATCACAAACAAAACCATTCATTTCTAAATTTGAATATATAAACTCATAGTTAATATAAACTAGCAACAAGCTTTCTAACCATTCAATTGGTTTTCTGTTGTTAGTTATTTAGATTGTTTGCATTTAAGTTAAAATTTTCCCAGCTTTATTAAGGTATAACTAACAAATAAAACTGTAACATATTTAAAGTATGCGACATGACTTGACATGCATAAATATTGTGAGAGGACCCTTAACTGTGTTAATGAACACATCCACCACCTCAAATATTTAACATTTTTCTTTTTGTGAGAACACTTAAGTTTTACTTTGTTAGCAGTTTAATTGTACAATACAGTGCTATCAACTATAGTCACCATGTTATACATTAGATCCTTACAGCTTATTCATCTTATAGTTGCAAGTTGGAATTTTGTTTTTTTTTTTACCGATTTCTTTCAATTTTCCATACCTCCCAGCCCCTGGCAAAACATTCTATTCTTTGTTTCTATAAGTTTGGCTTAAAAAAAAAGACTTCACCTGTAAGTTATATTTGTCTTTCTTTGTCTAGCTTATTTCACTTAGCATAATATCCTGCAGTTTCATATGTTTTGCTGTAAATGACAATGTTTCCTTCTTTCTCGTGGCTGAAACATATTCCATTGTGCATACAGACCACATTTTCTTGATCCGCTCACCCACAGATGGACATTTAGCTTGTTTCCTAAGTGGCTCTCATGAATAACGCTGCAAAGATGAGGCAATTACAAATATCCTTTGAGATAAGGTTTTCATCTCCTTTGAATATATACCCAAAAGTGGGATTTCTGGGTCATATGGTAATTCATACCACAGAGTAGCCACCATACGTCTTTTGACTGGAGAATTTAGTCTGTTTACATTTTAAGTAATTATTGATAATTATGAACTTACTATTTTGTTCATTGTTTTCAGGTTGTCTAGTAATTTCTTTTTCTCTTGCTAGCCTCCTTTGTAACTTGATGATTTTTCTGTAGTGCTATGCTTTGCTTTTTTTCTGAGGGCAGGAATCCCTTAGAAGAAACGGAGTAGCCATCATGGTCAACAAGAGTCCGAAATACAGTACTTGGATGCAATCTCAAAAACGACAGAATGATCTCTGTTCGTTTCCAAGGCAAACCATTCAATATCACAGTAATCCAAGTCTATGCCCCAACCAGGAACGCTGAAGAAACTGAAGTTGAACGGTTCTATGAAGACCTACAAGACCTTTTAGAACTAACACACAAAAAAGATGTCCTTTTCATTATAGGGGACTGGAATGCAAAAGTAGGAAGTCAAGAAACACCTGGAGTAACAGGCAAATTTGGCCTTGGAATACGGAAAGAAGCAGGGCGAAGGACTAATAGAGTTTTGCCAAGAAATGCACTGGTCATAGCAAACACCCTCTTTCAACAACACAAGAGAAGACTCTACATATGGACATCACCAGATGGTCAACACCGAAATCAGACTGATTATATTCTTTGCAGCCAAAGATGGAGAAGCTCTATACAGTCAACAAAAACAAGACCAGGAGCTGACTGTGGCTCAGATCATGAACTCCTTATTGCCAAATTCAGACTTAAATTGAAGAAAGTAGGGAAAACCACTAGACCATTCAGGTATGACCTAAATCAAATTCCCTTATGATTATACAGTGGAAGTGAGAAATAGATTTAAGGGACTAGATCTGATAGAGTGCCTGATGAACTATGGACAGAGGTTCGTGACATTGTACAGGAGACAGGGATCAAGACCATCCCCATGGAAAAGAAATGCAAAACAGAAAAATGGCTGTCTGGGGGAGGCATTACAAATAGCTGTGAAAAGAAGAGAAGCAAAAAGCAAAGGAGAAAAGGAAAGATATAAGCATCTGAATGCAGAGTTCCAAAGAATAGCAAGGAGAGATAAGAAAGCCTTCCTCAGCGATCAATGCAAAGAAATAGAGGAAAACAACAGAATGGGAAAGACTAGAGATCTCTTCAAGAATACTAGAGATACCAAGGGAACATTTCATGCAAAGATGGGCTCGATAATGGACAGAAATGGTATGGACCTAACAGAAGCAGAAGATATTAAGAAGAGGTGGCAAGAATACACAGAAGAACTGTACAAAAAAGATCTTCGCGACCCAGATAATCAAGATGATTATCTGGGTGATCACTGACCTAGAGCCAGACATCCTGGAATGTGAAGTCAAGTGGGCCTTAGAAAGCATCACTACGAACAAAGCTAGTGGAGGTGATGGGATTCCAGTGGAGCTATTTGAAATCCTGAAAGATGATGCTGTGAAAGTGCTGCACTCAATATGTCAGCAAATTTGGAAAACTCAGCAGTGGCCACAGGACTGGAAAAGGTTCGTTTTCATTCCAATCCCAAAGAAAGGCAATGCCAAAGAACGCTCAAACTACCACACAATTGCCCTCATCTCACACGCTAGTAAACTAATGCTCAAAATTCTCCAAGCCAGGCTTCAGCAGTACGTGAACCGTGAAGTTCCAGATGTTCAAGCTGATTTTAGAAAAGGCAGAGGAACCAGAGATCAAATTGCCAACATTCACTGGATCATTGAAAAAGCAAGAGAGTTCCAGAAGAACATCTATTTCTGCTTTGTTGACTATGCCAAAGCCTTTGACTGTGTGGATCACAATAAACTGTGGAAAATTCTGAAAGAGATGGGAATACCAGACCACCTGACCTGCCTCTTGAGAAACCTATATGCGGGTCAGGAAGCAACGGTTAGAACTGGACATGGAACAACAGACTGGTTCCAAATAGGAAAAGGAGTACGTCAAGGCTGTATATTGTCACCCTGCTTATTTAACTTATATGCAGAATACATCATGAGAAATGCTGGGCTGGAAGAAGCACAAGCTGGACTCAAGATTGCTAGCAGAAATATCAATAACCTCAGATATGCAGATGACACCACCCTTATGGCAGAAAGTGAAGAGGAACTAAAAAGCCTCTTGATGAAAGTGAAAGAGGAGAGTGAAAAAGTTGGGTTAAAGCTCAACATTCAGAAAATGAAGATCATGGCATCTGGTCCCATCACTTCATGGGAAATAGATGGGGAAACAGTGGAAACAGTCAGACTTTATTTTTGGGGGCTCCAAAATCACTGCAGATGGTGACTGCAGCCATGAAATTAAAAGATGCTTACTCCTTGGAAGGAAAGTTATGACCAACCTAGATAGCATATTCAAAAGCAGAGACATTACTTTGCCACAAAGGTCCGTTTAGTAAAGGCTATGGTTTTTCCAGTGGTCATGTATGGATGTGAGAGTTGGACTGTGAAGAAAGCTGAGCGCCAAAGAATTGATGCTTTTGAACTGTGGTGTTGGAGAAGACTCTTGAGAGTCCCTTGGACTGCAAAGAGATCCAACCAGTCCATTCTGAAGGAGATCAGCCCTGGGATTTCTTTGGAAGGAATGATGCTGAAGCTGAAACTCCAGTACTTTGGCCACCTCATGCGAAGAGTTGAGTCATTGGAAAAGACTCTGATGCTGGGAGGGATTGGGGCCAGGAGGAGAAGGGGATGACAGAGGATGAGATGGCTGGATGGCATCAGTGACTTGATGGACGTGAGTTTGAGTGAACTCCGGGAGTTGGTGATGGACACGGAGGCCTGGTATGCTGTGATTCATGGGGTCTCAAAGAGTCGGACATGACTGAGCAACTGAACTGAACTGATGATTTGATTCCCTTCCCTTTGTCTTTTGTATATCTGTCATAGGTTTTTGCTCTGTGATCACCATAAAACATTTTGCATTTTATGTTTACATAAAACATCGTATATTTATAACAGTTTTAAGCTGACAATAACTTCATATATGTACAAAGCTCCACATTTTTACATTCTCCCTCAACATTTTTGTTTCTGATATTAAAATTTACATTTTTACATTGTATATCCATTAACAAATTATTGTAGTTATCACTTTTAATATTTTTGTCTTTTAATCTTCACACTAGGGTTCTAAGTGATTTACCTACCACTATTACAACATTATTTTGATTTTATCTATGTATTTATTTTACCAGTGTTTTTATATTTTCATGTTTT
The DNA here is from genome assembly GCF_002263795.3 of Bos taurus. Classification (NCBI taxonomy): domain Eukaryota; kingdom Metazoa; phylum Chordata; class Mammalia; order Artiodactyla; family Bovidae; genus Bos; species Bos taurus. The sequence goes on from NC_037347.1 coordinate 18,241,041, forward strand.
CCTTTTACTAATTAATATCCATTCATTTCAGCTTAAAGAAATTCCTTTAACATTTCTTTTATAGCCTGTAGAGTGGTGATAAACTCCTTCAGCTTTTGTTTGTCTGGAAAACCCATTTTCTCTCCTTCAGTTCTGAAGGACAACTTTGCTGGGTAGAGAGTTCTTGGCAGTATTTTTCTTATAGCACTTTGAATACACCATGAGACTCCCTTCCAGTCTACAAATTGTTCATAGTCTATGGGGGTTCCCTTGTGTGTAACAAGTTGCTCTTCCCTTGCTGTTTTTACAGTCCTCTCCTTGTCTTTAACTTTTGACAATTTAATTATGTGTCTTGGTGTGAGTCTCTTTGGATTCCTTTTATTTGGAACTCTCTGGGCTTCCTGGATCTGGATTTGTTTCTTTTGCCAGGTTAGGGAAGTTTGCAGCCATTACTTCTTTTTTTTAAAATAACTTTGATTTTTATGTACTTATTATTGAAGAAATTCACCGTACTTACAAGTAAAATACTGTGAGTTTACAAATGAAATTAAAAATCTGAATTGGTGGCATTTTTAGCTAACACCTTCTAAAGGGTTTGAGTTCTTGTGTTTTAAAAAGGAAAATAACAACATGCAGAATTTTAAGCAAACAATATTTCCGAGAAAAAACAGTACAAAGGAAATATATTTTAAAAAGAAAAACACAGTATTTCAACATAACGTACTTCAACCTAAACAAATACATTTTTGCGAAAGGCAAACCTCTAGAAAATTTATTAATTTTGTACCAGCCATTTATTTGCAAAAAACAGACAAAATTTAATTCTACTTCTTTCCAAAATTGATGATTTACCCAAGAATGCAGCTTTGAATTCCAAGGTTATGTTTCTTCAGTGAGGAGATAGTTATAATTATTTATGTGGAATATTCATTATCTTGGCTACACAAACAAAGGGCCAAGTGACTAGGAGGCCAGTCCCTGCTAGCACAAAGAAGTCTGGAAAAATATTGCTTTGCCATATGTTCAGATACTGGCAAAAGGAGCTTTCTTTGTTGGTACTGTCTAATAGGAAGGACTTTTCACCACTTCCCTGACAGGCATTGTTATTGCCCCTGAAGTACAAATAAGTAATTTTCAATTTGAGGTTTTGGTTAACCAATTATCACTTAGGCTGCATGCACCTTGTTTTTTTTTTTCTTTTTTCCCCATTATTCCACTGCATTTACATTTATTAAACAGTCTATGCAGCAACCAACAAAAAGGTAAAAGCTAAAATTCTCTCCTTAACTGATTTAACATAAATTAAGCATTCATCTGGGGATATCTGATCACTTGAGCTACCTCTTTTAGTTATCACTGTAGATCATTCAGTATCTGGCTCTGATGTGAGACGTTCCAATGCATCTTCTTGTACTTTCCCTTAACTAACAGTCACAATCATTACCTAAAAGAGTCAAAGTCCCTTCTATACTTTGGAACTAGGAATTAGAGAAATGCAAATAAAAACTGTCTTTTAGAGACACTGATACAGCAAACTTAACGATAAAAAATTTAATAGATCAAAAGATATATAGTGTCCATGGCCAATAACCTATGATGTATGAGTATGTTTGGAAGAAAGTGATAACAAGAAACAAATCACTTAAAGCCTTTGGAGGTAAGAAGGCTATCTTGGGGACTTCCCTGTTGGTCCAACAGTTAAGACTCTGCACTTCCAATGCAGGCGGTCTGGGATTAGATTTCTGGTCTGGGAATTAAGATCCCACAAACCACAACTAAGCCTGCACAGCTAAGTCCATGTGCTGCAACAAAGACTCAGCACAGCCAAAATAAAGATAATTAAGAAATACTTTTCTTAAAATTAAGAAATATATTTTAAGAAAAAAAAAAAAAAGGGCTATCTTTTGAGTCATAATTCCCCAGGGGTGGGGGGTACCATCCAAACTTCTCAACTTTCCCTGAAAATTCCGTAAGACTTCAGTTTAGGAAAACTCAGAGTAGAGAGTTGGGTGCTGCTGCTGCTGCTGCTGCTGCTAAGTCGCTTCAGTCACGTCCAACTCTTTGCAACCCTACAGACTGTAGCCTGCCAGGCTGCTCTGTCCATGGGATTCTCTAGGCAAGAATACTGGAGTTGCCATTCCCTCCTCCAGGGGACTTTCCCAACCCACGGATCAAACCTGTGTCCCTTGTATCCCCTGCATTGACAGGTAGGTTCTTTACCACTAGTGCCATTTTCTGTTCTGTTCAGTTCAGTCGCTCAGTTGTGTCCAAATCTTCGTGACCCCATGGACTGCAGCACAGCAGGCTTCCCTGCCCATCACCAACTCCCAGAGCTTACTCAAACGCATGTCCATTGAATCGGTGATGCCATCCAACCGTCTCATCTTCCATTGTCCCCTTCTCCTCCCGCCTTCAATCTTTCCCAGCATCAGGGTCTTTTCAAATGAGTCAGTTCTTCACATCAGGTCAGCCATTACTTCTTTAAATAATGTTTCTCCCCCTTTCTTTTCCTTCTGGGATCCCAATAATGTGTGTATATTGGTCTTCATGATGGTGTCCCACAAGTTCTTTAAATTCTCTTCACTCTATTTCATTCTCTTTTCTTTTTGCTCCTCTGGAAGAATTACACTGCCCTGTCTTCAAGTTTACTGATCCTTTCTCCATGTTATCTGGTCTGCTGTTAAATGCTTATGTTGAATTTTTCAGTTCAATTACTATATTCTTCAGCTCTATGATTTATTTCTGTTTACATTTACTGTCTCTTCTTGGAATTCTCATTCTGTTCATACATTGCTCTTCTGACTTTGGTGAGCATCTTTATGACCGTTATTTTGAATTCTCTATCAGGTAAATCACTTACCTCAATTCATTAAGATTTGTTTCTGATTACTAGTTGTTCTTTTGTTTGGAACATTCCTCTGTTTCTTCATTTTCCTTGAATCTCTGTGTTGGTGTTTACTTATTAAATAAAACAGCCACCTCTCCTAGTCTTTAACACAGTGGTCTCATGTAGAGGCTGAACCTCATTAATCAGCACAGCCTGAGCTCCTGGCTGTCTCTCAAAGCTTTGTGACTGTCTAAGCCACCTTCTTTAATTGTAGTGGCTCTCAATAGGGTGTGTCAAGACCTATCAATGTCTCAAAGGGATAACTGTATTGAACACCCAGATGCTGGATGATTGGAAGCTGAATCAGGCAGCAGCTGTTGTTCAGTTTCTCAGTCATGTCCGACTCTTTGTGACCCCATGGACTGCAGCATGTCAGGCTTCCCTGTCCTTCACCATCTCCCAGAGCTTGCTCAAACTCATGTCCATTAAGGCAGTGATGCCATCCAACCATCTTATCCTCTGCTGTTCCCTTCTCCTCCTGTCTTCAATCTTTCCCAGCATCAGGGTCTTTTCTAATGAGTAGGCTCTTCACATCAGGTGGCCAAAGTATTGGAACTTCAGTATCATTCATTCCAGTCAATATTCAGGGTTGATGTACTTTAGGATTGACTGGTTTGATCTCCTTGCAGACTTTATTTTCTTGGGCTCCAAAATCACTGCAGATAGTGACTCTTTGCCATGAAACGATGGGACCAGATGCCATGATCTTAGTCTTTTGAATGTTGAGTTTTAAGCCAGTCTCATTCTCCTTTTCACTCTTCTCTTTCACCTTCATCAAGAGGCTCTTTAGTTCCTCTTTGCTTTCTGTCGTAAGGGTGGTATCATCTGCATATCTGAGGTTATTAATATTTATCCTGGCAATCTTGATTCCAGCTTGTGCTTCATCCAGCCCAGTATTTTGCATGATGTACTCTGCAAATAAATTAAATAAGCAGGGTGATGATATACAGTCTCGATGTACTCCTTCCCCAACTTTGAACCACTCTGCTGTTCCATGTCCGGTTCTAACTCTTGCTTCTTGACCTGCATACAGGAGGAGTATGGTGGTTTGTCAGGAGGCAGGTAAGGTGGTTTGGTATTCCCACCTCTTTAAGAATTTTCCAGTTTGTTGTGATCCACACAGTCAAAGACTTTAGGCAGCAGCTAAGCTGTTTCAAAAGTATGTAGTTAGGCTCCTTCCAGGGAGAAGCTAGCAGGTGGGTGTTTTTCCTGTTTCCGGTAGCTGTGGGATTGGGGAGAGAAAAGTGGGTGCTCCTGTGCTCATTAAGAGCTGCTTCTTTGTTTGCTATATCCTGTGGGGCTCATGAATGCAAGCCCCAGCGGCTATCAGAGCCAGGTGATTCAGTCAGCTGTCCATTTTGGCAGCTGCTGCAAAGCTGGGGCACCAGATGTATGTACAAGCTTTTTGCAGGGAGATACCAGCAACTTGGAGTGGTCTGGAGGGAGAAGGCAGATAGGTGTCTGCTGGTTCATCTGATGTCCACGGAGTGTTGCCGCTGTCCCCTAGACAGTGTGCTAAATTGAAGCCTGATCCACAGGCAGCAACTTTCGAAGTATGCAGGTAGGCCCCTTCAGGGAAATGGGCATTTCTACCTGCTCCCTCTGCACAGCTGGGGTGAGTATTCCTGTCCATTAACAAGCACGTCTTTGTTTGCTATAGTCTTGTGTCTCTCGTGGATGTAAGCCCAACTGGCTTTAAGGGCTATGTGTTTTTGTGGCCCATTCCTTAGGAGGGAGTCTTAAAAGAAAGGGTGCCAAGTATGGCACCCACACCCTTTGCTCCTCAGCGGGCAAATCAAATGATCAGATTATATTTGATAAAAGTGATCAGCAGCAATTAATTCTTCTAAAATTTAGATTGTAAAGAATATCACAATAATGAATAACAGGAAAATTACAAGAAATTGTTTTGGTGAGATAACAGAGAAAAAGTGTGAATCAAACAAACAAAAACCCTAATCTCATTTTAACTCCTTTAACCTTTTTCCTCTCTGGAGGTAAACCCAGTTTTAAATGAGACTTGTCTTAGTGACTGATGACATGACTCAGAAGGTTAACTTCTCAAAACTAATTCTGCACTTTTAAATATGCACCCAGTAGGTTATGATGAATCTCAGAAGAACCTGACCACAAGTATATCCAAAAATAATGAATAATAGCACTTTACTTATATACAACTTTTAAAAAGCTTATATGAAAGTCAGATAAAGGTCAAAATAGTAGAAAATATGTGCCAAAACTAAGGTTAAAGCCAGGCCTCAACTTTGTACCAAAGTATATAAGAAGCAATCCTTTCGGACTGAGAAAGGTGGGAGGCTTGAAATTTGAGATACTACTTTTTTGTAAGACTCATCTAAAATCAATGTTTTGAAAACCAAAGATTTATAGCATAAACTAAAATTTCTAGCACAATTAATAAATAAATACCTACAGTTAGAGATGCTCACTAGCTTATGGTTAAGAGTATAGACTCTGGGGAGCTCAAAACACACAAATGATTCACTTTCATCCTTACTTCACTTTTCTAGAGAAGCATGGCAAATTTCGCATTTTCTCAGTTTTTACAAAGGTAGAGATCAATACCAAAGGGCCACCCTGTTAGCTCAGCTAATAAAGAATCTGCCTGCAATGCAGGAGACCCCAGTTCAATTCCTGGATTGGGAAGATTCCCTGGAGAAGGGAACAGCTACCCACTCCAGTATTCTGGCCTGGAGAATTCTATGGACAGAGGAGTCTGGCAGGCTACAGTCCATGGGGTCACAAAGAGTCAGACGTGACTGAGTGACACCAAAGAAGAGTTGGACACAACTGAGCAATACCAAAGAAGGTACATAGAAAAGGCATCTCTAAGTGTTAAGCTATTGTGTTTCAAGTGCTTTTTTTATATTCCTAGACTATGACAGTTAAGTGAAAACATCAAATACAAAGCAATAAACATACCAAAATTACAAATATGTGCCAATGAACACATGGGTAAATTACCTTGTTAGAAGTTAACAGCTGTGCAGCCAGCCATAGGATTTGGGGTAATTTATTATTTCCAGGAAATATTATTGTTTACTAATTTTTAAATAAAACAAAGGGAAAAAATCAAGTAAGGTCAAAGTGTATAGGCCAAGCCATAGAGTCACAAAAGTGCCCCAAAATTACACTGGCAGGTATAAACTTCTAAGCTTCAGGCAGTCCTGATTGGGGACAAGCCTGCTTCCTGGTCTGATTAAAGGCAGCCACAAATGAGTTAGGTATGAAAGAGGTCAAATAACTGGCATAACACTTGGCCCAACAGGGACCTTTCATTGTGGATGGCGGTAAACCCATTCAACCACATCTTTTCCTTTCGGGAGGCAGAAATGCTAGTAGATAAATAAAGAATGGTACGTTGATGAAGCTCAGGATATATCCTTTCCAATCTTGTAAACCAAAGGACTCACAGGACTATACCACTGAAGATACCAAGCTTCTGTGTAAACCTGCAGTAAGAGCCAGTTTCAGAAGGCAATATGTGACTGTTTTTTCCTTGCAACCTTAAAGAATGAGACTAATTTGGTTTCACAGAGGAAAAAAGATGATACTAAAAATGGTTTACACATAATTTAACAGAGTTAAGATATCTAGGACAAACTGGTATGTACAACATACGTCTACAAAGAAATTATATTACCTGTTAAGCACATAAGAGGTGCCTGATAAGTAACTGAATGAACAGTAAAACCATAAAAGCATTAAATATTTAAAAAGGAATTCCCAAAACTAAACCACATTGATTCTTTTCCTTTTTTTATTGTTTCTTATACATATTGCCATGTAACTCCTTAAGTGCTTTTGGTACTTTAGAATTTCAAACATTTAATTTTTCAGTTTATTCTGAATATCTTATTTTTCTATCAGGGATCCAACATGTTCACTTAAAATATATTATCATAAATATATCACTATATTTTTTTAAAGGAAATATTTCACGTGTATAAATAAATGTGGTGGTGGTAGTTTAGACGCTAAGCATGTCCGACTCTTGTGACCCCATGGAATGCAGCCTGCCAGGCTCTTCTGTCCATGGGATTCTCCAGGCAAGAATAGTGGAGTGGGTTGTCATTTCCTTCTCCAGAGGATCTTCCTGACCCAGGGATTGAACCTGGGTCTCCTGCATTGCAGACAGATTCTTTACCAACTTAGCTACGAGGGAAGCCCATAAATAAATATAGCTAATAATATAATATATGCCCATGTGCCCACCATCCAACTTAAGAAATAAAACACTACAAATATGACCAACTCAAGAAAGAAAACACTACAGGTATGACTACCATCCAATTTAAGAAAATAAAAACTGAAGATATGACCAAGCAAATCCTGTGACCCCTTGTCCACACTGTCCTTCCCCAGCAGTAACAACTACATGCATGTTTTTATACTTTTACTACATCTTTATAGATCCATAAGCAAAACAGCAGTGGTTTTCAAAACTTTAATATGCTCATCTCCTATGACTTTTAAAAACTATGTACCACCGTGCTTATTTGACGCTTAAATGATGGCAGTTTACTGTTGACTGAATGCATGCTTTAAACATTTTTGTCAAAGCTTTGGACTGCAGTTTAGTTTATTCAATTTATGGAAAATATAACCATATAACTTAATTGGCAAAACCAGTTCCCAATGTCAAATCCAATCAACCAAATCTGTCAGAAAAAAGTCTAACTTAATTTTTAAATTCAAATAAATGTGTTATTATGTGTGCCCATGACAACTTTCTCACTTGTGGGATTTTTAAGATAGATAAATGGATAGCTAGGTAGACAGAGACACTATAAGGCATGGGGTCTTTGTCACCCGGATAAAATAATGTGTTGCCCCTTTCAATAATTTTTATTGAAGCTTTCTGTTTTGTTCTCAAGGGACTTTCCCTCAGGACAAATTCTCCAATGTCTCTTTGTTTGGTGCCCTGATTTTTAAATTCCAAGGCAATGCACCATAGTTAGATTTAGGGTGGACAAGAAGTAAGCTTTTCTTCTGAAAGACAGATGATTATGAAAGAAGAAAGAAAGGAGTACTGGCAGACCAGAAGGATCTCTGGCAAATCTTTTTTAGGAAGGACTACATATGGAAAGAGAGAACATGGAAATTAATTGCTTTAAAGCTATCCATACCTGTATATCCCACAGGAAGTCTCTGTGTACCCAGGGCACAGGTATCCCAATTTCAAATCCACCGATCGACAGCAGGGGTTGACAAACTAGGATCCAGCTGCTGCTTGCCTTGTAAATAAAGTTGTGTTGGGCAGTCACACTCACTGGTTCACATATTGTCCATGAGTGCTTTCAGAGAAAAACTGGCAGGGTTAAACAGCTGCAACAGAGATTGTCTCACAATGGCCAAAATATTTATCTGGTTCTCTAAAGAAAAAATTCTGCTACTCCTCATCTACAGCACTGTGTATGTGGTTTCTCGAATTCTTTCTTTAAATCAAAGTTACATAAGGCCACGTTGTCCTAAAAGGCTTATTATGAAAAATATTATTTCCTTCTCCTGGGAAACAACTACTTTATATTCTTCTGGCTGGTATTTATGGTACAGGCCAAACCAGGGAGCCACAAAAGTGTTGACAGCTATCAAGGAGACTTTGTCGCAACCCCTCCATAACATTTTTCTATTATCATTGCTTTATTTTTCAGTTTTAAGCATTATATATTAACCTCTCATTACTGAAAATGAGGATTTATCCTGCTTCCCAGGTGGCTCAGTGGTAAAGAATCTGCCTGCCAATATAGAAGATGCGAGTTCAATCCCTGGGTTGGGAAAATCCCTGGAGATGGAAATGGCAACCCATTTGGTATTCTTGCCTGGAAAATTCCATGAACAGAGGACCCTGGTGGGTTACAGTCCAGTCCATGAGACCACAAAGAGTCGGACACGACTGAGTGAATGAGCATATCCTCAATATAGCTGTAGATCAATATTCAATATTTATATTAGTATTATGAATAAACACTATCAACAAGTGGGTTGTCTGTATACTAGGATTACTTTTCCTTTTCCTACCCGAGGTTTTTCTTGGAGATAATGACATTTATTTATTTCCCACATACTTATCTGTAATTCAACTTTATATGTTCACTATGTATGTGTTCATTTAATCCCTGTATTTTTTCAGAATGTACCTCTACCTTTATATTTGTCTGAAAAACAGTTTGTACTGTTTTCCCTTCCCCATGAATAAAACCTCCAGTTTTCCACTGGGTAGAGAAGTTGTATGGTTTTCAGACTTTCACAAAGGGAATTTAACAGTGTCCTTTTCTTTTTCTTCAGGAGATTTAACACTGATACATTGCTATCATTTAATACATGGTTCATGTTCAAATTTAAAGAAATAACCCAATGCTATCCTTTATAGCTAAGTTTTCCCCCCATTCAGGATCACATGTCACATTTAGTTGTCATGTTGATTAGTTTTTCTTTGTCGTTCATTACACTGACATGACTAGCCCGGCATTTCATGAGGTTTTTCTGGTTACTTCCTTGTGAATTGATTAAGGTTGTTAGTTTAAAAAAAAAAAAAAACTCCATGAATGATGTCTTACTCTCACTGTATTATACAAAGAAGCATACGTGATGTGCTTTTGACTAACTGATTAATTAATTTAAAAAGAAAAAAAAAAAAAAAAAACAGCTGTACTGAAAAAAAAAAAAAAAAAGTGGTATGGTGAAATTTGTCCACTATAAAGTTACTTTTTCTTTTCCTTTGTAATTAATAAGTAATCTGTAGGGCGATACTTGAGACCATGTAAATATGCTATTCCCCCAAAAAATCTGATCCAATGGTTTTAATATCCACTAATGATTTTTCCTTGAATCAATTATCACAATGACAGTTGAAAAATGGTGACTTTCCAACTCTATTATTTCTTCTACATTTATTGGTTAATACCTAATTGCTTCTTAAATAGATTTTCAACCAGGTTACATTTTTAGCATCAGCCTCAACTCCACTTTCAGGTTCCTGGCACCGCTAATTACTGAGCATTCTGGGATTCTGTGGTTTAAACTGGGTTCCTTCTAAGCTTTCTTCTCTGCTAGGAGTCATGCTTCTTAGTTTCGCTAAATTTGCTAACATTTGCTCATCTGCTTTTCCAGTTTCTAAAACACTGTTACTGCTGTTGTGTCTTCAATTTTTCATTGACCTTGTAAATTTATGCTTTTAAAAATAAACCCTTCACTTTCATTTTCACTAAGCTCAAAAGGAGAAAGTAAACTCATATGTTTAAAACTGGCTAACTTTACTTAGAAGTCCATTTTTCTTTCCCTGCTTTCAAACTTTATATAAATGATACTGCTTTAGTCACTCAGACATGTCTGACTCTTGGACTGTAGCCCACAGGCTCCCCTCTCCATGGGATTTATCAGGCAAGAATACTGGAGTGGGTTGTTGTTTCCTTCTCCAGGGGATCTTCCCAACCCAGGGATCGAATCTGCATCTCCTGTGTCTCCTGCACTGCAGGCAGTTATTTATCTGCTGAGCCACTGGGGAAGCCCATAAATGGTAATGAAATCTTCTGCAACTTGCTCTTTCTACTCAATACTATGTTTCTGAGATTTATCTATTTTGATACATGCATCTCTAGTTCATTCACTTTAAATGAATGATGTTACAAGTCAGAGTATGAAGTTGGTACAATTTTTTTATCCAATTCCACCATATTTCCAACAGTGATACTGTGAGCTTTAGGGCAGAGGGTCTATTTTTGCCTAAGAACATACACTCCCCATACAAGTCTGCAGAAAAATAGGATTATATATGCAAAACATTAACCCTAAAACATTTCAATTCTGTAACTTATAAAATGAGCTAATAATACTAGGCACCAAGAACATGCTCAACAAATACCAGTCACTTGGAGACAACAGTGAGATGGGGCTCAAAAATTCAGAAAGAAGAGTCCTCTCTGAAAGTTAAACTGCAAGATAGGCCAGGGCAGAGATATGAAAAGAGTAAAACAAAAGAAGAGCTGCAGGGCCAGCAACATTTGACCATAATATAACTACTGTAATAGCAAAATAAATAATAGGTCAATTAGAAAAGAGAAGCAAAGAAAAAAGGGAATCATAGAAACAAATGCTGACAATCCATAAAAACACTGTTCACAGGAAGAAAAACCTTAACAAGCATGTGGCCACTTTTTTCCATTCCAAATCATAAGGCTATTCATGTGGTCAGACTATCCCTATGGTGAAATGGACACAACAGGTGATTCTGGGCCTGATGCAATTAAACATTAATTTTACCACTTAACTTTTCTCATCCAAATATCATACTCATATCCTACTGCTTTTTCCTATGCCAATTTAATTTCTTACTGTAAATTAATATACTGGAATTCTGGCAACACTTACAAACTCTCTTGTGTTTTAGTCACTGTGGTATCTTTCAGAGCCAAATCACTTTGGACACGGACAAAAAAGGAGTCATTGGAGCCTTCAGCCCAGACCTGAGAACAGGGCCAAGTTAACAAGGTGCTACCTCGCAGCTCCGGCCTCTCCTTAGACTACAGTATCTCCATGCAGCTCCATTCTCTACTCATTTCAATAATTTCCTCTTCCTCTTTCATGGAGCATGCTTGTGGGCATGTGTGCTCAGTCATGTCCAACTCTTTGTGACCCATGGACTGTGACCCACCAGGCTCCCCTCTCCATGTGATTTTCCAGGCAAGAATACTTGAGTGGGTTGCCATTTCCTTCTGCAGGGGATCTTTCTGACCCAGGGATTGAATCTGTGTCTCTTGGGTCTCCTGCATTGTCAGGTGGGTTTTTTTTTTTTTTTTCCAGCTGAGCCACCAGAGAAGCCCTTCAATGAGCATATGTATTAAAAAGGAAGTGAGTAAGCTCTAATATTACCGCTTTCTTCTACTGTCTGTAAACCTACTGCTGATTCATATATTTTGTCAATGCATTTATTCACTTTTTCAAACAGAAAACTGTGTTTCCTACTGTCTTGTCAGTATGAAAGCAGAAGCAGTATTTCAAAATAACTTGCTATATATGGCTTCTAATAGGACATAGTTAAGACTATGAAAAGTCTACCTTATTACTTTTTGTGAAATGTTACTTCAACTTGTATTGAACTGATGAACAGGCATTGAATGATATTGGCAACCTGAAGTAAAATGTGAATTTTCATGAAAAAAAGTACAAGCAATGCTCAATTTCAAAATATATTCAGTTTCTCAGGGTTATTTTATAGTTGGCTGCTGGAAATTCAAACTCTGTCATTTCCTTCTCCAGGGGATCTTCCCCACCCAGGGATTGAAACCGGGCCTCCTGCACTGTAGGCAGATGCTTTACTGTCTGAGCCGCCAGGGAAGTCCAACTCTGTCATACAAACCATGTAATATACTTACATGGCATTGAGATTTTCAAGTCTGTCAATAAAAGTCTATCTAATAATGAACCAGGTTCTGTGTTAAGTGTTTATGATATATAAATTAATAAGACATAATCCCTGTGCCATATAGCCCATAATATAGTCTGAAAGATGGACAAATAAAATAAGTAATTATAATACTGAACTCAAAGGCTTATATAAGTACACAAGGCAGTGTAGTTGTATCAAGAAAGAAATGACTAGCTCTGAGTTAATAAGCTGGGGGAAAAGTTGAAGAAAGGATTATAAATTTTGTTTTTGTTTTTATTTCTTTTTAACTGAAGGATATTTGCTTTACAGAATTTTGTTGTTTTCTGTCAAACATCAACACGAATCAGCCATAGGTGTACATATGTCCTCTCCCTCTTGAACCTCCCTCCCATCTCCCTCCCCATCCCAACCCTCTAGGTTGATATGGAGCCCCTGCTTGAGTTCCCTGAGACAAACAGCAAATTCCCATTGGCTGTCTATTTTACATATGGTAATGTAAGTTTCCATGTTACTCTGTCCATACATCTCACCCTATCCTCCCTTCTCCCCGTGTCCATAAATCTGTTCTCTATGTTTGTTTCTCCATTGCTGTCTTGCAAATAAATTCATCTTTCTAGATTCCATATATATGTGACAGTATACAGTATTCATCTTTCTGACTTACTTCACTCTGTATAATAGGCTCTAGGTTCATCCACCTCATTAGAACTGACTCAAATGTGTTCCTTTTTATGGTCAAGTAATATTCCATTGTGCATATGTATCACAACTTCTTTGTCCATTCATCTGTCGACAGACTTCTAGGTTGCTTCCATGTTCTAGCTGTTGCAAAGAGTGCTGCAATGATTTTAGATGAAATTAAGCTTGAGCAGAAGAGCCCAGCTGATGGAAAAGAAGACATTCAACTTGGGAAATAGCAAGGAGTACCTTTGAAGGTAGGATAGATATAGCAAATATAGAGAGGAAAGCTAGAAAGTCGGGCTCGGCATGAATCAGGAAGCTGAAATAGTATTTCAAGGAACTAGATTCTTTTGGCCAGGGCTTCCCAAGAAGTGAGCCTAAAAACGGATTCCTTCACCTTCAGGTGGCCTATAACTGCTGAGTTATAGGGTAGGAAGAAACTGTCAGTTTTTTAACGTGGTTATATAATTTCCCTACCAATCACTATACGGTTATATACGTACATTTACTGTTGTTCTAGTTACGGCTACTGTCAATCTTCTAAATTTTAGCCATTTTCATAGATGTGTGATGGCATCCCATTATGATGATGAGTGACGTTAAGTATCTTTCCATATGCTTAGTGGCTATTCTTGAATCTTATTAAAGCCAATTCAAGATTTTCACCCCATTTTTATTAGCTTTGTCTTCTATCATTGAGTTGAAGTGGTTTTTATACAGTCTGAATACAAGTCCTTTGTCAGATACACGTACTGGGATTATTTTCTCCCAGTCTGTTCCTTTCTTCATGTTCTCTTTTGATTTGAGCATTAGTTTTTAATTTTGATTAGGTTCAATTTATCAATGTTTCTTCTTATGATGGTGCTTGCTATCTCCTGTCTTTCCCAAAGTTGTGAAGATATGCCACTGATTTCTCCTTTTTCTATAATTTTATTTCATTTATTTCTGGCTGTGCTGGGTCTTTGCTGCCATGCAGGCTTTTCTCCAGTTTCAGCGAGTGGGGGGGCTACTCTTCACTGTGGTGCACACGTTTCTCATTGTGGTTTCTCTTGTTGTAGGGCATGGGCCCTCAGGTGCACGGGCTTCACCAGCTGCAGTTAATGGGCTCTACAGCACAGGCTCAATAGTTGTGGCTCACTGATTTAGCTGCTCTGTGGCATGTGGGATCTTCCCGGATCAGGGATCAAACCCGTCTCCTGCACTGGCACACAGATTCTTTACCACTGAGTCACCAGGGAAGCCCTCCACTATGTTTTCTTGTAGAAGCATTATAGTCTTAACTTTTACGTTTAGTCTAGGATCCACACCTTTAATTAATATCTGTGTATGATGTGAGGTAGGGATTGAGTTCAGCTAGGATATTATTCCAGCTTGTTATAAAGACTCTTCATTTCTAATTGTGTTCCTTTGGTGCTACCACCAAAAACCAGCTGGTTGTACACTATCTACTTCTAAACTCTCTATTCTTTTCCATTTATTTGTTTATATATCCTTATACCAGTACCACGCTGTCTTAATTACTATGGTTTTAGAGTCAGTTCTCTAATTGTTAGAGCATAAGTTCTCTAATTAGAGCATAAGTCCTCTAATTACTGTCTCCTTTTTCATGATTGCTTTCAGCTACTCTAGGTCCTCTGAATTTCCATATATATTTTAGAATCAGCATCTTGATTTCTACCAAAATAAGTCTAATGGGATTTTAACTGGATTTTTACTTGACTGAGTCTATAGAGAAGTGGTTTACAAAGTATGGGCTCTGGATCAGCAGCATTAGTTAGCATCACCAGGGAACTTGCTATAAATACAAATATTCAGGGCTTACTCCAGACTTTGTGGATCAAAAACTCTGGGGAAAAGGTTCTGCAATTTGTGTTATAATAAGGCTTCTCTGTAACTGATTCATGACAAAGTGCTAAGAATTACTGCTGCGAATCAGTAGCTTTTGGGAGAACTAACATCTTAGCAATACTAAATATTCCAATCAATGAACAGATATATCTCCCCGTTAATTTAGGTCTTTCCCTAATTTCTCTTACCAATGTTTTATAGTGTTTAGTCTATATGTCTTGCATATAGTTTGTTAAATTTATATCAGGGTATTTTATGCTTTCTAATGCTACTGTAAATGGTAATTCTAATTGCTACTAGCTACCTTCAGCTATGAGCCTGGCAGGCTATAGTCTATGGGGCTGCAAAAGAGTTGGACATGACTTAGGGACTAAATAACAAACCTTCAGCCATAGTCTATAGATGATATAGTGGAAGTCTATTTGGGGGTGGGAGTTCACTAACAGATTTGAAAAAAAGTAGAGAACTCAAATTACTGGCAGCATCTTAAAAACAAACTAGTTTTAAAAGATATGCAAGAACACAGGAGGTTGTTTCCAATGAACTAACCATACGCATTAAGCATGAGCATCTACAAAGATTAGAAAAAGGACAACCAGACACAATGCTCTCCTGTAGTCTTGCCAAACACTTTACACATTCTTGACAAAAAGATCAAACATCAGTATCTAGCTGCTGGATCCAGCTTCCAATCTGGAAGACAGAGGAACAGGAGAACATGTTGGATTATGCAGAGAACATGCGTGCGTGCGTGCTAAGTCACTTCAGTCTTGTCCAACTCTTTGAGACCCTTTGGACTGTAACCCATCAGGCTCCTCTGTCCATGGGATTCTCTAGGCAAGAACACTGGAGTGGGTAGCCATGCCTTCTTCCAGGGGATCTTCCAACCCAGGGATCTAACCCACATCTCTTATGTCTCCTGCATTGGTAGGCAGGTTCTTTACCTCTCACGCCACCTGAGAAGCCTACACAGAGAGCACAAGATTAGCAAAATTTAGACTGTGGCAAACTTTGGTTGGGTTTTTCAATAGATAAATCTGTCAGGAAATAAAAGGGATGGAGGAAGAACATATAAACTGAAAGAGACTTAAGTATGAAGTTTTTACAAAACAGGCAAGTCTAAACTATAGTGTCCATTTGGCTGAGAAGAAAGATTATTTAAACATGTGAGGAAATGATTACTACAAAAGTCAGGGTTCCAGGTTGCTTTTGTGGGTAGAAAGGAGGTTGTATTGAGATGGGGCATATGAGTAGCTGGCAAAGTTGTATTTCTTGATCTGGGTGGAATTTGCCTTATAATAACCTGTTAAACAACCCCATTTAATTCTTGTGGTTTTCTGTATGCATGCCTTATTTTTACTGTAAATGGGTTTTTCCTCTCCCTTATGATGATATATGTAGACTCTGGGATTGAAAAGTTTGTAAGTTGTAATGGTAGAATGGTGTTGGTGATGATATGAACTAAGGTGTGGTTATGGAAGTGGTTGTTCTTTGAGCTAGGGATACAGGTGAGGACAAAGTCAAAGAACTAAATGGCTAAGAACTTGGAGAGACAGTGACAGAAAAAACTGGAAGTTTGGTTCTAATCGCTGCCATCAGTGTGGGAGAGTGCCCTGGATATTAGCAAAGATAAAAATGATGAATAGGTTGAAAGAAATCTACTTAGATTGCAAAGGTACTACATTCTCCTGGGCCCACAAAATGGAAGACTATTTTAGAAACCATAGGGGAAAGGTCCTACTTTCTTTCTATGCGTTGTAGGAAAATGAGCACAATCCACTTCAAGGAAAGAAGAGACTCACTATCTTTTAGACACAGGTAGATTTTAGTAGAGGTTCTGTGGTAGAGAAAGTTCCTAGAACAATATCAAATGTGAATGGCAATTTGCTAATAAAAAAATGGAAATTCCTGAAACACAATGGAAACGATCAGGAGGGAGAGAAGAGGATGTGTGTGTGTGTGTGTATTGGGGGCCCACAGACATGGGGGCTCTTCTGTATAAAGAACACTGCAACTAATAGTATATTTGAAAAGAGGAAACAGAGGGCTCCTTTTCAGACATTTGAGAATGTGAGCACCATGGATGGAATGACCTGGTCTCACTGTTTTAACTGGAGCTTGTCTGAGATGATGGGATTACCTAACATTTACAGGAGTGGTGACTTAGGCCTGATAATGGCAGTTACTTCCATCTAATCACTTTACATGTATCTAAAGAAGGCTTCCAAAGTCCTGAGGATAGAAGAAGCACCCGTTTCTCTAAGAACAGTAGCTCTTATTGTGGCCAACACAAGAAGGGTTCCTTGATCCATCCTTAGCACTGGAAACCACAGAAGATACTTCTGCATACTGGATCACATTGATTTTTTTTTTCCACTTTTATTCCAAGGTTCACTGGATACTAGAAAAAAGAGTCTGAGAAGTGTAGGACAAGGGTAAGATAGAAGCAACATATAAAGCTAAAAATAGGCTTAGTAATACGCTCACTTAGACCTTGGTCAGACAAACGCTGATAGGGTCAGTCCAAGAGGAATGCAACAGTAAAGATAGGTATGCTAATTTACAGGTTATCCTAAACTCTTCCTTGGAGTATCCACCTCTTAAAAAGTGTGGCCTGAGTATTGGAACTCATTTATGTTGTCAACAAGGTTTGTGGTAGAGAGGGAAAAGAAGAATCCTCAATAGTAAAACAAAAGGAATAGGCAGTATATTAATGAATTTGAAAACTTCCCTCCTATGAAATACATTTATCTCTTACAAACATTTTGCTACTGTTTTAAAATAAAAATTATGAAATAAGTGTTTTGAAATTATGAAATAACCATTTTTTAATCTATTTTCAATTGAAGGATAATTGCTTTACAATATTGTGCTGGTTTCTGCCATTGAGATAACCATGTTGTAAAAACACAAATACCACAGCTTTGCTATGTTTTTCATTCTGCATACCACCAAAATTATGCTTCTAAAGCTTTTATTTTGGCTGCTCCATGTAGCTTGCAGGATCGTAGTTTACCAGTCAGGAACAGAACCCAGGCCCTGGGCAGTGAAAACGTGAAGTCCTAACCACTGGACCACCAGGGAATTTCCTATGTTTCTAAAGTTTTAAATACAAATTCAACTATTAGTTACTGAGTGCTACCTATTACCTGTTAATTGTATATTTTAAAGTTTCTTCAGGTACCTGATGGCATTAAATTTACATATAAATTATAAAATTTTATAGTTTTATATAAAATTAAGGGCAAAATAAACAGCATGATTTGGATAGGACCAAGAGATTTAGTGTTTCTCAACTCTTCCACCGAAGCATCCATATCAGAACAGAGAACTCCCAGAGGCCAGGGAAATGTTCTGATGCAAGCTGCTTTAAGTCCAAACATCCTCTAAAGTATTTTTATTTTGTTTTAAATTGTTATCACTTCACTTAAAATTTTATATAAATTTTGTTACATTCCATGATTTGTACATTTATTACGAATATGTTTGAAATTATTTTCTATGGAGTAAAATTAACATTTTGGAGAGGTGGCATCACACATGTTTTAGAGGTTTCATGTATCTCTGAGAGTACAAACTCAATTGAGAAGCACAGCATTACAGACACGTATTTGAATATTTTCCTTGTGTATTCTTACCTCCATAGTAGGCGGGGTCTGTCTTGTTTTTCTGATCCAAGCTAGAAAGAAAAATAATAACTAAATATAAGTTTTCTATAAACTGCACATTTTATTTACCCACGCACGAAACAAATATGTATTAAACACCTGCTATATATTGTTTTAGGGCTTCCCAGGTGGCGCTAGTGGTAAAGAACCTGCCTGCCAATGCAGGAGTCATAAGAGACATGGCTTCGATCCTTGAATTGGGAAGATCCCCCGGAGGAGGGCATGGCAACCCACTCCAGTATTCTTACCTAGAGAACCCCATGGAAAGAGGAGCCTGGCAGGCTATAGTCCATGGGGTCACAGAGTCAGACACGATTGAAGCAACTTAGCACACACGCATGTTTTAGCCACTAGAGAGACAACAGGGAACCGAACATGTGTTCCCTCCTCTTCTGGAGCATATATACTGGCGAAGGAGCATATATACTGGTGAAGGGGCCACAGAAAGGAGTCACCAAAACATACGTCAGGTATGATCTGTGTCATAAAAAATATGTGAGTGTGGGGAGAGTGTAAAGGGGACAGTTTCATAACTAAAATCATACCTCATAAGCATCTGAATTCAATTTAGTATATAATGGCATACAGGCCAAATGATAATGCGGTAAACTACAAGGCAACATTAAACTTATCCTGGTAACGTTAACCAATTAGTGCTCAACATATAAAAGAATGGATGGAGAAAAGTTTTCATTTTCAGAGACTTCTCTTCTATTCTGTTCTGGCAAGCAGTCTATCTCCTACGGTTGGTATGACAGGCCTTAAGCTCCAACACTTGGGAGATGAGATGCACAGCAGAGAGTTCATACTTGTCAAGTGCCTACTGGACACTGAATACTGCGTTAGATGCTTTACAGCAACAGGAAGGGAGTGGAGGCAGCTGCCTCTAAGGAAGTGTGTCAGAATCACATGAAGACATATAGTACAGTGCTTAGGAGAGCAGAGGTAGAATTTTGGGGTTCAAATCCCCACTCAAGTACTTACTAGCTGTGTAACCTGTGGCAAATTATTTAATTTTCTAGACATCAGATTCCTCATCTATAAAATTAAGATACTAGTGTCTACATTTTAGGGTTATTGTGAAAGTTACATGAAATAATATATATAAATTCTTAGTTCAGAGTCTGGCATACAATAAACATACAAGTCTAAGTTTTTGCTACTTTTCAATAAACCTGTATTTTTTTTTTCATAACAGACTCCAAAAAGCAAAGATCAACAAAACTTGCTTGACTTATGAAGACATATACTGATATACTTGCAAGGAATATGGTCTTTGAAAAGTAGAAACTATTTTATCACTTTAGTTGGTTCAATCTTCATTACAAAATTGTGAAATATGCTTATTTGATAGAAAAATTAAATAACTTTCCCAAGTTTACACATTAAATAGTAATGGTGGAATTTGAATCCAGATCTGACCCTGTCTCTGGCAGCAATAACCATCCATGCTCTACTAAGCAGTTTCTCAAAGTTTATAAGCAACAAGCAGGGAACACTAAACTAGGAAGAGGAATAGGTCACAACACGAACTACATGTCAGAAAATAAGCATTTTTAACCCCATTTTACAGATTGGGAAACTGAGGTTCAAGAAGATCAGCAACTTGCCAAAACTCACATATCTGGCAGGTAACAGACTGAGAATCAAATGTTGGTTTACTGCTAAGTCACTTCAGTCGTGTCTGACTCTGTGTAACCCCATAGACGGCAGCCCACCAGGCTCCGCTGTCCCTGGGATTCTCCAGGCAAGAACACTGGAGTGGGTTGCCATTTCCTTCTCCAATGCATGAAAGTGAAAAGTGAAAGTGAACTCGCTCAGTCGTGTCCGACTCTTAGCGACCCCATGGACTGCAGCCTATCAGGCTCCTCTGTCCATGGGATTTTCCAGGCAAGAGTACTGGAGTGGGGTGCCATTGCCTTCTCCAAAATGTTGGTTTAAATGGCTCTAAAATCTGAGCTCTGTCCATTCACCAGCCACCTTTTCTTCTGACGCGTTAGCTCCAGTAGCCTGTCTACTCCAAGTAATAGCAGCAGGACCCATTCTCATGACAAGCCCAGTAGTGAATGACTGTGAGGGAGGAAAGAGCAGCATTCAGTTGTGGGCCTGTGACTGGTTACTTCACCCTGCTCTGTTCGCTCTGGCACTAACCCCATACATGTATTTTCAATACAGTACCCAGTGTTTTGCCTTCTCTATCTATTCCTGTTTCTGAACTTCTATCCGCGTTGTTATCATCTGCATTCTCTTCTTTTTGGCTTCCAGCTCTATTTAGTTCATTTTTAGCTACAACTTGCACAGATTTTATATTCCTTTCTAGGCTGGAAGTTTGTTAAGGGCAGAATGTATCCATGCGAGATTTATTTATCTACCACCTAAATGCTTTGAAAGAGTAGGTACTTAAATACAGTTTTTGAATGAGTACTTCCACTGTAAAAATATTCACTGTAATGGGATTTTGACCTGTATTAAAAAAAATCCAGCTTAGCAATATCAAGATTCTTCTGCACAATCAAGGAAATAAGTAAGCTATGGAATTTTTCAACTGTCTCTTTATGGTAAAAATATTGTCTATATTTATGGGCACTCTTCTCCCTAGGAAAGAGACTGCTTTTAAAATAATTCACTATGAGCCATGTACCTTAAAAATGTTTTAAGCAATAAATATTCAGTTCTGATTAAGATTATAAAGTTAATTCAGAAAAATCAACTGCTGGGGGGGGCACACTGACAAACTATAGACTGCAAGCAAAATTGTAATGCGTGGCTTGCTTTTTATTTTTTATTTTAATGGCTGAAAAAATAACCAACAAAGAACAATATTTCATGACATATGAAAATTACACAGAATTCAAATTTCAGTGTCTGTAAATAAGGTTTTACTGGAACACAGTCATACTTCCTTATTTACATATCTATTATAACTTGTGCTACAGTGGCAGAGATGAGTAAGCTGTAACAAAGACCATACGGCCTGCAAAGTCTAAACTATTTAGCATCTGGCCCTTTAAGGAAAAGTTTGTCAACTTCTGTGCTAGGGCTACCATTAAGTATAATCCTTTTAGCAATTATATATCTTGATTTTAAAACACTTTCATATATTATCAAAACACTTTGATAAATTACCAAAAATGTCATTATTATTACACTTTTTTCACTTTGCTGTACACCTGCATCTAACACAATATTGTAAATCAACTATACTCCAATAAACATTAAAAAACAAAACAAAAAAACCCGAAAAAACGATTACACTTTTTACCTGATTGCTATGTATTCTAGAGTCTGTGAACACTAGCACTGACATTAGATCATCCAAAAAAGTATACTGGCACAATAACACACTGGCACTATGAGAAAAACAACAATTTGTCTTACTGATGAGTCTATCAAACAGAATTTTCAACTTTTGTTTTCATAAGGTTGAGAAAAGAAAAAATACTTCAGTAGAATCTTAAAATTTTCTTAAATCTTAAAATTATTTTAAAATTTTCTTAATCTTAAAATTTTCTAATCTTAAAATCCAAAAATTTTAAAAATTTTATGTATTTATTTATTCATGGCTGCACGCGGGCTTTCTCTAGTTATGGCAAACAGGGGCTACTCTCTAGTCGCGATGTGCAAGCTTCTCATTGGGCGGGCTTCTCTTGTTGCTGAGCACAGGCTCTAGGTGCACGGGCTTCAGCAGTCGTGGCTCGCAGGCTCTAGAGTGCTGGCTCAGTAGCTGTGGTGCACAGGCTTAGATGTCCTGTGACATGTGGGAATCTTCCAGGACCAGGGATTAAACCTGTGTCCCCAGCATTAGCAAGTGGATTCTTAACCACTGGATCATCTGGGAAGCCCTCAAATAATTTTTTTTTTAATTCCAAGGTAGATGAATAGGTTGAAGAAACTCTGATATGTGTTTTTCTAAACCCTACTGGTTTTGTATAAGTTTATAAAATTCATTCATAGATATAAAATTAAGTATTAAGGTAATATATTAATACAACCTAGACTATTCCATTCTCATCAGAGACTCTTCTCTAAGGAAAGATATCAGGGCTTCCTTTAACTTTGTTTTAAATGGTTCAAGGAAAAGAGATTTTTATTTAGATAGATACATGTAATTTCTGAAATAAATAATCCTACAATATTTATAATTCTACAATAACCAGATACTTGAAATGTCTTCTTGAGATGATGGTTGATGCCTGTTCAGTGTTATGTATCCAATAAAGGTTACAGCTGGAAATTTTCAATGTTATCACTCATTTATATAATCATCCCTAGTTTCCCCATCACTACATACAGCAAAGGAAATGTCTTGCTAAAGGCTGGCAAAGGTTATAAGGAGGAAGGAACAGAAATAAGCACTAATATCAAATCATTACATTTCTTTTTTTTTAACTCAGAACAATCTGGAACTGAACCTCTATTCAATTACAAATTATGTAATGATTTTGCCATTGCTAATTATATTTGTATGATGGATTCTGTATCAGTCTTCATTATAATGTAACTATTGTTTGAACAGAATATAGCAAGTTAACTGGACAGTTTATGCCTTAAGATCCTAGCATTCTTTTACCAATGCTCATTTGCATTCTCATCAGTATGCATGAGGTTTTCACTGAACTTTAATACTCTTATTGGAATATAACACACTATAATGAGTGTAGAAGTGAACATGCAAGTTGAATATCCCATTAACCACTAAAAAAGACTAGAAGATGCAGGTAGGAAAACACTTGATGAGGCATACCTTCTTCAAACTTCAGTAAGAACTGAAAATGGCTAATACACTTTTAGAAGTAGCATCAACAGGGGTTGAGGTAAATGAGACCTTTATCACTAGATTCAGTAGGTGACCATTCAGAACGAAATTATAGGTTTACACACCATAAAGATCATATATAAAAAAGAAATCTGTATAAACTGTATTAAAAAAAAGAAAAAAAAAGATATTTTTAACTATGAAAACTCTTCAAATAATATATTATAAAATGAGTTATTTTCTAATTATTGACTCTGAAAAGTTTCTTAAGGATGTTATTAGATTTAGTTGGCATAATTAAGTTACAAATGTTGTGATGTTCATGGCTATTATTGTTCGTTTTCCTTAATCAACTTTATTGAGGTATAATTTACATACAATACAGTAAAACCATTGTAAGTGTGTAATTCCATGAGTTCTGACAAATGCATACAACTGTGTGACGAGCACCACAATCAGTGTATAGAGTATTTCCATCACCCTAAAAGTTCCCAAGTGTCTGACTACATGCAAACACTCACCTTAACTCACCCGTAGCCCCCAACAAGTGGTGCTTTCTGTCACTGTTGATTACTTTTGCTTATCTACAATTTCATATACGTGGAATATTATATTATATACTCTTTTGTGCTCAACATGCTGTTCCTTTGTTACTGTATACAGAAAACAGACTCTGAAGGTAGCCTGACAACCCCCACCACTTGGTGATTGTGTCTCTGAATGATCTCTTCCCCTTGAGTGAGCTCAGAACCTGTGACTTATTTCTAACTATGAAAATATGGCGAAGGTTATGGGATGCACATGCTTGTATGATGATGTTACAGAAAATATGGCAATCTTCCTTGTTGAAATCTCTCTTTCCCTCGCTGGCTGCAAGGAAAAAAAGGTCATGTTGGGGAATATCATGTGGTAAGTAACTGCTGGTGACCTCTGGGCGGTTATGGTGGTCTCTGGCCAACATCAAGCAAAAAACTGTTTCTCACAGCCCTGCAACCATGAGAAACTGGATGCTGCCAACAACTACACGTGTGCAAAAGTGTGTCCTTCCACACTCAAGCATCCAGATGAGAATGTGGGACAGGCTGGGACCTGTGACCCTTTGTTGCAGTGCTTGCCCTTGGACAAATGTCTCCTGCAGCAACAAAATACAAAGAAACTATGAGGGACTAAAAATAACTACGTGCATGCACAGTTGGGGAAAATTATGAACAACAAGACATAAAAAGACCAGAAGAAAGAGCGGGAGCTATTGTTTAACAGGTACGGGATTTCAGTTTTAGAAGATGAAAAGAGTTATGGAAATGGATGGGGTGACAGCTCTACAACAAAGTGAACGTATTTAGGACGACTCAATTGTACACTTAAAAATGATTAAGATAGTAAGCTTTATGCTATACATATTTTAACACAATTAAAAAATAGTGTTGAAAAAACTGACTATCCATATCCATGTCCAAATTGACTGATATCTACACCAGGCACAAAATATAATTCAAAATGAATCAGAGATATAAATGTAAAACCACAACTCTATAACTTCTAGAAGAAATCACCAAAGAAAATATTTGTGAGCTTGGGTTAGGCAAAAATTTCCTATGTACAACAGTAAAAGCATGATGAGGCATAAAAGAAAAAATGATAAAAAACCTGATTTCATTAAAATCAATGTGTCTTCTTCAAGCAGCACAGGGAAGAGAACGAAAACACAGACTGGGAAAAAATACTTGCAAATCACATGTGTGGTAAAGACTTGTAAAGAGGACATATGAGAAATTCTTAAAAGGAAACAAATAGGGGGAAAAAAGCCAACCAAATAAAAAATAGCTGGGCAAAAAGAAGAAGATATACAGATGGCACAGCGGCTCTACTTAACAATTGCTATCAAGTGTAAATGACCCCAGTGTCTTTCAGCTGGTGAACAGATTAAACACACTGGTATATCAACATGATATAATTCTACTCAGCAATAAAAAGGAATAGACCACTGATTCACACAAGAACAAATGAATCTCAAATGCATTAAGCTCACTGAAAGAAAGCTGTCTTCCGCTTCTACCCAAGATGGAGCAACAGGGACAAATGATATGAAACAGCAATTTTCCAGACAGTGGACATCGAGTAATAAATGCAGTGGTCCCTGGGAATGTAAAACAAACAAGAGTTTACCCTTACAATTGCCTCAGCTCAATGCTCTGACAGTTTCTAGGCTGTGGCAACAGCGAGGGGATCCAGCCAAAACCCACCATACTACCTAAATTATGGAGATGAGGCTGAGAGTCCAGGGAGAGCAGGGTGGCTACAATTCACAGGATAGACTACCAGACAGGAAACTGCTACAGAGAGCACACTCTGGATGGAGATTAGCAGAAGACCAAGTATTCAGCAGAGCACTGGTCAGTTCAGGGGAGTGAGGAACTCTGGACGTCAGGAAGAGAACCACTTGAAATGCTCAGAAGGAACAGAACTCAGGATTTGCACAGGGTCAAGAGCAATGTCAATTCCCACCACCCAGAGTGGAAAACCTCATTATTGATGGGGCAGAGTAGAGTGCTGAGAAACGATCTGCAACGACAGTGCAGAATTATTAGCTGCAGATGAAACTATGCTCTAGTCCCATCTAACAAATCTTAAAAGTCAGCCCTGAAAGGATCAACCTGTTTCCCAGTAATGTAACTGTCTCAGAACAAAGCTCAAATATACATACATATATATATATATATATATACACACACACACACATGAACACAGAAATATCCACTATCCAATTAGGCAAAAATTTTAAATGTCTGACATCCAATCAGATATTGCCGAGCAAACAAAGAAGCAGAAAAACACTTCCCATACTGAGGAGAAAAAAAATCAACTTACCCAAACCAACTGAAAACAGATACAGATGGTAGAATTAGAAGACAAGAACATTAAAACAGTTACAACCGCATCCCATATGTTCAAAAAGCTAAGGGAAAGTTTGAACATGTTAAGCAGAGACCTGGAAGATATAAAACAGACCCATATCAAACTCGTAGAGATGAAAACTACAATGCCAACATGAAAAATACTCCGGATGGATTAATAGTTATTTGACATTGTGAAGGAAAAGATCAGTGAACTTGAAGACACAGGAAGAGAAACTATACAAACTGAAACTCAATGAGAAAACAGTTTCTATAGGTAAACAGAACATCTGTGAGCTGTGACATGCCTTCAAGCAGCTCAACGCTGCGAATGGAGGACCTGAAAGAGAGGACAAAGCAGGACACAGGAAAAAATGTTTGAAGACATGGTGGCCAAAATTTTTCTAAATTTGATGGAAACCAAATCAGTAGGTCTAAGAAGCTCAAGAAACATCAAGCACAAGAGATTATATCATGGTGCATCATAATCAAATTGCTCAAAACTAGTTAAAAAAAGAAAAACTTTAAATCAGCCACAGGAAAAAAATACATATCACATACATACGGATAAAGATAAGCATGACAACAGATTTCTCAACAGAAACTTCCAAGTAAGGTAGAATATGTTAAAACTACGGAAAGCAAAGCAGCTATCAACCTAGAATGTTACATGCAGAGAAATATCTTTAAAACATCTTTTAAAAATATATCTCAGACATGCAAAAGTTGAAAGAGTTCAACGCCAGTAGACTCACATTTAAAGAAATGTTAAAGGAAGTCTTATAGACCAAAAGAAAATAATTCCAGATGGAAATCTGCATCTCCAAACAGGACTGAAGAACATTAGAAATGCTAACAATATGGATAAATGTTATATTTCCTTATTAATTAAACATCTCTAAATGCTAGCTCACTGTTTCAATAAAAATAATGATGTAGACTGTAGATTATAACATATGTAGAACTAAAATATATGACAGTAACAGAAATGTTAGAAAGAAAAAATGGTCGTATACTTCTATAAGGTTCTTGTACTCTGCATGAAGTAGAATAACTACATAAAGAAAGACTCTGACACATTGAAGATCGTAGTCTACAAGACCTAAAGCAGCCACTATAATAAGAAATCAAAGAAATATAGCCGATAATCCACAAAGGGAAATACAACTGAATCATAAACAAGCCTCAGAACTAGAAGCGGGGAAAGATCATGACGGTGGAACAGAATACTGTGGAGCTCACGTCCTCCAACAAATACATCAAACACAGCTGCACGTGGAACAATTCTCATAGAATACTTACTGAACAGGGTCAGAAGATCTCACGCATCCAAAGCTGCAAGAATGATCACCATGTAACTGGGAAGGATGAGAGGGGGAAAAAAAAAAAAGGAAATAGGGACAGGACCTGAGCCCCTGGGAGGGACCTGTGAAAGAAGAAAGGTTCCTTTACCCTGGGAACTGCCTTCAACAGCTGGGAGATTAGCCAGGACAGACAGGGCCCTCCGGAGGCTCAGAGAAAAGTGCAGCCGCTGGCTTGTGGCAGACAGAACCAAGAAGGGCCAGCACAGATGGTCCTGACCACCTCACTGCACTACCCGGCCCAAGATGGGAGTCTTCTGCTGGTGTGCACAGGGGCTGGGTGCTGAAACTCGACTTCAGTGGACTGCCCTGGGGAAAGGACTGGGGCTTGCTGCCCAGAGACAGTCTGCAGCGTGGCCCAGGCCTCAAACAGGGGTGTGCAAAGGCAGGAGACTGGCCAGCTATCAGAGCCCCACACAGCAGCCTCACTCTCTTTCTCAGGTACTCAAAGCAGGTGTAGCTCCGCCTCCAAGAGGTCTGGCAGTGTGCAAGTGCCTGTGGGCGGCCTACATGTGGAGGTGGGGTTGAAATCCGAGCCTTGTCCCGTATGTCTTTGGAGGATTTAGGTGCTGGCGCCTCTGTAAGCTCAGCGCCCTCAGGACATCCGAGGGAATTACTGGTACTCCTGTGGGTGTGCAGGTCTGGCACTAGCAGCTGCAGGCTCTGCAAGTGTGCACATGTACAAGTGCAGCTGGATACTGGGCTGACCCTGCAACTCCCACAATGGGGCCAGGTGTGAGAATACACGCAACTATGGCAGGTCCTAGTACCTAACTTCAGCGGATCTGTGCCATCAGAGCTGTGCTGGTGGCTGTGTGAGCCAACTGCCTGCATTCCAGTGGGTGAGGAGGGGCCCGGGTCCGTGCCCACAAGAGTGCACGTTGTAAATGCACACATCAGGCGGCTGGCAACACCACAGAGTGCATGTCTTGGAATTCTCGGTAGCTCCTCTCCCAGTGGAAGTACTCTAGTCCCACCTACCTCACGCCGCAACTCAGAAACGGACCTGGGGGCTTCTACTCCAACTAGTGGGGAGCAGATGCTGCCCCAGACAGGGCTGTGACAACCATAGAACAAAGAAGAGACCCCGCTCAACATCCAGTTGCAGGCTCTGGTCCCCTCAATACTGATGACATCCCCTATCAAGGGATAATGGCCAACAGACACTGAGGAAAACTGTAGTAGGCATCCGTTCTAAAAACATCCCTGTGAGGTACCATTTCACACCAGTCAGAATGGCTGCGATCCAAAAGTCTACAAGCAATAAATGCTGGAGAGGGTGTGGAGAAAAGGGAACCCTCTTACACTGTTGGTGGGAATGCAAACTAGTACAGCCACTATGGAGAACAGTGTGGAGATTCCTTAAAAAACTGGAAATAGAACTGCCTTATGATCCAGCAATCCCACTGCTGGGCATACACACTGAGGAAACCAGAAGGGAAAGAGACACGTGTACCCCAATGTTCATCGCAGCACTGTTTATAATAGCCAGGACATGGAAGCAACCTAGATGTCCATCAGCAGATGAATGGATAAGAAAGCTGTGGTACATATACACAATGGAGTATTACTCAGCCATTAAAAAGAATACATTTGAATCAGTTCTAATGAGGTGGATGAAACTGGAGCCTACTATACAGAGTGAAGTAAGCCAGAAGGAAAAACACTAATACAGTATACTAACGCATATATATGGAATTTAGAAAGATGGTAACAATAACCCTGTGTACGAGACAGCAAAAGAGACAGTGATGTATAGAACAGTCTTATGGACTCTGTGGGAGAGGGAGAGGGTGGGAAGATATGGGAGAATGGCATTGAAACATGTAAAATATCATGTATGAAACGAGATGTCAGTCCAGGTTCGATGCATGATACTGGATGCTTGGGGCTAGTGCACTGGGATGACCCAGAGGGATGGTATGGGGAGGGAGGAGGGAGGAGGGTTCAGGATGGGGAACACATGTATACCTGTGGTGGATTCATTTTGATATTTGGCAAAACTAATACAATTATGTAAAGTTTAAAAATAAAATAAAATTTAAAAAAAATAAATAAATAAAAAATAAAAACATCCCTGACACTGAAAAATCTTAGACTCACATTCTCAATACTGAAAGTCTGAGATCAAGGTGGTGGCAAGGTTGGTTTCTTCTGAGGCTTTTCTCCTCAGCTTACAGATTGCAGTCTTCTCCCCGTGTCTTCACAAGGTCCCTGCTCTGTTCACACCTCTGTCCTAATGGACTTTTCTTATAAGGACATTAGTCATATTGGATTAAGACTTGTCCTGAGGACCTCATTTTAACTTAATAATCCCTTTAAAGACTGTCTCTAAATATAGCCT
Source organism: Bos taurus (assembly GCF_002263795.3). NCBI lineage: Eukaryota > Metazoa > Chordata > Mammalia > Artiodactyla > Bovidae > Bos > Bos taurus. The sequence continues at coordinate 18,270,865 of NC_037347.1, forward strand.
GAGGTGTGCTCAGTTACTCAGTTGGGTCCAGCTCTTTGTGACCCCATGACTTTTTAGCCCATCAGGCTCCTCTGTCCCAGGCAAGAATACTGGAGTGGGTTGCCATTTTGTACTCCAGGGGATCTTCTCGACCCACGGGTCAAACTCACTTCTCTTGCATCTCCTGGATTGGCAGGTGAATTCTTTACCACTAGCACCACCTGAGAAGCCCCTAGTCTGAAGTACTGGGGGTTAAGACTTCAATACAGAATCTGGGGGTACCCACTGTAGCTATAACAACTAGGAATGAAAGAGATTAACACCACACAGCTTCTGAAGCTATTAAAAGAGAAATAAGATAATACTATGGTCTGTTTTATGCCCCCCGCAAATTGGAAACTTAGATGAATTGGCAGATTCTTTGGAAAATACAACCCTGCAAAGATCATTCAAGAAGAAACAGATAACCTGAATATCCTGACTAGTAAAGAAATTATGCCAAACTGCTTCAGTCATATCCGACTCTTTGCAACCCCATGGACTATATATAGTCCACGGAATTCTCCAGGCCAGAACACTGGAGTGGGTAGCCGTTCCCTTCTCCAGGGGAATCTTCCCAATCTAGGGGTAAAACCCAGGCCTCCTGCCTTTCAGGCAGATTTTTAACCAGTAGAGCTACCAGGGAAGCCCTAAAAAAGTAGTATAACTCAACACAAACTCTTACAGACTTGTGAAGAAGGAATACATCCAAATGCATTTCACAAGATCAGCATTACTCTGATATGAAAATCACAAAAAAAAACAAGAAAAAAAGAATTACTAACTAGTATCCCTCAAGAATACAGATATAAAAATTTGAAATAAAATTTTAGATAACTCAAAAATACATTTAAAAAAGTAAAACATAAGGAATAAGACAAGACTGTTAATTCTTATCTCTTCTCTACTAGACAGTTTATTGGAAGTTCTAGCCAATGCAAATCAGTGAGAATAAAACAAATTAAAGATATCCAAGTTGGAAAGAATTAAGAAAAATGTTTTATTCACAAACAACATGATCTTCTACATAGAAAATCTAATGGAATTATTTTAAAAAGGCTACTATAATTAGTAACTGAATTTAGCAAAGTAATGGATACAAAATCAATATATAAAAGTCTACTGATATTTATTCGATAATGAGAAATTAAACTTGAAAAAACGTTATCATTATGATATCATCAAAAATATGAAGTGGTTAGGAGAAAATCTGACAAAAAATGTGCAATATAGGTACAATGAAAGCTACAAACTGATGAGAGAAATTAAAGAATGCCTAAATTAAATGAAGAGATATACAATGTTCAGGGTCAAGAGAGCCTTATTGTTAAGATATTAGTTCTCTGCAAAGAGATCTATAGATTCAACACAATCCCAACCAAAAACCAAGGAGGTATTTTTACAGAAATTAACAAAGTGATTCTGAAATCCATATGAAAATACAAAGGATCTCAAATAGCCAAAACAACTTCAAAAAAGAAGGACTAACAGTACCTGATATCAAGACTTAGAAAGCATGTTGATGGATGGCAAAACCAATACAATATTGTAAAGTAATTAGCCTCCAATTAAAATAAATAAATCTATAAAAATAAATAAATAGCAGGGGGCGGGGAAGAAAGCTGTGGTACATATACACAATGGAATATTACTCAGCCATTAAAAAGAATACATTTGAATCAGTTCTAATGAGGTGGATGAAACTGGAGCCTATTATAGAGTAAAGTAAGCCAGAAAGAAAAACACCAATACAGTGTGCTAATGCATATATATGGAATTCAGAAAGATGGTAATGATAACCCTGTATGTGAGACAGCAAAAGAGACACAGATGTATAGAACAGTCTTTTGGACTCTGTGGGAGAGGGCAAGGGCGGGATGATATGGGAGAATGGCATTGAAACATGTAAATTATCACATGTGAAACGAATCACCGGTCCAGGTTTGATGCATGAGACAGGGTGCTCGGAGCTGGTGCACTGGGATGACCCAGAGAGGTGGGATGGGGAGGGAGGTGGGAGGGGGGCTCAGGATGGGGAACACATGTACATCCATGATGGATTCATGTCAATGTATGGCCAAACCAATACAATATTGTAAAGTAAAATAAATAAATGAAAAAAAAAAAAAAAAAAGAAAGCTAAAGTTATCAGGGAACTAAGGCCCTAAGTCAAATAGCTAGGAAGAACCTGAAGCCAGGCACTGGCCATCTGAGTGAGCCTGAAAATAGATCTTCCACAGCCTGAGAAAACCATGTGAATGAGCTTCAAAACAGAGGGGCCCTGAGAGAAGCACTGAGATGACTGCAGACCAGGCCAACACCTTGCCTGCAGGCTTGGCAGAGACCCTAAGACAGAAGATCTACCTAAGCCATGCCTAGATTCCTGACTATGGAAACTATGAGATAATATAAGTTCGTCATTTTAGGCCTTTAATTTTGGGGGTAATTTGTTAAGCAGCAGTAGATAATTAATACATGCAGCTATCCTATCATCTAATAAAGGAGATCACCAACAACTCTCAGTAATTCCCAGCCAAGCAATTTGGTTTTACAGTAGGTCCAGAGACTCTGAATTGGGACATCAGTTGATTAGAGATAATTCTAGATTCATATAATCACAGAACATCAAACATAGGTGGGGCCTTAAAGGATACTGAACCCAGCCTTTTAATTTGACAGATCAAAAACAGAGGTAAATCAATCTGCCCAAAATGACCAACATAATAAATGGACATTGGAGGACCTGAGCATAATCCAGGTCTTCTGATGCTGGGACATGCCCTTACATTAGTTTTTGAAGTTTATTTTGAAAATTATTGGTGGGTAGTCCTTTAAGGCCCCGTCTATGTCTGATGTTCCTGTAGTTTGAGAAAAGCATGTTAAACAATTATTATTTATTAATAATAATGCAATGAAAGTACTTTTATACTGAGATATTCATTATTGAGATATTAAAGCTCAACATTCAGAAAACTAAGATCATGGCATCTGGTCCCATCACTTCATGACAAATAGATGGGGAAACACTGGAAACAGTGGCTGACTTTATTTTTCTGGGCTCCAAAATCACTTCAGATGGTGACTGCAGCCATGAAATTAAAAGACGCTTACTCCTTGGAAGGAAAGTTAGACCAACCTAGACAGCATATTAAAAAGCAGAGACATTACTGAGGGCAGGAGAAGAAGGGTACGACAGAGGATGAGATGGTTGGATGGCATCACCGATTCAATGGACATGGGTTTGGGTGGACTCTGGGAGTTGGTGATGGACAGGGGGAGGCCTGGTGTGCTGTGGTTCATGGGGTTGCAAAGAGTTGGACACGACTGAGTGAATGAACTGATTCATTATTGTGTTAAGGATAGACAGGTATGGATTAATATATCTGAAAATTAATTTTTACTTGACTTTATTTAGAAATTTATTTTTACATTTTAATGAGTATGTGTGGTTAAGCAAAGTTTAACATTCCATTAAAAATAAATATTATATCAGAACCTTTCTGTCTCTTCCTATTATACTCTACTTTGCATGTATTAGGGTTCTTATTAACAATGTTTATTATTATCAACAAAAGATTAGTTTAAACTTACCAAATACAACAAAACAGGAAAAAGGAAGATAAACTGTGATCTGAATCAGAAAAATAAAACTTTTGAGATGCTCTGTATAAGAACTACATATCATAACATGGATGAAACTTAAAGGTTCCATGAAACTTTATAAGAAAGTTCAGCAGCTGGTACTATACTACCTCCCACATCTGAACCTTGAGTGTCCTTTATGTTTGGAACCAGCTACTTTGGTGTGCCACTTCATGTCTTTCTTTTAAAAACAGACAGTTTTCAGCATGTCAGCTAAGTCCCCAAAATGTTTCTTCCTCGTGTAGTTTCAATTTAAAATACATTCATGCATCAATATTGATTGAGCTTGCACTTGTTTATGTTAAGTGTTGAACTAGGCCCTAAGAATACAATGATGAACAAGGTAACGACTCTATTCTAAGGAATCTTCACGTCCAGGGAGAAGAGGTAGATATTCTACAGTGAATATTCTAAGAGAGTGTTCTACAGTGTGTTGTGTTATGTTTGGGGGGAGGCATAAAGTGAGATGAAAAACATGGAAGGAATATCCCACTTAGCACTAGAGGGTGAGGAGTGGGGTTGGAAAGACTTCCAAAGAAATTCATGTCTACTCTACTACTTGAAGGATAAGTAGAAATAGGCCTCGTCATTATGAGGTGGGTAATACAAGATAATATTAAGAGTAAAGACTCTGGAGACAGACATAAGTGAGGGTGAAGGTTGCTCAGTCGTGTCCAATCTTCCCAACTCAGGGATCGAATGTGGGTCTCCCGCATGTGGGCAGATTCTTTACCATCTGAGCCACCAGGGAGACAGATAATTTGGGTTCAAATCATGGCTATAGCTGCTGTTTGCATTTAGGGAGCTATTTAATCTCTCTGTGCTTCACTTGGAGGAATCAAAAAGGAATTTACACAAGTTATCACCACATCTACTGATCTACCTCCATCTATGACAATATACTCTACTTTTCTGCTATTCCTCCTGATGAACTTTTCATGCTCTTGTCAAAGGCCAATTCTTCCACAAGCGTATTAGATTCTGTCCCATCTTGCTTTCTCAAGGTCTTTCTCCTGCATCACTAATGCTTTCTTTTCAACTGGAACTTTCTCATCACTATTACAAAATTTGGTTACTTCTATTGTCTTTAAAAACACAATCGAATTCCTCTCAATTCCACTTTCCCACCCAGGTACACCCTCAACGTTCTCCTTTGTTTTTTACAGATAAATTCTCATAAACATTATTTATACTCATTCTCTTGAAATTCTCTCTTGCTATTCTTTTTTCTAAAGGCTTTTCTTCCTAACACTCTATAAAACTATTTTTGTCAGGATCTGTTCTTAAAGAAAGAATTAATTCTTGGTCCTCATTTGACATGGTTGATCACTTGTTTCTTCTTGAAACTTTTCCTTTTTTCCCTCCTCCTTTTCTGGCTGCTCCTTTTTGTCTTCGTTGTCTCTAAACTTTAGAAAAACCTAGGACTCAGTCTTTGAACTTCTCGCTTTCTTTCTTTTTTTCTTTATAATTCTTTTTTTCAACTGGAGTATAGTTGATTTGGGGCCTCTCTGGTGGCTCAATGGTAAAGAATTCGTGAGACACAGGTTTGATCCCTGAGTCAGGAAGATCTCTGGAGAAGGAAATGGTAACCCATCCCAGTATTCTTGTCTTTCTTGTCTGGGAAATCCCATGGACAGAGGAACCTGGTGGGCTACAGTCCATGGGGTCGCAAACGAGTCAGCCAAGACTTAGTGACTAAACAACAACAACAACAACAACAACAGCAATGGTTGATTTACAAGGTTGTGTCAGTTTCAGGTGAAAAGTAAATTTCAGGTGTTCGGTTATATATACACATATATAGATTCTTTTTAGATTATTTCCCATATATTAATAGGTTATTACAGAATTTTGAATAGAGTTCCCTTTGCTATACACTAGGTCCTTATTAGTTACCTATTTTATATACATAGCAGTGTGTATATGGGCTTTCTAGGCGGTACTAGTGGTAAAGAATCTGTCTGCCAATGCAGGAAATGCAAGAGGTGCAGGTTCAATCCCTGGATAAGGAAGAATGCCTGGAAGAGGGCATGGCAGCCCACTCCAGTAGTCTTGCCTGGGAAACCCCACGGACAGAGAAGCCCAGTAGGCTACAGACCATGGGGGTGCAGAGAGTCAGACATGACTGAGAGCGCGTGCACCCATACACAAGTGTGTATATGTTAATCCCAAGCTCCTAACTTATCCCTTCTACCTCCCCTTTTGTCTTCCATAACCATAAATTTGTTTTCTACATTTGTGACACTATTTCTGTTTTGTAAGTAAGTCTATTTGTAGTATATTTTTATACTTCAAATATAAGGAATATTATATGATGTTTGTCTTTGACTGACTCAATTCACTTAGTATGATAATCTCTAGGCCCATTCATCTTGCTGCAAATAGCATATTTTGCTCTTTTTTATGGCCGAGTAGTATTCCATTGTACCACATCCTCTTTTTTTTTAACCACATCTTCTTTATCCATACATCTGTTGATGGACACTTAGGTTGCTTCTATGTCTTAGTTATTGTAAATAGTACTGAAATGAACATTAGGGTATTTTTATGTTTTTCTCCAGATATGTGCCCAGCAGTGGGATTTCTGGGTCATACTGTATGAACGTCTCATTTTCTATTTACATATATCCTCTGTGTGATCTCATCCTATCTCCTGGCTTTTCAATATCATTTATTTGCTGTCAACTCTCACATTTTATTGCCAGTCCAAACTTTTCCACTAAATTCTTGGCTTGTATACAACTTAATATCTCTACCTGGATATCTAATAGTTATCTCAAGCTTCATTTTCAAAACTGATCTAATTTCTTCTCACAAATTTTCTCCTTCCAGTCTTGCCCCACTCAGGCAACAGCAACTGCACTTTTCCAGGTAAGGTCCAAAAGTTTAAGTCAGCACTGACTGTTCTTCTCTCACTTTCCACATCCAATGTGTCAGCAAATCCCACTGGCTTTACTTTTACAAGAGATCCAGAATGCAACCACTTCTTTCCACTCACACTGTTACTCTGGTCCCTGCCGCAATTAGCTCTTGCCTGAATTATTTCAAGAGCATCCTGTCTCCAAGGTTTATTTAGGCGCCGCCCCCCTCCCCAGCTAGTCTCTCTGCAATGCAGCAGCCAGAGTGATACTGTTAAATGTAATTCAGAGCATATGAGAACTCTTTTCAAACCTTCCACTGCCTTCCAATCTCAGAGTAAAAGCCAGAGTCCTCACAAAAGGACTGCAAGATTGGGCATCCTATTGCTTTTCTAACCTCACCTGCTACCAGCCACACTGGTTTCCACGCTGTTCCTTAAAAACCAGAAAATGCTCCTGCCTCAGGGCTTCAGCCCTGGTTCTCCAGGAATGCTCCTCTGCTACTTATCAGCATGACCAGCTTCTTCCTCTGCCTTTATTCAAAAGCCGTGTTCTCAACAAGGCATTTTTAAAAATTACTTAAAATTGCAAAACCTCCCAAACACTCCCTACTCCCTTTATCAGATTTATTTTCTGGGGCCAATAACATACCATATAGTTATTTATCTGATTTATTGTTTCCCATTCCAGAATGTAAACTTCATGAATCCAGAGGTCCTCAATAGATGTTTAGTATACAAATAGATGAAAAGGTTGAACCGTTTAATACATATTGTGGCAGAAAATGCAGCTTGTGGGAACCTGTACCCTACTACTAATAATTAAATATAATATTCATTTGGACCTGAAAATACTTTAAATTCATTTGGGGTTGACATTATTTAAGTTTTTTCTCTTTCCTTTTCTGTATAAAGTGTTTTGTGTACATCTTTATATTTTACTTTACTTTTTCATGGCATGGAGTTCTTTTTTTTTTTTTCATTGAAGGATAATTGCCTTACAGAATTTTGTTGTCTTCTGTCAAACCTCAACATGAATCAGCCATAGGTACACATATATCCCATCCCTTTTGAACCTCCCTCCCATCTTCCTCCCCATCCCACCCCTCTAGGTTGATACAGAGCCCCTGTTTGAGTTTCCTGAGCCATACAGCAAATTCCCATTGGCTATCTATTTTAGATATGGTAATGTAAGTTTCCATGTTACTCTTTCCATACATCTCACCTTCTCCTCCAGTCTCCCCATGTCCATAAGTCTATTCTCTCTGTCTGTTTCTCCACTGCTGCCCTGTAAATAAATTCTTCAGAACCATTTCTCTAGATTCCATATATGTGCATTAGAATACAGTATTTATGTTTCTCTTTCTGACTCACTTCACTCATGGAGTTCTTATTTTTTACACTTACTTGATATGCAACACTATAAAAATAATTTTTGTTTCAGTGCTTAGATGATACATTTATTTTAAGGGTATGACCCACAGGACACTTATGCTGAATTACTAGATCAGGACGGACCCATAAAAGCATCAGAACTTCATTCTGATTTTCTGAAAGTCTCAAACACTCAAAAATAAGTCATTGCCTATTTCTTTATTTCTATAAACATTTTAATCTATACTAATATTGGAAAAAAAAAAGATAAAAATAGGTTCATTATAAGAAGGTGGGAGGCATTATCTGAGAATTTCAAATGTAGCTTATAACACTGAAAGTGAAAGTGAAGTCGCTCAGTCGTGTCCGACTCTTTGCGACCCCATGAACTGTAGCCTATCAGGCTCCTCTGTCCATGGGGTTTTCCAAACAAGGGTACTGGAGTGGGTTGCCATTTCCTTCTCCAGGGGATCTTCCCAAACCAGGGACTGAACTCGGATCTCCTGCATTGCAGCCAGATGCTTTACCATCTGAGCCACTCAGGCTTATAACACTGGAAACTAAAATAAGAAAGCTCAATTACTCCTAGAAGTTGCCACTTTATATTCTGTATTTCTTCAAAAAGTCTCTGTTTTTATGTTCTTTTCTCATAGTTCTACTATTTTCATAGTTAATACGGAAAAATAGAAAAGGTATTTCCAGGGACATATTTACACTTACATGCTGACATAAAAATAACTCAATGACTATAGCTACCATGTGTAAGGTAGCTAAACCCACTAGAAAACAAAGGGCTGACTGCTTACAGTGCATAGCTGTATTACCCAGGTGATTTATCTAATCTTTCTAGAACTTAGATTCTCTGTTAAATGGGTAAAACTGCCATGTCTACCTCATAGGATTATAGTGGTAAAGAACCTGCCTGCCAATGCAAGAAACACAGGAGACACAGGTTTGATCCCTGGGTCAGGAAGATTCCCTGGAGCCGGCAATGGCAACCCGCTCCAGTACTCTTGCCTGGAGAATCCCATGGACACAGGAGCCTGGTGGGCTACATACAGTCCATGGGGTCACAGAGAGCTGGACACAACTGAGCAACTGAGCATATATAGTGTGCTATATATATAATGATTTAAAGCAATGGCATAATATGAGGTATACAGGTAAACACTTGACAAATATAAGATATGTAAGATAGGCATGGGGCTTCCCATATGGCTTAGTGGTAAAGAATCTGCCTGCCAATGCAGCAGACAGAGGAGTTGCAGGTTCAATCCCTGAGTAGGGAAGATCCCCTGGAGTAGGAAATGGCAACCCCCTCCAGTATTCTTGCCTGGAAAATTCCATGGATAGAGGAGCCTGAAGGGCTGAAGTTCATGGGGTTGCAAAGAGTCAGACATGACTGAGCAACTGAGCATGATTTGGTGTTTCAGTTAAGTTTCCTTTAGTTGCAAATAACAAGCAAGAGTTTTAAGTATTCAGTATATACTTACTGAGCACTTATTATGTGCCAAACACTAGGTCAAGAACTAGTAAAGAGAAAGGGAAAATTTACAACACAGAACTCAAAGGCAAACTTGCAGCTGAACATCATTCAGAAAGAAGTGGAACTGGGTACTGGAAAGTTGCTGGAAACCTAGGAAACATTCTGTCTTTCTACACACAAGGTTAGGAGCACTGACCTCCTTGCAGTTAAAAATCCACCTATAACTTTGCAGTCAGATTTCCATATCTGCAGTTCTGCATCAGCGGAATAAACCAACCAATGATCATGTAATACCATAGCACGAACTTACTGAAAAAAATCTGAGTCTAAGTGGACCTATTTCAAACCTGTGTTGTTCAAAACAAACAAAATCAAAAACAAAACCTGTGCTGTTCAAGGGTTAATTGTACTTCTCTTTCCAGACTGGTTTCCATTTTCTTCTTAGTAGATAAAGAGATTTTTTCCTGTAACAAAGGTTAAGTGGTAGATTGAAGACAGTCCCCCAAAGGCTACCAAGTTCATAAGTTACTATTCCCAGTCATATGGAAAGACTGCTATTATTAGTTCTTTCTTTGACTTTTTACCTTAATTCCAAAGTCCTGACAGGAATTAAGTGTCCATCCTTGTCTAAACACAGGGGCAGCTAATTGTTAAGTTGAACAAATATTCTAAACGGCATTTAAAACAAATATTATCCACAATTTAGAAAAGAGGAGACTAAGTCTGAGAAGTATGAGTTACTTTCCCATGTTCAAGTGGGTTGTTGTTTAGTCACTAAGTTGTACCTGACTCTTTGCGACCACATGGACTGTAGCCCACCCAGCTCCGCTGTCCATGGGATTTTCCGGGCAAGAATACTGGAGCGGGTTGCCATTTCCTTCTCCAGGGTATCTTCCCAACCCAGGAATCAAACCTGTGTCTCCTGCATGGCAGGTAGATTCTTTACCACTGAGCCTCCTGGGAAGATGTTCATGTGGGTAGAGAATGAAACAGAAACAGAATTCAAATCCTGAGGTTGGGCAAGTTTAGGACCAGCGCACAAAAATGAGTGCCTCCTCCAATTCTGCATATATGGAGCTTTGCTCCCTTCACCCTAGTCTGAGCTCTGCTAATGCTTCTCATAGTTCTTCTCACTGTTCCCTTCCTGAAATGTGACATCGTCACAACTTTCAAAGAAATACAAAAGCTTAAAAAAAGTTGCATCAATTCAGACTGTAAAAGTTTTTGCAAACAGAATAAACATAAAATTATGCATGTTATTAATGATTTTATATATAAATAATTTGCCTTCCAGAAGTTATAACTAAAAGCAGAAACTTACCTTCCCATTCTGTTGGGATATCCCCCACTTCATAGTCTATTTCACTTTTATTTGCTGCTTCTACAATTCTTTTCTCTCGAATAGTTTGTCCTGTAAAACAAAAGTGAGTATCACATTTTTAAAAGAACCTATGGCACAGTCAGAACTTTCCTGGTAGCACAGCTGGTAAAGAATCCACCTGCAATGCAGGAGACCCTGTTTTGATTCCTGGGTTGGGAAGATCTCCTGGCCAACGGATAGGCTACCCATTTCAGTATTCCTGGGCTTCCCAGGTGGCTCAGAGGTTAAAGAATCCGTTTGCAGTGCGGGAGATCTGGGTTCAGTCCCTGAATTGGGAAGATCCCCTGGAGGAGGGCATGACAACTCACTCCAGTATTCTTGCCTAGAGAATCCCCATGGACCAAGGAGCCTGGAAGACGACACCCCTGGGATCGAAAAGAGCTGGACACTACTCAGCAGCTAAGAGCAAAGCACATGACATAGTTACTACTAAAAGAAGTATTTTCTCTTTAAATATTGCACACTTCCTCCTACGATAAGAGAATTAACAGGAAAAAGAATAGATTTCATTTAGAATTAGGTATATTAGAAAGAGCAGCTTCTAAACTACTTCAGTTCAGTTGCTCAGTCGTGTCTGACTCTGCGACCCCACAAACCACAGCATGCCAGGCCTTCCTGTCCATCACCAAATGCCGGAGTTTACACAAACTCATGTCCATTGAGTCTGTGATGCCATCCAACCATCTCATCCTCTGTCGTCCCCTTATCTTTCTGCCCTCAATCTTTCCCAGCATTAGGGTCTTTTCAAATGAGTCAACTCTTCGCATCAGGTGGCCAAAGTATTGGAGTTTCAGCTTCAACATCAGTCCTTCCAATGAACACCCAGGACTGATCTCCTTTAGGATGGACTGGTTGGATCTCCTTGCAGTCCAAGGGACTCTCAAGAGTCTTCTCCAACACCACAGTTCAAAAGCATCAATTCTTCTGCGCTCAGATTTCTTTATAGTTCAACTCCCACATCCATACGTGACTACTGGAAAAACCATAGCCTTGACTAAATGGACCTTTGTTGACAAAGTAATGTCTCTGCTTTTTAATATGCTGTCTAGGTTGGTCATAACTTTCCTTCAAAGAAGTAAGCATCTTTTAATTTCATGGCTGCAATCACCATCTGCAGTGATTCTGAAGTCCCTAAAAATAAAGTCAGCCACTGTTTCCCCATCTATTTGCCATGAAGTGATGGGACCAGATGCCATGATCTTAGTTTTCTGAATGTTGAGCTTTAAGCCAACTTTTTCCCTCTCCTCTTTCACTTTCATCAAGAGGCTTTTTAGTTCCTCTTCACTTTCTGCCATAAGGGTGGTGTCATCTGCATATCTGAGGTTATTGATATTTCTCCCAGCAATCTTGATCCCAGCTTGTGCTTCCTCCAGTCCAGCGTTGCTCAGGATGTTCTCTGCATATAAGTTAAATAAACAGGGTGACAATATACAGCCTTGACGAACTCCTTTTCCTATTTGGATCCAGTCTGTAGTTCCATGTCCAGTTCTAACTGTTGCTTCCTGACCTGCATATAGGTTTCTCAAGAGGCAGGTCAGGTGGTCTGGTATTCCCATCTCTTTCAGAATTTTCCATAGTTTATTGTGATCCACACAGTCAAAGGCTTTGGCATAGTCAATAAAGCAGAAATAGATGTTTTTCTGGAACTCTCTTCCTTTTTCTATGATCCAGCGGATGTTGGCAGTTTGATCTCTGTTTCCTCTGCCTTTTCTAAAACCAGCTTGAACATCAGGAAGTTCACGGTTCACATATTGCTGAAGCCTGGCTTGGAAAATTTTGAGCATTACTTTACTAGCGTGTGAGATGAGTGCAACTGTGTGGTAGTTTGAGCACTCTTTGGCATTGCCTTTCCTTGGGATTGGAATGAAAACTGACCTTTTCCAGTCCTGTGGCCGCGGCTGAGTTTTCCAAATTTGCTGGCATATTGAGTGCAGCACTTCCACAGCATCATCTTTCAGGATTTCAAATAGCTCAACCGGAATCCCATCACCTCCACTAGCTTTGTTCGTAGTGATGCTTTCTAAGGCCCACTTGACTTCACATTCCAGGATGTCTGGCTCTAAGTGAGTGATCACACCATCGTGATTATCTGGGTCGTGAAGATCTTTTTTGTACAGTTCTTCTGTGTATTCTTGCCACCTCTTCTTAATATCTTCTGCTTCTGTTAGGCCATACCATTTCTGTCCTTTACTGAGCCCATCTTTGCATGAAATGTTCCCTTGGTATCTCTAATTTTCTTGAAGAGATCTCTAGTCTTTCCTATTCTATTGTTTTCCTCTATTTCTTTGCATTGATCACTGAGGAAGGCTTTCTTATCTCTCCTTGCTATTCTTTGGAACTCTGCATTCAAATGGGCATATCTTTCCTTTTCTCCTTTGCTTTTTCTTCTCTTCTTTTCACAGCTATTTGTAAGGCCTCCTCAGACAGCCATTTTGCTTTTTTGCATTTCTTTTTCTTGGGGACAGTCTTTCTCCTTGTCTCCTGTACAAGGTTACTATTACTACTGTCACTAAAACTACTTCAGAAATTTTAAATTTCCTATCATTGTATGAAAAAGTAATTTTGGCAGAATAAGTCTAGGTTCTGTGTAGAGAAAAAGAGAAACCAATTAATCTGTAGGCCAATTAAAAATTTTTTTTATTAACAACAAAGTATTTAACTCTTTCACACCCTGCAAGTATACATAGGAGAGATGCCAGAGGCTGCTGCTACTGCCTAAGGGAATCAACATTTTTGGCCCCACTATGGAAAATAATAGGGGGTTCCTTAAAAAACTAAAAACAGAGATATCAAATTATCCAGCAATCCCACTCCTGGGCACGTATCTGGAAAAGATGAAAATTCTAATTTGAAAAGATCAATGTACCCCAGTGTTCACAGCACACTATTTACAATAGCCCATCTATGGAAGCAACATAGGTGTCTACCAGAAGATGAATGGATAAAGGAGATGTAGCGTGGCATACACTACACTGTGGAATATTACTTGGCCATAAAAAGAAAGAAATATTGCCATCTGAAGCAACCTGGAAGGACCTAAAGATTATCATACTAAATTAAGTCACAGAAAGACAAATATTATATATTACTTATATGTAAAATCTAAAAATACAAATGAACTTATTTTCAAAACATAAAGACTCAAAGACATAGAAAATAAACTTATGGTGACCAAAGGGGAAAGGGAGGAAAGTGAGGAATTAATTAGGCATATGGGATTAATAGGAATAAACTGCTATACAAGGATTTACTGTATAGCACAGGGAACAATATTCAATATCTTATGATAACCTATAATGGAAAACAATCTGAAAAGTATGTGTGTGTGTGTGTGTATATATATATATATGTCTCTGTGTGTATTTATATATATGTGCGTGTGTATGTGTATATATATATATCTGAATCATTTTGCTATATACTTGAAACTAACACAATATTGTAAAACTATATGTCAATAAACAAAAAGTCCTGATTATATCCTTTTGAAGCAACTTTATCAAAATGATGGTTTCAAAACACATTTCTTTGTCATTGAAACTTTAATCCTGAAGAAACCAGGTAATTTTCTATGTCCCAACAGTTAACAAGTGTGCCTATTTCAGGCAATGCAAGTTAAAAGAGAGAAGACACTGGTACATAATGGTGAGGGGAGGAGTATGGCTTAACAATGATCAAACCAGTCAGGGAGAGAAATCTGGGCCTTGCAAAATACTACTTTCTCTTCCCACTTCTAGGCCAACCTTACACTAATCCAAACAGACTAGGTGACATAATTCAAGAAGCTGACTTTGTTCCCTGCAAATCTCTCTCCTATATGACATGAAATTCTACCAATTAAAAAAATTCCTTTGGGACTTTCCCTGCTGGTCCAGTGGCTAAGGCTCCACGCTCCCAATGCAGGGGGCATATGTTCCATCCCTTATCCAGGAACTAAGATCCCACATCCCAAAAGGAGCATCCCCCCCAAAAATTGTTTTTTCAATTATAGACAAGGAAACTTCTAGGAATGACTGTGCAGGAGATAGGGAACTACAAAAGGGAAGCCTAAGATTACTGAGCAGCTAATTTTATTTCCTCTGCCTTAGTAATAGTAGGATTTTATAGAAAAGCCATTAATGACTAAAAACTCTGAGATGAGGTCAAGGAATCTCTGCATTTTATTACGGACTCATTTAATCAGGCTGATTTAATCCTGGGGTTCTCCAAGAGGGGTTCCCTTTTGCTTATCTTATCTTATCTAATAAATACACAGTAGGACAAGGAATCAGTAGTAAAGCTCCCAGGCTATAGGGATAAAAACTAGGGTAAAAGGGGCCTACAACAATGACAGCTGCATTACTCTCATAGCAGAAGCTCAACATATATACATACATTTTTACTAAAATGCTACTTATATCCACATATATAAACACATCATAATAACAAGAGTTACCATAAATTTAGCATAGACTACATTTACTGAAGTATGTTTACATGACAATTTTCAAAACGTTTGAGAGTCAAAATATCTGTGCCTTCATATAGTCCCTAACTTAATACTAAGATGTAAGTATGTCTTTTTAGCAATAACAAGTACAGAAAATTATCATCTAAAATACAAAACGCTAACAGATGGGCTTCTGAAAGTTCATGTGGGTTCTATAAGGTTTTAAGTGTATGTCAATAAAATTGAGGAGTGAATGGAGAGGTCTACCATTCACAGCAGCACCAGTAAGTGCATACATGTGTATATCTATACATTTCCTACCCTCGAGTTTATAAACCTCATTTAACCTATCTTAAGAATTTTAAAATCAAAAGTCCTATCTATTGGTGTGTATATGGAAAGACAAGAGTAATTCATGAATTAGTTGCTGATAATAGATGACATCAAAGGTTTATGAAATACACACCTTCAACAATACAAAATAAGGCCTTTAATTTATTGCATAAACTCTTAGTAACTAGATATGGGTTTTCCCCCTCAAATAAACTGTTTTAAGACTATTCTATTCTTTAGAATAAACGCTACTTGTACAACTATGAACTGGGAATAAAACTTATGCTTTGTACTTAGTAAGAAATTATGCACAAATTGAACACTTACTCATTCTAATATGTTTTCATACAAGAGTTATAAAGACAATCCTACATATCGTAGTAAAAAAAAAATTCCATCTAGTAAATGGAGTAAATATAAGTACTTACTCAAGTGTCCAATTTTATGGTCTAATTTACATTTAAAAATTAACTTAATAACAAAGACATTAAATCTAATGTATGTATAGGTTTAATAAGGCCTAATACAACAATAAAACAATCAACAGTGGTATACTCCATGAATATTAAGTAAAACAATATAATTAATACTATATTTTACTTAATATTAAAAAATACTAAATTAAAATAGTCAAAAGTCTGAATTTAGGTAGATCAATAATGGTCAATGGTATATGGATTTAAAGTCTGTGTAAGTAATAGTGCTGTGCTAAGTTGCTTCAGTTGTGTCTGACTCTTTGTGACCCTATGGCCTGTAGCCCACCTGGTTCCTCTATCCATGGGATTCTCTAGGCAAGAACACTGGAGTGGGTTGCCATGCTCTCCTCTAGGTGATCTTCCCGACCCAGGGACTGAACTTGCATCTCTTAATAGGCAGGTTCTTTATCATTAGTGCAACCTGGGAAGCCCAAAGTATTGTTTCCCAAACTTAAAACTTTGTTTTAAAAAATATGGAATCCATTTAGTTAAAAGAAGAAAAAAGACACGATTCTTTGGTATCAGGTAGATGATGGGTTTAGGTAAAAGATTTCATCTGTTCTACTGGATTTCTGGCACAGAGTATAAGGACCCTGGACACAGACAAGAGAAAGAAGAGCTCGAGTAGAGAGCCCTAAACTTCACTCATGCAAGTGCCCGCTTTGCAATTTTGGTCACACTTTGTGGTATTAATTCCCTAATATTTTTCTTTAATTTTGACTTGCTTTATTCTTCAATACTCACTTTTACTTTACCCTACCTTCCCCTCAAAAAACCCAGAAAGTCACTGACTTAATATACTAGTTGTATTGTGTTCAAACATACATAAAATAGATAAATATCTTTAAAATGTAATGGGTTATCTTTGTACCTCCTGAAGTCACCTTGAACACTAGTCTGGAGAGACAGGCCCAGGGGCACGTATGTTGATACAGGGCATAGGAGTCAACATACCAGTAAGAAATTAGTATGGATAGGACATGGCCAATGAACACTGAAGCACTGTTTGGATTGTGTTTCCTCTTCACTGCAAAAAACCCTATGTTATGTACAATCTTAGGTTAGGTTTGAAAGAAGGCGGCAAAGATCTTAGAAGTAGTAAGGGAGTGGTACTTGTCTGAGTATATACTTTTGAATAAGTTTGAAAACATGCTTATGTTCTATATATTCAAAAAATTAAATAAACATAGATGTGAAAGGAAAATAAAGGAAATGAAAGTGAGCTGAAACAAATAAACCCAACTTTATTTCAGACTAAAAACACAACTACACTGAATGGGGAAAGAAAAGAAAGAACTATAGCAGGTAACTTATGAACATGGTATTTGTATATGTACCCTAAGTCTTGGGCAGGAAAAGACCTGCAGATACATCCTGAACTGTTTATAGTATCTTTGTTTTCTGTAGTGGTATGGGTAAGGCAATTCTGAAACTACTTTAGATACGTGAGTCAGCAAATGTGTATATGTATTAATGTTACTGGAAGCCAGGGTTCTCATTGTGGAAGGATATATAGACATACAATGGGGAAAGGCAAAAAAGACCAGGGGTCAGATTGAAACTGGAGATACTGGCTATGATAAATAAGATAGACATGTATTTGTACACAGATATATGTATTTTCACATATACATGTACACACTTTTCTGGTTCTATTTGCAGAAAGAGCCTAGAAGCAAAGGCCTTAGTAGCAAGAAGGATTCCTAATTCTCAAATCTTGGTCTCTATGCCATCATCCATCAAAAGAAATCAGGATTCCTCAGAAAAATGGTTGATTTCAGGCCTAGGGCAGGGTGGATTCAAGGGGAGCCTAGAACATCTTGCTATGCCAAAAAAACAAGAGTTTTAAAAAAAACAATGATGATAATAGGGGCCTGTTACAAGGACTTAAGAGCCAGCTTGAAGGTGCAGACACTGGCTAAATCTTGGATAATCTGAGCACCAAAATAATCCAGGGATTACAGTCCAGCAATTGTCAAAGTGTGAAAGGGAGATCTGCAGAGTGCCTATGACCCTTTTAGGGTGTTTCTGAGGCCTTTAATAATGCTAAGATGTTATTTTCCTCTTTTAATTTTTTCATGAATATACAAGGGAGTTTTCCAGAGGTTACACGATATGTGATATAGTAACACACTGAATGAGGAAACAGATATGAAAAATCCACCTGTCTTTTATTAAGTCACACATTAGGAGGATTTGCATATAAAACAAAGCAATGCTACTCTTTTCTCTAAATGTTTCTGTTTTGGAAAGTATAGTTATTTCTGATCAAAATATATTCTTTCCATAAATATGTAATGGATTTATTAGAGTTATTTTTAATGAATTATTAAATACTTTTAAAATTCCATTTTAGTTTCAATACAATAAATATTAAATACATACCTTACAAACAAAGCTGTTTCAATAATTATTAGGAGTTTAAAGGGATTCTGAGACCAAAATCCATAAGAACTATATAGCACTGAAAAGAAATGGAATCCACAAAGCCAAACCACTAAAAATATAGATAAATAGATGAATAAGTAAATAGAGATTAAAAGACTCTTGCTTACCACAGTGCTAAACAGGATATGTGTAGTAACTGTAAGAGCTGGAAAATCATCATTTTGTAACCATCCTGATAAACACTGGTTCTGGTCAGAATCATTAAGAGGAGAGGATTCTGTCTTTTTTTTTATTTGGATGTAATTTCCCTTTCCTCTACATTTAGGGTGTCCCTACACATTGGAAAACTAAATCAAACTTACTTGGTTAGAAATTTATAAGATTTCTAATTTGTACTGCTATCCTAGGGTCTCAGTGACCCTACTGATGAGTAAGACCCTTGACAGGTACCAGTCTGAGGCAGGTGACACCAATGGCCCAGAAGAATGAAACGGCAGACTTACACGTTTCTCCTTACTTGGGCTACTGCTTCTTTCCTAATCCATCCACACAGGCTAGGAAAAATATTTAAGCAGACTTTAAATGTTGAAGCATCACAACTCACAAAATATCTACCACAGTGGAGAATAAACTTTCTTCCATGAATACCAAATCAAAGATGGAGGCCTATGTTGGTTGTGGCCCACGAGCACATGCAATCCTGGTGAAGGTTTTCAACCAGCTGTCTACTTCCAGCCCAATATTTCCCGCTGGTGGAGCACCGCGAGGAGAATGAATGGAATTCAGGGGCGACTTTGAGGTGGAAAGAGAGATTGGGCTGAGGAAAGTGACACATCTCTGGGATAGCTATGCCCTTGAAAACAAGCAAGATTCAGGCCTTTGATGCCTGACAGGAGCCCCTGGCTTGGAGGAATGGTAATGAAGTAGGCAGGATGGCCAAGGAAGATCTTTGCTGCCTGACTGATGTCTGGTCCTTTACCCCGGTGGCAGAGATCAGTGCAAACCAGGTAATAATTTTAAATCAGTCTGTGTGGTGATGTATAGAAGATTGAATTTTGCATACGAAAGGAGGCTTAGAAGTGTCAATGCATAATATATGAAAGCGTGGGCTATTGAAAGCCAAGACCCATACTATATATGTTAGATTTGGATACTTAAAACCTTGTTATTCTGAACTCTTGTACATTTTTTAAAAAACATCAATTAAGAGTACCAAATAAGAATCCTTACACTGAAAGTCATTTTCCAATTTGACTTACAGCGTAATTTGACTGAAGTTACTCAGAGATAACTTTTTTTTACTATGAACCTGCTATGTACCAGGCAATGTTTATGTGCCCTTGATATATCATCTGTTATCCTTAAAATAATCTTTTACAGATGATGAAAATGAGACATAAGGTGATTAGCTTATCCAAATACACACAACTAATTAAAGTTGTAGAGCCAGTATTTGCCCCTAAGCTTTTTTTGGAATCCTAACAGTAAGCATTTTCCATTTAACACTTTAAAATTAGCATTTACAAAGTCTGCACATAATATCATTATAGATATCCAATTAAAAACTAACATTTTATTCATAACTATCATAAGCTATTATTTTCCCATAGTGATCAAATGAGGCATTCCTGCTTGAAAATGAGATGACTGTATAATTTGACATATTCTACATATATTTATGTGAGCACTGAAGACTATCTCAGCAGGTCTCAGCAGGTAATACTTCTTTAAAAGTAATTAAAGAGGCCTTCCAGATAAGCTTTCAGAATTTTTAAGACTGCCAACTAGTTCAATGGATTACCTAAAATCTTATTAGCTTCCCCATTCTTACAGGTTTCCCATAAGGAATCTCAGCTTCTTCTATCTTAGAAAATCCGAAGTTATATAAAAATGCTTGGTTATTCTAAAATGCCTTATACAATATGGTTTAACTTTTCAGAATCCAAAAGTGAAAGGTCTTAAACTATACCCAGAAAAACAGTGGAAAAATCGCAAGGGATCTACTTCCTTTATTACCATAAACATTTTGTGGCAAGTTTATAGCACAACAATATTCTTTTGTTTAAATCTGACTTCATAAATTTTTCAAAGGCCATAAATAACATTTGTAAAATTTAGGTCTTAAAGTACACAGGAAGAACATCAAAATTTAAGACAAGAAAAGATGAACCTACTGCGAATTTGTGTCTATGCTTTTTCACATGGACAATAAACTCTTATTTACTGTCTTTTTTTAGAGTTCCATAGTAATATTATATGCAGAGTACATCATGCAAAATGCCAGGCTGGGTGAATCACAAGCTGGGGTTGCTGGGAGAAATATCAACAATCTCAGATATGCAGATGACATCACTCTAATGGCAGAAAGTGAAGAGGAACTAAAGAGCGTCTTGATTAGGGTGAAAGAGGAGAGAGAAAAAGCTGGCTTGAAACTCAACATTAAAAAAAGGATGATCATGGCATTGGGTCCTATCACTTCATGGCAAATAGAAGGGGAAAAAGTGGAAGCAGTGACAGATTTTATTTTCTTGGGCTTTAAAACCACTGCCGATGGTGACTGCAGCCATGAAACTTAAAGATGCTTGCTCCCTGGAAAGGAAGCTATGACAAACCTAGATATTAAAAATCAGATATATCACTTTGCTCACACAGTCAAAGCTACAGTTTTTCCAGTAGTCATGTCATGTACAGGTGTGAGAGTTGGACCATAAAGAAGGCTGAGCGCTGAAGAATTGATAGTTTTGAATTGTGGTGCTGGAGAAGACTCTTGAGAGTCCCCTGGACAGCAAGGAGACCAAACCAGTCAACCCTAAAGGAAATCAACCCTGAATATTCACTAGAAGGACTGATGCTGAAGTTGAAACTCCAGTACTTTGGCCACCTGATGCGAAGAGCTGACTCACTGGAAAAGACTCTGATGCTGGTAAAGAAAGAGGGCAGGAGGAGAAGGGGATGACAGAGGATGAGATGGTTGGATGGCATCACCAAATCGATGGACATGGGTTTGGGTGAACCTTGGGAGTTGGTGAGGGACAGGCAGGCCTGGCGTGCTGCAGTTCATGGGGTTGCAAAGAGTCGGACACGACTGAGTGACTGAAGTGACTGACTGACCGGGAGACAGTGAAGGACGGAGGAACCTGGCATGCTGCAGTCCATGGGGTCACAAAGATCGTACATGACTAAGCGACTGAACAACCAACAACAGTAATATTATAAGCAAATAAAACTTGAAAATTCTCAAAATGCTATTCAAACAATAAGGTGGTTTAGTCACTAAGTCATGTCCAATTCTTGTGACCCCATGGACTATAGACTACCAGACTCCTCTGTCCATGGGATTCTCCACGCAAGAACACTCAAGTGGGTTGCCATTTCCTTCTCCAGGGGATCATCTTGACCTAGGAATCAAACCCTGGTCTCTTGAACTGCAGGCAGATTCTTTACCGACTGAGCTACAAGGGAAGTCCCTATATATTGAAGAATCTATTACAATAATCTAAAAAGATTCAAAGTCAAAAGTTCAGTAGGTTTTCGGATTCTAGTCCCAACTCAGGCACATACATCTTAGAAATGTCCAGTATTTTACTTCATTTATGTCCTTTCCATTACTGCGGAAATCAAACATTGAAAAAAGCTATGTTTTAAAAAAAAAATAGACACCTGAATGTTCTGTATAAAATCACCTAGTTTCCAAACTGCAAGGAATTTTTTATGCTCAGAAAAAGTGCAGCTGTAATTACACTTGTCCCTCACCCCCAAAAGAATTAATCATTAAAAAGAAAAATTCAAATGATGGATTCATACTATTTATGAACATACATAATAATGTATTCACTGTGAAGAGCTGAAAGAGAAGCAGCCTTCTGGTTTTGATTGATGTTTAGGAAATCAGTATCTTGAAGTACTTTATTCATCTAATATATTCTACAGTTCTTTGTAAAGCTAAATTATATTCAATGTATAAAATATATTTATGTTGAGAATTTGAACATTTGAAGAAATAACACAAAAAACTAACATTTGATGATTCTGCTATATAACTATGTCTGAATTATGACAGATGAGTTAAATGTCTTAAATACACATAAAAAGAGAAGGAAAATAAAGGAGGGTATAAAAATTTTTTTAGCCAAATTAAACAGGCTTTAAGACATATTATACAGAAATTTCAGGTTTTAAAAAGACTATTCTTACAATGAGGAAATTTATGATTGACTGAAAATTATTTTTTTTCATTTTGAAGTGAAAGTTGTTAGCTAAAACAAACAAATTCCAATCTGGTACATCCTTAATATAAAAAGGAATAGTATTTTCTCCTCTCAAAATTAGCAAACACTCATAGTGTTGTAAAACAAATATAATCAAAGCATTTGATTTCCATTTGAATACTTGGGGCTGTCAATAGAGAGGTAAAAAGAAAAGCTGAAGGAATTAATTTTTTAAAGTGGCAAATATTATTAAAATTTAGAGAATTATTAAACTACGCTATACCACTTGCAAACCTTGGGACTACCTCAAATTTTATTTTCAGATTTGAAAGGTAGATGACATGGCTGATCATTTGATTACTTTCTAGACCCAAACAGTTTCACAGAAATCAAAGTTCTTGGCCATTTCTCAAAGATTATAAAAGCATCAAGGACTGCACTGTTAGCTACCATGACTAATTCACAAAACAGATGACAATTTTAAATATGGATAATTTAGTGAAAATAGAGTGTATTTTGTGATGCATTAGTCTTAATTTTAAAATATATATATATATTTAGTTTTTAGTCCATGAAATTACTAATATTCTTCATTCATCTATTTAGTTTGGTTAACATTAGGCACTACTTATGAATGAACAGAAATCTATTCTGATATAGAAAGAGACCACATATACTTATCTAATGAAACATGATACATTCATGATACATACATCTATTTAACAGGAACTATACTAGTATTTGTGAACCAGATTTCTAAGTATAAAAACTGGGCTCAGTTGGTAAGAGACTGAGGTGTCAGTAATTTTCAAACTCTTGTTTTTAAAAATACCTTCTTTAGTAGATGAATTTATGAAACTGTTCAAAGCAGAGCTTCTCTGGTTGAGGCAGACAGGGGTCCAAAGTACAATTTACCTTTTCTCTCCTCCCCTTCCCTGGAGACAACCTCCTTACATTCTTAGAGTCCCAAGAAGCACTGTGCAATTCACTAATGCAGACCGCATACTGCACTTCTGAAACTGCAAAATCCACCCATGAACATATATTCATTCTCCAGACAAAATCAAGATCTTGTGAATAGCAGAAAGACCATATTGCTTCTCTTCCTACCCAATCTTTCACGTAGTTAATCCTGTGATCTGTCACAAACTCCTGAGTGATCCATGTAATACAATGCAGGATTGTTCCTTAAATTTCATACCCTAAGGAGTGGTGGTAGTGTAGTCACTAAATCATGTCCAACTCTTGCAACCTCATGGACTGTAGCCCACCAGACTCCCCTGTCCACGGGATTTTCCAGGCAAGAATACTGAAGTGGGTTGCCATTTTCTTCTCCAGGGGATCTTCCCAATCCAGGGATTAAACCCAGGTCTCCTGCAATGCAGACAGATTCTTTCCTGACTGAGCTACCAGGGAAGCCCTAAGGAGATACAGGCCTACTTCAGTTGCGGAGTACTTTAAGACGGGTGTCTCCAAATTACTGTGCAAGAATGTGGGGACTGTCTCTAGTCAAGAGTATACTGGTAATGCACGTCAGGATATTACCTGCAAAAGAATCAAATAACTGGACTTAAAATTTCTTTTTTAGTAGTAATAAATGATAAAGCTTAACACTTTTTTCCTAAGCCTTGCTACTTCTTTATAAGCTTCCAGAGTCCAGAGACAATATAATTTAGCAACATATCAATAACATTTTGCTAAAGTGGTTTTATTCATCAGTATTATCTGATTCATTCAGAAGAGCAGAATCATATTTATTGAGCAACATTTATGTGCATAGTACTTAGCTGACACTTACTTCCCACATCCTCCTTGCCCTTTGGGCCGAGAGCAACTTAACTACTGTATGACAATAGCACCACCTATTGGTTGGCAAAGGGCTCATAACAATCCAAAGCCCACCTGCTTCCTTGCCCTTCAGAACGACTAAAGCATAATTTGGGCTCTTCTTTTATTCCACCTTTTATTATTAAACCCACTTGAAAAAAATTTCAGCTGAGTCAAACCTACTTGAAAAAGTTTTTATATATATATATATATAAGTAAGTGTAAGTAAGTATTAGTTGCTCAGTCGTGCCTGACTCTTTGTGACCCCATGGACTGCAGCCCACCAGTCTCCTCTGTCCATGAGATTTTCCAGGCAAGGATACTGGAGTGGGTTGCCATTTTCTTCTCCAGGGGATCTTCCCAACCCAGGAATCAAACCTGGGGGTCTCCTGCACTGCAGGCAGATTCTTAACCAACTGAGCTACAAGGGAAGCCACCTCATGCAAAGAGTGGACTCACTGGAAAAGACCCTGATGCTGGGAGGGATTGGGGGCAGGAGGAGAAGGGGACGACAGAGGATGAGATGGCTGGATGGCATCACTGACTTGATGGACGTGAGTCTGAGTGAACTCAGGAGATGGTGATGGACAGGGAGGCCTGGTGTGCTGCAATTCATGGGGTCGCAAAGAGTCGGACACGACTGAGCGACTGATCTGATCTGATCTGATACACACACACACACACACACACACACACACACACACACACATTCTTTTCTTCTCCTTCATCTCTCCTTTTAGAAAACTGTAGAGTTCCCTGGTGGCTCAGATGGTAAAGAATCTGCCTGGAATTGGGGTTTGATTCCTGGGTCAGGAAGATCCCCTGGAGAAGAAAATGGCAACCCACTGAAGTATTCTTGCCTGGAGAATTCCATGGACAGAGTAGCCTGATGGGCTATACTCCATGGGGTCACAAAAAATCAGACAGGACTGAGCAACTAATATTTCACAGCCTTCATTCAGAGTTATTGCAACTCTCTTTAATTCCATTGCTAACCAATATGTGTTTTTGCTGCTGCTGCTAAGTTGCTTCAGTTGTATCCGACTCTGTGCAACCCCACAGACGGCAGCCCACCAGGCTCCTCCGTCCATGGGATTTTCCAGGCAAGAGTACTGGAGTGGGTTGCCATTGCCTTCTCTGGTGTTTTTGCTAACATGCAGCAATTCAGATGAATTGAGGGTTAAAAGAGATTTGAGAATTATTCTGGAAACCGAACTGCCATTTATAACACAATTACTATTGAAAAATGTGTTCAATTTAAGCAAGCTGCTTATGTGGACCTTTTGGAATTCAAGTAGGTTGGGAACTTGCTTTAAAACAAAAATATAAAAGCATTAAGACCTCACTGTGGTTTCCAAGGCAAATGCAGGAATAGAATTCTGATACAAAACTATATTGTATATACCTTCCTCCTTTTTAGAGTTGATGAACATCTGCCTTGTCCTGTGGAATCTGAATCTTTCAGTACACACACTGGAATACTCAAAAAAATGATGGAGATATATTGCTACTCTGCAGTGGCTCATTAAAGTTACACCAATGATATTAGATAATATTAGATCTCATTATTTTAACTTCATCTCTATGATGAAAATTACCAGGAGTACATCTATTACTCTAACCACTTCAGTTCAGTCCCTCATTCACGTCTGACTCTTTGCGACCCCAAGGACTGCAGCACGCCAGGCCTCCCTGTCTAACTAACCACTTAATGAGCACCAACCATGAACTGATGTCCTTACACTTCTGTTACACAGAGCTTTGTATCTTTCTGTAATACATCCTTAGTATCTAGCCCCTGAAGTTGTCCTGTCTTCATAAGTTCTCATATGTGGGAATACCATGTTGAAGCGGGGAAATAAGACACCCCAAGCTAAGCGATCAATATGAAGCAACTTTTTAAAATGTAATTGATTTGCTTTGGGGTTTTTCTTGGCTTCAGGGCACAGCATGAGGATCTTAGTTCCTCAACCAGGAATCAAATCCATGCCCCTTGCAGTGGAAGTATGGAGTCTTAACCAACTGGACCACTAGTGAAGTACCAATAGGAGGTCATTTTTGTTTTGGTACCAGTCAAGTAGCAAAGGTTTTGTCCCTTGGCCTTTCCCCTGTACTTTAGTTCTAGCCTGATAACCTGATTTGAATCCGATTTGTTACCGGAAGGGGAATGTTATATGCCTCTGCTCCATATACATTGTACTTGTAACCGCTCTCACCTGTCTGGACAGAAACTTGTCTATGGCTTAAGGATGATGTCAAGTGCCTGAGTTGCCAAGCCCTCTCTAGCCTTGTAAATCTCCTGTCTAGGACTAACTCATCAGGACTTGGAAACCTATGGTCTGGTCTGTTGATTCATCAGTCGTTATGACATCTGGGCTTCCCAGGGGGCTCAGTGGTAAAGAATCTGCCTGCCAATGCAGGAGACACAGGTAACTCATGTTCAATTACTGGGTCAGGAAGATCCCCTGGAATAGAAAATGGCCAGCCACTCCAGTACTTTTGCCCGGGACAGAGGAGCCCGGGGGCTACGGTCCAAGCTGTCACAAAGAGTCAGACATGACTGAGCATGAGCACTCCTCTTCCCTCCTATGACATCCACCTGTCCTGAGCCTCAGTCGCTTTTCCCTTAAAATCTCTCAAGTCTTTGGATTGTACTATTGCTTTACTCACTTCCTAATTTAAAAACTTCAATTGTTTTCATAACATTAATATGAATATACTTAACATTGTATTTTTCTTGTTAAATCGGTCAATAGTATGTTTTAAAATTATTTTAAGACAATTTCAATTGATTTTACTACTGCTCGCCATCCATGATGCAAACTTTCAACAAAATACATAAATACTTATTAATGTTCCTCTAATTTAATCTTTTTATATCATTATTACACCCCCAACCCCCACCCAGGCCCTTCTTGTTTCATGTCTATATTAATAGAAAAACCTCTCTAATCATACTATATTTCTTTCTTACATAACCATCCTGGGTAGACATTCAGGTAAGTCAGTCATTTAAGGATCCGTGCTGATGGCTATTCAGCCACTGTCAACATATGACTTTCAAGGTTTCCTGAGCACTGCCATTTCACTCAGCTAAAAAGAAGAGAGGGCCCTGAGAAACATATATGCAGAGTTTTATTGGCTAGGTCAGGAAGTGACTCACATTACTTCCACTCACAGTGAACTAGAAAAAACAGTGAACATAAAAAACTAGCTACACCTAATTTTAAAAGATGCTGGTAAATGTAGTCTAGCTGTGTGTTCAGGAAGGAGAAAATGGATTTTAGTGGAGAGTAGTGGTCTGAAGTGACTTAGTAGCAGCAGCAGCAGCAGTGGTCTCTACAAATATATTCCTGGATAAAGCCAAATCAACAAAGAAACTGAGATGTGGAGGTCAGAGTGGAAGCAGGTGTGAGTGGGTCCAGCCAAAGGAGACACGGCTACCAAAGAGTCCATTGGCAAGTTTGGCCTGGCCTTGGCCATTGCAGGAGGCGTGGTGAACTCTGCCTTGTATAATATGGATGCTGGGCACAGAGCTGTCATCTTTGATAGGTTCGGTGGAGTGCAGGACATTGTCATAGGAGAAGGGACTCACTTCCTCATCCCTTGGGTACAGAAACCAATTATCTTTGACTGCTGCTCTCAACCATGTAATGTGCCAGTAAACACTGGTAGCAAAGATTTACAGAATGTCATCACCACCATATGCATCCTCTTCTGGCCGGTGGCTAGCCAGCTTCCTCGCATCTTCCCCAGCATTGGAGAGGACTAGGATGAGAGTGTGCTGCCAGTCCATCACTACAGAGATCCTCCAGTCCGTGGTGGCTCAGCTGGAGAACTGATCACCCAGAGAGAGCTGGCCCCTAGACAGGTGAGCGATGACCTCACAGAGCAAGCAGTGACCTTTGGGCTCATCCTGGATGACCTATCCTTGACCTTTGGGAAGTTCACACAGAGGTGGAAGCCAAACAGGTGGCTCAGCAGGAAGCAGAGAGGGCCAGATTTGTGGAGGAAAAGGCTGAGCAGCAAAAGAAGGAAGCCATCATCTCCGTGGAGGGCGACTTAAAGCAAGCGGAGCTGATAGCCAACTCGCACGCAACCACCACTGCCATCGCAGGCGGTGATCCAGCTGCGCAAGCGGGAGGCCGCGGAGGACATCGCATAGGAGCTGCCGCGCTCGTGGAACATCACCTACCTGCCCTGCGGGCAGTCGGTGCTCCTCCCGCTGCCCCCCTGAGGCCCACACCTCCTGGGCCGTCTGGATCACAGCCCCGAAGATGTTTAGCATCACCTTCCTATTCGAATTTAGACTTTTGCCATGATCTCGAAACAAGATTGTATATTCCATAATAATGTTCTCTGTGTTAAAGTTTGGCTTAAATTATACTACTATATCTCACACCTATTAAGATATCTACTATTAAAAAAAAGAAAATAACAAGTGTCAGCAAGGATGTGGACACAACGGAACCCTTGTGCACTGCTGGTGGGAATGTAAATCTGTACAGCTGCTATGGAAAAGTGTACGGTGCTCTTCAAAAAAGTTAAAAATTGAATTATCATGTGATCCAGAATTTTACTTCTGGGCATATAAGCAAAAGAACTGAAAGCAGAGTCTTGAAGAGATATGTGTACACCCATGCTCACAGCAGTACCACTTACAACAGACAAAAGATGGAGACAACCCAAGAGCCCATTGACAGATTAACAGATAAGCAACATTTGTGGCATATAGATACGATTCAATATTATTCAGCCTTAAAAAGGAAGGAAATTGTGACAAATGCTACAACACGGAAGGACCTTGATGACATTATGCTAAGTGAAATAAACCAGTCACAAAAAGACAAACACTGTATGATTCTACTTATATGAGGTGCCTACTTTCTTCTGTGTTCACAGAAATAGAAAACAGAACGGTGGTTGACGGGAACAAATGGGGAAGGAAAGTTGTTGTTTAATGGGTATAGAGTTTCAGGTTTTCAAGATGAAGAGTTTTAGAGATTGGATGTAAAACAATGTGAATGTGCTTAACACTACTAAGTTGTGCACTTAAAACTGGCTAAGATAGAAAATTTTATGTTATTTGTGTTTTACCATAATTGCATACATATATGTATGTGTACATGCATGTACGTGCAAGCACATGTATATAAAATTTACAGATTATGTAGCCCTGTAATGACAGTTCTTCAGCTTCTGGTAACTAAGACGTGGTCTCCTGAAAGGAAGTGAATGGATACATTTAAAAGGTCTGGGGCTTATCACACAAGTAAGAACAAGCATGTTTTTCTATATATTTCATCTGTAGCTTTTCTTCCAAGTGAATTACAAACTCCTTTCTGTATAAACACAGTATCTTCTGCTTATCACAGACACTCAATATTCCATGCCAGGCAAGTAGGAAGCTGGCTGGAACAAGGATGTTTAGGGTGCATGTTGCTCATATCTCCAAATATTAACAATATAATTTTAAAATAAGCTAGAACTGAAAGGAAATTTGGGAGATCATACTAGAATCATCATCAAGCCCTTTCTTAAAGCTCTTAAAACCAAGGAATATAAACTTATTTCATCATTATTCATTCAAAGACCTTACGCATTAGGTTAAAAAAGTGTCTTCATAAAACGTCATCAAACTATACAGAGGTGATCATTGACAACAGTGTGAATTAACTAAATGCCACTTAAACATAAACTTGGATCAAGGTCACACAATTTCTCAGTACAGAACATGGAATTTAAATTCTGGTCTGCATGACTTCAAAGCCTGTGCATATACCATTTCCTATCATCCTTTAATGTCAACAAATGTACAACCAAAATAGTTAAACTACTCTATAAAACTAAATGTAAGTTTGGGTACACTCAACACTTCTTGTCAAGAGCACAGTTAGCGCTGATAGAGGATAAATCAGTTTAGTTCAGTCGCTCAGTCGTGTCCGACTGTTTGCGACCCAATGAACCGCAGCACGCCAGGTCTCCCTGTCCATCACCAATTCCCAGAGTCCACCCAAACCCATGTCCATTGAGTCGGTGATGCCATCCAACCATGTTATCCTCTGTCGTCCCCTTCTCCTGCCCTCCCATGTTTTATTTCTCAAATAACTTTTTAGTACTTGATGAGATCCTAAATTACATGGACTAAAAACAACTTTTTCCCTAGAAGTGATTTTTTTTTCTTTTAATCTTTCTTAATAAAGGAAACTCTTTCTAACAAGGAAAAGTGGGTTTATAAAAAATAACTATGTCCTCTTGTGACCTATTTATATTATTTTTAATAAAGGGCTACTTGAATATATTGACTCAAATAGTATATAATTAGAGGATGTAATACCACAGGGATAAACTTGATCTTTAAGATTGCCAGATTAATATCCTTTCTATATATATTACAAAGAATACAAAATTCTGATATAAATCTAAAATGCTTAATTTTATAGATTAGTATGAATAGGCTTTAAAAATATACCTTGGCTTCCACAGAGCTGAAGGAGGGCATAAAATTGCACCTCATCTTTTGCTTTTCTCTTTGAATATGAATGGATAGTATCAGGGTTCCCTTACTTTCTTGTTTCATTTCTGGAAACAGCCATCCATTACATCCCTTTCTCCAGGCATCTCACATACTCTGTGGCTTTCAAACACCAAATTTGATGATTGTTCTTTTGTTGTGGTGGAGATTTAGTCGCTAAGTTGTGTCTTACTTTTGCAACCCCATGGGCTGTAGCCCACCAGGCTCCTCTGTCCATGGAAAGCCTGGCATGCTGCAGGCCATGGGGCTGCAAAGAGTCAGACACAACGGAGCAACTGAACTGAACTGAACTGGCTTTCACATAGAGATGGTAGGGATGGATAGTTTCACTTGCATGTTATGTCAAAAGCAACTTTGACATGCAACCGACAAAGCCTGAAAAAGCAGATCCGATTGTGAATGTTCTTCTGCCACCACTCCTCTCCCAAATCACCCATCTTAATCCACTCTAGTCAGACTTTGACGTCCTTACAGTCTCAAAGATGATATTTTGCACTGCCTCATTGCTTCTAGCAAAAGAATGAGAAACATCTAAATCACAAAGAAGAATGAGGAATGATACTTCTCCACTACAATGTCTTCAAGGAAAAAACACAAAGGTTACAGGAAGAACTCTTATTCAGGTGTTAGGGTTAACATCAACTTTTCTGACATTGAGAAATAAGGTGATTAGACCAGGTATAATGGCTTGAAGAGGGCTGCCTTGGGAGACAGTTTTGGTAACATTAACTTCTCAATGCAAATTATTAAACATTTCCATTACCCTTACCCTTAGGAAAATTCATTTATCCAACAAGAATCTTAAGCTTATAACTCCAATGCCTCATTCTTCACTTCATACAAAAACAAAACCTGTCCATGCCTTTGAAATAGTTCAAGGTACCCTATCATATTAAATAGCATCCACATTTTTAACTCAGTCTCCTTTCCAAAAAGTTTAATCTGAGTAAGCACTAACCCTGGGATACAAAAATAATTTGACAACTGAGTTATTCTGTAAGAAATGATATGAATATTTATGTTTGTTTGTTTGTTTTTACTTAAAATGGATAAACAAGCAAACATATCTCCTCAGTTGAAAGTCATCCAAACATAATCTCCAAACTCTCCAAATCATAAAGGGAGAAAAAAAAAAAAAATCCAAGGGAATGAATTCTCAAAGTTAGCTCCAGAACATATCAGGAGTTTAAAAATATATTAGAACTGGCTAGGTCTTTTTCAGATACACACTTAAACTTGTGATATGAAAGAGAAATGAATTCATGGGTCAATAATAAGAATGCCATTTTAAAAGGAAGAATATGAAAATAAACAAGTTTATCTTGTTTTTTTCACTTCATGTTTAATAAATCACTTTGAAAGTAAACTTTCTTTGTTCTTTTATTCCATCCTCCATGAAATGAGAACTATAAAATCACTGATAAACGGCTCGAAAGACTTTCCCTTCACCATAGTGACAGTACACACCGTTACGTAAATGCCACTTAAGCTGACCCTAGGCAAACACGGCACCACCAGACACTCCATTTTACTCCTTTTACTTTTCCTGTCCTTAATACCTCAGAGGAAACCCAACTGGGATGAGATAGTATTCTGGGAATAGTTGGGTCGATCCTTTTTTAGGCTGTGGGCTCTGTGGCAGGTTATAATCCTAGCTGACAAAGATAAGGTTCTCATCATGGTTTAAACAACATGAAACATCAGAGAGAAAAATGCGGTTGTTACAGCACTGAGGTTCACAGGAAGTTCGCACCTAGCGCAAAGCATGGTTGGTTCAGAAATTACTGAGGTCAACCCTCATCTCAAAAGCTTATGGCAATGTTTCACTTTGCAGGTCTCTACAAATAACCAATATGACCTTGACACCAGTTAAACTGAAAAACATATGCTGAATAAAAGATTTTTTTTTTTTTAACTGCAAGTATTGTGGTGCTGGAGAAGACTCTTATTTCATTAAATTTTGAGTAAGATTTTTTTTAATTTATTTTAATTGGAGGCTAATTACTTTACAATAGTGTAGTGGTTTTTGCCATACATTCACATGAATCAGCCATCAGTGTACACGTGTTCCCCATCCTGAACCCCTGTCCCACCTCTCTCCCTATCCCATCCCTCTGGATCATCCCAGTGCACCAGCCCTGAGCACCCTGTCTCATGCATCAAACCTGAACTAGCAATCTGTTTCACATATGATAATATACATGTTTCAAAGTTATTCTCTCAGATCATCCCATCCTCACCTTCTCCCACAGAGTGCAAAAGACTGTTCAATACATCTGTGTTTCTTTTGCTGTCTTGCATATAGGGTTATTGTTGCCATCTTTCTAAATTCCATATATATGTGTTAGTATACTGTATTGGTGTTTTTCTTTCTGACTTACTTCACTCTGTATAATAGGCTCCAGTTTCATCCAACTCACTAGAACTGATTCAAATGTATTCTTTTTAATGGCTGAATAATATCCCATTGGAGAAGGCAATGGCAACCCACTCCAGTACTCTTGCCTGGAAAATCCCATGGACGGAGGAGCCTGGTAGGCTGCAGTCCATCATGTTGCTAAGAGTTGGATACGACTGAACGACTTCCCTTTCACTTTTCACTTTCATGCATTGGAGAAGGAAATGGCAACCCACTCCAGTGTTCTTGCCTAGAGAATCCCAGGGACTGGGGAGCCTGGTGGGCTGCCGTCTATAGGGTCGCACAGAGTCAGACACGACTGAAGCGACTTAGCAGCAGCAGCAGCAATATCCCATTGTGTAAATGCACCACAGCTTTCTTCCATTTGTCTGCTGATGGACATCTAGGTTGCTTCCATGTCCTGGCTATTATAAACAGTGCTGCGATGAACACTGGAGTATGCGTGATCTCTTTCAATTCTGGTTTCCTAGGTGTGTATGCCCAGCAGTGGGATTGCTGAGTCATACGGCAGTTCTATTTCCAGTTTTTTAAGGAATCTCCACACTGTTCTCCATAGTGGCTGTACTAGTTTGCATTCCCACCAACAGTGTAAGAGGGTTCCCTTTTCACCACACCCTCTCCAAGAGTTTATTGTTGGTAGACTTTTGGATAGCAGCCATTCTGATTGCATGAGATGGTACCTCATTGTGGTTTTAATTGGCATTTCTCTGATAATGAGTAATGTTGAGCATCTTTTCATGTGTTTGTTAGCCATCTGTATGTCTTCACTGGAGAACTGTCTGTTTAGTTCTTTGGCCCACTTTTTTGATTGGGTTGTTTATTTTTCTGGAATTGAGCTGCAGGAGTTGCTTGTATATTTTTGAGATTAATTCTTTGTCAGTTGCTTCATTTGCTATTATTTTCTTCCATCTGAAGGCTGTCTTTTCACCTCACTTATAGTTTCCTTCGTTGTGCAAAAGCTTTTAAGTTTAATTAGGTCCCATTTGTTTATTTTTGCTTTTATTTCCATTACTCTGGGAGGTGGGTTATAGAGGATCCTGCTGTGATTTATGTCAGAGAATGTTTTGCCTATGTTTTCCTCTAGGAGTTTTATAGTTTCTGGTCTTACATTTAGATCTTTAATCCATTTTGAGTTTATTTTTGTGTATGGTGTTAGAAAGTGTTCTAGTTTCATTCTTTTACAAGTGGTTGACCAGTTTTCCCAGCACCACTTGTTAAAGAAATTGTCTTTTCTCCATTGTATATTCTTGCCTCCTTTGTCAAAGATAAGGTGTCCATAGATGTGTGGATTTATCTCTGGGCTTTCTATTTTGTTCCATTGATCTATATTTCTGTCTTTGTGCCAGTACCATACTGTCTGGTATGGTACAGTAGCGTTGCAATATAGCCTGAAGTCAGGCAGGTTGATTCTTCCAGTTCCATTCTTCTTTCTCAAGATTGCTTTGGCTATTCGAGGTTTTTTGTATTTCCATACAAATTGTGAGATTATTTGTTCTAGTTCTGTGAAAAATACTGTTGGTAGCTTGATAGGGATTGCATTGAATCTATAGATTGCTTTGGGTAGTATACTCATTTTCACTATATTGATTCTTCCAATCCATGAACATGGTGTATTTTTCCATCTATTTGTGTCCTCTTTGATATCTTTCATCAGTGTTTTATAGTTTTCTATATATAGGTCTTTTGTTTCTTTAGGTGGAGAAGACTCTTGAGAGTCCCTTGGACTGCAGGATCAAACCAGTCAATCCTAAAGGAAATCAAGCCTGAATACTCATTGGAAGGACTGATGCTGAAGTTGAAGCTCCAATCTTTTGGCCATCTGATGTGAAGAGCCGACTCACGGGAAAAGACCCTGATGCTGGGAAAAACTGAAGGCAAGGGAATTGCAGGGGACTTCCATGGTGGTTCAGATTGTAAAGAACGCCTGCAGTGCAGGAAACGCTGGTTCAATCCTGGATTCAGGAAGATCCCCTGGAGAAGGGAATTGCTACCCACTCCAGTACTCT
Organism: Bos taurus; assembly: GCF_002263795.3. Lineage (NCBI taxonomy): Eukaryota > Metazoa > Chordata > Mammalia > Artiodactyla > Bovidae > Bos > Bos taurus. The sequence continues at coordinate 18,306,244 of NC_037347.1, forward strand.
TGGAGAAGGCAATGGCACCCCACTCCAGTACACTTGCCTGGAAAATCCCATGGACAGAGGAGCTGGTGGGCTGCAGTCCATGGGGTTGCTAAGAGTCAGACACGACTGAGCAACTTCACTTTCACTTTTCACCTTCATGCGTTGGAGAAGGAAATGGAAACCCACTCCAGTGTTCTTGCCTGGAGAATCCCAGGGACGGGGAGCCTGGTGGGCTGCCGTCTATGGGGTCACACAGAGTCGGACATGACTGAAATGACTTAGCAGCAGCAGCAGCAGCAGCCAGTACTCTTGTTTGAGAATCCCATGGACAGAGGAGCCTGGCAGGCTACAGTCCATAGGATCGCAAAGAGTCAGACACAACTGAGCAACTTTCACTTTTGGGTTCGTATCCCATCCTTGGCTTCCCTTATAGCTCTGATGGTAGAGAATCTATCTGCAATGAAAGAGACCTAGGTTTGACCCCTGGGTGGGGAAGATCCCCTGGAGAAGAGAATGGCAACTCACTCCATGGGAGTGAGTTCTTGCTGGAGAATCCCATGGACAGAGGAGCCTGGCGGGCTACAGTCCATGGGGTCACAAAGAATCAGACACAACTGAGCAACTAACATTTTCACACTCTCAAGAGAAGGGGGGTGACAGAGGATGAGATGGTTGGATGTCATCACTAACTCATGGAAATGAGTTTGAGCAAACTCTGAGAGACAGTGAAGGACAGGGAAGCCTGGTGTGCTGCAGTCCATGGTGTCACAAAGAGTTGGAATCGACTTAGTGACTGAGCAACAACAAGGCAATTGGTTAAGAGCACAGTCGTGGGAGCCAGACCATGTGGCTCTGTAATTTGCTAGGTTATATAATTTAGTATTACTTAAATTCCCTGTGCCCACTTTTCAGTTCAGTTCAGTCGCTCAGTTGTGTCCGACTCTTTGAGACCCCATGAATCGCAGCGCATCAGCCTGTCCATCACCAACTCCCGGAGTTCACCCAGACTCATGTCCATCGAGTCGGTGATGCCATCCAGCCATCTCATCCTCTGTCATCCCCTTCTCCTCCTGCCCCCAATCCCTCCCAGCATTAGAGTCTTTTCCAATGAGTCAACTCTTCACATGAGGTGGCCAAAGTATAAAATAGGAAAAATAAGATAAAATACAGTAACAGGATAATTTAGTGCCTGTATATAAAGCACTAAGAATAGTACTTGGCACTTAGTATTAGATGTATTAGCTATTATTGTTATTATAAATTATTCTGTTGGCTGATTATAGTTTAAAAATCATACTACAAACCAAATAAAGAGTTTTTAATACTGAACTTATTTTGCTGTTGAAGGGGAGTAGTAGGCAAGGGGAAATTCTGACATACTGAAGTTCAAATTTGCCTGGAGCCCTGCAGAGTCTAGTGACTTCAGGATCAAAGAAGCATTTCAGAAAAGTTGGTAGGAAGATCAAAGGTAAGGTGGCCAAGATGGAGAAGGAAGACCCTGAGCTCACTTCCTCTAAACAAACATATCAAAATTGCAACTATTTACAGAGCAATGACTTATGAGAACAACCTGAAAACTAGCAGAAAAGACTGTCAACAACTAAATACATAAAGAAGGAACCACAAAGAAACAGGAAGGAGGGGTAGAGATATGGGAGTACACTCCCACACACTTTGGTAGGCAACATACAAATGGGAGAATTATCACAAATGTAGAGGTTCTCCTCAAGGGGCAAAGGGTCTGAGCCCATATTGGACTCCCTTGCCTGGGGGTCTTGCATTAGGAAGATGAGCCCCCAAACATCTGGCTTTGAAGGCCAATGGGGCTTGTGTACAGGAGAGCTGGAAAGCTGCAGGAAGCACAGACTCCACTCTTGAAGGGATTATGCAAACTTTCACATGCTCTGAGTCCTGGACTTTTGTTTGGTTGGAGATTTTTAAAATTATTGATTCAGCTTCGTTACTGATACTTGGTCAGTTCATATTTTCTTTCTGGTTCAGTCTTGGAATAGTATATGTTTCTAAAAATTTATCCACTTATAAATTGTCTATTTTATTATGCATAATTATTCACAGTAATCTGTTATGATTCTCTGTATTTCTGTGGTATCATTTGAAACTTCCTGTCTTTTATTTCAATTTTATTGATTTGGACCCTCTCTCTTTTATTAATGAATCTGACTAAAGGTTTATCAGATTTGTGTATCTTGTCAAAGAGCCAGCTTTTAGTTTCACTGATCTTTTGTATTGTTTTATTTCATTTATTTCTGCTTGGATCTTTATGTTTTATTTCCTTTTACTGACTTTGGTTTTTGTTTGCTATTCTTTATCTAGTGGCTTTAGGTGTAAAGTTAGGTTATTTAAGATTTTTCTCATTTCCTGAGGTAAGCTTGTATTGTATAAACTTCCCTCTTAGAACTGCTTTTGCTGTGTCCCATAGGTTTTAGATCATTGTGTTTTTGCTTTCCTTCATCTCTAGATACTTTTTTATGTTTCCTTCGATTTCTTCAGTGATCCATCAGTTGTTTAGTAGCATACTGTTTAGTCTCCACATGTTTGTGTTTTTTTTCAGTTGATTTCCAGGGACATAGTGTTGTGGTTGGAAAAGATACCTGATATGATTTCAGTCTTAAATTTACTGAGTTTTGTTTTGTGGACTAGCTTGTTCATTTCTCAGTGTGCGCATCTGGAAAAAAACATGTATATTCAGCTTCTTTTGGATGAAATGTTCTCTATATATCTATTAAGTCTATCTGAGCTAATGTGTCATTTAAAGCCAATATTTCCATATTGATTTTCTTTCTGGATAACCTATTGATGTAAACAGGGTGTTAAAATCTCCTACTATTACTATGAGTCTGGCTCAAGGTTTATCAATTTATCTTTTCAAAGAAACAACTTTTCCCTTCCTCCCTTTATATTTGTCACTTTCTCTATATTATTTAATCTTTGTTTTATGTATTAAATGGTCCTATGTTAGTGCATATGTACTTACAATTATTATATCTTATTGGATTGATCCCTTACAATTATTATATATTATTGAATTTGGAAAGGCCTTTCTATAAATGATAAATAACTCAGAAACTTTTAAGAAAAGTGCTATATATTTTTCTTTCTAAAAAAACTTCTAGGGAGCAAAAAAAAAAAAAAAAAAAGTACTATTAAACAAAGTCAAAAGACCAAGGAAAAAACTGGATGTTTAACCAACTGAAAACTGAATGTAGTTATTTCAACGGGTTGAGGAAGGACTATGGTAAACTTCTCATGTTTGCATTACTTTTTTTTTTATTACTTTCATAATTAGAAAAAAAAGGTAAAAATATAAGAACAAAACGCTGACATCCAAAGTACAAACTGCTGCTGCTAAGTCGCTTCAGTCATGCCCGACTCTGTGCGATCCCACAGACGGCAGCCCACCAGGCTCCGCCTTCCCCGGGATTCTCCAGGCAAGTACACTGGAGTGGGTTGCCATTTCCTTCTCCAATGCATGAAAGTGAAAAGTGAAAGTGAAGTTGCTCAGTCATGTCTGACTCTTTGTGACCCCATGGACTGCAGCCCACCAGGCTCCTCCGTCCATGGGATTTTCCAGGCAAGAGTACTGGAGTGGGTTGCCATTGCCTTCTCCCAAAGTACAAACAACTTGTAACAATTCCTGCAGATGGACACTACTTAATTTGGAGAATTATTTCTTACTTAGGTTAACACATCCTTCTCTAAAAGACTATCTACAGAGAAGATATATCCTTCTATATATAAATTGCTTTTGGTAGGGTTACATTGGATTTACTACCAACATTGAGGTCCCAAAGATGATTATTTCCATTGAATACACAGAATTGGGATGGGGTACACAGAAAAAATGATCAAATATAAGAAAGAAAGGTTAAATACTATACATAAGTCCTATTTGCTGAGTGCTCATCTCTGCACATACACATAGCTGGCAACTTCCTTCTATTAGTTCATCCTTCTAGAAATTATTTTCGTGCACACAAAAGTCAACATAAAAGTCAACACATATATTAATATATATATATATATACATAAGTTATACATCTTCCCCAATGGCTCAGACAGTAAAGAATCTGCCTGAAATGTAGGAGACTCAGGTTCAATCCCTGGGTTGGGAAGATCCCCTGGAGAAGGAAATGGCAACCCACTCGAGTATTCTTGCCTGGAGAATTCCATGGACAGAGCCTGGTGGGCTAGAGTCCATGGGGTCACAGTCGGACTCGAACTGAGCGACTAACACACACGCATGTGCACGCATGCACACACGTATATTATACATATATACATACATACACATAGATAATTTTACCCCTTTTGCTTTTCCACAAAAAAATAGCTAACTCTACAAAATTTCTGCAATTTTCCATTTTATTAAGTAATATCTATTGGAATTTTTTATACAAAATATTAGTACACAAAGCATGCCCTCGTTATTTTTTACAGCTGCATCCACTGCATATATATACTATCATTTATGGTACTGGTTTGCTAATGATAAACACTTGAGTTAAAGAGGAATTTAAATTACAATCATAGAATGATTCCTTTATCAAAGACCAACAAATTTCAAGGACTTCCCACGTAGCTCAGTGGTAAAAGAATCCACCTGTAAGGAGCTGTAAGAGATGTAGGTCTGATCCCTGGATAGGGAAGACCCCCTGGAAGAGGAAATGGCAACCCATTCCAGCATTCTAGATGGAATGGCAACCCATTCCAGCAGAGCCTAGAGGACTACAGTCCAAAGGGTCGTAAAGAGTCAGACATGACAGAGCTCGAAGGCATGCACAACAACAAATTTTGAACAAAAGGTAAAAATCTTATATGGTTAATATAGTACCATCAAGGTTACTGGGCTCATTGGGGTATTAGAGTAACAGTAGTAAGTCCAAAAGTACAAATATATTTCTAAAAATATATTCCAGCATATTAGTTACAAATCTACTTGCTCATATCTAGATTTTTAATTTGAGATTATTATGGATAATTTTACCCATATGATCCAGTCACAAGATATGTCAGAGAAACTGTCAGAGTTTAAGAAGGATACCACAGAGATTTTTATTTTGATCTATGGAATGTGAAAACATCATTGAAAAGCAGAAAGAAGATAATTACCAAGTGGCCCTTAAAACCATCTCTTTCCTCTAGAAAACATAATGAACAAACATCTAAAAAGATACCCTCTACTAACTAAAATCAGTGATCCTTTTCTTATTAGTAGAAGATAACTTGAGTGTCCATCCACAGATTTATATATAAAGATTTAACCATTACAAGAGATGTTTATATTTACCTGGTTGGATAAACTAAATTTTGCTTATAATTCATAATTTATTAGTTTATGTAGCTAAAAGCATATACATTTAAGTATTTGCCAATTCTTAAAATTGGCATTCTTTGTTTTTTCTAGTACTGATCCATTTCCTGTAGTGAATTAAATTAGTATTTCTTAAACTTACAGTCTCTATAAGAAGGGTGAGAATTCAATATACAAAGACTAGGAATTCCTGTATGTTAAAATTCATGGGAAAAAAACCCAAAACCTGAGACAGGTTAAAACAACCTACAAGCACCCAGAAGAGTCATTAGTGCCTCTACTAGCAGTCTTTCAACTACTGGGTAAAAAACACTCAAAGGGACAATTTAAAACTACTCGTAATCAAAGAGAAACAAAAAAATGATACTAGCAAATGGAGAATAAATTTAAACTGAGACACAAGAATATTATTTACTGACCTTTTTTTCATTTCTTAGAAATTCAGGCTATAAGCCAATCCTTTAAGAGTAAAAATTAAAAATTTTTATATATCCGCTTGTATGTTATTTTGGAATATCAGTTCTTCATAAAATACCATGACTTTAAATTACATATTTTAGTCTTTTTACTAAAATGTTAATCTTTATAAGTGATCTGTACTTTGGACAAAGTTTTGATAGTTAAGCAATCATTTATTTTCAGTTGTGCTCTATAATGTTAGAGCAAAATTGTGACAATCTGAATATTCTCTGGAAAATTCAGATTGACAGCTCTTTAGAAATTTCATTTACTTTAAAATTCACTTCAGATCTTATCTTTCATATGAATGGGATCTAAAAGTGGTAGTAACAGCTAGCATACCTTTGCTAACTATAGAAACCTGTGCCTGGTAATTATCTCCAACCTTTTCCATATAGAATATCCTTATGATTATTTATACTCTTGTCTTCCTCGAATATGCAAATCTAATTTAAAACTAACACGTTTATTCATGAAGAATACATTTGGGAACCTTAAAAAATAAGTGTCCACACACTTATGTGATAACTATTTGGGGGACATTGAATCATGTGCATACTGTGGATAAGTATAACATGGTTTCACCCTTAAGGACCTCACAGTACAGCACATAAGACAAACATGTAAAAGTAAGTAGTAAAACACATGTTCTTAGGAGAATGGTTAGGAACACTGTCTTGGTCTCCTAGGGTTGCCATAACAAAATACCACAAACTGGGTAGTTTAAAACAAGAGAAATGGAACTTCCCTGGTGGTCCAGTAGTTAAGAATCCACCTATCAATGCAGGGGATGCAGGTTCAATCTCTGCTCCGGAAGCTAAGATCTCACATGCCACAAGGGCAACTAAGTCCGTGTGCTGCAACGAAGATTCCACGTGCTGCAGTTAACACTCAACGCAGCCAAAAGTAAATCAATACACATTAAAAACGTAGAAATCTATTCTCTCAGAGTTCTGTAGGCTAGAAGTCCAAAATCAAGGTGCAGGCAGAGTCAGGCTCCCTCTGGAGATGCTAGGGAAGATGTCATCATTGCCTCTTCTAGTGGTACTGGCATTCCATGACATTTCTGGGCTTGTAGCTGCATCACTCCAGTCTCTGCCTCCATCTTCACAAGACATTCTTCTCTCTGTGCTCTCTTCTCTTCTTGTAAGACTCTAGTCATTGGATTTAGGGCTCACTCTAGTCGGACCCCACCTCAACAAATTACATATGCAAAGACCTTATTTTGGGCAGATAAGAACTTCTGGGGGATACTATTCAACCCATTACATTAACTGTGTATGAGGAAAAAAAGGAAAAAAAATAAAAGACTTATCAGACTGTGTAAACTTCAGGTTAAAGTGTTTTACAATTTGCTCTTGGTTGAGGCCAGGGAAAGAGGACAGTTTCACAACTACTTAAACTTTTTTAACATGTTCAGTTGGTGGTGGTGGTGGTTTAGTCACTGAGTTGTGTCCAACTCTTGTGACCCCATGGGCTGTAGACAGCCAGGCTCCTCTGTCCATGGGATTTCCCAGGCAAGAATACTGGAGTGGGTTGCCATTTCCTTCACAGGAAAGGAATCCTTCTTGACCCAATGATTGAACCTGTGTTTCCTACACTGTAATCGGTCTTCTGAATTGCAGGCAGATTCTTTACAATTGAGCCACCAGTTGTTGTTCAGTCACCAAGTGTATCTGACTCTTTGCAACTCCATGGACTGCAGCACGCCAGGCTTCACTATCTCCCAGAGTTTGCTCAAACTCATATCCTTTGAGTCAGTGATGCCATCCAACCATCTCATCCTCTGTCACTCTCTTCTCCTCCTGCCCTCAATCCTTCTAAGCATCAGGGTATTTTCCAAATGGGTCATGGGGAGTTCTCACAAAACATGAATCACTGGAGAAGGGAATGGCAAACCACTTCAGTATCCTTGCCTCGAGAACCCCATGAACATTATGAAAATGAGCCACCAGGGGGTTGTGCAAATCTTCATTTCAACAATGGATCTGAGATGATTTAATAGAGTATCCTCAAAGTCCAAAAGAGTTATTGTATTTTGATCTATATCAATGACCCTTCAAAATTTCATCCTATAGTATGAAAAATGACAAAATAAAGTAGAGATGACACTTCTATCTGTTGTTACCTGTAGCACCATGTATTTCATAGAATTAAGGGCAAGGTTGTTTTTCTCTTTGATGAGCCATAAGTAAGATGCTGTTTGATTTTTATTGAATGTAATTATTCATACTTGCCATAAAGAATAGAAATATAGTCATAATCACTGAAACAAAAGAACCAGCTATCCCATCTCTTGAGGAATTCTTAGGCCTATGAAAAGTCCCCCAAACCACAATTAGGTCATAATCATTCAAAAAAGAGGAAAAACCCAGCAACAACTCTAACATTGTTTTCAAGAGTCATATTTCTTAATTGATGCTTTTATTCTGGCTGTAGCTTTCTTTTTTTTTCATGTTTGTTAGATGTTTGACAATTAACATCTAAGTTAATTGGCAAAACAGAGGTTAAATATAATTATTTCTTTACTTGTACTGTTTACTAAAAAGTATTTCTGTGGTAAAAAAATGACAAAATTATTCATGCACATTCAGTTTGAAACTTGGGCTTAATTACTGTTTTCTAGGAGGTAAATATATTTCTTTGAATTTTGGGATTAAAAAAAGGTTTATGTCACAACAACATTCATGATTTCTAGCTCTTTTTGAGAACTATTATCTATTTGTTTTGCGTGCTTTATAAAATGCCTGATAGATGTTATACCTCTTCAAAAACATGATACTTTAGAAAATGAATTCTATAGTACACTTGCTACAAATATGGTCTATTCCCACCCCCCTTTTCAACAGTAGCTTAAATAATGCAAGTACAAATGCCACTTCTTTAAATATCTGATGGGTCCTCAGCACTCTGGCATGTGCTAGCTTTGTCCCCAAGCTTTTTTTTTTTTTGGCCTGTCAGCTGTGAGAAACAGTTTTCTACCAATTACTGTCACAATATGAATAAATTCAAAACTGAAAATATAAGCACTGAATATTTTCAGTAAATTTATCCCAAAACTATATTAAAATAGGGATTTAGCATGTAAACAAGGAATTTAGCAAGTAATAAGAAGCATCACATTGTACTTTGTCTTCTATAAATAAAAATACAATAGAAGAAGATAAAGGGAAATGCACTCAAGCACAGAAGAGAAATGGGCAAATGACAGTAAGCGTATAAAATGAAAAGAAAGTTACAGCCAGAATAAAAGCATCAATTAAGAAATATGACTCCCGAAAATGTTAGAGTTGTTGCTGGGTTTTTCCTCTTTTTTGAATGATTATGACTTAATAATAAGTAATTTTTAAAAGATTTATATAGTATTTCTCTCTTTGTCCAACACTGGTTTCCTTAGTATGTGCCTTTAAACATTAGGCCAGCAGATGGTTGCTAACATGATTGTGGTTCAAAAGGTGTTAAAAAACGTGCTATAAAAACTACCAACATTCTTAGGTTATTACTGTTAATAAAACCTCAAATAAACAAGATAGAGTTGGCTCTTACTCTAGACTAGTTCTCTGCCAAAAATTGTGTGGGGAGAGGTTTAACAAAAATCCTACATTTACAGGTACAACTAATAGGTATACAGTTTGTGTGGGCTCTATATGTATAATCCCAACGGTCCAGCAACCTGGTTTGGTCAGAACTCTGCTCCTTTAGTCCTAAATCACAGTTAAGTTTGTATGCCGTGGTGATGATGACCATTACTCCCAAGACACACTCTTTTAAACTTATTTCAGAACAGGCCTGATGCTGACCTTTGTGCACTTTCACTCTTTTCTTTTTCGAAACACAAAGAACTAGAAGATTGGGCCTGAAAGTCATAGTTTGCGACGTTACTGACCTCTACTTGTCTCTGACTTTCCCTCCCTATTTTTAATTCACCCATATTCAGTCAAAGTCATGTTATCATTTCTTTCCCCTAAATGCCCCTCACAAGTATGCATCTTTTACAGACTACTACCACCCATTACTTCAGATTGGCACCGTTTGCCTGTACTATTGCAGTAGCAATAGCTTCCTAAATAATCATGTGCACCCAAATCCATACTGCCAGAGTAATCTCCCTCAATTCCCCCTTTAATCATGTCATAGCTCTTTCAGACCTATCCGAAGGCTTACCATTACCTATACAGAAGCATTTCTCAAAACATGTTTTATAGAATACCAGGGTTTCACAAGATTTTAACCTGTTTCGGTTTTTTTTAAAAAAAGACTTTTTTAGCCACATGAAGCTTAGCTGCAAAAGTGGTTTCTGCTTTTGATGTACTAAAGACATAGTACATATATCCGAGGGTGGGAGAGTACACATTCCCCAAATTTATTTCATTGTATAACTCTTTTACCACACAATACCTTGCCATCTCTCCTAGAACACTATGGTAGTTTAAGCACAAACTCCTTAGTTTGCTCTTTATGACTCTCTAACATCTGACCTCAAACTATTTCTAAACTTACCTCTCACTGACTTCTATATGAATTTCCACCTTCAACCAGACTTCACACTCACTATATTCTGAGCACTCACTATATTCTGCCCTTTGCCCTTCACACTCACTATATTCTGCCCTTTGCCCTAGAAGGTTGACCAGTATGGATTACATCAAAGGTTCCCTTGCTCTTTGACTTCTACTGAGATTCGGATATTAGAGAATACCAGTGAGACTAGGGCTTCCCTGGTGGCTCAGTGGTAAAGAATCCACCTGTGATGTAGGAGTCACAGGTTTGATCCCTGGATCAGGAAGATCCCTTGGAGAAGGAAATGGCAACTCACTCCAGTATTCTTGTCTGGGAAATCTCATGGAGAGAGGAGCCTGGCGGGCTACAGTCCATGGGGTCTCTAAAGAGTTGGACGTGACTTAGTGGCTAAACAACAACGAGAGGCTAGAGGGGAGGAGGAAAATGAGGTCAGAGAATTTATTTTGCTGGCTCACCCCCTGCAAGGTCAAATGGGCTGGCTGTTTCCCTTAGCTCAAGATCACAACCCCAGGTCCAAGAAACCACTTCTCCTCACCCTTTCACCCTTGGTGGGGAAGATTCCCTGGAGAAGGGAATGGCTGCCCACTCCAGTATTCTTGCCTGGAGAACCCCATGGATAGAGGAGCTTGGTGGGCTACAGTCCATGGAGTCTGGCTTGAAAATGGAAGGGACACCCTGCTGTTAACACTCCAGTATTACACTTGTGGTTTCCTACACCCTGTGGTTTCCCTCCTAAACCCTGCCCACACCTTTATACAGTCCCTTTATTATCTAATTTGAATGTACCATCTGTTTCTTATCTGAATCCTAACTGATACAGATGGTATACAGATTGTTTGGCTGTTTTAAAAAATACTTCTTAGTCTCATAATACTGAGAATAGGTGATGGATTTGTTTTGAAAATATAAAACTGAATACAGGCTATAGTCTGCAATGAGTTGTGGGTTATGATTCAGTTGAGGGAAGAAACCATGACTTATTCATCTCTCAATCCAAATCCTGTGCCTAGAAAAGTACAGGCACACTGTTCACAATAAACATTCATGTAGCTGGATTAAACCAACCGCGGCAAAGACAGTTCGTATGCACCTATTAGGCACAGGCGCAACGTCATCCTCCTGCCTCCCCTGAAGTTTGGTGTTGGTCACGTGACTGGGTTCTGGGCAGCGGAATATGGGTAGAGGCGATATATGCCTCCTCCAGCCCAGCCCTCAAAATCATCCCAGGGGAACTTTCAGCTCTCTTCTCCTCTAGTCAACCTTGAAGATTCTTCCAATTGATGAAAATATAAAATAAATGACAGCTGCCTGACTCAAGAAATAAATGCTTGGGTTAAGCCACCGAGTTTTGTAGTTTATTTATTATCTATCTAATTGAGTTCAAATATCCCTTATTTGTAACAACTTTGCATTTTAAACAACTGATTTTTCATTTCTATTTGGATATGATAGCTTTCTCATGATTTTTTTTTTTTGCTATTTCAAGATACAGTAAAGACTAATCACATGACCCAGACTGTGCAATGAATTAAAATAAATGCCTAATGTATTACTGACAAGCAGAAGAAAAGAACCAAAGGTATTCTTGTCATTTGTTTGCCGTTAAGTACACCTCAGAATAAGATAACTGTAAGATGAGGTGTCATGACCTGAGGAGTTCTACTTCTAGGCTGAGACCCCAGGAGCAGGCCCATGTTTTATTTCTCTAGGCATTGTAGTGAAGGGAAGAAAAGGGGCGGTTCTGTGGTTGAACACAGAAAGAGTAAAGAATGGTCTTTCTAGAAGTTTGGAACATTTATAGATTTTCTAAGTATTTTCTTTATGTTCCCTCTTGCCTATGCATGCCTTATATTTTCAGCTTAAAAGCATTTCTCAAAAAATAAGAGGAAAAAAAAAAGAGAACTGAATTGCCTTATTCTCTTTCATCTATTGAAAAATACACCATTTTCTTAGGCAATGAGTTAAGCTTTTGAAATTTTCAAGCTCCAAATGTTGTTAGTTTTTTGTGGCTACTTAATACTATTTAGACTATGGGATATTATCAAAGAAGAACATATTTGTTACCTACATATATTTACCCATCTAAGAAAAACCAAATGCATACACATACATAAATTTATATACATATATAAATTCATACATAAAAGCAGATGAGCATTTTGTGTCATTTGAGAACCTTAAAGCTCTCATCTTTTTGAGATTTAGTCTTTTAAGTTTTATGCTTCATTGATTTGAGCCACTTCCTTGGCTTTGTGTTCTGTTCACAGACTGAAGATGCCATTTTGCTGAATTTTGATGATTATGTGGGAACACATCAGGCCCCTATCTTGATACCATTACATTTCCTCTGGCTACAGTTACAGGCATTTTTGTGTTCTTGGCCTTTTAAAACACTAGTTCGAATACTGCCTTTAGCAGACTTTCCATCTCCATCTCATTAGGATTAGGAAGAGATACACTGTCAGCAATTTTTGTTTGTTTAGATCTTTTCCATTCCTTTTGAAATATAAACACTTACCTGTTTTTCCTACAGAGCTATCTGAAGCCACCTCTTCTAATGCATGGGTTAGCATATATTTCTAACTCTGTATAGCACTACTTTCCTTAGCAACAATAAACTCTAAAATTATATACTGACTTCTCTGAAGTTTCTACTTTACTGATCAATTTTCTCCTTAATGATCAGATTTAGATCACGAATAAGAGATGCTTCACTCTTCTTCCAACAAAACAAATGAGAACCTCAGTCACTGATTTATCAGATGGAACAGGGGTGTGTGTGTACGTGCCCACACTATTTATTTACATATAACCATTGCCCATGAAGTTAAATATAAAAAACACTCCTTTTGTTTGTCTCACCTCTCCCATTCCTTTTCTGTGAGAAGCCTTAACGCCTTTGAAGTGGTCTACTTAGTATAGCTTTGGTTTATCCCTAATCTGAATTTTAAAAATATATATAAACTAAACATTTTCCAAAAAAGAAATAATTCTATCAAAGGAGAGTTTAAGATTATCATTGTCAGAACAACTGAATTTCTGTTGAACAAATATTGAAATAAATAAATTTGTAAATAAATTATACTTGTATGTATAAAAGAACTTTCAATACTTATCACACAAGAAGTATCCTAAGTCACTCTAAGTTTACACTCTATGTTAAAAACTCTAAGTTTATCATAAAATTGTTTACATTTTCATTTAATGAAAATGTAAACAATTTTATGATAAAAATTAAATCTATACCACAAAATGGGTATCAAATGGACTATAAAGCATATTTGTATCATGAGAGATAATATATAAAAAAGTCCCTACCTGAAATGATACCTTTAATATTTTCCATAGTACTATAATGACTTATGTACTTGTATAAATAGATGGCATAAAAATCCATCACTATCTTCATATAGTGTATAACTAAGTTTCAAAAAAACTCTATATAAACCAGTTTCTTAGAAGTTATCTGGGTGAAAGTATAATGGTTATTTGATGGTTGCTGAGAGATACAGAACTTGCCACCTATATCCATGACTCTCACATGAATGGAAATGGTTGATAAACATGATGGATACTATAAAAGGGTCTATACAAAACTAAGTTTAAAAGAGGTCAAAGGAACTAACCAGAAGAGATGACAGTGATAGGGCAGCCAGGAAAAAGAGCTAAGGAGGCAGAGAAATGGGATGCCAAAGGCAAAGAACACTGTAATGATAACAAAAGAAGAAATGGGTGTTTGGTCAAAGGAGGCTCAGGAAAAATCTTAATGTTCTAGTCAAAAATAAAATAGAAAGGTTACATTACATAAACAACTTGATCTTCTGCTATAAAAAAACCTCATTAGCTGTCTGGAGATTTAGAAGTAAACTTCAATATGCTTTCAAATATTAAAGAAAAAAAGAAAAAGAGGAAGGAAGGGAGAGGAAAACAGAGGAAACTTAAATATTTAGATATTATATAACCTATCTTACTTGTGAATTTAGATTTATTAATCTTTTAATAGATTGAAAACACTTCACATTTTAAAAACGCTAAGAAAACAGTTAATGCAAAAAGCTAATTAGAAAACACAATCAACAATTCTACACATAAAAAAATCTGAATTAAGAAGTTGATATGTCACAAGAAAAGTGGTCCAAACTAAATAGTAAGATTCAGTAAAGGATCTTAGAGCTCAGGTCTGCTGGTGACAGTGGAGCTTGAAAGAGTTTATTCCAAGTCTCAATTTCTGAACTACACCATGCATCTCTAACAAATAGTAGAAGAGCAATATATACATACTCTGATCACATTTAAATGGTAAAAATGAATAAAATAGGGAGTGAGAAAACCCAGAACAGGAAGGCAAAGCAGAACTGGCTACTTTGTATAAGGCAACTCCAGACTTAACTTAAAGAATTGTTAAGTTTCCCTACTTGTCTTTCCCATTCTGCCTATATTCTCAAAACTCTATTTTTCAGAAGTCTCTTGGATTAACCAATATGCTCTCCCTAACTACCCATAAAAGACAGTACAGCATATCCCCTAAGATACCTATATGCCCTCTTACTAAAATCTACTCCAAAGACCTCCATGCTCATCCAATGTTAAAAAAAAAAACTTGAAATACCATCAGGATCCTTACACTTGTAAGCAACTGAATAATCTTTTAGACCCACCATTTAAAGACATGATCTCAATCAGAGCTTCATCAGGATTTCACTTTCCCTTTTCTCTAAGATCCAGTTGCTAATGCAGTCTACAGTTACCCAGGCTCTTGCTGGATTGTCACAGCTCCCAGTTAAAGAATAACTAAAGGCAGAAACTGAAATATACTATAAACATAACCTTCTGGAATGGGTCGCTGTGAAAAGAAGACTGAGCTAGCTGACAGCAAAGGGACATTTCAACATTAAGATTCTAAAATGAAGAGACTGGTTGAGACTAGATATGTACCTTGTTTATACTTTAAATCTGAAAATGAGAATACACTTTTATCTGGTTGTAACAAACTGCTTGGCAAATGACGAACAGCTTTCCCCCTTACCTGACCCCTGTTTACTGGTGCACATCTCCTACTCAAGTGAAGACACTTGCCCAGTAAAATGCTCACAATATCACTTTAAAAAAATTATAGACGACAGGCCTAGACTGTGTATGCAATTTCAGAGCCAGAAAAAAATGAATAGGAGCCAAGCAACAATCTGACAAATAGATCTATGTCTTGATCATAGCAATATGCAACATAGGGAAAATGCTTGCTTAAACCCCAGAGAAAAATAGTGTAAAGGAAAGAATATGTTTGATCTTTCAGGTAACAACCTCTAAACGTAGTGAACTCTTACGTGCACTGACAAAGAGAAGTCAATGGTGCAGATAATCCAACAGGCATGGCAATCAAAGATCTCATTCATTTGGTTTTGAAAGCAAGTATTCATCCATACCACTCACCTACAATGTGCCAGGCATTGTGTTACTGAAGTGCTGAGGGTCAGACTTGGTGAAGAATGTAACTTAAACATGTTAAAACCCTGGATAGTTCCATAAGGGCACACTGTCTCGTTATTTCAAAGGGCATGCCCAGGGTACACGCAAGCTGAGCATCAGGGAGACAGATGACTGATGAGTTACAATAGTCAGAGGCAATAAATGAAACATAATACAAAAGTCACCTAACGCTAGTAAGGCTGTAGAGGAAACGGACACTCACTCACACTGCTGTGAGGGATGTGAATTGCTCAGACTTTTCTGGAAGGTACTATGGTAATATTTATTAATAAAAATTTGAGATATCTTTGGTTCTGCAATGCTCACTCTGGGAATTTATCTTACAGATGTAAAAGCATGAGTAGAAAAGGATATTTCATAGGGTGTTTACTGAAACATTTTCAATAGTAGCCAAAAAAAAAAAAAAAACCTGAAAGCAACTGAAATATCCATTAGTGTATTAATGAAAGGTTAAATAAACTGTGGCATACCAATATTATAAAAATAAAAATTTCAAAAAGAGTTGAACTTCCCTGGTGGTCCAGTGGTTACGAATCCGCCTGCCAATGCAGGGGACACAGGATCTAGAAGATTCCATATGCTGTGGGGTAACTAAGCCCATGTGCTGCAACTAGAGAAAGCTTGAGTGCAGCAACAAACACCAAACACAGTAAAAAATTAATTAATTAATTTTTAGAAAAGAATTGCTTTTGATCTGTAGCTTCTAAATCATGGTCATGCTTTACTACTGAGTAAGAAACACAAGCGGCAGGGAAAGGTAAATATAATGATTCCACTTTTATTAAAAAAAAAAAATCCCCCTTCCAAAAACCTTATTTGTACATATCTATATATAAATATATACAATGTATAAGCATGGAAAAGCTATGGGAGCTGTGGAAGCATAATTTTAGACTACTAGTATCAAGTGTGACTAGAGGATGGGGATGAGTGAGAGAACCACTCATACAGCAAAATCTGGAGAAATGTTCACACTGTACAAAGTAAAAGGAAAATACGTAGAACTCCAAAGTATTACACATTCCCTCACTTCACTCAGGTTTCTTCACAAATGAGACATCCTCCAAAAGATCCTTCCAGAACTTCCTATTTAGTCACCACATCCTCACTGTCTCATTTTAGCCTCTTATCTTGCTTTATAGTTATTCATATACCTGAGTAGCATTATAGTACATACTCATTTATTTACTGTCTGTTTCCCAAGAAAATGCAAACTCTGTGAAGGTAGAAAGGGGGCTTTGTGTTGTTTACTACTATATTGCAAGCACCTAAAATCATTTCTGATACATAGATACCAATAATAAATGTTTGCTGCATAAAGAGAAAATAAATTATATCTCATGGACTAAAAACTAAAAATACACATGAGCAGAAGCAAGAAGCTAAAACAGCAAATGAAGATACTGATTTGATTTCATGATGGAACTGAAAGCAACTTAAAGAAAAAGGTGACTTTTAATGAGCCGTAAATTAAATTACTTAGGCTCATATATTTTGGAATGTTACATACCGCAAATTCTCTAATGGGCAGACAGGGAGAGAGAAGAAGAAAGAGGGCCAAGTCTAATTGAATGACTGACCGACGAGTGTATATGCCTGAGTAATGCTAGCAAGAAAATGCACACATGAGAAAAGTATTGTTCCGTACACCTGCAAAATCTATGCTGGACACAGTGGTACTTCTCTCATAAAATAGTATTGCTTTGGTTCGTAAAGTAATAATGCATAAGAAGTAAAAATGTATTTAAACGGCAGATTCTGATATTAACACAGAAGAGTAAGATAGTAGCAAGGATGCTGAAAAAAGCAAGCCTTCATAAACTCTTAGCAGAGTAAGCAAACTCTTGTTACGTAATCTGAAGATGCTCTTTTAACACCTAAAGCAAATTCTGAAGCTCTGAAAAATGTCCATGTGCATATTCTAAGTACATATGCCAGAAATGTATACTGTTCTTCTCAAATTAAAATAGTTTATGACATAGGTATAGTAGATGTTCTCAAATATAATTGAATATAATAAAACAAATGAAATAAGCTTCTATAATCTTATTCTTTATATTCTTATTCTTTTAAATAATCTAGTATGTTAAAAAAAAAAAGTAAAGTTTAAAAGTTACGTATATATTCTCTGGGTAACGATCTCACTTTAATATTTAGACTACATAATTTTAAACAAAACATTTTTTCACAGTAGGGATACTATATTTACATAGTTATGAAAGACTAATTTTCCAATAAAGCTATCTGAGGGCATCCTATTACGGTTAAAACACACACTGTCGACAGAGACAAAGAACTCTGCAGGAACAATGAACAAATTCTTAAGTCGTTTAGTTCACCTACAATTCATGAATCTTTTAAAATCGTGTACAATAAGAAATCCATATAAAACAAGCATCAAACAAAAGAATTAACTTTCTGTCAATTTTGCTCAAAAAAAAAAAAAAAACCCAAAAACTTTGAAGTAAGAATGAAATAATCTCCTTGAAAAGGCAACTCGTTATCTGTGATTGTTACCTGCCTGTCTGTTCAAATTTTTTTTTAATATTTAAAATAATAAGTTGGTATTCTCAAAAACTGAATTGCATGTTACTTGCAAGAACATGGAATGATTTTTCAATCCCATAAAAAATAAGCTTGTAACTCTGTTCCTACAATACTTATCTTTTATCTTGAAAGGCTCTTATGAAAATAACCCACAAAATAAAACCTTCTATAACTTTAAGAACACCTTATTTTTCCTGTTTAAATAGTAAAGACGAATAAAATGACTTTTAGGTACGTATTACATTTTCCACATATGACTAAACACATACTAAGATATCAAATGTAGACACATTTAGTTAAAATCAATTAAACTGAGAAGTCCTTCCCTTCTGGCTGTCCATATTTTTCTTTAATCCTGGTCAGTGTAAACCCTTATTACCAGTAATTTGCCACTATAACGTTGAGGGAAAATGCTAGCCTCACAATTTTTGTCATTTCTCCCCCCCTCTTCCCCTGCAGGCTGCTACTGTTGATGGCCTTTATGGAAATATAAATTCAATCAGCAGCTGCAAATTTCATGAGACGTCCATCTTCATGCTGAATTTCTAACTGAGTGTCAAAACAATCTGTGGATTTCTCCCTGATGAAACACACATTGAATTGTAAATTTCTGCAATTTCCTCATGTTTGAATTTCAGCTGCAACAAAATAGTGCTAGCCCAGATACACTGCCTACCAGACTGAAACAAGTAATTTTTCTCTTCTTATCCCTGCATGCTTGTTAAACAGTTAAATATTTTTAAAAGCCATGAGATAAAATATTTCCTCCCAAATTAAACAATTAAATTTCCTATACAATTAAAAGAAAATAAGGATATACAAATCATTAATATATTTTGTATGTTTCAAAAAGAGGTTTTTTTCCCCTTCAAGAGATTTACTTGTTCTATATGGTTGCTTTTCATTCTTTCTTTCTTTTGAATTTGGCGGTGAATAATCCTATGAACTTTCATAAAATTAGTACTTCTATAAACAATGTCAAGATAGTACATAAATGAAATGTAGTCACAAAATAATGGCTAGTAACTTCAAGTTTAATGAGGTATATTTTCATTCAATATTTCAACTTAAATATTGCCAAGAGTAAAAATATTAAAACAAAGAATTATACCAGCTAAAGTAGGCATTCTCTTTTTGTTTTTTGGTCACACTGTACGGTATGCAGGATCTTAGTTCCCTGACCAGGGACAGAATCTGCTTCCCCTTCATTGAAAGCGTGGACTCTTAACCACTGGACTGCCAGGGAAGTTCCAAGGCATTCTTCTTAACACATACTTATAATGAGTTAATTTTTTCACCAAAGACCATTTACAACTGAGTAGCTAAAAAGAACTGCTTTTAAGTTACATACTATTAAGGAACCTATTTTATTTTACAAATAAATAAGCAAAAATATTATGTGCTTAAAGATACCTTAAGAAACCCATTAAGTGGCTCATTCCAATATAGCAACTTCTTATTGGTATATAAACGTCTTTTCATTAATGTCACTAACAAAATAATTCATAGTCCTACAGTGAGAATGTCACAAGTTACATGAGAATGAGTTTACAGTCAATGAAATTCACGTCTACTAGAAAACACCCAAAAAATGTACAAAACAAAATAAAAGTTCAACAAGACACTGCAGTAAGCAAACCCTCTTATGGCGGGGGGGGGCGGTCTGTAAAACAAGTTATAAAACAGCAATCATTCACTCTTTCAACAAACATTTACTGAATATCTCCTGTTGCCAGGTAATTTTTACCAGGCCATGGGGACAAAGGTATGTGCAGAACACAATCTTTTACCCTCAAGAAGTTAGTCAAGTTGAGAAGAAAATCATTTATTAAAGCATAGTGAAATAAGTGCTTTAAACTGGTACATTTAAAAAAGTATTTTGACTGCATGCATACGATATCTTAGTTCATGTCCCTGCAGTTGAAGAAAGTCTTAACCACTGAACCACCAGGAAAGTCCCTAAAGTGGTACATTAAGGGAGGAAAGTGAAAGTGAAAGCCACTCAGTCCTGTCTGACTCTTTGCAACCCCAAGGACTATACAGTCCATGGAATTTTTCAGGCCAGAATAGTGGAGCAGGTAGCCTTTCCCTTCTCCAGGGGGTCTTCCCACCCCAGGAAATCGAACCCAGGTCTCCCGCACTGCAGGTGGATTCTTTAAAAGCCGAGCCACAAGGAAAGCCCACATTAAGGGAGGGAAAATTTAGGAAAGCGCTAAGGAGACAACTATTTCATGAGCAGTTATGGAAGCTTTCAGAAACAGTTATCGTTTCTAAGGACATATAGGAGTCAGTCAACAAAGAAAAAGAAGGAAGACACATTCCGGCCAGAAGGAAGACACGTTCCAGCCAGAACGCAGAATATAATACAAAAGACCTGGAAGCATGAAATAGCATGGTGCCTTTGGAAAATTGTTAGTAACTGGAGACAGAGAACAGGGTTGATATGTGATATGCTGGAGTAGAGTAGGCTGGGATATGGCCATGAAGAGCTAAGAATGCCATTTAAAATATTTATTTAAACATTATACAGAAGGCAGTGTGGGTTCTTGGAAGGATGTAAACAGAGGTAAAACAATAATGAATGATATTTTTCAATGGGATATAAAAGTTAAAGTATAATGATTAAGTACACAGACTCCTGGTCGAATCCAGCTCTGCTATTTTCAGGCCATAGTTTTGGGCAAGTTACTTTTTCTATGACTCAATTACCCTCATCAGTAAAATGGTAGCAATAATACTACATGGCATAAGATTGGCATGAGAATTAAGTGCCTTCTATTTATATATTTGAAGCTATTTTATTATCATCATCATTTTACAGGCTGGTAGGGTCTTTAGGTCTAACTCTAATACACAAGAATCCCAAAGCATATAATTTAACTAAATCATCTAGAACACTCTGACACAAACTACACATCAACTTATCTTCACTTAGAAAACATTTATTGAATATTTATGTACAGATACGTGCAAAAAATAAAGTTTATAAAAACTCTCAAAAGAGGAAAAGTTTAAGTAATTTTAAAATAACTTTAAAAAATATATTAATATAGAAAATCAATCAATACTCTTAAAACATAAAGACACTAAGAACTAAATAGACAAGAAGAAACTACAAAATTGAAAGCTGGGTCTTCAAAGAATTATCGACGTTTTTATTAATTAATCAAGTTTTAAATGAGATGATAGAAACAGTATTAAATGTATACAAATATATGCAAAAGTACAAGAAGACATTATACACAACTTTATGCCAATATATTTGGAAAGTCAAATTAAACAGTTTCCAAAACTATATCAATTATAAAAATGGAACAAAGAAGAATTGGAAAAATTAAATAGAACCTGCAACTAGGAAAGAAATCGAAAGTGAAAGTGAAGTCACTCAGTCGTGTCCAATTCTTTGTGACCCCATAGACTGTAGCCCACCAAGCTCCTCTGTCCATGGGATTCTCCAGGCAAGAATACTAGAGTGGGTTGCCATTTCCTTCTCCAGGGGATCTTCCCAACCCAGGGATCGAACCCACGTCTCCCTCATTGCAGGCAGAAGCTTTACCCTCTGAGCCATCAGGGAAGCCAAAAGAAATTGAACTCATTGCCAAAAATCTTCTGTAAAAAACACCACTAAGTTCAGAAAGTCTATCAGGTATATTTTCTAGGCCACACAGGCCTAGGTCACCCTTCTTCACACAATCTATTCCAAAGAATAGAGAAAGAAGAAACACACCTCAGTTCTTTTTAAGAGGCTAGCATAATCTGATACGAAAAGCACAGGAGATCAGTACAAAAAAGGAAAAATAAATCTGATCTCATTTATAATAGTATATGCAAAAATCATTTATTTAAAAATACATATGTATATATATCTCAGCTGGACATTTTTTAAAAAGTTGTATTTCATTCAGTGCTAAGAAATGTTTTGTAGCAGAAGAGATTTTCAGGGTTTAGTCTATCTTGTCACTGGAAAAAGAAGTCTTACAAAGATATTTTAAAGTTATTCTTAATCTGTTATAAACTTACTGAAGTAATCTGCACTTTTAAAAGACTATTTCTCAATACTCTACTTGCGAAGAAGGAAAAGCCTGGTAGTTTATTTTTTTTGTTGTTTTGGGGTTTTTTGTTTTGTTTTGTTTTGGCTGGTAGTTTAAAATGAACCATCAACTCTGTCCATGAAAAGGAAAGGGACAAAAAAAGAAGAGTAAGTTACAGCAGGGGAAGAAGTAGGGGCAGGCAAAGTAAAGGGATGGAAGAGAAGGAAAAGAGGAGGAAGGTGGAAAATAGATAGTAATTATACAGCATGTATCCTGTGCCAGAAATTCTTTTAAACACAAATGTATTTACATCCCAAAACTCCAAAATAACACTGAAATGATGTGTACTATTATTATTCCCATAATACAGAGAAAAAAATAAGTAAAAAATTGCAATCATTCTAATTTTCTTTGTTGGGTTAAGATACTCAGTGGACATAGAAGCAGCACTGGAAAATAAATCCCTATGAATGCAAGGTAATATTTAACCAATTATCCTTTCTATCTTACAGATTATCTATTATAATCTCTTAGTGTGTACAGATACTCTTCTAGTGATAAACTAAAAAGATTTTCACAGCATATTACTCAAAGTATTCTAACAATACCATCATGACACATGCAACAGCATCATTAAACTCAACAGATGAACAGCACAAAGGCTGCAAAACTTTATTCTATCATTTTTATTTTACTTGTTCCAAGTAAAAGTCTTCAAGTATGCAAAAAAGGCATTGGAAATTATGTCGGTCATTCCAAAGCCTGGCTGGTGATTGCTACCACCAAAACAGGTATCTAAAATACCGAGTTCTTTAAACCCATGGAATCAGGATCTCTAGGATACAACTCATGTTTTTGTTGTTATTGTTTTTAAAATTTCCGCTACTTTGACCAATCACTTATGGAACTTCTAATATAAATGTTTTTGAAGATATTAAAATTTAAGAAAACCATAAGCTAGCTTTTTGTCATAAGTGCATAAATACATGTCACGTTCTGGGTAGTAACTTATATTGGATGAATAAAAGTATATTTTGTTATTATTTATGCAGCTTAAATTTAAAGCACTTTGTTAAATCCTAATTTGTTAATTAAAAAATTAACAAAGTTTGATGAATTGAAATCAGTGATATGCTGGCAAATACTTAACACCCACTCTGGGTATAATTTCATGAATGCTGACTGGACTATAGTTTTTTAATACTGAAAGAATATTTCCTCAATTTTTATACAATTTATAACATAATGACTATAGATACACTATGCATTAACATTTTTTCTATTACCTTAAGTGCCAACAATCAACAAACCAATACATCAAGCTCTGATTTGTAGCATTTGCTAATTCTGTGCTATAAATTCCCTACCATGGCCAAGTTCAAGCTACTAACACAATGTTGCTGAACACGGAGTTTATAGAGATGTACAGTAGCTCACCCTTATACAGTATTTCTACCATAAAGACACAATAGGCATAAATGACCTCAAGAGAACAGATAATAGTAAAAAACAGTCAGCTAATTATAAAGGAATGAATTTTAAGT
Source organism: Bos taurus (assembly GCF_002263795.3). NCBI lineage: Eukaryota > Metazoa > Chordata > Mammalia > Artiodactyla > Bovidae > Bos > Bos taurus. The sequence goes on from NC_037347.1 coordinate 18,330,144, forward strand.
ATTTATTATCTTTGTTTTTAATATGTTAACAATATAAGTATATGGTTACACAATTTAATTTTTAATAATGTCTGTATTGAATAAGCAGCATAGGAAATTCTTGAAAAGTTAATAATTCACTTTTATAAGACAGTGCAAGCTGACCCTGAAACACTTGTAACTACTACTGCTGCTTCTGAAATTTCACATAAAATCACACATTCTATTTTAGTACAAAAATTCTGCAGTTATTGGATTTAGCAAAAGTCAATTTATAACAAGTTACCAGTATGCCCAAAGAAAATCCAAATCAATAACCTATTTGATTACATTTTAGTTCAAAATTTCTACAAAGATTTTTAATTTAGATTATAAGTTTATACAGAAAGGACCCTGATGTATAATTCTGATAATGCAGTTTTTATTTTGCTCTTATATAAACTGTCAACATAACATTAATATGTTTTTTAAACATATTAACATGTTTAACATAAAACATTAATAATTTGTATAATACACAAATAATAATAATAATTAATTTGCGTTTTACAAGATAATTTCATTTGCACATAGTCAATTCTTGCAGAACCTACTGATTTTTAAAAATTTTTATTGGTGTATAGTTGATTTACTGGAACCAGCTATTTATTGTAGGCTGTTGCTGCTGCTGCTGCTAAGTCGCTTCAGTCATTTCCAACTCTGTGCGACCCCATAGACGGCAGCCCACCAGGCTCCCCTGTCCCTGGGATTCTCCAGGCAAGAACACTGGAGTGGGTTGCTATTTCCTTCTCCAATGCGTGAGAGCGAAAAGGGAAAGTGAAGTCGCTCAGTCATGTCCGACTCTTAGCGACCCCATGGACTGCAGCCTCCCAGGCTCCTCCGCCCACGGGATTTTCCAGGCAAGAGTACTGGAGTGGGGTGCCATTGCCTTCTCCTTGTTGTAGGCTACCTTATGCTTAACTCATCTTCATAAGAGTAGGAGTAAAAAAAGAATTAAAAATAGAGAAAAAAGATATTTATGATCAGAAGTTGAGTTACTAAACTACAAAAGAGGCAAAGAGGAGAAAATAAATACTTTTGCTGGGACAGTGCTGATAGTTATATTATCAAGAGTGCCCAGGTACTTGGTGGCTAGACATTCCAGATACATCAGAGGTGCAGTGAGAGGTACAGGTTACTCAGGCACAAGCAACCCATCAATTCTCTAAAAGAAAACACACCTAAGAGTCATTGTTAGTCTTTACTTTTCCAACATAGAACTGGCCCTGAAATGCAAACTCCCTCATTATAATCTAGATAAATCTATAAACTTAGGTTCATATTTAAAACTATAAGCTAAAGCCACTTTAGGTGACATTTAGATAATTAAAAAGCAAAGTAGCATTTGATCTGGGATCCTCGCGCTTTGGGGAGACAACTGTACCAGAGATTCCTACCAGGACAGCAAAGGAAACCACAGTAAACTATTCAAGCATTTATCTCTACCTTAAGAAACACCTTTCAAGACAGAATATGTTAGTGCAGTAGAATGCAAAATGAGTCAAAAAAGAACAAAGCTTCAAATTCTCTCCTGACAGTTAATCTATGGTTTTTCCCACTTCATAGTTATTTGCTACCAGCTTTTGTGCTACTTGGCTGCCACCTACCAGAAATGTCATTATTAGAATTTCAATACACATGCAACCACAGCAATAATCCAACAGGATTTCACTGAAATTAGTCCTATTTTCCCCAATAGAGTTATTTAATTTCAGCCTTCTGCGTCTCCAATTTACATAGTATCTCACTCCCTACCTCTGCTGCCTTTTGTCTTTCTCTACTTTTATGTAAAAAAAAAAAAAAAATTACTTTGTACTTTTGTATGAATCATTTAAAAATTCTATTAGCAAAGTATCCAATTATTAAAATATAACTCATAATTATTAACCTCTTCCCTTCAGATTTTAAATCACCCTTTAAATATTAATAGAAACTTGGAAATTTCAAGCACGATTGCTATTCTGACATGTAGAATTTTCTGTGCAATAATGTGGAAAGATTTTTGAGTAGCAGTGAAGGTCAAGAAATATTTAAACAATCTACTTGCTTGCATGAATCTCCTATTAAATATAGTAATATATACAAGAGATTGGGTATTATATTTAGAAACTTTCTAAAGTAATTTAAAACAGTGTATCAGGTAAATATATACTGGTTCAGTTACTCAATTTAAAACAAAACCTACCATTAGTAAATACATACTTCCAGGGTCAACAGGAGTTCATACCTAAGCATATCTATTTCAGAAAAAGTCAGAAAATGTCCCCAAAATTAACCTTGCTTGTGACAGTTCTTTTATTTCAGTCAGGTCTCAACAGGTTAATGAACAAGAAATCCGAGGAGAAATGAAGGATCTACATTCTTAGCAAGCCAGGCTACTTTGGCTATGGGATTCTCTAGGCAAGAATACTGGAGTGGGTTGCCATGCCCTCCTCCAGGGGATCTTCCCAAACCAGGGATCGAACCAACATCTCCTAGGTTTTCTAAGCATTGCAGGCAGATTTTTACCAACTGAGCCACCTGGAAAGCCCATATCATGGGTGTTCAATATTAAAAATATGCAAAAGAAATTATCTTCTCCCTGTATGTGGTTAAGAGTTTAACATTACCCTAAACTTATAAAATCCAGGGTCTGCTATGTGAGTGACTAACAACAACAGAAAGATTATCAGCTTTGGCATTTCCAAAATAGTCTCAAATAAGAGTAACAATTATACCAAAATAAAAACTGAAAAATGGCCTACAATTATATTGAACAATCTAGGAACTGTCCCAAGGTCAGTTGTATAAAACAGTTAGAATACCTATAAAGATGCCTTGTACATGACATACACATAAATTATACAAACCTCACTGAAACTTCTCGTACATTTTCCAGTTCCTAGCTTTGTGTCTTCTACTATTTCTTTGAATGCTGATTTTACTTTCATGAATTCCTAACTCTACAAAAGGAAGAGATAAACTTGAGAACAATCAAGACCAAAAGATATCTTGGCTAGGCTCCAGTGATGCACAGCAACACTCCATAGACTGTATAAGCATATTCAATGTCATATGATTCATAGAAATTAATTTAAAAACTGGTTTTATTCAGAATCTTCAAACCTTCAAACAGATGTCTAATAGAAAAGAACAATAGTTAGAAATAAACCCATTAGCTTTAATATAATCCAAGTATACAACACACAGAGCATTTTATCAATATATCAACAAAGGGAACTCTTAAAATATTTTAAAAGAGTTGAAAGAAATTATTACAAAGGGGAAATTTTCTTTGTATGTACTTTTGAACAAAAGACATTAAACAAAATTAAAATCCAAAAGAAACTACTGTTCTTCCATAAATTGTTTGGAAAAAATCTAATTAAGCTCAAGGGTTTCAAAGAACAAAACTTGCACTAACACATTTTTTGCATCAGCTGTTTTCTGAGGGTGATTAAATATAAAAAGCTACTCTGCAAATTTCAATAATTTTCTCAACTTCTCTGTTTGAAAGTTTGCAACATTAACAACCAATTTTCATTGTTTGTATGGCTTAATAATTCCCTAATATGAAGAAGTTTTTCTTACAAGGTAACCAAGCTGTTGAAGTGTTTTCTAACTGAAATTTCCTGTCATGCTATTTACATGATTGCTACCTAGAGAGTTCAAGCAAGATACAAATCGGTTAAAGTAAATTATTGTTATAACCTTCAAAACACTTAATTGAAAATGTCAAAGTGAATAAATGAGATTATAAGTGAAATCTTTATGTAAGAAATAAATATGACTTAGTTTGACTACTTTCTCAATTACTATGCCCCATTTCTTTGCATGTTTTATATCACATCTTTCTGAAAGCTAAATTCTACTTCAAAAAGATTAAAAATTTTATTAAATAAAAATGGTAAATTAAAATAGTTTAAAATGTAATTAAAATGACTTCTCAAGGTAGACAAATATAGATGCAAATGTATTCTACAGTTTAGGTCTAGCCAACATGTAATACTAATATTTGTGTCTACCCTCAGTAGTATAGTCCTAGTACTAACCAGAATTTTGGAAATTATATATAGTCCTAATTCTATATTAATAGAAAAGTAGAAAGTACTAGACTAAAATGAAAAAGAATATATATACATATGTATTATTAAATCTCTTTGCTGCCCAGTAGAAGTTAATACAACATTGTAAATCAACTATATTTCAATAAAATAAATCTTTAAAAATGAAAGTACTAAGAAAAAAATATCTGAAAATAAATTTCAATTGTGAATTTGCACATGAATATTAACTTCATTTCAGCTAATCTATGCGAAGAGAAACTAAACACCCTCTTGATGAAGGTAAAAGAGACTGAAAAAGCCAGCTTAAAACTCAACATTCATAAAACAAAGATTATGGCATCTAGTCCCATCATTTCATGGCAAATAGATGGGGAAACAATGGAAACAGTGACAGACTATTTTCTTGGGCTCCAAAACCACTGTGAATGGTGACTGTGGCCATGAAATTAAGATGATTGCTACCTGGAAGAAAGTCACTCACTCAGTCGTGTCCAATCTTTGTGACCCCATGGACTCTATAGTCCATGGAATTCTCCAGCCCAAAATACTGGAGTGGGTAGCCATTCCCTTCTCCAGGGGATCTTCCCATCCCAGGAACTGAACCCAGGTCTCCTGCATTTCAGGTGGATTCTTTACCAGCTGAGTCACCAGGAAAGCCCCCTTGGAAGAAAAGCTATGACAAACCTAGACAGAATATTAAAAAGCAGAAACATCACTTTGCCAACAAAGGTCCATATAGTCAACACTATGGTTTTTCCAGTAGTCATGTACGGATGTGAGAGTTGGACCATAAAGAAAGCTGAGCACTGAAGAATTGATGCTTTTTAATTGTGGTGCTGCAGAAGTCTTCAGAGTCCCTTGGACTGCAAGGAAATCAAACCAGTCAATCCTAAAGGAAATCAATCCTGAATATTCATTGGAAGGACTGATACTAAAGCTCCAATACTTTGACTACCTGATGCGAAGAGCCGACTCACTGGAAAAGACCCTGATGCTGGGAAAGATTGAGAGCAGGAAAAGAAGGGGGTAACAGAGGATAAGATGGTTGGACATCATCAATAAGTCAATGGACATGAGTTTGAGAAAACTACAGGAGGTACTGAAGGGAAGCCTGGTGTGCTGCAGTCCACGGGGTTATGAAGAGTCAGACATGACTGAACAACTAAACCACAACCGACAATTAAATGAATGACTTCACAGCCATATCTATAATATCTGTCTGTTGGAAGAACAACAGTTTAATTTTAGCCATGTAGGATATGTTGAGTTTGAGAGGTTTGTGGGATCTCCAGATGCAGATATTCAATGGGCAGTCAGATATAATGGTTTAAAGCTCAAAGGAGAGGTCTGGGTAGAAGATAAGTGTTGGTAATCATCATTGTGTATAGTAACTAATGCCATAGGAAAGGGTGAGCTGAAGAAGGAATTCTGGGGAATCATTAAAATATAACAGCTGGAAGATAATGAAGAATACCTTCAGAAACCTGAAAGAAAAGAACCAAAATGGTAAAATGAGAACCAGGAAGGAATATTGTGTTTAAAGCTTTAAAGAAGTTAATCAAGTTAGAGTGAAACACTGGATTTGGAAGGCAGAATACTAGCAGTGATCTTACCAAGGGCAATTTCAGGAGATTAATGGAGCTAAAGTGAAATTACTGGGGTAGGCAAGAGAATTTAAATCAAAGGCATAGGTTTCTCATTTATTAAAACAAAACAAAAACTGAGCGCCTATTTAATGTACCAGGTATTGAGCCAGGATACACTGAGATGCTAGGCATGGTGGGGATATATTGCAAAGAAGACAATCCTCATAGCATTTATAATCTGCTAGAGAAGACTGAGCTGAAGATCAATCATGACTATATCAGTAAAGGATTTTAACTCCATGCAACAGACACTTTTGCTTAGTTTCAACCAATGTTAGTTTACAGAATTGTTGGCATGCTGAAGAAACAAGCTCAGAAACTATGTAGTGAAGGAGAAAAGCATGGAAAATGATGCCACACAACTAGCCAGGGACCAGTCACCAAGCATTAGCTGCTGCAAATGGTATCCCGCTGGCACTAAACAAGGGATGGCACCTCGACCCTGAGTGCTCTATTGCTGTCCATGCCCATGAGTCTGACCCACCTACCGCCACTGCCAGGAAAAGCTCACTGTGCCTCCATTTATTTGTATCACTAACTCATGAACTCAAAAGTGAGACAGACAGTTCACATCGGTTAAGTCTAGATTATACATCATACCTCAGCTACAAGGGACGCTGCAGTGGTGATTATACAAGCTCCTCTACTGTGGGAGGAAGGCTCTGACCAGTACTAGTAAGACTCACAAGGTACAGAATTGTCCAAAGACTAGAAGAAGATCGGATGAGGAGCAGCTGTATCAGAATAAAAATACACACTGGAGTAAGTAAATAACACTAGCTTAAAAAAAGATGTGGGGCTTCCCTGGTGCTAGGGTGGTGAAGAATCCTCCTTGCAATGCAACGGACACCGGTTTGACCCTGGTCCGGGAAGATCCCACATGCCACGGAGCAACAGCCCATGTGGCACAACTACTGAGCCCAGCACTGCCAATACTGAAGCCTGCACACCAAGAGCCTATGTTCCACAACAAAGAAGTCACTGCAATGAGAAGCCTGTGAACCGCCACAAGGAGCAGCCCCTGTTTACCCCAACTAGAGAAAGCCCATGCACAGCGATGAATAAAAATAAACTCATACAGAGAAAAATAAAAATAAATACATCTTTTTTAAAAAGATGGAAGCTTATTTTTTCATTCACATAAAGGAAATATGAAAGGCAAGAGTCCAGGGCTGATATGACAGTAAATTGTAATCATAATATGATTAAGATAAATCCTAAGGAATCCAGGTCACTTCTACCTGGCTGCTCAGTTGTCCTCGGTGCCACTTCATGACCTAGTATGGCTACTCCAGTGCTAGTCAGCACATTCACATACTAGTCAGCAGAGGGAAAAAAGGGAAGAGGCAGAGAAGAGCACGTGTCTTCCCTTTAATGATACTTTCCAGAAGTCACACTCAACTTACCTCATTTCTCAAGACTTAATCATAAGGCAAACATAGCTGCAAAGGAAATGAGAGAAGGCAGACATGGCTATGCAGCAGTGCACCCAGCTAAAAATAAGAATTCTTACAAGAAAGAATGAATGAATGCCCAGTGGGTGGTAAACAGCAGCATCAGCCACAGCAGGCCCACAGTGAACAGCCACTAGAATAAAATGTGTAGTAACAAGGAAGTGCCAAGGATCCTGACCTGGTCCAGAGTACAAGGACGATCTCCTTGGGGAAGGTGTATTTAAATGAAAAGTAAAGGATGAATATTTAGCTTATGGAAAGGTTAGAGGCAAGAGAGAACGAAAAGGCAGTTAGAGGCAAGGGAAAAATGTACAAGGCCTGGCCTGATACACAGAGAAGGAGCAGAAAAATCTCTAGTGGGCTGAAAGCTGTAGTCAAGAGTGAGGGGAAGAGTCAGGTGAGATAATGCTCATTAGAGAGGCCGGGTCCCAATCCTGTGAAATGTCTCAAGTTCAGCATTTTGGACTGATCCTAGTGGTATGAAGTCACAGATTAAAGTACCACAGTGATATAACCAGATCTGAAATGCAGAAATATCAGTAAGACTGTGGTATGGAGCGTGGATTAGAGGAGAACAATGTTGGAAATGGAAAATCGAGAGGCAGTTGTTGTTTAGAGGCCTAGACTGGTGTAGAGGTACTGCTGGTGGAAGGAAGTGGCCTATGACTTCAAGAGCTATTCAGAAAGTATAACTGGCAGGCCTGGTAATTGAAGGGATGCTGAGAATAAGGGAGAAACCTGACTCTTGGGTTTCTGACCTGGATATTGAGATGGGGTAGGCATCATTCGCTAAGATGGAGAATACTAGAGAAAAAAGCAATTTTTAGTTGTTGTTCAGAGGAAGGGAATAATTAGTCTCAGTTTTAACATGCTGCCTCTGAGGTCCTATTGAAGTATCTCATAGGAATTGTTCAGTATGCTGCTATTTCTGTCTAAAGTCAGAAAATAGGGGGAATGGATCTAATATGTTTTGGAGCAATGAGTACTGAAGCCATGGGAGTGAATTCCATGGCTTGAAGAGGATGTACAGTAAGACTAGTAGACAGTGGGGAATAGAGCTCCAATTAGCCCAATCATTGAAGAGATGGGAAAAGAAAAACTGCTCTGCTGCTGCTAAGTCGCTTCAATCGTGTCCGACTCTGTGCGACCCCATAGACGGCAGCCCATCAGGCTCCCCTGTCCCTGGGATTCTCAAGGCAAGAACACTGGAGTAGGTTGCCCTTTCCTTCTCCAATGCACGGAAGTGAAAAGTGAAAGTGAAGTCGCTCAGTCGTGTCCGACCCTCAGCGACCCCATGGACTGCAGCCTTCCAGGCTCCTCCATCCATGGGATTTTCCAGGCAAGAGTACTGGAGTGGGGTGGCATTGCCTTCTCCGGAAAAGAAAAACTAGGAGACGTTTTACCTCACTTCTCCAAGATTCTGTTTTAATAGGACTGGGTGGAAGCTTAGTAACCCTGGAACTTAAAACACTAACCAATTCTAAAATAATAGGTCCAGAGTTTTCTGGCAATCATTGCTGCAGATCTGTGGGTTCCAATAAAACTAATCTCTAAAAATGATCTAGGGGGAAAAAGAAAAAAAAAGGATTCCTTGGCCAAATCAGTTTAGGAGATGTCATATACTATACCCTTCCTACTACATACCCACCTTCCTTCCTGCAGATTTTCAGTACCCAACAGCATATAAAAAGCCTGAGAAGTTCTGTGTTTTGTTACATAATCTATGTAACTCTATTGAACAAATTGTTCCTCAACTATATTGGCTTTGGCATAGTTCTATCTTGTAAAGCCTAAGAATACTCTGTGATCTCAAAACTCTGCTAGAGATTTTTAGCAAAATATAGGGAATCACTGTAAACCATAATGATGATAAAAGGTGCAAATTAGCAGTGAAATCCACATAAAAATATGTACATGACATGTAATGATAATGTAAACAGACACAAACAATAGGAATGAAGAAGCTCAAGTAGAAGACACATAGAGCAACAAATATTAAAACCTGAAAAACTGGTGTGAGAGACAATAAAGGTAGTTCATAAGAAGTCTTGGATGCTACAAAGGCAATCTGTCTTTCACTGCCCTGTGTCAAGGTATTTTCTACACAGGCTTTAACATGATCTGCCTCTATGGACAAGGTAACAATAGAAAGAGATGACTATTAGCTTTGGAATGAGAAGGACTGAAGTTCACACCCTAATTCTGTCACTGAGGAGCTAAGTCTACTAGCTAATATGTGCCTAAAATGTCTCATGAATATAATGATGAAGGTGATGATAATAATACTGACTACAATTTATTGATTACATACCATGTACCAAGCCCTTTACAGACACAGTTAGTACTTACAATGCTTCAAGACAGGTAGAATTATCCTAATTTTATAGGCAATGAAACAGGGTCAGTGAATGCAAGCGATTTTTCTAAGCTCTTAAGTCATTTTGAATATCAAGAGGAATAAGATGGAGTATTCTGAATAAATGAAGTATTCTGAAGACTAAACAATGTCATACAAATTTTAGACATTATTAAATTAAAATGTATATAAATACCTTTGCTATTTTTGTATGCATATGTATTAACATTCCTCACAAAGATTACTCTTAGTAATACCAATTATCAAGGTTTGAGAAATGTGAACCAAACACTGGTAAAGATGTCTTTCCACAGTACTATTTTAAAACTGGAAATAGTATTACTAGTATTTTTGAAAGTTCCAATCTGTCAAATGCTTTGACCTAAATGATCATTCAATTTAAATAAATAAAAGGTCATGTTTCTGTTACAATGTTAACTAGCTAGATGATAATAGCCTTACTCCAGTATACTCTCTAGACTTATCCTCAGGAATGATTATGTGTTAAATACAGTTTTCTAATTAAAAGAATAAATATTGAAGTCCTATTAAAGGACATTTTATCAGTATACAGGATTAGTATTCAGTGTCTGAAATAAAGGATGACTTAGGGACTTTACTGGACTCTTTCAGCTCCAGTGCTATGGGTAACCCATCTTATCTCAGGCAAGCTTTCAACTTCTTATGTATGTGTCTTTGATATGAAACAGCTCTTTGTATGTCTCTCTCCACGGCTGGTGGTACTTGATCACTCAGACCCTATGTGTTCTCCCATAAGCACAAAGTGATTTACCTGGAAAAGTGCTAGTTACCATGATAAGGGGCTGAGGATACAAAAATGAATAAGCTATAACATCTATCTTCAAGGAACACTATCTCATAGGGAAGACACTATTACCATTGAGATTACTAACCAATATCAATTATATTTTGCATTCTTCATTTTCTAGATTAAACAGAAACGCCAAATAGTATAGTTTATCCCCTACTTCCATATTAGAGATTAAATTTTTTAAAAAACAAACAGAACAAAAAGGCTTTTCAAAAAAATTGAAAGGCTAAAAGGCAAATCCTATCATGCCATTATATTTTAAGCAGTGAAACTTGCTAAGAGAGTAGTTCTTAAATGTTCCCACCGCAAAAAAAAAGTAGTTATGTGAGGTGATGGAGATGTTAACTCACCATACTAATACATACATGTCTCAAATCATCATGTTATATACATTAAACTCACATAAGAGTCTATGTCGATTCTTTCTCATGAAAGTTGGGAGAAAAAAAATTAGAATACCATGAGAGAAATGCACCTTTTGTATCTTGCTTACCACAGTATTCCAGCACTTAGAATAATACCAGGCACATAGGAGGTGCTCAACAAATATTTGTGAGTGAATCACAGAACCACTGAGTGGTTGAGTTAGGATTCAAATCCATTTCTAATTGGTGCCCATCCTAAGAGTTTGTCAACTGTGACAGACAGCTTGTGAAGACAAGACTGGATCTGATTTATTTTCATGTCTTCCATATCCCCTAGTATACTGCTGTGTGTAAAATACGCTATCAATATATTCTTAACAAAATAACATTTAGACTTCATACTATAAATTCTAAGGTACTAGAAATAACAAACAAAAATAGTACGTGAATATCTGTAGGTAGAACCAATTCACACCATTTCTTCTTCCTAGTGTCAGTCACCCAGTCATATCCGACTCTTTGCGACTCTTCTTCCCGAATACATCTCTAATCCCACTGCCTTCCTTCTTCCATTTAAAATATTCTTACTTTGCTTTCAAGAACCACATCTTTCTTATTTTTGTTTTTTGGTCTTCCTCAATATTGAAAGAAAAAGTTAGACATATAATTTCTGAACACTCAGAGCAATTTTTTCCCTCTGTTATAATGCCTGATTTTTTCCTACAAGACTGTGAGTTAAGGCAATGACCCGACTCCAACTTTTTTCCTTTCCTTTATCATTCCTTTCTTCTCTCATTTTTTTTCCTTTCCTTTTTTTTCCTTTCTCTCTCCTCCTCTGTTTCCACTCTTTCTCTCCCTTCCTTTCTTTTATTTTTAGGTGATTAAAGAGAAAGGTTTAAAATGCTCTAAAAATATAAACATCTATAGTTGTAAAATTAGAAGATATTATAATCCTTTAACTGATGTGATTATGTCTTAAATACCAACCTAGTTACATTTCTTCAAGAAAGCTGTCCATAAGGATAGACTCTGACAAATTAAAACATTCCCAATGAAGCTGAAACACCAATAACAGATTAACAAAACAATTTCTAAGATCCTAAGGACTTCAAGTACTAGATTTAAATTTACTCAGACTCCTATACAGTACACAAAAGCATATATAAATTTTCATATTATTACAGCTAAAAAACATCTAAGATCCGAAATCTTTTACTTGTGACATTTAACATTCTCATGAATGTTCTTTTATTCCCTTATATGATATTCCAACAAATTTCACAATCACAGCTTTTGAAATACTCCATATATTGAGTAGCCTACAGTTGGTTATCCATTATATCAAAGATTCTGTATGACAAAAACATTAATTTCAGTTTTAAAGTATCATTATTTACATTGGGCAGCATCACATATCATTGGTATACAGTACTCTAACTTACTCAGTGATTTGACCCACATGAGACCACATTTGCTATAGGAAAGTACAAAAGACATGGGAAGGTAAAAGGGATGTGTGTAAGCCAACAGCATGGGAAAAGAAAAAAAATAAAAAAACAACAAGAACAGAAAAACTTAGTGAACACAGGCATGTAGGATAAATAACATAGATGGAAACAACTCAATATACCTCAAAAAGGCTCTGAAGGCACAAATATTTTATAGAACAGAAAAGTAAGTGCTGGTCATTATTATAATATAAGCCATCATATAATATCTTCAAGAAAGGGTATAAGACATCAGAGGTGCTTATTAATAATGCATATACTACAAAGAAACCCAGCTAACTAGAATAATTTTTTTCAGCATTACTGAAGTTTAGTATATTGCTGAGTCTATTTTACATTGTCACAAAAAGTAGTTATTTCAACCTGATCATGCTGTTACAAAGGTATAACCTTTCATTTGAGAGACAGGACCTTGTTTAATTCACTGCACCTATAAGTTTTACCTGGTCCATAAATACAAAGGGGCTGGGGGGCATTCATTTAAATTGAAATATTAATAACAGAAATCTTTCTGCCATTTTAGCAATAAAACTTATTTGAGACAATATTCTTAGTTCTTTAAGTAAAGAGTTAACAACTTTAGAGGCAATATTATTCCAGAGGCCTCCTTAGCCAATTTTCTAAAGTACAGAATGATCAATAAAAATCAGCCTGTAACAGTATCTTCCAAACATCAATTGGAAAGAGTCTGTGTTCAGTGGAATGCCAAATAGTACTGCCAGACTTTTATAGAAAGAGAAGGCTATGTTTGCATTGTTCTGTTAATAGCATGCTAACAAGTATGTTTCCTGTCGGGTCACTAATGGACAGAAAAAATACATAATAAAGCAGTGAACAGTGGACAGTCATTCATGCTCTACTGGTCTACCGTTACTAGAGAGAAGAATGAGTAAGTCCTATAATCTTAAGCAGCTACAGAAAAGAATACCCTCTTGTTAAAGCTCAAGAGAATCTGAAGAGGGAATAAAAGAGAAAAAAGTCAGACAGATTATGCTGTCAATTTTAGTTGTCATAATGTGCTTCAGAGATAAAACATTCCTCTGAATGGCAATTGAACAGATGGAAATTTTCATTTTTGGTTAACTGGATGGAAGAATTGGACCAGTACCTAAAATGACATTGAAATGAAGCTCAAACCCCCTCCCACAAGAAGGAAACAGATGCATCATTCCAGATACAAAATAAATGATTGAATGGTGCATATATTATATTGGCATCACTGTATCCAACTGTACATCTGCACAATGTTTTAGTCTCCTGGAGAGAGAACAGACATTTCTAAAAGGGAAAATAGGCAACTATTGAAGTGAATCAGATAAGTATACCATTTGGGTAAGAAAAGCCAAACAACACTTCACTGAAATTGAAGTTATTCATGCTGAGATGAAAAAAGAACCATAAATTATACCGAGTCCAATGCCCTTGAACTTATACATTGATTTAAATGTAGCAAACTTAGAAATATAAAACCACAGTTTGAAGATTTTTATAATCTTAAATCAGAATGAATTTTTTAAAAAAATGACCACTTAAGACTCTAAAGAAGTTAGGGTTGAATACCCACCTAGCTTGAGTTGAGAAAGAAAAGAGTGACATATTAAACCAAAGCTACATTCCTTATCTTAAACTATGACTGGAGAAGATTCACAATATAGGTAACAAAAATGAAATCTTTGATAATTTGCAGTTAATGACTGATCCTGTGAGTTGTGAACTAAAGCAGTGGGGTGATGAACTCCTTTTTACTCTTATCAGTCCCATTTCCACTTTTGGTTGGTGTTTCCTGCTGCTTTCCTGCCAGCTCTTGCCAGAGCGGATCCAGGCAGGTAGCTTACACCACCCTACACTTGCACATCAGTCTTCCTATCAGTCTTTTCCTGTCTTTCCCAACTCATTAAGTCCTCGGTCCAACTGCAGAGAAAATATGAGATACCAGGTTTAGAGGGCAGGTAAGCAAGGTTTGTCATTTTGTTTCAAGGTATAATCTCAGGTGGCACGGGACCAGCATCACTCCTGCATTATAAAGTGACTGTATAAGAAGGTCTGATCAGGGGATGCAGATGATGCCTGAGGATGCCAGCAGAATAAATCTTGAGGTTAGAACCTAAAAGAGAAAGAGGCAAAAGGAAAAGTGTGTCTAACATAAAAAGATTTTATAGTTAAATAACAGAAATTCTGGCTTCTTTTTCTATATTAAGTCATTTATCACAATGTAATGAGACTTTACTATGTATCTTGAGTGACAGAATATTTTATCAGATATGACTTCCAATCAAACTATATTTAATAAGGATTCACTGTCTTGAAAACTGATTGAAATATGTCTCACAAGACTGTGAGAACAGCACAGGTGAGAAAAAAAAGTGCAGTGCAGCCCTACAAAATATTAATGGAGAGCAGATACCATGGGCACAATGAATTATGAGTCTGTACTGGTGTGTAGTATTCACAATGGTATTCCCTCTGGAAATAAAGTTGCACAGGGAAGTCACTGCATTCTCCCAATCATTTTTAAACACAGACAAATGTGAAGCAGAGCTCATTAAAGATACAGAAAGACAAATATAACCTAAAAGTAAAAGTATAAGGAGGTTGGGCCCATCTGGACTTATTAGACAGAAAAAAGCCTTGAGGGGAATAGCTGGGAATGAGGGATAGGAGAAATAGTTAGAAGGTAATTGGGAAAGGGGAACTCATGTTGGCTCCCTCCCTGGGGTGTTTCTGCCAAGGAAGGAGAATAAGAATAGAACTTTCAGGAATAGTATCATGTGGTGGCTAAATGCCCAAAGAGTGTCTGTTGCTAGAAAAAGGCCAGGGTATAATACGGTAATGATTCACAGAAGAATAAGCAAAAGAAGTGGACCAGGAATCATTTTTTGTTCCTCTGACTCATTCTGATACTCTATGCTTCAAGCCACTCTATTACCCACTCTCTGTTAGCGGTATCTCTGTCATTCTATAACCATTCTTAAATTAACATGGGCAGAGATTTAATTTGAAAGATAACCTAAATCAAAAGGCTTCATAAAATACATGTCAGGTGTTTTATGGTCACTGGTCATGGGACTAACAGAGGATCATCATCAAGGAACCAGGTGAAAACGTCCAATCCACAGGACAAGAGGACAGGTAGGAGTCCCAGGTCTTCTTAAATGAGGGCAGAAAGAGTGTGAGAAGGACTAACCTAAAGGAAGCAGCGTGTTCTCATTTCAAGCTGAAGTTCGCCTCTACCTGTATTTCATTGTCGTCCTCAGAGACAGATACTTAAGAAGATTCTTATTTTGATATTTTATGTTTTCTTATCAAACATGATAACAGATTATCATTTATTGACTTTAAGTATGAAATAAGCCAATTTACAAGTGGTTGACCAGATTTCAGCACCACTTGTAAAAGAATGAAACTAGACCACTTTCTAACACCATCCACAAAAATAAACTCAAAATGGGTTAAAGATCTAAACGTAAGACCAGAAACTATATAACTCCTAGAGGAGAACATAGGCAAAACACTCTCTGACATACATCACAGCAGGATCCTCTATGACCCACCTCCCAGAATATTGGAAATAAAAGCAAAAATAAACAAATGGGACCTAATTAACCTTAAAAGCTTCTGCACATCAAAGGAAACTATTAGCAAGGTGAAAAGACAGCCTTCAGAATGGGAGAAAATAATAGCAAATGAAGCAACGGACAAACAACTAATCTCAAAAATATACAAGCAACTCCTACAGCTCAACTCCAGAAAAATAAACGAACCAATCAAAAAATGGGCCAAAGAACTAAATAGACATTTCTCCAAAGAAGACATACAGATGGCTAACAAACACATGAAAAGATGCTCAACATCACTCATTATCAGAGAAATGCAAATCAAAACCACTATGAGGTATCATTTCACGCCAGTCAGAATGGCTGCGATCCAAAAGTCTACAAATAATAAATGCTGGAGAGGGTGTGGAGAAAAGGGAACCCTCTTACACTGTTGGTGGGAATGCAAACTAGTACAGCCACTGTGGAGAACAGTGTGGAGATTCCTTAAAAAACTGGAAATAGAACTGCCTTATGATCCAGCAATCCCACTGCTGGGCATACACACTGAGGAAACCAGAAGGGAAAGAGACACATGTACCCCAATGTTCATCGCAGCACTGTTTATAATAGCCAGGACATGGAAGCAACCTAGATGTCCATCAGCAGATGAATGGATAACAAAGCTGTGGTACATATACACAATGGAGTATTACTCAGCCATTAAAAAGAATACATTTGAATCAGTTCTAATGAGGTGGATGAAACTGGAGCCTATTATACAGAGTGAAGAACGTGCCACATTTATAACATTGGGCTTCCGGGGTGGCTCAGTGTTAAAGAATTTGCCTATCAATGCAGAAACCAGGGTTTCACCCCTGGGTCGGTAAGACCCCCTGGAGAAGGAAATAGCAATCTGCTTCAGTGTTCTGGCCTGGAAAATTCCATGGACAGAGGAGCCTGGCAGGATACAGCCCATGGGGTTGCAAAGAGTCAGACCCCACTGGGCGACTAAGCACACGTGATCACATGTGCTGTCTTACCAGTAAGCACTCATCTTTGGTACAGATGGTTGAGTGGTCAAAAGAAGTCTTAAAGGTAAGAGTACTTTGGAAAATACAGAAATACATGTGAGGTGAATGTCTATTAATGATGTATTCCAAATATAATTTATATTCTATTATTTCATAATTCAAGTCATTAATGAGAAAGTCTGCTTAATAAAGGTACATTGCCTATATCTGCATAAATTTTACCATAGACTTGAAGTATTTTGCATATGCTCTAGCTTTGATAAAAGTTGGTTATTTTTAAAAGGTGTATTAAAATGTACATAACATTTAAATATCTCTCTTCTACATTTAACAACTTCTCATTGGCTCATAATTTTACTTTTGACTTGCACTGACAATATATACTAATCTCCAATGCTTGAGGAGAAGAACTTTCAATTTTAAAAATGCCTATATTTGACTGTATTGTATAATTTTATGATTTGGATCATTAACTAAATTAGTCAAAATATTTGTTAGAAACTAGACCTTAATAGAAATATTTGATTAGAAACTTATGAAAATAACATTTCTAAGAAAATAAGGTCTATTTTAAACACACACACCTTCTAGTATACGCCTGGTACTTAAACAATAGTCAATAATTATTAAAGAGGTGAATGAAAGTGGTAAGAGGTGGTTCTAGTCTTATGAACTGTTCATTTCTCCTCTTATTATACCATCTGTCTTCCTAGACGGCACATACGTATAAAACAATATATCTGATTCATTTTTTCAAAGGTATTGCTAAGAACAGTCACTAAATGCAAGTTCATTTCAAAAGCAGAAAAGGGGGCCTCAGAAATAACATCTTAGAAGAAGAAAATCAAATTTCAGAGGTAAAAATGACAAGAAATCTCTTAGGTTTAAAGTAAAACCATCTCAAAGACTTTCATATTCTCAAAGGAACTGCTTCTCTCTTTATTCTGCTGCTGCTTAAGAAAAGCAGCAGAAGCACTGCAAGAAATACAACTCTGTGGTCTAATCCAAAGTCTGAGGATGTCATACCTTCAGCTTTGTTCTTTCTTCTCAAGACTGCTTTGGCAATTCAGGGTTTCTTGTAGTTCCATATAAATTTTAAAATTATTTGTTCCAGTTCTGTGAAAAAGTCATGGGTATTTTGATAGAGATTGCACTGAACCTGTAGATTAGAAGTAAAATTAGTAGTATGAACATTTTAACAATACTGATTCTTCTAATCCAAGAACGTGGGATAGCTTTCAACTTCTTTGTATCATCATCAATTTCCTTCATCAGTGTTGTATAGTTTTCAGAGTGGAGGTCTTTCACCTCCCTTGTTAAGCTTATCCCTATGTATCTTATTCTTTTTGATATGATTTCAAACAGATTGTTTTCTTGCTTTCTTTTTTTGACAGTTCATTACACACAAAAGTGACAGATTCCTGTATATTAATCTTGTATCCTGAAAATTTACTGAGTTCATTTACTAGTTCTAGTAGTTTTTTGGCAGACACTTTAGAGTTTTCTATTTATAGTATCATGTCATCTGTAAATAGTGACAATTTTACTTCTCTTCCAATTTCAATGCTTTTTATTTCTTTTTCTTCTCTGATTGCTGTGGCTAGGATTTCCAGTATTATGCTAAACGAAGTGGTGAGTGTGGGCATCCTTGTTTCATTCCTTATCTTAGAGGAAAGACTTTTAGCTTTTTACTGTTGAGTATATTAAGTGTGGGTTTGTCATACATGGGCTTTTACCATGTTGAGATATGTTTCCTCTACACCCACTTTGATGAGAGCTTTTATAAAGAATAGATGCTGAATTTCATCAAATGCTTTTCCTTCATCTATTGAGATGATCACGTGATTATTAACCTTCCTTTTGTTAATGTAGTAGACTGCATTGATTGATCTGTGAATACTGAACCATCCTTGTGTCCCTGGAATAAATCTCACTTGATTGTGGTCATATCATAATTTTTTATATATGGTTGAACACAGTTTGCTAATTTGCTAATATTTTGTTGAGAATTTTTGCATATATATTCACCAGAGGTATTCCCTTATAATTTTTTTGTAGGGTCTTTGTGTGATTTTGGTGTCAAGTTAATGGTGACCCCATAGAATGAGTGTGGGTGAGCTCAACAGTTTTTTGGAGCAGTATGAGAAGGATAGGTATTAGCTTTTCTTTGTATGTTTGATAGAATCTTCCTGTGAAACCATCAAACACTAGACTTTTCCTTGCTGGGTTTCTTTTTAATAACAAATTCAATTTCACTATTAGTGATGGGTCTGTTTAATTGTCTATTTCTTTCTAGTTCACTCTTAGAGGCTGTATGTTTCAGGAATTTGTCCATTTCTTCTAGGCTGTCCAATTTGTTGGCATACAACTGTTTGTGGTATCCTTTTATTACTTTTTTGTATCTCTGTGACAGCTTCGTTTCTTACTTTATTTGGGTCCTCTCTCTTTTCTTCTTGATGAGCCTGGCTAAAGTTGTATCAAGTTTATCTTTTCCCAAAAAAGCAGCTCTTGGTTTCATTGATTTTTCCTCTTGCGTTTTCTTTTTTTTTTTCTGGGGGGGGGGGGGGGTCCTCTCCCCGCCCCCCCACCCCGCTCTCCTCTTTATTTTTTCCTTCCTTCTGTTCATTTTGGGCTTTATTTATTCTTCTTTCTCTAATTCCTTTAGATGGAAGGTTCAGTTGTTTATCTGAACATTTATTTTATTGCTTCTTGAGAAAGACCTACATCACTATAAACTTCCCTTTTACAATTACTTTATCTGCATCCCATAGATTTTGGAACATTGTCTCCATTTTGACTTGTCTCAAGGTAAATATTTTCTGATTTCTTCTGATTTCCACATAGAACCATTGGTTTTGAAATAGCATATTATTTAGTCTGTGTATTTTCCCCATCCTTCTTCCTGTAATTGATTTCTGGTTTCATACCACTGCTTTCAGAAAAACATGCCTGATAAAATTTCTATACTCTTAAATTCGTTGGGGCTTATTTTGTGGCCTAGCATATGATTTATGTGGAGACCATTCTATGTACATTTGAAAAGAAAGCATATGCTATTGTTTTGGGATAGAATGTCCTGTCAGTACTGGTTAAGCCCCACTGGTCTAAAGTGTCTTTAAGATCAATTTCCTTAGATTTTGTCTGAATGATCTGCCCATTGATGCAAGTGGAATGTTAATGCCCCTACTATTACTGTATTACTGTCAATTTCTCACTTCATGTCTCTTAATATTTGCTTATATATTTAGGTGCTCCCTGTATTAGCTGCATACATGTTATATCCTATTCTTGGACTGATCCATTTATCCAGTAATAATGCCCTTTGTCTTTCGTAATAGGCTTTGTTTCAGTGTCTACTTTGTCTGATATGAGTATTTGTTACCTTTGCCTTCTTATCATTTTGATGAAATGTCTTTTTGCATTACTTTTAGTCTCTGTGTGTGTCTTTCTCTCTGAAGTCAGTCTCCGACAAGCAGCATATAGATGGGTCTTTTTATACAGTCAGTCACTCTATGTCATGTTATTGGAGCATTTAGCCAGTTGACATTTGAAGTGGTTATTGACAAGTATGTACTTACTGCCATTCTGTCACTTGTTTTCTGGTTGTTTTTGTAGATCTCTGTTCTTCTCGTCTTTTGGTTTCTTCCCTTGCGGTGTGATGATCTCCTTTAGTGGTATGCTTCTACTTCTTTCTAGTTTTTGTGTGTCTGTTATAGGTTCATGATTTGCAGTTACCACAGGACTCATATACATTGACTTCTAACTGTAACTACTTGTTTTAAACATGTGGTCGTTCCAAACACATTCTAAAAGATCTACGTTTCTCACTCACTACCCTCCCTACATTTTGTGTTTTTTATGTCATATTTTACATCTTCATGTTTCCCTTTACTGATTATTGTAGTTTTATTTTTTTAATGGTTCATATTTTTAATTGGATACATATTAATACTTCACACTACAATGGCACCATGTTCAATCACTCTACAAAGCAGAATATATACAATCCTTGCTAGAGAGGCAAATACAGTGGTGTTAATTGACAAAGTGGCCTACAAAGTGCCATTCTAATTAAAGATTTCACATTTTCCTAGATAGTGCTAAATGTTAATGACAAGGAAAGTTCACTTGTATATGATGCTTTATGATTGAAAAATCAGTTTCACTTCGATTACTGCATTTTATTCTTTTTTGTGTGTGGATTTTTTTTTCTTTCTTTGTTTTTATTTGTTAACTTTACAATATTGTATTGGTTTTGCTATATATCAACATGAATCCACCACAGGTATACTTGATTATTGTAGTTTTAATTGATTTTACAATATTTTATCTTTTCATCTTTGTACCAGCTTATTTACTTGGTTGATCCTTAGCCTTTAACTATATATTTGCCTTTACTAGTAGGATTTTGCTTTTCCTGTAGATACTTCTTGTTAAAGCTTTTTTTTCCACTTAGAAAATACTCTTTCTTTTAGAGTAGGTTTAGTATTGATGAATTAGTTTTATTTTTGCTTGTCTAAGAAGGTCTTTGTATCTCCTTCAATTCCAAATAATAATCTTGCTGGGTAGAGTATTCAAGGTAGCAGTTTTTTCACTCTCAGCACTTTGAACATATCATGCCATTCCCTTCAGGTCTGCAACATTTCAGCAGAGAAATAAGCCTTATGACAGGACCTTTGTATATAACTCTTGTTTTTTCTCTTGTTGCCATTAGAATTCCCTCTTTAACTGCTGTCATTTTAATTAAGATATGTGTGGATCTGTTTGAGGTCATCTTGTTTGGGACCCTTGGTGATTCCTGTATATGGATATCTTTTTCCTTCCTCGGATTCTGGAAATTTTCAGCCATAGTTTCATCAAATAGATTTCCAGTCCTCTTCTCTGCCTCTTGTCCTTCTGCATGCATGCATGCTCAGTTGTGACCCCACAGACTATAGCTCGCCAAGCTCCTCTATCCACGGGATATTCCAAGTAACAATACTGGAGGGGGTTGCCATGCCCTCCTCCTGGGGATCTTCCCAATCCAAGGACTGAACCCACATTTCCTGCGTCTCCTGCACTGGCAGGAGGAGTCTTTAGCACTGCACCATCTGACTCCTTTAACACAAAGGTTGGTATACGTGATGTTGTCTAAGAGTTCCCTTAAATTGTTCTCATTTTTAAAATGTATCTTTCTTTTGCTGTTTTGAATGAGCAATTTCCATTATTCTATCTTCCAGATCACTTATACATTCTTCTGTATCACCTAATCTGTTAATTCCTTCCAATATGTTTTTCTTTTCAGTTACAGTATTCTTTATTTCTGATTGGTTCTTTTATTTATATTGTTTAGTTCCTTGTTACAATTCTCACTGTGTTGATCTGTTCTTTTTCCAACTTCAGCTAGCATTCTTATTGCCAATGCTTTGACCTTTTTATCTGATAAACTGTTTCTGTTTCATTAGGAGAAGGCAATGGCACCCCACTCCAGTACTCTTGCCTGGAAAATCCCAGGGACGGAGGAGCCTGGAAGGCTGCAGTCCATGGGGTCGCTGAGGGTCGGACCCGACTGAGCGACTTCCCTTTCGCTTTTCACTTTCATGCATTGGAGAAGGAAATGGAAACCCACTCCAGTGTTCTTGCCTGGAGAATCCCAGGGACAGGGAAGGCTGGTGGGCTGCCGTCTATGGGGTCACACAGAGTCGGACACAACTGAAGTGACTTAGCAGCTCTTGCTCCTTCAATTGAAACAAATTCCTACCTTCTCATTTTGCTTAACTTTCTCTGTCTCTATGAAATGAGGTGGAAAAGTCAGCTACTGCAGTTTTAAAGTGGTGTCCTTGCATGGGAATATCCCTGTACAGGTTATTCCCTGTACAGGTTATATGTACCCACTGGCTTTGGTGGGAGAGTTGGGTCTAATTGAACACAAGTCATGTCTTTCCCCAGGGTGAGCTGGCAGCTATCACCTTGGTAGGAGGTGGCCCTGCAGATGGAGGTGCTAGAAAACCAGGTGACAGTTAGGCCTTCTCTTCTGCTCAGTGTTCAACACCACTTTAGTGGGGTGGTAGGTCCCAAGTTGCTGGAGCAGAAGCCCCGAAGATCATGTTTGAGCTGGCTCCATTCCCTTCAAGTGTGCATTTTTACCCCTTTCAGTAAAAGCACCCTCACCCCAGAGGTGAGCAGTGCTGGAAAGAGAGGGGGCTGGTGCAGGCTCTCAGAGTGGGTCTGGGCATGGGCGGTGTTGGCCCCGGTTACCGTCAGCAACCAGACAGCTTCTGATGAGCTCATTTTGGTAAAAACCAGTAATGGCTGTCCCTGCCCTGCTCAGATGCCACTTTGGGTATGAAATGCCTTTGTTCCTCACAATCGAACTCTTCCTCAGCTGCTGCAGTCCTCTCCGTATCATGGAACTTTGTTACTGAACAGGTAGGGTAGGGGCCTGCAATGAGCAGGTCAGGGCATGGGCTGCGTCAGTCTAGCCAGAGTCAGAGTCCCAGACTGCCACTGATGCGCGGCCTGTGTGAGCGTCCAGAGTGGCTGCCACTGCCACTACAGGTCTGACCCACCGTTGTGCCTCACAGCCAAGTTCTCCCCTCAGCCTGACGACCCTCACCCCAATGTGGAGCTGCATCGTGGAGCAAGCAGGGCAGGGGCACGCGCCAAGACAGTTGGGGGAAACCAGCCAGTGACTGATGCAGTTTCAGTCCGCCCTGCTTCAGGAGTAAGCAAGCATATACAGACTCCTCACAAGAAGGGTCGAGGCTTCCAACAGCTCTCCTGTTAGTCTCCCTTTCCCTCCAACCAAGCGCAATCAGCTTCCCAGTGTCAGACCCCAGGGCTGGGGCACCCAAAATATGACTCAAATCGCTCACTCCCCAGGGAGGATCTCCTCTTCTGAGTCCCCTCCCAGAGGCACAAGTTCAACCTGACTGCCTCTCTACTTGATTCTGAATCCTTCTTACAGCCTTGGTTGTTCAGGAGTCCTTCTGCTACTCTCCAGTTAAGCTTTCATTGAACATTTTTTCACCTATAGAAAATACTTGGTATCTTTGATGTGTTTATGGAGGAGGTGAGTTCTGCATCCTCGTACTCTATCATCTCAATCTCCTCTTTTGATTTTGTAATTCTTAGAATAACTAATACTTAGACAGTCTCCAAATAGCAGCAAAAATTAACTGCCAAACCGAGTAGTACTTTGGAAAGTGAGAGAGCTAAGAAAAGTAAGTTACCATCGTCAATATCTTGTAATAACCTATAATGGAAACTAATATAAAAATAATATGTGTGTATATATATAACTGAATCACCTCCTGTGAACCTGAAACATTTTAAGTCAATAATACTTCAAATATATATATATATATATATAAATTAAAAAAAGAAAAATAAGAGTAAGTTCAACTAATTTACCTGGACAGAGAAACTTGGGTTCCATAATGAATAAAAATGGAGCTCACCACTAAATGACCTTGACAAACAACACTAGAAATATTACTTTTCCTCATATGTTGTAATTCTTCCACAAATACAATGAATCATGACAAATGCTAGGAAGAATGTCTAATTCACAGAATTTAATAATACTAATTATAGTTAATGTTGTTGTTGACATTATTATCCTTAATGTAAAGCAATTATGATATTCTCAGAGCAAAAAAGGACAAGTAACTCTTTTTCTCTTGCATCAAGTATTTTCAACCTCGCTTAGACATAGATGTACTTAGCTTAGTCACTCATTCATTATTAGTTTCCATTTCTAATCAAAAGGTCCCATATTTCCCTGGCAGGGAAAGGCAGAAGTGAAGATTAAGGATCCTTAAATTCCTTTTAAAGATAGTAAAAAGGATTTCCTGTATAACTGTGAATAATTTCATCCTCCTCTCCTGTTTCTCTCTTGGATGAAACTATGACACTGATGTGGTTCTACTGGTATGAGACAGGAATGCAATTAAGAACTACAAGGAAAATGCTGATTATTTTAACTTTACCAAAACATAAGCAACTGTTTAAGTACATGCGTGTATATACATACAAACTAAGGGAATGCGATAAGCAATTTAAATACTCTCAGAGACAAACACAATTAAGAAGTGAAAATTTTAAATGAAAATAAGAAAATGAAAATTCCAACATTCAGACAACCCTAAGATAATCTATACAAAAATAATAATTTATATTACTTCATATTCAACAAAGGATTTTAAAATAAGTTCAACCTTTTTTAGGTATAAGCCTTTGACTGTGTGGATCACAATAAACTGTGGAGAATTCTGAAAGAGATGGGAATACCAGGCCACCTGACCTGCCTCTTAAGAAACCTGTATGCAGGTCATGAAGCAACAGTTAGAACTGGACATGGAACACACTGGTTCCAAATAGGAAAAGGAGTACGTCAAGGCTGTATATTGTCACCCTGCTTATTTAACTTCTATGAAGAGTACATCATGAGAAACGCTGGGCTGGAGGAAGCACAAGCTGGAATCAAGATTGCTGAGAGAAATGTCAATAACCTCAGATATGCAGATGACACCACCCTTATGGCAGAAAGTGAAGAGGAACTCAAAAGCCTCTTGATGAAAGTGAAAGAGGAGAGTGAAAAAGTTGGCTTAAAGCTCAACATTCAGAAAATGAAGATCATGGCATCTGGTCCCATCACTTCATGGGAAATAGATGGGGAAACAGTGGAAATAGCGGCTGACTTTATTTTTCTGAGCTCCAAAATCACTGCAGGTGGTGATTGCAGCCATGAAATTAAAAGACGCTTACTCCTTGGAAGGAAAGTTATGACCAACCTAGATAGCATATTCAAAAGCAGAGACATTACTTTGTCAACAAAGGTCTGTCTAGTCAAGGCCTTTGTTGACAAACATGTATGGATGTGAGAATTGGACTATAAAGAAAGCTGAGCACGGAAGAATTGATGCTTTTGAACTGTGGTGTTGGAGAAGACTCTTGAGAGTCCCTTGGACTGCAAGGAGATCCAACCAGTCCATCCTAAAGGAGATCAGTCCTGGGTGTTCATTGGAAGGACTGATGTTGAAGCTGAAACTCCAATACTTTGGCTACCTGATGCAAAGAACTGACTCATCTGAAAAGATCCTGATGCTGGGAAAGATTGAGGGCAGGAGGAGAAGGGGATGACAGAGGATGAGATGGCTGGATGGCATTACTGACTCGATGGACGTGAGTCTGACTGAACTCTGGGAGTTGGTGATGGACAGGGAGGCCTGGCGTGCTGCGATTCATGGGGTCGCAAAGAGTCGGACACAACTGAGTGACTGAACTGTACTGAACTGAAAAAGAAGGTATGTTTTAATTAAAATCATAAAACATTTTAGGGTATATTATGAATTTGATGATGTACATGGTTATGATTACATTATCTCTGACAACGCAAGATAGAATATTACTCCCTGCTGGGAAAATTATATGCATGATTTTTTTTTTCCATTTTGGTTAATTCTGTAATTGTCAATTTCATCACAGTGCATTACTGACCAGGAATAATCCACAGCACCATTTTGAAATTCTGTCTTAAGATTAGCATTTTATAAAGCAATAATGTAGGATTTATTTGGAAGAAAAAAGAAATAAATCCAATTATTTTAGAGAAAAG
This sequence comes from Bos taurus, assembly GCF_002263795.3. Classification (NCBI taxonomy): domain Eukaryota; kingdom Metazoa; phylum Chordata; class Mammalia; order Artiodactyla; family Bovidae; genus Bos; species Bos taurus. Next base: position 18,356,534 of record NC_037347.1, read on the forward strand.
ATTCTTTCCTCAAATCGGCTCAAAGGAAAATAATAAAGTGGCAACTACACTTTTTTAAAGATAATGCTGCCACCTGCTGGAAAAATATGAAATGTCTTCATCATTTCCCAAATGTTAGTGCAAACATATAGTTACATTCAGGAGTTACATATATACTGCTGCTGCTAAGTCGCTTCAGTCGTGTCCAACTCTGTGCGACCCCAGAGACGGCAGCCCACCAGGCTCCCCTGTCCCTGGGATTCTCCAGGCAAGAACACTGGAGTGGGTTGCCATTTCCTTTTCCAATGCATGAAAGTGAAAAGTGAAAGTCAAGTCGCTCAGTCGTGTCCGACTCTTCGCCACCCCATGGACTACGGCCCACCAGGCTCCTCCATCCATGGGATTTTCCAGGCAAGAGTACTGGAGTGGGGTGCCATTGCCTTCTCCCAATTACCTACTGAAAAATGACACACCTCACTTGATTTTTCTGATTTTTAACAAGTATGTTTTAATTGAATGCAAATTAATTATAGTTTTTAGTGTACTCAAACGCTAAATACAAATAGGCTGCTGCTGCTGCTGCTGCTAAGTTGCTTCAGTCATGTCCGACTCTGAGTGACCCCATAGACGGCAGCCCACCGGGCTCCCCCGTCCCTGGCATTCTCTAGGCAAGAACACTGGAGTGGGGTTGCCATTTCCTTCTCCAATGCATGAAAGTGAAAAAATAAAGTGAAGTCGCTCAGTCGTGTCCGACTCCTAGCAACCCCATGGACTGCAGCCCACCAGGCCCTTCCGTCCCTGGGATTTTCCGGGCAAGAGTACTGAAATAACATCAAAAACAATGCAGCTCTATAACCACAGGTAACAGTTGGATGATGCAGGTTTTCAGTTATCAGATGATGATATATTCACTCTGAAAGGAAAACAAATATGACTACGTATTTTGGCATAAGTTTGATGCTAGGAACTAAGTTCAAACTGGAACCACACTAGAAACGTTAACGGAAAAGATAACCTTACTTCTAATGAGAATATTTCAGTCCCTGAAGAATAATTTGGTCCATTCGTCATAAATAAAAATATGCCTTAATAGCCTCTTTTAAGATCTTGTAATACTACTTCATCATTTCCTATGTTTTTTTATTAATATTGCTTTGTTTTTGTTTTCATAGTTCTGGGTCCATAAATATCTCAGTTCATTGAACACCTGTTTTCTGTAATATGTACTCTGCACCCAAGCACATATACATAAAGTTCATTCAAGTATTCAAGATGAAACAAAACCTCATGTTTAAGATAAGGATAATAATCTTTAGTTATATGGTTGTTATAAAGACATGAGATTATCAGTTAACACTCAATGAATGACAGCTATCATTAATGGAAAAAACCTGGAGACTATGGTGAGTTGAGAACAAAATAGAGGAAAAAAGTGTTTCTAATTGGTGTTACAAATTAAATACATAAACTTTAGTTTAACATTGCTATTAATTTACATTAACCTCATTTATCTTCCCAAATCCTAATGAATTTATTAAAAAATACAGGATGCAGCTACACTGTAAAGCTGATACAGTTAACCATCAAAAGCTGAGAAACTGAGACCAACAGACCTGAAATACATAAAACAGATATGTTCTGCATAAAGCAATGTTGAATAAATATTTGTCATATGAGAAAATTAATGAAAGATGCAAGATAACATGGAAAGTAAAACCAAGAATGCTGACTGGTCTGTAAATCAGCACAGACAAAACAGGTCACACTGGCAAGAATTTCTAAGGGTTTTTCCAAAAAGAAATACTGAGAAAACCTCAAGTTTAGAGCAATGGGTGTAAGAGCAAGGGGCAAATAAATGAAAATGGTCAAGTCAAAGGAATCTGGGAATGCCACAAGTGCGCCTAACATGGAGGCCTAGGTATCACTGATGTGAAGAGCTTGTAAGATGTCACAAAATGAGATCTTTTTTTTAAAGCTTCCAAACAATAGCATGTGCTAAGTACCCCAATGAGCCCCTCTCCTATTTCTCATAGGCAACTATTAATACAACTCTGACCTGATACGGACATTCTTAAGATTCCTGCTCGCAGGAGGTGAGAATGAAGGCATCTGGAGTACTGAGTACAGTTCTTCCAGAGCACTTCCACCAGGGCCCTGTAAGAAGCCACAAGCCTGTAGCATTCACTCAGGTCTCACTCAGTACAGTCAAGTTCAGGTAAAAGGAGGACTCTGCTACAAGACATCTAAAAAGGTAGTCAGGGATAAGAAGACATAAACAACAAAGCCTAAAATAATATGATGATCAAAGAAGAAATAGACCACTTCTTATAATAAACATTAATGGACTTAAAAAAAAAAAGTGACTTGTCAACACCCACTCCAAAAAAGCAGGGGTACGTGAGAGAGAGAGAGAGAGAGAGAGAGAGAGAGAGAGAGCAAAAAAAGTTTTTAACATAAAGAGGAAACTTATAAACTACAGGAGACTTTAAAAGTCTCTTAAAAAGTTCCATATTAGTGGGACTTTCTTGGTGGTCTAGTGGCTAAGATTCAACACTCCTAATGCGGGGGCCTGGGTTCCCTCCATGGCCAGGGAACAAGATCACATATACCACAACTAAGAGTTCAGCATGCCACAACTAAAGAACCCATGTGCCACAACTAAAAAAAATATTTAAAAAATCCCACATGCCACAGCTAAGACCTGGCACAGCCAAATAAATAAATATTAAGAAAAAACCATATTAGTGATCATAATGCAAGGATTTTGTTTGGAGCTCAATTTATACCAACTGCAAAACTATGTAAACCAATAAGAGAATTACAGGGAACATAAGAATTCTCTTATAAGGACACTAATAGATGGAGAAATATACCATGTTCATGGATTGGAAGAATCAATATAGTGAAAATGAGTATACTACCCAAAGCAATTTATAGATTCAATGCAATCCCTATCAAGCTACCAACAGTATTCTTCACAGAGCTAGAACAAATAATTTCACAATTTGTATGGAAATACAAAAAACCTCAAATAGCCAAAGCGATCTTGAGAAAGAAGAATGGAACTGGAGGAATCAACCTACCTGACTTCAGGCTCTACTACAAAGCCACAGTTATCAAGACAGTATGGTACTGGCACAAAGACAGAAATATAGATCAATGGAACAAAACAGAAAGCCTAGAGATAAATCCACGCACATATGGACACCTTATCTTTGACAAAGGAGGCAAGAATATACAATGGATTAAAGACTATCTAACAAGTGGTGCTTGGAAATCTGGTCAACCACTTGTAAAAGAATGAAACTAGAACACTTTCTAACACCATACACAAAAATAAACTCAAAATGGATTAAAGATCTCAACGTAAGACCAGAAACTATAAAACTCCTAGAGGAGAACATAGGCAAAACACTCTCTGACATACATCACAGCAGGATCCTCTATGATCCACCTCCCAGAATATTGGAAATAAAAGCAAAAATAAACAAATGGGACCTAATTAACCTTAAAAGCTTCTGCACATCAAAGGAAACTATTAGCAAGGTGAAAAGACAGCCTTCAGAATGGGAGAAAATAATAGCAAATGAAGCAACGGACAAACAACTAATCTCAAAAATATACAAGCAACTCCTACAGCTCAACTCCAGAAAAATAAACGAACCAATCAAAAAATGGGCCAAAGAACTAAATAGACATTTCTCCAAAGAAGACATACAGATGGCTAACAAACACATGAAAAGATGCTCAACATCACTCATTATCAGAGAAATGCAAATCAAAACCACTATGAGGTACCATTTCACGCCAGTCAGAATGGCTGCGATCCAAAAGTCTACAAATAATAAATGCTGGAGAGGGTGTGGAGAAAAGGGAACCCTCTTACACTGTTGGTGGGAATGCAAACTAGTACAGCCACTGTGGAGAACAGTGTGGAGATTCCTTAAAAAACTGGAAATAGAACTGCCTTATGATCCAGCAATCCCACTGCTGGGCATACACACTGAGGAAACCAGAAGGGAAAGAGACACATGTACCCCAATGTTCATCGCAGCACTGTTTATAATAGCCAGGACATGGAAGCAACCTAGATGTCCATCAGCAGATGAATGGATAAGAAAGCTGTGGTACATATACACAATGGAGTATTACTCAGCCATTAAAAAGAATACATTTGAATCAGTTCTAATGAGGTGGATGAAACTGGAGCCTATTATACAGAGTGAAGTAAGCCAGAAAGAAAAACACCAATATAGTATACTAACGCATATATATGGAATTTAGAAAGATGGTAACAATAACCCTGTGTAGGAGACAGCAAAAGAGACAGTGATGTATAGAACAGTCTTATGGACTCTGTGGGAGAGGGAGAGGGTGGAAGATTTGGGAGAATGGCATTGAAACATGTAAAATATCATGCAGGAAACGAGTTGCCAGTCCAGGTTCGATGCACGATACTGGATGCTTGGGGCTAGTGCACTGGGATGACCCAGAGGGATGGTATGGGGAGGGAGGAGGGAGGAGGGTTCAGGATGGGGAACACATGTATACCTGTGGCGGATTCATTTTGATATTTGGCAAAACTAATACAATTATGTAAAGTTTAAAAATAAAATAAAATTTAAAAAAATAACATAAAAAAAAGAATTCTCTTATAAACAAGAGGATTATAGACAACTAGGGAAATGGGAAGGACAGAAAATTTGATATTATGAATGTTTTATTTATATATGTGCTGATGGTGTTATTTGTATAGTTAAAAAGAGGTACTTCCCTGGTAGTCCAGTGGTTAAAGACGCACCTGCCAGTGCAGCGGACATGGCTTCAATCCCTGATCCAGGAAGACTCCACGCGCTACGGGGCAACGAAGCCCGTGCACCACTAGTGGGCGCTCACGCTGCAACTGTTGAAGCCCGCGTGCCTAGAGCGCAGGCGCCGCAGTGAAGCGTAGTCTCAGTTCGCTGCAACTAGAGATTGCCCATGTGCAGCACTGAAGACCCAGCAGAACCAAAAAAAAATTTTTTTTAATTTAAAAAGAGGAGTCTGTGTTTGAGACACATAAGACATGTTTATAGGTAAACTTTCAAAATTAGAGGAGAGGTGGGTAGCAGGGTGGGAAGAAAGTTAAATTTAGGCATGTGTTAATAACTGTTTCAAGTGAGTGATGGGTAGGTACATGGAGGTTTGCACTATCATTCTATTTTTTATGTTTGAAATATTTTATAATTTAATAAAGATAACTGAATAAACAAAATAAATGATTCTCAGGTTAGAAAAGAGGTAAAATCCAACTAATTTTTTTTAAAAGGAAGCACAAGGACATAAAATAAACTTTAATTTTAAACAAACTTCCATTTTAGATGGACAAACCTCAATTCTAAATTATCACCTTTAAAGTGTAGTTTATTTGACTTCCCAAAAGTGTCTGGAAATGCCATATTCAAAGGCCATCTTCTTTTTATTTTAAAACCAAAAAGCATGAAATGTAAAATTCAGGAAATGTTATTATAAACATGTCTGGGACACTGATAATCTACATATATGTGAATTTAAACAAATCAAATAAATACAGAAAGTATAAATATATAATTTGGTAATAAATGCTTTCACTAAAATCTTAGCATAGATTTTTCTTTGTTCACAATTTCTATAAATATACAAAAATGCTTCATTAAAAACTTGAACAACAAAGTGAAAAAAATCTTTTAGAATGTAAGATTTTCTAATACAATGCTGAACTTGAATAGGTTTATTTCTTAATTATTAAACTATGAATGGTTCAAAAATCACTGCCAGATGACATGATCCTCTACATAGAAAACCCTAAAGAGTCCACCAGAAAATTACTAGAAATAATCAATGACTACAGTAAAGTTGCAGGATATAAAATCAACACACAGAAATCCCTTGCATTCCTATACACTAATAATGAGAAAACAGAAAGAGAAATTAAGGAAACAATTCCATTCACCATTGCAACGGAAAGAATAAAATACTTAGGAATATATCTACCTAAAGAAACTAAAGACCTATATATAGAAAACTATAAAACACTGGTGAAAGAAATCAAAGAGGACACTAATAGATGGAGAAATATACCATGTTCATGGATTGGAAGAATCAATATAGTGAAAATGAGTATACTACCCAAAGCAATTTATAGATTCAACGCAATCCCTATCAAGCTACCAACAGTATTCTTCACAGAGCTAGAACAAATAATTTCACAATTTGTATGGAAATACAAAAAACCTCGAATAGCCAAAGCGACCTTGAGAAAGAAGAATGGAACTGGAGGAATCAACCTACCTGACTTCAGGCTCTACTACAAAGCCACAGTTATCAAGACAGTATGGTACTGGCACAAAGACAGAAATATTGATCAATGGAATAAAATAGAAAGCCCAGAGATAAATCCACGCACATATGGACACCTTATCTTCGACAAAGGAGGCAAGAATATACAATGGATTAAAGACAATCTCTTTAACAAGTGGTGCTGGGAAATCTGGTCAACCACTTGTAAAAGAATGAAACTGGACCACTTTCTAACACCATACACAAAAATAAACTCAAAATGGATTAAAGATCTAAACGTAAGACCAGAAACTATAAAACTCCTAGAGGAGAACATAGGCAAAACACTCTCCGACATACATCACAGCAGGATCCTCTATGACCCACCTCCCAGAATATTGGAAATAAAAGCAAAAATAAACAAATGGGACCTAATTAACCTTAAAAGCTTCTGCACATCAAAGGAAACTATTAGCAAGGTGAAAAGACAGCCTTCAGAATGGGAGAAAATAATAGCAAATGAAGCAACCGACAAACAACTAATCTCAAAAATATACAAGCAACTCCTACAGCTCAACTCCAGAAAAATAAACGACCCAATCAAAAAATGGGCCAAAGAACTAAATAGACATTTCTCCAAAAAAGACATACAGATGGCCAACAAACACATGAAAAGATGCTCAACATCACTCATTATCAGAGAAATGCAAATCAAAACCACTATGAGGTACCATTTCACACCAGTCAGAATGGCTGCGATCCAAAAGTCTACAAGCAATAAATGCTGGAGAGGGTGTGGAGAAAAGGGAACCCTCTTACACTGTTGGTGGGAATGCAAACTAGTACAGCCACTATGGAGAACAGTGTGGAGATTCCTTAAAAAACTGGAAATAGAACTGCCTTATGATCCAGCAACCCCACTGCTGGGCATACACACTGAGGAAACCAGAAGGGAAAGAGACACGTGTACCCCAATGTTCATCGCAGCACTGTTTATAATAGCCAAGACATGGAAGCAACCTAGATGTCCATCAGCAGATGAATGGATAAGAAAGCTGTGGTACATATACACAATGGAGTATTACTCAGCCATTAAAAAGAATACATTTGAATCAGTTCTAATGAGGTGGATGAAACTGGAGCCTATTATACAGAGTGAAGTAAGCCAGAAGGAAAAACATAAATACAGTATACTAACGCATATATATGGAATTTAGAAAGATGGTAACAATAACCCGGTGTACGAGACAGCAAAAGAGACACTGATGTATAGAACAGTCTTATGGACTCTGTGGGAGAGGGAGAGGGTGGGAAGATTTGGGAGAATGGCAATGAAACATGTAAAATATCATGTAGGAAACGAGTTGCCAGTCCAGGTTCGATGCACGATGCTGGATGCTTGGGGCTGGTGCACTGGGACGGCCCAGAGGGATGGTATGGGGAGGGAGGAGGGAGGAGGGTTCGGGATGGGGAACACATGTATACCTGTGGTGGATTCATTTTGATATTTGGCAAAACTAATACAATTATGTAAAGTTTAAAAATAAAATAAAATTGGAAGAATAAAAAAAAAAAAAATCACTGCCAGTAGCCTGGTGTAAACAATTCACTACAAAAAGCCCTAGTGAAGGTTCTACAGGTTTTTAAAATGTGTTCCAAAAACAAATCTACCATGTTTGATGAAATGTTTGTCCTGGATTCTAGAAGAAAGAGTCACTGCTATCTAATGCCCACTGTTATCCCTGCCTTGCCCCCAGTCTATTCCATTTTGGGAACATCATCTGAAACTCAGTATTATGCAAAGTTACAGACTAGATGCAAGACTAGGGCTTCCCTGGTGGTTCAGATAGTAAAGAATCCACCTGCAATGAAGGAGACCTGGGTTCAATCCCAGGGTCGGGAAGATCCCCTGGAGAAGGGAATGGCTACCCACTCCAGTATTCTTACCAGCAGAATTCCATGGACAGAGGAGCCTGAGGGGCTACAGTCTATGGGGTTACAAAGAGTCAGACATGACTGAATGACTAACACTTTCAATATTACAGTGTATAAGATGCAACTTTTATATAAGTACATTCAGTTAAGTTTAATGTTATGATTTTTTTGAATGCTGAAAATTAAATACTATCTGATTCAACTCCCTGATATATTGGAAATCATATAAGCTTTCAGGTTTGAGCTCTCCTAATAGCATAAACATTCAGGCTTCTTACAAACCATTCATCTCAAGATTAGATTAAAAACAAGTATCACTTTCAAAGTGAAAGTGAAGTCACTCAGTCGTGTCCGACTCTTTGCGACCCCATGGACTGTAGCATACCATGCTTCTCTGTCCATGGGATTTTCCAGGCAAGAGTACTGGAGTGGGGTGCCATTTCCTTCTCCAGGGGATCTTCCCGACCCAGGGATCGAATCTGGGTCTCTCTCATTGTAGGCAGACGCTTTATCCTCTGAGCCACCAGGGAAGCCCAAGATCACTTTCAAGATGGACTCAAAGGTCATGCATGTCTGCCAGGTGGTTCAGATTTACTCTCAGGTGATAGGAAGCCACTGAAATGACCGGGTTCCCAAAAACCTGTCTCTTAATCTCATGTTATTATTTTTTCCTTGCCTGAATCCAACTATTCCTACAGTTTTAGTGATCACCTATATTAAGATGGCTTCCAAATTTGTACTTCAATTGCTGACACGTTTGGAAGTGCAGATCTGAGTACACAACTCCCTAATTATAAAGCTGCCCTCTTATAAGCAACAAATTATGTATTCTTTCATCAACCCCACCCTAAAGGCTGCTTATGTGTTTTTATTAGTCCCTGTTAGCCTCCATTTGCATGGATCAATACACCACCATTCACCAGTTCTCCAGAATTAAAACAACAAAATCATCTTTGGCCTCTCCTCTTTTCTTTCCCTTCTATCAGTCCAATTCATTACCAAGTCCAAAAGCTTTGCTAAACCAAACTTTTCTTTCCTTTTCCTTCACTTCAGTCCAGTAAAATCTCTCTCTAGGATCAGGGTAAATCCAGCAATGCTCTCACCTAGTAGAAACTGTAGTTCCTTCCTTTCCCCTCGAGCTCATCTTTTGCAGAGCTTCCAGAGCCATTTCTCTAACAGCTCTAATTATGTCACAAACTTCTCTCTGTTGAAAAGCTTTCAGTGGTTACCTACTACCTCATAATGAAGTATAAACTTCAAACCTATGTAAGGTCTTTTATAAGCTGACCTTGTCTATCACCTCATAGAACAGCTTTCCACTGTTCTTCTGCACTGAAGTCTACCCACATGGGACTCACCTTCTCATCTCTGTGGTGTTTCCCATCTCTTCCCACCACTGACCAGGAATACTCCCCTACCACTCTTTGTGAAATCCTATTTATCCTTCAAGGTGCTGATCAAATGTCTCCAGCTACTTATCTCCCTAAATTCTCCCAGTACAATCAAACATAAAGCACTCTCTTCCTTCTCTAGCACAGCCCAACAGTCTGAAAGTTGTTTCTTATTAAAAAAAGGTAAACATCTACCCTCTGATCTAAATTCTGAGTTAAAGGCTATACAGATGAGCCTAATCCTTTTCTACACCACAATTTTTCAAATACTTGAAGCCTCTCCTAAAACTAATCTTCACAGGGTAAACCTGCTCAAGACTTGCAGGTAATAAAACTTATGGACATAATCTCTAGAAAATTTCGTCATCATAACTATTCCTGTCTGGACTCTTTAGATTTCCAAGCATCTCTTCTAAAGTGTGGTGCCCCAAAATAAACACAATACTCAAAAGACAAAAACAGGTGCTTTTGCAAATTATGCACAATATTCACCTCACCCCGCCAAATCTGGATACTCACAATGTCTATTAGCAAATTAACAGCTCAAAATAGTTCAGTTAATAAATTTGTTAGTTTTTAGGGGTGCAGATGTTTAATAAATGTGCAAAAAAAGAAGCGAAAATAACAAACCAAGGTTCAAAAAGGTTCCTATAAGAATGAAGTATACAAATACAAGAATTTATCTTAGAAAGGAAGAGAATTACCTTTTGAAACATGAGATAAGTGGAACTGGATGGCTAAAAACTCAAGTAAATTACATATAAGAAGGGTGCAATAACAAAGGAATTTTCTAGATAAACTTTAAGGAATCTTTTACTAAATAATCTACTCTAGAGCAGGCAAATTTTCAGTAAAAAATATGTTAATCAGTACTTTGTTATCAAAAATGCCAAATGCATGCAATGCTCTTAATCTTTTTATCTTGAAATGTCAACAGGTTTGTTTTTTTTTTAAGTTAAAATTTCAACAATTCTAAACTTAAATTCAGCTGACTGGATAATACTCAAGACTTATTTTGAACTACATAACAACACATTTTTCCCTTATTAAATAATATCCTATGTAGAAAATACAGTAGTTCTTTGACGACTAGCACCAGAGTAATTAACTGAATTAAAAGAAAAATTAATTTCCTCCAAAGGGTTCTTAAACACTACTCATTGGTGGTGTTCAATTTATGCAATTCAAAGAAAACTCCAGGAGACCTGTAAGAAGCACCTTTCATATCCAGGAAATAAAAAAGTTAGATGACTTATTTTTGGAAAACTCGCTTGAAAACAAACTAAAAATATTTTCCCTTGCTTTACAGCAGAAGACTTAGGAAATATGTAATGGTATTTACAGACTGTACAACATATCTGTGCCACAGTCCTCAACTATCCAAGAACTGAGACACACCGAGATATTAAACAGGTGCATACAGTGATTGTACTACATTATTAATAAACGCTGAATTTTTCCCACAATCAAGAAAATCAACTCTACAATCAAGAGTACCTGGATTCAAAATATCAAGCTAACTGAAGTATAAATCAGCATATGCTATGCTATGCTAAGTCACTTCAGTCGTGTCTGACTCTGTGTGACCCCATAGACAGCAGCCTACCAGGCTCCCCTGTCCCTGGGATTCTCCAAGCAAGAACACTGGAGTGGGTTGCCATTTCCTTCTCCAATGCATGAAAGTGAAAAGTGAAAGTGAAGTTGTTCAGTCGTGTCCGACTCTTAGCGACCCCATGGACTGCAGCCTACCAGGCTCCTCCGTCCATGGGATTCTCCAGGCAAGAGTATTGGAGTGGGGTGCCATCAGCATAAGCACTTTGGAAAACAACTTGATATTATAATAAAATTAAACATATCCTTTGACTCACAAATTATTTTAGAATACACATGATTTTGCTAATTTAAGTCTTTCTTTAATGATACTATATTTTCAAAGAAATGAAACTAATACAAACTTTTTTAATGGTCAAAAGACTTAACAGATACTTCACCAAAGACCCATGGTTGGCAAATAAGCATATGAAAAGATTCTTAATGTCCTCAGTCATTAGGAAAATGGAAATTAAAACCACAATGAGATAACACTAGCTACCTATTGTTTAGTCACAGGTCATGTCTGATTTTTGTGACCCCATGGAGTGGGGTCTGCAAGGCTCCTCTGTCCATGGAATTTCCCAGACAAGAATATTAGAGTAGGTTTCCATTTCCTTCTCCAGGGGATCTTCCAGACATAGGGATTGAACCCTCATCTTCTGTATTGGCAGGTGGGTTCTTTACCACTGCACCACCAGGGAAGCCCATGTATCTTAAAGTGAGTGCAACAGGGTCTTGGGAGTGCAAACTCGAGGGAAAGGTAACGTGGCGTCTGGTGATGGGATCTCTTTTCCACACTGTCAGTGAGTGATGGGATCTCTTTTCCACACTGTCAGTGAGCATGACCTACTTTTGTCCTCGAGGAAGGTGACGCTTGGGGCCAATGCTGGAGCCACTTTAAAACTGACAGAACCTAGTTCTGGTGAGAATGTGAAACTAGAACTTTCATGTGTTGCTGGCAGGAATGCAATATGGTACAACCAGTTCGGAAAACAGTTTCTTATAAAGTTAGTTATATATATATTGATACATTTACCACAAAAGACAGCAATCCCATTCCTAGCTGTTCACCCAAGAGAAATTATGTTCATTGGAAATCCTGTATGGGAATTTTTATAGAGGCTTTCTACACAGTCACCAAAAACTGGAAACCACCTACAGGTCATTCAGCAGGTGAATGGATAAACTGTGGTAAACCTGCACAATGGAATTGGAATACCACTTAGTAACAAAAAGGAACTACTGACACATGGACGAATCTCAACTGCATCATGCCACATGAAATTAGCTAGACTCAAAAGACTGTATCTTCTCTCCATTTACATGACATTCTGGAAAAAGCAAAACTATAGGAACATAAATCAGCGGTTGCCAACAGCAGGGTATGCAGTGAGGGAAGGAACTACTAAGGGGTAAGAGGGACTTCTGGGGGTGATGCAACTGCTCTGTATCTTGATTCTGGTGACATTTATGACTGTCAAATATCATAAAATCATACATCAAAAAGGATGAATGTTACCATATGTAAATTATACTTTAGATCAATCCAATGTTTTTATATATTTTTTTAATTTATTTATTTTAATTAGAGGCTAATTACTTTGAATCCCCCTCCCACATCCCTCCCCATACCATCCCTCTGGGTCATCCCAGTGTACCAGCCCCAAGCATCCTGTGTCCTGCATCATGGAATTTAGAAAGATGGTAACGATAACCCTGTATGCGAGACAGCAAAAGAGACACAGATGTATAGAACAGTCTTTTGGACTCTGTGGGAGAGGGAGGGGGGGATGATTTGGGAAAATGGCATTGAAACATGTATTATATTATATTTGTTTTTACTGTTACCTGACCATTTATGAAAAATAAACATCTTTCCCTCTGTTTGCAATCTTTCAAGAAATACTTCACCACCATGCTACGTTCTTTGTGGACTTTTTTAAGAAAGAAATATTTCCTGCCCTGATACAGTTTAAACGCTCATTAGGGAAACAAGTCTAAGATATTAAAATAATTTACAGAAAAAGGTTAGGCAAAACAATTTTGAGTAATAATAAATATGCTTTACATGTGCTCTACGAGGAAGAAAAAATTTCCTCTATCAAGAGTTATACGAAGTGAATGAAATACCACTTTCAAAGGTCTTAGTGCTTCTCAATATTATTATCATCTCTTTCAAGTAAGGATCCTGATACTTGGGAGGACAAATACTTTGTCCGTGATCCCTCAATTAGACGTCAAAGCTGAGATTCTAGAACCCAAGCCTTTCTGACCCCAAAGCCTGAGATCTTCTGCATCCTGGTAATGCAAAAACACAGAGGAGATTACTGCCACGTGGTGTGATTTCAAGGACCAGGAACGCCCCCTACCTCCGCAAACACCAAGACTTTACCGCAAGATTCCTACACAGAAACACGCGCCATGTATCTTAAAGTGAGCGCAACAGGGTCTTGGGAGTGCAAACTCGAGGGAAAGGTAACGTGGAGTCTGGTGATGGGATCTCTTTTCCACACTGTCAGGGAGCATGGACCTACTTCTGACAGTTTTGTCCGCGAGAAAGGTGACGCTTGGGGCCAACGCCGGAGCCACTTTAAAAGGTCAATACCAAGAAAGAGGAGAGCAGAGGCGCTCAAAATAACATCTCTTCAATTTCCCCATGACCCTCGGTCGCAAGGTGGGCACTGGCGACCAGGGAGGAGGAAAGGTACGTCCCTATCTCTCCCTGGACCCTTTGGTTAAAACCTCCCTGGACTTGTCCCTATCTACACTGCCGATCGCAAGGACCCACACAGGGCGCCTGCAAGACTCCCGGCGCTGGGCGGAGGAGTGTGCGGAGCTAGCGCCGCGGGCGCCGGGCTCAAGACCTAGACGCTGCGGCGCAGGGACTCAGGCATTTGGCGGGCCACTCAGTGACAGCCCGACTGCAAGCAAGTGGCGAGCGCGGAGGGCGCGGCGGGGTGAACAAACTCGACTGACCACTCTGCTGATTACCACTAGTGCCGCACGTCGTTTTCCGACCACCCAACCGCTGCCCTCGCTCTCATCTCACCTCTCCAGTTCTTGTACTCCGGGATATAATAGTATTTGTTCCCGAACCGGTCTGTGCCCACTTGCTCTTTCACTTCCTTTGACAGTGCTCTCCGTATGACGCCGAACAAACGCTGAGACCAACCCATGCTGCTCCACCAGCTCCCGCGTGGGTGGCGGCAGGATCTGGCAGGATCTGCCAGGACCTCCGCAACCAAAGCGGGAACGCCCCCGCCGCTGACCCCGCCCACCAACGCCGAGGTTTCCCACCCACCTCCATCCGCGTACTCTCTAATAAAGGCGCTCTCCATTGGTCGGATGGCATCACGCTTAACCAATGGGAGGCTTCGCTACTACAACCCCGCCTCCGAGTTCTGTCATGGCAGCGTCCAGTTCACAAGCCAATGTGAAAGAACGGGATGCTAGGGTTTTTGTCGGCTCGACAAGCGGGTTTAGAAGACCCTCTTCGCCTCCGGAGAGCAGAGTCCACACGGAGGTAAAGAGAGCCTTACTTTTTTCTCTAACATGCTAGTTAAAATGTAGACCAAGACTGTGTTAGCCTTGCCTCACACTTTTCCTCCTCATTATCACTTTCCTGCCACCACACTGGGCTTTACTCTTCTGCTCTGTGAGTTGAGAAAACAAGTTACCTTTTATACACCCATAGGCAACTGGGTGCGAAAGCAGGCTCGGGTGAGGGCGCTTTACATCAAAATGAGGATATTTTAATTTTATTTTATTCCTTTTCTCTCATGCTTTCTCCTCGCCTCCCAAGGAATAACTATCGTTCAGGAATTTATTCTTTAATTTCGTTCAGCGTATTTAGTGAGGTCCTACCATGTGCCAAGCAATATGTTGAAGGCCGAGCATAGGCCAGAAATTGAACAAAATTTAGTGTGACTCGAGGCAGAGAACTGTGAGGAGAGGGCCATTGACAAGAGATGAAGCTGGAGAAGTAGAGGGGGCTAGATGGGGAAGAGCCTTGTATGCTTGGTTATGGGGTATGACGATCAGAAAAAGGTGACAACTATTGCATTTTGTCATCAGCTTGGAGAATGGATTGAAGTTGAAAGCAAGAGTGGGAACCAAGTTAGGTAACTGTTGCAAGGAGAGTGTTGATGGAAGCCTGAGCCAGGGTTGTGGCAGCTGGAACCAAGAGGGTGAAGATATTTGAAAAATAGCTAAGAAATAGAATCACAGGTCTTTTTTTCAGCCCTATGAAGAGTGTTGTCTTATATATTGTATTTACACACATTGTAAGCTCCACTGGACAGTTACAATTTTTGTTTTCAACCATCAAACATATTTTAAGGAAAAGAATAATCTGTTTAGACCAGTATCATTTCTGTTGCTGTCTCTTCATTCCTGATAGCCCAAGTTTCCTTCTTATATCACTTTGCTTCTGTCTGAAGAACTTTGTTTAGCAATTTTTATAGAGCAAGTCTTGATGGCTTTGTAGTTTGTGGAAAGGAATCTGCAGTCATTTGAGCCATTGTTTCTCTATAGGTAATTTGTTATCCTCTGATTGCTTTGAAATTTTCTTTGTTTTTGTTTTCAGCAGTTTGATTTTTTTTTTTTTGCAACTCTTTTTTTTTTTAATTGAAGTATACCCAGGTGGCACGATGGTAAAGAATCCACCCATTGATGCGGGAGACTTAAGAAACATGGGTTCGATCCCTGGGTCAGGAAGATCCCCTGGACGAGGGCATGGTAACCCATTCCAGTATCCTTGCCTGGAAAATCCCATGGACAGGGGAGTCAGGCAGACCACAGTCCATGGGCTCGCAAAGAATCAGACATGACTGAGTGACTGAGCACACACACACACCGTTGATTTATAATGTTGTGCCCATCTCTGCTGTACAGCATGGTGACTCAGTTGTATACGTATATACATCTATGTATGTACAATATATACATGAATGTATACGTATACACTGGAGAAGGCAATGGCAACCCACTCCAGTACTCTTGCCTGGAAAATCCCATGGACAGAGGAGCCTGGTGGGCTGCTGTCTCTGGGGTCACATAGAGTCGGACACGACTGAGCGACTTCACTTTCACTTTTCTGCATTGGAGAAGGAAATGGCAACCCACTCCAGTGTTCTTGCTTGGAGAATCCCAGGGATGGGGGAGCCTGGTGGGCTGCCATCTATGGGGTCGCACAGAGTCGGACACAACTGAAGCACCTTAGCAGCAGCAGCAGCAGCATACATATATACATTCTTTTTTAATATTCTTTTCTATTATGGTTTATCACAGGATATTAAATATATTAAGTTGGTACAAAAGTAATTGCCATTTTAGACCATAAATTTTAAATCATTATGTGCTGTGTTTAGTTGCCCAGTGTTGTGTCTGACTCTTTGCGACCCCGTGGTCTGTGGCCCATCAGGCGCCTCTGTCCATGGGGATTCACCAGGCAAGAATACTGGAGTGGATTCCTGTGCCCTCCTCCAAGGGGTCTTTCCAACTCAGTGGTCAAACCCAGGTCTCCCACATTGCAGGCAGATTCTTTACCATCTGAGCCACCAGGGAAGCCCAAGAATACTGGAGTTGGTATCCTATCCCTTCTCCAGGGTATGTTCTGACTCAGGAATTGAAGCAGGGTCTCCTGCATTGCAAACAGATTCCTTACCAGCTGAGCTACCAGTGAAGCTCAAACTAGGGTCAAATACAGGTTTATTAATCAAAATAGTAACCATTACATACAACACATTTTTGCCAACAAGAAATAGGTTTGTTTGAAAATCTGTGCTTCAGGATTTGATGAATTCTTGGAAAGCATTTTCTGCCTCCTGCTGGTTGTGAAAGCGTTTTCCCTGCAAAAAGTTGTCAAGATCCTTGAAGAAGTGGTAGTAGTCATTTGGCAACAGGGCAGGTGAATATGATGGATGAGGCAAAACATCATAGCCCGATTCTTTCAGCTTTTGAAGCATTGGTTGTGCGACGTGTGGTCAGGAATTGACATGGAGAAGGATTGGGCCCTTTCTGGTGACCAGTGCCGGCTGCAGGCCTGGTAGTTTTCAGTGCGTCTCATCGATTTGCTGAACGTATTCTCAGACATAATGGTTTCGCCAGAATTCAGAAAGTTGTCTTGGATCAGACCAGCAGCAGACCACCAAACAGTGGCCATGACCTTTTTCTGGTGCAAATTTGGCTTTGGGAAGTGCTTTGGAGCTTCTTCTTGGTCCAGCCACTGAGCTGGTTATCTCTGTCATATAAATTCCACTTCTCGTCGCACGTTGCAATCTGATCAAGAAATGGTTCTTTGTTTTTGCATAGAATAAGAGAAGATGACACTTCAAAACGATGATTTTTTTTTTTTTTTTTTGTGATCAGCTCACGAGGCACTCACTTATTGAACTTTTTCACCTTTTAGTTTGCTTCAAATGCCGAACAACTGTAGAATGATTGACATTGAGTTCTTCAGCAACTTCTTGTGTAGTTGTAAGAGGATCAGCTTCGATGATGACTCTCAATTGGTCCTAGTCAACTTCTGATGGCTGGCCACCACACTTCTCATCTTCAAGGCTCTCGTCTCCTTTGAAAAACTTCTTGAACCATGACTGAACTGTACATTTGCTAGCAGTTCCTGGGTCAAATACATTGTTGATGTTGCAAGTGGTCTCCATTGCTTTACAACCCATTTTGAACTCAAATAAGAAAATCATTTGAATTTGCTTTTTGTCTAACATCATTTTCATAGTCTGAAATGCATATAAAATAAATAGAAAGTAATAAGTCATTAGCAAAAAAAGATAAAGCAAGAAATGTGAATTAAAATAATTTATAACAACCACATTTATTTAAGAATGTATTCCAATATCAAATGGCAAAGTTCAACAATGCAAAACTGCAATTACTTTTGCACCAACCTAATATTTAGCAATCAGTGTGACATGGAAAGCAGCCAATCAAAATGGATTCTGGCCACTGATGACCAGTATGTGATGTCTCATAGCAAAGAGATTGGAAAAATGATTTTAAAAGACACCAGGACTCATTCTTTTCCTTACCCTCCTTACCCCAATTTCCTCTGCCTTCCCCTATATCTCTACTCTTTTATTTCTTTTCCCTTCATCCGCTCTCCTTCACTTTGTCTCTTCTTCCTCTTTTCTCCCCTATTCTCGTCACCGCCTTGGCCCAAGAGTCCCCAAGACCTCCCCCAGGTTTGAGGATTCTCTAGAAGGACTCAGTATGCAGCATAAAGTTGTACCAAATTACTCATAATTATGATTTATTACAGCGAAAGTATACAAGGTAAACTTACAGGAGGGAAAGGCACATGGATGACTTGAGAAGGAAACCAAGCACAAGCTCCCAGTGGAGTTGCATAGGACATGCTTAATTTCTTTTTTTTTTTCACACTTAATTTCTTTAGCAATGAATTGTGATAGCATAGATGAAATCTCTATCAGAGAAGTTCATTACAGACTCAGTGCCTAGAGTTTGTAAGTACAAACTGGCCACATAGGCACTTTCTGCTTAGCATGTTCCAAAATTCCAGACTCCTAGAAGGCATGTGAGAATTCATAATGTACGCTGTTTGCTTCAAATAGTTTAGGCACAATGAGCCATTCTTACCCAGAAATAATGGGAACCCTCCTGAAATCCCAGAAGGCGGGTAAGGGCCAGTCTTACAAGCAGGCCTTTTTAAGGATAGTAGCCTCAGGCCTGCCGTTGTAATTATTTTTTGCATACCTTGCCTCCTTCCACACAAACCCCTACCCCTGTTTCCCTGTTGTCGAACCCTCCCCTTTCCCTTTCCCTTAGCCCCTTCTCTGGTTCCCAAATGATACAGATCTGAAGTATTTAGGTTGGGTAGAGGTAGGCTACCTAAAAGGCAGGGATTAGATTGGTCTAGAGTGAGATTTCACAGGCTAAGAAAAAAAAAAAAAGAAAATCAGAAACAAAAGCAAGCAAGACTATATCAAACTAAAAGCCTTCTGTACAGCCAAGGAAACCGTCAACATGGTGAAAAGACAGCTTACACTATGGGGAAAAAGATTTTCAAACCGTTTATCTGATAAGGGCTTAATATCCAAAATATATAAAGAACTCATTCAACTCAATAACAAGAGGAAAAAATAAAAAATGGACAAAAAAAAAAAAACCCTGAATATGCATTTTTCCTAAGAAGATATACAAATGACCAACAGGTACATGAAAAGATGTCCAACATCACTAGTCATCAAGGAAGTACAAAAACAACAGGCAACACCCCACACCTATTAGAATATCTGTTACCAAAAGGAAAAGACATAACAAATGCTGGACTGGATTTAAATGCTGTAGAGAATTTAAAACCCTTGTGCACTGTTGGTGAGATTTATAAATTGGTACAGCCGCTGTGGAAAACCATTATGGAGGATGCTCAGAAATTAAAAATAGAGCTACTGTATGATCCAGCAATTTCACTTCTGGGAATATATCCAAAGGAAAGGAAAGCAATAACTTGCAAA
Source organism: Bos taurus (assembly GCF_002263795.3). NCBI lineage: Eukaryota > Metazoa > Chordata > Mammalia > Artiodactyla > Bovidae > Bos > Bos taurus. The sequence goes on from NC_037347.1 coordinate 18,376,221, forward strand.
GGTGTCTGCACCTCCATGTTCATAGCAGCTTTATTTACAATAGCCAAGACATGGAAAACTAAGTGTCCATCTATGGATGAACAGATAAAGAAGTTGTGTTCCATATATTCAATGAAATATTATTTAGCTACAAAAAGTGAAGAAACCCTGCCATTTGCAGCTACATGGATGGACCTTGAAGGCATTATGCTAAATGAAATAAGTGTGACAAGGAAAGACAAATACTGTATGAACTCATTTAAATGTGTGGAATCTTAAAAACTCATAGAAAAAGAGATCAGACTTATTACCAGAGTCAGGGAGTGGTAGGAGGAAGAATTGGAGGAAAGTGGTCAAAAGGTACAAAATTCCAGTTATAAATACGTAGTACTAGGGGTGTAATGTACAATATAATTGGTTATAGTTGACACTGAAGTATGATGTATAGGAAAGTTGTTAAGAGAGTAAATCCTAATAATTCTCATCGCAAGGAGAAATTTTTTTTTGTTTTTTTCTTTTTGTTGTATTTGTATGAGATAATGGATGTTAGCTGATGGATGTTAGATGTTGATGTTACTATTGTAATCATTTCACACTGTATGTAAGTTAAGCCATCATGCTATACATCTTAAGCTTATTAATGATGTATTTATGTTTCAATAAGTCTAAGGAGAAAAAAATCTTATTTAAATTAGCATCATTTTGATCAATAATGAATGTAGAAGTCATTTAGTTACATTAGCCTAATTGCTTTTTAACATCTAAAAGATTGAGACAGGTTCTAATAGTTAACATTCACTAGGCACTTACTGTCTCGGAGAAGGCAGTGGCACCCCACTCCAGTACTCTTGCCTGGAAAATTCCATGGACGGAGGAGCCTGGTAGGCTGTAGTCCATGGGGTCGCTAAGAGTTGGACAAGACTGAGCTACTTCACTTTCACTTTTCACTTTCATGCATTGGAGAAGGAAATGGCAACCCACTCCAGTGCTCTTGCCTAGAGAATCCTGGGGACAGGGGAACCTGGTGGGCTGATGTCTATGGGGTCGCACAGAGTCGGACACGACTGACGTGACTTAGCAGCAGCAGCAGGTACTTACTGTATGCTGAGCCTTGTTATGAGCCCTTTGTATGTTTTAACTCATTTAACCTTAATGTCCTCACCAGGATAATGATGTTTTATAGTTACTGAATATCAGAAATTTCATTCATCTTGATTTGTGTGAGTACTTGTTAATCACTTTTATTTATATTTAATGTTATTTATTTAAATGTGCTTATTTATTGAGTTGAACATACTCATTTTATATTTCTGTAAGAAACAATTCAGGGAAATTTTTTTAAACTGTAATTTAAGCTTTTGTTCACTAGATGTCCTCAGTTAAGTTTTAAGTTACAAGAATTTAGCTTTTGGTTCATGAAAATTTTTTCAGGTTCTAGATATCTAAATTAAAATTAGTAAAATACACTCTTTAAATAAGACATAAGATAATTAAGATAATGCTTCAGGAGAAACTCTTTACATGTAATTGTTAATACTCTTAATACTTCAAAAATTTGTATAAGGCTTTTAATAATCTGTAAACATCCTTGGATGTATGTTAGGAGATTTAAGCATTGTATTTAAGCCACTTTTAACTTCATGTAATTTTGGTGAAATAAGGACATTTTAATGTTAAATTGCTTTCCTGTTGTTTAGTTTTATCTCCCCCCCCCCCCACTTCTGTTAAATTACTTTACGGGGGAGCATAGTTGCTTTCCAGTGTTGTGTTAGTCTTTGCTGTCCAACAAAGTAAATCAGTTATATGCGTACTTGTATCCTCTCTTTTTTAGATTACGTTCCCATTTAGGTCACCACAGAGCACTGCATAGAGTTCCCTGTTCTATGCAGTAGGTTCTCATTAGTTATCTATTTTATACGTAGTAGTGTAGACGTGTCAACCCGTCTCCCAATTCATGCCACAGCCCCTTCCCCCCTTGGTATCTGTACCTTTGTTCTGTACATCTTGGTCTCTTATTTCTGCTTTATGAATAAGTTCATCAGTACCGTTTTTCTAGATTCCATAGTCAAGTGATAAATTATATGATATTTTTTTCTTTCTGACTTACTTGACTCTGTATGACAGTCTCTAGGTCCATCCATTTCTCTGCAGATGACACAATTTCATTCTTTTCTATGGCTGAGTTATATTGCATTGTATATATGTAGCACATATTCTTTATCCGTTCCTGTGTTGATGGATATTTAGGTTGCTTCCATGTCATGGCTATTGTAAATAGTGTTGCAATGAAGATTTGGTGCATGTATCTTTTTCAACTATGGTTTTCTCTGGATATGTGCCCAGGAGTGAGATTGCTAGGTAATATGGTAGGTCTATTTTTAGTTTTTTAAGGACCCTCCATAGTGGTTGTACCAGTTTACATTCCCATCAACCGTGTAAGAGGGTTCCCTTTTCTCCACACCCTCTGCAGCATTTATTGTTCATAAATTTTTTTTTTTGATGATAGCCATTCTGACTGATGTGAGATAATACTTCATTGTAGTTTTGACTTTCATTTTTCTAATAATTAGCAATGTTGAACATCTTTTCAGGTGTTTATTGGCCATCTGTATGTCTCTTTTGGAAAAATGTCTGTTTAGGCCTTCTGCCCATTTTTTATTGAGTTGTTTGTTTTTTTTGATATTGAGCTCCATGAGCTGTTCGTATGTTTTGAAGGTTATCAGTTGCTTCATTTGCAAATATTTTCTCCCATCCTGAGGGTTGTCTTCATTTTGTTCATGGTTTCATTTGCTGTACAAAAGCTTTTAAGTTTAATTAGGTCCCATTTGTTTTGTTTTATTTTCGGTACTCTAGAAGGTGGATCAGAAAAGATCTTGCTGTGGTTTATGGAAAGAAGTATTCTGCCTGTATTTTCCTGTAACAATTTTATAGTGTCCATCTTTACATTTAGGTCTTTAATCCATTCTGAGTTTATTTTTGTGTATGGTGTTAGAGCGTGTTCTAATTTTATTCTTTTACATGTAGATGTCCAGTTTTCCCAGCACCACTTATTGAAGAGACTGTCCTTTCTCCATTTTGTAGTCTTGCCTCCTTTGTCATAGTTAGGTGACCATACATGCATGAGGTTTATCTCTGAGCTTTTTATCCTGTTCCATTGCTCTGTATTTCTGTGCCAGAACTATACCATCTTGATTAATATAGCTTTGTGGTATAGTCTGAAGTCAGGAAGCTGATTCCTCCAGCTCCATTTTTCTCGCTCAAGATTGCTTTCGCTTTTCAGGGTCTTTTGTGTTTCCATACAAATTGTAGAGTTTTTTCTTTTAATTCTGTGAAAAATGCCATTGGTAGTTTGATGGGGATTGCATTGAATTGGTAGATTGCTTTGGGTAGTATAGTCATTTTCACAATAATAATTCTTCCAATCCAGAAACATGATATGTTTGTCCATCTGTTTGTGTCATTGATTTCTTTCATCAGCATCTTATAATTCTCTGAGTATAGATCTTCTACCTCTTTAGGTAGGTTTATGCCTAAGTTTTTTATTATTTTTGTTGTGATGGTAAATGGGATTGTTTCCTTAATTTCTTTTTCTGATCTTTTGCTGTTGGTGTATAGGAAAGCAAGAGATTTCTGTTTATTAATTTTGTGTCCTGCAACTTTACCAGATTTATTGATGAGCTCTAGTAGTTTTCTGGTGGCATCTTTAGGATTTTCTAAGTGTCGTATCATGTCATCTGCAAACAGTGACAGTTTTACTTCTTCTTTTCCAATTTGGATTCCTTTTATTTCTTTTTCTTCTCTGATTAGCATCCCTAGGACTTCCAAAACTATGTTAAATAATAGTGGTAAGAATGGACATTCTTATCTTGTTCCTAATCTTAGAGAAAATGCTTTCAGTTTTTTACTATTAAGAATAATGTTTGCTGTACGTTTGTCATATATGGCCTTTATTATGTTGAGGTGGGTTTGCTCTATGCCCACTTCCTAGAGAGTTTTTATCATAAATGTGTGTTGAATTTTGTCAAAAGCCTTTTCTACATCTATTGAGGTGATCATATGGTTTTTATTTTTTAATTTGTTAATGTGGTATATCACATTGATTGATTTGTATATATTGAAGAATCCTTGCATCCCTGGAATAAATCCCGCTTGATCATAGTGTATGATCCTTCTAATGTGTTGTTGGATTCTGTGTGCCCTCCCTTTTAATTTTTATATATATATATTTTTAGGGTTTTGGGACTGGAGTTAAACAAAGACAGAGATGTTGAAAGGATCCATTGCAGTGGAGTTAACACCCTTGACATTGAACCTGTTGAAGGGAGATAGTAAGTTTATTATATAATCATTTTTGTTCCTAAGTGAGATCCAATAAAATCTTGCTTTCAGATTAATTTTGTAAAATTTCATAAAAATTAATAAAAATTCTAAATTGTCACATTTAAATCTGGCATTATTAATTTCAAATAAGTACAGAACATTGAACCTATGAAATGCTGCCAAATATTTCCAAAGTACTTTAATATAAATATATTCATTGTTAAATCAACAAATATTGAGTTTTGGTTTTTTGTTTTGATGCAGAGAGCATGTAAGTGCTGAGGTATGTCTTTAGGAGCTATTTCAAAACAGTTGTTGCTCTCAGATAGTCCTGTGGGAAAACAAATATAAGAAGCAGAAGTATATGAAGCACACCAGACTTGTACTTGACTTCCTCCTGGCTTTATATTTATTAGCTGTGTGGCCTTGAGCAATTTGTGTAACCTTTCTAATTCACAGTTGCCTTAGCTACGCAATGTAAGAACAATACCTAATTAACAAGTTTGTTGTGAAGATTAATTACGATAATATGTATAACATGATTAGCATAGGACATGGCATATTGTAAATGATTGCCACCATTTTGTTAATCAAAGCATTATCACCTATACTTTAAATCCGTTTTCCGTGCAACAGCTGAAGTGCTTTGAAAAATGCAAATATGTACATGCCACACACACATCCCCACCCACTTAAAGCTCATCTACCCCACATTACTTTTACCAAAATGTTTAAAACCCTTGTCCTTCAATTAGGACAAGTATAAACGTAACTAAAGAAGTGTGTCTTGTTATGTTTTGTTTAGCATTTGCCGCAAATCATTGTATTATAATGAGGCATTATTATTTACATTAAAATAAGCCAGGGTAGGTTTAATAGAATTCAATTTTTTAAATTCTAGCTTCTGTCATGGTCTCATCTAGTATATGAGAAACATGTACAGTGAACAAATTCTAACTTTTAACACATGGTTAAATGTAAAAGATGACATTTGATCATTTATTTTTTTCCTAACCTTTTCTAGGCTGAACATACTACCTCTCAATCAAGTACAGCTGTGGGACATTTGCTTGTAAAATAATCCTGACATAAGCAGCAAGGGATAGCTGATTTCTTTTGGTCTTGGGTGCTGGTGGGATAGTGATCAGTTGTTTGACCTGTAAAGTTCATGAATCCAGTAGGCTACCAGTTGGGAGAGTTAGTGAGAAATATGGAAAGTTATGGATTATATGTGCATTAAATATGTGTGAGAAATACAGGCCAAGGAGTCTTTGCAGAGTATATACAGAAAAGTCAAGATTCTTACTATAGTAGTTTCCCCTTTTATTGTATAGTGAAAATCTACAACTGTTTCATTGTTTGCTAAGACTTGTATTTTGCATTAAGCCCTTTTGGCAGCGAAGAGAAATAAAAAGCAAAATGGGTGTTTAATGGAAAATTAAATATAGGTCTTCTTTTTCTCACAAAAATCAACTCACATATAACTTGCTGAAAACACTTATTCATATTTATCAACTACCTTACAGTTAAGTAACATTGCCATTAGATACTTCAACTACAAAGTCCATTTAATTACAGTAATGTTCAGGGTTTTTTTCACCCAATTAATGTAATCAAAAGAAAGCTTTTGGAAGTCACTCTGCTGCTGCGGCTGCTGCTGCTGCTAAGTCACTTCAGTCGTGTCCAACTCTGTGCGACCCCATAGATGGCAGCCCACCAGGCCCCGCCATCCCTGGGATTCTCCAGGCAAGAACACTGGAGTGGGTTGCCATTTCCTCCTCCAATGCGTGAAAGTGAAAAGTAGCAAAGGTGAAACATCTGACCTTACTATAAATACGATTTAAATTAACTTTAAAAGTTGAACTTTGAAAACAGTTGTTTTTCCATTGATAATACATGTAGTGCTGTGGTTAAAAAAAAAAACAAAAAACTTTTACAAAGCTCAAATGTTCAGCAAAATGTTTCTGGAATTAGAAATGGTACACATATAACTCACAACTATTTCCAAGCAAGCTGAAACATTGTTTCAACTAAAGTAAAAAAGCTGTAGTTGTTAAACTTTACAAAGATTTCTGGATATACACAAATAGAATAACCAACCCACAAAATTTTGTAATGAAGCTAATGTTAAAAATTTTTTAAAACTCTTCAGGATAGCTTTACTGCCCTATCATCAATCAGATATAGAACTGTGTGAACAAAGAACTTTGAAGAAGTACTTTTAAATTAACCTAATTGTTCTACATATCAATATTGAATGTTTCTTAAAACAGGTCTATAAATCAGTGCTTCTTGGACATGCTGCTATTTCATGAATCCTTCGTAACTGGTTCATAACATGATAAGGCACTTGTACCAGAATGTAAATTATTAAGTCTTTAAGCACAGTTTTGATGAGCTAGAATTTTTTTGTAGCGAGACTTTCTCAGTGAAGAAAGAACTGTGATCATTTCTGGTGCAAGCTCCTTACATGGCACTACAATAACAGAGAAACCAAAGGTGGCAAAATTAAAGGAAAAATGATTACTTATAACAAATTTAAGTGATCAGATATCCCTGCAAACCTCAAAATATGGATGAATGAGAGCAACACACTTAACTACAAGATAACTATAACAACACAGATAACTACAAGATCTGTGTGGTATCAGCATCTATACCAGGCGGGGTAATAAAACCAGTGGGGCATCTAATAGACCTGATAAGTTCAAAGTAACTGACAGCTACTTGAAAGCTCAGCAAGTCAATTTGAGTACAACAGTTGAAACTGGGAAAGGATTGTGTACTCTTGATGTCCAAGGGGTTCACAGTAAGACCCAAAAGGGCTGGAGTAATCTAGCCCCTGTAATCTCTCCAGCTAACCAACTAAAGATGCCCTGATAGATGAACCCCATGTTGAGGAGAAACTGTTTGGAATAGAATCCAAAGTGAGAAGTACAGAAATGATAGAAACAGAAAAAAGATGAGTCAGATAAAAATTGGAGAGATGACTAGAACTTGGAAATCTGAAAATTAGCTGCCATATTCTGAACATCTTATTTTATTTTATTTTATTTTATTTGAACATCTTATTTTAAAAAGAAGAGGAGGAGGATGTTCTAGAGATATAAATTTTAAATATTGCCAAACTAAACCTCCCTTTTAAAAGTTTAAGAAAATTAATTTTATATAAAAATGAGCAAAAGGATAGGATTAAGGTCAAAGTTCATACAAAATTATTTTAATAACAAAATAAATAATGTTCCTATAAACAATATATTTGTGCCAGAAAGATATGTCCACAAAGTAGATGAGAACTGTAACCTGATATTTTAAAAATAGCTAAAAGTAATTTTTAAAAGATACAGTGTATGAAAGAATAGCATATGTTATAATTAGAAAAACTGAGAAATGAGATGATCAAACTCTAGAAAAAATTAGGAAAAAAAGTTAAATACAAGAGGTGATACCTTGGAAATAGAAGCAGATAAATACAAGAGGAAACATAAAAATCAAAAAGAGATGGAGATAGGAAAAGGAGTCAAGAGAATCAGGTATATGTAGAAGATAGGCAAAGAATATCCAACATACATATAAGAGGAGTGTACAGAGAAGAAACCAAAGGAAGAGAATGGAATAAAGACTAAAGGAAACATTGTTAGAATGAACAAAATCTGAAACTACTACATATAAGGGAAGAAAATCATATTGTAACCACAGACTTTGATTTTGAGCTTTAAGCTCAAAGAAATGAAGTTTCTTATTTAAGATGTTCAAGGAAATAAAATGTGAGTCAAAGATTTTATATCCAACCAGACTGATTTTCAAGTACAAAAGGACTAATTGTTAGTAATATACAAGAATTCAAGGAATATTGTTCTCATTAGTCCTTTCTTAAGAATCTACCAGAGAATAAAATTAGAGAACAAGAATGAATAGAGAGATGCACCAGAATTGATGGTTAGCAATAATATTAGCAAATAGCAATACTTTCTATAGATTCATAAATATTTACATACAGATAGATTAAATTCATAGATCTATGTGTCTTCTCCACTAGATTATAAACTGGGGAGTCAGGAATCATGCCTGTCTTGTTCACAGTTGTATTAGCATAATGCCTAGCATATTGTAGAAGCTCAAAGTTGAATGAGTTGAAGTAAATGTGTTTATAATGGAGGGAACAAATCTAACACTTACTGATGCCCTATTTTTTTTTCTTGCCAGGCAGTGTAAAAGACTTGTGTACGATTTATCTTTATTTCAGCTTTATGATTTGGTGAAAATGTTCCCCTTTTCATAAATAAACAAGCTTAAATGAAGTAACTTGCCCAGGGTCAGATAGTAATATCTGTAATATTCCATCAGTAATAACTGGTCTGTCTGATTCCATTTTCATTTAACGCAATTATAATTGGGACATTTAAAATGACTTTGTCTTACTTTCTGAAATGAGAAATATCTTTTGCCATCTTGTTTCTTCTATTCATTTTGGTATCTTGAAGGTAAATTTTAACTGATCACAGATTAAATCTATCTATCTTCATTTTTCCACAAATATTAGATTAAAGATTTTAGCTTATTGTAGTCTGCTAATGAAGATTTACTCTGTATTTTGGGCATAATAAATTTGAGAGTTTGTGGATCAGTAATTTTCAGAAATATGTAATCATAAATGAACTATATAAATGATAAATTAATTTGAACTTTTTTATTATTAGCATGTTATCAGGTGGTTCAGATGGTGTGATTGTGCTTTATGATCTTGAGAACTCCAGCAGACAACCTTATTACACGTGTAAAGCAGTGTGTTCCGTTGGCAGGTGTGTATTAAAAATGTAATTCATGAATTTATAAACATTTGAGTATTTTTTGCATCAAATGCAAAACATGAAATATGAATGTTTCAAGCAAATTGTTCAAATGATATATTTACGTAGTTATCCCTTGACATCTTGCAAGTAATAACTGAAATTCGAATATTGCTCTTTTTTAAAAAATTTTTAATTGAAGGATAATTGCTTTACAGAATTTTGTGATTTTCTGCCATACATCAACAACAATCAATACAATCAATACAACAACAACAAGATCATAGGTTCACCTCCCTCCCAAACCTCCCTCCCATCTCTCTCCCCACCCTACCCTTCAGCCTGTCACAGAGACCCTGTTTGAGTTCCCTGAGTCATACAGCAAATTCCCATTGGCTATCTGTTATACTGTATTGTAAATTTCTGTGTTACTCTCTCCATACATCTCCCCTTCTCCCTCCTCTCCTCCCACCTTCAGTTCTCTATGTCTGTTTCTCCATTGCTGCCCTGAAAATAAATTCATCAGTACATCTATTCAGAGTCCATATATATGTGTCAGTATATGATATTTATATTTCTCTTTCTGACTTACTTCACTCTGTATAATGGGCTCTAGTTTTGTCCACTTCATTAGAACAGATTCAAATGTGTTCCTTTTTATAGGTGAGTAGTATTCCATTGTATTTATGTGCCACAGCTTCTTTATCCATTCATCCTCACTGGATATCTAGGTTGCCTCCATGTTCTGGCTGTTGTAAACAGTGCTGCAGTGAACATTGGGGTACATGTGTCTTTTTCAGTTTTGATTTCCTCAGGGTATATGCCTAGGAGTGGGATTGCTGGGTCATATGGCGGTTTTATTCCTAGCTTATTAAGGAGCCTCCATACCATCTTCCATAGTGGCTGTATCAGTTTACATTCCCACCAGCAATGTAAGAGTGTTCCCTTTTCTCCACACCCTCTCCAGCACTTATTGTCTGTAGACATGATGATGGTCGACTGGTGTGAGGTGGTATCTCATTGTAGTTTTGATTTGCATTTCTCTGATAATGAATGATGTTGAGCATCTTTTCATGTGCTTGTTAGCCATCTGTATGTCTTCTTTGGAGAAATGTCTCTTCAGGTCTCTTTGATATTGCTGTTTTTAACATATGACTTCTCCAAAACAACTTGGGCATCAGTTTTCAAAAGGACTTTAAGACTTTTGATTATGGTCTTTTTGTTCTCCACCTACATGGCACACCTCAGTAACTAATTTTAGTTTTTAGAGTACTTAGCATAAGATTCATTTAAGTCTTTCTAGCTAAATATAAACACAAATTAGTTTTTTCAACTATTAGTAGAACAAAAAGATTAATAGCTAGAAGCCATAATGTACTAGCTTCTAGCCAGTACAAAACACACACAAAACACACACACCCCTCTTCTCTTACCTACTTACTTAAAGCTGCCTGACTTAACGTACTTTTCTACCTTGAATTTCTTTGGCTGTTTAATAAAGTGTTTTACGATTTTAATTTGTTCATAGTAGTCACTTAATTCTTTCTTGTCTCCTGTATGTGATCTGATTTTAAGCAGACCTTGAAATAACAGAGAGAATAAGAGTTGAAAAAACGTTTTCAAGAGGAAAAAACCTCATGAACGTTAATATCTGCAACTGCTATGTATTAAAGCTGTTTCCAAAGCACTAGAATAGATACATAAGTTCGTGGAATATTTGTGAGGAGAATTATGATTATTTCTTGGCTCTGACACTTCACTTTGGAAATACAGATTTAAGGAAACTATTTCTCTGAGCCTGTGACAAAACTATTCTGCCTTAGAGATAATTATACTTGGCCTATTATTCTTGTAAGTTTTTTTATGAGACTTAAATGAAATATTATCTTCAAAAAGCATATTGAAATTGTAAAGCCGCTATAAATGGGAAGCAGTATAATTATAGATAGACTTAGTACAAAACAAGATACCACCTCAAGTACTCTGGAACTTGGTTCTAAGAGTCTCATACCATTTTATACTCTCTCCACTCCCACCAAACAGACAACAACAACAAAAGATCTAAATTCTAAAGTGTAAGGCAGCCATTAATTAGTTTAATTCATCTTTGTCTTATTTTATCTTAGCTATTACTTTGACATTGTTTAATTTGTTATATGGTAAAATAGTATCTTCATATATACCACATGCTATATAATATTATTCCATTAGTGGCTGTGATTTGCTTTTCTGTTATGTGAGGTCAAGTAAATGCTTAGGACATCAATCTTACTTATGACTTTCTTCTTAGATTCAAAGTCTTATCTTCAAAACCATCACTTTGAATGTAAATGGTCATATAGTAAGCATCCTTACAAAATGAGTTAAAGTAGCATTTTACATCGGAAGACTTTATATGACTTTAAAAAATAATTTCAATAAAAATTGATACTAAATTAATGTGGCTTACACTGTTTCCTAATAGTTACTTTCGCTTTATTTAATATGTTTATTCTTGAGCACCAAAAAGATTCATTAACTCAAATTTTTGTTAAATGTTAAGGAGAATGATATATCACACATAGTAGGAGATTGATATAATATTTTGTACTCTTTTAAAATATAAAATATAAATGAACTTTTATTTGTGATCACTACATTAAGGATTTATTTGAAATTAGATAATCTCTGTGTAGATTCTTAGGAACAAATAGAGACCAGTTCTCTTTATCTTCAGCAGAAATTTACTGGAAAGATATTTCATATCTCACATAATGGCAGGAAGGTAGAAGAAACATGTAGAAAGCAGAAAATAAGAGAAACCAGAATAAGAGAACACAGTCAAGGTCATACCACACGAACAACTGAGTTTGGGATCTGCTGCATATCACCAACACAGACTCTTGACTCCACAACTATGAATAATTGCTAATATATCCCTGGTTTGCATTACTAGCTGGAGTTTTGGAGTCCCAGGCAGGATTGATTAAGCCCAGGACACGCTCGTGCCCTCACTGCCCAGAGCAAGAGAAAGAGAATATATGGAGTCTCTTTGTTTTCTGTTATTTGTTGTTGTTTTAGTCGCTCAGTCATGTCTTGACTCTTTTGCGACCCCATGGACTAGCCCACCAGACTTCTCTGTTCATGGGATTCTCCAGACAAGAATACTAGAGTGAGTTGCCATTTCCTTCTCCAGGGAATCTTCCCTACCCAGGGATCGAACCCACATCTCCTGCATTGCAGGTAGATTCTTTACTGCTGAACCATACTTGGAGTCTCTTGCTCTCTGTAACAAGAGGCAAGGCCCTGCCTTTCAATAAAGGGAATTTTCCCCCAAAAGGTAGAGTTTGAATGTTCAGTCAAGAAAAGAGCACACATCCACTACAATCTACCCATTTGTCTGTCCAATATCAGTATATACCTTTCTTCCCGTACTACCCTTCCTTTAAAAAAGTAAGTTTCATCCTAACCTAATGCAAATATCTATTACTTGATATAGATTTTTACAAAAACTAATTACAAAAATGTAATTATTCCCTTCCCCAAAAAGCTGATTCCAAGTGTATTTAGTTACCACATCCAGTTCAAGATAATCTCTATTTTTCCTCTAGTTTCATGTGTTCTTATATTAGGATTATGCAATTTGTAGGCTCAGTTTGTACATAATCTATATAAAATAATCGAGGTAAGAGAGAGGAAAGAAAGGGGAAATTAGTTAAAATATTTACATGACATAGAAAGTAAGAAAATATGGATAGGTACTGCAGTTGTCTTTTGCAGTTGTCTCAAGGCCAGAAATGGCACATAAAGCTTTTCTTCTTCATATTCTTATTTCTTCAAGTAGCAACACATGTATTTGAGGCCCTTTATCCTGTATTGTAATCTAAACTTTCAGCTTAAAGAATCAGAACTCATGATGGGCCTGTCTGTTTTGGGTTGCAATAGTCTTCTGTTTACTTTTATATTATTATGGATATTTAATATATATGAAAATAGAGAGTAGTCTAATGAACTACGTACCCATCACCCATCTTCAGCAGCTATCAGTCATAACCAATCTTATTTCATCTTTACCCCACCCACCCACCTACTCTGAAGATTATTTTGAAGCAAATCTCAGAAAGATATAATTTCATTCATAATTTTATCTCTAAAAAATAAAAAATGTTTTATAAGCATAACACCACTACCACTGTCTCACATATACAATAATTAATGATATTAAGTATCCAGTTGGTATTCAAATGTCCCTCCACTATCATAAGTATTTCTAAACATCCAGTGTCTTTGAATTAAGTTTCAATAGAGGACACATGCTGTGTTGATGACTAGTTCAGAGCATATACGGCGTCCTTCAGGATAGCATACATCCTCACAGGTGGTGTACTGCAACTGATGTCGTAACTGAGTCTTAACAGATCATGCGTCTGTCGGCTATGGGCTACCTAAGAGTAGTGAACCCCATGGTCATCTACCTGTCACATTCTTTTGCTGTAGAAGTGAGGTTCTTAATCAGAAGCCATACTGTGTGGGACACTATAGAGGTATGGGAGGCAACAATTCTAAATGATAGTGCTTATAAAATGATGAGAAAAGCAAATCCAAAACCAAAGTAGGTATCTCTTCCAGTAAGGAGAAATCAGTTTCTTCCATGAATCAGTCCAGCATAGTTGGCTGATCCGTCCAAGCTCTCATACAGAAATAGGAGGTCTCATTTTATGAGCCTTAGTAGGAAGTGGGCCTCCACATCACACTGTGGGCACCTAAAACTAGAGATGCCTATTCTTTCTCTAGACAGGACGTGGCGAGTCATCTAGGTTTGTATCGTTCTTCCTAAAACTACAGCTTGTTAATATGGTATCCATTTTGAAACTCAAGTAAATCAGTTATCTCTAAATTTTGATTGCTGTTTTGTAGAAGCCACCCTGATGTTCACAAATACAGTGTGGAGACCGTACAGTGGTATCCTCATGACACTGGCATGTTCACATCAAGTTCATTTGATAAGACTCTGAAAGTATGGGATACAAATACATTACAAGTAAGTATTTTAAAGCTTTTCTGAGTTGTTCTGTACAGTGAAGGAGAATTTAGTCCTAAACAGTGTGATTATTTGCTAAGATGTCATATATGTTAGATATGAAAGCAATATAGTGATTGAGGAGAGCAATACTGCTTGAGTTCCTATCTTGCCTCTGCTGCTGACTGCTGCTGGTTAGTTGCTGAGTCATGTCCAACTCTTTGCAACCCCATGGACTGTAGCCCACCAGGCTCCCAACCAGGGATTGAAGCTGAATCTCCTGCTTGGCAGCCAAATTGTTTATTACTGAGCCACCTGGGAAGCCTTGCTGCTAACTAGCTATGTGATATTGATTGATCAAGTATCTGAGTTTCTCTGTGTTCATCTGTAAAGGGAGTAATGATCGTACCCTATAGAATGGCTATGAGGATTAAATAGGTTGACATGTGTAAAGTACCTGGAAATGGCACCTAGCATATAGTAAGAACTCAAACACCATTAGCTGTTATATACTTTATTACTCAAAAACTTCTATGGCATAATGGTGTAGGGAGGAATATTGGATTTATCTCCTATCGACCTAAAAAAATAAGGAAAAAGAAAGTTATTAATATTATAGCTGAGTAAGGTAGACAGTGCATGCTTGCATGCTAAGTTGCTTCAGTCATGTTGACTCTGTGCGATCCTATGGACTATAGCCCTCCAGGCTCCTCTGTCCATGGGATTCTCCAGGCAGGAATCCTGGAGCAGGTTGCCATGTCCTCCTCCAGAGGATCTTATCTCATGTCTTCTGCAATGGCAAGCAGGTTCTTTACCAATAGCGCCACCTGGGAAGATAGAGTAGATAATAGCTTTTATGCTTTTTGATCAAATTTTATTTTTCTTTCACAGCTAATTTTTTTCCTGAGCTCTAGTTCCGTATGTCTCTACTTGTATACAGAACCTCTCTTACTTAAATGTAGTGTCGTCATCTCAAACTAAACATATTCTAAATTGAAGTGAACGTGATGGCTCCTCATATCCATTTAGTCCTCAAATCTTAGCTGGTCTTCCTTCAGACTCTCAGATTTCTCTTTTCTATTTCCCTCACCGTCACTGTCCATCTGGACTACTACTATAAACTCCTAAATGATTTCTTTTTATTATTTTTCTTCTCACAGTTCCACAGTAAGTTCTACCCCAGAATTAATTAGAATAAAGCAGTTTCATCCTGTCTGAACCCAAACCACCTTTGGTGAGTGATTCCATTGTCTAAATTCAGCCTGGCATTCTAAGTTCTCTGTAGCCTCACTTCCTACTTTCCCAATCTTAGCTTCTACCTCTTTTCAACATAGATAATGTACTGCCACTAAACTGATCTCCTTTTGCCTTCTGAACACATCTTATATGTTGTATTCCCTACCTCAAGTTTCCTTCCCTATGAAACTTCTCCCTTCCCTTGTTCATGTTAAAACTGGAAGTTTATACTCTTTGGCTGACATCTTTCTATTTCTCCCACCATTCACCAGCTCCAATAATCACCATTTTGTTCACTGTTTCTATCAGTTTGGCATTTTAAAATTCTGCTTGTGAGTGATATACAGTATTTATTCCTCTCTGTTTGACTTACTTCACTTAGTATTTAATGCCCTTAATGTCCGTCTATATTGTCACAAATGGCAGACGTTCATTCTTTCCCATGGCTGAATAATATTCCATCATATATGTGTGGGTGGGTGTGTGTATATACATATCAGGTCTTCTTTATCCCTTCCTGCGTTGATGGGCACTTAGGTTGGTTTCCATGATTTGGCTATTATAAACAGTGCTGTTAAAAACATGAGGATGCAGCTATCTCTTTTGAGACAGTGATTTCATTTCCTTTGGATATATACCCACAAGTGGGATTACTGGATCATATGGTTCTAATTTTGAGTAACCTTCATATTGTTTTCTATAATGGCTACACTAATTTACATTCCCTCTAATAATCAGAGGTTTCCTTTTCTACATATCCTTGTCAACACTTGTTATCCTCTTTTTGATAATAGGTATTATAACAGATGTGAGGTGGTATCTCATTGTGGTTTTGATTTGCATTTTCCTGATGATTCATGAAGAGACGTGGTTTCTTTCTCTCTGGGGGTTAGGAAGATCCCCCAGAGAAGAAGGTGGCGACCCACTCCAGTGTTCTTGCCTAGAAAATCCCATGGACAGAGGAGCCTAGCGGACTATAGTCCACGGGATCACCAAGAGTCAGACACAACTGCAGTGACTGAGCATGCACGCAGTCTGCCCTATTATAAGGTTTTCTTCACCTTCATGAGGCAGAGGTCAGCTAACTGTAGCCAATAGGCCAAGTCTAGGCTCTCGGCCAAGGCTTCTTCATGGACTCTTTTTTGTAAACAAAGTGTTATTGTAACACAGACATGCTCATTTGTTGTCTATGGCCACTTTTGACACTGCAGTGACAGAAATGAGTAGTTGGTCTTCAAAGCCTAAAATATTTACAATCTGACTGTTTACTAAAAAAGTTTGTTGACCTCTGGTGCAGTTAAACCTGAATAAGGTGCACAGAAGGCAGACATTTGGAGTCATCCAGGGTTGAGGCCTTGACAGGTGAGATGATGATGGCCAAAGGAGTTGAAGATCCTGGAGCTGAAGCATTCAACCTTGGAATCCAAGCTGAAGGAGGAAAAGTGAAGACAGGAGGAACTGATAGGGCCGCTGGGCTTTGCTTAGGTGTCTTAGAGGTGGTTGGGGGAGCTGAAATAAAATTCTGGTCATATGTAACTGAAATATGTGATTTCAAAGGAGGAGCAGTTTTTGGTGGTGAGAGTGTCCCGGGTGTGGTAGGTGCGATTATATGGAACTGAGGGGCAGAATACTGACTAGATCGTTTCTGTAGGTGCTGAAGTTCTCCAGAATGGAGCAGAAAGGAAGATGGTGAACCAGGAGGTTATCTTGTCTTAATCTCTGGAATTTATTAGAGAAAAATAAATTGCTAACAATTTAAAAATTACTAACAGTGTGACAATAGGTAAATAGAAAATTTGCTGCCTTTGTGATAACACTTATTTTAAATGTCTTTTGATTATCAGATTGCTGATGTATTTAATTTTGAAGAAACAGTTTATAGTCATCATATGTCTCCGGTTGCCACCAAGCACTGTTTGGTAGCAGGTTTGTATTTGTGTTCTTTTGTTTTTTTAACATACTGAAAACTTTTTCCCTTTTAATATCTAGTTAGTTTTGATATAAACATTTTAACCCAGATGAAGATAACAATTCTTTAAAAAAAAAAACTTAAATATATATTTACTATTTATATTCATTCTGTTTAACTGATATTGTACAAGACAGGCACCATGCTAGATTTCAGAGTGGCTAGGATTTGAAAACTAAGAAAGCACATTTCTGGGACTTCCTGGTGGCTCAGTGGTATAGAATCTGCCTGCCAGCACAGGAGGCATGGGTTCAATCCCTAGTCCAGGAGGATCCCACATGCCACAGAGCAACTAAGCACACGTGCCGTAACTGTTGAGCCTGTGCTCTAGAGCCCGGGAACTGCAGCTGCTGAGCTCCCACACTGAAGCCTGTGCACTAGACCCAGTGCTCTGCAACAAGAGAAGCCACTGCAAGAAAAGCTTGCACACTGCATCTAGAGAGTAGAGGAAAAGGCCACACAGCATCAAAGACCCAGCACAGCCGAAAAGTAAATACATTAAGTACAAATAAAATTAAGAAAACCAGTATCATTTGTGGGGTGTTTTTAAGAAAGAAAGCAAGCACATTTCTGTTCCCTTAAGAATTACTTTTTTTTCCCCTGGTAGCTCAGCTGATAAAGAACCCACCTGCAATGCGGGAGACCTGGGTTTGGAAGATTCCCTGGAGAAGGGAAAGGCTACCCACTCCAGTATTCTTCCCTGGAGAATTCCATGGACTGTATAGTCTGTGGGGTTGCAAAGAGTTGGACATGACTGAGCGATTTTCACTTTAAAGAACTTTTTTAAACCACCAAAGTTCAAAGTTTCTAAGTGAGTGCTAAGTGAAGTCGTTCGTTTCAGTCGTGTCCAGCTCTTTGTGACCCCATGGACTGTAGCCTACCAGGCTCCTCCCTCCATGGGATTCTCCAGGCAAGAGTACTGGAGTGGGTTGCCATTTCCTTTTCCAGGGGATCTTCCCGACCCAGGGATTGAACCCGGGTCTCCCGCATTCCAGGCAGTCACTTTAACCTCTGAGCCACCTATGTAAACAAAATTTGGCAGCCTTCCATTCAACACAGTAAAACAAAGAAATGATTTCCTTCTCTCTGAGAATGTGTGATTCAAATTAAACATCTATTTCTATGAAAGCACATAAAACAAAAATTTTCATGTATGAAGATGAAAAAATATTTTTCTGGTATCAGGCATCAGGTCCCTGTGATATTACTTCTGTGGCACTGCATAAATCTCCTCACCTCTGGACATCAGTCAGCTGCTTCATCTGTAGAGTTTGGGCACTAACTTGTCTTTGAGGCTCACTCAGTCTGTGTCCAGAGTTTCTGTGAATCTGTTACTAGTGATTTAGAAGTATATTATTAACATGGAACAGCTAAGCTCTTAAAATAAAATGATTTAAGTGATAAAATAA
Source organism: Bos taurus (assembly GCF_002263795.3). Lineage (NCBI taxonomy): Eukaryota > Metazoa > Chordata > Mammalia > Artiodactyla > Bovidae > Bos > Bos taurus. Next base: position 18,394,923 of record NC_037347.1, read on the forward strand.
CGTAGAATTATACACACATTGTACCAGTACACATTTCCTGGTTTTGATACTGTGCTATAGTTACCTAACATATAACCATTAGGACACCCTGGGTGAAGGGTACATAGGGCCTCTTTGCACTATCTTTGCAGCTTCCTGTGAATCTATAATTATTTCAATGTTAAATATTGAAAAATAATAATAGAGTAATAGAGAATAATACAGTAATCTTAGTACTGACATAGGACTACAACTAAAATAATTTTCTAGTTATAAACATAAAAAACTAAAGTATATATTAACATACATTTTTATATTTCTACAAGTGAAAATGTCGTGATTCATAGTGGTAGTTTCTTATTTCCTTTTGGTGATCATTTGTAATTAAATTATCTTAAACCATTTCTGTTTTTGTTTTTACAGTTGGTACTAGAGGACCCAAAGTACAACTTTGTGACTTGAAGTCTGGATCCTGTTCCCACATTCTACAGGGTATTTTATTTGAAACAACAACTACTTTGAGTAAACCATTCAATAAAATGAAACATTACTAACAATGCAGTCTTTGTAAATGACATGACTGATGTATTTTGTGCTAGTTGTTAGAAGTCAACAGGGAAATAAAGATCCTTCTGTGCATTATTCTTATAAAATTAAACTATTAAGGAGACATTTATATGAACAATGGCTGCAGGGGAAGGTTAAAGGATACAGAAAGTCAAACCCAAAACTTTGTGTTATTTCTACATTGAAAAAAATGAACTACTTATGAAACTTATATCGGTACAGCTGTCTCTATGAACATTATTTAATATTGTTCTGACTGAGTAGATGTTCTTAATATTTAGGTACTTCTTTTCTCAATAAAAATATTTTAGAAAAAATATTGAAATAAAATTTGGTAAAGGTTTACCAGCTTAAATTATTTTTGCTACTTTTTTTTATCAGTATTAAATTGTCTAATTCTAAACAGTGAAAAAAATAGGATGTAATTCAGAAATTCTGTCTGTATTCATCTCTGAGAAACACATAGTAAATATATTAGGAAAACTTGATGAGATGGATAACATCTGTTTTATATTATGAATCTCTATGAAATACACTAAGTTGATGAAAATATATAATTTGAATAGTTAGGTAGAAATGACTTAAAATGCTGAATTCACTTGTCCTATGTACTTATCACTTGTGCTCTAGACAAAAATTTTTATATAAATGCTTTTTATAATCATGAATTAAAATAATTTTTTCTGCTACAACTTTCTGAAAAAAGTTGGGAAACATTTTTAGTCTTTAAAATGTTGGTCTTGTATGGCCTGTTGCAGGGATTTTGTTGTAGAGATACATAAGTAAGCTTGAGCTCTGTCATTTATTGATGGACTGACCTACTAGGCTAGCAGCTATATTTAAAAAGACAGACTCACTTGCTCTGGCTGTTCTTTCCAAACCAAATCCAAGCCTTTTATAATAAAATATCATATGTAAGGAATGTCCCATAGACTTCACATTAGTATTTAAATATAGATTATTATAAATGTGAAAAAATGATTATATCAGTTTACTTTTAAAATTTAGTCTGTGTTTTCTTCATAATCAGGCAAAGTTAGTTAGACTATATCTTTTGATATTTCAAAAGGCATATTTCAAAATGCAAGTCATTATATACAGTTGTTTTGCAGGTCACAGACAAGAAATATTGGCAGTTTCCTGGTCACCACGTTATGAATATATCTTGGCAACTGCAAGGTAAAATGCAAACTATTTGGGTTTGAGATTAATAATTAAGGATAAGCATTTTGAAAAGATTGTTTTATGTTAGGTACATATTAAGCTATTAAGTAAGTCCTGAAAAATAATTGAGTTAAAGATTTTAATTCATATTACCAAAAAAAATCTTTCTGTTCATCATAATCCTAATCCTGACTATCCAACTTGAAGATACTCACTTTTAAAAACAGGTAACAACCAAATCTATGTAGCAAGGCAAAACTCCTAACACTACCTATGAAACACTGTGTTGTGTCATTTTTGCATACAAAAGTGTAGCACTCTGTTAATTTAAAATCAGTAGCATTTTAATTCACTTTCTTTAACCCAAAATTATTTTAAATCTGATTCATCACTTCCATCCACATTCATTGATTCAATTTACTGACAATTAATGATTCCTGTCATGTGGCACGGAGAAGGCAATGGCACCCCACTCCAGTACTCTTGCCTGGAAAATCCCATGGATGGAGGAACCTGGTAGGCTGCAGTCCATGGGGTCTCGAAGAGTCGGACACGAGTGCGCGACTTCACTTTCACTTTTCACTTTCATGCATTGGAGAAGGAAATGGCAACCCACTCCAGTGTTCTTGCCTGGAGAATGCCAGGGACGGCAGAGCCTGGTGGGCTGCCGTCTATGGGGTCGCACAGAGTCGGACACGACTGCAGCAGCAGCAGCAGCAGTCACGTGCCAAGCATTGTACCAGGGACACAGAGGTAACATAGGCAGAGTCCCTCCAAGATGGTGATCGTCTAGTGAGGGAGTATAGTCAGAAAAATCAGTGACTGCAGGACATCCTGAAAACTGCTTTAACAGAGGTACATCTCTGAGAGATTCAGTATGGGAAGAAAGAACAAGAGCACTTAACTTTTGAGGATCATGGGGTTTGGGAGTTTTGTTTGCTGGAAGGAAGAGTCTTGTATATTTGAATGTTGAGGGAAGAGTATTGGTGGAGAGAAATTAGTGAAGATAAGAAATGGAGAGAATAATTGGTATATCAGGACCTTGAATAGACAGGCAAAGATAATATCAAGGGTCCCATTAGAAGGGGGACACTTGATCTGGCACATGAAGGGCACCATGACTACATGGAAGGAGGAAATAGTAAGTGTCAATACAACTAAATATGTGACTTTGGCAGAGTTCAAGAAATGCAAACCCAGTTTCCGGTATTTTAGAACTTGATGTCATCTATTGAAAATACATGGATGCAGTTTTCAGAGAAGGTAGTAAAGGTTTGAAATAGCAGTTTTAATGAATGGAAGCGGGAGCTGATTAGGGGCACACAGGATTGCTGGTCAGTATTGTATGCTCTGTTGAAGGTGTAGCTCACAGCTGTGCTATGACACAGAAATTAAAACAGTGAATGACACAGACTTAACAATTGTCTCAAAATTGTTGAAGTCATGGGTATAAGGAACAAAATAAAATCACTAGAAGGCTTATAGGAGGGATCAATGACCTGATGAGATAGACACATGAGTGTCAAACAGAAAATTTTGAAACTTGAAGAGATAGGAAGTAGTAATCAAATTTTGATATAGACATTTTAATATAACTTTTTGTAGAAGAATTATTAGAAAAGCTACTTTTTTAGGTTTATAAAGAAATATATCTGTATTTTTTTAAAGCTGCCAGCCCTCCTTCTCTATCACAGTTTAGTCCCCAGAGAAACTTGTGTTAATAGTTTGCAGATTGTGACATTGAAGTTTGTAATGTCTGAAGTAGAATAAAGTCTAGTATGTACCCACAAAGTGAAAGTGAAAGTGTTAGTCCCTCAGTCATGTCTCACTTTGCGATCCCATGGACTGTAGCCATGGAATCCTCTATCTAACTATGGAATTAAATTCTCCAGGGAAGATTACTGGAGTGGGATGCCATTCCCTTCTCCAGGGGATCTTCCCGACCCAGGGATAGAACCCTGATCTGCATTGCAGGCAGTTTATTTACCGTCTGAGCCACCAAGGAAGCCCCAGTGTAGCCACAAGAGGTTGCTAAAGAGTTGTGAAGGTGAGGAGCTAGGTGTTGGTTGTGTTCCATGCTAGAGTGGATTTACATTGTTCTTTTCTAATTTGGTTTCCTCAAATCAAGAGGGAAATTTAGAGGCTTTCAATTCTCAGAGTACCCTAGGAATTCGAATCAGTTCCGGAATGGACCTGGTAGTCAATGTTAGGAGTCAGATATGTCCAAATCTAATGTTTCAGAAGAGACTTACGTCTTCAGACTCATACCATTGCAGACCTATTCTCCTATTGAAAAGAAAAAAAAACAAATTGAGAATGGGAAACACTAACTTTTTGTCAGCCATTCCAGTTGGCTAGGTTTTCTTGTGATCTGTGAAAAGAATCAAAATTATAGAAAGAGATAAATCCTGTATATATACATTTTAAAAGATTTTTAAATGAGAAATAGGCTTATAAAATGCAGTGTAATGCTCTTTTTGATTAAAATGGCCTAGATAAACCCAATGGGTTAAAATATTATTAAGGGCTTTGTGAGGATATGATAGCATACTTGAACTGATTTATGTTTTCCTTTGGAGTAGTTTAGAAGCTGAAATTGATTTATGATCATGGTTTTACCTTTTTATTTTCACTTGAAGTAAAATGCAAATAACCCTCTAATTCTAGGAGACATAAAATGTATTTCCTTTGTTTTGGCAAAGATTGATTTGAGTACAGGAAATCAAATAAAAATATATTGTCCTTATTATTCACCTTATTTTCAGTTTTTTTTCATATAAAAAGAAAAACCATTCCTACCAAATTTAAGCAAAGGGAAATTAGTTCACTCCATGATTCTGTAAACATTTGAAAAACAAACAGTAGAAAGGATATGGGGATTTAGCAGCAGGCTTACCAAGAAAAAAGCTCTTAGCCTGTCTTGTCTTTGGAGAGAAGGATGCTCATGTCATTAAAACAACAGAAAGAGCAACAGAATCCCTTGTGATTTAAAAAAGGTTACTTTTTCTTCTTTTTTTTTCACTTCTTTGTGCTTTTGTTGACTATTGGATATTTGCTGGAAAGGCAAAAGTATAGCCACCCAAATATACAAATGCATTTGTGCTAATATACTGAGATTGTGTATGCCAGTAATACAAGAAACGTGGGTGAGGAGTAGAGTCCTTATCCTAGCTATATGTCAATGTAACATTTATTTCCTCTCAGTGCTGACAGTAGAGCAAAATTATGGGATGTGAGGAGAGCATCAGGATGTTTGATAACTCTTGATCAGCATAATGGGAAAAAGTCGCAAGCAGCTGAATCAGGTAATGAAAACTGCATTAATATACGAATATGACATTGGCAATATTTTTATATTGAAAAATTTGAATTGAAACCAGATAATAAATAGATGTTGACAAACTATAGATTTTATATTTTTTTTAAAAGGCATTCACAATGAATCAATTTCTAAATTTACATCAACTAATTATGGTTGTCTTTCTTCAAAATACAAGTATGTCATTCCTTCTGTTCCTGAATTTTTTAATGTATTGGTAGAAACTTTTTTTTTGCTCACATGAGGCCAACTAATAATGCAAATTCAGTACCATTTAGGAAGTTATAATAAAGGAATGGTAACATTTTATGGCAAGTTTGTCACAATAAAATTTGCGGTTGTATGAAATTTGAGTCCACTGCAATCTAGGAGACAAAGTAATTCAATTGCATTTTTACAATAGAGTGTAATTTCTATGTAGATTAAAATTCTGATTTAGAATTAAATTTGGACCAGAAATACATTCAGATGAACTATTTAAAACCTATGTTTGTTTTAATAATCTTTTAAATTAAGTTAATTAGACTATTGAAGATTATGGTTTCTTAAACCTGTTCATTTTGAAAGTAATATCACTTTTGATTGAGACTGGAACAGTTATCTTTAAGAAGGAAATATTGGTATTATTGATTTTTAATAGTCCATGATGGAGAAGGCAGTGGCAATCCACTCCAGTACTCTTGCCTGGAAAATCCCATGGACAGAGAGGAGCCTCGTAGGCTGCAGTCCATGGGGTCGCTAAGAGTCGGACACAACTGAACGACTTCACCTTCACTTTTCACTTTCATGCATTGGAGAAGGAAATGGCAACCCACTCCAGTGTTCTCGCCTGGAGAATCCCAGGGACGGGGGAGCCTGGTGGGCTCTGTGGGGTCGCACAGAGTCGGACACGACTGAAGCGACTTAGTAGTAGTCCATGAAGTGATTTTTAGATTGAAAATAGAGTATTAATATATGAGAAGTTTAAAAGGTATTTAATTAAAATTTTTACTGTTTCTGTATTTAATTAAGAGTTGACTCATCTGATGCTGGGAGGGATTGGGGGCAGGAGAAAAAGGGGACGACAGAGAATGAGATGTCTGGATGGCATCACCGACTCAATGGAAGTGAGTTTGAGTGAACTCCGGGAGTTGGTGATGGACACGGAGGCCTGGCGTGCTGCAATTCATGAGGTCGCAAAGAATCGGACACGACTGAGCGACTGAACTGAACTGAATAGCATAGCTTACTTCCTGAAGAAAAATTTTATTTGGCAACATTTTTTCCATTTGGTTTTCCTGTTTTCCTCTATAATTATGGTTCTAATTGTATAGCTTATTATATTCAAATAATCGAAAGGATTCTTTTTTTAAATTGAAATGTAGTTTATTTCAATTTTGTGTTAATTTCAAGTGTACAGCAAAGTGATTCACTTAAACATATGTATATATTTAAATAATTTTAAATATAATCAACTTACGTATTTTAAGTAGTTCAGATAGTTGTCCTTTACTGTGTTTAAAGGACATTATGTCCTTAATGTGTTTAATATATTTAATAACTATGTCATCAAGCATTACCTGTGTTGAATTTATAAGAAGAGATAATCTGAATTGTGTTTTTCATTGCAGCAAACACTGCTCATAATGGAAAGGTTAACGGCTTATGTTTTACAAGTGATGGTCTTCATCTACTCACTGTTGGCACAGATAATCGAATGAGGCTCTGGAATAGTTCCAATGGAGAAAATACACTGGTAAGACCTTTTTAAGTACTTTGAACCTTTTGGATATACATTAAAGAAATGGATCTGTGACATACACTTGGTGTTTTTCTGTAGATTTAACTTTGTTTCTTGCCTCTGAATCATAGCTTTCATTTTATATTTTCCATTAGTGAAATTCCACATAATTCTCAACTCCACATAATCCACTCCACCTTACCCCCACTCCACTCTCCTCACTTAGTGGAGAATCACTAAGCAGTGATTAGAGTGATTAGCAGTGGAGAATCACTGCTCTACTGAGCCACTGTGCATAATGGGAATGTGCCATGTCTCAAGTATGTTGAAGAAGAATAAAAGATTGAGAGCAACTGATATAAATTAAAGCTATATAGTTAAATAGTCAAATTTTGTACTGTATCTGACTTGTAAGCAAAATCCAAAATGAATGTTACAATAACAAAATGTATACCACTTTTAATACTGAAGTAGATGTGTTCTAAAAGTACTGTATTCTTTTTTTTTAATTGAAGTGTAGTTTATTTCAATTTTGTGTTAGTTTCAGGTGTACAGCAAAGTGATTCACTTAAACATATGTATATATCTGTATATATCTATTTTTTTAATTCTTTTCCTTTATAGGTTATTATAAGATATTGTATATAGTACCCTGTGCTATATAGTAAATCCTTGTTGTTTATATATTCTATATATGGTGGTGTGTATCTATTAATCTATTAACAACAACAGTAATATCTATTAATCCCATACCTCTAATATTTCTGCCCCACCCCACCCCGCCTCACCGTCTCTTTGGTAACCATGACTTTGTTTTCTGTGTCTGTGGGTCTGTTTCTGTTTTGTAAATAAGTTTATCTGTATAATTTTTTAGAACCCACATGTAAATGATAGCATATAATATTTATCTTTGACTCACTTCACTTAGTATGATAATCTCTAGGTTCATCCTTGTTGCTGCAAATGGCATTTTTTTTTAATGGCTGAGTAATACTCTAGTGTGTGTGTGGGTGTGTATATATCTCACATGTTCTTTATCCATTCATCTGTCAGTGGACATTTAGTTTGCTTCTGTGTCTTACTATAAATAGTTAAGCTGTGAATATTGGGGTCTGTGTATCTTTCTGAATTAGCATTTTCTTCTTTTCCAGATACATGTCTAGGAGTGGGGTTACTGGATCATATGATAACTCTGTTTTCAGTTTGTTAAGGAACAGCCATACTGTTTTCCACTGTGGCTGCACCAGTGTACATTCTCACCAACAGTGTGGCTCCCCTTTTCTCCACAGCCTTTCCATGAAAATGCTGAATTCCTATGTGGTGATTAATTTTTAGTACTTTTTAAAAATTTTATGTTATGGTCCTTACCAGATGTACCTCTTGTTTTAGTAACTTTCAGAATAGGCTTCCAAAAGTTTTTAATTTGGTGATAATACTAACAGCTAATATTTATCAAGCACTTATATCCTAGTTACTATGCTAATAAAAATTATCTTTTACTGTGTAGGCCAGGCTACATATGGTCTTATTTAATGACCACATCAACACTCTGAAGGTTCTTCTTATTATAGTATCTATTTTACACATGAGTAAAATAATACATAAAATTAGGTAACTTGCCTGAGTTTGAATAGCTAGAAAACAACAGTGTGACTCTAGATTCCACTGTCAGCATAATGCTGATTATACCCATTCCCATAGTCGCTCAGTCGTGTCCGACTCTTTGCAACCCCATGAATCGCAGCATGACAGGCTTCCCTGTCCATCACCAACTCCTGGAGTTTATCCAAACTCATGTCCATCAAGTCAGTGATGCCATCCAGTCATCTCATCCTCTGTCATCCCCTTCTCCTCTTGCCCCCAATCCCTCCCAGCATCAGGGTCTTTCCCAGTGAGTCAACTCTTTGCATCAGGTGGCCAAAGTATTGGAGTTTCAGCTTCAGCATCAGTCCTTCCACTGAACACCCAGGACTGATTTCCTTTAGGATGGACTGGTTGAATCTCCTTGCAGTCCAAGGGACTCTCAAGAGTCTTCTCCAACACCACAGTTCAAAAGCATCAGTTCTCCAGCACTCAGCTTTCTTTATAGTCCAACTCTCACATCCATACATGACCACTGGAAAAACCATAGCCTTGACTAAACAGACCTTTGTTGGCAAAGTAATGTCTCTGCTTTTTAATATGCTGTCTAGGTTGATCATAACTTTCCTTCCAAGGAGTAAGCATCAAAATTTCATGGCTGCAATCACCAACCATCTGCAGTGATTTTGGATTATTATGTACCTAAACAGTCATTGTCGGAGAAGGCAATGGCACCCTACTCCAGTACTCTTGCCTGGAAAATCCCATGGATGGAGGAGCCTGGTGTCCATGGGGTCGCTAAGAGTTGGACACAACTCAGCGACTTCACTTTCACTTTTCACCTTCATGCATTAGAGAAGGAAATGGCAACCCACTCCAGTGTTCTTGCCTGGAGAATCCCAGGGACAGGGGAGCCTGGTGGGCTGCCGTCTGTGGGGTCACACAGAGTCGGACGTGACTGAAGCGACTTAGCAGCAGCAAACAGTCATTGTAAGGGCAGAATGGAAGTAGGTAAAGAGTTGGACCATAACCTGCTGAGTAATAGGCATATCATAAATGATAACCATCTTCATTGTAGGGTGCTGCCTGCTGAGTAGTATCCTTACTATTTTGAGAAAAATGTGTAAATACATGTTTCAGATATATATATAATTATTTGTAATTTATATACACCTAGTGTTGTGAATCTATATATTTTATTAAAGCTTATTTTCTTATTTTTTTTAGTTAAAAAGAAACAGAAATTCTCACATTTTCCTCTCACACAATATGGATCATCTTACAGACTCCTTGAGGTGCCGGCTGCACTCTGCAAGGAGACCATTGCCTTGGAGTACAGAACACGTACCCACAGTCAAAATTCACAGAGAAATAGCTTTTGTCACAACAACAAAATTTTAAAATAGCTATTCTGGTATTTACTGTTTTAGTTACTGATGTTATCATTCACCCAGTTACCAATGTCTAGAAACTGGGAGTCTGTCCTTTATTCTTCCCTTCCTAAATCCCACCTTCCTAATTAAGTCAAATTACAGGTCCTGTTAATTATTTCTTCGTTTTTTCATAGTTGTCTTCCCTTCCAGCCTTACTCTGGACCCTCAGGATTGCTCTCTTTAATTACTCTAAGTCCTTCTAACTTTTCCCAAACTCATCTCCCAATGAAAGTCTTTCAGTATTTCGTCAGTACACTTTCAGGTCATTAAAATAATGTTTTTGCCTACTGTCCAAAAGGCCTTCGTAAGCTGGCTCTTCTGACTCACCAGCTTTATATCATCATATCTTGTCACTTCCCCATTTTTTCCCTGCCCTTAGTTCTATTGAGTTACTTAGAGGTCTTAAATATGCCAGGCTTTCTCACCCTTCCATTCTGCTGCATAGACTGCTGCCTTTGCTTTAGAATACTCTCTTCTGTGCTAGCTGCTTCTCAGCTTTCAAAATTCATCTCAGGCACAACTTCTCTTTAACTCCTCTAGTTCAGCTTACATGATTCCACAGTACCTAGTGCTCACTAGTATTACAGTAGATTGTGATCATCATTTAGTGGAATGAAAGAAAAATAATTTACAACAGTGTAGTACTATACTTTTTGATTACTGTAACCTAGATTAGTTTCTGATTCTGTCGTTTACTAGCCAAGAGACCTTGGTTGAAATACTTAACCTTTCTAAGTGTTTTCTTTTTGTTTAATAATGCTGCCTGTCTCATAGTATTGTTTTGCATATTACATGAAATAATACATGTAGAACATTTAGTACACATTGTCTGTTACTTACAGCAAATGTTAACATTCAGTAAATGTTGAAAAGTGAAAGTGTAATTTTCTCAGTCATGTTCAGCTCTTTAAGAGTAGGAGCCCACCAGGCTCCTCTGTCTGTGGAATTCCCCAGGCAGGATTACTGGAATGGTTTGCTGTTTTCTTCTCCAGTGGTTCTTCCTCACCTGTCATTAATTATGCTGATAGTTGTTTGACAGTGAAATGAGCTGTCTTATGACGGAGTCTGTGCATCACTGTAGGTGTTTACGCAGTGAGAAGATGTATATATTTCTGGGACAATAAAAGGAATTCATAAGATAAGGAATTGTATTTGCCATCATCCTATCCAACATCTATGAAATTTTCCTCCCCATCAAAATCTTTTCAAAGCCTGTACATAACTACTTGAAGACATCATAACCAAAAGTAGCCTGTTATTCAGTTCAGTTCAGTTCAGTTGCTCAGTTGTGTCCGACTCTTTGCGACCTCATGAGCCGCAGCACATCAGGCCTCCTGTCCATCACCAACTCCCGGAACCTACCCAAACTCATGTCCATTGAGTTGGTGATTCCATCCAACCATCTCATTCTCTGTCGTCCCCTTCTCCTCCTGCCCTCAATCTTTCCCAGCATCAGGGTCTTTTCAGATGAGTCACCTCTTCCCATCAGGTGGCCAAAGTATTGCAGTTTCAGCTTCAGCGTCAGTCCTTCCAATGAACACCCAGGACTGATCTCCTTTAGGATGGACTGGTTGGATCTCCTTGCAGTCCAAGGGACTCTCAAGAGTCTTCTCCAACACCACAGTTCAAAAGCATCAATTCTTCGGTGCTCAGCTTTCTTCACAGTCCAACTCTCACATCCATACATGACCACTGGACAAACCATAGCCTTGACTAGACGGACCTTTGTTGGCAAAGTAATGTCTCTGCTTTTTAATATGCTGTCTAAGTTGGTCATAACTTTCCTTCCAGGGAGTAAGCATCTTTTAATTTCATGGCTGCAATCACCATCTGCAGTGATTTTGGAGCTCCAAAAAATAAAGTCAGCCACTGTTTCCTCTGTTTCCCCGTCTGTTTTCCATGAAGTGATGGGACCAGATTCCATGATCTTAGTTTTCTGAATGTTGAGCTTTAAGCCAACTTTTTCACTCTCCTCTTTCACTTTCATCAAGAGGCTCTTTAGTTCTTCTTCACTTACTTTCATAATAATATATAGTATGATATTTGTCACACTGCTTTTTATGGTAAATACTTACAGTCATAAAATTGGGAGCCTAGATAATCATCTAGCACAGTGTATGACACTAAGCACTTAGTAAATGGTAGATCTCTCCTTCTCTTAATCTGTTATTAGAACTTCATTCCATAGATATTGAAAAGGTACTGATAGTTTAGAGCCCAAAGGTGATTTGATCACAACAGTGAGTTACCAAGATTAATAGGACAGTAAGTTGCAAAATGGATTGCAGGGGGAGCACCTAAAACCACAGACAGAAGTTAGAGAGCTAGTTCAGTATTTATACCTCATTGAACACTTTCCAGTTCACATTTGGGACGGAATGTGGTATAATGGAAAGAACATAAGTTTTGTAGGTAGGTATTCTGATGTATGAAAAAGACCATTACAGTCTAGCAGTTCATAATTTTTCTAGGAGGAACAGAAAATTGCTAGTTGAGATTTTTCTTTTTCTGCTAGTTGTATTTTTTCTCCATCCTCCCACCCTGATGTTATTCTACAAGTTGTTGTACATGAAGGATCAAAATACACAAGTGGGGAAATGTTATACTTTTAAATATATAAGAATGAATAAATCTAGGGACTCACTGAATACTTTTGTATCCTAGGTTTTCTCTTATGCATTATTTCTTTTTATTTTTCACAATCTCTGGTAAACAATTTTATTTCCTTTTAATATGTTAGAAGAATGAAACTCAAAAGTTAAGTCATTCATTACTCATAAGAGTCAGAAAAAAGGTAGGGGAGTGGAGTTGGTTTCAGAAACCCAAATCTACTGATTTTAAGTTTAACGTTTTAACATTTCACTATACTACTCCTTCAGTGGGATTGCTGAATACATGTGCTCATTTCTGTCACATGTAAATCTCAATGGTGTGTAAGCCAAGTGTAGTATCCATAATTACCATTGCATATCCTTTTGAGCCTCACACATACACATGTGCACAAATACACACGAACACACACATGCACATACACCACTCCCACCCAACCTTTAGAAAAAGAAAAAAGGGAAAATCACTCACTGTTTAAACTCCAGTATTAGCCATAGTAAAGGGAGATTTTGGTGATCTCACTCATAATTCTCAGATCATTAGATACTGGTTTTATACTTACCTTAAGCTACTTATCTAAATTATCAGCAGAAAGTAAACCTGTCAATATCTTTAGCCCAAAGCTTCTCAGACTTTGATGGACTTAGAGATCATCTGGGGATCTTGTTAAAATGAAGATTGTAGTTCAGTAGGTTGGGATGGGGTCTGGAATTCTGTTTCTAATTGTGCAGGTGATGCTGATGTTGTTGGGCTTGCAACTTTGGTGTACAGGTGCGGAATTATTAGTTTGTTGCAAATATATAATTTTTTATATAAAGCTGCAATTAGAGTATATATACTATTTGTGTTCTTTTCTTTTTATACTTTTATTTCCATTTTCTACATAATTTCAAACTTATAATTTTTAACTGCTGTATAAGCTAGAATTAATATAATACTCTTAGGAATTTACATCTGTTCTCAATTACTCTGCCATTCTAGATAAGGCCACATTGAACTCCTCTGGGCGTATTTTTTTGCTGTTTAATTTATTAGCCTAAGATGAATTCCCAGTAGTAGTTACTAGGTCAAGGAGTAAGAATATCTTTGTTGTTTAATGGGTATAGAATTTCAGTTTTGCAAGATAGAAAATGGATGGTAGTGCTGGTTGCCCAGCAGTGTAAATATGCTTTATGTCACTGATGTGTGTCAGTCATGTAGGACTTTTTGTGACCCCAGGGACAGTAGCCCGCCAGGCTCCTCTGTCCATGAGATTATCCTGGCAAGAATACTGCAGTAGGTTGTCCTTTCCTCCTCCAGGGGATCTCTCTGACCCAGGGATCAAACCCACATCTCTTGCGTTTCCTACATTGGCAGATGGATTCTTTACCACTAAGCCACCTGGAAAGCCCTAATGTCACTGAACTGTATATTTAAATACGGTTAAGATGGCAAATTTTGTGTTATATGTATTTTTTCTTTATACTATAAATTTTGTTACATGTATATTTATATATAAATTTTATGTTATATGTATTTTATATATGTATAAAAAGAAAGTTATTCTCTCTCCAAAAATGTATTTATATATACATATGTGTCATTATTAAGGTATACTTTATATTTTGTTGCATAATAAACCATTTGGCCTTTTAAAAGGGAAGACCAAATTACAGTGCCATCTACATATTTACTTCACTTGTACTAATATTGAGTGTCTTAATGGTTTATTAAAATTTTTGCTAAACGATCTAAAATAATTTTTCAAGGTTACCTTAATTTGCATTTTTATTTCTATCAAGGCTGAAATGTGAACATTTGTTTTTGTGGGTCATTTTACTATTTGTACTTCCCTTGTATGCAAAATGTACATATATGTCATTGGTCCTTGTTTCTATTAGGACACTAATCATTTTCTTTAGACTTATTGGAGCTGTTTCTATAGTATAATATTTTAAGTAAATAGTTGTCTTTATTGTCTTTTTAATTCATATTTAAGTAACTTTATGCTTTTACATCCTGCAGGTCAACTATGGAAAAGTATATAATGATAGTAGAAAAGGATTGAAATTCACTGTCTCCTCTGGCTGCAGTTCAGAATTTGTTTTTGTACCATATGGTAGCACCATTGCTGTTTATACAATTTACTCTGGAGAACAGATAACTATGCTTAAGGGACACTATAAAAGTGTTGACTGCTGTGTATTTCAGTCTAATTTCCAGGTAAGAATGATACTTAAGGGAATTTAAAATGTTCGGGTAGCTAGCTTGCCAAAACCTATGGGTTTTGTTTTTTTAACATCTTAATCTTTCTCTTTAGTCTCACCAATGGAACAGAGTGTTTTCTCCATAGAACTTTTGCATAGATTATCTCATATGCTCCTTTAAGTGATTCTTAAGTGTAGCGAGATTGTTGGGATTTTTCCCTGCATTGTAGATGAGGAAAATGAGGCTTATAAAAATTAAATACCGAGAAAATGAAAATTGTGGGTTATTGCTGCTGCTGCTAAGTGGCTTCGGTCATATCCGACTCTGTGTGACCCCATAGACGGCAGCCCACCAGGCTCCTCTGTCCCTGGGATTCTCCAGGCACGAATACTGGAGTGCCATTTCCTTCTCCAGTGCGTGAAAGTGAAGTTGCTCGGTCGTGTCCAACTCTTCGCGACCCCATGGACTGTAGCCTACCGGGCTTCTCCGTCCATGAGTTAGTGCTTGGAGGGACTTTATCACCTATTCAGTCACTCATTAATAGGCATTACTTAATCTGTGTCTGACACTGTGAAGTAAGATATACAGGGCTAGTTTTCAGCTAGCACACGTCTATATGGCAGTATTCATTATTAAAATACTCAAACACATATCCTTTAGTTTGTTACATAGCTTTTGTACTAAGCCCCTTACATGACCTCCAGCTTCACCATATTTCCTAGAGCCTCCTAGACCTTACTTCAACCTAGTAACTAAGAGGGACCTTTAAAACCCTGCTTCTACTCTATGTCCAGTATCTCTTCTGATTGGCCAGTTTCCTGATGTACTGCTACTGCTGCTAAGTTGCTTCAGTCGTGTCCGACTCTGTACGACCCCATAGACGGCAGCCCACCAGGCTCCCCCGTCCCTGGGATTCTCCAGGCAAGAACACTGGAATGGGTTGCCATTTCCTTCTCCAGTGCATGAAAGTGAAAAGTGAAAGTGAAGTCACTCAGTCATGTCCGACCCTCAGCGACCCCATGGACTACAGCCTACCAGGCTCCTCCGTCCATGGGATTCTCCAGGCAGGAGTACTGGAGTGGGGTGCCGTTGCCTTCTCCGCCTGATGTACTACTTCTTAACTATTTTTAGTGTTGCTTCTGGGAAACTAGTACTAAGGCAACGAGGGGGTGATATAACCTGCCTCAAATCTGCAAGTAGATTGACAGAGGGTGATTATCCATTCAAAGAAATTTATAGAATACAGTACTTTTCTTATTCAGAGTCACTAGAGACAAAGCCAAGATTTTAATTCAAGTATTCTGACTACCAGCTATCGCTTTTCACCGTATCAGAGCTTCCTAGCAGATGTTCCTGCTAGGAAGATTGGACTGAAAGTGAGTGAAGATGGATTAGAACAGATTAAAAGTAAGTAAAGATAATTGATTCCTCTCAGTCCCTGAAATCACTGGACCAGGTCTAGCCAGAAAGCTGAGGCCAGTTGCCTCTTGACAAACATCATTTCTGCATGTGCTATGTACTAAGAAAGATTTTAATTACTTTATTATATCAGAAAGCTTCCAGCTCTTATCCCATTCCATCTATTATGATTTATGAAAAGGAAGATAATTATAAATCTAATTATAAAAGTAAAAGAGTAGTGCTTTTGCATCCATTTAGCAGCAGAACCCTTTTACCAATTATATATTACACAAAAACTCGCTATTGGAAAATAAAATTGATATTTATAGTAATTCTGCTATAAATATAAAAATTTGAAGATATATCCAACATCAAAATAAATAATGATAATAGTTGATTATTTTCTATTGACTAGAATAGGGATTCCTGAATCCATTCTGCTACTAGTAATTAACCTAATAACTTGAAAGTCTGATGAGGAATGGATATTACATAGTCTCAAAGTTTCACCCTACAAAATATTAACTACAAAGATAAAATAATTTTACCTTGACTAAGACTGGCAGGCATCAGCTTAGTCAAATTGCCAAAGTGTATGTGATATTCCTGGCAAAGATATAGCACTTTCATTTAATCATGAGAAAACAAGGTTACCTGACCTTAGTTTATCTTAAGTATATAATCTTGTCTTCTCAGGAACTAAATTGCTCTGCAGCACTGGGCATATGAAAATATCTTTGCACCATCCACAGTAACCGTGCATTCTAAATTTTAAACAGTACAGTCTGTAGAATTTTGTTCCATCTAGGAAATTTGATAATGTGTTAGTTCAGTTCAGTCGCTCAGTCGTGTCCAACTCTTCGCAACCCCATGAATCGCAGCACGCCAGGCCTCCCTGTCCATCACCAACTCCCGGAGTTCACTCAGACTCACGTCCATCGAGTCAGTGATGCCATCCAGCCATCTCATCCTCTGTTGTCCCCTTCTCCTGCCCCCAATCCCTCCCAGCATCAGAGTCTTTTCCAATGAGTCAACTCTTCGCATGAGGTGGCCAAAGTACTGGCGTTTTAGCTTTAGCATCATTCCTTCCAAAGAACAACCAGGACCAGTCTCCTTTATAATGGACTGATTGGATCTCCTTGCATAATTTACTTAATTTTCTTTACATCTATATTTCCTATAAGTTACTTCATAATCTTATTTTCTGTTTACCAAGAACCTTTACTTTTATTTTTTTTAGAAAAATACTGATTTTACTATGCCTCAAATCTCTTTTGAGATGAATAAAAATAAAACTAAATAATTTAATACCAGATCAGAAAGAAAGTTGTAGTGTTAGAAATATTTGTGTAGAAATACATTTGTGAGAAAAGTAAACAGTCAGAGTTTTAACTTAACATTTTGCTGATTTTTCTTTTTAGCCCTTATTCTTTGCTTAGTAGCTTTTTAAAAAATTGACCTAGTGTTTTACATCCTGTTTTTTTCTTTTCACTCTGTATTTGGTTTATATCCTACTCCTTTCTCTTTAATGACACTATTTTCCAGTGTCATTAAATATTCTTCAAAAACAAATGTAGTGGCTATATATCATATTAATGCAGCATAGATTTATATATAAATCATAACCCTAGACAATAATATTTGGAAAATTATTGTTTTATTATAAATATAATATTGGTGATAATAACCTTGAATTTCATACGTGTCTTTAGCATGACTTCTTAGAAATGTATACAAAAACTTCTGACACATACAGAGATTTCAGTTTCTGAAAGGATTATATCAATTTATACCCTCTGTATGTGAGAGTATCTATTTCACTGCCCCACAGAAATATTTTCAGTACTAGCCAATATAACATATTTCTGAAGTTTTGTCAGAAGAAGAACGAACATTGTTAAGCATGTACAGACACCATATCCATAAAGACATTGCCATTGACTGCATCAGTCCCAGCTTATAAAATAAGCTTCTCAACAAGCTTGGCATATGAATCTTAATGCTCTTCATTAGTTAGTTAGGCAGTTTTGAGCTAAATAAAACTTTTTTTCAATTCCTGGCCTATTTTAGCTAGAAACTCTTATGGTTCCTGCAAAGTAGTTACCTGAGGAGGCTTTACAAATAGCTGAGGAAAAAAGAAAAGGAAAAGGCAAGGGAAAAATGAAAAAATACATCCAACAGAATGCAGAGTTCTACAGAATAGCAAAGAGATGGGAAGGCTTTCTTAAATGAACAGTGCAAAAAAATAGAGGAAAACAATAGAATGTGTAAGACTCGAGATCTTTTCAAGAAAATTGAAGATGTCAAGGGAACATTTCATGCAAGGATGGGCATGATAAAGGACAGAAATGGTAAGGACCTAACAGAAGCAGAACAGACTAAGAAGCGGTGGCAAGAATACACAGAAGAACTATACAAAAAAGATGTTAATGACCTGGATAACCACAGTTGTGTGGTCACTCACCTAGGGTTGGACATCTTGGAGTGTGAAGTTGAGTGGGCCTTAGGAAGCATTACTACCAACAAAGTTAGTGGAGGTCATGGAATTAAGCTGAGCTATTTAAAATCCTAAAAGATGATGCTGTTAAAGTGCTGCACTCAATGTGTCAGAAAATTTGGAAAACTCAGCAGTGAACACATATCTGGAAAAGTTCAGTTTTCATTCCAATCCTGAAGAAGGGCAATGACAAAGAATGTTCAAAGCACTCATTTCACTTACTAGCAAAGTTATGTTCAAAATCCTTCAAGCTAATGGCTCCAGCAGTACGTGAACCAGGAACTTCCAGATGTACAAGCTGGGTTTAGAAAAGACAGGAACAGAGATCAAATTGCAAACATTCGTTGGATCATGGAGAAAGCAAAGGAGTTCCAAAAATACATCTACTTCAGCTTCATTGACTATGCTAAAACCTTTGACTGTGTGGATCACAACAAAATGTGGAGAATTCTTACAGAAATGAGAGTACCAAACCATGTTACCTGTCTCCCGAGAAACTTGTATGCAGGTAAGGAAACAACAGTTAGAACCAGACATGGAACAACTGACTCATTCCAAAGTGGGAAAAAAGTATGACGAGGCTGTATATTGTCACCTTGCTTATTTAACTTATATACAGAGTAGAAGTGAAGTTGCTCAGTCGTGTCCAACTCTTTGCGACCCCATGGACTATAGCCTACAAGGCTTCTCCATCCATGGGGTTTTCCAGGCAAGAGTACTAGAGTGCGTTACCATTTCCTTCTCCCTGGGATCTTCCTGACCTAGGGATCAAATCCAGGTCTCCCGCATTGTGGGCAGACACTTTACGATCTGAGCCACCAGAGAGGCCCATATGCAGAGTACATCATGTGAAATGCCAGGCTGGATGAATCTCAAGCTGGAATCAAGATTGCTGGGAGAAATATCAACAGCCTCAGTTATGCAGATGATACCACTCTAGTGGCAAAAAGTGAAGAACTAAAGAGCCTCTTGATGAGAGTGAAAGAGGAGAGTGAATAAAGCTGGCCTAAAACTCAGCATTCAAAAAAACTAAGATCATGGCATCCACTTCATCACTTCATGGCAAATAAAAGGGGGAAGAGTGGAAGCAGTATCAGATTTTCTTTTCTTGGACTCTCAAATCACTGCAGATAATGACAAATTAAAATTAAAGCCATGAAATTAAAAGACACTTGCTCCTTGGAAGAAAAGCTATGACAAACCTAGACAGCATATTAAAAGGGAGAGACATCATTTTGCCCACAAAGGTTCTTATAGTCAAAGCTATGATTTTTCCAGTAGTCATGTATGGATGTGAGAGTTGGACCATAAAAAAATGCTGAGCACTGAAAAACTGATGCTTTCAAATTGTGGTGCTGAAGAAGACTCTTGAGAGTCCCTTGGTCTGCAAGGAGATCAAACCAGTCAATCCTAAAGGAAATCAACCCTGAATATTCACTGGAAGGACTGATGCTGAAGTTCCAATACTTTGGCCTCCTGATGCAAAGAGCCGACTAAGTGGAAAAGATCCTGATGCTGGGAAAGATTGAAAGCTAAAGAAGAGGGCAGTAGAGGATGTGGTGGTTAGATAGCATCACCAACGCAATGGACGTGAATTTGAGCAAATTCTGAGAGATAGTGGAGGACAGAGGACCCTGGTGTGCTACCATCCATGAGGTCACAGAGAGTCAGACACAACTTAGCAACTGAACAACAACGTATGGTTTCTTCATTGAAAGCCTTTATTAAAAGTTCAGTTATTGACGCAACCATTTTTTTATTCTCGGACACTTGAAATATATGGATACAATTGATTTAAAAAAAAAAAAAAAACTATGGCAATGATTTTTGTGAATTTTAACCATGTAAGCAAATTCTAACATTAGGATAATGCTATTTTAAAATACAAAACAAAGTTTTACTATTTCTTAAACAAACAGAAAAGGGCATCAATCCAGTTTCTTTAGGGAATAGAAATAGATTTCATCTAATCTAACCTAAGAATTAGTCATTTAAAAAATGGTTCATTTCAAATTGTCATCAGCTTTCAGCTGACCCACAACCACATCTTTGTTTTCTGTATTATAGGAACTTTACAGTGGTAGCAGAGACTGCAATATTCTTGCTTGG
This sequence comes from Bos taurus, assembly GCF_002263795.3. Classification (NCBI taxonomy): domain Eukaryota; kingdom Metazoa; phylum Chordata; class Mammalia; order Artiodactyla; family Bovidae; genus Bos; species Bos taurus. The sequence continues at coordinate 18,415,490 of NC_037347.1, forward strand.
GTACCATCCTTATGTGAATCAGTTCCTGATGATGATGATGAGGTAAATATTATTTATACAAGTTGTACAGTGACTTCTAAATCATAAAAAAATTTTTACTAATTTACTTTAAATGGGAGAGGCTTTTAAAGCATTTCTTGCTATTTTCTGATTGTTTAAATAACTTACCTGTATAATACATAAGGAAAATTCAAAAAAATATTGAGAATTAAATAAATTTCTGAAGTTTATCAATTTTAACATTTTTATTTATTTCATTCTTGTTTTATCCTGTGCATATTTTTAACATAGTTAATATCATGCTTGAACATACAACTTAGCATCCTTCTTAGACTTTTTCCATGTCATTAATAACTATTTGTAAACATTGTCTTTCATAATATAGTTTTCTGTCATTCTTAGTTAGTTAGTTCAGTCGCTCAGTGATGTCTGACTCTTTGCCACCCCATGAATTGCAGCACACCAGGCCTCCCTGTCCATCACCAACTCCTGGAGTTCACTCAAACTCATGTCCATTGAGTCAGTGATGCCATCCAGCCATCTCATCCTCTGTCGTCCCTTTCTCCTCCTGCCTCCAGTCCCTTCCAGCATCAGGGTCTTTTCCAATGAGTCAACTCTTCGCATCAGGTGGCCAAAGTATTAGAGTTTCAGCTTTAGCATCAGTCCTTCCTATGAATATTCAGGACTGATTTCCTTTAGGATGGACTGGTTGGATCTCCTTGCAGTCCAAAGGACTCTCAAGAGTCTTCTCCAACACCACAGTTCAAAAGCATCAATTCTTCGGTGCTCAGCTTTCTTCACAGTCCAACTCTCACATCCATACATGACCACTGGACAAATCATAGCCTTGACTAGATGGACCTTTGTTGGCAAAGTAATATCTGCTTTTTAATATGCTGTCTAAGTTGGTCATAACTTTCCTTCTAAGGAGTAAGCGTCTTTTACTTTCATGGCTGCAACCACCATCTGCAGCGATGTTGGAGCCCAGAAAAATAAAGTCAGCCACTATTTCCACTATTTCCCCATCTATTTGCCATGAAGTGATGGGACCGGATGCCATGATCTTAGTTTTCTGAATGTTGAGCTTTAAGCCAACTTTTCCCTCTCCTCTTTCACTTTCATCAAGAGGCCCTTTAGTTCTTCTTTGCTTTCTGCCATAAGGGTGGTATCATCTGCATATCTGAGGTTATTGATATTTCTCCTGGCAATCTTGATTCCAGCTTGTGCTTCCTCCAGCCCAGCGTTTCTCATGATGTACTCTGCATACAAGTTAAATAATCAGGGTGACAGTGTACAGCCTTGATGTACTCCTTTTCCTATTTGGAACCAGGGATCAAACCCATACTTCCTACAGTGGAAGCATGGAGTCTTAACCAGTGGATCACCAGGGAAATGCCACGACTTCTTGGGACTTGAGTTATCTTGTATGACATTTTTAAGGTCCTTTATTCACACTGTCAAATTTTATCAGTTTGCACTTTTACCAGATAAATTAGTGTAAATATGACACTGTGAATAAAGAACCTGAAAAATGTTGTGGTAAAACAAAGATAAATAAGACATGGTCTCTGGTCTTAGATAGTAGCCTCTTAATTTTTTTATTTTCATGTCAAGCTATCTAAAGGTGAAATTTTATAGATATGTGTCTTATTTGGTTTAGTATGACTTTGAGTAGTTTTAGTGTATAGCTGCTTTAAAAACTGAATTTTTTCTTATACAAAGCTTAAAATGTTAATTACTGTGTCCTGCTGTTGGGGAATTATTGTATACATTAAATCTAACTTATAACACTAGGCCACACTAGAATGTTTAACAATCATTCATCAAATATAAACTATAAAAATAAAAGTAAATAATCTTTGACTTGTGTATGAAAAAAAGATAATAGAAGAAAACTGAAATTGTTTATTTTATAAAGATAGTATGTGACTCTGATGGTTTATTTCCTTATTATATAGTTATCGTGATAGTTTGATTCTTCCTCATCTGCAAGAATTTTTGTATATAGGCAATTAAGCTGAACAAGTATAAATCAAATAGGTATACACAAAAAACAAGTTAGGTTTTGTATTTACCTTTTAAAATGCACTATGTATATGCTTTCAGAGAAGGCAATGGCAACCCACACCAATGTTCTTGCCCCATGGGTGGAGGAGCCTGGTAGGCTACAGTCCATAGGGTCGCACAGAGTCGGACACGACTGAAGCGACTTGGCAGCAGCAGCAGCAGCATGTATGTGCTTTAAGATAAGCACCATTCTCTTTATAAGATGATAAATGATAAGATTATTTCCACAAAACTTTTGAAGATTCCTGTGAATATAAGTAGAACATGAATATGATCATGATGCAGATCTCAGTAGAGTAGTCTGTGTATACCAGACCCTCTTCCTTACATGTCAACTCTGTGCAATCCAATGGACTGCAGCCCACCAGGCTCCTCTGTCCACTGGATTCTCCAGGCAAGAATATTGGAGTGGCTTGCCATTTCCTTCTCCAGCCTTACATGAATACTTACTGTTTGACTGATATTTAGAAGTATTTTCATCTCACCTCTCAAATGAATGACTGCTGCAGTTCCTCAGAGAGGCAAGTTAACACAAAACACACACATATATACATTTACACACTCACCTGTCTTTAGTGTCAGGTAAACTAAATAATAGTAATACTGGTAATTGAGTTTGAATTCCAGTTCTGCCATTCATTAATGATCTAGGGCAAGTTTATAATATCTTCAAACATCAGAATCATTGAAGTAAAATTGTTCTTAGGTTACCTTTCAGATCGACTTTTTTTTTTTTCAATTTATTTATTTTAGTTGGAGGCTAATTGCTTTACAATATTGTGGTTTTGCCATACATTCACATGAATCAGCCATGGGTGTACATGTGTCCCCCATCCTGAACCCCCCTCCCTCTCCATCCCATCCCTCTGGGTCATCTCGGTGCACCAGCCCTGAGCACCCTGTCTCATGCATCGAACCTGGACTGGCAGTCTGTTTCATATATGGTAATATACATGTTTCAGTGCTATTCTCCCAGATCATCCCACCCTCTCCCTCTCCCACAGAGTCCAAAAGACTGTTCTATACATCTGTGTCCGTTTTGCTGTCTCGTATATAGGGTTATCGTTACCATCTTTCTAAATTCCATGTATATGTGTTAGTATACTGTATTGGTGTTTTTCTTTCTGACTTACTTCACTCTGTATAATCGGCTCCAGTTTCATCCACCTCATTAGAACTGATTCAAATGTATTCTTTTTAATGGCGGAGTAATACTCCATTGTGTATATGTACCACAGCTTTCTTATCCATTCATCTGCTGATGGACATCTAGGTTGCTTCCATGTCCTGGCTATTGTAAACAGTGCTGTGCTGAACACTGGGGTACACGTATCTCTTTCAGTTCTGGTTTCCTCCATGTGTATGCCAGCAGTGGGATTGCTGGGTCATGTGGCAGTTCTATTTCCAGTTTTTCAAGGAATCTCCACACTGTTCTCCATAGTGACTGTACTAGTTTGCATTCCCACCAACAGTGTAAGAGGGTTCCCTTTTCTCCACACCCTCTCCAGCATTTATTGTTTGTAGATTTTTAGATAGCAGCCATTCTGACCAGCATGAGATGGTACCTCAAATCGACTTTTGAGATGAAATATACTTCTCCATCAACCAAGACAGAATCCCTTAGGATTGTTTCTCCTGATACCCAACCTATAGAGGAGGATTTATTTCTACCATAAAAACCTGAAGGGCATTGGGCAATAGAAGCAAGTTTTATGATCTTTAAGCATAAATCCTATTATATAGTTGATAGGTTGCTTTTTTTTTTTTTGCTGGGGAAGTTTGTTTTATTTTTCTGATGGATCTGCCTTCCTTTTGCACACTCTTCCTAATATCTGGTCACACTCAAGGCAAGCCTATACAACTCCTAATCAGTTTTTCCTGCCTGAGATCTAGAGTGACTATATTACAATCTAAACCTGACTTCTCATCAAGAATCTTACTTTATTTTGACAGTTACACAGTATGTAACTTTTATTTAGATGTATAACCTTGGGGTCTTTCCTGGTAACTCTGTGTAAAGAATCTGCCTGGTAGTGCAGGAGACGCCAGTTCCATTCCTGGGTTGGGAAGATCCCCTGGAGAAGGAAATGGCAACTCAACTTCGGTATGCTTGTCTGGGAAATCCCATGGACAGAGGAGCGTGGCAGGCTACAGTCTGTGGGGTTGCAAAAGAGTCAGAATAAACAACAGTGATAAAATGTGTAATTGCTTTCTATATTCAGACAACCCTATGTTCTACCTTTAAAGACTTTCCACTAATTACCAGTAAAAAATTTTTGAATTTATCAAATTTAGTAAGATATATGTGTGGAAGATGTTAAAATTGGTTTCATTCTTCCTTCGCATTCTATGGACCTGAACTAGATCCCCTTTTAACTCTGATTTCCCTTCACAGCTATCAGCAGAATAGGCAGGCTGGTTAAATAGAGATGGATATGTTCAAGCATAGAAAGAATGTCCACTAGGAGGAGATGTTGTAGAGAAAACTGAAGTAATGGATGGTAGTTAAATTGATCCATAGGTCTCAAACAGTACTATATCAGGGGTGACATTTTTACTGCAGCTTTCAATTATAAGATGTTTTATTTGTGATGTTTAGCAATAAAATGTACTTCTAATAATACTGTAATACATTCATATTTTTTCTTTACTACTATAAATACAGTAAAATTTATATGCAACCACATTTCTAGTTTTCACTTATTTTTGTTTGCCTATCATAGCAACAATAATTTACATTAAAATATAATTCTGCTTCTCTGTTGATTCTTCAAATGAAACTTAAGTGTTTAATAGGTTATATATTGAGCTTCCATAGTGAAATTAGGAGACATGGCCTTTGTGTGACTTATCTACCTAAGGACATTTTTGGTAGACATCTAATGCAGAGTTAAAGGCTTTTAGAGATAGAGTAGGGAAAAATAATCACCTCACTGCAGAGGACAATGGGTCTTTAAATAAACTGTCACTAAATAACCTAACTTGGTAGTTAAATCATAAACCCAGAAAGGTAGGAATTTCAGTAAATGCTTGGTTGAAAGAATAAACGAACAGACTTCAGTATGCTACTCTTGCATATCAGTGGACTGCTACTGGAAATAAGTGAGTAGTTAGCTAAGCTTTGATAATAGTTTTGGATCTGGACACAGGGTATAATGGAATTTTGCTTGAACAACTAAGTAACAATGGCCAACATTATAAGATTAAGTAAAGGACTCAGATCTATAGCTTTCACAGCTATAAAGAATACCTAAATTAATATATTGTTTTCTGACTATCCTGGCTGACACTTGGGAAATTTACTGGAAACAGCCACTTTTTTCAGCTGTTATCATTGTTTGAATATTAAGAGTCTAAGCTATCATGTTCATCAAAAAGGAAATGAACATTCTTAAATATGCAGTAAGGGTTACCCTTAACATAAAATATTGGTGTATGTTGTAAAAGGTAATACTTCTAAAATAATTTAAGAATAATCTAAGTACTAATATGTTATTGGATTTGGGATGTGAACAAACTGACAGCAAATGTAAAAACTTCAAAATAAGAAGCACACATGATTCATAAAACCTAGGTACTCAAAAACAACAGAGATCATTTTAAAGTCCCTGAATCATTTGCCTAAGAATAAGAGGGTAGCCATTCAAACAAATTCCCCAAACAAGTGAATTGATTTGAACTACTACAAATAATTAAAATTCCTCTATTGCTGATTACATTTATTTAGGTACAGCTCTAAAGTTGTAAGAATACTGTGATGTTTTGTTGTTTTTGAAACACCATCTAATGCATATTCTCTTTCAAAGGGAAACCTGTGTGCTAATGACAAAATGTTAGCAAATCCAACACATTTTGTCTGTCTTTTTCCACTACTTTACTAGCTATAAAAACAAACAAACAAACCTCACTACTTCACACCAAAAAGGGTATTGCTCCATTTGATGAACACCTTATTCCCTGTATATGAATTTTGCTTATTTATAAAAATCAAGTCCACCAAAACAGTAAAAAATTGCTCACTTTAATATTTTGGGCTGTCAAGCCAGCCTGCAGACCTGAGTCCAGTCTTAGCCACACGGATATGAGCGTGCCCTGTACTCCTGGTAACTCCAAAGGGTTATAAAAAAAAAAAAAATGCCTTCATAATAGTAGTAGCATCTTGTGTGTCTGTGTCTGTGTATGAGGTAACTACATTGAGGGAAGCATAATTTGAATAAAGTCTGATATGTCTATTTAAAATGAAGTTGCATTGTTTTATATTGAATGTGGGTGTTTCTTAAGTTACTTTTGGTTTTAAATAGTTATATAGTTTCTTTCAAAATAATCTAGTTGCTTTTTATCTGATTTCATAATTATATTGTGAGCCTAAAATTATGAGGTAGAATAATTGAATCTTCTTTTTTGCTTCCTTTTTTAGACTTCAACCAGATCACAGTTAAATCCAGCATTTGAAGATGCCTGGAGCAGCAGTGATGAGGAAGGATGAATATCATTCTTAGTACCCTTTTTGTCTCTATCAAAACTTTTAAAACTGGACTATTTTATCTTTTCAGTTGTCCAGTTCAGTTCTGTTCGGTTGCTTAATCGTGTCTGACTCTTTGCGGCCCCTTGGACTGCAGCACGCCTCACCAGCTCCCGGAGTTTACTCAAACTCACGTCCATTGAGTCGGTGATGCCATCCAACCATCTCATCCTCTGTCGTCCCCTTCTCTTCTTCCCCTCAATCTTTCCCAGCATCAGGGTCTTTTCAAATGAGTCAGCTCTTCACATCAGGTGGCCAAAGTATTGGAGTTTCAGTTTTAGCATCAGTCCTTCCCATGAATATTCAGGACTGATCTCTTTTAGGATGGATCTCCTTGCAGTCCAAGGGACTCTCAAGAGTCTTCTCCAACACCACAGTTCAAAAGCATCAATTCTTCAGCGCTCAGCTTTCTTTATAGTCCAACTCTCACATCTAAACATGACTAATGGAAAAACCATAGCTTTGACTAGATGGACCTCTGTTGTCCAGTGACAGCTAAATGAGCTGTGAACTTGAGTAATTGTTTTCCCTTTTGTCTTAAAATAAGGTTAATATTTGCATGAAGTCCTAAAACAAGTTCACTATAGTTTATTTAATCAGAACATTTTCCCTTAACCCCAGTTGCTGTGGCCTGCTGCAGCCACTATAGTACAAGGAGACAGGTTGTGGTACCCCCTTTGTGGGCCTGAGCAGATTGTGTGAACGATAAGATGCAGTCTTAGAGGACGAGCAAGCAGAGGTTATCAGCACTGACTTTGTCCTGCTGGTTGTACAGTCACTTTGCTCATTTTCACCTTCAAGGGTGATTTTACTGAGGATTATATCAAAAATTATAGTTGAAAAGTTAGAAACAAAATTAGTTTATTTTTATTAATATGTTCAGTTCTTGCAATGCTTTCATTTATTTAACCATTTTCTAGCTTTATGTTAAGTATTTTTTAATTCATTGCCTTCCACAATTGAAAAAATGCATCATTGGAGGTTTTTAACTTAGGAAAAATCCTACATTTCCTTTATTTTAATGCATCAGTTGGCAGCTTAAACTACTTTTCTATGAATCTGGTTACTATGTGACCAAGTCCTAATGCGTTCATCAAAGCAGAAAATATCCTGTCAGGTAATTGGATTTAAACATGAAATGTCAGAAAATTTCTTTTTTTTTTTTTTTAAATTGCAAGGGTTTTATTTTTTTTTTTTAATTTTTTTAAATTAATTTTATTTTATTTTTAAACTTTACATAATTGTATTAGTTTTGCCAAATATCAAAATGAATCCACCACAGGTATACATGTGTTCCCCATCCTAAACCCTCCTCCCTCCTCCCTCCCCATACCATCCCTCTGGGTCGTCCCAGTGCACCAGCCCCAAGCATCCAGTATCGTGCATTGAACCTGGACTGGCATCTCGTTTCATACATGATATTTTACATGTTTCAGTGCCATTCTCCCAAATCTTCCCACCCTCTCCCTCTCCCACAGAGTCCATAAGACTGTTCTATACGTCAGTGTCTCTTTTTTCTTTTTTGTTGTTGAGGTATAGCCGATTAACATTGTCAAATGTCAGAAAATTTCTATTTTATTTTCTGCTCTTGTGTCATGACCCACAAGTGATTATCATGAACCTAGTCTTATATTCCCTTTCTTTCTAATTCTTATCAGTAGGAGACTAGTTAATGAGGTTTTTGTGAATTTGACCAACTATAGAGTTGAGTTTTTCAATGTGTAATTGTTAGACCTCATATCAGACCTTTAACCTTTGAGAATGCTGTTGAAATTGGAAAGTTTTTTTAATTTTAAGAAAAAAGTCTTTCTACAAATTGCAAATACTGTATAGATAGATAACTGGCTACATTTTGAAAAGATCCATCTGTTAAGGATGAGGAATGACAGCCCTCCTGGTGCCATGGCACAGGTCTAATCCACTGACCAGGCAGTGCTGGCAAGCATTGAGGCCAGAGTAGTACCTAGTGTCTGTGACTTTATATGTTCCTATGCTGCTGCTGCTGCTGCTAAGTCGCTTCAGTCGTGTCCGACTCTGTGCAACCCCATAGACGGCAGCCCATGAGGCTCCCGTTCCTGGGATTCTCCAGGCAAGACCACTGGAGTGGGTTGCCATTTCCTTCTCCAATATGTTCCTATAGGCACCCATAAACCATTTCCCTTTCCCCCTCTGAACTTTTCTGAGTCAAATTTCAGCCTATTCCTCAAAGTAGTAAGACACGACGCCACCTGAACACTTGCTTAGGTATTGTGGGCCATTTGTGGGTTTGGTGTGAGAGCCGTCTCAGGAGATCATGGCTTCCCACAAACACTGTTGTTTCGGTCACAAGCTTCTGTGCCGTGTCTGCTTGCCGCTGTCACAAGCAACTCATTCCCCAACCCAGTTCAGTGTAAGAGGTCCCATGCCCGGATACCTGTGTCTCAACATTTAGTGAAGAGGAGAGAGGTAAAGGAGCACCCGGCTCCAGCATGCCCCCCAAAAAAACTGAGGAGTTGGTACAATTAATGCTAAAAATGCAAAGCACTTGATCCATGTACCTGGGCTCTCCTAAGAGCTGCTACTTATCAATATGCAAGGAGTCTCGTATGCAAATGTAAAAGATAACGTGGTGTCACCGTTGCTTTTCTAGATGTAGACACTAGCCCCGCTAAGGTTGATTAGGACACCCCAGAGAAGGGGCACTGATCACAGAGAGGCTACTAGGGACCAACAGGAGCTTATCAGGTAAACACCGAAAAGGAAAAAATGGAAAAGTTTTAGTCAGCTAGACAGAGAAGTCTTTCTGTAAGTTTTTAAAAAGGTGCCAGCGTGAGAAGGGGACTGATTATTCCTTGGACAGGGGCAATCCCAGGGATAAGTTGACTAGAAGCACCTGACCCCTTCAGCCTCCCTCTTTTCCCCTCAACAGCCAGAAAAATAAAGTGAAAACTATACCTTCAGGGTACAAAAATCTAAAACAGGAAGAGAACAGAAAAACTGAGTGCCACTTTAGGTGGCTACAGCCCAAGGAGGAAAAAAGAAGGAACTTTAAATTTTAGGTACTGAGCAAGCACCAGTTCAGCAAACAATGCTAATTCTAGATTTGCTGATTTAAAACCAAAAACAGATAAAAGGTAATTGAATAATATATACATAAAAATAATATTAAAGCTTTTAATTTGATCCAGTTGGAAATCCAAAATTTATATGCTAAATGAATATACTAAAGAGTTTGTCTAACAAAAAAATTAAAATAGTACCTTATATTGGATTACTACAGTATTAATGATATCCCACCCATTGGGGGCCCCCATACTCAATATCCAGTATTATTTATTTTCAATTTTATTGAAGTATAGTTGATATACAATTTTGTCTTAATTTCTGCTGTAACAGCAAAGTGATTCAGTTATATCCATATAAATATTGTTTTTTATATTCTTTTCCATTATGGTTTATCACAGGATATTGAGTATAGTTCCCTGTACACTGCAGTAGGACCTGTATTTTATCCATCCTGTGTGTAAGAGTTTGTGTCTGCTACTCCCACACTTCTCCTTCCCCTCCTCTACCCACCTCCCCTTTGGCAACCGCTAGTCTGTACTCTGTGCCTGTGAGTCTGGTTCTGTTTTGTCCCCTCCTGTGCTCAATTGTGTCTGACTCCTTGCAACCTCTTGGACTACAGCCCGCCAGGCTCCTCTGTCCTTGGAGTTTTCTGGGCAAGAATACTTGAGTTGGTTGCCATTTCTTTCTCCAGGGGATCTTCCCAACCCAGGGATCAAACCCTCATCTCTTACATCTCCTGCAGTGGCAGGTGGCTTCTTTACCACTGCACTATCTGGGAAGCTCATTTTAGATTCCACATACGAGTGATGTCATATGATATTTCCTATCTCTCTCTGACTTGGCTTACTGTGATAATCTCTAGGTCCATCCATATTGCTGCAAATGGGATTTCATTCTTTTGAATCGCTGAGTAATATTCCATTGTGTGTGTGTGTGTGTGTGGCATATCTTCTTTATCCATTCATTTGTTGATAGGCTTTTAGGTTGTTTCCGTGTCTTGGCTATTGTAAATAGTGCTGCCATGAACATAGAGGTACATGGTATCTTTCAAAATACAGTTTTGTCTGGGATATGCCCAGGAGTGGAATTGCATATGACAATAGAGTTGCATATGGCCACTCTATTTTTAGTTTGTTGAGGAATCTCCATACTGTTTCCCATAATGACTGCACCAGTTTACATTCCTACCAGCACTGTAGGAGGGTTCCTTTTTCTCCACAACCTCTCCAGCATTTATTTGAAGACTTTTTAATGATGGTCATTCTGAACAGTGTGAGGTGGTACTTCATTGTAGTTTTGAATATCCAATATTACTGAAATTCCTGATTCTATTCAGTCAACAACTGGTAAATATTTTGCCCCTGAAAATGTGGCTAACACGTTCTGTTCAGTGCCTATTTCACCATCCTCTAACTGCTATTTGCCTTCACTTCAGAGAGACACAACACACCTTTTCCAGACTGTCCATCCTCAGCAACTTTGCCGTCACACACAGTCTTGGCACACAGGATCTCAGTTGCATCCACCTTCTTCCAGGAACAGAGGTGTGGGTTTACATTAATTACATCCTCCTCCAAGGAGACTCATTTGATATACATTTAAGGGATACAGGTCTAACATCTTTAATACTTTCGGGGTTCTGATGGCAAAAATATTCTTTACAAATTTTAATACTTCCAGATTAAAATCAAAAGTTACTCCTGTTAGTGCCCTGAAGGACTCTTTCACCAAAGAAATATTGGTAACCTCTTGTCATACCTCCTGGAATCGCTGGACCACTTGAAATGGATATAAGTTACCCAAGGGCTTCTGAGGCAAGAAACTGCCCCTCTTAGCTCCATACTATGCTTCATTAGAAAAACAAGTGAAGTACATGCTGAGCTCTCTGGAAAATAGAAGCTCTGAGCCTGTGATTTTCCATACCAACTGCTTGTTAAACATTGGTCATAGAAATAATACACCAGAAACATGGCACAGCTACTAAGGCCTCTTAGTAAGGCCTCATAGAGCCTCATAGAGCATGGAGCCAAACCTGAGCTCTCTGGTGTATTCCACCTGCAGAAGGAGGTGGTGTCTGCTGTCAATCCCTTGCTAAATGCCATGGTGCTGGAGACTATCACCCCTCCTCCAGTCCACTTGGCTGCTCAGAATCCACTAGGGACTAACTGAATGAACAGCAGTGGATGTTTATAGATGCAAATACATATGGATGCAAATAGCACTGCAACCATCATACATGATGGAGCTTAATGGAATGTTGCTGCTTTCCATCTCTTAGCCAGGATGTCCCTAATGAATGACAGAACCTAAGAAACAACACACTCAGCCAAACTGCTGGCCAACATGTAGCCCCATTTCACGTTTATTATAAACTGTTGGGTCATTGCCTAAAATTGTCCCTCTAATGGAGAAAAAGCTAACAAAACTTGGAGTATCTAGCCCCACAGATACCCAAAATATAAATCACAACCACACATCTCCATATAATATTTATTGAGGCCATAATACACAATATAATGTACTCCATACTATCAGAGTTATAAGTGATAATAACCAAGATACACATTTTACTTCTCTATAAAATACATGGTGCTAATCTCTTGGAAAAAGTATTGAACAGAACTTTCACATCCCTGGAAGGTATCAAATAGCCATTTTAATTAAGGGATGTAATGGTCTCACATGGCACCTTTTCAAGTTCCAGTCAGGTAAATGGACCCCTACATGGGTCTGAATCTTGCTCTAGGCCTTCACTCAAGGCTATACACCTCATATCAACTTTTTAAAATTTCCCAACCCCCTTACATTTAAAGTGGTTGTGCATTGCCTTCTTGTATATAAAGACTCATATGAGGCCCTTTTTATAGTGTCTTCCCATATCATTATAAATTTTTTATCATTCCCTCATCCCAGAAGGGCTGGAAGCCATATCAAGGGGCCCATTAACCAAATTGTCCATACACCAGACAGCTGTTCATCTGATAGGGAACCCATTAGAGCCTAAACCCACCAAAAAGAAAAGCCCTGTCAGTGCAGCTGCACATTTTTTCTGTTGACTGTCAGTCTTATTGCTACTAGTCTATGTGCTTTCATTAATTTACATCTAAAGGCCTCAATCCTCTAAATAAGCCATAGTTTCAACCAAACATGGCAAATGTGAGACTCACATCCCCTCAAGTGGATACCCTCTTGGAAAGGATACCCTAGTCCCACCTCCTAAACTGAGACCTCGCCAATGGAGATGAATTCATCCTGATACTAAAACCTCAGCTCCATCAACATACATGGGGTTGCCGCTCCTAAGGCACAAACTGGACACAAGACATTCTTACTAAGGATCCCATTACATCTCTGAGTTTACTCTCTGCTTAGCCCGTGATCCTACTTGTTCTCTGCCAAAAGGCACACCCCCCACTCCTGTGCCTAGAGAGGAATCTAGTAGAGGTCATTGCTGTCTGTGTTTTAAGTATTAGTGGAGACTGTTGCTTTTCCTGAAAGCCCTTGCCTCGTATTAGTCAAATCCTTTAACGCTCTGGGGAGAGGACCGCTGAGTTCCCAAGGTGTTTTCTTACTCTCACCCGGTGTGTCTCACCATGCTCACCACAACCACTTTTTCTCCTTGAGTACACACAATCCCACTAATCTTACATATACTTCACTAATGTGTTAAGTCATACTGCCCAACAGAATAACTGCTGGACCTGTCAACATGAGAGATGTCTATATCGTATACATATTATATATATGTATATACAAATAGATACTATCATACCTTTAGCACACTTTCCAACTCCACTTAGATCCTGTTGGGAAAAAAAAAATCTTCAACTGAAGCATTCTTTCTCTTCAATTTATACTAAAAAGCCCCATTTCAGCTAGATAAAAACCTTTAAAGAAAGCCCTGAAGGCAAACCCTTAAACTGTACCAGTTGTATTAATAGATAAAAATAGCTTCAAAGTGAGGACTCTTCAATAAAGGACACAGAGGTATATAAAGCCTACTGTTGATGAGACACAAGGAAACAAAAACCTGTAGCTCTATTATTTGACGTCTCAATGAAACAATAATAGAAAAAGCTTGTCTCAACAAACTAATCTCAGTTATCTTTTAAAGAAAAGTCACTATCTCATAGATTAGATATTAAACCTAATGACTGCATAGTTGTAACTCAGTAGTTCATCACTGTTCAGTCATATGCTAATACCTGGTTGTTTCCTTAAAAGTGATTAGGTATGGAAGATTAGAAAAGGGAAGGAGATTTCTGTAAGTTATAATTTTTATATGCATATTGATAAACTTTCTTTCAATGTAATTTTTTCTCTATATTCACGTCCTATTTACTGAGCCTGTATTTTAAAACTCTTGAGTATCGTTAGAACAGTAAACTTAAAATCATTCAAATCATGCCAGAAATGAAATTGGCACAAAGCCTGGCATGCTTGAGATTTTTCCTTTCAAAAAGTATAGCAGGGAAAGCTAATTGCAAAATAGACAATAATCACTTTGTATAATGAAGAAGGTTCTAGACATCTGAAAGATAAATCTATTGCTAGGATAGAGGTTCTTCTTCTGTTTTAGCTCTGCAAAAAATATTACATTTAAGGGACAAACAGTTCAGTCATGAATATGGCTTTTATTTGCAAAAACTATGTACGGTCCTGTGCTGCCTAGATGGCTGTATTAAACCTTGGTGCCAAGAATTTATTATAAGTCATTTCTGGGAAGGCAAGCTTGTCTTAGAATATCAGCAACATCCTCAAATATAAGAGGTATGGTTCTTTTGCTGACATCTAGTTCCTTACTTTCTGCTTTTTAAAAACTGGACAATTAGAAAATAGGAAAAAAAAAAAAAACACTAAGGGAAATAAAAGACAAACAACTGTGCTGTGACCTCTGTAATTCTGTGTGTGGAGTCTACAAATGCCCTGTGTACTCCTGACAAATCAGTCTTGTTTATCTTTAAGAGAGTACTCATAAACTTTGTGCTAATGGGTTAATACAGCTCTCCCAGTCTGTGCTCTCCCTAGACTTGGAACTAAGTAAATGTCACAGTCTTCATGTGGTTTGTTATTTTATCACCAAAAACACAAGTCAGTGTTTAAATACCAAATTCCTCAAGCTCCTCATATTTTCTTATGCCTTGACAGTCTGTTAGCGGTTATTGCATAGGATCTATAGCCTTGGGCCTGGCCAGTAGCTTAGTTTGCTAGGCATTGGTGGTCAACTGTTGAAGGCAGCAAGTGTCTGAATGTGGCACAAGACTGGCACAAGCCCCTTCTCTCTTGTTTATCTCATTCTTCTAGCAGGAGTTAGCTACAGCACTGCTATCACCCTTCTGTTCAAACACCAGCAGGAGCAGGAAAGCTGATCCTTCCCCATGGCTCCCGCCCTACTCTCCAGCTTCTCTTCACCTGTGTAGTTGCGTCATCTGTACACATGTACAGTTAATGTGCGAAAATGAAGAAATAGATCTTTGAGAACTGAGTTATTAACTTTTTATTGTACTGTTTTAATGTTTTATATATATATAATGTGTGGGAAAATGTGACTTTTAGTAAATATGGTGGAAAAAATGTATTAAAAGTAATTTGGTAATATTGCTCTGAACATTAAAGAATGGTAAGTTTATTTTAAAATTGTACTGCTTTCATAAAGAAGTCGGAGAAGGCAATGGCACCCCACTCCAGTACTCTTGCCTGGAAAATCCCATGGACAGAGGAGCCTGGTAGGCTGCAGTCCATGGGGTCGCTAGGAGTCGGACACGACTGAGCGGGTTCACTTTCACTTTTCACTTTCATGCATTGGAGAAGGAAATGGCAACCCACTCCAGTGTTCTTGCCTGGAGAATCCCAGGGATGGGGGAGCCTTGCTGGGCTGCCATCTATGGGGTCGCACAGAGTCGGACACGACTGAAGCGACTTAGCAGTAGCAGCATAAAGAAGTAATGAACAATAGACTGCAAATAAGAAGACCTGAGCCTTTGTCTTAGTTTTACTACTAAGTAAACATGTGAAATTTGAATACTGTTTTTTTTACTGTTTTTTTTTCCATTTTTGATTTTGTTTTTTTTTTACAATGAAAAAATATTTACAAAATACAAGTTTTTTCCCATTTTTGATTTTGTTTTATTTTTTTTTACAATGAAAAGAAAATATTTACAAAATACATGTTTTTTTTTTACTGGTTTTTAAATTTTTTTCATTAGTTAAAAAAAAAAGGAAGGGACAAAACTGGAGTGGAAAATTGTTAAATTCATTCCTGATCAAGAATCACACATTGTAATATTTAGAAAGCATTTTAAAATGATATTCATGAATTCCCTGGTGGTCCAGTGGTTATGACTGTACACTTTCACTGCTCAGGGCCCAAGTTCAAAACCTGGTTGGGAAACTAAGATCCCACAAGCTGTGTGGCCAATATATGTGTGAATGGGTGTGTGCGTGTGTTACTTTGGGAATTCCCTGGCAGTGCAGTGGTTAGGATTTCAATCCCTGGTCCAGGAACTAAGATTCTGCAGGCTTCACGACATAGCAAAAAAATTTAAAAATAGTATTCACTGTGTGCAGTACATTAATAGAGGTTTATATTCAAGGTCAATTGAAGTTCATTAAAGGTAAAAGTGGAGTGTCTTTCTAAAAGGCTCATGAATAATCGTACACTAAATACTCAGATTTTAATGGCATGAGCATGGTATTTTCCCTAAACTAAAACTTGTAAAGTTCCCATCCAAATTATTATGTAACCACCATTTGATTTAGCAAGTTAGCCTCCCTGTATTAGTTTCATTTGTGGAAAGGGAATAAAATATACCATAAAGAGTTGTAAGGACAAATGAAATAAAGTTCTTACATATAATGTTCAGCTAATAGAACTCTTGTTACTTAAAATCTCATGATTATTGGGTTCTGAGCTCTTGTCAAATTCTCTTCAATGTTACCTCCTCAGTAGATGATCTGCTTATTTTATCATTCTCTCCCTTCTACAATGTATATTCTGTGAGGGCAGGGATTTTATCTGGTTTAGTTATTGCTGCATCCTCAGTACTTAGAACATTGCTTGGCAAATAGAAGATGCCATAGGTATGTATTAATATTATATATATGTCATATACATTATATATATATATATATATATATATAATTTATTAGTGAACACAAGGCAGGAGGAGAGGGGGACGATAGGATGAGATGGCATCACTGACTTGATGGACATGAGTTTGAGCAAGCTCCGGGAGGAGGACAGGGAGGCCTGGTGTGCTACAGTCCATGGGGTTGCAAAGATCAGACACAACTCAGTAACTGAACTGAACTGAACCATTACCAATCACTTAAGTGCAAAACAAAAATTCTACTCGTAATTTGCAAATAATAAAATGCTTAATTGATTATGCTATTTTTCAAACTTACTGTGTAAGAAATTTTATATTATTAAATATTAACAACTTGGGTGTTGCATTAATCTTGTAGTCTCTTCTCACGCAATCGCAAAGGGTCCTATTGCCTGTACACCCAGCATGGATCCTCTGTGAATCCTTTAGAGGGCTGCTGTTACACTGGAGATTTGCTGTGTGAAACTCAATAGCTAAACAAAATTAGAGGATCTCTATGAAACCTTGAATTCAGACTTCTTTATGTGTTCTTCTCCAATTCTAGCCCATTCCCACCTGGTAATATGGTTAGACTGAATTTCTCCATTGCTTTTGGCTCTAAAGTTATGGGCTTTCTACTCTTGTGTACCCCCATTATGGAAAAATGACAAATATATTTGAAATGTTCACCTACTAAGGTCATTGATTAGCTTTGTAACCAGAAGGAATGCAAGAAAGGCAAGATGAGGGCTCACAAACTCGAACACTTGCAAAAGCCAGGAGAACGTGGTCAATGAGAAAAGAATCAAATATGGGAATTATATCCCTTATTTTTATTGTACTTTGCTATAAGCATGTAACATAAATACATGAAACTAAAGATTAAGTATTCTGCTATAAATCCAAATAAAAGAAAATATTTTATGTGTTTCTTCTATAATTCATTATTTTTTTATCTTGAACCAAAGAAATGTGACTTTTTTCTTCATCATCTGTGAGCAATACTAATTTTATTAAAATTAATGTTTTTCACAGATACGGTTTTTCCAACACAGATTCCTCGCTCAGTTTTTTTTCTTTTTCATATTTAAAATATGAGTTATTTATAGAATTCAGTTCATGGTTAGTTTTGTAACTACACTTTATTGTGTGTGTATGTGCTCAGTTGCTCAGTCATGTCCAACTCTGCAACCCTATGGACTGGTAGCCCACCGGTCTCCTCTGTCCATGGAATTTTCCAGGCAAGAATACTGGAGCAGGTTGCCATTTCCTTCAGTGGATCTTCCCCACCCAGGGATCAAACCCATGTCTCTTGCATCTCCTGCATTAGCAAGTGGGTTCTTTACCACTGTACCACCTGGGAAGTCCCACACTTTAATATACTTTTTTTAAGCTCTATTCACATTATCAATATTATAGATCAGAAAAGGCAAACTGATTTAAGTTTGTTTTTATAAATTTCAAAATCATATAACTTAGAATTCAGCTCTTAGATCCACAAGGGGTAATCATCAGTTAATTTCTGGAAAATGATTTCTGCATCTGAAAGTAGGTCATGTTTTTTCTGGTTTAATGAATTTCCCAAAGGCACAGTTTGATTAGAAATTAGATGAATAAAAGAAATGATTTGTTCATGTAATTGATTGTAAACACACTTGCAGAGAATTAGAGTGTCTGTGTCAGCTAAAGGCATAGACAATCTTTGAAGAAATCTTCACTGAGTTCAGCTGACACTTTCTTTGGATAACACAAACCAATTTTTAGAAACATCCAAAACAAAACTCTTCATTCTCACACCACATCTACTTTGCACACAATTCACCAAGTAAAGAAAGCACTGATGTCTCCCCTAAGGTTTAAACCTTTCTAGTACATTCATCTCATAGTACTTATTGCTACATTCATTTTATGTCTCTTTTTCCTAAATTAAATTTGATTCCTATTTAGTTATGAAATAAGTACATGTTGTATGACTTGTGCAAACTTCCAGCATGGACTTAAGTTTTGAAAAACAAATCCAGTAGTAGCTCTGACTTGCTAAAGACTGTGGCCCTGTTTACTCACTTTACTCAACACATAAAAATAATGTCTTGATGTGCCTGTTACTGGCACAGTGTTCAAAAGCTATTCAAACACTTAAAGTCTTCCAGACACCAAAAATGACTATAGCTACTTGGGTGGTATTTATATCTTTTATATCTATACTTTCATTGGCTGGAAGGGGAAAAAACTATAAATGATTTAACCTTTTCATGCTACTTTGTACTATAAGTCCCTTCACCCCTAAGAAATGCTAAGAAATATTTAATGAGATTAAACTTATATTTGAAATGTTAGTTTCTGTTCAGTACACAATTTCTGTTGCAATCAACTTTTCATCAACCCATCACTGGCAAAATGTTTTAATGCCAAGATTTTTTTTTTTCACTTGATACATTTTACACCAGTATCACTGCTATAATTCCAGTCCTTGTTTTCAGTCCATTTAGTTATTCACTAAGTTAAGTTTGTCATTAACATGTCTTTGCTTTTCTGGGCATATTTCTTGTTGTGGGTAGTTTCATAATAGCTTCTGAAGTCGTTGTATATTTAATACGTTTAAAAAAAATGTAATTTAGTCACTGAGTCGTAAATTAGTCTGACTCTTGCAACCCCGTGGACTATAGCCTGCCAGGCTCCTCTGTCTGTGGGCTTCTCCAGGCAAGAATACTGGAGTGGGTTGCCATTTACTTCTCCAGGGGATCTTCCTGACCCAGGAATCGAACCTGGGTCTCTAGCACTGCAGGCAGATTCTTTACTGACTGAGCTACAAACTTGAAGCAGAATTAATCATATGGAAATAATCTCTAATTCCACAATGGCATATGCTCTTCAACTTTCTTTGAAACACATGACTATGTCAGTTTTTCAACTTTCCATTTTTAACGGAGAGGAAAAAAATATGATAAATGTCAACTCCTGGTCAATATTAGAGAAATATTACATAGTGGTGGGATTTGTAATAAACCTGAGAACACCTGAGCAGGTGTTATGAATTAGGAATAGATTTGCCTGAAAGCCTTAAATAAAAATGCATTTCTTTTGATAAAAGTCCAGGAAGGCAGTCCTCAGAGGTGTGCTGATTCTAAGGTCATCAGGAAACTCAGCACTTTCTTACTGCTCTTGCACCCTCTATCAGCAGCTTCCCCCTTGAAATACAACTTGATTTTTCTAGCATTAAATCCACATTCCACCCAACAAGAAAAAGGAAAATGAAGAAAATGGCATCCTTAAGGACACTTCTATCTTTCACACACCACAGTCAGTAACATCCTACTAGTTGGAACTCCTGGTCAGACCAAACTGAAATGGAAACTGGGTTTTTAAGTGGCCATGTGCTGAGCTAAAAACTGGGAGCTTGATTACTGTTGACACTGAGGAAAACAAATATTGGGGAACAACTAATAGCCCATGTCATAAGACTACTCAACTCCAGGTAACAAGCCACGTGTGAATGTGGACCTACTGAAACTAGAAATGCTAATTATTCAAAAGAAGTGAAAAATTCATATTCTGTGAAACACTGTACAATTTTTAGATGTTGACAAGCAATTCAAAATGTTTTATGGCTTGAGGGTCAAAAATCAATGGTCTACATCCTACTTGAGTGTACTACTTGTGACCATTTATGTAGATAAGAGTAGAACACATCATGAAAAAGAGATCTCACATTAGCAATTAGGATGGCCAAGAGACATAAAGTGAAGTCATATAAATAGCCAAAGGGATCAAGAACCATTTAACCCAGAGAAAAGAAAATCTGCTGTGGACATAGTAACTGTCATTTATTATATGAAGAACAGTCCTATAGTATAAAGTTCAGATTTATATGTGACTCTAAAGGGCAAATTAAAAACCAAAGTACAGAAACATAAGTATAATATAGGAAACAAAACATAAACATAATATAGGAAAGAGTTTTAAAGTATATATTTTTTGAGATCTGTTTTGATTGACATTTTTTAAAAGCCTGTGTTTTTCTTTAATATAAAGCCCATCTAACCTAGAGCCTGTTGCACTGTTTTGTATTTATATTAGTACATATATATATAGTCCTCTTCCCTCCTAATGTCTCTCCTAGGAACAGTCCCAAATGAATGAGTTACTCAAGACAAGCTTCCTTTCAAATTTACATTTTTAAGACTGGGCTTAAAGTTAATAATAAAGTTATTAAAATTGCAAATTTAAAACTTTGTCTTATTTAAGACAGCAAATTCATCTTACAAATCTTGTTATATTTATAAATCTAATAAATTTATTAATCTAAAAAGCATATCAATAAACTGACCTTAAAGAACTCAACTTCTTTCTTTTTTATTGGTATAAGTCACAGAACATTTTTTTAAAAATCACCCTTTAAAAATATGCAATTCAGCAGTTTTGGTGTACTGGCAAACTTGGACAATCACCACTATCTAATCCAGAAAATTTCCAATAGCCCCAAAAGAAATCCCATACCCCTTAGCAGTCACTCCTCATTTGCCCCCCACATCCCTAGCCTTAAGCAATCTCTATAAATTTGCTTATTCTGGACATTTCATACACATGGATCCTACTATATGTGGTCTTTTGTAACTATATATCCACATATATATCCTACTACATGTGGACTTTTTAAAATTAGCATGCTGTATTCAAGATTCATCTGTATTGTAGCATGCATTAGCACTTCATGCTTTATTTATTGTCAAATAGTATTCCATTGCAGGGATATACCACATTATATCTATCAGTTCATCAGCTGATGGTCATTTCGATTGTTTCCACTTTTGGGCTATTATGGATAATGCTGCTATGAACATCATGTACAAGTTTTTGCGTGGATATATGCTTTCTGTTCTCTCGAGTACACAAGAGAATATCCAAGAATTGCTGGGCCACATGTCAACTCTGTATTTTACTTTTTAAAGTGTAGTTGATTTGGGCTTCCCTGGTAGCTCAGCTGGTAAAGAATCACCTGCCATGCAGGAGACCCAGTTCGATTCCTGGGTCGGGAGGATCCCCTGGAGAAGGATAGGTTACCCATTCCAGTTTTCATGGGTTTTCCTGGTGACTCAGATGGTAAAGAATCCACCTGCAATGCAGGAGACCCAGGTTCAATCCTAGGTTGGGAAGATCCCCTGCAGAAAGGCATGGCAAGCCACACCAGTATTCTTGCCTGGAGAATCCCCATGGACAGAGGAGCCTGGCGGGCTACAGTCCATGGGGTTGCAACAAGTCTGACATGACTGAGCAACTAAGCACAGCACAGCATAAGCACATAGTTGATTCACAATCTGTGTTATTTTCAAGTATACTGCATCTTACTTTTTGAAGAATTGTCGAATTGTTTTACAAAATGCCTACACCATTTTACATTCCTATAAGCAATGCATGCAAGTTCCAATTTCAATTTTTCTACATTCTTGCTCACATTTGTTATTGTCTATCTTTTTTATTCTAGCTATATTAGTAGCTGTGAGTGGTAACTCACCGTAGAACTCAACTTCTCTTAAACGATAAGCTATATTCACAAATCTATTCAAATTCCCTTAGCTGCATTGAAAATTTTAACAACCGATGTTTTTAAGCACTTCAAATGTCTTAGTAGATGAATGAATGTGCAAAACTTCCAATAATTTCAACATCTCTTATGTGTATGTGCTCAGTCATGTCCGACTCTTTACGACCCCATGAACTGTAGCCTGCCAGTCTCCTCTGTCTGTGGGATTCTCCAGGCAAGAATACTGGAGTGAGTTGCCATTCCTTTCTCCAGGGGATCTTCCCGACCCAGGGATTGAACCTGCATCTCCTGCAATGAAGCCATATTCTTTACCAATGTGCCACCTGGGAAGTCTAACCATCTCTTGTAAATCCAATAAATTAAACTTACAAAGACAATAAAACCTAACTTTTCATTTCAAGCATTTAGTACTGATTATAAACATTTTTAAAAAAAATGTTTACACTCTAATTTTTAAATGTATCTGAATCCAACTATAAAACTCAAAATGGAATCATAAACCTAATCTGTGAAATTTTAAACCCTAAATACTCATGTTATCTATAATTACTAACAAATATCTACCATCATTATAGGTATTTAACATTTCAATATTACCTATATTTATTATCAACAATTACTATATTGATAATACTATGAAGATAATTTGACTCCTTTTAGCATCTTTTAAAATTTTAACTCTTCCTGAGGTTTGAAGAACATCTACTTGATAAGGAAAGAGTTTTACCAGCTCTAATTAATTTTGATCCATTCATTATAATGAGTTGAACACCGACTATGTTTCAGAGAAAAAAACAGACCAAATCCTTTGCTATGCTCAAATATTTCCACTGCAAGTCAGTGTTATTAGCATGACTTTAAAACTGACTGAAGAAATGAAAATGGGAGGAGACAGATGCACCTTTTAAAAGGTGAGAGTTATGGTTTCATACTGAAGTGGAGGAAAAGACAATAGATAAGGCGAATATGAAGATGAAATACATTATTGAAAACCGCAAAGGAGGAAAAAAAGAGAAAGGGAATGAGAAGTGGAGGCAGGAAACTGTATTAAAATCTTAGAAAAGCAACCAAGAAAATCCTCACTGAAAAAATGAATTTTTTAAAAAAAAGATGAATTTTGAGGAATGACTGAAGCCAGTGAGGGAGCTAGCCAAGCAGACATCTGGGGAAAGATCATTCCAGATAAGGAATATCAAATGCAAAGGCTCTGAAACAAAAGCATATATGGAATAGCCAAGAATCAGCAAGATAGCCGATGGAGAAGAGTAATGAGTGGAATCGTGGTTGGAGATGATGTCAGGTCAAGGAGGGCCTTGCAGGTCCCTGAGGGCATAGGAGAAACCATTGGAAAGTTTTGAGCCGAAGAGAGACACAATGTGACTTAGGCTTTAATAGGATCATGCTGGTGTCAGTGTGAGGACTGGCTGAAGAGCAGCCACAAGCAAAAACAAAGTCACTGGTTAAGAGACCAGTAGCACCCAGGCAGTCCCAGGGTGCTGGCAGTGGGGATGCTAAGAAGTGGTTCTGCTTATATTGTGAGAGTGGCATTGGCAGAGAAGAAGGGGAGAATTAAAGATAACTCCGAGGCTTTTGGCCTGAGCAACGAAAAGAACAGAGTCGCCATTAAATGAGATCAGGAACACAAGGCAAGCGGGAAATAGCAGAGGCTCTGTTGTGGGCATTTACATTTGAGATACTTATTAGACATCCAAGAGGAGAGGCCCAGCAGGCCCCCTGATACACAGATGTGGAGTTCAGGGTAGAGATACCACTTAGAAGTATATGTTTGGTAGTCATGAGTATACAAACGGCATTTAAAGCCCTGAGATTAGTTCAGATCCCCCGAGGAATGAGTGCAGAAAGATGAGAAGAGGGCCAGGACTGAACCCTGGGTATTCCAGCAATCAGTGGGGGAAATGGAGGGAAACTGCTAAAGAGCCTGAGAAGGGATGGCCAAGGAAGTAGGGGAACAGCCAGGCAGGCGTGGTACTCTGAAGTCAAGTGAAGACCGCGCTTCAGGAAAACAACCACAGCTGTATCAAATGATGCTAACCGGCCAGCTAAGAGGAGGACTAAACGGTGACCACTGGCTCTGACTCTCAGCAAGTACATCAGCTTCCAGGCCCAGAAGAAGCAGCTTCTCCAGGAGAACTTTCCTTGCCAGATCTCAGTGGGAATTAGAAGTTTCCCTTTAGTGCTCCTCTGGCACATGGCACTGATCTATGTAAGAGCATTTAGTCATTCAACAAAAATGTATCTATTATTTATTACTTGCCAAGTGCTACTCTAGGCTGATAACAAAAAGTCAAAAATCCTTTCCCATGGAGCTTTCATTTTAATAGGGGCGTGCAGGGGAACATGCAGTGAACAACGTTAAAAAGAAAATGTGTGTAGTATATTAGAAGGTACTAAGTGCTACAGAGGAAAATAACAGAAGGAAGGGGTTAGAGAGTGAAAGCAGCGGTCATTTAAAATAGCACGCTCAGCAAAGCCTCTCTGAGCAAAGAGCGAACCACAAGGACATCCCGGAAAAGAGTATTCCAGACAGAGGAAACAAACACAGAAGCTCTAAGGCAAGAGCATGCCCGTTCTGCTCAAGGAATAGCACGGGAATCTGTGAGGCTGGTTCAGAACAAGGGAAAGGGAGAGTGTTAGGAGAGAAGCACAGAGAAGTGATGAGGCGAGGTGGCAGGTGGGCAATGGTCTTGTAGGTCATTGAAAAGACCTTAGCCTTTTCTCTGAATCAAGTGGAGACCTTGGAGGGAGTTGAAAAGAATGACGTGAGATTACCCTGGTTTCTGCTTTGATAATAAACTGCAGAGGAGGGCACCAACAGAAGCAGAGAGCTAGTTAGTAGGCAACTGCAATAACAAAGGTGAGGCTGGGAAAACTTGTCCAAAGTAGAATGCCAAAGAAGGTCTTATCCAGCAAATACTATTGAAGAGGCAACCATTTCCTGCTTTCTGCAGGCTGAGAAGTAGAATCCTTGACCAATAGTACTATTCTGTTGTATTAATTGGGGCAGGCTAACTGCTGTATCAGATGAACTACAAAATTTCTGAGACTTAACAATATACATTTGTTTATAGCTCATATAAAGTCCCTCTCTTCCAAATGGTAATTTGAGAACTTAGGATCCTTCCACCTTGTGGCTTCACCAGTCAACAGAAGGCTTTCTTATGCTGCAGGAGAAAAAGAAGGAGTCTTACGTGGTAAGTATGAATGAGCCAGCCCTTCTGCTCCAATGCCATTGGCCAGAACTCTACCATATGGCCACACGTAAACTGCAAGGAAGGCTGGGAAAGAGCCCTGCTGCATGCCCTGGAGGAAGAGGAAGCTGACCCAGTGAAGAGCTAGCCATCTTCTGTTCCCGCTGAGAATGAGCATGCTCTTAATCACCACACATTCTGAGACCTCCTTCTTCAATGCACCATGAGCTAATTCCTTTGCAGATTTTTAAATTACAAGGAGACGGCTATTTTCATGTCCACCACTGTGATCATTTACTTGCCGCAACTCTTTAAGCTTTCTGAAAAAGACCAATTTTTCCTCAGCCTAGTTCTAGAAGAAAAGCTGAAATGAATGAAGTTGTAGCAAACTGAGTGACTAACAAACTGCTTTGGGGAATACAGTCCACAACTGCTGCACACAGTTTCCTAGAGCACTTTGCACGGTTGCTTTATCACTTGGAAAGAGATGGGGAACTCATTTCACATGCACTAGAATAGATATGTAAGACCAAGAACAACAGAGATGAAAGATACACATTTGCATTCACAGTCAGCTCTTAATGATCTGTGTGGAAGAAAAAGAAACGTGGATAATTTAAAACAATACACATTATCTTTTCTTCACTTAAGAATTTAGTCACAAATGAACGTATGCATGTCGCCACTCAGTTTGATTTTTAGAGCTGTCATTAATGACAAATAATCAGTAAACATTGACTAACTGGCTACAGGTTACACTCATAGAATAGATTGTTTTGAAGATATATCCTAAGCTATAAAATAAAAACATTCCAGTGACAGTTTAAAATGCTCATTTCAATTAAAGACAATTTCATTGGTTTGATATTCTTGTAGGCAGCCAAGGTTCACAGATTTTGTTGATAAAACATAGTCCCTGGTGCGTCTTTCTGCTTCAGTTCAGTTCAGTTCAGTTGCTCAGTCGTGTCCGACTCTTTTCAACCCCATGGACTGCAGCACGCCAAGCTTCCCCGTCCATCATCAACTCCTGGAGCTTGCTCAAACTCATGTCCATTGAGTCGGTGATGCCATCCAACCATCTTATTCTCTGTTGTCCCTTCTCCTGTCTTCTCTTTCTGCTTACCTATTACAATTTTATTATAGTAGCAGTCTCAAGGAAATGCCCAAAAAGCAACAAAAAACATTTTTTTAATTGTTAGTATATGATATAGGATTTAAAATGTAATGATAAATCTAATATTTTTACAAAATCTTATGTGGTACTCTATTAATAGAAGTGTCCTTAGTATCTTCTCTTATCTCCAAATTATAAACTTTTCACAAAAAATAAATGATTACCCAATCATCCTGAATGCGTAATAAATTATACAGGTTCTCTCTTCAGTAGCAAGTATATGTAAGTGTAGGGTGGGGGTAGGGGAAGATATGCAATGTTTAAAGAGAAAGAGAGAGAAACTGATCAAGATTCTTACCATTGGTTATTTCAGGGTTGCTCAAGGTAGGGTTGGATCACTAGGGAGGGGCTAAAAAATCTGGTTTTTTTTTTAACGTTTATTTCTAGTGATTATTAAAATCAGACAAGTTTGTGAAACAGCAACCTAGTATAAGTGTTAACTCCTCCAAGAAGACAGAACTTCCATCTGCTGAATTGTTTTGTAAACCCATAGGTACACTGAACAATTACTAATACATAAAATTTAGAGTAACATAAATATAGAATATCCTAAAAATTCCAAAAGAATCATGAGTGCTACATAGTTTTACAATGTAAATTTTCTAATGCTTTCTTAATGGTTGCTCTGTTTCAACACATCATTAAAATGTAACTTGTCTTGATGCTACATTATTTAGTCATTCAATAAGATATAAATTATGATAGTTCTCATGCTTCCCTGGTGGCTCAGCGGTAAAGATCCACCTGCCAATGCAGGAGACATGGGTTCAGTTCCTGATCCTGGAAGATTCCACATGCCACAGAGCAATGAAGCCCGGGTGCCCCAACTATTGACCCATGTGCTGCAACAGCTGAAGCCCGCGCACCCTAGAGCCCATGCTTTGCAACCAGAGAAGCCACCACAGTGAGAAGCCTGTGCGCTGCAACTAGAGAATAGCCCCCACTCACCGTAACTAGAGACAAGCCCATGCAGCAACAGAGACCCAGCACAGCCATAAATAAATAAATAAAATTATTAAAAACTTAAGATAGTTCATCTACTTGAGAAGCATTTTATTATGAAATGAAATATGTAAGAATTTTAAATATTGTTTAGACTTGGTCTTCCCAGGAATTTGTGGTATCAAAGATATCAATTGAATGTACAAAATAAGCTGCTAGACTTTACCTTCAAGTAATATAGTTGATTCAGAAAGCAGTTCCATAATATTTAAAATCAAATTAATCATAGCTAATGTCAAAATCACAGTAAGTGACAATCCTTCACAGTGGAAAACCATTTTTTATTAACATTTTCAAATGATTGGGATTTATAGAAAGATAATTATAATACTGATTGTTAAGATAATTTAAGGGATGTTCTCACTCCATATCTCACTTATATCCTGTCCTGAGAACATAAATTTTACAAACATCTTAGATATTGGAACAGAAAGATACCAAAAAGAAAATGATTTGTCTGAAACTATTTGTCATAGTTTGCATTTTCAGTGCCAAAAAGAAATGAAGCCATTAAGCTTGGCAAGATATAGACACACTAAGGTAAGGGTTGGTCGTCACTCAGTCAATGTACTTATCAAATTGCAATCATTGTTCTTCCTCGATGATAGCAAAGGCAGCTTTTGAATGTATATAAAATGCTTATGAGAAAATATTTTTATAGCATTTAAATTGCAACTACACACAGAGTCCTTCCAACAACTTTCCTAAAATTCCTTTTTTACCATCTGCACACTTATTTAGCATCTACAGTTTGTAGATTACTATTCTAGGCTCAAAGCATACAAAGAGGGATTCAATTAAATCTCTGTCATCAAGGGTTCATAATTTCATTGGGGAGGCAATAATAAATATAAAAAGGGATAGGTTATATGTAAGAAATTTTCCAAACTGTAGCTCTCTGAACAACTGTAGCAGAATCACAAAGGGTGTGTGTTAAAATGCAGATTACTTATCCCACTATCTCAGTTCAGTTCAGAAGAGTTGCTCGATCATTTGCAATCCCATGGACCGCAGCATGCCAGGCTTCCACTACCTAGATCTATTAAATCAGCATCTCTGGAGACATATTTCCAGAAATCTGCATTTTAACAACTCCATAATTCTGACTCTCAGTAAAGTTTGTCAATCACTGCTAAAAGTTAAATCCATAACAGACTGGCATAGAGTAAGAAGTTGCAGTTAATGACTCAGTCTTAACTCAAAGAGTGAAAAATATTGAAAAGAAATAAAACTGTAATTATTCACAGGAGATATTATAGTCTTTGCTGGAGAAAGAAATGGCAACCTATTCCAATATTCTTGCCTGGGAAATTCCATGGACAGAGGAGCCCGGTGGGCTACAGTCCATGGGATTGTAAAGAGTCAGACACAACTCAGTGACTAAACAACATTATTGTCTCAATAAAAAATCAAAGAAATTCTAAAAATTACTAAGAGTTCAATATAGATGAAGGATATACAGTCATTAAACAAAAATTAATAATGTTTCTATATTTACAATTAGAAACGGTAACTTTAAAGCACATATACTATTTATAATAGCCACAATAATTATAAGACTCCTAGGAACAAATCTGACAAAACACGTGATAAACCAAAACAGGGAAAAATAAAAACTTTATTAAAAGACAGAGAAGATTTACATAAAGAGGAGTAATGCCATGCACATAGATGGATCACTTCAATATTCTAAAGGTGGCAATTCTTTCTAAACAAATCTTTAAACTTTAAGGCAATTCAAATAAAAATCCTAACATAGCTTTTCATTTAAAAACAAAAAAGAAGAAGAAACTGTTCTAAAATTTACGGAGGAGCAGAGAAAATCCACAGAGAAGGCGATGGCACCCCACTCCAGTACTGTTGTCTGGAAAATCCCATGGACAGAAGAGCCTGGTAGGCTACAGTCCATGGGGTCGCTAAGAGTCAGACACAACTGAGCGACTTCCCTTTCACTTTTCACTTTCATGCATTGGAGAAGGAAATGGCAACCCACTCAAGTGTTCTTGCCTGGAGAATCCCAGGGACAGGGGAGCCTGGTGGGCTGCCATCTGTGGGGTCGCACAGAGTCAGACATGACTGAAGCAACTTAGCAGCAGCAGCAAGAGAAAATCCAAGGCAGGACAAATAGACAGTGGAGTAGAACAGAGAGCTTACACAGAAAGACATGTATGTGACGTCTTAGAAAAGGCGGAGGGAGGGCAGAAGATACCTACTACTCGTTAGCAAAGGGTTCATCTTCGTACATATATATTAGAGTCCTCCTAGAAATTGATAAGGAAAAAAGGGGCTATATCCTGGTAGAAAACTAGAGAGCAGAAAAAGTCTGTAGATATGGAAATATAAATGACTTTTTAAACTTAAGAGACAGCTGTTCAATCTCACTCACCTTAAGGGAAATACAAATAGAAATAAGAGCAATATCCTGGATTTCTTTCATCAAGTTGACAAAGATCCAAACATTTGATAACAAACATTACCTTAAGGGTAGGTAAGGCTATGGAGGAAAAAGATACTTTGATATACTGCTGTCAGGCGTGTACATTAGTGCAAGCCTGAATAGAGGAAATAGCCAGCACAATTACACAAGCTTACTCCCTGAACCAGCAGGGAGTAAGTAATTCCTACTTCTAGGAATTACATCGTGTTTGCAAGGGTATTCATTGTAGCACTGTATGTGGTGAGGAGCATGAAGGCTACAGCATGGTTTCAAATTCTAGCTCTACCACTAACTAATATTATGCTCTCAAGTAAGTTACTAAATCTCCCTATCCGCTGGTTCCTTCATCTGTAAAATGGAGGTAATAATAGTATCTATTCTTTGGGCTGCTGTGAGAATTAAATGAGTTAATCGATTTAAACAGTACCTGGCACATATTATACATGTGTTAGCTATTGGTATTAACATCACGGGACTATAAACAACCTACATATTTATCAATAGGAAACTTGTTGAATAAATCATGGTGGAGTCATACAACATAAAAGAGAGGAATAAATAAGGTTTTTTATGGAAGTATCTCAATATATATTGTTTAGTGAAAAAAATAGGTGTAAGCAATGTCTATAGTATTAAGAGTTACCATTTGTATAAAAAAGACAGAAACAGGAAGAATATGCTGTGTTTAAAAAAATATTTCTAATCTTTCAAACTATATCAGAAAAGTACAGATGAGAGATAAAAAGGGAAATTTTCACTGTATGACTTTTTGATTTGTAAGGCATGTGAATGTGTTACCTGCTCAAATGTAACAATTTAAAAACAACTCCAGGGACTTCCCTGGTGGTCCTGTGGCTAAGACTCCGAGCTCCCATGCAAGAGGCCCAGGTTCACTCCTGGTTACGGAACTAGATCCCACATGCCACAGCTCAGACCTGGGGTTAACAAATAAACGACTTCCCGTGGCTCAGCAGTAACGAATCTGCCTGCAATGCAGGAGACGCAGGAGACGGGGGTTTGATTCTCTGGTCGGGAAGGTCCCTTGGAGGAGGGCATGGCAACTCACTCCAGAATTCTTGCCTAGAGAATCCCTCGAATAGAGGAGCCTGGCTGGCTACCGTCCATAGGGTCACAAAGAGTCGGACACAACTGAAGCGACTGATCATGTACACACACAACCAAATACATAAATAAAAACAATTCCAGATGGATTAAAGACCTATATTTAATGAGAAAAAATATAGATTTTAGAACAAAAATGAGTATATTTAAAACTGCAGGAAAAGAAAACATTTATTTGAGAAGCAAAATGCATAAAACATAGGACAAATATTGATAAATTTATACTTAAATTTAAAAATAACAAAAATCTTTATAAAAATATAAGTCCTAGATTGAGAAAAGATATTATAAAACATGTAATGCTCATATCAATAAGAAAAATATAAAATAAGTTTGTATGACTAAACCAGTGCTTATTTTTATAAGTAAATGATATGACAAAGCAATTCAAAGAGGCTATCTCAATGAATAAAAAATACAAAAAAGATGCTCAGTATCACTAGGAATCCTGAAAATGTATATTAACAGTGAGATACTTCTCTGGTGGTCCAGTGGTTAAGAATACACCTTGCAATGCAGGGAACTCAGGTTTGATCCCTGGTTGGGGAACTATATGAACAGTATGAAAAGGCAAAATGATAGGATACTGAAAGAGGAACTCCCCAGGTCAGTAGGTGCCCAATATGCTACTGGAGACCAGTAGAGAAATAACTCCAGAAAGAATGAAGGGATGGAGTGAAAGCAAAAATAATACCCAGTTGTGGATGTGACTGGTGATAGAAGCAAGATCTGATGCTGTAAAGAGCAATATTGCATAGGAACCTGGAATGTTAGGTCCATGAATCAAGGCAAACTGGAAGTGGTCAAACAGGAGATGGCAAGAGTGAATGTCGACATTCTAGGAATCAGTGAACTAAAATGGACTGGAATGGGTGAATTTAACTCAGATGATCACTATATCTACTACTGCAGGCAGGAATCCCTTAGAAGAAATGGAGTAGCCATCATGGTCAACAAAAGAGTCCGAAATGCAGTACTTGGATGCAATCTCAAAAATGACAATGATCTCTGTTCATTTCCAGGGCAAACCATTCAATATCACAGTAATCCAAGTCTATGCCCCAGCCAGTAACGCTGAAAAAGCTGAAGTTGAATCGTTCTATGAAGACCTACAAGACCTTTTAGAGCTAACACCCCCAAAAAATGTCCTTTTCATTATAGGGGACTGGAATGCAAAAGTAGGAAGTTAAGAAATACCTGGAATAACAGGCAGATTTGGCCTTGGAATACAGAATGAAGCAGGGCAAAGACTAATAGAGTTTTGCCAAGAAAATGCACTGGTCGTAGCAAACACCCTCTTCCAACAACACAAGAGAAGACTCTACACATGGACATCACCAGATGGTCAACACTGAAATCAGACTGATTATATTCTTTGCAGCCAAAGATGGAGAAGCTCTATACAGTCAGGTAAAACAAGACCAGGAGCTGACTGTGGTTCAGATCATGAACTCCTTATTGCCAAATTCAGACTGAAATTGAAGAAAGTAGGGAAAACCACTAGACCATTCAGATATGACCTAAATCAAATCCCTTCTGATTATACAGTGGAAGTGAGAAACAGATTTAAGGGACTAGATCTGATAGATAGAGTGCTTGATGAACTATGGACAGAGGTTCGTGACATTGTATGGGAGACAGGGATCAAGACCATCCCCGTGGAAAAGAAATGCAAAAAAGCAAAATGGCTGTCTGGGGAGGCCTTACAAATAGAAGTGAAAAGCAAAGGAGAAAAGGAAAGATATAAGCATCTGAATGCAGAGTTCCAAAGAATAGCAAGGAGAGATAAGAAAGCCTTCCTCAACGATCAATGCAAAGAAATAGAGGAAAACAACAGAATGGGGAAGACTAGGGATCTCTTCAAGAAAATTAGAGATACCAAGGGAACATTTCATGCAAAGATGGGCTCAATAAAGGACAGAAACGGTATGGACCTAACAGAAGCAGAAGATATTAAGAAGAGGTGGCAAGAATACACAGAAGAACTGTACAAAAAAGATCTTCACGACCCAGAAAATCACAATGGTGTGATCACTGACCTAGAGCCAGACATCCTGGAATGTGAAGTCAAGTGGGCCTTAGAAAGCATCACTACGAACAAAGCTAGTGGAGGTGATGGGATTCCAGTGGAGCTGTTTCAAATCCTGAAAGATGATGCTGTGAAAGAACTGCACTCAATATGTCAGCAAATTTGGAAAACTCAGCAGTGGCCACAGGACTGGAAAAGGTCAGTTTTCATTCCAATCCCAAAGAAAGGCAATGCCAAAGAATGCTCAAACTACCGCACAATTGCACTCATCTCACACGCCAGTAAAGTAATGCTCAAAATTCTCCAAGCCAGGCTTCAGCAATATATGAACCGTGAACTTCCTGATGTTCAAGATGGTTTTAGAAAAGGCAGAGGAACCAGAGATCAAATTGCCAACATCAGCTGGATCATCGAAAAAGCAAGAGAGTTCCAGAAAAACATCTCTTTCTGCTTTATTGACTATGCCAAAGCCTTTGACTGTGTGGAATCACAATAAACTGTGGAAAATTCTGAAAGAGATGGGAATACCAGACCACCTGACCTGCCTCTTGAGAAACCTATATGCAGGTCAAGAAGCAACAGTTAGAACTGGACATGGAACACCAGACTGGTTCCAAATAGGAAAAGGAGTACGTCAAGGCTGTATATTGTCACCCTGCTTATTTAACTTCTATGAAGAGTACATCATGAGAAATGCTGGGCTGGATGAAGCACAAGCTGCAATCAAGATTGCTGGGAGAAATATCAATAACCTCAGATATGCAGATGACAACACCCTTATGGCAGAAAGTGAAGAGGAACTCAAAAGCCTCTTGATGAAAGTGAAAGAGGAGAGTGAAAAAGTTGGCTTAAAGCTCAACACTCAGAACACTAAGATCATGGCATCTGGTCCCATCACTTCATGGGAAATAGTTGGGGAAACAGTGGAAACAGTGTCAGACTTTATTTTTGGGGGCTCCAGAATCACTGCAGATGGTGACTGCAGCCATGAAATTAAAAGACGCTTACTGCTTGGAAGGAAAGTTATGACCAACCTAGATAGCATATTCAAAAGCAGAGACGTTACTTTGCCAACAAAGGTCCATCTAGTCAAGGCTATGGATTTTCCAGTGGTCATGTATAGATGTGAGAGTTGGACTGTGAAGAAAGCTGAGCGCCGAAGAATTGATGCTTTTGAACTGTGGTGTTGGAGAAGACTCTTGAGAGTCCCTTGGACTGCAAGGAGATCCAACCAGTCCATTCTAAAGGAGATCAGTCCTTGGTGTTCTTTCAAAGGAATGATGCTAAAGCTGAAACTCCAGTACTTTGGCCACTTCATGCGAAGCGTTGACTCATTGGAAAAGACTCTGATGCTGGGAGGGATTGGGAGCAGGAGGAGAAGGGGATGACAGAGGATGAGATGGCTGGATGGCATCACCAACTCGATGGACATGAGTTTGTGTGGACTCCAGGAGTTGGTGATGGACAGGGAGGCCTGGCGTGCTGCGATTCATGGGGTCGCAAAGAGTCGGACACGACTGAGCAACTGAACTGAACTGAACTGAACCATCTCCTACCTTCCACAATCTCTGCCTGTAATTCTACCTTCCTTCTATTGCCTACTAGTAAATGTACATATTCATATCTAAGGCAAAGTTCCTATCCTGTGTACCAAGTTCCACTCCTCTCACATACTCAAGGGCATCACTACAACAATTGTCCTCTCTTTGCAGCATTATCAATTGTTCCTTGTCTACTAAAATTTTCCAAAATGTACAAATATATTTTAGCTGTCATCCACTGACTCAGTGGACATGAGTTTGAGCAAGCTCTGGGAGGTGGTGATGGACAGGGAAGCCTGGCATGCTGGAGTCCAGGGGGTTGCCAAGAGTCAGACACAACTGAGTGACTGGACTGAACATTTTAAAAAAGACTCCTTAGACTCAATTCTTCTTCCTGCCATTACCTCATTTCTTCTTTTTACCACAAAAAGCCTTGATAGAATTGTCTAAACTTGTTTTCTCCAATGTCCCTCTTCCCAGTCACTCTTTTAATTTTTAATTGTATTTATTTATTTTTGTCTTTGTCCAACCCAGTCCAGTGTTCTTGCCTGGAGAATCCCAGGGACGGGGGAGCCTGGTGGGCTGCCGTCTATGGGGCCGCACAGAGTCGGACATGACTGAAGCGATTTAGCAGCAGCAGCAGTGCTGGGTCTTCGTTTCTAGTTGCTGTGAGCGGGAGCTACTCTCTTGTTACGGTGCCTGGACTTCTCACTCCGGTGGCTTCTCTTGTTGCAGAGCACAGGCCGTATGGTGCAGTGGGCTGCAGTAGTTGCGGATCTTGGGTGTGCAGGCTCAGTAGTTATGGTGCACAGACTTAGTTGCTCTGTGGTATGTGGGATCTTCCCGGACCCAGGATCAAACCTGTGTCTCCTGCAATGGCAGGTGGATTTTTGACCACTGAGCCACTAGGGAAGCCCTTCCCACTCACTCTTGAAACTCATCTCATTTGGGTTTTTGCTCCTTCTGTTCCTCCAGACCTGTTTTTTATCACAGTTAACCAATGACTTCTGTATTGCTAAATCAAGGAGCAATTTCTCATTCTCAGTTGATCACTTCCCCTATCTCAAAACACTTTCTTCCCCTGCTGTGACAAATGTATAGATTTTTTTTTAGCAAATAATCTTTCTTCTCACCATTCCGCTGTGGGTTGAAGACATTCCCCACTCCCCTCTGATGTTGGATTTACCCATGTGCCCTACTCTAGCCAATGGAGTATTAACAAACTTGATGCGAGCAGTGTCCCCAGGAGCAAGCACGTTTTGGACTGGTTCTTGTACTCCAGTTATCTACCATGGGAAGATCTTTTCCCTGTGGCTACTGACTCTTCATTCTGGGCTCCAGAATTAACACACATGGAACAAACTGAAGCTAAATCTGCAACCTAAAGCAGAGCCATTCATCTAGGTCCACTGAACCTCAACCAGCCTGCTGACTTGCAGGCATTAGGTCAGGTATATTGCTATAAGCCATTGATTTTGAAGTGATTTGTTATGCAGAACTGTTGTGGCAATAGCTGACTCATACATTTGCCTGCCAGGAGACCACACTCTTCTGATTTTACTCCAGGCTGAGGACTGTTCCTTCTCACTTCTTACCGCTTAAAAGTGGGGTACCCCAGGATGAAGTTCTAAAATCTCTTCTCTAGTCCCCTTCGTGGTTCTCTTAGCCATTCTCAGACCATTATATATCATGTGAAAGCTGACTTCTCCCAAATTTATGTTGCCAGGCCAGACCTCTTTCTTGTACTCCAGATTGGTAGAAACAACTTCCTACTTGACACTTCCACTTGGATATCTAATAGGTGTCTTAAATCAGTCCCACAAACAGTTCCTGATGTCCCCCCTCCCAACAGTCTTCTCTCAGTCCCTCTTTTCTTAGTAAATAGCAGCTCTTTCCTTCCAGCTACAAACACCCTGGAGTCAACCTCGACCTCCCCCCATCCTTCACACTGCATGTCAGCTCCTCTGGAAATCCTTTTGATATTACCTTCAGTATATATATGTATATATATAACTATATATATATATATATATATAGTTTTTCTGTTTTTGCCTTGTAGGATCTTAGTTCCACAATCAGGGATTGGCCCTGGGCCCTTGGCAGTGAAAGGGTGGAGTCCTAACCACTGGACCACCAGGGAATTCCCTAGAATATATTTTAAAATTTTGATTCTCTCTAACCACTCTCAGTCAAGCCGGTCCAAGCCACCTTCCTTTCTCACCTGGATGTTGAAAGAGCCTCCTAATTACCAAATTGCCTCTACCGTTCCCAACCTGCTCCTGCCCTACTCTCAAAAGTGTTGTCTTAGTGCTCCCTCTAAAAACTTCAGTTACGTGATGTCACATATTTACTCAAAATGCTTCCCTTGACCCTTTGGCCTCATTTATTGAGGTTCAACCACTCTGGCATCCTTGCTATTCTGTGAACTTGATCATCCGATCCTCACTCCTGCCATTAGCCTCATAGTTCCCACTGTTTGGAATGCTGTTACCCAGATAGACACACAACCTTGCCACTTATCTGTTTACAATTTTGGCTCAAATGCCTCCTTCAACTGAGGACTTCCCTGGCCACTTTAACATTCCAACTCCCTGTCTCCAAAAGCCCGTATCTCTTTCCCTTCTTTATTTTTCTTGGCAGCACCGATCATAACATGACAGTTGTATTTCACTTGTTTATTTATCTGTGGTATGTCATCCCCAACTGGAATGATGCTAAGTGAGGGTAGATTCCACAAGAACAGAGAATTTTTGTTGTTGTTGTTATCTGTTGAATCTCCAGAGCCTGGAACTTAAAAGCACTGAATATATATGTTAAATGAATGAATCCACTTGATTTCTGCCTACTTGAAATTTCATAATTATACGTAGGTGTATGGATAGTGACAAACACAAAAGCAAATATTGTTAAGCAACTGTCTCTAGTTCCCAGTAGCCACGTCTATTAAATGGCATGTTTTTATGATGAAAGCAAAGTTTATCTAAACAGAAGGAGAAATCTTTAGCTTCTCTACTACTTAATAACCTATTTTAACAAAGAATTCCAGGCTTCAGGATCACAATAATCAAGAAGCAAGAATATCTAAATGATTAATAATATTATTTTATTTCCCTTGCCTTTAGTTTCGCTGAAGCTGGGATTCTCTTCAATTTGAGCTTTCATGTTTGTTGCTCACACCCTCCCCAGTGGCTACTATGAGGGCTCTCAATATTTTGTATAAAACCTTTAAAATCTCCTGTTGATGCAGTAGGATTAGGTGGTGGAAGGCCACATCTGTACCTGAGTGAAACATGCTTCTTCTCCCTCCCCTTCCTCCTGGGTAGTCTGGACCTTAAAACCACAGCAGAAACTCACAGACCATGTTTGTGAAGTGCAGGGGGTCAGGACTGCAGCCCCTCCTGCTACTTTCCGGCTTCTAGAAGACAACTCAATTTTCATTCTTGAGTTTTTGCCTCCACAATCATTAACTTCTTAGGATTCTTATTTTACCTTCCAGATATTGATGCCAGGATTTCCAAACACAACAGCGGTTAGGAGGATCAAGATCAGACACAAAGCAAGGCAACGCCTAACATTCATTCTCACCCCACCATTCAGGCCAACCCAGGATAAGGAGAAGTCAATGTGCTGGAGTGTGCTGGCTGCAGCAGCTGCGGTTACTAATCAGGACAAGAAAGTTAACTTGGATTATATACGATTTCCTGTTCACTGCTCTAATAGTCCCCTTCGCTCCCCAATATTTGCCGCAACTCTAGTTTTTAATAAGTAGGGGTGGGGCTGACCCGCACTGGGCCTCTCACGGCCATCGGGTCTGGTCACCATTATAGGCAATGAATTAACCCTCCGAAAGAACCTTTGCAGGAGCTGAGAACTCCCTTTTTTTTCTACCACTCCGCCGCCAGCCTCATCCTCGGCCAGGTTTCCCTCATTTCAGATTTTTCTGCAACTTAATCCTGAGTCATGCTTGACAACAGTTTTCACATTATTTAAACCTTTATTATTTAAGCCTCGAGATGACCTCAGGTGATGACATCTGTGCTCAGAAAGAAATGTCCAGAGGTCAGAACCGATCTTGCCGAGCAACCCTCGGTCCCCGGTCCCAGCGGCGATGCGAGCGGCGGGGCGCCGAGCCAGGCGGAGGATGGGCGCCCGAGGCCGCGCGCACCTCCCAACGGGTCCTTCCCAGCGGGCAGCTCCTCCCCGCGCCCCCTCGCGGGTACCTGGCGGCCGCGGAGGGCGGGCAGGGGGCGGCGCTGCGCGGCGTCACGCGGCAGGGTGGGAGAGCGGGCAGGTGACACCCCGGCCGCCTCCGCCCCTTTCCCAGCTTAGTCGGCGGCCAAGGCAGCAGGGGCCGCTGTGAGGAGCTCCGCGTTCGCGCCGCCGCCCGCCGCCGCCCTCTGCTCGCGCGCCCAGGCGCTTCGGCTCCGCTCCTCGCGGGGTGAGTGCAGGGCTCCCAGCCGGGGGGCCGGGGCCTAACTTTTCCGGGGCGCAGAGGAGGAGAGATGGGGAAGAGAGGGAGATGACCCCAGGACGGGGGGATCGAGGGCAGCCTAGTGGAAGGAACTTGGGCGCGGCGCGCGAGGAGTGGGATCCGGGTCCGAAAGACTCGGGAGCCCGGCCAGGCCCTGCCTGGACTCTGGGGGGCGCTTCGGAAGTTGTGGCCGCGACGCCGGCGAGTGCCCAGGGTCAAAGCCCTTCCCGCCGGCGGGCGGGGCCGCGGAGCTCACCTGCGCCCTCCCTGGGAGCCCCCCAACCCCCCCCCCTCACCCCGCCAGCATCGCACAGGGACGGTGGTCCCCGCCGTCCCTGGGTTTTGAGCCCTCCCCTGGCTTTCCCGGGGCACTGGGCCCCGCTGTTCCAGGCGGGAGGACAAAGGTGCTTGCTGGTGGGACGGGGAGGAAGAGGGACCTCCTCGACCTTGACCGCCGAGGTCATTTTCCCAGCTCCGGGATCTGGCCTTGCTCGCCACAGCCTACCCCTACCCCGCCTGCCCGAGCCCCTGTCTTTCCGCACCTCAGGGGTGCTTTTTGTGTGTCCTCGAGGCCAGAATTAACTCGGGGAGCTGCTCTTGCTTTTTGGCTCCCTGAACTGCATCCTGTCCCGGCAGCGGCTGCTGGCTGAGGAGAGTGATGAGTACAGAGCGGTAGAACAGGTCGTGCCGGAGATGGAAATCGGAAAGCCTGTTGTTTCATCTTCCGAGGTATCGTTGGTTAGAAAATGGGCCTTCCCCCCAATCAACCAGCGCTGATTCAAACTTACCGGATGCCAAGGGAGCGTTCTTTAGAGCTCCCTGGGGAAGGCTGGGACAGGAAGGATCTGGTCTCTACCCCTGTCCAGCTTGGGGAAAACAAGTCCCACAACGACTGAAGAATAGTTTTGGCGACCAAGCCTTTTTCCTCTTACTGATCTATTCCCTCGAAAAGCTTTTTCACTTAACCCTATATTCTCAGGTTACTCTTTCTCACTCTTACTGTTTCACTGCCTTGAAAGAGTCATCATACTTTTGATTGTCCCCAGTCTTCTTGCCCGTCACTTGACTGTTAATTCCCTTACTTTGTAGTTTTTGTTTCTACTGCTGGCTTGAAATTGTTCCCCTCTAGGTCACTGAGGATTAAAAAAAAATCCCCTCCACCCCCAGTGGCAGACATGTATTGAATGCTTCTTGGTCTGGCACTGTTCTAAGAACTTGTATCAAATCTGTTAATTCTTACAGCAGCCCTATGGAGTAAATAAATGAAAACATGATCCTTTTTCAGTTAAGGGAACTGAGACACAGGAACTTGCCCAAAGGCACACAAGTAGCAGGAGGAGATTCCAACTGAGATGCGAACTCAGGGGCTCTGGTCCAGGGCTGAGGCTGGTAACAACCTCTGTGGGTACCCACTCACCTAGAGTTCCTTTCTTTCTTCTCTGACTTTCCTGAAGTCCTGTGCTGTTTCATGCTTCACTGACCAGGCTCTCATTCTCTGGTTCCTTTTTTCCTTCTTGTGTAACTTTGTACTCATTTAGGTTTCCCTTTCATAGAATTTTGTTACTTAGGTTATCACTGCTACTTACTCGCCTTAAATTCTGTGGTTTCCATGGATCTTATTCAGTTTGAGTGTAGCATCTATCAGTGCATATTGTAATACAGCAAGTCCCCCTCATATGAAGGACCTTCCCGATTGTGAACTTTCAAAGGTGCAAGTGTGCATCTGGTTCCTGCAAGAAACAATCTGCGCCGTCAACGTCAGGTGTGAGTGAAATAGCAGCTTGCTCTCCATTTCCTTTTGCTGATGATACTTCAGTTCTATCATCTCCCATCTCTTCTC
The DNA here is from genome assembly GCF_002263795.3 of Bos taurus. NCBI lineage: Eukaryota > Metazoa > Chordata > Mammalia > Artiodactyla > Bovidae > Bos > Bos taurus. The sequence continues at coordinate 18,456,579 of NC_037347.1, forward strand.
CCTCCTCCAGTCAGTGACTCTTCTTGCCTGTTCACTTGATGCCAGCCCATGTATGCCAGCTGTTGTACAACTGTACACATTTTCTTTGTGTTTTTTGTGTGTGTTTGTTTTTTATGTATTATTTGTGTGAGAAGTATTATAAACCTATTACAATATAGTACTAACTCTGTTGGACTTAACAAACACTCTTGGAATAGAACTTGGTTGTTTGTAGGGGACTTACTGTATTTCATTTGGATTTGTCTTGCTTTACGCCAAAGCATTTCTAGTTAACACCAGTTATGTTAGCTTCCCTCCCCTTTATCATAGTCACCCAGGTGCAAAACTCAGAGGTTGTGTCTCAGATCACACTTTTCCCAATCTGAAACCTCTTTTCAGCTTTTACCTTGTCTCTTCCTTCTAGCCTTCCTCATTCTCACCTCTGTTCCCCTCTTCTCTTTACTAGTCTCCCTCTTCCCCACTCCTGAACATTTGTTTATCACTTATATCATTTTTTTGTTGTTGGTTAGCTTCTTTCATCAATAGTCATGGTCCATAGAAAGATTGTAAACAAAGTAAGGCTAACTTTTCAAGCCTTGCAACTAGTATCAGCTTGATAAATGGTTGCAGAATATGATACAAGATGAATTAAGGTAGCATATATTGGGTGGGTTGGATGATGATAGAAAACTTAAAAGTTTTTAAGCTGGGTTTTAGAGAATGTTAGGGAGTTTGTTTCAGTAAACAGAGGGGAGCTGGCAGACAATGCGGAAGAAGAGGAGTTGGCCTCTGTCAGCTACATTGCTGAAACCCGCCTATCCCAGCTAAACATTCCACTTAGAAGTGTAATGAATAAGGACCATATCAACAGAGAATCATGAATCCTAACCTTATCCTAGCAAAATAAGATATGAAACCACAGTGAGTTACATGAAAACCCCAATTTTACTGACAAATATAACACATACATAAAAAATGCAGAAAACATAAATGAAGAGATTACCACAGTAGATAATTTAGAAGTAGAATAACTGTCTTATTCTGACAGTAGATATGATAGTTGGATATTCTGAAGACAGGCTAAATGGGAATCTTTTCTCAAAACCTCTGTGTAAGGTGATGTGGGCATGGATTAATCCTGAAAGGCATTGTTGAAGAATAACTGGCTGTGCTTGGGGAGGTCTGAGGTGAGGAGAAAAGAAAACTGGAAGGTGTTAAAGTGGTGAGATTGGGGAGCCAAAAAGAGAATTTCTGCCCCTGAGCATGATTCTACCACAGTAAACATTTTGCCATTTTACCTTTGTCTCTCTCATTTTTTAAATACATATTTTCCTCTGTTATACTATATATAGAGTTTTAATATTTTATATTTTCCTTGTAATATATAGTAAGCATTTTTCTTATAATTTCTAAAACTCCTATTATTTGCATTTATCCCAATAATTATAATATGATTTCCTTAACTAATCCTCTGTTGTTGGATAGGTGTATTAGCAATAATTGTAAACAACTCACATTGCAGTAATGCTTACCTTTGCAGATATGTCATTGTACAAATTGGGATTTGTTTCTTTATGCTAGGCAATGGAATGTACATAAAAGAAAGCCTCTGTCTTCAGGTAATTACTATTTGAGTTGAAGAAATAAGACTTTTTCTAATCTGTTTAATTGTTTATTCTTCTTGGTGTGCTACATGTGCAAACATCAGCTTTAGAATATGGAAGAATTTTGGAGCCTTTGTATATATAGTTGGGTAAACTCTGGGAGTTGGTGATGGACAGGGAGGCCTGGCCTGCTGCGGTTCATGGAGTCGCAAAGAGTCGGACACGACTGAGCAACTTAACTGAACTGATATGTAGTAGCATGTTAAATTGAGAACTGATCTTGAATTTCAATAAAATACATCATAAAGCAGGGAAAGAAGCATCCCATAAACAAAATTGGACTCATCCAATTTGGACTACTCACATTATGAAAAGTTGAACACCCATGCACTTTATAGGATCAGTCTTTTTTTAAAATTGAGGTTTTTAATTACTCCTAATTGATTTAGATAGGAGAAGGGGACGACAGAGGATGAGATGGTTGGACGGCATCACCAACTCAATGGACATGAGTTTGAGCAAGCTCTGGGAGTTGATGATGGACAGGGAAGCCTGGTGTGCTGCAGTCCATGGAGTCGCAAAGAGTCAGACACGACTGAGTGGCTGAATCAAACTGATTTAGATATATCAAAAGCACATGTTATTGCCTCGACAAGTAAAATTATCCTTTTTATTGGTGATAAATATGTCCAAAGAGATAGATATTTCCATTATTCAGATGAACTAAGTTACCATATAACATATAACTTGTAAGACTGCCTTGTTAAAGACAAATCTGCATCCACTTGGAGAAGCAGCCACAGGCCTTGACCACCAGCAGCCCAGCTCCTTTGTTTCCTCCAATATTAAGTATAGAGTCAAACTCAGCCAAAATTTGGGAATTGCAGAAGTTCAAATTCAGTAAACATCTGAGTGTCAGGTTTGCATCAGGCAAAGTGGTTGGCAGGATGCTGAAGCTCGTCCAGGTCTGTGTGGGTTCAAGGGAGGTAAATATAGTACAGTGTGAAAAACTGCGATTAACACAAACAGAGCATGGGGGAAGCCAAACGGGAAGGCAGGCAAAACTGCCCTTCTGAGCCGAAAGAAGGAACGCTGGAAGTAGAGAGGGGCTGAGGGCTGGAAGTCAAATTCAGGCTGTGGTGCATTCAGAGAACTGGAAACACTGGAAACATCACTGCAGAGCAGGGTGTGATAGGAGGTTGCTAAGCATGCTCGGCTTACTGAAGGCTGCGTTTCACCTAGTAAAAATTTTGGATTTTATCCTACAGGCAATGGGGGTGCTTTGGAGCCCTTTAAGAAGGGAAGGGACCTGTTCAGATTTGTATTTCGAAAGCACCCCTCTGCACTTGCAACTTCATCATTCTGGAACCTCTCCCTCTCCTGTGGAGCTTTATCTCTTTTCTCTATCTGACCCTGGAAAGGACAGCTCCCTTCACTGTTTACATGAGATATCTTGATTATGCTCAGTGTACACAATAATTTGGGAACAGAAAATGAGCTTGTGCCAACTGTTTATAGAATGCACACTCTTGCTAACGATTTTGAGGGGAAAAGTTTGGGCATCTTTTAGGTATCAGTCAATAGTCGCAGTCAGGCACTTTCTGTGCATTTTTCTCATGAATTGTCTGCAGACAGCAAGGTCTGCACCAGAATCCTTATAGCACACATGGGTGCAGAAAAGTGAAGAAAAGTGCTCAGGTGAAGAAGCAGAAAGTGTGCTCAGTAAGGGTCCAGGGTTACAAGTGTGCAGCCAGGATTTAAACCCAAGTATAGTTACAACATTCAGGCTCTTCCGCCTTAGTATACTAACTTTGTGGGTTGATTATTTAGAGGGTGTCTCTTAAGACACTAGAGTTCTGATATCCAACACTAGTTTTGTGAGGTTCCAAGTAGCTAAGATGGTAAAAAAAAAAATCTGCCTGCAATGCTGGAGACCTTAGTTCGATCCCTGGGTCGGGAAGATCCTCTGGAGAAGGGAATGGCAACCCACTCAGTATTCTTGCCTGGAGAATCCCATGAACAGAGGAGCCTGGCGGGCTACAGTCCACGGGATCATAAAGAGTCAGACAGGACTGAGCGACTAATACTTAATAATACTTAAGGACAACCATAAACATAAACCTTATTTTAGACTTTTTAGGGTCAGTTGTAGAAATATGAGAACTAGAAAAAGAGGGTTTGGCAAGTTGTCCCTCATCTAAAAACAGCCCCCCGTTCCTTTGTCTCCTTCCTTTCCATCCCAAATTGTGGGATTTTTGTCTTAATAGCACATTTATGATGTATTTGTTTGCTTATTATAGTTACATGGCATAACACAGACAGATCAGAAGGAAAGGCTGCTTGTATCTCACGGGGTCTTACCCTTAGTCTGTCCAGGGCTTCTCTGCTCAGTCCTCTTCTTACCACTTCCTGCCTTCTTCTCTAGGCAGACAGTGCTGTGCTGGATCCTACAAGCCCAAAGATGTGTGTCTGAGAAGCAAACAAATGCTGACCTCACACATTAGACCCTCTGCTTTTATCCTGCAATTCGCTGCAAGGCATATTCTTATACCTTCAGTCTTTGAAAAATTTCTTTGAAATTCTAAGAAGTGAGACTTTAACCTGAAGAAAGAAAGAAAATAGAAATCATTCTTAGGAAACCAATGTCAAGTGACTGCTTATAGAATAACTTATTCCTGAGCAAATGTGGAATTTAAAAAGTGAAGTGTAAGAACCACAACCTCCATTGTTCAAAGGGAGGAGCAAGGGGGTAATAGATATAATATTAAACATTAAGTATAGTCAATATTTTTACAGTTAAAAAATAGAAATATATTAGGTTGAACATATTCAGTTGACATTTCTCTAGGAAAAACTACTTGGATATTGGCAGTTACATATGATTCATCCTAATATGGGGCTTCCGAGGTGAAAATAGTGGTAAAGAGCCCGCCTGCCAATGCAGGAGACATAAGAGACAGGGGTTCGATCCCTGGGTCGGGAAGGTCCCGTGGAGGAGGGCATGGCAACCCACTCCAGTATTCCTGCCTGGAGAATCCCATGGACAGAGGAGCCTGGAGAGCTACAGTCCATAGCGTCACAGAGTTGGACACGACTGAAGTGACTTAGCATGCACACATCCTAATATAAAGATAATCTTCTTGACATCTAACTGGTTGACCCTATGAGCCCTTGTTCATTTCTCCGTAAAATACACCAAATGCTGCCCAGATATGATGAATATGGGCTTCGAGTAGCCTGTTCCCTGCTCCTACGACTGGGTCAGTGACTGTATTGCAAGCCTATTGATGTCAGTTACGCTTGTTATTGTGATTAGGTAATTTAAATGTGTGTAAATCTATAAAAGTACAAAAGGAAAGAGTTTTATTCCTGTGAAGAGAATGTTGTGTCCTTTGGAAAGTTTCCTTTAAAGCGAGTAACTTAAAAAGTAGGCAGGAGAACTGTAAAGAATTGGAGAGATTTTGAAAGCTTGAGAGATAATATCCTAAGCTTGCTTTGCAATTTTTTTCTGTTTGTTTTCTTTTTGTTTTTTAGTTCTCAGTCCACATAGAACACTAAAAGTGAGAATTGTAGAAAATAAATTCTGACTATGGTTTATGTGAGAAAAATATTGGGCAGAAATTCTTCCTCAAGGGAAATCTTGAAACAACTTTGGAAAACTGGGAAATTAGTGCTTATTAATATGTCTTAAGGTAAAGTACATATTTATGGTATATATATAATTTTTTGATTCTTCAGTTTTTTTTTGATTAATCAACCAGAACCAGTCAAAATTGCAGCAGTATTTTTATTTTAATTACAGCTGTTAGACTATAATCATTTATGCTGTTTCATAGTAGATTGTGAGAACCTTTGCCTCTGTAGGTATTTTATGCACCTCATTAATAAAAACAAGTGAAACTTTGCCATTTAGATTGTAAAAATCAGAGTACATGTAGATTTTTTTTCCTTTGCTTAGCATACCATACTAATGGTACATAGTCAACTCTACTTCTTATTTTAAATTAGGCTTTTAGTATCCATATAATATTTAAGCTTATTTTAATAATGTGAACCCATACATAGAACCTAGAGCTGTTTCCTACCTCCCTTAAATGACTTCCATAAAGATTGAAAGCAAAGATACAAAGGCTAGCGTTAGCTAGAATCAGTTAAACTTGATCAATTTCTTAGTGTTATTAAATTGGTAAGTTGAATTAGGCAAGGTATAATTTATTCTAGATTCAAATGTTTGTTATAGTGGTATGATAATTACTTTCTGAAACATTATAACAGGTTAGTGAAAAAAGACCAAACATAAAATGTGAAAAATAAAAATACATTTTCTAATAATAGTATTTATTGAACACTTGCTGTATGCCAGGCACTTTGCTAAATTCTAATGTGCCTTATCTTATTTAATCTTCACAGAAGCCCTACTAGGAGGATGGTAGTGTTTCTAGTGTATAGACAAGAAAACTGATGCATATAGAAGTTGAGTGACTTGTCCAAGATCATGTGGTTAGACACAGCATCGGAAATCAGACCCAGTTCAGTCTGAGCTCCAATGCCCACATGCCCATGCTCTTACCACTTTATAATGTAAGTACTCTTAATCGGAATTTGAAGTATAGATTTTTTTTCTTTTTGTAAGCAGTTTATTTGAGAGGTGGTCCTAGGCAGTAATAGCAGGGACAGGGGAAGGGAGGCAGCCAGTACAAAGAGTGTCAATGAAGATGGTACTACCACTGCTGCGGGTGCCTAGGCCTCCTTCCCACTGGGACACTTCTCAGACTCATCTGTCCAAGCGGCAAAGAAGTGAAAACTTTGTTGGGACATGTGCATGTCTTTCAAAAGACACGTTAAAGTGTTTTGCACTTGGAAAGGACCTTAGAGATCCTTTAGATCAACTTCTTCTACAGATGAGGAAACCGAGGCCCAGCAAGTACAGGTCATTTGGCCAAGGCTTTGTGTGTGTTAGTCAGTCATCTCCAACTCTTTGTGACCACATGGACTGTAGCCCGCCAGGCTCCTCTGTCCATGGAAGTCTCCAGGCAAGAATACTGGAATGGTTGTCATTTCTTCCTCCAGGGGATCTTTCCGACCCAGGGATGAAACCTGGGTCTCCTGCACTGCAGGCAGATTCTTTACCATCAGAGCCACCAGGGAAGTCCAGTCAAGGCCATAAGCCTGTTTAAAATGTGGGACCAGAGTCATATATGTAAAAAACTAACTTATGGTTACCAGGGGGAAGAGTGGGAAGGTATAAACTGGGAGATTGGGATTGACGTATACACATTACTATATATAAAATAGATAACTAATAAGGACCTTACTGTATAGCACAGGGAACTCTGCTCAATAGTATGTAATGACCTATGTGGGAAAGAACCTTAAAATGAGTAGATACATGTATATGTATGACTAATTCGCTTTGCTGTATACCTGTAACTAATGCAACATTGTAAATCAACTACAATTTTAAAACAATTGTTTTTAATTAGGAAATGAAACAAAAATGGGGGACTAAAAATGAGTTCTCCTGATTAGAGTCTAAATGGTTTTCTGACTTGCTAATTATTTTGTCTTCATTAACCTTAACTCTGAATATGACTTCACTACTGAATCTGGTTTTTTAAGATTTTTTTGATGTGGACCATCTTAAAATTCTTTATTGAACTTGTTATTATATTGCTTCTGTTTTATGTTTTGTTTTTTTGGCCCAAAGGCATATGGGATCTTAGCTCCCAACCAGGAATCGTACACACATCCCCTGCATTGGGAGGCAAAGTCATAATCACCACCAGGGAAGTCCCACTACCGAATGCTTAAAGCCCCTAAATTGCCCCATCCATCCTTGTCTGTAAGTAACAGCATTAATTAGTCCTGTAGATTTTACTGTACATCATGACCCGGACAAGGATTGCGTTTCCCCTGTGTGATGAGTGGGACACACAAAGCAATGTGATGTTTCTCGTTCTAAGGCCCATGAATTATAGAACCTAACCCTGAACCATGATTGAAAGTGTAAAAGAAGAAAAATGCATTATCTTAGCCAACACAGCTAAACCATCTGGCCCAGCCCATGCTAGCTCATCTAACAGCCCCCTAACACTCATTCTCTGTCCTTAGCCACAGTTCATCACCTTTAGGTGACTGCCTGAGAATCTCATGGCAGTAGCATCTGTGGGACTGGATGGGGTGAGGTCAGAGGAGAGTTGGTGCCCACTGCTTTTCTGGGCACCCCCTAAAAAATCTGTCAACCTGTAATCTTTCACTATTTCATCAGTAGACAGAGCAAGGATGGGTTGTTAACCATTTCCTTACTACCAAACAAGTAGGTGCTGCTGTTTTTCCTCCTTGTCCTTCTTTGCTTGTACATGCCATGAAAGAAATTCTTTGCATGCATAATCTTAGTTCTTAGTGTAACCCTGAGTGATGTGTATCTCAACTCAATTTTAGAGACAAAAATTTGAGACTCCAAGAAATTTAGGTGATTTCTGCTAAGGTCACTGCAGGGTGAGTGGCAGACCTGCATCTGTGCTTAGTCACCCAGTCATGTCCGACTCTTTGATCCCGTGGACTGTAGCCCACCAGGCTCCTCTGTCCATGGGGATTTTCCAGGCAAGAATACTGCAGTGGGTTGCCTGCCCTCCTCCAGGGGATCTTCCCAACCCAGGGATCAAACCCAGGTCTCTTGCATTGCAGGCAGATTCTTTACCATCTGAGCCACCAGGGAAGCCTGGACCTGGGTCTAGAATGCAGATATTCTGATTACATAGCCTGCCATTTATTCTGTGTGACCTTAGAATCTATTTCTTCCTCTTTAGTAAAGAATCATGGAGGATGGCAGATAATGTGCTTATGAAATAGGACAAAGTTTGTACGTGATAATATATAATTTACATTCCACATTAAAAAGAATATTTGAAATGCTCACAATACATATATTATGATTCAAGCACAGAAGGGGGAAATCTAGGTGATAGAATTATGATAATGGAACACTAAATTTTAACTACTAGCTGGGAGTAGATGAAAGAATAAGATGGTATTACCACAACTCTACTGGTTTGGTTTTTTAAAATGAAAGATCAGTTTTTAAGGTAATTTTTTCCTCCTAGAAATGAATTATAGGAGGAATTTATTTATCAAGTAGGTTCTTTTTTTTTTTTTCAAGTAGGTTCTTATGAAAAGCATCTTGAATCACTTCATGTAAATATAATGCTTTCAATAATAGTTTTGGTAAAGATGGGAAAATATTCTTTAATTAATATTGGTTCTTTATTTAAAGTTTATTTCCTTTTGTCCCAGCCATGTGGCGTGCGGCATCTTAGTTCCCGATCAGGGATCAAACCTGTGCCCCCAGCAGTGGAAGCATAGAATCTTAACCACTAGACCACTAGGAAAGTCCCATATATTAATATTGGCTCTTGATAACTAATTTATTGTGGACAATAATGAAGGTAAACTCTGAAGCATCTCTTCAGGTAAACTTTGAAGCATCTCTTCAAAGGCGTCAGGGTTAGGCTAATAAAGTTTTATTGTTCAGTTGCTAAGTCATGTCCAACTCTCTGCAGCCCCATGGACTGTAGCACACAGTGTTTCCCTGTCCTTCACCATCTCCCTGAGTTTGTTCAAACTCATGTCCATTGAGTTGCATGATGCCATCCAACCATCTCATCCTCTGTTGTCCTCTTCTCCTCCCTCCTTCAGTTTTCCCCAACATCAGGGTCTTTTTCAGTGAGTCAGTTCTTCCCATCAGATGGCCAAAATATTGGAGCTTCAGCATCAGTCCTTCCAATGAATATTCAGGATTGATTTCCTTTACATTGACTGGTTTGATCTCTCTGCAGTCCAAGGAACTTTGAAGAATGTTCTCCAGGACCACAGTTCGAAAGCATCAGTTCTTTGACGCTCAGCCTTCTTTATGGTCCAACTCTCACATCTGTACATGGCTACTGGAAAAACCATAGCTTTGACTATACGGACCTTTGTCAGCAAAGTGATGTCTTGACTTTTTAATACTTTGTCTAGGTTCGCCATAGCTTTCCTTCCAAGGAGCAATCATCTTTTAATTTCATGGCTGCAGCCACCATCTGCAGTGATTTTGGAGCTCAAGAAAATAAAATCTGTCACTGTTTCCATTGTTTCCCCATTTATATGCCATAAAGTGGTGAGACTGGATGCCATGATCTTAGTTTTTTGACTGTTGAGTTTTAAGCCAGCTTTTTCACTCTTCTCTTTCACCTTCATCAAGAGACTCTTTAGTTTCTCTTTGCTTTCTGCCATTAGGGTGGTATCATCTGCATATCTAAGGTTTTCTCTTGGCAATCTTAGTTGTGATCCACACAGTCGAAGGCTTTCGCATAGTCAATGAAACAGAAGTAGATTTTTTTTTGAAATTCTCTTGCTTTCTATCATCCAGTGGATGTTGGCAATTTGACCTCTGGTTCCTCTACCCTTTCTAAATCCAGCTTGTACAAGTGAAATTTCTCAGTTCATGTACTGCTGAAGCCTAGCTGGAAGGATTTTGAGCTTTACCTTGCTAGCATGTGAAATGAACGCAGTTGTACGGTAGTTTGAACATTCTTGTAGACTTCCCTGGTGACTCAGATGGTAAAGAATCTGCCTGCAGTGCAGGAGACCCAGGTTCAATCCTTGGGTCGGGAAGATCTCCTGGAGAAAGGAATGGCTACCCACTCCAGTGTTCTTGCCTGGGAAATCCCATGGACAGAGGAGACTGGTGGGCTACAGTCCTTGTGCTGCAGGCTATAGTCCAGGTGTCAGACACAACTGAGTGACTAACACTTTCACATCTGAACATTCTTTGGTATTGCCCTTCTCTGGGATTGGGATGAAAACTGACCTTTTCCAGTCCTTTGGCCACTGCTGAGTTTTCCAATTTGCTAGCATATTGAGTGCAGCACTCTAACAGTATCATCTTAGGATTTTCAATAGCTCAGCTGAAATTCCATTACCTCTACTAGCTTTGTTCGGAGCAATGCTTCCTAAGGCCCACTTGACTTCCCACTCTAGTATGTCTGGCTCTAGGTGAGTGACCACACCATTGTGGTTATCCCAGTTATTAGGACCGTTTTTGTGCAGTTCTTCTGTGTATTCTTGCCTCTTCTTCTTAATATCTTTTGCTTCAGTTAGATCCTTACAGTTTCTGTCCTTTTAACCATTCAACATCACAATAATCCAAGTCTATGCCCCAACCACAAATACTGAAGAAGCTGAAGTTGAATGGTTCTATGAAGACCTATAAGACCTTCTAGAACTAACACCAAAAAAGGTGTCCTTTTCATCATAGAGAATTGGAATGCAAAAGTAGGAAGTCAAGAGATACCTGGAGTACTAGGCACATTTGACCTTGGAGGACAAAATGAAGCAGGGCAAAGGCTAACAGAGCTTTGCCAAGAGAATGCACTGGTCATAGCAAACACTCTCTTCCAACAACACAGGAGTTGACTTTACACACAGACATCACCAGATGGTCAATACTGAAATCAGATTGGTTATATTCTTTGCAGCAGACAAGGGAGAAGGTCTGTACAGTCAGCAAAAACAAGACCTGGAGCTAACAGTGGCTCAGATCATGAGCTCCTTATTGCAAAATTCAAACTTAAATGAATTAAGTTTAGGTTCTTATAATGATTACAGTAAAACTCATGCTAAGTAAAGCAGGTTTTTTAGACCTAAGATTAGTCTAAGGATGGGCATTAGAGGGTTCATACCATCTCAAAAACATCAAATCTATGTAGACATTGTTGTTTCTGGAGTGGTAGCCCACAGCACCATAGTCTCAAAGCCTATTGATTTAGGAGAGACATGAAATAAAATATATAAAATGCTTAATAAAGTTTCACTTATAAACATCTACAAGGATTAGCTTTTAATGTTAATGTTAGAATTAGGCATATAATGTTTTCACAAACTAACTGTGTAGAATTTATCCAAGTTGCAAGGACACAGCACTAACAGCGAGGCCTCTCAACAGAGATGACCTTCTTCCATGATAGTTTTCATTTCAGTTTTCCTGGTTCTCTAGGAAAAACGACTTCTGTTTTAAGTGGTAAATCAATATTCACTAGTTTATGAGATAAACCTTGACTATTTTCTGTGGGTTAGACACTGGAGATGTAGAAATCTGGAAGTCAACTCCCCTCCTCATTTCTTTCTATATCTCATGCTCACATCCGATTTAGCAGCCATCATGTCAGGTACGTCCCCAAAGTGTATCCTGAATCCATCTGTTTCAATAAACTCCTAATCCTGCTGCCTCCCTACCATCAATTCTCTACCAAGCAAGCAAGTTAATTTTTAAACACATAAATCAGATCATGTCACTGCTTTGCTTAAAAGCCTCTGATGAGAGTTTCAGTTTTATAAGATGCAAAGAGTTCCAAAGATGGATGGAGGTAATGGTTGCTCAACAATATGAATGTACTTAATACCACTGAACAATGCACTTAAAAATGGTTAGTTGGTAAATTTTATGTGTATTTTATTATTTATAATAAAATATAATCATACAACAACAACAAAAAGTCTTTGATGGTTTCCCATTGTACCTAGAATAAAAACTCTGACTCTTTCACTGAGGGCTCAAGACCCTGTGTACTCATTTCTCCGAGTCATCCAGCACCAGTCTCCTCCTTGACTCTGCTTGCTATTACTCCAACATACTGTTTGTCCCTGCCTCTGGCCTTTGCCCTTGCCTTTGTCTCCTCCAGGACTCTTTGCTCCTCAGATCCTTTCAAATGTTCTAGAACTTTCTGACTCCCCTCCTAGTGTTGCTGTCTTCTGTCTCTGTTGACCCAATCATATCAGTCTGTCATGTTTCATTTCTTCATAACTTTTTTTGTTTAAGTTTGGATAATCTTTGTTTTGAGCTTCCCCAATGGCTCAGCGAGTAAAGAATCCACCTTCAATGCAGGAGACACAGGAGACGCGGGTTCAATTCCTGGGTTGGGAAGATTCCCTGGAGAAGGAAATGGCAATCCACTCCAGTATTCTTGCCTGGAAAATCTCATCGACAGAGGAGTCTGGTGGGCTACACTCCAAAGGGTCATAAACAGTTCAGTTCAGTCATTCAGTCCTGTCTGACTCTTTATGACCCCATGGACCACAGCACGCCAGGCTTCCCTCTCCATCACTGATTCTTGGAGTTTACTCAAACTCATGTCCATCGAGTCAGTGATGCCTTCCAACCATCTCACCCTCTGTTGAACCCTTCTTCTCCCACCTTCAATCTTTCCCAGCATCAGGGTCTTTTCAAATGAGTCAGTTAGGGTCTTTTCAAATGAGTCAGTTCTTCACATCAGGTGGCCAAAGTATTGGAGTTTCAGCTTTAGCATCAGTCCTTCCAATGAATATTCAGGACTGATTTCCTTTAGGATGGACTGGTTGGATCTCCTTGCAGTGGAAGGGGCTCTCAAGAGTCTTCTTCAATACCACAGTTCAAAAGCATCAATTCTTTGGCGCTCAGCTTTCTTTATAGTCCTCACATCCATACATGACTAATGGAAAAACCATCACTTTGACTAGATGGACCTTTGTTGGCAAAGTAATGTCTCTGCTTTTTAAGATGCTGTCTAGGTTGGTCATAACTTTTCTTGCAAGGAGCAAGCGTCTTTTAATTTCATCACTGCAGTCACTATCTGCAGTGATTTTGGGGCCCCCCAAAATAAAGTCAGCCACTGTTTCCATTGTTTCCCCATCTATTTGGCATGAAGTGATGGGACCAGATTCCATGATCTTAGTTTTATGAATGCTGAGCTTTAAGCCAACTTTTTCACTCTCCTCTTTCATCAAGAGGCTCTTCAGTTCTTTGCTTTCTGCCATAAGGGTGGTGTCATCTGCATATCTGAGGTTACTAATATTCATTTCTGTGGAACACTGCAATCCTGGATTAGGCTGGATAAATTAATTGTAGGGGGATGACAGAGAATGAGATGGTTGGATGGTATTGCTCAAACATGAGTTTGAGCAATTCTGGGAGATGGTGAAGGACAGCAAAGCTTGGCATGCTGTAGTCCTTGGGGTTGCAAAGAATCGGAGACGACTTAGTGACTGAACAACAACAAAATCCAGAAATAGAAAGCACAATGATTTAATTTAATCTTACTGTTGGTTGCTTTCCTTATACACACTTCTTTTTGAGGACCATTTGTTTTTCTTCCTTTTATGGACTTATCTGTATATGTTGTGGGTGTGTGCTCTTATGTACATGTATGTTATAATACTTTTCCTATGTTCTGATTTGTAATGGGAAAGACCAGTACGGTTTTTGTTCTCTCCAGGAGTTGTTAATCCACATGACCTACCCACCTACTCGGGGTACCATCTCCCTTCCCTGATAAGACACCATACTCTATTCCCATCCCCAACCACACTGAAACTGTTACTGCTAATTCTGGCTTGTCTCAAAGATTTGAGGTCAGTTCATTTCCCACCCTTGCTCTCATGATTCTTGGTTACTGCCTAAAAGAGAAATGCCTTACTAGGCATCACAGCCTTTCTGTTGTCTCCTCCTGCTGTTAACCACACTTCCACTGTCTTTTCTTCATTGAAGCCCTCTTCCACTGTGTTCAAACTCTGTCATATACTCATTGCTATCACCTGCCAAAAATAACTGAGTCATGGCTCTTCCCCATCCCACTTTCACTTTCATCAAGAGGCTTTTTAGTTCCACTTCACTTTCTGCATATCTGAGGTTATTGATATTTCTCCCAGCAATCTTGATTCCAGCAAGTATCTGCAAGAGAATTCCACACTGTTGGGACGGTGGTTTTAGATGTTCTTGGAGTGTTCAAGAAAGGACCAGGAGCCCGGGGTGGCTGATACCCTCTGTGTCAGAGGATAGGTGAGAAAAGGAGAGGTCGGAGAGGTAGTCAAGGCCGCTTAGGACCTTGGAGGCCATTATAGGAACTTTGACTCAGTGTGAGTGAGGTGGGAAGACATTGGGGTGTTTTAAGCAGAGAAGTGACGTAAGGGTTTTCATTTTATTTTGTTTTTTTCTTCGGTGTGTTAAGTATGTTGAAGAGGAACAAAGGTGAAATAAGGGAGACCAGCTGAGAAGCTATTGCAGTCATTCAGATAAGGGAGGACCACTGTTAAGTGAAGATCAAATTGCCAACATCCGCTGGATCTTCGAAAAAGCAAGAGAGTTCCAGAAAAACATCTCTTTCTGCTTTATTGACTATGCCAAAGCCTTTGACTGTGTGGATCACAATAAACTGTGGAAAATTCTGAAAGAGATGGGAATACCAGACCACCTGACCTGCCTCTTGAGAAATCTGTATGCAGGTCAGGAAGCAACAGGTAGAACTGGACATGGAACAACAGACTGGTTCCAAACAGGAAAAGGAGTACGTCAAGGCTGTATACTGTCACCCTGTTTATTTAACTTAAATGCAGAGTACATCATGAGAAACGCTGGGCTGGAAGAAGCACAAGCTGGAATCAAGACTGCCGGGAGAAATATCAATAACCTCAGATATGCAGAAAGTGAAGTGGAACTAAAAAGCCTCTTGATGAAAGTGAGAGTGAAAAAGTTGGCTTAAAACTCAACATTCAGAAAACGAAGATCATGACATCTGGTCCCATCACTTCATGGGAAATAGAAGGGGAAACAGTGGAAACAGTGTCAGACTTTATTTTTTTGGGCTCCAAAATCACTGCAGATGGTGATTGCAGCCATGAAATTAAAAGACTCTTACTCCTTGGAAGAAAAGTTATGACCAACCTAGATAGCATATTGAAAAGCAGAGACATTAGTTTGTCAACAAAGGTCCGTCTAGTCAAGGCTATGGTTTTTCCAGTGGTCATGTATGGATGTGAGAGTTGGACTGTGAAGAAAGCTGAGCACCGAAGAATTAATGCTTTTGAACTGTGGTGTTGGAGAAGACTCTTGAGAGTCCCTCGGACTGCAAGGAGATCAAACCAGTCCATTCTAAAGATCAGTTCTGGGTGTTCTTTGGAAGGAATGCTTCTAAAGCTGAAACTCCAGTACTTTGGCCACCTCATGCGAAGCATTGACTCATTGGAAAAGACTCTGATGCTGGGAGGGATTGGGGGCAGGAGGAGAAGGTGACAACAGAGGTTGAGATGGCTGGATGGCATCACTGACTCGATGGACGTGAGTCTGAGTGAACTCCGGGAGTTGGTGATGGACAGGGAGGCCTGGCGTGGTACGATTCTTGGGGTCGCAAGGAGTCAGACACGACTGAGTGACTGAACTGAACTGAACTAAACTGTTAAGTGAAAAGCGACTTGGATTCCAGAATTTATTTAGAAGGGTGTTGTCAGGATTTGCTAGTGGATTTGATGTAGGGGTAAGAGAAATGGAGGATTTTTTTTGTACTCTAAATTACTACGTGTTTGGATGGACTGGCCAGAATCCCAGTATCCTGCCATCGCCACATCTGAAGCAGACTACCTTTTCCATTTTCATATGCGAATAGAACACAGGGCTCCTTTTTTGATGCTTCCCTCTGCAGCTTTACTCTCTCCTGTTCTTAACCCACTTTGTCTATCATTGCCCCTCCTGAGTCTCACATGCTTTGGACTTTGACATCTGACTTGATTTGGCATCTCCTCATCAGCTATTGCTCTGGGAAACTTCAAAACCCTTTCAGAAGCCAACTTAGGAGTAGCCTTCTCAGAAAAGTTCATTGTCTGACCCAACTGTGATAAGTTCTACCACACTGAGACTGCCTGCTTTCATAGCCTATCTCTGGGACTTTTAACCTGGATATGTGCCAAGAAAAACATTATCAGTTCTAAAAGCCCTTCTTCAAACCGTAGTCTCTGGTTTATCGGCTCTCTTACACCTCCCCTTCTTTATTTTTCCCTTCCAGTGTTATTGAGATACAATTGACGTACATAAACTCTGTATAAGTTTACAGTATAATTATTTGACTTATACATCCTGAAATGATGACCTCAGTAAGTTTAGGGAGCTTTTCAGTGAACTTTAGTGAACTTTGCAGAACAAATCTGAAACTTGGGGGTGGGACTCCAGCATCGGTAGTTCTTAATGTTCTCCATCATCTCATAGTTACAAACTTAAAAAAATAAATTATTTTACCTTGTGATGAGAACTCTTAGGGTTTACTCTTGTGACAACTTTCCTATATATAAAACGTACAGCAGTGTTAACTATATTTATCATGTTGTTACATCCCTGATTCTTATCTATCTTACAACCAGATGTTTGTACCTTTGCTGCCTTTATCCAATACCCTCTCCTTACATCCCTTGCCTCTCAAGCCACAAATCTGATCTCTTTTTCTATGACTTTGTTTTTGAAATACAATTGACCTACAACACTATATTAGTTCCTGGTACAGCATAGTGATTTGGTATTTCCATACATTTCAAAATGATCACTGTGGTAAGTCTAGTTACCATCTATTATCATGTACAGATATTACATAATTACTGATGATTTTCCCCACACAGTACCTATCATACCCGTGACTCATTTATTTTGTAACTGTGAGTCAACCTCTTAACTTCCTTTACCTATTTCTCTCCTCCCCTCACCTGTCCTCCTGTACTCATAGTGTGCGTGCTAAGTCGCTTCAGTCATGTTCGACTCTTTGGAACCCTATGGACTGTAACCCACCAAGCTCCTCTGTCCCTGGGATTCTCCAGGCAAGAATACTGGAGTGGGTTGCCACGCCTTCCTCCAGGGGATCTTCCTGGCTCAGGGATCGAACCCACATCTCTTATGTCTCCTGAATTGGCAGGCGGGTTCTTTACCACTAGCACCACCTGAGAAGCCCTTTTACTCTCAGAAAGACCTTCATTTTCCCTTAGTCTCTCAGCTCTCTACTTCTGTGTTTGTCTGGCAAAACCCTAACTCCAAATTAACCCTATAGTCTTCTTCTGAACATATACCTAGGCAGCTGAACAGAATTGCAGAAAGCTGGGTAAAAAGGTAAATTGATACTCTATTAATGTATAGTTTCCAGACTCAGGTATACTCTGACCAACATTACTTAATCCTTTCACTCCGTGACTCTCAACCTTGGCTGCAAAACAGAATCTTCTTGGAACTTTAAAAAAATCTCAATACTTGGGCTGTCTAGGCCAATTCAGTCTGAAATTTCAGGGTGGATCTCCAGCACCAGGAGTTCTTAATGTCCTCTGGGTGATTCCAGTATGCAACTGAGATTGAGAAACACTGCTTTCAACTTGTCCTTGAAAGATTTTCATTTTCTACGCCACACAAAACCTCTTTCTTTCACTACCCTCCAAAACCTTCCTCCCTAACCCTGTTTTATCTTACTAATCAACCTCACCTCCTACCTTGCTAGAAAACTTGAAGGTTTTGTTGGTGAATCTTTCAATTTCTTGTCCCCATTTAGTCAACTGAACTTTTTAAGCAGTTTATTTATTTTTGGCTGTGTTGGGTCTTCGTTGCTGCACGTGGACTTTCTCTAGCTGCGGCAAGTGGGGGGCTACTCTTCCTTGAGGTGCTCAGGCTTCTCATTGCTGTGGCTTCCCTTGTTGCAGAGCACAGGCTCTAGGCAGGCAGGCTTTAATAATGGTGGTGTACAGGCTTCAGTGTCCCGCAGCACATGGAATCTTCCCAGACCAGGGATCAAACCCATGTCCCCTGCATTGGCAAGTAGATTCTTAACCACTGGACCACCAGTGGGTAAGGACCACTAGGACCACTAGGAAGTCCTAGTCAGCTAAACTTTGAACTGGGGCATGGTTAGTGCCAGGCGTTGTGCTGGGCATTGGGCATAGAGTGGCGGGCAGGATCAGAACAGTCCAGGCCATCCTGGAGCTTTCAGTACAGTGCCACAGGCAGGCGGGTAAATTGTGGCACGTGGTGAGGCAATCAGGTGTCACTGGAGCACACAGGAAAGGCCCTAATTTAAACTCGTGCCAGGAAGGCTGCTTCCCTGCATCAGCTCATCTATGACCTGTCCTCCTTTCTCTTGCCCTTCATGGAGGATGACCTGCCAGACTCACCATCATGCTGGCCTGTGTCTCCATCCCTTCTATTTCTCCTCCACACATTCCTTGGTTGTCCCTCCCTGTTTCTGTCTATTGTTTCTTCCTCTCACTGTAAAAATTCTTAAGGTTTTACCAGAATGATAAAGCTTGATCGTGCATCTCTTTCCTCTTCTCTAGCCTTCACAAGCTGTCCTTTTGGACTCTTCCTTTTTCATCTTCTTTGTGAGATTTCTTCCCTCAGCCTACCTGTTAAATGATGGTATTCTCCACAATTTTTCTCATTCATCCATAACTGATTTTAATCACCATCTAGACATGTGCTGTGTGCTAAATCACTTCAGTCGTGTCCAGCTCTTTGCGACCCCATGGACTGTAGCCTGCCGGGATCCTCTGTCCATGGGGATTCTCCAGGCAAGAATACTGGAGTGGATTGCTGTGCCCTTCTCCAGGGGATCTTCCCAACCCAGGGATTGAACCCATGTTTCTTACGTCGCCTGCATTGGTTGGTGGGTTCTTTACCCCTAGCACCACCTGGGAAGGAAAGCTTCCCAAATCTGTATCGATCTTCAGCCTTGACCTCCCTCCCGAGTGCCTGCAGCCATCTCGACCTGAATGTCCCACAGGCTTGTCACATTGGAATTTATTAATTCCCTATTCCTCTTTCTGTGTTCCTTATCTCCTCTGGTGACACTGTCATGCACATAGTCACCCCAACCAAACCAGTAAATTCCGTCACGCTACCCTATGTCTTTATTGTGTCTGGTGAACCACCAAGCCCTTCCTGCATTGCCTCATACATTTTCCTTGGCTTTGTTTCTACTACCGTGGCATGTCAACAGATCATCTCTGTCTTTGTTTAGGCCTTTCAGCATTTCTCACTGGGATGATTGCAATTAAATCCTAACTGGTCTCCCTGCCTTTAAGGCTCACACCCTGACATTCATCCTTCATCAGGTAGGTCACAACACTTTTTTGGGAGACATCCTTCAGAAGCTCCCTCTGCCTTTGTTAAGGCTGCACACTGTACTGAGAGGGTGCTTCTGGGGTGAGGGCGCGTCTTGAGGGTGGGGGTCTAGGGGATGGGGCTCCAGCAGAACCGTGTGGTTAAGTTCTTTTATGTCATTGTGCTTCAGCATAATATTTTGCCTTTTGAAAGCTTTCCATTGCCTGTGCACCACCTTTTCTTGCTCTTTCTCATTTGTACTTCTTCCTCAATGCATTCGTTATCCCAAAGTGCTCAGTTCCTGCCAATCATTAAGAAGTAGCTCAGATCTCATGTCTTTTAGGAGGTCTTCTTATCATTCACATCCTTATTAATTTATTCACTGAGATTCATGGGACATCTGCGTTGTCTCAGGCAGCCAACAACATCAAAAAAGGTGTAGAAGATGGGAGCGTACCTGGGTGTATTCGAGCAGTGCTCCTTAGATTATCTGTGGTGATAGACCAGTTGAGTTGTTCTTTGTTTTGGCTCTATCATGGAACAATAAGTGGTCCTGTTGCACATGATTAAAATGCAGTTTGCATCACATGTGACTCACCGGATTAATTCAACAACACCCAAACTGGTCTATACCTTGTTCAGCAAGTATCACATACTTAAATGTCACTGAATTGTCAAGCTGCCATAAACATTTCCAAATACTTGATTTCTGGACTAACCTTGGACCAGAATGGTAATAAACCATTCGGACATCAGCACCAGTCCACTGGCCAGCTTTGAGTAGCAATGTACTAGAGGGTTGGCTGTAGATGCTATGGTAGGAGAGAAGACAGTCACACCAGGGACTCAAAAGACTAGACAGAGTAGAGCTGCAAGGTGGGCAGAGCCCTGTTCAGTTCAGTTTAGTTGCTCAGTCGTGTCTGACTAATTGCAGCACACCAGGCCTCCCTGTCCATCACCAACTCCCGGAGTTCACTCAAACTCACATCCATTGAGTCGGTGATGCCATCCAGAGAAGGGCAAAAAAAAATTTTTTTTAAAGATATGCTCACCAGCTAGGTGAACAAGTCATTTTAGCCACAAGGAGAAATTGGAGCATAGAGAAAGGGAAGGTGGAGTAGGCTGGGACCACAAAGACTAGGATTGTTGTTTTTGTTCAGTTGCTAAGTCCTATCTGACTCTTTGCAATACCACGGACTGCAGCACAACAGCCTCCCCTATCCAGTGATGCTGATAAAGTGCTGCACTCAACATATCAGCACATTTGGAAAACTCAGCAGTGGCCGTAGGACTGGAAAAGGTCAGTTTTCATTCCCATTCCAAAGAAGGGCAATGCCAAAGAATGTTCAAACCACCGTACATTTGTACTCATTTCACATGCTGGTAAGTTTATGCTGAAAATCCATCAAGCTAGGATTCAGCAGTATGTGAACTGAGAACTTCCAGGTGTAAAAACTGGGTTTAGAAAAGGCAGTGGAACCAGAGATCAAAATTGCCAACGTCTACTGGATCATAGAAAAGGCAAGGGAATTCCAGAAAAGCGTCTACTTCTGCTTCATTGATTAAAGCCTTTGACTGTGTGGATCACAACAAACTGTGGATAATTCTTACAGAAATGAGAGTACCTGACCACCTTACCTGTCCCCTGAGAAACTTGTATGCAAGTCAAGAATACCAGTTAGAACCAGACTTGAAACAACTAATTGGTTCCTAATTGGGAAAGGAGTATGACAAGACTGTATGTTGCAACCCTTTATTTAACTTATATGCAGAGTACATCATGAGAAATGCCAGGCTGGATTAATGATAAGCTGGAATCAAGATTGGCGGGAGAAATGTCAATAACCTTAGATATGCAGATGATATCACTCTAATGGCAGAAGGTGAAGAAGAACTAAAGATCCCCTTGGTGAGGGTGAAAAGAGGAGAGTGGAAAAGCTGGCTTAAAACAACATTCAAAAAAGTAAGATCATGGCATCTTGTCCCATCACTTCATGGCAAATAAAAGGGGAAAAGGTGGAAACAGTGACAGATTTTCTTTTCTTGGGCTCCAAAATCACTGCAGACGGTGGCTGCAGGCATGAAATTAAAAGATTCTTGCTCCTTGGAAGGAAAGCTATGACAAACCTAGAGTATTAAAAAGCAGAGACATCACTTTGCTGACAAAGGTCCATCTAGTCAAATCTATGGGTTTTACCAGTAGTCATGTATGGAAATGAGAGGTGGACCATAGAGAAGGCTGAACTTCAAAGAATTGATGCTTTTGAATTATGGTGCTGAAGAAGACTCTTGAGAGTCTCTTGAACTGCAAGGAGATCAAACCAGTCAATCCTAAAAGAAATCCACCCTCAATATTCATTGGAAGAACTGATGCTGAAGCTGAAACTCCAGTAATTGGGCCATCTGATGTGAAGAGCTGACTCATTTGAAAAGACCCTGATGCTAGGAAAGATTGAAGGCAAAAGGAAAAGAGGATGACAGAGGATGAAATGTTTCAATAGCATCCCCGACTCAAGGACATGAATTTGAGCAAACTCCAGGCGATGGTGAAGGTAGCAGGAGCATAGTAAATGGGGGTGCTATAAGGTAAGTGATGAGGCTTCAGAGTCAGCAGGAGTTGATTTTATTCATTCAGCAAATACTTTCCAAGAATCAACTATGTACCAGATCCTTCCTAGGCACTGGAGACAGAAGCCAAGCAGAGACAGTTTTCTATCTAGTTTTCTATCTAGCTTAGGAGGGTCTCTAAGAGTAGACAGAGTTAGGCTTTAACTGCAAGCAGTCTTTGAAGCATTTTGAGCTGGAACGTGGCATAGTCAATTTAATCCTTGGGAAAATGACCCTGGTGAATTGAAAGAAATGGATTTGGGGAAATGGATAGCTATTGAATCAGGAAAGTTAGTTTAGGGGTGGTTATAGTAATCAAGGGAAGAGATGATAAAGATCAGAAAGTAGCAGTCAGTGGTTTGGGGAAGAAGTGAAGGTGAGGGAAAGAGACGTATGAGAAAAATTATTGGAGTGATATAAATTAGTGGTCTTGAAGGGTCAGTTGAGTTTAGGATGGCTTTCAGTTTCTGACGATTAGGTTGCTGTTCAGTTGCTAAGTCATGTCCCACTCTTTTGTGACCCCATGGACTGTAGCCGCAAGGCTCCTCTGTCCATGGGATTTACCAGACAAGAATGTTAGAGTGAGTTGCCATTTCTTTCTTCAGGGTTTTTCCTGACCCAGGGTTAGAACCTGGGTCCTCTGCATTGGCAGGTAGTTTCTTTACTGCTGAGCCACCAGGGAAGCCAGATGATTAAGGCTGGTGGTCCAATTAATTCATTGGAAAAGGGTACAGTGAAGCACAAGCTGGAATCAAGATTGCTGGGGAAAATATCAATAACCTCAGATATGCAGATGACACCACCCTTATGACAGAGGATTGAGATGGTTGGATGGCATCACTGACTCAATGGACATGACTTTGAATAAACTCTGGGAGTTGATGATGGATGGGGAGGCCTGGCGTGCTGCAGTCCCTGGGGTCGCAAAGAGTTGGACACGACTGAGCGACTGAACTGAACTGTGGGTGCAAAGGAAGGGGAAGGGATTAGAGGAGTGGTAAGTACAACATCTGAGGACGTTATGCAGTTAGGTGCCTCTTCTCTGTGCTCCTACACTGTGTTGTGCTAACCTCTATCATAGAATTGTTTACTGGGTTTCTAAGCTTATAAACTCCTTGAGAACATGTACTTACTTTTCTGTCCTAAATGTTTGGCAGCGAGCCTAACATGAACAGGCTCCTCAAGTGGTTCTTTAGCTGAACAGAAAGGGAGAATCTTGATTTTCTATTGCTGCCATAACCAATCATCACACACTTAGTGAATTAAAGTAACAGAAAGTTACTATATATAGGTCTGTAGATCAGAAGTCCAGGTTGGTATGGCACATGGAACTGTGCTTAATATTATGTGGCAGCCTGGATACAAGGGGAGTTTTGGGGAGAATGGATATGTGTATATGTATGGCTGAGTCCCTTTGCTCTTCACCTGAAACTATCACAACATTGTTAATTGACAATACCCCAATACAAAATTAAAAGATTTTTAAAAATTAAAAAAAAAAGAAAGAAATCCAGGTTGGGAAGGGTAAATGATGTGCTCTGTGTTTTACAAGATGTTGGCCATCTTTGCTCTTATCAGAGGCCTCTAGAAAGAATCTGTTTCCCAGCTCATTCAGTTTGCTGGCAGAATTCAGTTCTTTGTGGCTGAAGGACTGAGGTCCCTGTGTTGACTGTCATCAAGGGCCACCTTAGCTCCTAGGGGAGCTCTTTCCAGTCCTTGAATGTGGGCCTCTACATTTGAGCACCACCCACAATTCACTGAATCCTTCTGCTTCCAGTCTCTGTCTTCCTTTCTTCTCCCAGTCAGACAGTTCTCTGCTTGAAAGGGCTCATGTGATTATATTGGGCCCACCTGGATAATCCACGATAATCTTCCTACTTTAAGGTCTCTAACCTTAATTCGATCTATAATAGAGTCCCTTTTCTATGTAACATAGTCGCAGATTCCAAGTCTAGGGCATGCACATTTCAGGGGAGGTGGTAACATTACTAACCCTATTAGTAATTATCCACCAAGTTGTGTGGCGATTAGGATCATGTTTCTTAATTATTTATTAATTCCAGCATATCCCATTTGTACAGGGGAGGACAATGAGATTGAGGCTGGCCCAGGTCAGAGGGAAACGGGAGCTGAGGGAGATGACAGTCCTTCAGTGTCTACTATTCCTTCCAGTCATCTGTCTTTTTATCTGTCCCATCCATCCATCCCATCCAGTCATCCTTTCAACCTGTCATTCATAAACATTTGAGTACCATAAGAGTCTATGCTAGGTTGGAAAATGCAGGAGTGAGTGAACTACAAAGATAAATGACTCCTGATTTCTGTTAGCTTGTTTTCAGTATATTGATGTCTACATCAAATTTTCATTAGTTCATACCATGTACTGGTGAGTTTGGCTTGTCTTAATAAGTTTTCTTACCTGCTTTAGTGAATAATCTTTTTTTAACATGCTTTAGCTTCATATCTTATACCAAGGATTCAGTAAATTTGTGTGATTATGATCATTACTGCTTGGGTCATTCCCTTTTATGTGTGGCCATAAAATATAGGAAACATTAATAAATGTATATTTTTGCTGTTTTAATTTTTAACTTTATTAAAATGAGTAACCATTGTTACCAATTTCTTACCAATTTTTCCAGAGACAAGGAAGTATTTATGTTGTACATGGTAATAATTTTATTTTTAAGTGATTATTTCATTGAAGCTTAAAGGTACTTCATTCCTTCTTATATCTACATAGTATTTCCTGATATGAATATGCTAATTTTTAACAGGTCTCATATTGGCAGACATTTAGTTAGTTTCCACTTCTTTTGCTATTAAAAATTGTGAAAAATCTTCTACGTGTACCTTTCACAGTGTTAAATACATAACACCTGGAATATTGCATTGCAACAATTGCCAAATCACTCCCACAGAGGTTGTACCAGCTCAGATTCCTACCAGCAGTATACAAGGGTGTTTATTTCACTATATCTTGGTCAGCACAGTGTGTTATGAAACTTTATGGTCTTTACCAATTTGATAAATAAAAATGGCATTTCACTTTAAATTTGAACATCAGATTGCTGAGTAAGTGTGGACATCTTTTTTGCATATATTTTAGAGTTATTAACATTTCTATTTCTTTTTCTATAAACTATCCACATTTCTTATCCATTTCTCTGTTGGGTTGTTGGCTTTTTTCTTATTAATTTGCTGGCAACCTTTATGTATTAAGGAAACTAGCCATTTGGGAGATAAGCTGCATCTATTTTTCTTTCTGTTTGACTTGTCTTTTCTTTCCCTCCTCATGTTTATTTATTTGACTGTGACAGATCTTAGTTGTGGAGGTGGGATTTGTTGTTGTTGTTGTGGCATGCAGAGTCTTTAGTCAGTTGCAGCCTGTGGGATCTAGTTCCCTGACCAGGAATGGAAATTGGGCTCCCTGCATTGGGAGTGTGTAGTCTTAGCCACTGGACCAGCAGGGAAGTCCTTGTTTGACATGTCTTTTGATTTTGTATAACTTAGGCTTTGGACACACACACACATTTAATTTTAGGTGGGCTTCACATGTTTACAAACTGGACATGTCTGACTTCTTGACTTTGTGTCGTGGTTGGAAAGACCATTCCTCATTTCAGAATTATGAAAGAATTATCTCAGATTTCACAAAATGTTTTTTAAACTTTTTATTTTGAAATAGTTATAGAATCATAGGTAGTTGCAAAATTAGTATGGAAAGGTCCTTCACTCGGTTCCCCCCAGTCACCAGAAATTTTTATAGTTTCTTTTATTTTTTTGTATGCAAAACGTGCTTATGGGGATGGTTTCCCATTCATCTTGATACAGGGGACTTTTAGTGCTGCTTCCGTCTGAAAGAGCATCCTTCTGTAGCCTTGCCTTTCCTCCTGTAGGCCGGCAGTGGACAGTAGAGCAGCCAACACACAAGACTGCTGTTTGTGCATGGCTAAAGACAGTGGTGATTTTATAGCATCCTGGGCATTTTACATCCATGAAATAGGAATTGGGGCTCTGCACCAGGCGCTTCTTCTTGTGTTTCATCTTCTCTTCTGGAGAGGGATGAAGAAGATCCTTTTCGAGAGGCATGTTCTCGTGAGGAGGTCGTCACCGCTGGAAAAAGCAGTTTCATTTTTTAAATGTTTAAATTTTTTATTTCTCTGAAGTTTATTTTGGTATGAGATGTGGATTCCAATTTCTTTCCAATTGGTAACCCATTTGTCTAACATTATTTACTGTCATCTATATTTTCCCCAATAATTGAAAATGCATAGGGACTTCCCAGGTGGCTCAGTGGTAAAGAGTCTGCCTGACATTGCAGGAGACACAGGTTCGATCCTTGGTCCGGGAAGATCCCACATGACTTGGAGCAACTTGTGCACCACAAGTGTTGTGCCTATGCTCTAGAGACTGGAAGCCGCAACTGCTGAGCTTCTGCAACACAATTATTGAGCCTATGCTTTACAACGAGTGAAGCCACCGCAATGAGAAGCCAACACACCATAACTAGAGAGTAGCCCCTGCTCGCGGCATCTAGAGGAAAGCCCGTGCAGCAACGAAGACCCAGCACAGCCAAAAATTAAAATTTAAATTTAAAAAATGCATCTGTCAATCATATGCTAAATTCCTGCATATACTGGTTAATTTTTTCAAATATTTAAAGTATCACAACCAGGGAATTCCCTGACCATCCAGTGGCTAAGGGGCTTCCCAGGTGGCGCTAGTGGTAAAGAATCTGCCTGTAAATGCAGGAGACATAAGAGATGCAGGTTCAATCCCTGGGTTGGGAAGATTCCCTGGAGGAAGGCATGGCAACCCACTGCAGTATTCTTGCCTGGAGAATCCCATGGACAGAGGAGCCTGGTGGGATCGCAAAGAGTTTGACATGGCTGAAGTGACTTAGCATGCATGCATGCCAGTGCTTAGGACTCCAGGCTTCCCTTGCCGAGGGTCCAGATTCAATTCCTTGTTGAGGAACTAAGATCCCACAAGCTGTGAAGCAAATAAATAAGTAAGGAAGTATCATAACATGAAGAGACACTAAACTCTCAGTGTATATTTCCCATGAGCTACATGTTGAGATGACCAGAGTTGACCTTGTTTCAAAATTATTCTGGTATAATTTGGCCTGTTGGTCTAGAATTAACTTTGTACTGTTGTGGGTGTGCTAGGATACAGGTAAATAATTCACTCCTTGGCCTCCAGGAGTTCATCTTAGCTTATTGATCCCAATCTGTTAAAGTAAGGCCTTTAGAATATGTAGTAATTAAGGTGAACCACACAATTAATCTCACAAAACCTTTCTGAGGGATGTATATTATCTCCATGTTGTAGATAGGAAATAGAGACTTAGAAAGATTAAAATTGCCCAGACCCAGGTCTAGAACAAGTGGGCAGAGCACAGACATGTTCTGGCCTTGTTATTAGCATTATCCCACACTGTGCTAGGACATGCCTCAGGCCTGCCGGAGATGTCTCTTTACTCCATCAGTCTAAGATAAAAACTGACATCACTTCTAGGCTGCAACATAACTCCATTGTTCCCTTTTGCCTTAGCAAACCTAAATCACCATTTTTAGTTCTTGCTTTCCAATGAAAAGGCTAAGCAAAGACAGATAACTTTTCCAAGGTTTTTCTGGTTTCACTCTGGTTTTCCTAAAGGAAAAACAAAATACTCATCTGCTTATTGAGTTATCTGAATTTAAGGAATAGATTTAGATAATTCTTAAATTATTTTCCAGTTCTGTGATTCAAGATACATGTTTTTTAACCTTGCTACTTGTTTTCCATAGTTTGATGTGCCTATATAGGAGAGAGTGAACAAAAGCATTTAAAGAATGACAAGTATTTTTATGTGGGTTATTTAAAGGGAAAACATGCTAGAAATTCTTTAATCCAATTAAAATCACATCTGTTAGGGGAAGTCCCGTAGGCTGATTATTGTGTAATATAATAGCAGTCTTGATTTCAGTTCGTTACATTAGCTTGCTAGGATATATTTAAAGTTGTTCAGTCGCTAAGTTGTGTCTGACTCATTGGAGCCTCATGGACTGTAACACACCCATCTCCTATGCCCTCCACTATCTCCTGGAGTTTAATCACATTCATGTCCATTGAGTCAGTGATGCTGTCTAGCCATCTCATCCTCTGCTGTCCTCTTTTCCTTTTGCCTTCAGTCTTGCCCAGGTTCAGGATCTTTTCCAATGAGTTGACTCTTTGAATCAGGTGGCCAAAATATTGGAGCTTCAGCTTCAGCAACAGTCCTTCCGATGAATATTGAGGGTGGGTTTCCTTTAGGATTGACTGATTGGATCTCCTTGCAGTCCAAGGGACTCTCAAGAGTCTTTTCCGGCACCACTGTTTGAAAGCATCAATTCTTTGGCATTCAGTCCTCTTTATGGTCCAACTCTCACATCTGTACATGACTACTGGAAAAACCATAGCTTTGACTATATGGGCCTTTGTTGGCAAAGTGATGTCTTTGCTTCTTAATACGTTGGCTTTGCAGGTGGCACAAGTGGTAAAGAACCTGCCTGCCAATACCGGTTAGACTTAAGACACACAGGTTTCATCTCTGGGTTGGGAAGATCCCTGGAGGAGGAAATAGCAATTCATTCCAGTATTCTTGCCTGGAGAATCCCGTGAACAGAGGAGCCTGGTGGGCCATAGTTCATAGGGTCACACAGAGTCGGACACGACTGAAGCGACTTGGCACGGTACAGGTTTGTCAGAGCTTTCCATCCAAGAAGCAAGGCTCTTTTAATTTCATGGCTGCAGTCACCATCTGCAGTGATTCTGGAGCCCAAGAAAAGGAAATCTGTCACTGCTTCCACTTTTTCCCCTTCTATTTGCCATGAAGTGCTGGGACCGGATGCCTTGATCTTAGTTTTTTAATGTTGGAGTTTCAAGCCAACTTTTTAAAGGCTGCCACTTAAAATTCTCTATGTGCTTTGAGTTCAAAGTTATCAATTCACACACCCTATATGGTCCACTTAAAATTTCTGTTAGTTGCAGTGTAGTGCTTGAGATGCTTTTCATGGGATAGAGGTTTAAGGTGAAGTAAAGCAGGTGAGTCTCTAGCTCTGAAGTTTCCTTTTACTGTTAAGAATCATCACAGTAGCAAAGCAATGTCTTCCAGATGATGAGAACTTCCAGAATGGCCCAGATGTCTTGGAAGTTGTGTCTGTGTGTGGTCTCTGTGGATGGTCCTCACACTGGCTAATTTCGATATCTAGATACAGAAGTCATTTCATGTGTTTGGTAGCGGGGAGTATATTCTTAGGGTCTAGTGAGCCATACCCAAAGCTAGCCATACCCAAGAAACTGGTTCCTAAACTAGAATTCCAAGTCATTCATTTAAAATTGGTCATATATATAGACAAAACCAATACTGAGTAAATGTGCAAGTGGATAATCCTGCTCAGGAGATCCAGGTCTATGTGAGAAGATTGTTTGTTAAAATCAAAGTAAATATGTCCTATTCCATTCTCCTCTCTAGAGATGATTCTTTCTTTTAAATCCTTCATTCAGCACACCCTTCTCTGTAGGGCAGGGAAACCTAGTGAATGCTTTACCAACTGTGTTGTTGAGACTTTGAGGGGACCTCTGTTGTTCAGTTTGCATTCAGTTTTACATCACCTTCACTAATTTAAACAGAACTATCACAACCTGCAGGCATACATACCTTGGAGATATCAAACGTTTGGATCCAGACCACCCCAATAAAGTGAGTATGGAGATAAGGCACATGAATATTTTTTTTCCAGTCTATATCAAAATTAGGTAACATCAAAGATCACTGATCTCAGATCACTGTAAAAAAATACAATAATAAAATGCAAAAGTTTGAAATATTGCAAGAATTGCCAAAAGTGGCATAGAAACACAAGGTGGATCAACACTGTTGGCGGAAAAATGGCGCCAACAGACTTGCTTAATGCGAGATTGCCACAAAACTGCTTTTTGTGAAAAACACAGTATCTGTGAAGCGAATAGAATATATGATGATGAGACAAGGTATACCTATATTTTGATGAACTGCTAAACTTTTTCCCACGGTGGCTGCACCATTTTACAATTCCAGTAACAATGTATGATTGTTCCTCTTCTTCCCTGGTTATTGTCTGTCTTTTTGATGATCACCATCCTAGTGGCTATAAAGTGGTTCTCTGGTCCACTTCCGAATCCCCAGGATAATCCTGGACCTGCTTATGGTCTTAGTAAATGTTGGTTGACCGGCTAAGTTTGTTTTGACATCTTGTGTCTCTTAACACACTGGAAAGCTGTGTGCTGCGGTGAATAGGCACGGACCAGAGTCCTGTTGAACTTTGAAAACCTGCTCTGTGACATAGTAACTGTGTGATTAGGGACAAGTCTCTTAAGCTTCAGTTTCCTTATCTGTGACATTAAGATTGTTGTTGTTGTTCAGTTCCTAAGTCACGTCCAACTCTTTGTGACCCTGTGGACTGTAGCCCTCCAAGTTTCTCTGTCCTCCACTATCTCCTGGGTTTGCTTAAGTTCGTCGGTGATTGACGAATTTGCTTCAGTTTGGCGAATTGACTTCACCATTGAGTCGGTGATGCTTTCTAACGGTCTCACACTCTGCCTCCCCATTTAGATAATATCCTTTCCCTAGAGTTGATATGAGGGTTAAGTATTGAATAGATAATGTGAGTGAGATCCCTAGCATAGGATTTGACCCAGAGCCCTTGATGAGTGGGGAATGTTATTCTCTTGGATAACATGGGTAGCAGCTTACCCTACTCCTGTGCCTCAAGAAATAGAAGCAACGGTTGATTTCAGATACACCTAATTGTACTGCTAGTGGTAAGCTGGGTCAGCTCCCTTTCTTTCTTTATAAAATCTCCCTGCAAATCTACTCCCAGAATCTGTTAACACTTCTTCAGTTTTTGAGCAAAAACCACTGAGGTCTGGTGAGATAGTTGATTGTCATTTGTGGTTTTGCTTCTTCCTTGGGATTTTCTGCTTAAGCTTTAACCAACCCATTGCTAGATTTGCTTGCTTTTGTTAACTCGTTGTTAAAACGGCATTCTTTTCAGAAGCACCGGTTTTAAACACTTTAATAAAAGCAGCTTTTTAATTGCAAAAAAACTGACTGGTAGAAAGGCATGAGGCCGGTTGGAAAAGTGCTGTGTTCTGAAAACCAAGGTCAGGGTTTCAAGCTGCTGCTGCTGCTAAGTCACTTCAGTCGTGTCCGACTCTGTGCGACCCCATAGACGGCAGCCCACCAGGCTCCCCCATCCCTGGGATTCTCCAGGCAAGAACACTGGAGTGGGTTGCCATTTCCTTCTCCAATGCATGAAAGTGAAAAGTGAAAGTGAAGTCACTCAGTCGTGTCTGACTCTTAGTGACCCCATGTACTGCAGCCTACCAGGCTCCTCCATCCATGGGATTTTCCAGGCAAGAGTACTGGAGTGGGGTGCCATTGCCTTCAGGAAGAAGCCATAATTGTGGGATGGCAGGGAAATGCGTATAGATAAGGACTCATGAAAAGCCTTTTTGCATTGCACCTGTGAGTGAGGACACCTTTAAGCAAGAGAGACAGTTAACTGAGGACAGTCACACCCTTTAGTCCATGAAGCACCCTTTAGAGACAGTAGGATCCAGAATCTTCACCGTGATGAATTACAGTATGTCAGATCTATTCAGGAACAGTTCCTCTCTCTTATCATATGCCCAGCCCTTATTTTTTCCATTTGCCTTATGCTCCAGCATGGCCAGGGGCTTGTTGCTGTGGTTATTGATTTACCAACAGAGGCTTCAACCAGTTAAACTTTTCCCTATCACAACACATGTCTCATGATGAAAATTAAATGTACGCCAAATAATAAGTTTGGCTCTATTGTCAAATTTATTGGCAAGGCTC
Source organism: Bos taurus (assembly GCF_002263795.3). Classification (NCBI taxonomy): domain Eukaryota; kingdom Metazoa; phylum Chordata; class Mammalia; order Artiodactyla; family Bovidae; genus Bos; species Bos taurus. Next base: position 18,488,563 of record NC_037347.1, read on the forward strand.
GTTTTGCTACTCTGTGCTCTTCCCTTTCAAGTTTTTATTGTTTATATCTCTCATTTTTCCTTTTTTCTAGAACTTGTGTTAGATTAACACTGAGATTAATTAAACAGAGAAGCATTCTCCAAAGAGAGCAAAGGAGAGCTACAGTCGTTCGAAGGGTAGGATGACAGTCATGACTGGGAAGGGATTTTACAGACTAATGAAAAGAGACTGCATTGTTACTGTCCTCAGCCTTCCAAGAACCCCATGAATGAGGTTTGACTGAGATGTAAGATCAACACACTTGATCTTAATGAGTCAAGGTTATATTCCTAAATTTTATTTGGAGGAATCACAAACTCTCCACCTCAGAATTAGCTAAAGCTAATTTAGCATACTGTATTATACTAAATATACTGTATATACTAAATATACATACTATACAATACATAACATTATTATTGTTTAGTTGCTCAGTTGTGTGCAGCCCCATGGACTGTAGCCCGCCAGGCTACATGGGATTTCCCAGGCAAGAATACTGGAGTGGGCTGCTATTTCCCTCTCCAGGGGATCTTCCCGACACAGGGATCGAACCTGCATTCCTGCACTGTAGGTGTTCTTTACCACTGAGCCATCTGGGAAGCCCAAATAATAATATTCTTCAGTTCAGTTCATCTCTCAGTTGTGTCTGACTCTTTGCGACCCCATGAACTGCAGCACGCCAGGCTTCCCTGTCCATCACCAACTCCCGGAGTCCACCCAAACCCATGTCCATCGAGTCGATGATGCCATCCAACCATCTCATCCTCTGTCGTCCCCTTCTCCTCCTGCCCTCAATCTTTCCCAGCATCAGGGTCTTTTTCAATGAGTCAGCTCTTCGTATGAAGTGGCCAAAGTATTGGAGTTTCAGCTTCAACATTAGTCCTTCCAATGAACACCCAGGACTGATCTCCTTTAGGATGGACTGGTTGGATCTCCCTGCAGTCCAAGGGACTCTCAAGAGTCTTCTCCAACACCACAGTTCAAAAGCATCAATTCTTCAGTGCTCAGCTTTCTTTATAGTCCAACTCTCACATCCATACATGACCACTGGAAAAACCATATCCTGACTAGACAGACCTTTATTGGCAAGTAATGGCTCTGCTTTTTAATATGCTGTCTAGGTTGGTCATAACTTTCCTTCCAAGGAGTAAGCGTCTTTTAATTTCATGGCTGCAGTCACCATCTGCAGTGATTTTATAGCCCAGAAAAATAAAGTCAGGCAATGTTTCCACTGTTTCCCCATCTATCTGCCATGAAATGTTGGGACCGGATGCCCTGATCTTAGTTTTCTGAATGTTGAGCTTTAAGCCAACTTTTTCACTCCTCTTTCACTTTCATCAAGAGGCCTTTTAGTTCCTCTTCACTTTCTGCCATGAGGGTGGTGTCATCTGCATATCTGAGGTTATTGATCTTTCTCCCAGCAATCTTGATTCCTGCTTGTGCTTCCTCCAGGCCAGTGTTTCTCAAGATGTACTCTGCACACAAGTTAAATAAGCAGGGTGACAATATATAGCCTTGATGTACTCCTTTTCCTATTTGGAAACCAGTCTGTTGTTCCATGTCCAGTTCTAATTGTTGCTTCCTGACCTGCATATCGGTTTCGCAAGAGGCAGGTCAGGTGATCTGGTATTCCCATCTCTTTCAGAATTTTCCACAGTTTATTATGATCCACACAGTCAAAGGCTTTGGCATAGTCAATAAAGCAGAAATAGATGTTTTTCTGGAACTCTCTTGCTTTTTCGATGATCCATCGGATGCTGGCAATTTGATCTCTGGTTCTTCTGCCTTTTTTAAAACCAGCTGGACATCTGGAAGTTCATGGTTCATGTATTGCTGAAGCCTGGCTTGGAGAATTTTGAGCATTAGTTTACTAGCATGTGAGATGAGTGCAATTGTGCGGTAGTATGGAGAAGGAAATGGCAACCCACTCCAGTATTCATGCCTGGAAAATCCAATGGACCGAGGAGCCTGGTGGGCTACAGTCGATGGGGTCACAAAGAGTCAGACACGACTGAGCGACTTTTCTTCTTCTTCTCTTGAGCATTCTTTGGCATTGCCTTTCTTTGGGATTGGAATGAAAACTGACCTTTTCCAATCCTGTGGCCACTGCTGAGTTTTCCAAATTTGCTGACATATTGAATGCAGTACTTTCATAGCATCATCTTTCAGGATTTGAAATAGCTCAACTGGAATTCCATCACCTCCACTAGCTTTGTTTGTAGTGATGCTTCCTAAGGCCCACTTGACTTCACATTTCAGGATGTCTGGCTCTAGGTCAGTGATCACACCATCGTGATTATCTGGGTCGTGAAGATCTTTTTCGTACAGTTCTTCTGTGTATTCTTGCCACCTCTTCTTAATATCTTCTGCTTCTGTTAGGTCCATACCATTTCTGTCCTTTATTGTGCCCATCTTTGCATGAAATGTTCCCTTGGTATCTCTAATTTTCTTGAAGAGATCTCTAGTCTTCCCCATTCTGTTGTTTTCCTCTATTTCTTTGCATTGATCGCTGAGGAAGGCTTTCTTATCTCTTCTTGCTATTCTTTGGAACTCTGCATTCAGACGCTTATATCTTTCCTTTTCTCCTTTGCTTTTCGCTTCCCGTCTTTTCACAGCTGTTTGTAAGGCCTCCCCAGACAGCCATTTTGCTTTTTTGCATTTCTTTTCCATGGGGATGGTCTTGATCCCTGTCTCCTGTACAATGTCACGAACCTCTGTCCATAGTTCATCAGGCACTCTATCAGATCTAGTCCCTTAAATCTATTTCTCACTTCCACTATATAGTTTTATATAATATATATATGTATATAGAATTATATAATATTTTTAAACATATATAATATAAATATAGAATATATATATATGTTATACTCTAACTTAAATGTTCATGTCTTCCTTTAAGCCATGAGAATTTCATTAAATGGTCACAATTCAAATGAGTGAAATACAAATAATTTTATTTCTAGAGTTAAATAGAGAAAAAAAGTACAATTGACCTTTAATGAAAATAACACTCCTCAAGTTTTTCAGAATCAAATCCCATTAAAGGAAATCTTTTGAGAGATCAAGTATAACATCTCAGAAAAAGGCAAAAGACACAAGTAAATCCAAGTAAACTGCAAGTAACTGAGAAGTTGACCTTGTCAATGAATTATTTACAGATAAACATGCCTCATTTCCTTATACTTTAACTTAATTTGAAGTTGAGAACATTGGACCTTCCTGCTAGTCAGTGCAACAAAGTGTCAACATTAGCTCTGATCATTACTTGATTGATTCATACCATGGACATTTATTTCTTGCCTTCCCTCCCCTGGTGTAGTTCTGTGTGAGATACATTTGTACATGACACCCCTCTTATTACTCCACAAGAACTTACTAGAGTTTTAAGTGATGCAAGATGTGTCTACAGATAAAATGTAGTGTGGTAACTACCTAACATAGAGGTACAGGTACAAGCAGGAGTGAGAAGCAAAATAATGGACAGCAGTGGGGCATGAGTGTCCAGTCCACCAGACAGAAGACCCCCCGTGAAAACCGACCTGGCTGTCCCAATGCACCAGAGGCAGATATCAGTACTGGTTATTATGCTGTGCTGTAGGACTGCATATAATGTGGATAATTCCACAATGGATTCAGCTAAATAATAATATATAAAGTGTTATCACTCAGTTGTATTTGACTCTTTGTGATCATAACAATTACAAGTGTGTGTCCAGCTCTGTACTGTCTATATTTATGGATTTATAGTGTGTTATCTGTATCATCAGAGACTGGCACAAGATAGTCCTAAATAGCAGACATGTAAGGGTCACTAGAAAGTCTTATATGGTATTGCAAAACATGCTTAACTTATCAATCATGTTTTTTTAAACAAACAAACAAACAAACAAACAAAAAATCAAGATTAGTCTATCCTGAACACCCATCACCAGGATGAGCAGAGAGCACTTAGATGGGTAGGCTCCTTGTTGGAGCTTTGGTTCCTATTTGAAATGCTACTGAAGAGTGATCTCTTCAAATCACAATTTAAGCAGACATTGTTTCTCAAAGCCAACCCCTCTTTCTTCCTTGTGGGTTATCAAGTCTTCTGCCTTTTTCAGACTCATCCTTCCACCCTCAAGCCATTGTTGTTCAGTCACTAAGTCATGTCCAACTCTCTGCGATGCCATGAACTGCAGCACGCCAGGCTTCCCTGTCCTTTCCAACCATCTCATCCTCTGTTGCCCCCCTCTTCTCCTTCCCTCAATCTTTCCCAGCATCAGAGTCTTTTCCAGTGAGTCAACTCTTCACATCAGGTGGCCACACTACTGGAGCTTCAGCTTCAGCATCAGTCCTTCCAATGATTATTCAGGGTTGATTTCCTTTAGAATTGACTGGTTTGATCTACTTTCTGTCCTAGGGACTCTTGAGTCTTCTCCAGCACCATAGCTGAAAGGCATCAATTCTTTGGTATTCAGCCTTCTTTATGGTCCAACTCTCACATCCATTCATGACTACTGGAAAAATCATAGCTTTAACTATACAGACCTTTGTTGGCAAAGTGATGTCTTTGCTTTTTAATAAGCTGTCTAGGTTTGTCATAGTCTTCCTTTCAAGTAGCAAGCATCTTAATTTCATGGCTACAGTCACCACTCAGGGTGATTTTAGAGCCCAGGAAAATAAAATCTGTCACTGCTTCCACTTTTTCCCCATCAATTTGCCATCAAGCGATGAGACCAGATGCCATGATCTAAGTGTTTTGAATATTGAGTTTTAAGCCAACTTTTTCACTTTCCTCTTTCCCCCTCATCAAGAGGCTCCTTAGTTCCTCTTCACTCTCTACTATTAGAGTGGTGTCATCTGTATATCTGAGGTTGATGATACTTCTCCCAGCAATCTTGATTCCAGCTTGGGATTCATCCAGCCCAGCATTTCACATGATATACTCTACATTTCCTAGAGAAGGAAATGGCAACCCACTCCAGTATTCTTGCCTGGAGAATCCCATGGACGGAGGAGCCTAGAGTTGGACACGACTGAGCAACTTCACTCACTTCACTCAATGGGCTTCCCTGGTGGCTCAGACGGTAAAGTGTCTGACTGCAATGTGGGAGACCTGGGTTCAATCCCTGGGTCGGGAATATCCCCTGGAGGAAGAAATGGCAACCCACTCCAGGACTCTTGCCTGGAGAATTCTATGGACAAAGGAGCTACAGTCCTTTGGTGGGCTACAGTCCATGGGGTCGCAAAGAGTCGGACACGACTAAGCCATTTCACTTTCACTTTCACTTTCACTCTACATATAAGTTAAATAAACAGGATGACACTATACAGCCTTGCCATACTCTTTTCCCGATTTGGAACCAGTGCATTGTTCCATTTCTGGTTCTGACTTTTGCTTCTTGACCTGCATACAGGTTTCACAGGAGACAGCCATGTGCTTCCCCAAATGTGCAGGGTGGGGATAAACACAATATCAATTACCCTTTAGAAACCACTACATGCCCAAACCTTTTTCAGTGCTTCATTTAAATATGGAAATGTGATACAGTTCTGGGAGGAGGTGTTTAAGGGGCCTCTGAGAGCATTGGAAAAGGTTTTAAGTCTCTTAAAAAGAGACACAAAGAAAAGACTCTTCTACTACTCTGGAAGAAGGTGTATGAGAATGTGATATTTGGAATGACGATCACCATCTTTTTCCACAAAAATGACAAAGTAGAAATGAACTAACTCAGAAGAAATTTTCCTACCTTTGGACTTCTTTTTCTATGTTTCTGTGTAACAGCTCTTACTGCTTAGCACTTCAAGTTGTGTTCTGTTATTTCCAAATGAAAGCATGATCCTTGATACTATAACATTCCCATTTGAAAAACAGAAATTAGGTGCTTAGTATCTTTGTTTGATATTTGTGTTGATCACTTTTGTTTGCCTAAAAGACAAGGCTTATATTCTAATTTTCTGTAAGTTACTAAGACCTAAGATGTAGCAATAATTTCTCTTTTCACAAATGCTTAAGAAACTTATTTCACCCTTGACACAGTTTAAATACTTTACATTTTGGGTGTATATGCTGACTCCAAGATGCTGCAGATTTCATATCTGTTGCAATTATTTTGAATCATCAGAGAAATTGTTTCCGTTGTTGATTGCACCTCCTGTTCTTCCCGTTCTTGACCCAGATATATTATCATATCCAAGTGACATGCATTATTGAATCTTTTATCATGAATCGTGTGTATTTCTCATACTGTGGATATTGTCATGTCAGAGAACAGTTTGTGCAGTATAAAGAAGAAGCTCTTAAAAAAAAAAAGAAGTTCTCAGTGGGAGGGAGATTCAAGAGAAAGGGAGATATGTATATCTATGGCTGATTCATGTTGATGTATGGAAGAAACCAACACAATAGTATAAAGCAATTATCTTTCAATTAGAAAGAAATAAAAGGAAAAAAATTGTTCCCAAACCTGGCCCATCATCAGTGTCTCCCCAGACATACTAATCTTTCTCTAGGTGATTAGCAATCAACCAGGTCTGGCAACCGCTACTTTTAGGAGTAGAGGAGAGAGGAAGTTTGTACTGTCTGATCCCATACGTAAATGGTTTCAAACCTCTTTTGACAAAGTCAGCCATGTAAGAACAAAATCTCTCAGCAAGTTACAGAAAGCTTGTGTATCAAGTGAGTTGGAAGAAGGAGTCCTTTGGTCTCCATGTCCTCTGTCTACACGGCCATCCCCTGAGATGTCCAGGGTCCTTCAGGTCTTTGAGCACCAGTCCGTGTAGGTCTGCGTTGTTGCTAGCTACACGGCTCCGTCATTTTCTGCAGCTCTTCTGCAACACAGCCACGTCCACTGAGGGCACTCAGGAGACTTTATGCTGCCCTTTCACCTCATGGGAGACACTCGCCATGGCTGCCTAAGGCCATATCAGCCACCTGTTCCCCCTCTACCCAGGCAGCTGAGCCTGATCCCTCTCCTCTCTGTTTCCTTAATCCTACTTGGCACCTCACCAGGGCTTATTGCCCTTTTTTCTGAGATCAGCACGAGTTGCCTTCCCTCTGACTCTCCCCTTTCCCAAGCCTGAAGCATGCTCTTCTGTGCTAGGAGGCATGGAAACTCCCAAGGTTTCCTTCCAGATCTCTTGTCTAGGCCCTTGAGTTCTTCTGTATGGCTATGTAACTAAGCTTTTATAACTCAGAATCTAGGATAAATCTTTCTGGTTTTTTGCCTTCTCTGTTGTGTTTCATTCCCAAGGTGATTTGCATAATCTAGCTGATTAAGGAAATGCCAAAGAGAAACACAAATGTATATATGAAACATAAAAATAAAACACAAAACCCTGTATGGTAAGTGTAAGGAGTATGATGTACTTTTCACTTCTGCTCTGTGTGTGTTTATGTGTATATACGTATAATCGCAGTACACACAAGTATATGGTAATTAGCAAAATTGAAAATCTATCCTTTGAAATAATTTTTCACTGAGTCTGTTCACATTCTCGACTTACTTTATTTAAATTTGAAGTCATAATAGATGACGAAGGGAAAAAAGGATTTAAAATAATACGCTGAGGGCTTTCCTGGTGGTCCAGTGGTTCAGAATCTGGGATTCCCCCATGCAGGGCACAAGGGTTTGATCCCTGGTCCAGGAAGTTCCCACATGCCATGGAGCAAGTAAGCCCGTGTGCCACAACTGCTGAGCCCATGAGCCACAACTGCTGAGCCTGTGTGCTACAACTGCTGAAGCGTACGCACCTAGAGCCCATGCTCTGCAACAAGAGAAGCCGTTGCCATGCGGAGCCCGGGCACCACAACAAAGAGTAGCCCTCGCTTGCTGCAGCTAGAGAAAGCCCACGTGCAGCACCAAAGACCTAACATGGGCAAAAATAAATAAACAAATAAATCTTAAAAAAATACATGCTGGAAAATACACATCCCACATAGTCACCTCAGGCTACTATACATATATTCCACTAATATTACCATAGCCCTAAACATTTCTGGATTTGTTCCTTTGCAGTTTACAAACTATAAGTTGAAAATGTTAGTAAATTATGATTAATCCCACCTCTACTTCCCCCATTCCAACTCCACTTATCAAGACATAGCTCAGCTTGATCCACTGACTTTTGAAACTATTCTTAACTTTTGATTAGTTCTGGGCATGATTTTTAAAGCAGTAGACAAAGACTTTTCTCCCTTAGAGCCAATTAAATGAAATTCTGAAAAACTCTGATGTTGATTTGTAAAGAAAAGCTCAAAAACTGCTTTGAACAGCAGTACCACTGAAATGATATAATTACTGAAGTGATTACTCTGAAGCATTTTATTTCAATGAAAAAATATTGGTCAGTCAGTTCAGTTCAGTTGCTCAGTTGTGTCCGACTCTTTGCGACCCCATGAATCGCAGCACGCCAGGCCTCCCTGTCCATCACCAGCTCCCGGAGTTCACTCAGTTGTTCTCAACTAGGGATGGCTTTACATGCTAGGGGACATTTGGTAACTTCTAGAAACCTTTTAGATTGTCGCAGCTAGAGAAAGAGTGTTCTTGGCATTTGGTGAGTGGAGGCCAGGGTTGATGCTGAGAATCCTGCATTGCTCAGGACAACTCCCCATAACTTGTTTGGCAAAAATGTCAATAAAGCTGAGGTTGAAAAACCTGGTTTAAACAAACAAATGATCACTTTATAGTCTTTCTCACATTTTAATACACTTAAAATTTCTGATCGCCTTACCCCAGCTTCAGGTAGGTCAGTTTTGTTCTCACCCTGCTGCCCAATTTCCATTACAGACCTCCTCTCCGCTTGTACCTTCCTACAGGTCATTTCAGTTTATGTGTCCCTGAGCAGGGTCTGCAGCTAGCCAGATCTGTTCTTGCAGATCTGATGTCTGACTTCTAAATCAGAGATCAGTAGGGAGCCCAGGGCCTCCCAAATATCAAAAAGAAAGGGAGAACCATATAGCCCTTCTGGGATGACAGGCATGCCCTGGGAAAGCCAGATGCTGACTCTACACTCCTTTCCCTCAGGGAGAGTGTCCCAGTATATTTTGCAGGATTTGGATAAATCCCAATACATGAAGGTTCATGTGGAAGTGGTTGGCAAAGGCTTTCAATTTATGGACTCCTGCCAAGTACTTCCCACCACAGGCAACCTTATGGTCACAGCCCTATCTGAATGGATTTCAGAAAGTCCTCAGCAGAGTGCTGCCTTCTGAATCCTATTGGCAGATCTCAAAGTGATCAGATCCCTCAAATTCATTATGTGTCCTGGTGTTAGTATATATGTGGCTTCAAAGAGTCTCCAGGTAAGCTCTTGGAGCAGGTACATATATCACATTTGAACCTGACATCTTTAATTTCAGGTCTAAAGAAGCTAGTCTTTTTGCCTTTTCATACTGTTCATGAGGTTCTCAAGGCAAGAATACTGAAGTGGTTTGCCTTTCCCTTTTCCAGTAGACCACTGTTTTGTCAGAAATCCCCGCCACGACCCATTGTCTTGGGTGGCCCTGCATGGCATGGCTCATAGCTTCATTGAATTACACAAGGCTGTGATTTATGTGATCATTTTGGTTAGTTTTCTGTGATTGTGGTTTTCATTCATGAGGCCGTGGGGTTGTAGTTCTTGCTTCTTCTCTCTGCCCTCTGATGCGTGAGGATAAGAGACTTGTGCAAGCTTCCTGATGGGAGGGCTGTGAGGAAAACTGATGCTTTTGAATTGTGGTGTTAGTGAAGATTCTTGAGAGTCCCTTGGACAGCACGGAGATCAAACCTGTCAATCCTAAAGGAAATCAACCCTAACTATTCATTGTAAGAACCAATGCTGAAGTTGACGCTCTGATACTTTGGCCCCCTGATGTGAAGAGCCAACTCATTGGAAAAGACCCTGATGCTGGGAAAGATTGAAGGCAGGAAGAGAAGGGGATGACAGAGGATGAGATGGTTGGGTGGCATCACCAACTCAATGGACATGAGTTTGCGCAAGCTCCAGGGTATAGTGAAGGACAGGGAGGCCTGGCGTGCTGCAGTCCATGGGGTTGCAGAGTCAGACATGACTTAGCGACTAAACAAAAACAAAGGAGCTAGTCTAGGCAGATTAAGTCTCTCCTTCACCAAATGATCCAGTCACGAAGTGATACTGTCCACTACAAAGAGTGAAATTCATGGTTTGTTGCAGGTGCTGGTCAATGAAATAGAAGCACCAGTTCCCCATCAGTGAGTTCCTGTTTACTCTCATCCTGACACATATATCCAAGGCCTTTGGAGAAGGGCTGAGCTCTGGCAAAGGAGGCTTTTTCTGTTCCCTGATAGCACCTGCCTGTCTTATCTACCCGTTATGGAGGTGTGGTCATCTGTCTACTGTTGCTGAGTTTTAAGTCTCTGCTTTACATGTATGAGAACCCTGACTATTCTGGCCTCTCCAGACCTGAAATTTTATGCCACTGAGTATTTTAAATCAGTTATTAAGGCCCTAGTTCTGCTATCAGCTAGAAGATATCTCTATACCTTCACCACATAAAATTTATTTCTCTCCTTCTGAACAGTACATTCACTAAAAAAATCAAAGGTCTGTATTAAAGGGCGGGTGAGGAGGGTGTCTGGGTTAGGAGGGGGAAGGTATGCCTGGCTCTAGTCTGGGGGTGCTGTATTTACAGGACAACTCAGGTTGCCCTCAATTCATTTACTAACAATTTTCTAGACTAGACCCAGCAATGTAATATTAGCACCGAGTCCATCACTGAGTCAGCTTATAAGGAAATTCTCAGCAGTTTATTTAGTTCCAACAGGCTAAAGGGATCAGGTTTTCTTTTCTTGCCCCATTTTTATACAATGATCCACGTTCCTTTTCCTCTGGTGGGTCCACAAGGGTTAAAGACTGTTGGATAGCAGGTTATCCCCAAGCAAAGGATCAGTGAGAGAGTTCCACTCCAGTAAGCTTGAGCCACCAGGTCCCTTTTCTGTCTCTTCAGTCTTCCCTCACTTGGTGGGTATCTGCTTCTGCAAATTCCCCCTCACAGACCTTTCCAGTGTGAGTTACTCCTCTGATGACCTTCTCCCTCTTCCTCCATCTCAATCTTGCATAGTCTTTTAGAAAAACCAGCTCTGTTTGCTGCCTGTGAGTATTGCTGACCTGCATTAGACTGCTGTGGTCTCTTTGAGGCTTTGTGCTTTAGTGAGGGCTGGGGAGAGGAAAAAGGCCTGAGTGGAATGAGTAGGAGAAGAAGAGGAGGCAGGGCTTGCCCAGAAAACAGCTTAATACTTTGAAATGTAAGTCCATCATTTGCCTTATAAAATTAGAATCCTTCACTCTGATTCTGAATAATTTAAACAGCGTTATTTTGGCAGTTTAATTAGGAGAATAGTGGCCCAAGGTATGTTACATCAGTGGTTAAGGTGAGCGGGAAAGGAGCTTTTATCAGGATCTAAAACACTTATATCAAAACCACTGAAAAACATCAAGGGAAGAATCATGTATAATTTGTGACATACCAGCTCTAAAAATGAAAGTAGTAGAGTTTTCTCTAGATCTGTTCCATACACTGCCATTCAACTTGGCCAGATGCTTTCCATTTAAATTTGTATAGCTTATCTCTACAAATGATAATATCTGATTTTGATTGAATGTTCATTTTTTATCAGATTCTGTGCTCTAAATTTCATATATATTATCATATAAGTTTCATGAATTTTATATATTAACTCATAAATTATTCCAAACAATTATTCTAAAACAATGAGTTGTTGTTTTTTAATCTTGTTAGGTTGTAAATTGCCATTTTTCAGATAAGGAGGTTGAACTTTAATTTTGCCCAGGGTCACACAGCTAGTCAGTGGTGGGATTCAAACCAAGGTCTTTGTGATCCCAAAGTTTCTGCTCCTACTCCCATATCATATGTTTGGTATAGACACAATCCACAGGAAAACTAGAGTCCAGGCTGACTCTGGCAAAATCCTGGCATCCCCACAGCCAATCTTGAGTTTGAACTCAGCTTGAGGACACAGGATGTATCAGATCAGAGGTCTTGCTGAGATACCATCCTGTATTTGGAGAGCTCCTCTGAAGTGTGCCAGGTGGTACAATGGTAAAGAATCCACCTGTCAAGGCAGGAAACATGGGTTCGATCCTTGGGTCAGGGAAGATCCCCTGGAGAAGGAAATGGCAACCCACGCCAGTATTCTTGCCTGGAGAATCCCATGGACAGAAGAGCCTGGCTGGCTACAGTCCACAGGGTTGCAAAGAGTTGGACAACTGAAGCAACTTAGCATGCCCTCTTTAATAGACATTTGGCTTGTCTCCAATCTTTTACTGACTGATACAATGAATAAGCTTGAATATATGTCATTGTGCATATGTGCATATATTTCTATAGGAGAAGTTTCTAGAAATAGGATTGTTGCCTTAAAAATGTGGGTTTATATACTAATTTGCACTGCCACCAGCAATATGTGAGTTTTCCACAATCCTTCCAACAGAGGGAACACACTTTTCGATTGTGGAAAACTCATACATTACTGGTGGCGGTGCAAATTTTGGCTAATCTGACTGATAAAATGTTTGGACTTTAACCCATCCCATGCAATAAAATGCAGTATTATAGATTTTTCTTACTATGGTTAAAGTTAAGCACTTTCTATATGCTTATGAGCCATTTGCACTTCCATTTCTCTGAAATTTGTCCGCTTTATTCTTGGTTTATAGGTGTTTCCTTATCAGTTTCTAAGAATCCTTAATATATTGGGGAGAGTATCACTTGTTTGTATTATGAATTGAACATATTTCTTTCTCCTTGTCATTTGCCTTTTTCCTTTTTTCTTCTTGATTTTCATATGGTTAAATTTATTAGTCTTCTTTTATGTTTTATGAACTACTAAGTCAAATTTAAAAAGTTTTTTCCTACTCCAAGATTATAAAAGTGTTCTCCCTGTTGTCATCCAGGACTTTCATGGTTCTTTAAAAATTTTATTTAAATCTTTGGTCTATTAATACTTGGAGTTTATTTTGGTTTATAGTATAATTTTCGGATCCCACTTTTTATTTTCAGATGACTCTCTAGTTGTATCACACCATTTACTCAACAACTGCTGGTAATTCAAGTGCCTACTGCTTTCAAGTGCATGTATATCATATACAATATGTCTTTTAAAAATATACACATATATTATATATATATAATATAAAATGGCTTTATCTTAGAATACCAGAATAAAGTCTAAATTTTTCTGTTGCAGACCTAGAGGGTTTATTTTTTTGTAAAATATACATAATGTAAAATTTACCATTTTAACCATTTTAAGTAAAATTTCCCATTTTAACCATTTTTAACTTTAACCATATAAAGTTCAGTGGCACTAAGTATATTTGCATGCTTTGTACAACCATCACCACCATCTACCTTCAGAACTTTTTCGTCTTCCCCCCATATGACTTGAAATCAAACATACTGGTCGTTTTATGATGTCCCATTCCTTTGTACGGTGTTGGCTGTTTTCAGAGATGTTAAAATTTGGGAAAGTGTATATCTTAGAATTTATGAAATATGGTACTAAATTCCCAAATGTTTTTGGTATGTTTTTTAGATGTTCTGTTCTGTGCCACTGTTTTGCTTCTTTATGTACTGCTGCTGCTGCTGCTGCTAAGTTGTGTCCGACTCTGTGCGACCCCATAGACGGCAGCTCACCAGGCTCCCCCGTCCCTGGGATTCTCCAGGCAAGAACACTGGAGTGGGTTGCCATTTCCTTCTTCAACGCATGAAAGTGAAAAGTGAAAGTGAAGTCGCTCAGTTGTGTCCGGCTCTTAGTGACCCCATAGACTGCAGCCCACCAGGCTCCTCCATCCATGGGATTTTCCAGGCAAGAGTACCAGAGTGGGGTGCCATTGCCTTCTCCCTTCATGTACCAATGTCACACTATTTTAATTACTAAAGATTCAAAATGTCTTTTAATACACGATAGAGCTAGTTTCCCCTCATTGGTCTTCTTTTTCAGAAGACATCTTTTTCCATCTGTTTTTGTCTATCTGTCCAGATAAACTAGGCACCTTCTCTTTGGATCTTGTAGATCTTCTTTTCCTCCCTCTGTCTACCTCAGTTTCACTTAAGTTATATAAACTTGAATACAGAAGAACTTCTTACACCTGAAGATCAGCTAAAAGTTTGGATCAGAGTATCTTTTCTGAAAGTTTATCTTCTTGACTTGGTTCAACCTTGCCATGGAAGGCACAGTCCATTCCTGACCTATTTTGCTGCCATAAAAGGAAGATGGATGCTTCTATGACAGTTCTTAGAATCGCTTACCCCTTTTGTATCTGGTACATAGAATATCAGCCTTTTTAAGTGAATTCAGCATTGTCTTTATGATGAAAAGTCTTTTAAGTGATTACAGTTGCATCAGGGTTTACTGTGGTTCACTAATGCATTTACCCCCGGTAGGTTTGTTGTTTTGCCAGTTATTCCTATTAAATTTTTAGCATATTTAATATTGTATTACTAGGAACTTGGCTTCTTATTTGCATCTATAGATCATAAACCCATCTCTTTTTTTTGTTTGTTTGTCAGTAATTCCTGTGGAAAATGGCCTTCAGTGATCTTACATCGAGGACCGTGCGTCTTTATGATAATTGGATCAAAGATGCTGGTAAGTAACCAGATTTCCTAACTGTGGCTCATCCTTCCTTTTTTAAGTAACCAGATTTCCTAACTGTGGCTCATCCTTCCTTTTTTGGTTGTATTCTCGTACTTAATAGGATTTCATTGAAACAGAATGAGAGACTTAGCAACTTAACACTCCCTTACAGACACCCCATAAATTGATTTTTTCAAATTTTTATTTATTTGGCCACACCGGGTCTTAGTTGTAGCGTGTGAGATCTAGATCCCTGACCAGGAATCGAACCCAGGCACCCACATTGGGAATGAGGAGTCTTAGCCACTGGCCCACCAGGGAAATCCCCTTGATTTTTATTTTAATTAGTGAAGAAGTATCAAAAATTTCATTGAAGATATGTATAAAGATAGAGGTATTAATACGTAGCTGATGTTCAATATGATGTTTGTAATTGTGAAAATAGCTTTATACCCAGGGAAAGGAATTAGTCCATGCATGGTGGTACATCATTCCAGCTCAGTAGCCATTAGAAGTGATTTTGGGGCACTGTGCTCTTAGGCTTGATTCTGCCCTAATGCTCTTAAGGGAAATAACAGTTATCACCAACAATGACTCTGTCCAGTAACTCTTGAGTGGGAAGGGCCACAGCCCCCAGGGGTATGTCAGAAAGCAGGGGCATTTGCTAGGGTAACCCCTGAGTAATTCTGAAATGCCCACCTTCTCCCATTGCCCATTAAAAAAAAATCAACATTGTTGAAAGGCATTTAATGCCATAGTGAGTGGTTTAAAATCATTAAATGCAAGCAGGTTATAGAAGACCACCTGTATTTCATACATGCATGCTCAGTGGCTCAGTCGTGTCCAGTTCTTTTGCAACCCCATGGACTGTAGCCTGCCAGGTTCCTCTGTCCATGGACTTTTCCAGGCAAGCATACTAGAATGGATTGCCATTTCGTATTCCATTTGTGTGGTAGGATTATGGGTAATTTCTATTTACTTTTCTGTGTCTGTCTACTAGATGTTTGGGGGTTTTGTGTTTTGTCTTTTATTTGTTTGTTTGGCCACAGTATGCGGTGTGAGAGATCTTAGTTCTCAGACCAGGAATTGAACCCTCACCTCCTGCAGTGCAAGTGTGAAGTCTTAACCACTAGACTGCAGGGAAGTCCCTGTCTAGATGTTGTTAAACCACATCAATATGTGTTGCTTCTATAACTGTTATAAAATGTTTTAAACAAACATTTATAACAAATGTTTTATAATACTTAAATGTTTTATAACAAAGGTAGCATTTTTATTTATTTATTTATTTTTTTTCCCAGCCACACCAAAGGTAGCATTTTTAAAAGAATAGACAAGGAATCAGAACATTTCAGAGCTGAGATGGACTTAGATATCATCAAAGCTACCTTCTCATGTTGTTGTTCTTGTTCAATAGGGTCTGACACTTTGTGACCCCATAAACTGCAGCAAGCCAGGCTTCCCTGTCCTCCTCTAACTCCCAGAGTTTGCACAAACTCATGTCCATTGAGTCGGTGATGCCATCCAACCATCTCATCCTCTGTTGCCCCTTCTCCTCCTGCCTTCAGTCTTTCCCAGCATCAGAATCTTTTCCAGTGGGTGGGCTCTTCACATCAGGTGGTCAAAGTATTGGAGCTTCAGCTTCAGCATCAGTCCTGCCAATGAATATTCAGGGTTGATTTCCTTTAGGATTGACTGGTTTGATCTCCTTGCTGTCCAAGGGACTCTCAAGAGTCTTCTCCAACACCACAGTTTGATATGAAAAACTCTCATATCTGCACATGACTACTTGAAAAACCATAGCTTTGACTGTATGGACCTTCCCAACATCATGGTCATTTGTCAGCAGAAAGATCAGAACATACATTTTCTGGTTATGATTAGTACTCTGGTATTTCACATTTGAATTCCTTTCCACATATTCACCACCATCACCACTTTAGATTAGTTTGTTACCTATCAGTTAGAATCACATATTCACCAAATTCAGGAGGAAAAAGTGTCACCTCTTGCTACCTAGCACAGTTGAAATTATATTTCTGTTTACACTGATTTCAGCAAAGATACACTGTTTCATGGTTGCTATCTTTCTCAGTGGACTTCCTGGATGATTCAGTGGTGAAGAACCCACCTGTAATGCCAGAGACCCAGATTTGATCCCTGGGTTGGAAAGGTCCCCTGGAGAAGGAAGTGGCAACCCACTCCAGTATTCTTGCCTGGGAAATCCCAGTGAAAGAAGAGACGGGCAGGCTACAGCCCTTGGGGTCTCAAGAATCAGACACAATTTAGCAATTCAACAACAACAAATCTTTCTCAGTAGATTAAAAACCAATCTCATTTCACTGAAAAAGATGCTATAGTTTTGCCCCTGAAGAATGCAAAGGTTCTTAAAAGGATCCTAAAAAGGATCCCATAAATAGAGAAGTTTCACTCTGGTGAATGGAGATTGAAGGGAATTTTTATATATATATATTCAATTTTTTCTTATTTTTCAACTTACATAATGACACAGAGAATGTATAGATTTCTTTAAAGATTATCTTTCTCTGAAGATTTACAGTAGTTCTCATAAATTCAATATTTAATTTAAATACTATTTTTTGTCTGTTGTAATGGGTTTTATTTATTTATTTAAAAATATGAATATTTTCTTTTCAAGGTAGAGGTGTAACTGGCTACCTGAACTCTCATGATTTAACCTTGGGAACCAAGTAGATTTGGATAATTTTTTGAAATAGACATGTTTGGAAGAACGGATCACTTGCTATCCAACTCTTGCTACTCATTATCCCCATTGTAAGAACCCAAGACATTCAATTAATCAATATCCTAATTCAAGAGCCAAATAGATTTAGGTGATGATGAATATCTATATAGTGCTCTAAGTATAAAATGTTTTAAGATGAACTACTTCTGAATTCCACTTCTAATTTTATTCATGGGTCAACTCTTTATTTTTATTATGAATACTTACATTGAAAAGATTATGAATACTTACATTGACCTAGTATTAGGTCAGAAAAGGGAATGACAAAGGTGAGAAGTGGTTCAGGATAGACGAGGAAAGTCCTGGAAGCAGTGTCGCAAACAGCGTGGGGAGGATGAAAGGAAGAGGCAGGCGATGCTACTGATCTGAAGCTATGCTAATTTAAAGTCTTCAGGGAGGAGGGAAGGATGGAGATGTGTGGTGAAAAGACCTTGATTTAAGTTCTGCCACTATTGTGAACCAGCTCAGTGATCTTGCACAAATTATTTATTGTCTGTGAGCCTCAGTTTCCTTGTTAGCAAAGGAGAGTTGAGCCTGGTATCCCCCAGCTACCAGATAATACGCATGAAAGTGTTAGTCACTCAGTTGCGTCTGATGCTTTGTGACCCCATGGACTGTGTAGCCCACCAGGTTCCTCTGTCCATGGAATTGTCTAGGCAAGAATGCTGGGGTGGATTGCCATTGCCTAATACGCATGAAAGTGCTATGTTATTTAGGAAGTATCCCAACAGAAACAGTGGTGGTGGTTGATGACTTATAGCGCATTTCCATGTTCAAATACTTTTAATATAGCATATCTTTTTTTTTTAAGTTTCTTCATTCTTTTTCCTGTTGAAATCTAGAAGGGTTAAAATGGTTTGTGTTGAGATATATATCTTTATGAGAACACTATTGGGTATAACAGGAGGGGTTTTTTTTTGCTCTGTGTAGTGTGATATTGATCTCTGAGAACCATTAGGAATCATTTTTGGCCATGTTAGTTCTGTTTTACTTTGCCTATACTTCAAAGGGCTAAGGCCATGATCAAGTGCCAAGAATTTCAAGTGTATTCTTGGCTTTGGCCCTAATTCTGAATAGACTTTGGGAAACTTACTGATACTCATTGGCTTTCTGATTGTTAGAGAAGTAGGAGGCAGGCATAGTTATTTCATGTGGAAAATTCCACAGCTACAGAATTTTAAAATGGTTTAATTAATACTTAAGCTATAAGAGGATTTATAATGTTTTGATGTTTAAAAAGCAACTTTCCTTGTATTCGAATAGTAATGATTTTGACCTTTCAGACTCAGAGTGATCTTTTTGCAAGAAGACAGAAAATCTGCTGCCACTCTGAATCTCTAGTACTTCACAAAGTACCAGAGGTACATGTTTGTTTCTCCTTCCAGCTTCTTCATCTTACTGGCACTTAGAATTTTAAAGGGTGTACCCTTTGAGCTAGTACTGCTACTTAAGAAGAGAACACATTCTTAAAAGTGGTTGATGGAAAAGCTCATTAATATTCTATGTATGTGACCCTTATACTCCCCTGTACTCACTCTCCAGAATGCTCTTAGAAAAGCATTATGGGGCTAGTAATAAGTCAGAACGTCAGAGCTGAGGTCTGGACTCTCAGACAGCCTGCCCCTCCATCTTCTGCCTTTATCTGTTGGTAGTACTTAAACGCAGCTCTGATGCTGAATAGAAGGTACAGGAAACTCTCTCTCCCTTATCAGCCTTTTGTCTCTAAAGAAAACAGAGCACACTTCACCCCAGAACCTTTTGCGATTTGTGAGATCATAGACTGAGGCAGAATTACCTTTATCGAGCCACCAGCCCCATCTGACTTGCAGATGTCTCATCAGCGGGAGCCCCCTGCCTCACATGAAAGTGGGCTCCCTATTTGGAAAGGTATCTGCCAAGAGAGAAGGCAGGAAAAATGAACAGTCATCAGAGTCATGGACATATTAAATGCTTTATTTGCTCAGTAGGGAGAGCTAATTTAAGCAAAGGAATAATCTGAGCAAAGCTTTACTTCTAGAAAGTAAATTTGGTCATTATATAGACGATAAGATGGTGGCAGATTGGATCAGGAGACAGAGAAACCACATAAAATTACCGCAGAGCACCTAGCAGTGGGGTACTGAGGGCCTCAGTGTTGCTGAAGGAAGCATTGAACTCCTGGTTTATAACTTTGATGGAACGTTCATCATGGTCATCGTAGCAGCTTATTTCAAAATATAAAGGCCTGGGGAATTCCTTGGAGGTCCAGTGGTTAGGACTCTGCTTCCACTGCAGGGGTACAAAACCAAGATCTGCTGAAATAATAGTAGCAATGCTTACTGAGCACTCAAGTTGTGCCAGGCTCCTTACTTGTAATAACTCACTGAATCCTCTCTGAGATACATGTTGTTTGGCGCCCAGTTCACAGATGAGGAAACTAAGCACAGAGAAGTCAAGTCAGTGACCCCAGGTCACATAATGAGTCCGTTGGAGGGCCAGGATCAGTGCAGGCTGAGAAAGGATTAAAAAGCTGGGTGAATTGTTCTGTTATTTGCTTTGAAAATAGTATGAAATTAAATGAACTAGCTTTTCCTCAAAGATAAGATTTTTTTAAAAATCTGTAGAACTTGAAAGGCACACGCAGGATTTTTTTTTAAAGAAGTATGTGCTTATAATGTTAAATTACAGGAAACATGATTTATTTAAATATTATTTTCTTTTGCTTCCTGAGCCAGCCCAGCATGCTTTTCCTGGCTTTTTGTTTTTCCTGCTGCTACCAGCGGAAGACCAGAAATATGGTATCATTTGATACCCCCATCTCACTACCCTCACCATCACACTACTGTCGCTGAACTAAAAAAAGAATGAAATAAAATATCTCTAATTCAGAAATTCCTTTACTGACAAAAACAAAAACCGAAAACTAGTTTTCAACCATGCCTATGATACCCATTCATAACAGAAACATTTAAAATTTCTTAAAAAGAAAAATAAAAATCACCCATGTTGTCACCATCCAAAGGTAATAATGTTGACATTCTTCTAGAAGCCTTCTTTTTTTTTTTGTTTTTTAGAAGCCTTCTTTTAATACTGGTTTTATATGTTTATTTCATTGAAGATAAAAGCTAGACATATTAATATGGTTTATATTCATATATTTAAGGTTTGGATTACTCGCTGATGGGGGAAAAAAATCCACCAAAGTTTTGGTCATTTCTAAAACCACAATGAGATATCACCTCACACTTGTCAGAATGGTACTCATCAAAAAGAACAAAAGTAACAAATGTTGGTGAGAATGTGGAGAAAAGGGAACCCTCACGCACAGCTGGTGGGAATGTGAATTGGTGCAGCCACTACGGAAAACAGTATAGAGGTTTCCCAAAACCTAAAAATAGAATTACTATATGACCCAGCAATTCTACTCCTGGATATATATCTGGGGAAAAAACAACAACACTAATTCAAAATGTACATGTTCACAGCAGGGTTATTTATAATTGCCAAGTTATGGAAATGACGTAAGTGCTCATCAACAGGTGAATGGATAAAGAAGATGTGGTATGTGCACACACACACACACACACACACACACACACACACACACACTGGAATGCTACTCAGCTATAAAAAAGAACACACTTTTGCCCCTTGCAGTAACATGGGTGAACTTTGAAGGCATTATGATAAGTGAAATGTCAGAGAAAGACAAATACTGTATGATATAACATATGTGGAATCTAAAAAATACAACAAGCTAGTGAGTATAACAAAAAAGAACCAGATTCACAGATACAGAGAACAAACTAGTGGTTACCAGTGAAGAGGAGAGAGAGGGGGAACATGGGGTGGGAGAGTCAGAGGTAACAAATTACTCGGTGTAAGATCAACTGCAAAGATGTTTGTACAGCACAGGGGGTGTGGCCAGTATTTTGTAGTAATTGTAGATGGAGCTTAACCTTTAAAAATTGTGTTTTTAAAAAAGTGTGATCTGGTCCAATTCTGTCCTTTGGTCCCCAGTTCTGTGACAATTTTCCTTACTCAAACTTTCCTGGTGAGTTACTAGACTGTGGCTGGGGTTCCTTAGGGCCTTTCTAATTGCATACAGCACCCAGATATCCTGGGAAACTTGGTACAGGAAAGGCAGGGAATAAATCGAAGTACACAGGGAGGTATGCTGCCTGCATAGCTGATTTCACGGCTTTTCCTGTTCTAAAACGGTGACGTCTTACTACGAATTTTTTTTTTTTTGAGACCTTTGTGTTCTTTGTGTTCCTGCGAATGTCTTTGAGCAACGTTTGTTGAACATTTGTTTCGCACACGATACTTCCTGAAATCGTTCCTGCTAAGAGCATCAGTCCAGGGGCACTTTTCAGCCCACATTGTCCTTTCCCTGTCTGCCACATTTGTTACCTTGATTGCTTCCAGAAGTCCACTCTTCCTCTGGCTTAAGGATATCACACTCTTGTGGTTTTCCTTCTCCATTTTTGCCTAATCCTTCTCAGTCCTCAGTCCTCTCTCCTCCTTTGAATGTTGAGTCCTCCAGAGTTTGACTTTGGCCACTTGCTCTACTTACTCTACTCACTTTTCCTAAGACAGTATCTGAACAACAACTACAAAAAACTCAAGTGTTTTTCTTAACTTCCACCTCTCATTCCCCATGATTAAATGATTTATGAAATTTTATGTTTTCTACCTCCTTACTAGATGTCAAAATGATTGATCCTATTGATTTTCTCCTATCACTACCTAATTTTTAGTAGTTTCATTATGACTTCATTTTCACAAAGGGCTATCTTTCCTAAAGATAGGAACGCTCTGCATTCCACAGAGTGTTGTGGTGTTCCACAAGATGTTAAATAGTATTCTATTGATGCAAAAAATCAGGGCTCCATGGCCAAGTAAGTTTGAGGAATGCTGCATACCACCATTCTCACCTTGGCAATTCAAAACAAACATGAAGCACTAAGAAATTCTGCTGAAAAGTACTTTGTTTGCTTAACTTAGCATTTCTAGTAGACTTTTCCTACTTTTTGGGGTGGTAGTTTAGTCACTAAGTCTTGTTGCAACCCCATGGACTGTAGCCTGCCAGGCTTTTCTGTCTATGGGATTTCTCAGGCAAGAGTACTAGAGTGGCTTGCCAATTCCTGCTCCAGGGAATCTTTCTGACCCAGGAATCAAATCCAAATGTCTGCATTGCAGGCAAATTCTTTACCGCTGAATTTAAAGAATTCTTTAATATCTTCCTTGTATCACATAGTTTGGGACATGCTTTGGTAGGATACAAGGTAAGGCACAAACTCATTTTTCTCCCAAGTAGTCAGTTTTCCTTTTCAATGAATTATCTCTCCCTTTCTTCTTGCTTATATGGCTTTCTTTATCATATATTAAATTCCTAAATATCTGAGGTCCACCTTAGAGCTGACTTTTAGCTTATTATTTTGAGATAAGAATTGATGCTTTTGAACTGTGGTGTTGGAGAAGACTCTTGAGAGTCCCTTGGACTGCAAGGAGATCCAACCAGTCCATTCTGAAGGAGATCAGCCCTGGGATTTCTTTGGAAGGAACGATGCTAAAGCTGAAACTCCAGTACTTTGGCCACCCCATGCGAAGAGTTGACTCATTGGAAAAGACTCTGATGCTGGGAGGGATTGTGGGCAGGAGAAGGGGACGACAGAGGATGAGATGGCTGGATGGCATCACTGACTCGATGGACGTGAGTCTGAGTGAACTCCGGGAGTTGGTGATGGACAGGGAGGCCTGGTGTGCTGTGATTCATGAGATTGCAAAGAGTTGGACACGACTGAGCGACTGAACTGAACTGAACTGAACTGAAGGCATCTGTCAGTTTTTTTGAAGGAAGCCCATTTGAGTGTAGAATAAATCATCTTTAATCACTACAGATATGCCCCAGTATATCTGAGTATCAAATGTGAGCTTTCCAGCAATAAAACTGAGGCCGAGTGAGTCATCAATCATGGAGTCTATTGAAGAAATTTTTGACTTGGATAAGAAGTCAGACTTGAAGGGATATTCAACTTTTTTTGGTAATTAGCTACATCATCAGCAGTCTCAATGGGCAAGGGCTGTATTCCCCCCACCGTCCTTTCCAATTAACAAGAGTGGTATTTAGCAACCTAGGGTTAAAGACTCAATTTTGAATCAGACACACTTGGAAATTTGTCCACACATATTTGCCTTTATAATATTCTGGCTTTGTGAAACAATTTTGTAAAATTACACCCAAGATTACACTTAAGATTATGAAATTAATCACATTTCACCTTGAGTTGCAGTTTTTTAATTAATCTAATTCTCATAGCCTGGAACTAGCAGTAATCATGTGAATTTCTTCTTTACATGATTGTGAGGCTAATACTGTTCTGTTTTTCTGTTTAAAATATCAGATGGGTTAGCCCACATTCTGGACACCTAGAACCCACAGTTCAGATACTTAAATGATGCTAAAGTCCCTTTCAATTGAATAATCCAGTACACAGAAGACCTTTCCCATTTTCTTGGGGAATGAAGAAAGTTAACAAACAGCAAACCAAAACATATTTATATACATGAAAGAATGTCTGGGTGGAGAAACTCTACTGTGTTACTAGTGGTTATAGATGGAGGATACGATTTTTCCATGGACTTGCTCCCCTGCGATGTGGTTTCTGGTTGGGTTCAGCTAATAGAGAGATAGGGAGGAGGGTGAGGCTAGGGTTTTGATTTCCCTGGCCCCTTGTTTGTAGGATCGCTGAATCCCTCCACTGAAGGACATGGCTCCTCACCAGAAGGGCTTCTCCACGTGACTCTTTCCTGAGTTCTGGTGACCAGTACCTCCCTTTGCCCCTTGAGCCTCACTGTTTCTATCTCTGTCCCAATCCCTTGTGATTTCCCTTGACACGAGCTGAAGATGGTAGTCATCACTGACCAAACAGTTCACTGACAGCATTAGGATCTAGGTGCTCACTTAAATGCTGGTTACTGTCAGTTACCACGGAGCTAAATGGCTGTGCACTTACATCTTGTTTTTCTCTTAGATCCTAGAGTTGAAGACTGGCTCCTCATGTCCTCACCTCTGCCACAAACCATCATCCTAGGATTCTATGTCTATTTTGTCACGTCCCTGGGACCAAAGCTCATGGAGAATCGAAAGCCTTTTGAACTCAAGAAAGTGATGATAACATACAATTTTTCCATAGTACTCTTTTCTGTGTATATGTTTTATGAGGCAAGTATCTTCAGTATTCCTAATGGGAGAATTTTACCTGAGTCTTTATGTTCGTCTGTCATGATGTTTCCTCATATGACTTTAAGGGTAACTCTCCAAGGTTTAAGAAATTTCAGAAACTTAGCTCACTAGAGCAGATATTTGCACCCCTCCCCAAAAATATTGTTTTCTATAGACCAAATATTGAACTCCTTAAAGGATCTTGGTATAGTCTACCTTGCAGATAGTGAGAATTAACATTAAGTCCAGGGACTCACACACAGTTAACCATAAAAGATGATTGAATCCATAAATGTTCAACTTTAAGGAAACTCACAGCTGGAGAAATTAGATACACCCAAGACAGTGTATTGCCTGGAAAACTCCATGGATAGAGGAGCCTGGCAGGCTCCAGTCATGGGGTCACAAAAGAGGCGGACACGACTTAGTGACTAAACAGCAACAACAAAGATAGCGTAACTGCCAAGTGGAGGACTGATATTTGAGTCCAGGTCTGTCTGACATCGGAGCTCATTCTGACTCTAATGAGTTGTCATCATCATGGTAGTAATTTGGGGTTCAGAATGTATACACACCCTGATGACCTGTTAGGTGGTAGACTGTTTTGGTTTAGCTGAGTTTTGTGGGGAACAGAGAACTTAGACTTGTACAAGGCAATAGATGAGGGAAGCTGTCCCTTACCTGTCAAAGAGAGGTGGAGAATTTCCAGGACCACAAGCAGACTCATGAATTCTCTCTCTCTCCCTTCTGCTGATTATAAATCTCAGCTACGCTCCCTTCTCTGCTTTTCTGGGATTCCTTGCTTCTCTTTCAATGCTGGCTGGCTTCCTCCTCTTCTGCTCCTTATCCACTTCCTCTGCAGCACAGCCTGTGCTTCCCCATTACCAGGACCCGGGAGGACCTCGCATGGCCTCTCCAGCCTCTCCAGACCTCATGGCCTCTGCACATGCATCTCTCCAGCCTGATTCTTGCTGTGGATTCACCTGACTAGCTCACCTTAAATCTGCTCTGGCATCATTTCTCACAGGCCTTCCTGAAGTCTGAACTTACTTTGCTGCCTTCTACTTTATTTCCAGACTTAACTCACAGGTCACCTTACTGTCCTTTCTGGAGCATAAGCAACTGAAAGGGAGGGAGTAATAGAATAGAGCTGGGGCGTGGGGGTGCAGAAAAATACATGCTTTTGGCGAGTTATCAGAGATAGAATATAACCTACTATATGACAGACCCAGAAGTACTAAGAACAGACCTGGAAGCCAGGAGACCAGGGACTAGTTAGTCCCAGTTACACTACTAACTAGCTACCTGATTTTGAACTAATCATTCAACTTCTGTGGGCCTCAGTTCTCTCATTATATAGAGTCAGGATTGACCTTGTCTCTCAGATCCCTTTATGCTCTGCTATCTAATTGTGTCATTGAATGTGGTGTCTCCAAATGTATACTCTGGAAGGAATCCAAGTATAACCAGTAAGTTTTGGTTTCAGCTTTAGAAATTACAACATAAAAGGTCTGAGAATGTTTGAATCTGAGAGTTTCTATCCCCTGTTAACCAGTAATACCTGAGTAACTTATATGCCAGTTTGGAGATTTATTACCTACCAAAGAGAAATGGTTACTCTTCCTTTGTGAAAGTCTAAAATATAGACATATATGTCAAAAGCTCTGCAGACTTTTGGAATGTTCTTAAATTTAATATCAGGAAAGCATTGAGTTCTGCTTTCTGTTTAATCAAAGGTTTTTGACAGCTGAGCAGTGTGTCAGTTCCAGGACACATTCACACATGGTTGATTGGGTGGAGCACAATTGCATTTGGTCTACATCCTCCACTAAGGATGTTAAGGCAAATGTGCACAAGGTGAAAGGAAGTACATCAGACTAAAGGAACCCACGTGCCTCATTTTATAGTGATGGCTCGAATGTGCTAGTTACTTGGCAAAAGTTGAGTAATAAAGAGAGACCAGCAAAGGCCCCACAGATGGTCACATCACAGAGCTTCTCCTATTCATCGCAGTGCTTATTTGGAGTAGGGAATCAGTCAACCTCATCTAAATGAAAGGAGTTAGCCTGTTACCTCAATCAGTCAGAAGTGAGTCTGAGTACGAGAGTATGAAGACTCTCACTGACAGATCAGGACTTTGTAAAACAGATTTAACTATTTCTGTACTTTCCTTTGTTCCTTCCTTTGAGAAAATTTATTGACTTGTCTTTGTAAGATATTTTTCTCATCCATGAAATATGTTTTTATGCTTTTCTGAATCTTAATTTTTAAGATTTCATAATTTACCAAGTTGATGGTGTTGATATTACAAGTCAAGCTAGGAGCTAGTTATCAAAAAAGGATAGTGTTTTTAAATACTATGGTCTAAGTGGTTTTTCTTTCTCCTTCATTTCTTTTCACCATTAAAATGTTATTCTGATTATGCCTCCTAAACTTTTGCCAAAAAAGTTAACTTACTGTAAAGTTGTCATTTCAGCTTTAATAATAATTAAAAGTACAGACTTAAAATGTAATGGAATAGAAAATGGTATAATCCTTATGCTGGGAAGGAAGACATCTTTCTTAGGGAAGATGCTGGCTTTTGTGAGAACAGGATGCCAGAGAAGAAACTGGTCATATTGTCAGAGCCCTAACTTAAGCCAACCATTTAATATAGATATTAATTTAAAATTAGAGCCCTTAGCTTTTCATTTTCAGATGCTGTTTTAAAAGGAGAACTTCCTACCACTAGACCAAAAGAATATCAATGTAATCTTTGAATTGTGGTCCAGACTTAACAATAGGCCTTTTCTTCTCACCACTGGCCTAAAGTCACTTCGTGGGTGTGTTGGAATTAAGGCTTGCCAGACTGTATTCTCTTGTTAATATTTTTGTCCCTTACTTGTTATGTGAATTCAAAGCAAAACTAATATGTGAGTCTTGTGTTTGGTCTGTCTGGATTTAAAAGCCATGGACTATCACTTCCTATTACATCCACTAACTGAAACAAGAAAAATCTAGTTGTTATAGACATTGGATGAGTACACTGAGAAGGTTGGTTTGCTCATTTATTTGTTGACTAATTGCAAAGATTTGAAATGATCAAAAAAGGCTGATTTCAGACTCAATCACCCCTTTGAGAATACACAAACATGCACAGGCACATAGAGATGTACATAAATAAAGTCAAATACTTACCAGTGTTTGCTGTTTAAACAAAACATTCCTGGTATTTTGTTCTCCAGTTTATTAGAATAATCATTCCAAGAAATAGTCATTTTAATTAGCACACAGTTTATATAAGTGTGACTTTACAACTTTTAAAACTCTTGATGCTTTGATATGAAGTGAGTTCCTGGTTTGTGATTGTTCTAGTCCACCTTTCCCTCTGCACTGACTGCTGAGTTAGCTGAAAATGTAATGAGGAGACGTGGCCAAAACTACCTTTGTTGTAGCTGTTGAGCAAGTACTTTTCTTCTGTGATATGCATGTGCTCTCTTACAGTTTATAATGTCTGGCTGGGGTACAGGCTATTCGTTTCGATGTGATATTGTTGACTATTCACAGTCGCCTACAGCACTGAGGGTAAGTTTCTTTTCAGAAAAACTCTAAATCAGTGTTAAAACTTTGTGGACTCTATTTTTAAATACTGAATGTGAAATCAGAAGGAGTAAATGACTCAATTATCACATATGTGTTGAGTGAAAAAAGCTAAAAATTACAAGAAAAAAAATTCAGGTGTGGGGTTTTCTGTAAAATGCAAATTGGTGCTTTTCTTTTTGAATTTCTTGGATTTAAAAGTAAATTTGTACCTGGTTCCTCAAAAATGGAATTACCATATGATTCAACAATTCCACTTCTGGGTGTATACCTAGATGAATTGAAAGCGAGGATTCAAATGACACACATACCTATGTGAAATAGATAACTAGTGGGAAGTTGTGTAGGGCAGGGAGCTCAGCTCAGTACTCTGTGAAGCCTCAGATGGCTGGGATGAGGGTGTGGTGAGAGGGAGGTCCAAGAGAGAAAAGATACACATATACACATAGCTGACTGACTTCATTGTACAGCAGAAACTAACACAACATTGTGAAGCAATTATACTCCAATTTTTAAAAAAGATATTTGTACACCAGCTTTCACAGCATTCTTCACATTAGCCAAAAGACGGAAGTCAACACACATGTCCATCAACAGATGAATGGATGGATAAACTGATATATAGATACAATGGAATATTTTTCAGCCTTAACAGGAAGGAAATTCTGACACCTGATACAATGTGATTGAGCCTTGAGGACATTATGCTGAGTGAAATAATCTAGGCACAAAGGGACAAGAAATATTGTACGATTCTGTTTTATGAGGAACACAGAGTAGTCAAATTCAGAAACAGGAAGTAAAATGGTAGTTGTCGGTGGGTGGATTCCCAGGTGGGGACTTACTGTTTCATGGGTACAGAGTCAGTCCTATGAGAGGAAGAGCTTTATGGATAGTTGTACAAGAACGTGAAGGTACTTAATGCCACCAAACTATACACTTTAAGATGGTTGAGATGGTAAATTTTATGTAATGTAAATTGTGCCAAAATTAGAAAATATAAAGTTCTTTCCCATGTTAAAAAAAATAATGAATTCCTTTCTATGTGTGTTTCTGCAGATGGTACGCACCTGCTGGCTTTATTACTTCTCCAAATTTATTGAGCTATTAGATACTGTGAGTATATCATCACCACATTTGGTAAATGTTTGATGTTTCAATGAAAGTGATAAACTGTGAGGGTTCGGTTGTCTGATAACTTTGGTTATCTCTCTTCCTCAGGCAGACTCCTATTATCTATTATTTTTTATTATCATTTTAGAGAATAGATAGCATTAACTTATTTTTCAGTCTTTTGCAAATGCCAAAAGATTTTTTTGTGTATCTACCATCTGGTTAAGATAAGAATGTAACTGTCACATATACTACAAAACTGAGCATCTTTATCTAGATGGATGACGGTTGTTCTGTGAAGTAAGTTCAGGAAGCAAAGAACAGAGAATATGTTACCTCTGATTCTTTATATCAAAGCAGTGTGTCATCCACACTCCTTTAACAGGACACATGCTTCAAAATTCATTAAGTCACACTAGAATGTTGTTATCTCTGGGATATCAGTAATTTTGGTAATATCAAAACTATATCCAGCTGCCTTTCTGAAGTCTGTCTTATTGGGTCTTCTCCCTTCCTGAGGATCAACTCAGTGGCTCCTGCGAAAAGCAAGTGCCATGGATTAGGATCCATGATGAGAGGAGAAAACCTTGTACCTTTGTTTCCAGAAACAACAGAAAGCTGGCTATTATTGTATCTTTGTGGCATATGGACCTTATTTATCTGTAATCCATTCTGGCCTAAGACTGCCAAGTGTGTTTTCTTCAGAATATATTCCACTACATCTCTAGTAGCAAATCTAAACATGCTTTACCTTCTCAGCTGGCTACACATAATATTAGAATTATTGATGTGTGTGTTAGTCGCTCAGTTGTGTCCGACTCTTTGTGACCCCACGGACTGTAGTTCAGCAGGCTCCTCTGTTCATGGAATTCTCCAGGCAGGAATACTGGAGTGGGTTACCATTCCCTTCTCCAGGGGATCTTCCCCACCCAGGAATCAAATCCTGTTTCCCCCATTGCAGGCAGATTCTTTACTGTCGAGCCACCAGGGAAGCCCTGAATTATTGACAGAAAGCAGAACTCAGTAAGCACAGAATCCAGGGGTTCTCAAATTTTAGCATGCATTAGAATCACCTGGCTGGGCTTCCCAGGTAGTCCTAGTGGTAAAGAATCCACCTGCCAATGCAGGATATCAGAGATGTGGGTTTTGATCCCTGCGTGGGGAAAATCCTCTGGAGGAGGGAATGGCAACCCACTCCAGTATTCTTGCCTGGTAAATTCCACAGACGAAGAAGCCTGGTGGGCTACAATCCATGGGGTCGCAAAGAGTCGGGCACAACTGCGCATGTACGCACGCACGCACGCAATCACCCGGAGAACTCATTAAAAACACACATGCTTCAACCCCACCCTCAGAATTTCTGACTCAGTGGGTCTTAAATGGAGCTTAAGAGTTTGCATTTCTATCAAGTTCTCAAGTGAAGTTATTGCTGTTGGTCCAGGGTCCACACTTTAAGAACCCCCACTGTCGTCCATGGGTTCTCAACCCTATGGCACTGTAGACCTAATTGCCTTAGAAAACAAAAAGCTGGGCCCCACCCTAGAGATTTGGTGTCAAGATGGTCTGGAGTTACAGACCAGGCATGGTTATTTAAAAACAAAAGACAAACCTTCTTGGACCTAGTAATAGGCAGACAGAGTTGAGAACCATTGATCTAGCCCAGAGGACTTAATCTGAAAAGAAATGGAAGCCAGAAAGTTTTAAGGCTTACCCAGAGAAACGCCGCCACGGTCTGGGAGTAGGACCCCAGATTGCTCGTGTATGGCTTTTTCTGTTGCACTGCGTTGCCTTCCTCTACATGCATAAGCAAATGTGCTTTGACATCATTGTTCCTGCTTTGCGTGTTCTCAGTTTCAGCTTCCATAGGAAACTGGTGCTTCTCTGTGTCCTTCCCTGAACCACATTTCTCAAATACTCTTACGGATACTTTTGTTTCTGCCAGTCTGTTTAGTCCTGTACTTAGAAGTCTAACTTAGCTCTGGTTTTCTACATTTTGAATATTTTTGAACATTTAATTCTGCTGTTGAATATGTTTTTGAGAAGAAAAAAGTCCCGTCCCCCTGCCCCCAGCTTTCTTATTCTACCTCTTTGTTTATTATAGAAATTATAGAGTTTCTGACTAGATATGTTCAATCTGGATGAGGGCTTTAACACCCTTCTCACTTTTCCTAAGCTGCTTTGCTTTCGTTTCCACCTTACTTCCCTAATTAATTCTTCAAGTGTTTCCCTCTTCATCTTTCTTTAATAATAATTTGCTAACTTCTGATTTGCTGCAAGTCTTCTTTCAATTTGCTTGATCCTTTATCTAAATTGGTAGAATATGTTAGGGAGCAGTATAGAATTTCAGTCCTAGGACTTCAAAGTCTGCTTTTCCATATATTTCAAAGTCTGCATGGGTGGTGGTGGTGTTGTTGTTTTTTTTAATTTGAACCAGTAACATTTTTTCAATAATTTTTGGTCATATCCTTCACTTTATATCTTTGATTTTTAAACACGGCATTCAGTATCTTTTCACCTTTTTATTGATTCTTCCGTGACTAGGCATCACACCTAAGTTCTCT
Source organism: Bos taurus (assembly GCF_002263795.3). NCBI lineage: Eukaryota > Metazoa > Chordata > Mammalia > Artiodactyla > Bovidae > Bos > Bos taurus. Next base: position 18,520,405 of record NC_037347.1, read on the forward strand.
TGTACTAATTATCTTTTGAGTTGCCTCTTAGAGAATCAGCTGCTTCTGTAGATTCTATAAGGCAACTCTTTCAAAGCACATTACAATATGGAATAGTAATAGTTTGCACTTGGCCGATATTTTTGTAACATTAGAAAATTATTGGATGATTTTATATGAACTTGATTTTCTTTAAATTATTTCAGATCTTTTTTATTCTGCGTAAGAAAAATAGTCAAGTGACTTTCCTGCATGTCTTCCATCATACCATCATGCCATGGACCTGGTGGTTTGGAGTCAAATTTGCTGCAGGTAGCCAAGGGAGAGTTGGGATTATGTGCTATAATTGGTTACATTTCTGTATGCTCTAAGCATAAATTCTATCTTTAAGTGTGATTTAAAAGAATCCTAAAACATCAAAGAATCACTTTGATCAAACTTCTGACTTTCATTAATTATCTGAAACATAAACACAGGACTCATAACTAGATCTTCCCCCACTCCCCAATACTCTTTAATATGTATGACCTTTGGGTATAGTCTTCTACTCATCCTTTAGTTGTTTTGCTTGGATTTTATTCGTTTCCTATATAATTCTATACATATTTTAAAATAAGTAATAAATGATAAAATGGTAAAATCCTTCATTTTATAGAAATATAGTTAGATAACTATTGCTTATATGTTTCCAGGAAGTTAGAATGCTTATCTCAAGTTCCATGTCTTCTTTGCTTTCAAATTTCCAAAAGCTGATACACCAACAACTCTTTAAAGATGTGTCAGATTACAATTGTCCCACCTTCCCTAAACATCCTACCATATTAAAGGATGCTTTGATTGTTTTTTAAGGTCAAAAATAGTTTAACTCAAAAGCTTGGCGAACAGATTCTTTAGTTGATTTTTATTTTAGGCTTCTGAACATCTAGAATATGAGAGAACAGGAAGGTAAGTACTTTTACCTATCATAAAGTTTTCAATAAGTGATATCCTCAAGGTTATAGTCTTATTAGCAAAAGTTGTCTGGGGGATTTATTTGTTCTAGTTTCTTCAATTTAAGAAGTCTTCCTGTAGGCTTGCAGGCCATTCTAGGCAAAGCTTTAACATTTCTATGGACAGCTCACCTCTATTGGGCACTCTGACTTTGTAAGACTAAAGGAAAGAGAAACTACAATTGAGGAACTCTTGTTTGAGTTTTAGACTCTCTAGACATGGGGAGGAGGGTCGGGGGTGGAAATCTGCATGTCTCAGAGCATGAAGGGACATAGATAAGCCAGTGGCTAGAATAGGATGCCAGAACCTAGGGGAGCTAGAAGGGCTGGCCCTACTTTGACCCAAGGGCATCAGATTTTCCAGTATGTAAAGTAGCTCCTTGCCAAAAATTGGCATTTATCTGTTGAAGACTTTTTTTTAAAGGAAATGTAGTTGTTTTTCTTATAATGTATATATATGAATTTAAAAATTTAACCCACATTATAACAAGAAGGTCTCATCTGAGTCCATTTCACAAATCGAATGTAGTTACATTATTTAATCTCCATTATTTTACTTTGCTTTCCATGCTTTTGTTTTCTCTTGCACGTATATTGCGCCTCTCAGTTCTTTTTACAGTGATATTTCTTGACACTATTTCTTTTGGCGGAAATTAGAAAATACCTAAACATCCAGTAATCGAATGGTTGTGATGTCTTGTGTTTATAATTGTGAAATGCAAATGATTTTGAGAAACATGTAGCTCCAACTCCTGTTAAGCAGCTTGGCTCCTAAATTTATCAGAAATAGATGGCTATTCTTACTATTCTATTTTTAAAGTATGCTGGACAAGGTGTTTTCACACTCTTCAGTTCCGTTCAGTTCAGTTCAGTTGCTCAGTCGTGTCCGACTCTTTGCGATCCCATGAATTGCAGCACGCCAGGCCTCCCTGTCCATCACCAACTCCCAGAGTTTACCCAAACTGGTGATGCCATCTAGCCATTTCATCCTCTGTCGTCCCCTTCTCCTCCTGCCCCCAATCCCTCCCAGCATCAGGGTCTTTTCCAATGAGTCAACTCTTTGCATGAGGTGGCCAAAGTACTGGAGTTTCAGCCTCAGCATCAGTCCTTCCAATGAACACCCAGGACTGGTCTCCTTTAGGATGGACTGGTTGGATCTCCTTGCAGTCCAAGGGACTCGCAAGAGTCTTCTCCAGCACCACAGTTCCAAAGCATCAATTCTTCAGCGCTCAGCTTTCTTCACAGTCCAACTCTCACATCCAAACATGACCACTGGAAAAATCATAGCCTTGACTAGATGAACCTTTGTTGGCAAAGTAATATCTCTGCTTTTTAATATGCTATCTAGGTTGGTCATAACTTTCCTTCCAAGGAGTAAGCATCTTTTAATTTCATGGCTGCAATCACAGAACTTATTTATTCAGATATCTTTCAAAAGACCAGATTATTCTATTCCAACACTGAAGAATAAGTATAAATTAAAAATAAATAGGAAGACAGTACCCCCAAATACAGTAATTAAGAGATACTGACACAAGGGGTCTCCCTTTCCTTCTTTATCCATCACTGTATTTTCTAAATTTTCTTGTTTGAATATCTGTTGATTCTATAGTGGACTAGCAAACACTTGAACAGCATACCTAATATCTGTTCAGTGACAAATACAGCAACAAGAACAAGGGTGTTTCCAGAAATGTGGTGTGGTGTTGGCTTTCATTCCTAGAATAAAACTGTCCAGCTTTATCTGTCCTTTCAAAAACCAGAGCACAGCTGATCTCTATCTAGTATTTAATTTCCTGTTTGCCTATTGTACTCCTCCCTGGGATAATAGCAATCCAGTTTTTCTTTTGAATGTGATGAAAATATTTCTGTGGCAGGTTTTTATATTAATTATGTATATACTCCCTTTCAGAGATACGGAGAATTGTGATAATTACCCAGGTGGTTCCTTTATATTTTTTCCAAACCAAAGAAGTAAAATGTGATGGTACTAATTATAATTCATTTTTTGCAGAACTATTGTAAAGAAGAAAGCAAGCTTACAAAGTACTTTATAAGAAAAGTCTTCCAAAGGAGATATGAGAAGTATTACTAATTAAAATGTGATTGCTATGTGAACAAACATGAAAGTAACTCACCAGAAAACAATCACTACTAGAGAAAATAAGCAAGCTAATTTGATTTGATAGCTTATTTTAATCAGTAACCCTAACTATAAACACTCTTAGCTACACTATGGCCATGCTAAATTCCTGTCCATAGGAGCCTCATTTTAGGACATTCAAATGGTGAAAGTTTCTGAATGGAAAATAGAATCTGGTCTGATTCATTATCAAGCATGAAATAGATTTCCTGTGTATCTGTAATTGTGAGACAATGGATTTGAAAGGTAGCTGGCTTGTCCCCATTTAAGTAGCTTAACTCATAAACTCTTCTATTTTTAAATTACCCTAGAAAAGGTGTTTTTACACCACACTAATTTATTTATTTATGTTTCTTTTGGGAAAAAGACTAATCCAAATGTAAATAATAGAAGCTGGAAGTTTGTTAATAAGTTTCATTAGTTCAGTTTCTTCTTACTTGAAATTTGTGATAATGAAAGGATTAGCTGAAATTTGATTTATTCTATTCAGGAGAGGAAAGTTTATGAAATATAGTATAGCATGAAAAAGACTTTTCATATTTAAATATGAAATTTTAAAATATTTATTTTAAAACTACTTACTTTTAAGCAGTTTTAAATATTATTTAAAACAGGTTATTTTAAGGAGTACTTTGGCAATGGTAACATTTAGAAGTATCTAGCATTGTTGCAATTATGGATGATTTTTTTTAAAGTAATTATTTCTGCTATGAAGCAGTTTTTATGACATTTGTCCTTAGAAGATTGTAGTCAAAGTAATACATTTCAGTTTTGCTTTAAACTTTCTATAAATCACAGTGTTCATGAATTCAGTCCTTTGTCTAATGTAATTAGGCAAATTTGTGAGATTTTGTTTTATTTCTGAAATCAAAGAATATTAGAGTAAGTAAAATAGAATATTTTTAGAAAAATTTAAATTCCAAGTCAACATTACTAAACTGAATCAGGCTGTATGTAAAGAATGAAGATTCTTCTAAATTGTTCATCTTAGGAAAGAGACACTGGGGAAGAGTTTTGTTTTCTTCCCCCACCATCTACTAATCACTTTGTTTTCCCTTTCCACTGTACTACTGATTCAGTTAGGGCTTCCCTGGTGGCTCAGCTGGTAGAGAATCTGCTTGCAATGTGAGAGACCTCGGTTTGATCCCAGGGTTGGGAAGATCCCCTAGAGAAGGGAAAGGCTACCCACTCCAATGTTCTGGGCTAGAGAATTCCATGGACTGTATAGTCCATGGGGTCGCGAAGAGTCAGACATGACTGTGCGACTTTCACTTCATTTCACTGATTCAGTTAAAGACAATTGAAAGAATCTTGGCTTATATTTACTTCAGGGTCTTCTATCCTAACTTGCCTGGAAAATCCCATGGACGAAGGAGCCTAGTCTGCTGCAGTCCATGGGATCGCTCAGAGTCAGACATGACTGAGCAACTTCTCTTTCACTTTTCACTTTTATGCACTGGAGAAGGAAATGGCAACCCACTCCAGTGTTCTTGCCTGGAGAATCCCAGGGATAGGGGAGCCTGGAGGGGTGCTGCCTATGGGGTCGCACAGAGTCAGACACGACTGAAGCGACTTAGCAGCAGCAGCAGCAGCTTCTATCCTAAATCGAAGGTGATCAGTGGGAAATGTGGTAGGATTAGAAGAGGAAACCAAGATAGGAAGGCACAATTAATAATAGTCAAATGGAAACAGCATCAAAATGGTTTAACAATTAATAAATGTTTATTTTGGAAAAACAGTGATTGATTAAAACAAACTTAACATAGCTTACTTATGAAAGCCAGTGGTTCTACTGCCAAAATTTTGTGGCACTAAAAGTATTGAAAACTATTAAGAGTGAAAAAAAGTTAATTTGATTTTACACAATAATATGTAAGAAATGTATATATAGATTCTTAGTGGCTTAATCTGTAGTAACTCAAATTGGAAACAACTCAAACATCTTTTGATTGGAGGGTGGATAAATATGTTGTGATGAATTCATATCAGGTAATACTACACAGCAATAAAAGGACAATTTATGTGGATGCATCTTAAAAACAGTATGTTGATTAAAAGAAGATAGCCACAAAGAATACATCCTGTATTAATTCTAAATTAACTAATTAATTAACAAAAGTAATTAATTCTAAATTAATTAACAATTAATTCTATTTATATGAAGTTTGTAATAGGCAAAACTAACAGTTGATGATGGAAGTCAGAATAAAAGTTACATTGGAAGGAGTATATTCATTAGAAGGGGCACATGGGAACTTTATGTGGCATTAGAAATGTCTTATATCTTGAATTTGGTGGTGGTAACATATTTTAAAAAATCATCAAGTTATACACTTAAGATTAGTGTACTTTGTGGCTTTATATGTTAATTCTTACTAAAAATGAATTTGATTACTATTATTTAGCAATATATTATATTTAAAAGGTAATTCCACTTAGTTTGTTAAGGTAGGTCCAAATCACAGGAAAATCTTAGTGTTAAGATAGAATAAATAAAGTCGTGCTAATTTATTTTCCAGGATTTTATTTTATATTTTACAAAATGAATGTAGTATCCAGCTCCCTCTAATTTTATAGATGTTTAATAATAATGATATTTCATATTTATTTTTCTTCCCACTAAAATTAAAGAAATATACTAAAAGTTCAGACCAAAATATATCTCATCTTAAGGAACAGTGCCCCTATTTTATGATATTTTTTTTCCAGGTGGTTTGGGAACATTCCATGCCTTTTTAAATACAGCTGTACATGTAGTCATGTATTCCTACTATGGACTGTGTGCACTGGGACCAGACTACCAGAAGTATCTGTGGTGGAAAAAGTATTTGACGTCATTACAACTTGTGAGTAGTTAATTTTCTTTAAAAGCAGATATGAAACTAAACTGGGAGTCACTTGACTTCTTTATGAATTAGGATATTAACGAAAGGGCAAAGTTTACAAAAGATAGGAATATAAATTGCCTGGCCTCTAAGGCATCCCGGGTGGCACAGTGGTAAGGAATCCACCAATGCAGAAGATTCAAGAGACATGGGTTCCATCCCTGAGTAGGGAAGATCCCCTGGAGTAGGAAGTGGCAACCCACTCCAGTATTCTTGCCTGGGAAATCCCATGGACAGAGGAGCCCGGCAGGCTACAGTCCATGGGATCGCAGAGTCAGACATGACTGAGCACACACACATGCATGGCATACCATCATTCTTTATATCTTCCCTGAACTTTTGTCAGGAACTTTATTGAAAACAAAGTATATTTGGTAGCCAAGAGGCTCAGACAATTAAACTAGCATGTGTGTTTTTATACCATCTTTATATTATTTTATGCATTTATATGAGGAGGAAATGGTAGCCCACTGCAGTATTCTTGCCTGGAGAATTCCATGGACAGAGGATCCTGGCAGATTACAGTTCACAGGGTTGCAAAGAGTTGGACACAGCTGAGCAACTAACACATACACAACATGGATTTATATAAAATAAATTTATTTATGATCAAAATAATCTCAAAGTTATGTGAACCTCATTAGATATAATATTAAATTAGAAGTTAGAAATTCCATATGCTAGGTCTAAATGACCTTGAGGGAATGTAACTTTCATGAGCCTTCCTGTGTGCCTGCCTGCCTAGTCCTAACATTTACAAGTTTATCTTTCCTCCAGTTAGTAAAGTATTGTGGGAATTAAAGGTGTAGAGTGGCGCTGTAAAATACATGTTGACAAAAGTGACAGCACCCTAAATAACCAAACGGAAGGAAATTATTTTAAGTCCTGCTTGGAAATATTACAAAGTTCTGAAAATTATTCACAAGTCCTTTCTTTTTAAGCATTTTATGCAAATGGAAAGTAATATATGTTTATTGTAGAGAAATTAGAACATCTATACTGCATATAGAATTTGTCTTAGGCGTTTTTTATCACTTAACATACTCTTAAGTGTTGTAAAAACTTTTTAATAATATGGAAAAATACTTATATAGGGAAGATACATGCTGTTTATTATTTTTTCAAATGTGTTGATAATATTTACACAAACACACCTGCATAGAATGCTGAGGATGCTACTTTGACTTTCTAAAGTTTCATTTTCTCATCTGCAAAATGAGAGGAATAATTGTAGCTACAGCACAGAAATGTCTTAAAAGTTCCTTGAGATAGTGCAAGGAGAGTTGATGATGATAATAACAAGAATGATATAAAAATCATAACTATGGTTAGAATAGATTGTGGGTAATCATTATTTATTTTTATGTGTAGATTTTTTTTTTTTATATGTGTAGATTTTTAGTTTTCCAAAATTTCTACAGAACATGTGTTACCTTTTAGTCATGAGAAAAAAGATATCCAAAAAATCTGGACATTAGCCCAAAACATGTAATATGTTCTTTTAAGACTGTGCAGAACGTTCTGGGACACAGAGCCCTTGGTCATATGATGCTCTCTTACTGCTTGAAAATTCTCTGCTATAGCTGGCAGATAGGATATATTTTTGTCTACGACAGTGGAGGACTGCTGGCAAATATGAAGACTCAGTGATGCTGTGGTTCCAATAAAGTAAATGAATGGGTCTCTAATTAGAATGTTTTTATTCCCCGCCCCACCCCATCCTCAACTGAAATAGCCAGGTTAACAACAGGATGGAATGTTTGAAATCAAGCTGTCATAGAAAAATTAGGCCATAAGGTAGTGGCCCTGAGTGTATTTCTTCAGACAAGACCTCAAGTTGAGACTGACGGGTCTCTGAGTGTTAAAGCGCTGCTGCGCCGTTCTGCACGTGTGCGTGCTCAGTTGTGTCGGACTCTTTACGACCCCATGGACTGCAGCTGTACAGCTCCAGGGAATTTTCATAGCACTCCCTGGAGTCGTGTGCTTTGGCACCACTGAACAATGTTCCAAATTCCCATCTGCATTTTGACATTGTTCCACCTACTCTCACTCCCTTGGAGGCTAGATTGAAAGATAAAATTCCCTGTTCAACAGTGGCCTAGATGCGGTTGGAGAGTGTTTAAATATAAGCAAAGAATGTGTTAAATAATTGCTCCATTGTGACTCTTGGGAGCTTAACAGTACTTTCCATTCTTCTATCTGTTAGATCCAGTTCGTTCTTATCACCATCCACATCAGCCAGTTCTTTTTCATGGAGGATTGCAAGTACCAGTTTCCAGTCTTTCAGTACATCATTATGAGTTATGGCTGCATCTTCCTGCTGCTCTTTCTCCATTTTTGGTACCGTGCTTACACCAAAGGTCAGAGGCTACCCAAAACTGTGAAACATGGAATCTGCAAAAACAAAGATCACTAAAGTTCAAGTACAACATAAGTCTATGAAAAAGATTGATATCTTGTCTTCCTTGACAATCAAGAGATATTTCCATGTGCAGTGCATTTTGTATATTTTTCAAAACCAAAAGCTTGTATTTTTATGATAAGTTATTGGGGTTGCTGGTATTTGAGAGCCCAAAGCTCCCAGAGAACAGTCTTCTGATAATTAGAGCCTAAAGCAGCCAGTTTTTCAGCTGCTTTTAAACCTAAAGATCTTATTTAGCACATTTTTTAGATTGAAAGAAGGATGTGAAACAGTACAGTAATCTTCAAAGAAACCCAGTATACATGAAAAATATCATTTGATATTTTGAGCATGGGAAGAGATCCATGCAGTACAGAAGATTCCTTCTGCAGGGTCTGAAAACCTTTAACTATGGGCTCTGGCTTTGTTGCTTGTTGACTATATTCAGAAGACACTGTATTTACTCTAAACTTAACCTCCCATTCTGAAGAGCTAACGTGGTTTTGATAAGTTATCATTTAAAATCACTAAGTCATTTTTAATGAATCTCTTAAATAGCCGGCACCAGTTTTGCTTGTAAGACTTCCTCCCAACACTTTTGCTTGGTAAACTGTTTAAAGGTAACAATCCTTTAGGTTAGTACATTGATGTACTTGATACTAAGGTGGAGTTAATATTTTGAAAACAAGGTGATTTGTTCTGATGGCTTAATGAACACTTTACTGTTACTCTTTTGCACTGAACTTGGCATATTTCTGGGAAGCGGTGAATTTGGCCAAGGAAAAAATACATAGTTGTCTGTAGTATTGATGTAATGTCACTTTCTCATATGATCATGGTTTAAAGGATTATTTTGGTTAAATATATATTGGTTAGATGTGTAAGTGCTCATATCATTAGCACACATTAAATGATTTTATACATAGTTTTCCAGGGGTGGGTGAAGAGTGGCTTGTGAAGCAACTGGAAGCAAATGGTGGCACAGAGACTATCCAGGGAAGACTTGGTGATAGGGGTCTCTCATAAAGAGAGCGAGGGAGAGAGACTGTGTAACAGTTATTGTTATAGATTCACTACATGGAAAAATGTTTTCCAGAATTATGAATTAATTAACAGCCTAGAATTTTTCTTTTTACATATTTATGAGCTATATAATGAAGAACTGCAATGCATTTTGTATAGCTTTCATTTCTTTAAAATTGCTGCTTTCTAAAATTCTCTTGTTTTCACATTTTGTTGGGGAACCCAACTACTGATCAGTAGAGTTTCACCCAAGAAATAGCAATAGTTGGGCATTTCTGAATTTTTCCATATCGCTCTTTTACTTGTTATACTTGATTTTAAAAGGTTGCTTATGCTTGTGTCAGTGGAAGCAATTGGTACCCAGTCATTGTGTAACACATAATGATACTTATTGAACAACAAAGACTGAGTTTCTACCAACTATACATCCATAGAGTTAAGTGTCTCCCTCCTAATCCATTCATTTATACCATGGCCTTTTCTCTTCACATTCAGCAGGTTCGTAAGTTTATTTGCCTGTAGTGATTTCACTTTCTTACAGTATGAAATGATGAAGGTTGGTAAAAGGAGAGATTACATTTAAAAATAAATAAATAATAACAGGAAAGCAAAGGTAAAAGAAACAGCAGCTCTAATTTATTTCTCTATGAGAGTCTTAGGGTCTCCTTAAGTGTTTTCCTGTTTTGGCTCTTCAAATCCAGCCTAAGCTAAAGTGAAGAGGTATGGTAGATGCTGTTACACACACGCACAGTTCCCAAAGACCCCAGTCGGGTAAAGACCAAAAGGAAGCAAAACTAAACGAAGATAAAACAGGAGAGCTGGGTTCGATCCCTGGTTTGGGAAGATCCCCTGGAGAAGGGAATGGCAGCCCACTCCAATATTCTTGCCTGGAGAATCCCATGAGAAGAGCCCGGTGGGCTACAATCCATGGGGTCGCAAAGAGTCGACACGACTAAACGACTTTCACTCACTTGGTATCTTTGCATACTTTCTGCCTTGTACTGCACAACCTCCCCTCATCTTCCTGTAGCCTTTAAAATGATTGAGGTGCCTATGAACTAATAGCCACATGTGATGGAATCACACTGTACACTGTATGAATAGGAGTAGAGAGCTAGAATGTTACATGAAAAGAAATCACAGCTGGCAGAGGCAACCTCCATGTGAATGAACATCAGCAGATCAGAGTGCCACTGGATGCAGGACTGGGTGGGTATTGTTTTCTTAAATGGCTCTGTGGGTCACAGAAAGTTTCTGTTGGACTTCCATCCCGCTTTTCAAGACTTCCTTGCCTTTGGGTGTGCTTTGCTTACCTGACAAATAAAAAGGCCAGTTACAAAACCTGGCTTCTGATACAAAGCTGAATTCTTTAGAACCTATAGCTACATTATAAATAAATACAAATATAAAATTTTAAATATCTGTGGGACATTGCCTTTTTACAGTCTTAATTGAGAAGACTGCATTGTTACATAAATTATAAGATTATGAAGTTGCATTTCTTCAATTATCCCTTATTTCTGTTAACTACTTTAAAGACTGTGGAAAACTCTGTGGAAATTGTCAAAGTTTGGGTCTGATTTTCAGTGTGTGTATTATAATAATAAATTCGTGGTATTGCATGTCTATGTGTGTATGTTTTTCATTTTGGAATCTTAACTACGTATGTTTGCATGGAAAGATGGTGTTTTAATCTGCATATTCATTTAATCAAATCATTTCACACACTTGTTGTACCCTTGCTATGTTTAGAGCCCTGTGCTGGACACTGAAAGTGAAAGTAAAGTTGCTCAGTCGTGTCCGACTCTTTGCGACCCCATGAACTATAGTCTACCAGGCTCCTCCGTCCATGGGATTTTCTAGGCACGAGTACTGGAGTGGGTTGCCATTTCCTTCTCCATGGGATCTTCCTGACCCTGGGATTGAAGCTGGGTCTCCCACACTGTAGGCAGACGCTTTACTGTCTGAGCCACCAGGGAAGTCCTGGACATTAGAGTGTTACAAAATACAAAGATGCCTACCTACCACATGGGACTTTCCTGATGGACCAGTGGTTAAGACTCCACACTTCCACTGCATGGGGCACAGGTTCAATCCTTGGTTGGGGAACTAAGATCCCACACACTGCACAACACAGCCTAAAAAACAAAAATCAAAGATGCCTACCACGTAGTTGATACCCCCTGGAGCTTGCAGGATGTCAGAGAAGATTGTGTTACAGGGAAGTCTATGGTTGGTGTCATATGAGTAAAGGTCCTGGCACTTAGTAGCAGGGAAGGCTCCATGAAGGTATGTAAATGTGGGTCATGTACAGATTATCAAAATGGGAAGTGGGTTAGTGGAAAGAAATAACAAATCGAGGTCCAGAGGCAGGAAAGTGTAGGAAATGGCCAGCAGACCAAATTAGAGCAAGGCATCCTCAGATATGCAGATGACAACACCCTTATGGCAGAAAGTGAAGAACTAAAGAGCCTTTTGATGAAAGTGAAAGAGGAGAGTGAAAAAGTTGGCTTAAAGCTCAACATTCAGAAAACTAAGATCAAGGCATCTGGTCCCATCACTTCATGGCAAATAGGTGGGGATACAATGGGAACAGTGAGAGACTTTATTTTTGGGGGTCTCCAAAATCACTGCAGATGGTGACTGCAGCCATGAAATTAAAAGACACTTGCTGCTTGGAAGGAAAGTTATGACCAACCTAGACAGCATATTAAAAAGTAGAGGCATTACTTTGCCAACAAAGGTCCGTCTAGTCAAAGCTATATATAGTTTTTCCAGTAGTCAGGTATGGATGTGAGAGTTGGACTGTAAAGAAAGCTGAGTGCTGAAGAACTGATGCTTTTGAACTGTGGTGTTGGAGGAGACTCTTGAGAGTCCCTTGGACTGCAAGGAGATCCAACCAGTCCATCCTAAAGAAAATCAGTCCTGAATATTCATTGAAAGTTCTGATGCTGAAGCTGAAACTCCAGTACTTTGGCCAACTGATGTGAAGAACTCACTCATTTGGGAAGACCCTGATGCTGGGAAAGTTTGAAGGTGGGAGAAAAAGGGGACAAAAGAGGTTGAAATGGTTGGATGGCATCACTGACTCAATGGACACAAGTTTGAGTAGGCTCCGGGAGTTGGTGATAGAGAGGGAAGCCTGGCGTGCTACAGTCCATGTGGTCGCAAAGAGTCGGACATGAATGAGTGACTGAACTGAACTAACTGGTGAGACTATGAAATAGCATAAGCACAGAGAATAAAAGACTTACCAGATTTGAGTGGGGGGGAAAAGAAGATTGGTCCTTACCCAAGAGGTTAAGGACCCTTGGGTTATGTTACTTCCACTCCAGAAGGTAAGTGTATTGTTGACTGGAGAGGAGATGAATGGGTGGGAGATGAGGACAGAAGTTTCTGTAGACATTTCTAGCAGATGCAATCACAATGAAACGCTTACAACACGTCCTGTTATACCAAGTTGCCCCAGAGAGAAGACCAAAGGGCTCTTTCTTTTAGTGGCTAACTGGGTGTGGTCATGGCTTTCACTGACAGCTGTCATCAGCTCAGGCTGCACATGCATATATGATCCAACCAACAGCACCACCCTTATCATCTAAGTGAGCACCTATATTCAAGCTGCAGCATTTTTAAAATATCACTGTACTTTGCATATATTCTAAAGTCAGCAGGATTCAGTCCATTTAGGGAACAGCCTGGTTACTAAAGACAGAAGGTTTGGTACAAGGTATTATTGGCTACAAGTGTCCAGGCTGTTCAAGGGGACATTCTGTGCCCAGGTTGCTCACGGGGACTTACAACTTCAATAGGCCTGATGTATGCATCTGACTACCTGAACGTGCAAGCTCTGGATTCAGAGCTGCTGTCTTCTGTCTTAAAAGCTGAATGAACGCTTGTCAGCATGTCTTCCACCTGCTTTGCATTGTCCTGTTCATGAATCTGTTTCTTTTTATTCTCAGGCCAAATATCCTACTTTGAGCCCAGATAGTTTTGCCCAGGTGAGAGCATTATCCTTGGTCTTTTTGCATTTTTACCCATCATAAGAACTTTGTATCCAGCTAAGCCACTGTCATGGAGGGCAGCTGGGGGCAGGAGTTGAGAGCACTGACTCTGGAACCAGCCTCCTGGTCAGATCCTGGCTCTGATACTTAAAGCTGTATGACCCAGGTGACCTCTCTGAGTCTTAGTGTCCCCACTAAAAATAGGGACCTTGGTACTACTTCCTTCATCGGTTCAGTGTCAGTGGAGATTAGATAAGTTAATACAGGGAAAGCTTTTAGGGCAGCACCTTCCTTCCAGTTCAGGCCCCAAACCTCGAAGTCATCCTCGACTCCTCTCTCTCACTCAACAACAAAGGCTTCCTCTTAAAGTAGCAGCAGAATTTGACCACTTCTGGACCCTCATCATGTCGGCCTGTATTTCTAAAATAGTTTCCTCTCTGACTCACTGCTTTGGCCCATGTCTCCATACAATGCATTGTCTACACAGCACCCAATGTCATCTATTAGCAAATTGATGCACGTCACACTTTTACTCGAGACCCAGCAATGGCCTGTGATTTCACCCAGAGATGAAGCCAGAGTCTCCACGATGGTCTACAAGGCCTTCCATGGTCTGTCTCCACTGCCGTTGCCCCTCTGTCCTCATTTCCTATGACTCCCTACTCGGCTTCCTCTGGCCCAGACATGCTGGCTTCCTTGTGTTCACTGGCCTGTGCTAAGCACAGTCCCATCTTAGGCCCTAAGGTTTAGCTTTTGCATCTGCCTCAGGGTCACTTCTTCTTGGCCAAACCCTTCATTTCCCTCCAATCTTTGCTCAGATCACGCTTTCTCAATGAGGCAGGCCCTGTTTACCCTATTTTCTACTGCAACAAGCACCTCCCTTTGCCTTGTACTTTCTTTGTTCCATACAACTATTATTACCTTCTAACATGCCCTACAATGTGCTTAGTTATTATTTATATTGTTTGAAGGTGAAAAGTGAAAGTGTTAGTCGCTCAGTTGTGTCCAGCTCTTTGCAACCCCATGGACTATAGCCTGCTAGGCTCCTTTTGTCTATGGAATTCTCCAGGCAAGAATGCTAGAGTGGGTAGTCATTCCTTTCTTCAGGGGATCTTCCTAACCCAAGAACTGAACCAGGGTCTCCTGCATTGCAGACAGATTCTTTACCATCTGAGCCACCAGAGAAGCCCCCATTTATATTGTTTTTTTAGAATGTCTTTCTCATTAGAAAATAACCTTCTTGAGGGCAGACATTTTTGTCTGTTTTGTTCACTGCAAGTTCCTAGAAAAATGCTGGCATATGACAGGAGCTCAAAAAATATGAGGTTCTCTTTCTCTGCTCATTCTTTTACTGACTTATTCATTCATCCAACAACAGTTTATTAAACTAGTATGTATCAGATTCTGCGCTGAACACTGAGCATAAAAAACAAGTCAAATAATAGCAATCCCCACAGAGATTTGCACTTGGGTAGAGGGAGACAAGTAGGCAAACAAGTCAAGTATCCCAGCGGAAAGTGATTTTTAATCTGCATGATGTAGTGACACAAAGGAGAGAGAATTTTCCCTGGCTGAGGGCAGGACTTCAGAAAAGGATTGAAAGAAGAAGTGGTATCAGCTGACTTGTGAAAGATGAGAGGCTGTTTGTCAAAGAGAAAATGAAGACGAAGAGTGTGCCCAACAGGCAATTCCAGGTGAGAAAAGGAAAGAAACGGCCTGGCATGAGCTTAAGGGAGCTTTGTAAGGTGAATGCAGTGTTTCCGCTTCAAGGGTGCAGGCCCAGGCCCAAGACTGATTGGGAAGCAGGACGGAGGAACATTGGTGTGTTGATTTTGGACATGTTGAGTTTGAGGGGCATCCCTCCATCTAATCTTTTCCTCAGGCACTAGTGTGATGACTGTTCTGTTTAGGCAATGAGATGAGGAGAGAAGAAGCAAGGGTGGTAGGTAAAGAAATGTGGGATTGAGGGAATTTTTTTTTAAAGAAGAAGAAGCATACACATGTTTATTTCCTCTAGGGATGGCTTGAGAAGAAGAGTGAAAAGTTGCATAAACGCAGTGGGGAATGGATGCAGCCAGGGACAGAGGCAGATTTCAAATAATCCCCAGCCTCTAGCTGAGGAGAGCATACATTTGTAGTGGTCCCGATGCACATAATTGTGTTAGCCCATGATCGTGTGGGCACAGAGAGGCTTGCATTGACCAAGGTAGGGATTTGCAAGAAGGATGCAGCAGAACAAGGAAAGGAGAATATTAAGAATGACAGTAAGAGCAGATGAAGTGATGGAGGTGAGTGAAATCAGGATTCTCAAACAACAGTGGTGCTTACTAAGCTCCTTATGTGTCTCATGCAATTATATCCTCAGAACATCCCTACAAGATAGGTACAAGAAGGAAAATACAGATAAAGAAATTAGCACTTACAACATCTAGGTAAATTGCCCAAGATCAGGCAGTTATTAAGTGGTAGAATGCCTGCATGCTCAGTCAGGTCTGACTTTGCAGTCACATGGACAGTAGCCTGCCAGGCCCCTGATGCCAGGCTCCTCTGTCCATGGAATTTTCCAGGCAAGAATACTGGAGCAGATTGCCATTTTCCTACTCCAGAGAATCTTTCTGACCCAGGAATCAAATCTGTGTCTCTTGCATCTCCTGCATTGGCCACTGTGCCACCAGGGAAGCCCGTAAGGTGGTAAAGCTGGTATCAACCCAAATCTGTTTGATTTCTTACTCCTACTCTTAAATCATCGTGCTATAGGGCTAGGAGGGGTTGATGGAATAAGGCTGTGAACTGATTTGTAAGTTCAACCAGGAATGATGAAACCCAAAATAACAGTTACTTTTGCGACCCCATGGACTATAGCCCACCAGGCTCCTCAGTCCATGGAATTTTCCAGGCAAGAGTACTGGAGTGGGTTGCCATTTCCTTCTCCAGGGGATCTTCCCAACCCAGGGATCAAACCCAGGTCTCCCATACTGCAGGCAGACGCTTTACTGTCTGAGCCACCAGGGAAGCCCAAATAAGATAGAAATTCTTTCTCATGTAAAGTTCCAGCCATATGCAGTCAGAGCTGAGTTGGTTGCAGTCGAGCATGAGACCTAGAAACTTTCTATCTGGTAGCTCTATCATATGTCACTTCCATTCCCATAGTTATCTCATGGTCCAAAATGGGTGTTGGAATTCCAGCCATTATTCATATACACATGTTTCAGCCAGTAGGAAGGAGGAAGAAGATAAGAGAAAGACTTGATCCCTCCATTTAAGGATGCATAGCAAAAGTGACCAGAGAAGGCGATGGCACCCCACTCTGGTACTCTTGCCTGGAAGATCCCATGGACAGAGGAGCCTGGTAGGCTGCAGTCCATGGGGTCACAAAGAGTTGGACACGACTGAGCGACTTCACTTTCACTTTTCACTTTCATGCATTGGAAAAGGCAATGGCAACCCACTCCAGTGTTCTTGCCTGGAGAATCCCAGGGACGAAGGAGCCTGGTGAGCTGCCATCTATGGGGTTGCACAGAGTCGGACACCACTGAAGCGACTTAGCAGCAGCAGCAGCATTATGTATAGTAACACTTGACGATACCCCCTTGAGAGCTAAGCTTCTGCATAAATTATCTGGAATTATTCTGCTTGAGTAAGTTGCCTATTCTCTCCCATTTATTCATTCTCTCATTTATTCATAATCGTAGGGACTCATGAATATCTATTGTATACTTTGGGTGATAATCTAATACTACCTCATTTAATTTGTTGCTCAAATTCTTCCAGCTTTGGCCATTGGGAGCTCTCCCAGGTGGCTCCTGTGTCACTTGGACATATCTCTATGTCCTTACTGCCTGGCACTGCAAGATGCTCCAAACTTATCTTGCATATTTTCTGCCCTAGTCCTAGAATCTGCCAGTTCTCCAAGGGCCCTGGTTTCTTTGACTGGAGAATGGTGTTAGAGATCAAGACGTAGCACCAGGTGTGCTCATTACTACTGGGGTGTCATTGCTTCCAGACCCTCTCAGCTGACAAAGCAAGGAAGTATATGTATACACTAACCAGTTTATATGCATATGTCTATAAATGTTTCTATACGTAACATCTGTATCTATATGAAGATAAGCAAAGTTCATATTAATATCTTCAATTCTAATCCATTACTAAATGGATCACTCTAGCTTTGCCCCTTGCTTATCTGTAACTCCATGAGAAACCTGACTGCAGTATCTACCATGCATTTACTTAATAGTTCAGTTCTAGTATACATAGGTAACAGTTTCAGAACTGTTAACCCACAGCCCACTTAGTCAACTAGAGTTCCTTTTCTGTTTAATTTAGAAACTCTACTCATTCCCACAATTACTTAGATCAGCAGCGTTGCCCCTAATCCTCTTCAATGAGGTTGTTTCATATATTTGTAGTACAGTTAGATTATTTTGTCACATTCTACCTTCTATCTTGGAAGCTTCTCACCTTCTAAACAATTTTTAAAATGTTTTGCATCCCTTTAGGTTGACTCTTCGTGCTTTAAAAGTCTTTTGAGTTGTGACAAATATGCGATGTCAGATATCCACCATTATCACGCAGGATAGTTTCGCTGCCCTAAAAAATCCTCTGTGTTTCACCAGTTCAACCTTTTCTCACTTCGAATCCCTGATATTCACTAATCTATTTACCATCTCTATCAGTTCAGTTCAGTTCAGTTCAGTTGCTCAGTCGTGTCCAACTCTTTGTGACCCCATGAATCGCAGCACGCCAGGCCTTCCTGTCCATCACCATCTTCCGGAGTTCACTCAAACTCCCGACCATCGATTCGGTGATGCCATCCAGCCATCTCATCCTCTGTTGTCCCCTTCTCCTCCTGCCCCCAATCCCTCCCAGCATCAGAGTCTTTTCCAATGAGTCAACTCTTCGCATGAGGTAGCTTTGCCTTTTTCAAAATGTCATATGAATAAAATCATGTGGTATGTAGCCTTTTCCAGATTAGATAGTTTCACTTAGAAATATGCATTTAAGATTCCCCCTTGTCTTTGTGTGGTTTGAGAGTGCATTGCTTTTTACTGCTCAATAATAATTCATTGTCTGCATGTACCACATTTCTTTATTCATTCACCTATTGAAGGGCATCTTTATTGCTTCCAGTGTGGGAAGATTATGAGTAAAGCTGCTATAAACATTCATATGCTGATTTTTGTGAGGAAGTAGGCTTTCACATCAGGTGAGTGAATGCCTAAGAGCACAATTATATAGTAAGACCATATGTTGCTTTGTAAAAAAACTGCCAAAATTTCTCCCAAAGTGGCTGTACCACTTTGCATTCCCACCAGCTATGAATGAGAGTTCCTGTGGTTCCACATTCTCTTCAGAATTTGCTAGATTCAGATTTTTGAGTTTTAGACGGTCTAATAAGTATAAAGTGTTATCTCAGTGTTGTTTTATTATTAATTTCCACTTTCCTTATAACAGGTAATATTTCAGTTTAGTTCAGTCACTCAGTTGTGTCTGACTCTTTGAGATTCCATGGACTGCAGCACCTCAGGCTTCTCTGTCCATCACCAGCTCCCGGAGCTGGCTCAAACTCATGTCCATCGAGTCAGTGATGTAATCCAACCATCTCATCCTCTATCGTCCCCTTCTCCTCTTGCCTCCAGTCTTTCTCAGCATCAGGGTCTTTTTCAATGAGTCAGTTCTTCACATCAGGTGGCCAAAGTATTGGAGTTTCAGCTTCAGCATCAGTCCTTCCAATGAATATTCAGGGTTGATTTCCTTTAGGATTGACTGGTTGGATCTTTTGCAGTCCAAGATAATATTTAGTATAATCAATTTCTTTTTGTTCCTCACATGGAATGCCTTCTGTTTTCTGATCTTTGCAAATTTCCACACATTATCCAGCCTTTGTTCAAGTGCTTTCTCATCTGTGAAATCTTTACAGGCCTTATGAGCCCTTATCATCACCTTTCTCATTTGACTTTCTATTGGCGTTAAGTGGAGTGACATCATGCTTGTATCTAACTTGGTCACATTCGGCTACAGATCCACAGTCTTTACCTGTGATTATGAAGCCCAAGCTTTTTAGTTTGCAGCAAATGTATTTGGAGGCCAAACCTGACTTGGGCAATGAGAAACCACCTTTTTATTCATCCGCACAGGGTGAATATTTATATATTTTACTGCAGATATATGGATGTGTTTGATTATGTAGTGCTGCCCGAAACTGTACTGTGATGTTAAATGATATACTGCTCATGTACCACATATTCTCCTTAAAAACATCCTAGGTTACATTTAGTAATCCTCAGTGGAGTGGCATTATTTAAATTGCAGGACAGGGGTGGGGAAGAAATGGATCTGAAGAGGCTAAGAGATTCCTTAGGCTTCTGAGAGTAGGGGAAACCTTCACCTTCCTTTGATAGTATCTCTGGAGAGAAATGGCTGCAGGCCATCAGACAGGTCCAGAGAGAGCCTCATAAAGATTTCTGGGCTGTGAGGCTGATCCTAATGTAGAAAGGAGCTACTGAATCCTTGGGGAGAGGGAGAGAAGGTCAGTGGGCATCATGAGAGCCATCTCTAAGATCAGATGACAAAAATTATTCTCCCCTACCCAACCTTCCCATACCTTGAGAAAATCATGGAAAGAACTGAGGGTATGTTTTAATCTGTTAAATAGGACCAAACAGATAATAATAATAATAGTCAGGGTTAGAAATTAAGTTGGACTATAAAAAAACAGAAAAGGTTCTATTTCTTGAAGTCATGAGTTTGGGGGCTAAGAATCATCCATGATATTAAGAAGAAGTTACATCTAGTCCTCACAGAGAAGTTGATCCATGTTACTGAAATAAACTGCCTAAGGTCTCACATCTTAGATGTCCTTGAATCAGCATCCAAACCTGAGTACCCATTCACAGATCTGTGCAGTTTCTGGTTTCCATTAGTAGACATCCCTGTGGCATCATGTGGTCTGATTGCTTATGTTATGGTTCTGTTCCATCTATTTTCCCCACTTGTGTACTGTGTAACTCTCCAGCTTCCTTCTTTGTACCATTTTTCAAAGTTAAGCAAGATAAATGCTTTCCACAATTCTCTTACCCATTGTAAGAGTAATCACAGTTCCCGAGAGAGGAGCTCTAAGACTGTGATTTTTAAGAATATAAATCAATTTCATACCTATAGGCAAACTAGCCTAGTATGGCAATTCTTCATCTAAAATCTATTTCCTTTGACATTATTTACTTCTATCACTGGAAAGGACTTTTGCATAAAAGTGCAATATAATTTGTCCTCTTTTTGTTGAATCAAAAACAGTTACTTTAAAGGAGTAACATCTAAATTCTTTTCTTCTGCTATAGGAGAGAAGGGGACATCTGTTGTTGCTGGTTGGTGGTGATGGTGGTGGTCGTGGTCTGGGCGTCGGTGATGGTGGTGATGGTGTGGTGGTGGTGGTGATGATGATGGTGGTGTGGTGGTGATGGTGGAGTGGTATTGGTGTTGCTGGGTGATGGTAATGATGGTGTTGGTGATGGTGATGGAATTGTGCTGTGTGATTGTTTTTAATATCTAGTGGCTTCCTTTGACACTTCATTGACTTTTCCAACTGCTTTTCTCTGGACTACTATTGACTTAGTTCAGTTCAGTTGCTCAGTCGTGTCCGACTCTTTGCGACCCCATGAATCGCAGCACGCCGGGTCTCCCTGTCCATCACCAACTCCCGGAGTTCACTCAGACTCACGTCCATCGAGTCAGTAATGCCATCCAGCCATCTCATCCTCTGTCGTCCCCTTCTCCTCCTGCCCCTAATCCTTCCCAGCATCAGAGTCTTTTCCAATAAGTCAGCTCTTCCCATGAGGTGGCCAAAGTACTGGAGTTTCAGCTTTAGCATCATTCCTTTGAAAGAACATCCAGGGCTGATCTCCTTCAGAATGGACTGGTTGGATCTCCTTGCAGTCCAAGGGACTCTCAAGAGTCTTCTCCAACACCACAGTTCAAAAGCATCAGTTCTTCGGTGCTCAGCTTTCTTCACAGTCCAACTCTCACATCCATACATGACCACTGGAAAAACCATAGCCTTGACTAGCTGGACCATTGTTGGCAAAGTAATGTCTCTGCTTTTGAATATGCTATCTAGGTTGGTCATAACTTTTCTTCCAAGGAGTAAGCGTCTTTTAGTTTCATGGCTGCAGTCACCATCTGCAGTGATTTTGGAGCCCAAGAAAATAAAGTCTGACACTATTTCCACTGTTTCCCCGTCTATTTCCCATGAAGTGATGGGACCAGATGCCATGATCTTCATTTTCTGAATGTTGAGTTTTAAGCCAACTTTTTCACTCTCCTCTTTCACCTTCATCAAGAGGCTTTTTAGTTCTTCTTCACTTTCTGCCATAAGGGTGTTGTCATCTGCATATCTGAGGTTATTGATATTTCTCCTGGCAATCTTGATTCCAGCTTGTGTTTCTTCCAGTCCGGTGTTTCTCATGATGTACTCTGCATATAAGTTAAATAAACAGGATGACAATATACAGCCTTGACGTACTCCTTTTCCTATTTGGAACCAGTCTGTTGTTCCATGTCCAGTTCTAACTGTTACTTCCTGACCTGCATACAAATTTCTCAAGAGGCAGGTCAGGTGGTCTGGTATTCCCATCTCTTTCAGAATTTTCCACAGTTTATTATGATCCATACAGTCAAAGGCTTTGGCATAGTCAATAAAGCAGAAGTAGATGTTTTTCTGGAACTTGCTTGCTTTTTTGATGATCCAGCGGATGTTGGCAATTTGGTCTCTGGTTCCTCTGCTGTTTCTAAAACCAGCTTGAACAACTGGAATACTGTAGACTAATTACACAGATTCTTGTTGGTCTTCCCTCCTGGGGTCAAACACATGAATCCCCAAAGTGAATGTTGCTATTATTTTTAGAATATTTTACCTGTGATTCACTATCACATTGTCATTTTTGTACAGTAGTCTTTCTTGCCATTTGTTAAAAGTTCTAACACTTCAGGGTTGTGACACTTGTACTACAATGAACTTGATCTTTGCCTGATTCATTGTTGTATGCCTGCATAGTTTTCCTTCTTTGTTTTCAGCTTTATTAAGGTATAAATAAGGTATAAAGGTATGCAACTTGATGTTTTCAATACATTGTGAAATGTATAAATAAGGTATAAAGGTATGCATCTTGATGTTTTCATTACATTGTGAAATGATTAGCACAATCAATCTAATTAACATATCCATCACTTTATGTAGTTACCGTTTTCTTTTTTCTTCTTTCCTTCCTTCCTTCCTTCTTTCTTGCTTTTTTTCTGGTAAGAACATTTAAGACCTACTCTTTTAGCAAATATCAAGTATTTAATAACAGTTTTGCTACTATAGTTACCACATAGTACGTTAGATATCCAGAACTTTTTCATCATGTGTTGCTGAAGCTTTGTGCCCTTTGCCAATATCTCCCCATTTTCCCCTCCCAACTAGCCCCAAGCATCCCCCATTCTAGTCTCTGCTTCTATGAGTTTGGCTACTTTAGGTACCTCATATTAGTGGACGCATGCAGTATTTGACTTTGAGTCTGGTTTATTTCACCTAACATAGTATCTTCCATGCTCATTTATGTAGTCAATAATTTTTTCAAATGTGTCCTTGTAAGGGGTATATTTTTGTGGCTCTACATTCCCACCTGGCAAATATATATGACACAGTTTTTTAAAAATTAATTAATGTATTTTAATTGGAGGATATTTATTTACAATGTTGTGTTGGTTTGTTGTACAATAAGAGTCAGTCATAACTACATATGTGACTCTTGAACCTTTCTCTTGAACCTCCCTCTGACCCATCCCTTACCTGAACACAGTTTTTAATAACTGAAGATAATCTTGGATAATATGAAAAAGACATGGACTGCATTGATAAATAACTGTTTACTCTGATAACTGAGGTAATAAATGTGGCAGTGCTACTGTGGCTTATAAATAGACGGTGGATTCTTCAATACTATAAAATCTGCATGTCAGATCTTTCCCCCTAATTAGTTGGTAATTGAATTACATATTGATTCTTCAGTTTCTCCTTTCCTTATTTTTATAATTGTTTGAAAAATGGAAAAGATTGTTAGAATAAGACAGAAATGTGTGGTTTATGTGTTTAGAGGCAGTGGAGGAAAGAAGGGTCTGTGTATCTGTAACTGGGAAGCCTTCGAGGAGAAGAGCAGAAGGACGAGTCCATAATGATTTGATTGTTAAGATGTCATTTTTTTTACAATGTTTACAATATGAAACTTCAATGCTTAATTGATTGTACCCTTGCAGTTCCTGTAGAAAGTAAATAATTGTATTCTAGTTTAAGTACAGAATTAGAAAGAAGAAGCAGCTTGGTTATTTCCATTGTTTTTTTCCTCCTAATTCTTTTCAAATACATTGTTTTTCCCAGTCTAATTTAAAAGATAGTAAAAGCAATAAGTAGAAAATGTGGAAAACACAAAAAGTACAATTATAAAATGAAAAATCTACTTATATTCCCCTCCATCCAAAGAGGTCCACTGTTAACATTTTTATATAAATTTTGGATAAGTACTGGCAAATAATGCTATGTAAACAACCTCAACATCTCAGTGGTTTACAACAACTAATATTTATTTTGCAACTCATGGGTCTGTGGGTTGGTTGGGTTGATTTTGGCTGGACTCAGTTAGGCCAGGCTATCCGCATCAGGTCAGGGCTGAGTCCATCTCATGTGACTTATTTTGGGCCCCAGCTTAAGACACAGCACTGAAATTTTTCAGTAAAATGATATGAAGAGGGTATAAGCTAGGCTGATAAAGAGTGGGTAGGGCTACAGATGAAACAGCATTGGCCATAAGTTGCTAATTACTGAAACTGGGTTTGCTACACTATTCTCTCCATTCTTTCATATGTTAAAATTTTTACATAATAAGGAGTTAAATTTGTATCCAAATACTGTTTTTACTATTAGAAAATTCTTTAATCCCAATCCTTTAAGCCTGCATACCATATTATTAGTAGTATTATTATTGTTAATACTTTGTAACAAATATTGTGTGTCTAACCTATAATCCTGTAATGGTCAACAGTTGATCTTAAGATCCTTCCAAAGGTCCATCAATTTTTATTGACACTCCAGACTTGTTATATTTGTTTGGTTCAGTGTGTTTTCAATAATAGATCCAGATAAAACTGGAAAATCTTTTAATAATGAATATACCAGGATCACCACTCTCTCTCCTGCCCCTGGGAGGAATAATCAAATCAATTCCAAAGCAGTTCTACTGTTTTTTCATTTATAGACCATCTGTCATCCTATGTATTTTCTACAGATTCCCAGGGTTTATCAGCATTATAACCAGCTATTCCATTCTTCTGTTAAACCCCAAGAGGACTCCTGGGGACTGACCAAAAGGGCGCTCTACTAATCCTGCCCAGCTCTGTCCTCTCCTGCATTTAATAAAATAAGTCCTCATTGAGGGGCTGGCTCATCACACTCTCTTCTAGACTGAGGTTCTGGGAAGCTCACAGCCACTAGGAAAAAATCTCCTTTTTCCCACATGGAGAATCATACAGGACATCCTCTTTGTCATCTAACATTATTGTAAAGATCCCATCAGTTCAGTTCAGTTCAGTCGCTCAGTCATGTCCGACTCTCTGCGACCCCATGAATCACAGCACGCCAGGCCTCCCTGTCCATCACCAACTCCCGGAGTTTACTCAGACCCATGTCCATCGAGTCAGTGATGCCATCCAGCCATCTCATCCTCTGTCGTCCCCTTCTCCTCCTGCCCCCAATCCCTCCCAGCATCAGAGTCTTTTCCAATGAGTCAACTCTTTGCATGAGGTGGCCAAAGTACTGGAGTTTCAGCTTTAGCATCATTACTTCCAAAGAAATCCCAGGGCTGATCTCCTTCAGAATGGACTGGTTGGATCTCCTTGCAGTCCAAGGGACTCTCAAGAGTCTTCTTCAATACCACAGTTCAAAAGCATCAATTCTTCGGCGCTCAGCCTTCTTTACAGTCCAACTCTCACATCCATACCTGACCACAGGAAAAACCATAGCCTTGACTAGCCGGACCATTGTTGGCAAAGTAATGTCTCTGCTTTTGAATATGCTATCTAGGTTGGTCATAACTTTCCTTCCAATAGGATATTTCCACTGATGGGAAACTCACCCATTAGACCAAAAATAGTCTATCTCCACAGCCTATCAGGGTTTTCACCCATAAGGATAATCTCTCTGTGGAATGAAGACAGCATTCTTAGAAAGTGACTGCTAGCTGAAGAGTCTGTGTTCTCTGATTTTTAGGCACCTATAACTACACTAATTCTTCTATTAGATGTGGTGAATCAATAGTCAACCAGTAGTTCAAATTATTTTCTTTGTAGCACTAGTAATTTAACTGTTTGGTTGGGTTATCTACTGTTCCTCAACAAATGATCCCAAAACAAATATATGTATATATACATATATGCTTGCCTGCCTACCTGCTAAGTCACTTCAGTCATGTTTGACTCTTTGTGACCCTATGGACTGTAGCCCACCAGGCTCCTCTGTCCATGGAATTCTCCAGGCAAGAATACTGGAGTGGGTTGCCATGCCCTCCTCCAGGGGCCATGGATCTTCCCAACCCAAGGACTGAACTCCCATCTCCTGCATTGCAGGCAGATTCTTTACTACTGAGCTACTGGGGAAGCCTATATATATGTTGTAAATAATGCTGCTGTGAATATTGAGGTCATGCATCTTTTTGAATTAAGAGTTTTCTCCACACATATTTCATATATATATATATATATATATATATATATATATATATTTGGCAAATGATCCCAAAGACAGTGACAGTGGCATTGAAAGACAAAGGTCCACAGGTTCTTTGGATCAGGAATTTAGACAGGACACAGCATATATTGTTCATTTCCCTTCCATGATGACTGGGGCCTCTTGTTCTGAAGATTCAGAAGGTGAGGAATGTCTTGAAAGGCTGAGGGCTGAAATCATCTGGAGGCTTCTTTATCTACACGTCTGGCTCCTGGGCTGAAATGCCCCCAAGGCTGGGCTCTGCTGTGCTGTCAGCCAGCACCAACACTTAGCCTCTCCCAAGCTTGGCTTTTCACAGCATGGAGGCTGGGTTTCTGGAGTGAGGACCCAGTAAAGGAACTTCTGTAGAGTGAGTGGTCCAAGAAAACTGAGGGGAACTGAATGGCCTTTTAGGACCCAGTTCCAGAAGCCGTATGGAATCACTTCTGTCATACTCTATCTGCTTCAACGGTCACAAGCCCCCTGGATTCACTGGGGAGACCCACCTCTTTAGGGGAGGTGCTTCAGTGCATTTGAGGGCTTGTTTCCAAACCACCGCATAGCTTCAGACTCCAGTAGGAGTCTGTGCCATCGGCGTTCCCCTGGTAAGATGCTTTGCTCCCAGTATGATAACCGACAGGGAATGCAGAGCAGACTATTGTCTAGCATCACAGTATGGACAGAGTGCTTCATATTCTTGCTTTTCCAAAATTGTTTCCCAGCATTCTTATCTCTAAAACAAAATATGTGCTGTAACCATATCATTTGTGTTTTTAGAGATTTTAATGGGCTCAGTTCATTTCTGTATCTTCTGTGGAGCATTCCAAATATATCATTGGTTTCAGAGTTAGGGAAGGCAGTGTTTCCTTTGGCTGTCTAGCTTCCATTTTCCTGTGTTCAGTGGATAAACCAGTTGGGGTTACAGTCTGTACAGGACAGAACAGAGTGTCTTTGACACCCCTCCAGCTGAAGTAGCTGAATGAAGCCCCTTCAACTGTGTCCTCATCAGGTAGAAGTAGCCAGTGAACTATGCAGGCTCCTGCTCTTGTCTCCACAATACCAGATACCAACCCTTTCACATTTCATGTTGGCTACTTCTCTTTCGTCCCTGCCCACCTTCCTGTGCCTATCCTTTGGTCACTTTTCTATTAACTAATCTCTTTGCATTTTTTAAAACAGCTATTTACATAGCAATCCTATATTTCCTCATTTTAAAATGGAACATTTTAAAGCATTTTTGTTTTTTCTTTCATTTATATTTTTCTGTATCTCTAATTTTTGCAATAAATATGTATACTTAAATAAACACACCCTCATTTATTTTAAAAAAACAAACAGGAAATAATGAAGGTTGGTAAATTGGAGGTATTGAAATCCTTTTGCAGCTGAAATGGAGAAAAGTTTGGTAGGTCCTCAAAAAATTAAAAATAGAATTACCATCGTTGTTGTTATTCAGTAGCTAAATAGTGTACAACTCTTTACAACCCCATGAACAGCAGCATGCCAGGTTTCCCTGTTTTTCACTATCTCCCAGATTCTGATCAAGCTCACGTGCATTGAGTCAATGATGCCATCCAACCATCCTATCCTCTGTCACCCTCTTTTCCTCTTGCCCTCAGTCTTTCCCAGCTTCAGGGTCTTTTCCAATGAGTCAGCTCTTTGTATCAGGAGGCCAAAGTATTGGAGCTTCAGCTCCAGCACCAGTTCTTTCAGCGAGTATTTAGGGTTGATTTCCTTTAGGATTGACTGGTTTGATCTTGCCACATGACCCAGCAATTCCACCTTTGGGTATATATACAAAAGAATTGAAAGCATGGTCTCAAAGAGGTGTTTGTATACTCATGTTCATAGTAATCTTTTTTTAATTCCCTTTTTATTGACTGATTGAAGTATAGTTAATTTACCATGTTGTGTTAATTTCTGCTGTACAGCAAAGTGACTCAGTTATACACATATATAAATTGATTTTTATATTCTTTTCCATTATGATTTATTCCAGGAAATTAGATATATTCCCTTTGCTATACAGTAAGGCCTTGTTGTTTATCCGTTCTATATATAAAAGCTTACATCTGCTAACCCCAACATCCCACTTCATCCCTCCCCCAATTCATTCCACTTTGGCAACCACAAGCCAGTTCTCTTTTATAGCATTCTTTACACTAGCCAAAAGATGGAAGCTTCAGGGGAGTGTGTAATTTCCTCGGGTTTGTCTCACCACAGCAAAGATTTGAAATGGTGGACCAGTGTTACAGCTCTGTAACAGCTCAGAGTTTTATTCCACAAGCAAAATACACCCTAGAGGCATGAGTGTGGGCCAGCCCCAAAGGAGAGGCCTCAATCTGTCTTGGCTTCCTCTTTTTATACGTTTTGTCTCCTCCCCCCTGAGCCTGCCCTATGCAAATTGGGCTAGCCGAGAAAGGGGTTGTGTTTGTTTCGCCTGAAGTTCTCACTCTGTTCTCCATATTTTCTTTTGTTCCTTTTTTGTGGGCTTTTCTCTTTGTCTTTTAGCCACTGCCATTTTGGACTCCTTTTTCCTATTCTAACTACCTAACAGAAGCAACTCAAGTGTCCCTCAAAGGATGAATGGGTAAGCAAACTGTGGCATATACATGCAATGGAATATTATTCAGCCTTAAAAAGGAAGACTTCTTAAGACTTCGCTGGTGGGGAAGTGGTTAAGACTCTGTGCTTCCAATGCAAAGGGTATGAGTTTCATCTGTGGTTGGAGAAGTAAAATTGAACTAAGATCCCACATGCCATGCAGTGCAGTTGGGGGCGGGGGGAAGAAGGAAATTCTGTAGGCATGTTACAACTTTAAAGACATTTGATGAGTAAAATAAGCCAGACACAAAAAGACAAATACTGCGTGATTCCACTTATATGAGGTACATAGAGTAGTCAACTTCATAGAGATGGAAGTAGAGGTGGTTGCCAGGGGCTGGGGGAAGAGAGGAGCAGGGAGTTTAATGGGTACAGAGTTTCAATTTCACCAGAATTAGTTCTGGAGACTGGTTCCACAACAATGAGAATGTACTTAATACTACTTGAACCGTAGACTTGAAAATGGTTAAGATGGTAACGTTATGTTGCTCCTTCCTCTTTGCATTACTATGTCAATCAGATTTGCTGTCAGTTCTGCTAGCATTGTAGAAAGAGTTGGAAAGCTTAAAAAAAAAATTTAGAGCATCTCCACATGCCTCACAAATTATACATAGTTTTAAGGAATCATTCAGGTTATTCTCTGAACTCTCAGTGCTTCATTTATGAGGGCAAAAAGGCAGATCCTTTGAAGTAAGGAAATGGTGACATTCAGCCCTGTGCTCAGACACTTCCCTCCCTAACCCTCTCACCCATCTTTTCCTCCTCCTAGCAAAACAGTCAAACAAGTTTCCAGCTGTTATCCTTTTCTTTCCCTTCCTCCAGAGACCTCTACCCTGCCTTGTAGGCTTTTAGAGCATGTTTGTTTATTGGCTTTGTGTATCTGTGTGTTCCTAAACTCCCACCATTATCAACTCCAATTTCACTTCTGTGTTTCCCTTCTCAAATAAAAGAGGAATTTCTGTTTTCCCTTATCAAAGAAAAAAGGGGAACAGATAGAGTAGGGGCTGCATCCAGGGTTGGATTGGGCTCAAGGAGGAGCTCAATAACTCGATTTCTTATTGTCTGTCGAAATCTTTAAAACGGGCCACAAAATGGGCATATGCTGCTGTTGCTGCTGCTAAGTCACTTCAGTCGTGTCCGACTCTGTGCGACCCCATAGACGGCAGCCCACCAGGCTCTGCCGTCCCTGGGATTCTCCAGGCAAGAACACTGGAGTGGGTTGCCATTACCTTCTCCAATGCATGAAAGTGAAAAGTGAAAGTGAAGTCGCTCAGTCGTGTCCGACTCTTTGTGACCCCATGGACTGCAGCCCACCAGGCATGTGCTAGGTTTAGGGAAAGGGAGTGCCAGTGAGGTTTCACAGCTACCACCCTGGTACATGTTACTTGTCAGCTCTCTGTGCATGATTGCAAAGAGCCTCTCAGCTGGAGTGCTGATGTGTACCCTTGACTCAGCCAGTCTTTTTTGCATTTGTCAATATTCATTTTAAAATATAGATCAAATATTGTCTCTTTCCTGCTTGAGCCCTTCAATGGCTTTCAGTTACCTGGAAGATAAAAAGTGAAACCCTGAACATGCTTTCAAGGTCCTGCAGAGTCAGCATCTGCCCAGCTGACCAGCTACCCTACAGCTCCTTACCCTAGCCGGGTCATTAAAAAAAGACCCTGATGCTGGGAAAGATTGAAGGCTGGAGGAGAAGGGGGCAACAGAGGATGAGATGGTTGGATGGCATCACCAACTCGATGAACATGAGTTTGAGCAAACTCCAGGAAACAGTGAAGGACGGGAAAGCGTGGCGTGCTACAGTCCATGGGGCTGCCAACAGTAGAACAAAACTTAGCGACTAAACAACAACAATGACTGAACAAAGATTTCAGCATTTTTTTGGTTTCTCAGATATTCCGAGTTCCTCTCTTTATCTCTAGATAAAGAGATAAAGTCTGGAAACTGCTAGATCCACTACTCCCTTACTGCCCCGAACACACACAAAATCCTCTTTCCTTTGAACTGAGTAACTCCTATTTTTTTGTCTTTTTTTTTTTTTTTTTTCTGTATCACACCATGTGGGATCTTAGTTCTGCAACTAGTGGTGGAACCCACGCCCCCTGCAGTGGAAGCAGAGTCTTAACCATTGGACGGCTGGGGAAGTCCCTCATTTCCTATTTTAAGGGAAACTTTCCCAACCCAGAATATATCAGACTCCCTGATGTATGCCTAGAACTCAGTGTGCCTATTTTTTAGAACACTTAC
The DNA here is from genome assembly GCF_002263795.3 of Bos taurus. Lineage (NCBI taxonomy): Eukaryota > Metazoa > Chordata > Mammalia > Artiodactyla > Bovidae > Bos > Bos taurus. The sequence goes on from NC_037347.1 coordinate 18,551,470, forward strand.
AGTGTTTTTAATTAAATGTTTATATAATCTTCTGATTCATATGTGCTTTTTTCACTAGACTGTAACCGCAGGAAGGCCATGACTCTGTTTGTCTTGCTTCAAATTTTAATCCTGGGTTCTTAGCACAGTGTAAGTATTCGAAAAATATCCGTTGACTCAATATAGTAATGTAACGATAAGTTGTGAGCCTATTCTATATTACACTGGGTCAGGCATTGAGGGGTAGAGGAGTTAATAATAGCACCTATTTTTAACCTGCATGAGTTTAGAACAAACCTGGAAATAGACGCAAGATTCAGGCAGACAAAGATAAAAAAAATTTCATTGTTTGTATCAAAGAGAAAAGGCATAATAAATACCATTTCGAATTAAAGGCAATAGGTGCTCCTTGGAGAAATGGTCAACTCCGGGTCTGGAGAAGCAAATATATCTGATGAGCTTAAAATATCTTGTAGCAGAAAATAAAGACACCATTTAAAAACTAATGGGGACATATGGAAACAATACAAGAGCTGGTTTCAAAAAGACAATGACAGTAATGGGTGATAATTCATTAAATAAACAAGGAATCCGTGAGTCCATAATTAAATCACTCTGTGGAGGTGGAACCCAGGCATCAGGAGTTTTTGAAGCTCCTCAGGTGATTCCAATGTTCAGACAATCTTGAGAACTGCTGCTGTAAGAAGTCTCTCCTTGGAGAAATATGATTAGGTAAGGAATAAGTATTCAGTGTCCACGTTAGTCAGGGAATGCCCCCAGGTTGTGATAGGATGCAAGCTCAGAAGGAACAAAAGCTCCTAGAGGCTTCAGAAAATAAAGATCGCAAGCCCCTCCTCACAGCCTTTCAGCTCCTACCCAACTGTAGTGTCTGTCCTTGGCCACAGTATTCCAGAACTTTCTCATTAGTTCTAGTAGCTATTTTATGGCCCTCATAGAATTTTCTACGTAGGTTATCAAGTTGTCTGTAAGTAAAGATGGTTTTACTCTCTAAGTCATGGTCCCCAACCTCAATGAGTTCTCAATCTAAGGTGAAAAAACTTACATACAAATAATAATTGTAATACAATTAAGTAGAACAATACAGATAACAGTGAAATTATTTAGAAGGAAATATCTGGAGTTGGTTGAAGTTATCGGAAAGGCAGCTAAAAAACTGAGAGAATCATCAAGAACAATAACAAAAAAGTGATGGACAAAGGAAGGACTGCTGAATTATCCAAAATGATTGCAGTGACTTGTTAGAGGAAATGCTTCTCGGCATTTTACCTAGAAAGATCCAGCTACTGTTGGGGAAATGCTAATTAAGTCTCTTGTATTAAAGCTGACTTTGGAAATTAAACAACAACAAAGTCATACATCTTCTGTTCCATTGATCTGCATCTATCCATTCAACAGTGTCACAAGCTCTTGTTTCTATGTACATAATAAACCTCTTTCCACTTGTTAAAAAAAAGAAAAAAGATGGTTTTATTTTTTCCAATTTGGATGCTTTTTCCTTTTCTTCCCTCATTGTGCTAGCTAGAACCTCCAGTACAGTGTTGGATAGAAATGGTAAGAGCAGACATCTTTGTCTTGTTCCTGATCTTAGAGAGCAAGTATTTGGTCTTTCATCAGGTATGACATTACCTGAGGATTTTCATAGATTGTTATTAAGTTGAGGAAGCTCCCTTGTATTCTCTAGTTCGTTGAGAGCTTTTTTTAAAACTCAGAAATGGATATTGTCAAACACTTTTTCAATTTTTTTCTTTTCTCTTATCTTAAATAAACCCTTTTAAAAATAGAAATTACACACATAACAAGAGTAGAGAGAACAGGAATAAAGAACTCTCATGTACTCATTATCCAGCTTGTTAGAAATGGAAATTTTCAGGCCCCAGGAAAGTTCTACAGAATTAGGAACTTTTGGGGGTTAGACACAGTAATCTGCATTTTCACAAGGCCTCCAGGTGATTCTGATCCATGCCCTTAAGGACTGAGTCTTTTAAAAGATAACTATCATACAATACAGTTTTAAACTCTAATTCTCGATTATCTTCAAATATCTCTTCAATATTCCATCTTCCAATTGTCCCACAATTGTATTTAAACATTTTTAGTTTAAAAAATTTTTAAAGTAGGTTGAATTATGATCTAAATAATACCCACATGCTGTGATTAGTTTCATTTGTCTCAGATGTCTTATGGGTTCTCCCTCTACTCTCCACCTACCTTCTTCCTTGTAATTGCAAATAGCTGGTCACTCACAGATTCTCCCATGTTCCAAATATTACCAGTTGCAACCCCACACCTCATTATTTTTCCATCCTCTGCATTTCCTGAAAATCAGTAACTGCGTGATAGAAAATGAGGTATGGTCAGGTTCAGTTTCAATTTGGGGGGCAAGAATCCTTAGCAGATGAAGCTGTGGTCCTTATCGCTAAAACTTGATTCTAACTATTTGCCCTGCAGCTCTGTAGCTATTCCAGGTTCTGCCTCAAACCTCCTGTCTCATTTGAGGTATACCTCCCCTGTTCCCATCTCCTTGGGCTCTGTACTTTTCCAGGCTCAGTTGAGAAATCTGACTCTGCTTACAACCTTTGTCTAACATTTCTTTAGGATATTTCTGATAACTTTATCATCATGCAAAGATGAACATGTAAGAAGCATTTTTTCCTAGAATGCTGCCCAGGTCCTCTGGCAGAGCCCAACTCCAGACCTCAGCTGGTCTGATGGAGAGAATCAGATAATAATGGCATACCTGTGTTCACTCCTCTGGTCCCCCTACGCCCCAAAGAAGCTACTTTCAGGAGAGGAGTTAGCCTGGCATCTGTGTTTTAAATAAGTCTCCAGGGTTCTGGTATGTAGATGAGATGGAGGTCACTTCACAAGGAAACTGAGGAGCTTCTCTCCCTTCTAATTCCTCACTGGAGCTGAAATCAAAGCACTGCCCTGCCGTTAATTCCAGGAGCCCCCCAATTAGAGAGTTTTCAGAGACAGCTAAATAAGGAAATGTAGTCAAGAGGGTTTGAATGTCTAGAAGGCCTCTCTTTAATTTTAAATGAAAGGGGAAAACCCACAAAAATCCACAAATGGTATATCTGGTCAAGCTGTAAGCTGAATGCTGTGTGCACTTGTCCACGAAATAAAATCCTTTTGTCTCCTTCCCCTCCACTTTTTATAGCTGGCTTTTGAGTTACAATGTAGGTGGACTAAATTCTGGGTTATTTGTGAGTTAGCTCTTATTCCCCCTTTAGCTTTAGGGTAAACTCCTTGTTTCTTTTTTTCTTGCACAGTAGAAGATCTACACCAGTTATGTTTAGGCAGGTGGAGACTGGAGGTCGGCTCCAGCCCTGGTTAGGTTTTGTTTCTTGATCAGAGGGTTTTGTTTCTTGATCAGAGTGCTGGTTACAAAGATGTGGTCAGTCAGTGAAAATTCCCCAAGCCCTATATAGGTAATGTCCATGCGTTATAACCCAGTAAAAACTTGAAAGAATGAAAGGAAAAAGATCTGTGTTGGAAATCAACAAAAGAAAACCACAAAATATAAAGAAGTCATCAAAACAAAACGAAAGAGAAGTCATCAATAAGGATGAAATGCTTAAAATAACTCTTTTCTTTTTTATTCAAGCCAGTTTCAGTCACTCGGCTCTGAAAGAAAATAAGAGTGGCGGTGTTGTAGGCGAATACAATCACCACTGCTGCCTTTGTTAGTCCTTCAAGATAGCCCCGTACATACAGACACCCTGCCCCAAGCGCAGCTCACACACCTTCCTTGTTCCCCAACTGCTTCTGCCTCCCAGTCTCATTTTCATTCTGCTCTGGCTCGGTGCTGCCGACCACTGTCCCACTTCTGCCTCTCTGGGCTCTTGCGTGTGTTTGTAGTCCATGGGCCTTGGCTCCCAGGACCCTCTGCTGCCCAGAGGGTCTTACCTCTGCCCCGGGCACCTTACTAACTACAAGATGTGGGTTGCAGTAGTGCTTTCTAAAAGTTCTGCACATGCTTGTCCTCCTCTACCTTTTTTTTCCTTTTTGTAAACTGAATTCTTTAGGGCTATACTAAGTATCTTTGCTACTTCAGGGAACATTTGTGATGAACCTTTTAAAAGTGCAGATCATTTTATCCTATCTTTAGATTTTTCTTAAAACTGAGCTTAGGGGCTATAAACTCCAATACTTTGGCCACCTGATGTGAAAAACTGACTCATTTGAAAAGCCCCCCGATGCTTGGAAAGATTGAAGGTGGGAGGAGAAGGGCACAACAGAGGATGAGATGGTTGGATGGCATCACTGACTCGATGGACAGGAGTTTGAGTAAGCTCCAGGAGTTGGTGATGAACAGGGAAGCCTGGCGTGCTGCAGTCCATGGGGTCACAAAGAGTCAAACATGATTGAGCAACTGAACTGAACTCAACTGGGGGTTATGGGGGTCAGGCAATTTATGTACTGTACCGATACTGGAATTTAACATTTCAAAATTTGTTTGCTACCTGAAAGTTCAATCACAGGTAATGATTGTAATTCTGCTGAGGTGAAAACTTGAATCTTGAGCCTTTGAAAGTGAAATAGAGGGGGAAATCTTGGATGGAAGCCTGGAGTTCAAGCCTCTAGGGAGGGAACCAAGAGATTAGGATGATTCCCTAATTGAGCTAGCACTGGCTCAGGGCAGGCTGAGGAATCTCAGAAGATGAAATGCCAGGAGTGGGCAGACAAGCCTAGACTCAGAGGTGAAGCAGCAGATTTATGGGTCAGAGAAACTAGTCAGTCAGGGTAGTAAGCTAAAGGGCTGAGATGGGATAGTGAGGGCCTCTGTTCTCTCTATATTCTTCCTTCCTCAAAGTCCTCATTTATCTACAGGGCTTCAATTTCCCCAACTCTACCCTCCCCTCTTGAGCTAATATTTTCAACCATGGGTCATTTCTATTTGGATGTTTCACTATACAGGCTACATATCCAAATTCCAGCTTTTGGCATTTATGAAGAATAAGTCCACTGACTTGAGTAATTCTGAAATACGAGGATAGCATAATATTGTCCCCATAAGATACATAAACAAAAACAGTAGAGAATATCAAGGTCATATTGAACAGAAACTCATAGGGGTTGGCTGGGCTTATATTCAAGCTGGATGACATTCTCTTGCACACTAGCCTCTAAGGTGGGAGTTTTAAAGTTCTGCCTCATCAAAATTAGAAATATGTACATGGATCTTTGCAGCTGCTGATAAAGAGTCAAACCCATCAACCACCTATGCCATCTAGGTACCTAGGATTTTAAACAAGCTACCTTGGAGATTCTCATCTCCAGGATCTTCCTCCTGTAATTCATCCTACGTTTCTTGGACAAACCAATGTCTGTTAAAAAAAATTTTTTTTTTTCCCATCAGTATACTTTCCTGGATTTAGAGAATTATACTTAGCTATAGCAAAACAGAAGCATGGCTATGACATTCCAGAAACTGAACTTGTGTGCAAATGTAAGAATACATTCAGCTAGATCCTTGCTAAAGATTTTCAGGTGCTAACTCCAGACTCTAATGGCGTGATTGTGAGGTGGCAGGAAATGTGTGTGCATGTGTGTGTGTGTTTATGCATGTGCTTATAATACAAGGCATGGAGTATGGATTGTATCTTCCCAGATTCAAAAGGGAGAAACAAATATGGATAATCCTTTAACAGTAAGAACTAACAGAGTAGTAGTTTCAGAAGCAAATTGTATAGGTTACATTGAAAATATAAAAGTTAGCTATTATACTGTAGAGTACATACATATAAGAAATACACTTATAGATAAAGTGAACTGAATTGACCTCAGGAGATAAATAACTGAAGGTTAGTTTCATTTGCTCATTCATTTATTCATTCAACAAATATTTGTGGAAAGTCATTGTGTGACAAACACTGTACCAATCATGTTTATTTACTTTTCCTACTAGTGTATTGCTACAGTATCCCTAATTGCTTTTCCTGCTTCCATGCCTCACCTGCACCCATTCCAGTCTATTATCTACACAATGGCCAGAGTGATGCTTTAAAAACCCTGCTTAAGATCTTGACACACTGAAAACTTTCTAATATATTTTCAAAAATTCAGAGTAAAATCCAAATCCTATAGCCCATAATGTAGCCTCAAAAGCCCTGTTTCCATTCTGTATCTAGCTGCAATGAATGAATAAATATAAATCCTCTATTTCTCTGGGGCATTTATTTTTAAAATGCTGAAATAAAAATATTATTCAACAGTTTCAAAGAAATAGTGTGGTTTTATGTTTTCCATATATTTTTGTCCTTTCTTTTTCACCATACCCAAAAGAACATGATGTTCCTGTAGGTGAATAAGGTTAATGCAAGCTTTGGGGGAAGATTTCCTAATAGAACAGTGACAGTATAGACCAATAAGCATGGAAATCAAGTCACTGATATGACAATTCTAAGAACCTTGGCAAATAGTGTTGATGGGCTAAATGCCAACAAATACAACTGAAGATAGCTGCCGTACAATCCGAAAGGCTCAAGTTGAATGTAAGCACTGACTTGGGTTTCAACAGAGGAGTTCTTTTGAAATGACCCATCCAGCTGGCTGGGAGAACTTTCAGGCAGCAGCAGGCCTGCATGTAGCAGTCAGGAATTCCTGGGGCATTACTGAGAAACACAGCCTCCAAACCCACAAAATACCTGAGGCCTATGTTGCTTTTGCTCAACAGCTTGGAATTTCTTAATGTCAGTGACAAGTCAGGTGTGAAGTCAGCATATGATCTGAATGGCTTACAAAGAGCTGGGGCAAGAAAATTCCCAGCAGGGGAATGGTGCAGAGACTATGAAGTTTGAATGGAAAGAGGACTGTGCCTGGAACATAGTCAGAAAGGTAGAAAGCAATTTAGGGCAGAGAGAGGGTGAGAAATCTCCCAGTTGATGATGCTGAGAGACTGGTAGATAATCAGTCTTTATGTAGTTTGAATTTAAACTACATTTACAAAGACTGTGGCCTTATACATAGATCATTGGGAGATATATCTTTCCAGAAAAAGGAACTGTCTTGTCTTTTGCTCATGATGGACTCTTGGGAAAATGCTCAAGAAGCAGGGCATGATGTTTTTTTTTATCAGATCCCAAGTCCACCTCTATGACAAGTGACGACAGTTTCCAGATGGACAAGACCCTGAAATCCTTTTTCCCTTCTGTCTCTTGTGCCCCATTGGTGTTCCTTCTACGGAGGCTTCGGAAGCGGACCTAGTGGTTAATAATTCTCCTGCTAATGCAGGTAGTTGTAAAAATGTGGGTTCAATCCCAGGGTTGGGAAGATCCCCTGGAGCATGGCATGGCAACCCACTCCAGTATTCTTGCCTGGAGAAACCCATGGGCAGAAGAGCCTGGTGAGCTTCCGTCCTTAGGGTCACAAAGAGTGGGACACTACTGAAGCGACTTAGCACGCTCTACGGGGTTTAGAAGTCAAAAAACCCCCACAAAGTTCTAATAAGATTGGAAGTAAAAAAGTATCTTTATTGCTTTTTTTTTTCTGATTACAAAAGTAATACATATGTACTATTTTAGGAATTTTGGGGGTTTTCTAAAATGCAGCAGCTGCTGCTACTGCTGCTAAGTCGCTTCAGTCGTGTCCGATTCTGTGCGACCCCATAGACGGCAGCCCACGAGGCTCCCCGGTCCCTGGGATTCTCCAGGCAAGAACACTGGAGTGGGTTGCCATTTCCTTCTCCAATGCATGAAAATGAAAAATGAAAGTGAAGTCGCTCAGTCGTGTCCGACTCTTAGCGACCCCATGGACTGCAGCCTATCAGGCTCCTCCCTCCATCCATGGTATTTTCCAGGCAAGAGCACTGGAATGGGGTGCCATTGCCTTCTCCGAAAATGCAGCTAATACATATCTAATTCAGGAAATGGAAGAAGGGTATTAATAGAGCATGGGCATCTGATCCCTGCCTTGTCTCTTTCTCATTATATCTTATCCAGAATGATCGCTGAGGGGACCAGATTTGAACTTTGAATTCGACTGGTAGGTAGAGAATGACCTCAATTGTCCTTTGAACAGTTGCAAATCAGATCATGAAGTCCTAGGGGGAAAATCCTGAGAAACAAAAAACACCTCACAGCCCTGCGGCACAGGACTGAAAATTTCGGTTAGACTCAAAAAAAAAAAAAAAAAAAAAAACCAAAGAACTCAAGTTCCTGGGAAAGAGTACGCTACCAAAAGAACAACAAAGGAAGCTGAATGGGGCTCTTCTTCAGCTCTTTATTGTTCTTTCACGCTGTCAACACTCCCGGTGGCCAAGTGCTGTTATCTAGTTTTCACACGTCCCTCCACTTGAAGAGGCTGTCCACTCGCTCCCTTTCACTACCCACTTCTCCCAATCTTAGCCGCAACCTCTAGATTCAACCGCGCACTTGAAACGGTGTACACGGATTTGTCTATCCAGCCCGGCCGGGTTTCGGTCTCTGAAATACACAAGTTCAGAGCGACCCCTCTGTGGAGACACCTTGCGTGCGCGCAGGCTGGGCAGGCGTGGGCACCGACTCGAACAGAGTTGGTTTCAAGCTTGTGGTTCGCTCCTCCGCCGGAGGTTCGGAAGGAGCCGCCCACCGCCCCCTCCCTGGGGCTCCGACAGCCCCGCCCCGCAGTTCCCGTCACGTGCCGCCGCGCCGCCCAATCAGCGCCTGCAGCGCGTGGGCTCGGGATTCAAACTGCGGCGCTTGGGACTCCGGGATCGGCGCTGGTCGCCGCCGTGGCGTGCGGGCCCATGGAGCACCGCATCGTGGGGCCCGGGCCATACCGGGCCACCAGGCTGGTGAGTGTGTGTGCGGGGGTCTGGGCGAAGCGAGTCCCCGGCCTGCGGGCCGACCGCTGACTCTTCAGTGCTCGCTTCTCCAGAGCTAGTCCGGCCGAGTTCTGGAGGCGGGGCGTGTTTCAGCCTGTGAGGCCAAATTCTAGATGATGCTTAAAGGCTAGCCCGGTCGCGGGCCCAGCCTGTCGAGGGTGGGCGCAGCTTGGATCCCGAGACGGTGGCTGGGTTCTCGCCAGTGAACGGCGACTCCGGGTTTAAAGCGCCCGGAAGAGCACGACGGCACCCTCCTCCCCTTTCCTGGTCCTCCGGAACCCTACGTCCCCCGCCGGGAAAGGAAAGACCGTCAGTCCGTCATTTTCGGGCCACCCGCCGCCCGTTACGGGCAGGGCGTGTCATCCTGAGTGTCACTTGTGGTTGACACTTGAGGCTCTTTTGCAACGGTACCCTAAACAGAGGTGGATCTCTCTGGCCACGTTTCCGGCTCCTGATGTTTCTTTTTCTATCAGCACCCACCTAAATGAAGGGGAAGGGTGGGCCCGGACGGATGATTTGAAAGAGCCTTTACAGCTTCCCTGATGGCTCAGACGGTAAAGCGTCTGCCTGCAATGCGGGAGGCCCAGGTTCGATCCCTGGGTTGGAAAGATCCCCTGGCGAAGGAAATGGCAACCCACTCCAGTACTCTTGCCTGGAACATCCCATGGACAGAGGAGCCTGATGGGCTACAGTCCATGGGGTCTCAAAGAGTCGGACACGACTGAGCGACTTCACTTTCTTTCAGACCCCAGTGGTCCAGGGTGCTGCCTTTTTTTCCTGGGAGAAGAGCGTTGTTAATCAGAGTTCTGAGGCATACTTGATTTCTTTGTGACCTGAAGCAAGTGATTATAGCAATTTCATAATGGAATAAGTGGAGATAATTTGGTCATGTCCAGGGTCGGTTTTAGACGACTTTTTATGAAAGCTTAAAGGTGATTTCGGAGGAAGAGACTGCACTCCTTGGTCTGTCACCACTTCTGGCCACAGCTAACTTGAGAATTAGGCTCATTGTTCCTTGCACCCCTAAGCAATATCCAGGAAAAGATAACAGGATGGAAGATGTTATTGCCCTCATTTATGCAAATAATCCACTTCAGACACCCATAATGATGTTTTAAAAATTTGTTAATTTTTTAATTGATGGATAATTGCTTTACAGGATTTTATTGTTTTCTGTCAAACATCGACATGAATCAGCCATAGGTATACATATGACCCATAATGATTTATTCATTTAAAAAATTCATATAAATTTAGGTTTTCCTTTGGGCTAGTCTCTAAGAGGTATGGATGCTGGTGACAGGGGACAAGTAGAGTTTTTTAAAATAGTGTTTTCTTATCAAGTTCCATTTCACAGTGCCTCTACCACTTGGACGGAGAAGACAATGGCACCCCACTCCAGTACTCTTGGCTGGAAAAATCCCATGGACGGAGGACCCTGGTGGGCCGCTGTCCATGGGGTCGCTAAGAATCGGACACGAATGAGTGACTTCTCTTTCACTTTTCACTTTCATGCACTGGAGAAGGAAATGGCAACCCACTCCAGTGTTCTTGCCTGGAGAATCCCAGGGACGGGGGAGCCTGGTGGGCTGCCGTCTATGGGGTCGCACAGAGTCGGACTCGACTGAAGTGACTTAGCAGCAGCAGCAGCAGCAGCAGCAGCTACCACTTGGAACCATCTGGGGTCAAGGCTATTGGTCGGTCCATCTTTAGGGATGAGATACAGATTGTGCTTTATCAGGGACATTCAAAAACTTGACTCTCTTTGGGACTGCCCTGGCTGTCCCGTGGTTAAGACGTTTCCATCCAATGCAGGGGCTGTGGGTTTGATCCCTGGTCAGGGAGCTAAGAGCGCACATGCCTTAGGTGCCCCCCCATCCCCGCCCCCGCAAAAAGGAAAAAGAACAACACCCTACACCCTCCAAACAAAAAAACGTAAAGCAGAATCAACGTTGTGACAAATTCAATAAAGACTTTAAAAATGGCTCACATCAAAAAAGATCTTAAAAAACAAAAAAAGCAAAAAAGCTTACTCTCCTTTGTGGAGGGAAAGTAATATTCTCCTACTGCAGAAAGAGAAGAGGACAACAGTGGATGAGATGGTTGAATGGCATCACGGATTCAATGGACATGAACTTGGGCAAACTCCCAGAGATGGTGAGGGACAGGGAAGCCTGGTGCGCTGCAGTCCATGTGAGTTGGCGACTGAACAACTGCCAATTTATTCACTGCACAGGGGAAACAGACGCTGGATCTTGGGGTGACTTGTTCCCCTTCTTCCAGCTTTAGACTAAAAAAATAAATTACATGATAATTGAAACTTTTAAAATCTCATATTCACAGAATTGTATGAAGTAACTCTGTAGATGGAGCCTGCCTATGTGAAAGACACTCTTGATTCTGAGTCACATTAAAGTATTATCAAAAGAATTTATGAAGAAAAGTACTCTGTTCTTCAGAAGTTTCAGTTCCCAAGAAGCGATTTTCAAGTCACATTTAGCCAAGACTGATCAAGTTAAACAGGAAACTAAATTATGTGAATAATTGATGAAAACACCTCAGTTTCACCAGAATTTGCTAAGTATCAATTAGTTCTCGACTTTATTCTGTTTGAGAATCTTGAACTTAAACTCAGATTTTTGAAAACACAGAAAGTGATAGGCTTTTTTTTTTTTAAGTGAGAATTCCTGATTTATTGGTGATCTCTGTAGTCATTACAGGTACCCCCCCCTCCCCCTGCCATTGTAAAGTCTCTAAGTGTTATCAGCTTTTATCAGTTGAATCAGCTAGCCCCCTTTCTCTGCCTCGGCTCTGCTTACCTCCCTGGTTCCCAGTTTACCATTTCCATCTTCTCCCACTATCACACTCAACCCAATCTTCAGAAAAGCTTGGGAAAAACCTCGTGGTACTCAGTGAGTGGGCCTTTGCTTCCTCCTTTCACGGCTCACTATACTTTCTCAAACCATGTACAGCTCCATTTTCTAAGGTACCAAAGTCTTATCTGAAAATAACATTTTATGGACTAGGTAAATGTCTATGCCCAAAATCAAATGACAGACTCTGTAAGTCAATTCATGGTGAATATGGACGCTAATTAGCAGTTTACTCATCTTCACTGAAATAACTTTCATTTTTGTAATCCATGTATTAAATAGTTCTGTATACCTTAGTTAACAAGAAATGATGAGAAGAAAATTGATTTTTCTGAAAACAGCATAAATCTACCAATCTATTCTTTGAACTTAATTCTGAGTTGTATCTTCTGATGTAACAGGTAAACTTTAAAAGACTTATAGGCGTCATTGACTCTGAGAGTTTGAATGGGCTCTAAAGATCCCAGTTCTCTCATTTTGTTGTTTTTGTTTAGTCGCCAAGTTGTGTCCAGCTCTTTTCGACCCCATAGACTGCAACACACTGGGCTCCCTTGCCCTTCACTGTCTCCTGGAGTTTGATGCAATATTGTTCTTTACAGCGTTGGACTTTACTTTCGCCATCAGACACATCCACAACTGAGCATCATTTCTGCTTTGGCCCAGCACTTTCATTCTTTCTGGAGCTATTAGTAATTGCTCCCTGCTCTTCCCCAGGGGGATACCTTCTGACCTGGGAGAGCTCCTCTTCTGGTGTCATATATTTTGTCTTTTTTTGTACTGTTCATGGGGTTTTTGGGGCAAGAATACTGGAGTGATTTGCCATCCCTTCCTCCAGGGGACCACGTTTTGTCAGAACTCTTCACTTTAACCTGTCTTGGATGGCCTTGCACAGCATAGCTTGTAGCTTCATTAAGTAATGCAAGCCCCCTCGCCACAACAAGGCTGTGATCTGTGAAGGGGACTCTCATTTTATTTAGGCCTAAAGTGGTGAACTGACATGGTCAAGTTCACACTGCCAGTGTGTGGCAAGTACACCTATATCTAGCACTTGTTTATCTCTGAAGTCCCTGGCCAGTGCTGTATTATAACTCTACTATCATAATATTTTTGATTCTAAGAAGTAAAGAAATGGAATAATGTTCAAGAGAAAAAAATAGGAAGCACATTTCAATATTCAGAAAACTAAGATCATGGCATCCGGTCGCATCACTTCATGGCAAATAGATGGGGAAACAATTAAAACAGTGAGAGACTTTATTTTCTTGGGCTCCAAAATCACTGCAGATGGTGACTGCAGCCATGAAATTAAAAGACGCTTGCTCCTTGGAAGAGAAGCTATGACCAACTTGGACAGCATATTAAAAAGCAGAGACATTACTTTGCCAACAAAGGTCTGTCTAGTCAAAGCTATGGTTTTTCTAGTAGTCATGTATGAATGTGAGAGTTGGATATAAAGAAAGCTGAGCACCGAAGAATTGATGCTTTTGAGCTGTGGTGTTGGAGAAGACTCTTGAGAGTCCCTTGGACTGCAAGGAGATCAAACCAGTCCATCCTAAAGAAAATCAGTCCTGAATATTCATTGGAAGGACTGATACTGAAACTGAAACTCCAGTACTTTGACCACCTGATGCAAAGAACTGACTTATTGGAAAAGACCCTGTTGCCGGGAAGGATTGGAGAAGGCAATGGCACCCCACTCCAAGTACTCTTGCTTGGAAAATCCCATGGAGGGAGGAGCCTGGTAGGCTGCAGTCCATGGGGTCGCTAAGAGTCGGACACGACTGAGCGACTTCACTTTCACTTTTCACTTTCATGCATTGGAGAAGGAAATGGCAACCCACTTCAGTATTCTTGCCTGGAGAATCCCAGGGACAGCGGAGCCTGGTTGGCTGCCGTCTATGGGGTCGCACAGAGTCAGACACGACTGAAGTGACTTAGCAGCAGCAGCAGCAGCAGCAGCTGGGAAAGATTGAAGGTGGGAGGAGAAGGGGACGACAGAGGATGAGATTGTTGGATGGCATCACTGAATTGATGGACAGGAGTTTGAGTAAGCTCTGGGAGTTGGTGATGGAGAGGGGAGCCTGGCGTGCTGCAGTCCATGGAGTCACAAAGAGCTGGACACGACTGAGTGACTGAACTGATTGACTTCAACACTCAGTGTTGTGTTTTGTAATTTGACTCGTGTTGAGAAACAAAAAACAGTTATCAATTACATTTTATCTGTGTTATTCATCTATGTTACTGCATGAAGCAATAGTTTGTTTATTCTCATTACAGTATTCTGTTGCATGAATTTGTTTATTCTTATGTTGATGGACATTTGGGTTTTTAATTAAGTAAGAATGTAATTAAGTAAGAATAGTGCTATTTTGAACAGTGTGGCTTTTGGTTAACATACTTCTGCGGAATATATATACACACTTAAGAATGGAATTTCTGGGTTATACAGTGTGCACATAATTTCTGGTTGCTTCATGTTCTGATTAGCACTTAGTATTGCCCGTCTTTTTCATTTTAGTCATTCTGTAGGCATGTATATTATTGCATTGGGGATTTATTGCATTTCACTGCTAATTCATGAGATTGAACATCTCTGCATATACTATGGTAAATTTGGAGATTCTTTTATATGAAGTGCCTGTTTAAGTGTTTTTTTCATTTTTCTATTGAATGCCCTTTCTTGAGTTGAATTTTTCATTTTGTCTTAGAAATTCTGGTTATATGTTATCTTACTCTACAGATTGCATTTGTTTTGTGTGTGGTTTTAAGAGTTTAAAAAAGTTTAAATCTGGACCAACTTAATTTGAAGCATGGCTTATAGTGTCAAATGAAGTAGAAAAATTGATATGCAGAGGGCATAAAGATGTTTGAATTTGGCCAGGAGGAAGACATGATTGAGAATCAGAGTAGAATTAAATTGCATGAAGTTAGGAGGTGGTTTAATAAAAATAGGAAAAGGGAAAGACCAGTTAGGCGTTTGCGTGTTGAGTACCTGCCTGTGTCCTGTGCTGCACGTCCAGGGAGCATGCGTGAATAGACCCGACCTGGGCCCTTGACGCACGTGGTGCTGTGTACTCAGGGACGGTTACTGTGCTTGAGAGAGGCTAGCGATCAAAGGGAGAAGAGGAATGGACCACAGGTGCAGAGGTGACTGGGCAGCGGAGAGTATAAAGAGAAACTCGAAGACGAGGAAAACGAGGTTACGGTGTTGGGCGAAATAAAAAGAATATGTTGAGCTCAGAGCTATCGTTGAAAGAAAAAGGAAGGACTGATTTCAGTAGGAAGGTAGGTAAAAAATAAGATGCAGAGTCTGTAAATTAATAGACTTGAAAGAGGAGCATGAAAGAAGAGAGAATGGTCCTAAGAATAAGACTGAATTTTCGGAACTTGTAGGACTGGTGGGATGACGGGTCCTAAGGAAATGGAGTAATTATGTAGGAAGAACATCACATGTGAACATTTCATTTAATTTTGGGATGGCTGATAATGGCGTGGATATCTAGATTAAAATTTTTTTTTTTTCTTTTTTAAATTTGGCTGCATCATGTGGCATGTGGAATCTTAGTTCCCTGACCAGGGATCAAACCCTTGGCCCCTGTATGGGAAGCTTGCTTGTATTGGAATAGGAAAGTATTGTGCAGAATTTTTAAACATGCTTTGACACCAGGTACTATATAAAGTTACCTTAACATTTAAAGGTCGTAAATAGGAAAAAAAAAAAAACTTCGACTGCTTCTCTTATTAAGGCAGTCTTTTAAATGGAAAAACACCATTTGTTGTCCTAAATATTTGGGATGCAGTAACCTTTTAAAAAATTCACTAAATGCTTTCCTCTGTTTTTGCCCCAAGTGGAATGAAACAGTTGAACTTTTTCGCGCCAAGATGCCATTACGGAAACATCGCTGTCGTTTCAAAAGTTACGAGCATTGCTTCACAGCGACTGAAGCTGTGGATTGGCTACACGAGCTGCTGAGGCGCAGCCAAAACTTTGGCCCCGAAGTGACCCGTAAACAAACGGTCCAACTGCTAAAAAAATTCCTGAAGAACCACGTTATTGAAGACATCAAGGGAAAATGGGGCCAGGAAGACTTTGAGGACAACCGTCACTTGTACAGGTAACGGCATGTCAGCTCTGATGGGGAGGAGCATGGGGAGCACGCATAGATCTGGTCAGTCTGATGAAATTCCTCCTGTGAGAGAACTTGCCTTGTCCCCGGGAGGGATGCTTGTATTTGTGATTTGCAGGGTGGAGAACTGCATCTGTTGCTATGAGAAAACTGATTGTGCTTGTTCTTGGCTTCATAGAGCACCCGTTAAGTAGTCTTTTGTTGCAGTGGCTTTCAGTGATGGAACCTTTTCGTGCCTTCCGTAACCTGGAAGGATGGCTATAGTAGCAGAGTGTCTCTCCTGGGGAATCTGAAAGGGTGAAACAGTAGCTCTGGCTTGCACCTTTCTGAGCAGCGTGAGGGTGTGTGTTCAGGGGGTTAGTGGCAGAGGTGTCTCGTCTTCAAGTAGAGCTCAGGCTTATCATGAAGAATTGTGCTGGAATTTCCCCATGTCTCAGATTAACTCTGCAGTGCATGGCTGCTCCCCGCCACGTTTCAGTGCTCTTCTGTGATTGCTTACTTACTATGCAATAATCTGAGGGCAAGGATGTCCCTCTGTTGACACTGCCCTTCTCATTGCACGCTAGGCTGGTTTATTCCTGGAGGTGGAAAGGGCCTGCTTGAGACTCAGGAAATGGGGGAATACTTAAAGAAGAATGAAAAGAGGAATCGTTGAGTTATCTACAGAGAGGGCTACCAGAACACCAAGAACCTGTGAGGGATTAAAGGAAGAAATGAAGATGACAAGCCCTTAATATTTGCTGTTGTTTATTCCAATAGAAGAATAAGGAATGCTCTTACAGCACTTCAGTGAGGCATTTTGGGGCCACTGGGACACCTGGCCTTGAGCAGAGAAAATGTGACTGTTCCCTACCTAAGTCATGTCTTTGGTTCCTTTGGGACTAGCTGCTGAGGAAGGCTGTGGAGCAAGTGGAGGGTGGTCAGCAGCACTCAGGCTAACACCAGACAGTGGTGTATGTTTAGGATCTAACTTCCTCATGGAGTTTCATCAACAGTCTCCTCCTCTAGGCATCAGGATTGTCAGCTGGGCAATTAGTTGTCTCTGTACTTGGCAGTTATTTCTGGCTTGCTGATCCAACTTTTAATTAGAATCTTGGGTGATATTAGCCTGTTCTGAGACCATAGTGCTTATTAGTATCAGGCAGTGGAGACTCTAGCCCTGGTTCCACATGACACACTTCATTGGGAATGCTTAAGTGGTTGTTTCTCTTGGGAAGCTATAATTGCTTGTACCCCATCAAGAGGTAGCTCACACTTCTAGGAAGTTGTCTGGAGGAGTAACTTAGAGTGTTTTATTGTGACCTTAGATTGGGTACCATCCATTGAGTCCCATGAGGCTTTCAAAGATGCCAGGCGAGTAAAACAGGAGCCTGTTCCAGGAGCCAGCCCCCGAGTAGTGACTGTCAGAGCGTGTCTCACCTCAGTATGAAGACTTAATCGTTTGTCCTTTAAAAAATAAAGTGCACAGATAGATTACATTCACCCATGAAATAATGGGTTTTTTTACCCAGTTTCTCATAAAATACTTGTGAGTTGTAAAGGGAGTAGTACCTCTTTCATTATCTACCACTTGAAGATGCATAGCTTTCTGTTTTTCTAGTGTTAAGTCCTGTATATTAACAACTGGTGTTTGATGTTCTCAGATTAATTGGGGATGAAGTCTATTTAGACATTCAACGGTTTGTTAAGGGGCCCGTGCCCTGAGTTGAGAGTCAGCTCACTCAGGAGTGCAGAGGCGCCTGTTGGCATGAGGCAGCTTCCAAGACTGAGCATACAGCTTGGGATGACATACTGGCTCGCCAGCGCCCCGGGGAGGACTGGGGACAGGCTGCCCTCCCTGCTCAGTGCCCACCTGCTCCTTGAGGTCGAATAGTACCACTGCCAAACCACAATGAGAGCCCTTGAGCGACATCAGGAGCTCGAGGCATATTAGATTTGAAAAATAGGTGAAGAATCTATAAGGTAAATGCCTACAATGCTTTGTGGAGGAGGAGCCTCTGTAAATAGTGTCGAAGTCGGAATGGGCAGCTCGGAGTTCTTACTGGAAAGAAAGGAGCTAGCATTGTGGAGTGCCTGTGATGGACCAGAGCCACTGCAGTCATCCTTTACCTCAGCACCTGCAGATGTCTCTTATCTAATCTTAAAAAGAAGGAAATTAATGAGACCAAAGGTACCAGCTTGTCCACAGTCACTCAGGTGGTAGGAAAAGAGAATTTGGACTGAGGGCTCTGCGTCTGAGGCCTGTGTTCTTGCGGTGTGCCCGACTGCCTCCATTTCCACAGCATGAGGTTGACTAGCTTGTTAACTAATTTAAGGACTGAATGAGAAAACAGAATAGTAAACAAGAAATAGTCGGTGTAGTCAACATGTGTTCATATATTCACAGAATTCCAGGAATGTGTTAAGTACTATGTAATACATACTGAATGATCAACTGTCTTCTCAAATAGACGAGGTAGGGTGAACATAATCAGCTGAAATACTTATGTAAATGTAGGGATGGGTGGTTGCCTGGGCCTCGGTTACAGAAAGGCATAGGCAGACAAAGCAACATGAAATATAAAGACTCTTAGAGTATTTTTTGAAGACAGAAATTATACACACACACAGAATTTTATAACAAATGATGAGTTATGTTTTTATTTTCTACTGTATTAAATCTTATTTCTAGTTTAAAAAATGTATTTATTGTGTGATTGCATTCACATGTGTTAACTATATTTTATTTTTCAAGAATCTAAGAATAATAGGAAATAGTGAATTAATATGAGAATGTTCCTAACAATCAGAGATATTGCAGAGAAAGGTCCAGAGCTATTTACTGAACCACTTCTTTGCTGTTGGTAACACGGATGACTAGAAAGAGTGGCTAGATTTGCTACCAGTGAAGACAATTACATCATAGTCATCGGGGTCATCATAGGGTCATCATCGTCCAGCCAGACGGATGCTATCATCTGTGTCTAACCAAGTTTGTGGCTCTCAACTTCAGATTAAAAGAACCTGCACTACCTTGTATTTTTACGAGAAATTTCAGTTTATGTAGCAGTTTCTCTTTATGATCTCATTTGATCTTTGTGACAACCCTGTGAAGTAGACAGAGTGGATATTTCATCTTCAGAGAACCAGACACTTGTCTCTTTGAAGCATCTAAATAGAACACCAGGAAATTCCATGCTGATCCCTGAATCACCCATTTATGTATGTGAACAGATAGTTACGTGGGATTATTTGAACCTAATGCCAACAGCAACGCCAAAGCCAACAAAGGTGCGTCTAGTCAAAGCTATGATTTTTCCAGCAGTCATGTATGGATGTGAGAGTTGGACCATAAACAGGGCTGAGCACCGAAGAATTGATGCTTTTGAACTGTGGTGTTGGAGAAGACTCTTGAGAGTCCCTCTGACTGCAGGGAGATCCAAGCTGTCAATCCTAAAGGATATCAGTCCTGAATATTCATCGGAAGGACTGATACTGAAGCTCCAATACTTTGGCCACCTGATGTAAAGAACTGACTCCTTAGAAAAGACCCTGATGCTGGGAAAGATTGAAGGCAGGAGGAGAAGGGGACGACAGAGAATGAGATGATTGGATGGCATCACCGACTCGATGCACGTGAGTTTGAGCAAGCTCCAGGAGATGGTGATGGACAGGGAAGTCTGGCATGCTGTAGTCCATGGGGTCGAAAAGAATCGGACACGACTGAGTGACTGAACTGAATGTAGTGGATTATATAAAAATAGAAGTGTATACTGTTTGGTTGTTTGGACTATTTAATAAGAAGAGCTATTGGTCTATTTGGTTGGTCTATTTCAGATTTTTAGCGGGATAGGTCCTTGATCTGGAGCCTCTACCTGGCCCTTGCCCTGCTCTTGTTACCAGTGCTAGCTCTGGAATGCAGTTGTAACTGGATGCTCATGGTTTACAGAGAGGAATTCACTAGTTCCAGTGTAGTGTGTGCGAGCTAATGTGTTGTTTAGTTGCTAAGTTGTGTCTAACTCTTTGCGACCCCATGGTCTATAGCCCAGCAGGCTTCTCTGTCAATGGGATTTCCCAGGCAGAAATACTGGAGTGGGTTGCCATTTCCTTCAGGGGATCTGCCTGACGCAGGGATTGAACCCTCGTCTCCTGCATTGGCAGGTAGTTCTTTACCACAGAGCCACCAGAGAAGCTCTGATCTAACGTGTAGGGAACCATTTTCTTCTTCTACTTATTCCTGTTCCTTTTTTCTTCGTCCTTCTGCTTCTGTCTCTTTATATGTATCATCTCATGTTCCCAATTCTTTCCCCTTTTCTTTTTCTTCTACTTAGTTTCTCCTTTTCTTTCTGTCTTTTCTCTTATATTAGCTTTTTTATTTTTTCTGGCTTATTTCCAACATGTTTATTTTAATTTGAACCTAAAATTTGTCATGTAGATTTTGTCAGGTTTCTTGAATATAAGTTTCACAGTTCTTAATGTAAAAACAGGAATCGTGCTCCATAGTTTGAAAACTTACCCTATAAACCCCAGTAATGAAGACTGGTATTGGTGAAGGGGTAGATGGATGCTTGGATCAGTGGAACAGAATCGAGTCCAGAAACACACTTAAGAATATGGCCAATTGACTTTTGATGAAAATATAAAAGCTCCTTTAAAGGAAGAGATCAGTCTTTTTGGCGAATGACATTGGAAGTATTGGAAGGCAACTGTGCTCGCCACTATACCACCGGCAGTCACAACATTGGAACAATTAAACATCTGTTCATCTACATGCAAAAAAATGAAGCTCCACCTAAACCTCATTTTTTTATACAAAAATTTATTCAAAGTGAATTATAGATTTCAGTGTAAAACTATGAAAATTTTAAAAAAACAGGAGAAAATCTTTATACCCAAGAGTCAGACAAGGAGCTTTTAGACATGACATCAAACGTATGATTTATAAAAGCAAAAACATGATAAATTGGACTTCGTCAAAATTAAAAACTTTTGCTGTGTGAAAGGCGCTAGTGAGACGATGAGAAGACTAGCGACTGTTGGGGAGAAAATATTTGTAAACCACAAGTAAGTGGACTAATATCAAGAATATATAAAAAATTTGCAAAACTCAACTGTGAAAAAACAACTCAAAAAATAGATTTGAAAGGACACTTCATCATTAGAGCACTAGGGAAATGCAAATTAAAACCCTGGTGAGATACCTCTATATACCTAGTAGAATGGCTAAAATAAGAATACTGATGATGCCAGAATCTAGTGAGGGTGCAGAGCAATTGGAAATCTCATCCAGTGATGGTGGGAAGTCTAGGTTGGTTAACACTTTGAAAAACAAAGTCACTTTGGAAAACAATTTTTCAGTCTCTTTTCAAATTAAACATGTATTACTTACATATGACTCCATATTCTGCTCCAGAGCATTTACCCTAGAGAAATGAAAACTTATGTTCACACAAAAACTTGCATGTGAATGTTTATAGCTGCTCCACTGACTCAACTGTCCCTCCGTGGGTGAATGGATAAACACTGAACATCTGTATGGAATGCTGCTGCGTATATGGGGTGCAGTGAGGGGTGTGACTATACAGTCAGAGCAGGAGAGAGGTTTTTGGTGAATAATGGAAATGTTTCCTAATTGGGATGGTGGTTACACAAGTGTCTGTTGATAGAGCAGTATACACATACACACACACAATGGAAAAAGTGATCAATTTTGCTATATGCCAATAACACGTTTAAAATACTGGAGATTTGAAAAGTTTCTATTTGTACCTCTAGTGAAAGAAATCCAAATGCTCCTGTGGTCCTGGAAAAAAGTCTTCATTGTTGCCATATGGACAGAGGAGCCTGGCGGGCTACATTCCTTGGGGTCACTAAAGAGTCCGACTTGACACGACTTAATGACTAAACAACAGCATCTTTTGAAGTGGGGGATAAGAACTTCAAGTTAATGGACTATTGGCTCCCTCTAGTGGACACCTTTTGTTCTTATAGTAAATTTCAAAATTGTGATTGTGGTTTTGTTTTTCTTTTCTTTTTATTCATTTCCTCAAGTCTTGTGTTCTTATCATGTGATGGCTAGATAAATTTTGTACCCTTCTTATGCATCAGTTTTTTCATCTATAAAATGACAGGACTGGGACTAGTTCTTAAAACATTTATTTATTTTGGCTGTACTGGTCGCTGTTGCTGTGCACAGGCTTTCTTTGGTCGCAGTGAGTGGAGGCTACTCCAGTTTTGGTGCGTGGGATTCTCACTGCTGTGGCTTCTCTTGTTGCAGAGTGTGGACTCTTGGGTGCATAGGCTTCAGTAGTTGGCACATGGACTCCGTTGCCCCACAGCGTGTGGGATCTTCCCAGTGTGTGTGCGTGTGTGCTCAGTTGTGTCCAACTCTTTGCAGCCCCATGGACTGTAGCATGCCAGGCTCCTCTGTCCATTGGATTTCCCTCAAGAATACTAGAGTGGGTTGCCATTTCTTACTCCAGGGGATCTTCCTGATCCAGGGATTGAACCCGCATCTCCTGCATTGGCAGGCAGATTCTTTATCAACTGTGCCACCAGGGAAGGCGATCTTCCCGGACCAGGGATCAAACTGGTGTTCCTTGCATTGCAAAGCAGATTCTTAATCACGGGATCATCAGGGAAGCCCCTGAACTAGATCTCTAAGGTCTTTTTCCATTCTAAACTTTCATCATTCCAAATATTGAGTACTTATCACAGGGGTTTTCCAAGGCTTAGGTGATGAAGAAGATAAGAAATAAATACAACATTCTTTTCCTCCTCAGTTTTGCAGTCTCTCTTAAGAGAGAGTATACATGTATGAAAAAGATAAGTGGTAGAACCAAGGCAGTATTGAGTTTAACCAAAAAATAAGAGGCACTGCACTTACAGTCCTTGGGTTAACATAGCTATTTTGTTTGACTAGCATTACTCCAGTACTTTTGCCTGGAAAATCCCATGGACAGAGGAGCCTTGTAGGCTGAAGTCCATGGGGTCGCTAGAGTCGGACACAACTGAGCGACTTCACTTTGACTTTTCACTTTCATGCATTGGAGAAGGAAAGGGCAACCCACTCCAGTGTTCTTGCCTGGAGAATCCCAGGGACGGGAGAGCCGGGTGGGCTGCCATCTATGGGGTCACACAGAGTCAGACACGACTGAAGCGACTTAGCAGCAGCAGCAGCAGCATTATGTTTTCAGTCATTGAAAAATTTTTTCTCATTTTTATTTTTCAATTTTGTGAAGGTAATGCATTCCTTTGTATCAAAATTTACAAAGTACAGAAGAGTATATTCGAGGAGGGCATGGTAACCCACTCCAGTATTATTGCCTGGAGAATCCCATGGACAGAATCCCATGGACAGAGGAACCTGGTGGGCTATAGTCCATGGGATCACAGAGAGTCGGATACAACTGAAGTAATTGAACACAGCACAAAGAGTATATTCAATGAAAATCTCCCTTCTACTTTGCTTCCCCAAGGTGGGGTTCAAGTCTTGAACTTGCACTGAATCTTTCTTATTTTTATTATTTATTCTAAAGTTGTGTTGGTTTTTTATTCTCTAAATTACAGTTTGACCTGGATGTTCAGTTCAGTTGCTCAGTTTTATCGACTCTTTGTGGTCTCATGGACTGCAGTATGCCATGGACAGGCTTCCCTGTCCATCACCAACTCCCAGAGCTTGCTCAAACTCATGTCCATCGAGTCTGTGATGTCATCTAACCATCTCATCCTCTGTCATCTCCTTCTCCTCCTGCCTTCAATCTTTCCCAGCATCAGGGTCTTTTCCAATGAATCATTTCTTTTGCATCAGGTGGCCAAGGTATTGGAGCTTTAATATCAGTCCTTCCAGTGAATATTCAGGACTGATTTCCTTTAGGATTGACTGGTTTGATCTCCTTGCAGTCCAAGGGACTCTCAAGAGTCTTCTCCAACACCACAGTTCAAAAGCATCAGTTCTTCAGCACTCAGCTTTCTTTATAGTCCAACTCTCACATCCATACATGACTGCTGGAAAAACCATAGGTTTGACTAGATGGACCTTTGTTGGCAAAGTAATGTCTCCACTTTTTAATATGCTGTTTAGGTTAGTCATAGCTTTTCTTCCAAGGAGCAAGCATCTTTTAATTTCATGGCTGTGATTTTGGAGCCCAAGAAAATAAAGTCTGTCACTGTTTCCATTGTTTCTCCATCTTTTGCCATGAAGTGATGGGACCAGAAGCCATGATCTTAATTTTTTGAATGTTGAGTTTTAAGCCAGGTTTTTAACTTTCCTCTTTGACTTTCATCAAGAGGCTCTTTATTTTCTTTTCACTTTCTGCTAAAAGGGTGGTTCATCTGTGTATCTGAGGTTATTGATATTTCTCCTGGCAATCTTGATCCCAGCTTGTGGTTCATCCAGTCCAGCATTTTGCATGTTGTACTCTGCCTATAAGTTAAATAAGCAGGGTGACAATATACAGCCTTGACGTACTCCTTTCCCAATTTGGAACCAGTCCGTTGTTCCATGTCCAGTTCTAACTGTTGCTTCTTGACCTGCATACAGATTTCTCAGGAGGTAGGTAAGGTGGTCTGTTATTCCTATCTCTTAAAGAATTTTCCACACTCTGTTGTGATCAACACAGTCAAAGGCTTCGACGTAATCAATAAAGCAGAAGTAGATGTTTTTCTGGAACTCTCTTGCTTTTTCCATGATCCAGCGGATGTTGGCAATTTAATCTCTGGTTCCTCTGCCTTTTCTAAAACCAGCTTGAACATCTGAAAGTTCACAGTTCACATACTGTTGCAGCCTGGCTTGGAGAATTTTGAGCATAACTTTGCTGGTGTGTGAGATGAGTACAATCGTGTGGTAGTTTGAACATTCTTTGGCATTGCCTTTCTTTGGGGTTGAAATGAAAACTGATATTTTCCAGTCCTGTGTCCACTGCTGAGTTTTTCAGATTTTTTGGTGTATTGAGTGCAGCACTTTCACAGCATCATCTTTTAGGACTTGAAATAACTCAACTGGAATTCTATCACCTCCACTAGCTTTGTTTGTAGTGATGTTTCCTAAAGCGCACTTGACTTCCCATTCCAGGATGTCTGGCTGTAGGTGAGTGATCACACCATCATGGTTATCTGGGTCATGAAGATCTTTTATGTATAGTTCTTTCTGTGTATTGTTGCCACCTTTTTAAAATATCTTCTGCTTCTTTTAGGTCCATACCATTTCTGTCCTTTATTGTGCCCATCTTTGCATGAAATGTTCCTTTGGTATCTCTAATTTTCTTGAGATCTTTAGTCTTTCTCATTTTGTTGTTTCCATTTCTTTGCACTGATCATTGAGGAAGGCTTTCTTATCTCTCCTTGCTATTCTCTGCAACTCTGCATTCAAATGAGTGTATCTTTCCTTTTCTCCTTTGCCTTTAGCTTCTCTTCTTTTCTTTGTAAAG
The DNA here is from genome assembly GCF_002263795.3 of Bos taurus. Lineage (NCBI taxonomy): Eukaryota > Metazoa > Chordata > Mammalia > Artiodactyla > Bovidae > Bos > Bos taurus. The sequence continues at coordinate 18,576,683 of NC_037347.1, forward strand.
CCTCCTCAGACAACCATTTTGGCTTTTTGCATTTCTTTTTCTTGGGGATGGTCTTGATCCCTGCCTCCTGTACAGTGTCATAAACCTCTGTCCATAGTTCTTCAGGCACTCTGTATATTAGATCTAATCTCTTGAATCTATTTGTCACTTCCACTGTATAATTGTAAGGGATTTGATTTAGGTCATACGTGAATGGTCTAGTGGTTTTCTCTACTTTCTTCAAGTCTGAATTTGGCATTAAGGAGTTCATGATCTGAGCCACAGTCAGCTCCCAGTCTTGTTTTTGCTGACTGTATAGACCTTCTCCATCTTTGGTTGCAAAGAATGTAATCAACCTGACCATCTGGTGATGTCCATGTGTAGAGTCTTCTCTTGTGTTGTTGGAAGAGGGTGTTTGCTGTGCCCAGCATGTTCTCTTGGCAAAAATCCTTTGCCCTGCTTCATTTTGTACTCCAAGGCCAAATTTGCCTGTTACTCCATGTATCTCTTGACTTCCTACTTTTGCATTCCATTCCCCTGTGATGTAAAGGACATCTTTTTTGGGTGTTAGTTCTAGAAGGTCTTGTCGGTCCTCTTAGAACCATTCAGTTTCAGCTTCTTCGGCATTACTGGTCGGGGCATAGACTTGGATTCCCGTGATATTAAAAGATTTGCCTTGGAAACGAACAGAGATCATTTTGTTGTTTTTGATATTGCACCCAAGTACTGTATTTCGGACTCTTTTGTTGACTATGAGGGCTACTCCATTTCTTCTAAGGCATTCTTGCCCACAGTAGTAGATATAATGGTCATCTGAATTAAATTCCCCCATTCCAGTCCAGTTTAGTTCACTGATTCCTAAACTGTCAGTATTCACTCTTGCCATCTCCTGTTTGACTAGTTCTAATTTACCTTGTTTCATGGACCTAACATTCCAGGCTCCTATGCAGTATTGCTCTTTGCGTTGGACTTTGCCTCCATCACCAGTCACGTCCGCAACTGGGTGTTGTTTTTGCTCTGGCTCTGCCTCTTCATTCCTTCTGGAGTCATTTCTCCACTCTTCTCCAGTAGCATGTTGGGCACCTACCTGTGATCTGTCAGTATCATGTCTTTAGCCTTTTCATACTGTTCATGGGGTTCTCAAGGCAAGAATACTGAAGTGGTTTGCCATTCCCTTCTCCAGTGGACCGCATTCTGTCAGATCTCTCCACTATGACCTGTCCGTCTTGGGTCGCCCTACATGACATGGCTCATAGTTTCATTGAGTTAGACAAGGCATATTCAGTGAAAATCTCCCTTCTACTTTGCATCCCCAAGGTGGGGTTCAAGCCTTGAACTTGCATTGAATCTTTCTTATTTTTATTATTCTGAAGTTGTGTTGGCTTTTTATACCCTAAATTCCAGTTTGACTTGGATGAGAAGAAGTTAAATAACTTTCAAATGCACAACAGCAGTAGAGGAGGAATAGCAGATTAGAAAATACTTTATTGTTTCTTTTTTCCATATAAAAGCTTTAGCAAAAAAAATATAGAAAAGTCACAATGTTAACAGTAGCTATTTCTGGATAGAGGGTTTAAAGACAGCACAAATTATTTTCTTTCTTCTTTATATTACTCATAGAATGTATATTGCTTTTATTTTCAGTTTTTTAAATCATAGCAGTAAAACAGGGATAAATCCTATTGTGTGAAAGTTTACAATGACAGTTGTTGAGGCGCTAAGTTATGCCAGAGTTTTCAACCCCATGGACCCCAGAATGCCAGGCCTCCCTGTCCTTCATCTCCCGGAGCTTGCTCAATCTCATGTCCATTGAGTTGATGATGTCATTCACCCATCTCTTCCTCTATCACCACCTTCTCCTCCTGCCCTCAGTCTTTCCCAGCATCAGGGACAGAATGAGTTCTTTTAGGCACCCCTGCTCCACACCATTATCCCACTTGCTTCTGTGGACTAAGAAAGCCTCCTGCCATTGTCAGTAAACAGAGGATGTTGCAGCCATTGAGACTCAGGATGAGAAAGCAGAGGATGCTGGTCCCAGGTAGCTGAGGTGCATATCAGAGGAGTGAGTTCCATAAGCCCAGTTCTTGCATCTTCCTGTATACATAAAAGTGCTAAGTTCATTAACTTGAGATATGTGATTCTCTTTAATTAACAGTAATCTTTCATTATTCCCACTATCTGGACTTTGTCACAAAACTCCTATATCTTGGCTCTCCCCTAACCTCTTTGGAGCAGTCTCTCAGAGTAGTCTCTGAGAGTTATGGTTTCAGTTGACAAGAGTAAAAATTCATCCAGAAGAGAAAAGGCACAAAAGTAGGCAAAAAATCTTGGGCAGGACTTTTTGCTTTATCAGAAACTAAAATGCCATGGGGCTAAACAGTGTGATAATAGACCTGGAATAAATAAATATGGAACTGAATAGAGAAAAAGACAAACTCTCCACCCAGTTGCCTTTCCCACAGGCATCTAATATTATTAGCTTCTAACACAGGGTCTTAACATTTGTGATACTGCAAGTCTTTAGAATAGAAAATCCTCCCCCACCCTCCCAGTTGCCACCTTTCCCATCACTTCTCTACATCCTACCAGATTGTATCATGGTTTTGTTGTCTGCCTGGTCAGCGCAGGAAGAGTTTGTGAGCCAGTCAATGTGGATGGAAGTTGTGCAGCCTCCTGGAATAGTAGGTGGAGGACATCTGTCTGGGTCCTGAGAATGGGGTAGGGTCTGGATGATGAGACGGGAAAGGGAGGGGGCGGGAATTACAGGAGACAGGGATGGTAGGACCTCCGCTCTCAGTCAGGTATGCCTAAGGCAGCTTTACTGGGAGAAGAGGGAGGAAGGAGTTTTATTAATAGGAAGTCATAGGGCTAAATTTGGTGATGTTTCTTAAACACCTGGCTGTGGCGTTGATGTTTATGTAAAAGGAAAAAGCAGCCAAGGCCCATGCTTTGAGTAGAAATGAAGTCTGTGTTCTAGAATAGAGTTAATTGAATAGTAGTAATAGAATAGTTAAGGCAGAGAAACTGGTGAGGTTTTCAGGTAACTGCGGTGGGGGAGGGTGTTGCCCAGATGAGAATGTCAGCCATGGGGTTGAAAAGGAAGGACGGACCCTTATTTTATAGCCAAATTCCAAGCGAGCCCCTAACTGTTCTGTAGACCTTCAGGCTTGCTTGAAGTCTGATACTTTCTAAACGTGTTATCCGTTAGTCTGAAATTGTTGTTTTCATTTAGAATTTTTGTGAATACTTAGCATTTTCTTTTACTGATGACTGGAATGTAACAAAAGTCTTTTTCAAGGCAACTGTCAATCCATCATACCTTGTAGTTCCTCAAACACCCTCAGTGTTCAGTGGGGGGTCTGAGTCTTTGGAATGGCTTTGTTCCTCTTTCCTGTCTCAAGAGCTCTGGGGCCTCAGGTACTGGATGAGCGTCTCAGGGTGTCTGTCCCCGTGCCTCCCGCATGGGTCAAGAATGAACGTCCAGGTTGTGGTGTCATAGTTGGGGAGTAATGATGGGAAAATATGCAATAGGCATTTGACTTTTTTTTGCTGCCACACATTCTAAACTTTTTTTTTGCAGGAGAACTTGTTTGTGGGAGCTTTGGTGGGAGACAGGCCCCGCCCCTCCTTCCTGACCCTAGTGGAAGCCTAGGTGGGTGAGACGCTCTCTCCCAGCCCCTAAGCGGTTGGCGTGCAGGCATGCCACCTGCCCTTGGCAGTTGGTGTGTTTTTCTTCGGACTTTAGACATCTTAGAATTTCTTGAGATGGCAGTGGTGGCTTGCGGGAGCAAGGACAAGTCACCATGGTGCTAGTGGCGTGTTTCACACTCACCTGTCACTTGTGGTTCCTACTGTGTGTGCTGGGGGACTTCCTTTTCTCTTCCTTGTCCTAGCTTTTTAAATTAAAAAAATTTTCTGATCCCAGTTTTCCAGACTCAGACTGATAAACAAGCAGCACCTATGGAAGTGACAAAACTGGGGCAGCTTTCTGGGCCTAGGAAATAGCTCCATACTTTCTGTGTGCCTCAGAGCCAAGCACTGGATCAGATTGGCCCGAAGCCACCAGAGACTTGGGCACAGAGCTCGGGATCCCTGCAGCACTGTTGCAGAGTCTACTAAGAATAATGGTTACGCGTGGCCCGAGGGCTGAAAGTTCTGTATCAGTCAGGCTTAGTCTGAGGTTACATTATCATTGCTATCTTTGGATGTAAAAGATGCCAGTAGAGTGTGTTACGCAGAAGGTTGAACTGGGTTGTCCTAACTCACAAAAGGCAACTCCTGGTAACTGATAAACTTTTGTTTTGTAGTGTCCTTTTTTAGGCTTTTGGTGATTAACTCATGCAAATTTTAAATTTGTGATTTATTTTTCGATCTTGGGCCTTCATTTTTGGTCATAGCTACATGTTCCCTGTCAGGTTACTTTATTATCCCTTCCCTTGATATTTGTTTATCTATTTGGTCTTCTTGGATTTGCTCTTGAAATTTTTTCTTTTTAAATCCTTGGCCAGATTTCTTTTCTATGAATTTATGATGCCTGGTTATTATCATTAATAGGGAATGATGTGTCATTAGTAGGGAATGGAGCAGTGGAATCTAGAAAAATCAAAGGTGCTCAACTCACTGAATGCTCCCATTTCAGATGGGGAGAAAGCTCTTTTTAGTCAGAGAAGGTAGATTGAATAGTAGATTGAGTAGCAGTTCTCAATACAGTTGACCTTGAGACAAAATAGAGTTGACCCTTGAACAACGTAGGGGTTAGGCGTGCAGACCTCCTGCACAGTCCAAAATCTGAGTCTAACTTTTGATTCTCCCCACCACCCGTTCCCCCCAAATTTAAGTACTGAGAGCCTACTGTTGACTGGAAGCCTTATTGATGATAATTAACTGTCAGTTAACACATATGTTGTATGTTATATATCATACTCTGTATTCTTACAACGAAATAAGTTAAACAAACAAAATGGTAAGAAAATCTTAAGGAAGAAAAAATGCATTTATAGTATTAAACTATATTTATAGGTTATATTCATTCTTTTTTTTAAAGACTCTACGTGTACATGAAAACAAACAGTATTTGTCTTTCTCTGACTTATTTTGCTAAGCATAATAAATACCCTCCAGATCCAACCATGCTGTTGCAGATGGCAAAATTTAATTTTTAACAACTGGATAATATTCCCCAGTGTGTGTGTGTGTGTGTGTGTGTATACACAACATATCTTTTTTATCCGTTCATCTGTTGATGGACACTTAGGTTGCTTCCATGTCTTGTCTGTTGTAAATGACGCTGCTATGAGATGGATGGTTGGATGGCATCACTGACTCAATGGACATGAGTTTGAGCAAACTCCTGGAAATGGTGAAGGACAGGGAAGCCTGGAGTGCTGCAGTTCATGAGATTGCAAAGCGCTGGACAGGACTGAGCAACATTGTGAACACTGGGGTGCATGTATCTTCCTTTTTAAAATATTTATTTATTTGGCTGCCTTGGGTCTTAGTTGCTGCATGTGGGGTTTTTGTTGTGTCATGCAGCATCTTCTGTTTGTGGCACATAGGCTTTCTAGTTGTGGTGCTCGGGCTTCATTGCTCCATGGCTTGTGGGATTGTAGTTCTCTGACCAGGGATCAAGCCCATATCCCCTGCACTGCAAAGTGGATTCTTAACCACTAGACCACCAGGGAAGGCCCCATATGTCGTCTTGAATTGGTGTTTTTATTTTCTTCAGAGATATACCCAGGAGTGGAATTACGAGGTCATTTGGTAGTTCTATTTTTAGTTTTTGAGGACATTCCATACTGTTTTCTGTAGTGGCTATACCACTTTACATTCCCACCAGTAGTGGGTAGGGTTCCCTTTTCTCCACATCCTCAGTAACATTAATGTTTATGTTTATAATTTTGTATTGTATTTATAGCACTTATATTTGTTGCCTTCTTGACAGTAGCCACTTTGACAGGTGTGAGATGATAATCTGGCTGTGGTTTTGATTTGCATCACCCTAATGACTGGCAGAGTTGAACATCTTCTCATGTGCCTGTTGTTTATAAAACTCCTAGAAGAAACCACAGACAGTACACTCTTTGACATGTCTTAGCAATAGTTTGTTTTTTTTTTTCAATCTGTCTCCTGAGGCAAGGAAAACACAATAAAAAATAAACAAATAAGACCTAATTAAACTTGAAAGCTTTTGTCCAGCAAAGGAAACCATTGATAAAATGAAGACATCCTACTGAATGAGAGAAAATATTTGCAAATAATATGTATGACAAAGGGTTGATACTCCAACTATATAAACAATTCATACAACTCAATATCAAAAAAACAACCTGTTTAAAAAATAGGCAGAAGACCTGACTAGCCATTTTTCCAAAGAAGATATACTTATGGCCTGTATTTATTGATACCGTTAATTGACTCTGTTTATAGGATGAATTGTCTGTCAGCACCGCAATCAATATTGTCTTATATGATAAAAACACTGTAGATGTTATCTATATCACTAACAATAGACATTAAAAATGAAGAGATAATATGAAAAATAAATTAATATTTATTTACAGGTATAACAGTTCAAACTGACTCATTGTGACCTCACGGACTATAGCCTGCCAGGCTCCTCTGTCCATAGGATTTTCCAGGCAAGAATACTGGAGTGGGTTGCCATTCCCTTTTCCAGGGGATCTTCCCAACCCAGGGAAGATCTGAGCTACAAGTGCTTCACTAAAAAATCCGCCTGCAATGTGGAGACCTGGGTTTGATCCCTAGGTTGGGAAGATCCCCTGGATAAGGGAACAGCTACCCACTCTAGTATTCTTGCCTGGAGAATTCCATGGACAGAGGAGCCTGGCGGGCTACAGTCCATGAACATGACTGAGCAACTTTCACTTCACTATGATGACTCATGCATTGATAACAAAGAAGTAACAGTATGATTGCTCCACAATAGCCTACCCTATACACTAATGAATGAATTCTTACAGAATTTTTATGGTGTATAGTATTAAGGTTATATTCGTAATACAGTATTAGAAACATTTATATTTAAGAAAAAAAAGCTGGTTACCTGTGATGATAGACTGATATTTTCTCCAGATAGAAGAGAGAGAGAGATACCACATACTACATGATAATATAATTCTTTGAAAGCAAAGTAATGAAATAGTTTATTATTAGTTTTATATTAAATATTTATTTATTTACATTATTAGTTTTATATTAATAATATAAAATAATATGAATATATTGTGTTTATATAATATAAATATAAATGAATATTATATAAATATATATTTATATAATGTAAATATAAATAATATAAAACAATATAATAATATAAAATAGCTATTATTAATATTGATTGTTTACATTATTAGTTATATATTAAATATCACTCATCTTATGCCTGTCTAAGGATAGGCTGTCCACTTCAGTACACGTCTTACACAAGATGTTCACAGTGAATATTTAGGTGACGATGATAATGATGTGTCACTAGATTTTCACATGGAGATAAGCTTATTAGCTGTACAGTATAATGATTATTTACTGTTCATTAAGTAGAAGTAGATCATCATAAAGGCCTTCATCCTGTCTTCACAATGGGTAGGCTGGAGAGGAGGAGGGGGCGGGGGTTGGTCTTGCTGTCTCGGGGTGGCAGAGGTGGGAGAGGAGAGGAGGTGGTGGGAAGGGAGGCAGGAGAGGCAGGTTCACTTGGTGAACTTTACAGAATGTATCATAATTTCTGACTTCTTTTTTTGCCTTTTCATTTGTCTAAAAATGTTTCTGTATCGAATCAATCGTTCTACCATTTGTTTTAGTTTCAGTGCCTGTATCCTAGGTGGATCTATCTGTGTAGTAAAAGAAGTCAGAAGCAGTCTTGAGTAACTGAAATCCTTTGGCACTGCTTCTTCTATATCTTCGTCCTTATCATCTGGCACAGGTTAGGAAGCATCTTTCTCCATCAAGTTGTCTTCTGTTAATTCTTCTAGTGTGACATCTGTTAGCTCTTGAATTTCTCCAAGATCCATGTCTTGAACCCCTCGCCCTCCACCTTTTTTTCATATCCACAATAGCTTTCATGATTTCCTTGATTGGCTCTGTTGTAAATACTGTGAAGTCATGTACAACATCTAGACATATTTTTTCTTTAGCAGGAACTTACTGTTTCAGATTTGAGAGCTTTCAGAGCTTTTACCATAACAACAATGGTATCAGTGGTGTAATCTTTCCAGACTTCCCTGACGTTCTGTCAGGGTTCTTTTCCATAGTGTGACAATCCTTTCTATAGAATATCTTGTGTAAATTAGCCTTAAAGGCCTTATGACCCCCTGATATACAGGCTGAATTAGAGATGTATTTGAGGGTAAGTAGATCACTTTGATATCTTCAGTGTTGAACTCATGGGGTTCTGGGTGGCCAGGGGGCCTTGGCCTTGTCCAGTATCAAAAGAACTTTAAAAGGCAGTCCCTTACTGGCAAAATATTTCCAGGGACAAAGCACCAATGGAACTGGTCCAGAAAAGGGGTTCTTGTTGACCAGGCCTTCTTGTAAAACTAGAAGACTGGCAACTGATGTTTAGTTTTCCCTTCAAGGCTCAGAGGTTAGCAGCTTTATAGTCAAGGGCAATCCCGATTGTAAACTCTACCATGTTTGCACACAACAGCCTGACCAACAGCCTGACTCTCTCTGCCTTAAATCCTGGTGCTCCCGTCTCTTCCTTATTAATAAATGCCCTTTGTAGCATTCCTCACCCCCTCAACCCCAAGTAATATAGACTCTTCCATCTGTATTAAAAACCTGTTAAGGCACATATCTGAGTTTCTCCTCAGTGATCTTCTTAATGGTGTTGGGGAATTCACCTGCTGCTTCTTGCTCAGCAGAAGCTGCTTGTCCTGTTATCTCTGCATTGTTGTTAAGCCAGACTTTTTCCTGAAATTACCAAACCATTCTTTGCTGGCCTTAAATTCTCCGATTTTAGATCCTTCACCTTTCTTTTGCTTTAAGTTGTCCAAACAATGATTTTGCTTTTTCTCAAATCATATTAGAGTCTATACATCTTTCTTATAGCAATCCTGCACCTACATAAAAGCTACATTTTATATATTAAAAAAAAAAAAAAGGTATTCCTCAAAAAGTGCAAGGTTTTTGCACCTGCTGGCTTCTTAGTGTCAGCAGCAGCTTCACGAATTTCTCCCCCCACCCCCCCCTTTTTTTTTCTTAAAGCAATGATCCTTACACTGGATTCATTTGTCTTGAGCAACCACACTTTTAGACCTCAATCTCTGTGGTACATATCAAGTAGTTCAGCTGTTTCTTGTCATACCATGACTTTTCTCTGCTTTTTAGGCAGCACTTCCAGCATCACTGGCGGCATTTTGTATGGGTCCCATGGTGTTACGCAAGGTTTATGGCACCAGGCATGATAAAAAAATACATGAGAACTGTGAAAGATCGCTTTTTACTTTGAAACACAATTTATTGGAGATATGAGCTGCTCATGTGGAGGTGGTGAGTCACAGAGCATTGTAAGCAGATACTGGGAGCATGATCTCCCTGTAATGGCAACAGGATGTGACTGCAGATTGCTACAGTAGTACAGTGTGTACACAGTTTTATGTAGTTTTAATATCGCATTTTTATGTTGGTTAGATTTTTCTCAACTGCAAATAGTACCATGTACAGTCTCTGAGTTTGTTTGTAACTTTTGATAAATTTTAGCTTTTTATAGTAGATTTGTGTTTATTTTACAGTGGTAAATGATAAAATAGACTAGTCTCTACATATGGTTTATGCATTTTTCCTCTTAATTTTTCCTCTTAATTTTTTTGATAGTTCTAGGCTATATGGTTCATCTGTGAGTTTTTTCAAATTGTTGCAAATCTCCAAAAAATTCCCACTATGTTTATTGAAAACAATCTCCTTGCAAGTGGACCCACACACTTGAAACCTGTGTTGTTCAAGTGATAGAGATCATATGGGCATCAATCAGTTCTTCTCAGTTAATCCTAAAACTAGCTTTCTGAGAAGAGTGGGAATTTGCCTCGACGCACAGGTTGTTCATTGTGCGTGTGTACTCAGTAGTGTCTGACTCTGCCGCCCCATGCGATGCCTCCAGGCTTCTATGTCCCTGAGATTTTTCAAGCAAGAATATTGGAGTGGGTTGCCATTTCCTTCTCCAGGGGATTTTCAGACCCAGGGACCGAACCCAAGTCTTCTGTGTCTCCTGCCTTGGCAGGTAGATTCTTTACCACTGAGTCACCTGGGAAGCCTGTAGGTTATAAGACTAGGTTTACAGAAGTCATGGAAACATGCCTGATATGCAGCACGCGCTTAGATTGTTTGAATTGATTTGAAGGTATCACACAGAAAGGAGTGCACATTAATAGAAGATTCTGTAGGTTCAGGTCCTCCAAGAAGAGAAGGATTCACCGGGAAGGCAGTGGATACGCAGGCATCATAATGCCAGGGTTGGGGGGAAGCACCTGGGAAAGATAAAAGAAAGGAAAGAGGAGTTAAGGAAGGAGGGCCAAGCCCACAGGGAACAGTTCTGAAAAGGTCTCAGTCTCGGCCCGGCTGATGTGAAGGGAAGTCCTTGGGCAAGCGTTACCTGCTGGGGGAGTCTTGTGTCTTCTGGTGGGACTGACCTGGCTCCAGTACCCGCACTGAGCTCACTAATGTGCTAGAAGCATCCTGGGGGAAGCCTGAAAGGTGCAACAGCTAGAGGCTGGAGGCTGTCCTAGAGGCTGCTGCTCTTGAAGAGGGGTGTGAGCCGTGCTTCTCTGAGTCGGGGCACCATCCTTTCTTGTGCCGCACAGATTGGCTCTTGGGCGCCTTTTTTTTTTTTTTTTTTTTGAGGCAAAATCTAGGAGATGGAAATTACATTCTGCTGCTGTAGCTCATGGTCTCAGGGCTGAGACTGGTGCAGATTCTCTCCCTTCTCTACTCTCCATGGTCGATTCCCCCACCCTCAGCTGTCACATTGGCAGACTTGGGTGGCTTACCTAGAAGTGTGACCTGGAAGTTCATTCTGAGAATCTAGACCCTTGGTAACCATTCGCTCCTCAGGCATGATGTTTGTGTAAGTGCCTGTTCACAGTGCAGTGGGGGAGGGGAGCACGAGGTGCCCTGGGGGTATTCATTCCTTCCTGCCCCCAGGGTAAGAGCAGCCCTGCTTCCTTCTGCTGGTCAGGATCAATTACTCCTGCTAAGGTAAGGGGTTCCTCTTCTTGCCTGTTGCTCTCTGCCAGATCCTGGCAGGAGAACTTACTTCTCTTTGGAGGATGGGACTTGTAACTGCAGAGCCCAGGGTCCTAGGGATGGGTCATGGGAAAGATGGTATGTAGGGTTGTTCCTGCGTCCACCGCTTGGTCCTGGGCAGGTATTCATGTGTGTATTGGACCCAGCACTGTAGAGCCCTCTGACGTAACTCGTACACATTCTGTATGTCCACCTTGTCTCCAGTACCATACTGTCTCCATTAGAGTAGGTTTCTAATGAATCTTGAATTCAGACAATGTCCTCTAATTTTTATTTTTTTAAGTTGTTTTGGCTATTCTAATTCTTCTGCCTTTTCATATACATTTTAGAATCAAATTGTTTATTTTTGGAAAAATTTCTTTTTGAGATTTTGGAATGAAATTGTGTGGAATCTGTAGGTCAGTTTGGGGATTTTTGATAACAAAATTGAGTCTTCTAAATTACCATGGTATATCTCTCAGTTTATTTAGGTTTTAAATCTCTCAGCAGTGTTTATAGCTTTAAATATACAGACTTCACAAATTTTGTTAGATTTAGATCTAAGTAGTTCATTTTTTTGTGTGCTGTTATAAATAGTGGTAGTTTTCCCTGTAGAAAACTTGTGCATTTCTTTATTTTTTATCATCAATATTTAATATATTTTATTCTGTTGTAAATGGAATTTATTTTCTAAATAGTTATTGCTAATCTAAATCAAGAATTTCTTTCAGATCAGATCATGTCTCTCCCCTCCTTATTTGGTCATTTACTTATGTTGGAATCTTTATTCATACAGAATGCGGAATAATTTCTGAGCTTATAGTTCAGAATTCCTTAGTGTATCAAATAACTTTTTCCAGCTTCATCTCTCCTGGAATTCTCTCCTGGAATTCTCCAGGCCAAAATACTAGAGTGGGTAGCCTTTCCCTTTTCCAGGGGATCTTCCTAACCCAGGGATTGAATCTAGGTCTCTCACATTGCAAGTGGATTCTGTACCAGCTGAGCCACAAGGGAAGCCCAAAAATACTGGAGTGGGTAGCCTATCCCTTCTCCAGCAGATCTTCCTGACCCAGGAATTGAACTCGGTCTCCTGCATTGCAGGCAGATTCTTTACCAACTGAGCTATCAAGGAAGCCTGTATATCTCCTCCTTCCCTCAAATACTTTTAGCTCCTGCTACACATTTAAGCAGAATCGTGGGATGTAATCATTGGTAGTTTTTCAGGATTTAAGTGATACAGGACTATATACTGTTATTGGGCTCAAAAAATATGTTGAATGGGTTTATAGAGCACAGTGAAACCCAGCAAAATACTGTAAATTTGCCTAACCTACGGGTTTCTGGGAAACAGTGGTCTTAGAGAGATCAGCTCCTGTAATAATCACTACTGGGCTGGCTTTTTTATACAAAGGCTTCAGGCTACTAAGGCAAAGAGTAAAAGCTGGGGATGCTGCAGATTTCTGCAGATGCTAAAGGAAAATTTTTAGCATGTATTGTGGAAAGCACTTTAAGTCATTCCATCTCCTGTCATTTATGAATCAGATTTATTAAGATTTATAAATTGTTTTCCTTAGTGTTCAGATGCCCTGGAATGTTGATTGATTAGGTAATAAATTCGATTTTATTTAGAGTACACTTGTCAAAGGATAGTAGTTTGGGTATGGATTATTATTTAATTGCTTTTTTCCAACTAGTATTTGGCAACTGAGGCAGCAGTAGGAGACCTGCGTTGGTTAGTTGAATGATTAACTGTGGTTAGTTCCTTTTCTTGCTTCAGATTTTTCAGTGTACAGATATGGAGTTTGTGCTAGATCATTTCTAAGGGGACTTTATAATTTTGGAATCCATGATTATCTTGGGATTAAATCTGTAGTTTGTATTTTATTGTTTATTTTTTGACCCTACTCTACAGTCTGTGGGATCCCAGCTCCTCAACCAGGGATCAAACCCAGGCCATTGGCAGTGAAGTCGAGGAATCCCAACCACTGGACTGCCAGAGAATTCCTTATAGTTTTTAAAATAAAGACAAATGTTGCCCATTAGAAAGTGAAGGTGTTAGTTGCTTAGTTGTGTCCAACTCTTTGTGACCCCATGGACTGTAGCCCACTAGGCTCTTCTCTCCATGGAATTCTCCAGGCAAGAGTACTAGAGTGGGTAGCCATGCCCTTCTCCAGGGGATCTTCCCAGGGCACGTAACCCAGGTCTCCTGAATTGTGGGCAGATTCTTTACTGTCTGAGCCACGATGGGAGCCCCTCCACTAGAGAGAGTTCTGCTCTATTTGAATGTCCTCAATTTTGAGAAATACATTTCTCATGCAAGAGTGTATAAACTATATTTTAACAATTTATATAGGAATAATAAAGCAAACACCTATTACCCACAGTTTCTTCTCTGGAGAGGTCCTCAATATTCCGACATCTGCATTAATCATTTGCTTGCTTATTGTTTTAACACTTAGGTTTGTCTCCTTAAATACTATTTTTGTTTCTGAAACACTTTTCTTTGTTTTGGACTTTATATTAAAGATATCAAAGAGTGTATGTTCTCTGACTTGTTCTTTTGTTTTTCATGGTTTTTGAGATTCATCCAATTGGTATACTTAATTGTAGTTCTTAGAATTTCCTCAGCTGTGTTATATGTTCTCTTATATCAGTATAATCTCTATAATCTGTCTTTTTCTCCTGTCAGTGGAGATTTGGGTTATTTTGAGTTTTTTGCTTTTATAAACAATGCTGCCATGAACATTCGTGGATATGCATCCTTGCATATGTGTGAGTGTATCTTTAGGTTACTCAGAGTTACTGAGGAATGGAATTAGTATACAGGATATGTGTATGTTCATATGTGCAAGTTCAACTTTACTAGGTCGTGCTAATTGTTTTTCATAGTGAATATGCTAATTTTTATTTCAGTGAAAGTCGTTCAGTCATGTCCAACTCTTTGTGACGCCATGATACAGTCCGTGGAATTCTCTAGGCCAGAATACTGGAGTGGGTATCCTTTCCCTTCTCCAGGGGATCTTCCCAACTCAGGGATCAAACCCCGGTCTCCTTCGTTGCAGGAGGATTCTTTACCAGCTGAGCCACAAGGGAAGCCCAAGAATACTGGAGTGGGTAGCTTATGCACTTCTCCAGCAGATTTTCCTGACTCAGGAATTGAGCTGGGGTCTCCTGTATTGCAGGTGGATTCTTTACCAACTGAGCTATCAGGGAAGCCCTTTATTTCAGTAGTAGGAAGTAATTTGTTATTGACTGACTTTAGCTTTTGCAGATCTGTTAAGAGTGAAATGATACTTTATTGTGATATTTTTTTGAATTCCCTTAATTACTAATGAGATTGTGCTTGTGCTTGCACTCAGTCACTTCAGTCCTGTCTAACTCTTTGCGACCCTATGGACCATAGCCCGCCAGGCTCCTCTGTCCATGGGATTCTCAGTGTCTTTTTTTAATTGAATTATAGTTGATTTATGATCTTGTATTAGTATCAGGTGTACAACAACAAAGTGATTTGGTTTCATATATATATATATATATATATATATATACATACACACACATATATATTCGGAGAAGGTGATGGCACCCAACTCCAGTACTCTTGCCTGGAAAATCCCATGGATGGAGGAGCCTGGTAGGCTGCAGTCCATGGGGTCGCTAAGAGTCGGACACGACTGAGCGACTTCACTTTCACTTTTCACTTTCATGCATTGGAGAAGGCAATGGTAACCCACTCCAGTGTTCTTGCCTGGAGGATCCCAGGGACGGGGAAGCCTGGTGGGCTGCCATCTATGGGGTTGCACAGAGTCGGACACGACTGAAGTGACTTAGCGGCAGCAGCAGCATATATGTATATATATTAATTCTTTTCTGTTATAGATTATTTCAAGATATTGAATGTAGTTCCTTGTGGTATACAGTAAATCTTGTTATCTATTTTATATATGGTAGTATGTATCTGTTAACCCCATACTCCTAATTTATCCCCCATACTCCTGATTTATCCCCCACTCCATGTTTCTTTATCATTCCTGATTCCATACCTGGAAATGCCTGCTTCATGTCTTTTGTCTTCTCAATAGGATTTTGTTTTTTCTCATAAATCCTTAGCAGTTAAAAAAATGTATTCTGGATATTAATCCTTTGTCAGTTATATAGATTATAAAACCTCCCTTTTTTTCACCATATGGTGTCTTGATGAACAGAAAAGTTTTTAATTGTGATGTGAATGAATGTATCAGGCTTTTTGTACCCTATGGTTTTTATATCTTGCTTAAAAAGAATTCCTTTATTGCCCAAGGTCAGAGAGAGATTGTCTTATATTGTGTCCTAAGTTTTTTCTTTTTGGCTGTACTTGGTCTTTGCTGTGGTGTGCAGGCTTTTCCAGTTGTGATGTGAGGGCTTCAGAGTGTGCAGGCTCAGTAGTTTTAGTTCCCCAACCAGGGATCGAACCCACATCCCCTGCACTGGAAGGTGAATTTTTAACCACTGGACTACCAGGGAAGTCCCAGTGCCCTAAATTTTATGGTTTTGCCCATATGATTCTTATTCATAGTGTGAATTTGGGGTTATTCTGGTTTTCTATTGTTGAAAAACAGTTTATCCCAAACTTTAGTGGCTGAAAGCAACCATTTTATTTAGCTCATGATTTTTGTGTCAAGAATTTAGAAAGAGCTCAGCTGGCAGGATGCCCCTTATCCACAAGGCATTAGTTGGGCTAGAAAATTCACTTCCAAGATGGCTTCTTTCTCTGCTCACAAATGTGGTGCCTTCGTGCATCTTTGCTCCTTTCTTTTTCTACATGAGCTTTTATCCTCTAGGACATCTCTGTATGGGTAATGCTTCTTGCAGCATGATGGGCTTTGGGTAGTTGCTATTCTTATGTGGTTGTTGACTTGTAAGAGGTGTATTCCAAGAATGAGCATCCCAAGAGCTAGTATTTCCAATAGGCAAGAAGAGGAAACTGCCAAGCAGCTAAGATCTATGCCTGGAGTTCGCAGTGTCACTTCTGTCTGTTCTATTTGTCAAAAGAATTATGGGGCTCACTCACATTCAAAGAGGTAGAGAAAAATAACCTCCTCCTGTTGATGGAGAGTGTCAAAGCCACACTGTGGAAGAAGCATAAAGAATGGGAGATATTATTGTGGTCATCTTTGAAAAATACAGTCTGACCACAAAAACATTTATTTTGAAACTACATTCACCCCCTTCGTCAAAACTCTCAAAATTTATTTATATTTATTGACCTATGTCAACAAAGGTCCGTTTAGTCAAAGCTATGGTTTTTTCATTAATCATGTATGGATGTGAGAGTTGGACTATAAAGAAGGCTGGATGCTGAAGAATTGATGCTTTTGAACTGTGGTGTTGGAGAAGACTCTTGAGATAGCAAGGAGATCCAACTAGTCCATTCTAAAGGAAATCAGTCCTGGATATTCATTGGAAGGACTGATGCTGAAGCTGAAACTCCAATACTTTGGCCACCTGATGTGAAGAACTGACTCATTAGAAAAGACCCTGATGCTGGGAAAGATTGAAGGCAGGAGGAGAAAGGGATGACAGAAAATGAGATGGTTGGATGGCATCACCAATTCGATGGACATGAGTTTGAGTAAGCTCCTGGAGTTGGTGATGGACAGGGAAGCCTGGTATGCTACAGTCCATGGGGTCTCAAAGAGTTGGACACGACTGAGCGACTGAACTGAACTCATAGGTAGCACTTGTTATGTACTTGAGACATGACTGCTATTCCTTGATTAGGTCACAGTTCTGCCTCCTGGGTTCTGTGTGGTTCCTGGCTATACCCTTGTACTCTTAGTTCTAAATTCTGAGTCATTTTGGTCCATGATTGCAGTGGAATAGCTTTCTAAGATGCTTCCTGCTTATAAAAGCTTGAGATTCTTAGTTGTTTTTTTTTTTGAAATTGTGTAGTCCAGATGAATGTGCTCCTGGTGAATTTAAGGTTCTTTTCTTTGTCTCAAAAGAATTTGGAGATAAAGCAGGGAGGTTAAGTAAGTAAAGTGAGTTTATTTAAGCAAGGACCTGCTCTCAGAGGGAGAGCAAGCAGACAGGCATGGAGCTGCTGCCCTAGGTTTCTTTGGCAAGTTGTTTACGAGGGCCATACAAATGAAGGGGTGGAATATTCACTGGGGAAGGAGGAGTTTGGGGGTTGTATTCCTTGATTTTCATCCCAGGTCCATCTTCCCAAGGGGAGGAGGGATTTTTGTCCTTATTTAGTTTACCTGGTGGCTCAGAAGGTGTAGAATCTGCCTGCAATGCAGGAGACCTAGGTTTGATCCCTGGGTTGGGAAGATCCCCTAGAGAAGGAAATGGCAACCCACTCCAGTGTTCTTACTTGGAAAATTTCCATGGGCAGAAGAGCCTGGTGGGCTGTAGTCCAGAGTCGCAAAGAGTTGGACACAACGGAGGGACTAACACTTTGACTTTTCACTTCAGCTTAGATCAGAGGTGCCATGGTATTGGTGCATAATGGGAACTTCTTATCTGTAAGTCTGCTTTTATTGTAATGGGAACATAATGAGCAAC
Organism: Bos taurus; assembly: GCF_002263795.3. NCBI lineage: Eukaryota > Metazoa > Chordata > Mammalia > Artiodactyla > Bovidae > Bos > Bos taurus. The sequence continues at coordinate 18,594,440 of NC_037347.1, forward strand.
AGGTTATGTTTGGACTCAGGAGATTCCCATCTTTCCACACATTTCTTTGTCTGCTTCCAGGACACTTAATGACCCAAAATATGTGCTTTCCTGTCAGCTTGGAGGTTCCTGCTTTTCTCTGGCTGCCCACGGGCACCTGCTGTTTTTAAGATGTATGGTTTCCTGCCACCTGTCCTCTGTTCCCATTTCTCTGCTCATACCTAGCTACCTGCCTATTGAAACCAATGGTGATTCTGTTAGTACTATTTCTGTGAATCTTATTGTGCTTTAATCCATCAGACAAAAGTCATATTCATAAATCTCTTTGAGATAGGCTCTATTCTGTTATTAAGTCTGCTGTGGTAAAACACTCTAAGATTCCTAAAGTGCTGCTTTATAAGGTACTGCCCTAAATCTTTCTGAGGTTATAGCAAAAGTTTTATAGCCACACACTTGTGATTACTCTGAGACAATAATTTATACTAGAAACAGCTTGAATTTGATATTTGTTATAAGGCCATTTTTACTTTGAGAACCTTTTGCTGGGAGAGATTAGGGGTAGAAACAGCTTTACTTTTGAATCATCAAGTCATGACTCCTTTATAGTTCCTGTAAATTCTGCTTAAAAGCTAAAAAGTTCCTTCTCTAGTTTATCTTTCTCTGTCTAAATCTTGTTATCAAGGCTAAAAGAAATAAGTTGGCACTTTGACCATTCATCCTGGAAGACTCCTTAGCCAGGCCTGCCTTTTGTATTTACCTTGTTACTGAAAGTGTCAGTTGTAACTGAACTTTATGTAACTGTGTAACACGGGCCTTTCTCCATCTTCCAGTAACAACCTCGTCGTCGTCGTCATTGTTCTTCCAGCCTTCACTAACATGTGTCTCTGAGACCCTTTAGGCCTCCACTCACTGCCTGGCCCTGATGCCACACATTACTGTTCTGGTTATCTGTTGTTGTTTAATAAAGCTATGCCCAAACTTAGTGGCTTAAAACAATCATTGTAATTTTTATGTAATTTTGTGGGTTTTAGGAAGGGGTTAGCTGGACATCAGCTGGTACTGCTGAGGCCCATCCACAAGCCTGGAACTTCTGTGCTCCTTGACCTCAATTTCTTTTCATGCAGACTCTCATCTTCTCAGGCCTCTTTCCTGTCACTTAGGCATCTCACAGGGTAGTGGGCTGGGCTCAGGGTGGTTGCACTTCTTACATGATGAATGGTTTCCAAGAGAGAGTTTTGCAAGAGTGAGTGATGAGCGCAGGTTCCAAGAGACAGGAAGAAAAGTTTCAGGCCGATTAAAGGCTAGTGCCTAGAACTGCCGCTGTCACTTCTGCCGTTTTCTTTTTATCAAAGTAATTAGAGACGGCTCACCCTAACTCAAATTGACTCTACCTCTTGTTAGGGAAGTGGCAGGATCACACTGCAGAAGCGCATGTAGGTGGGAGGTATTGTTGCAAAACATCTTTGGGACTTATGTTGGCCACAGGGGTGCAGCCTCACTGTTCCCAAATGGATACCAATTGCATCAGAGTTCTTTATTGAACAGTCGGTTCTCTTTCATTGATATGTAATGTCTGTTCTGTCATAAATCAGGTTTCTAAACATGTGTGTGTTTGTTTTAGATTGCCTTTTTGCACTCCTGATTTTCAACTGGGGGTTATTCTGCAGGGGACGATACTGTCATACTTGGAAGAAGGAGCTACTAGCATCTAGGGAATAGAGGCCAGGCTTACTGCTGAGGATCGTACAATGTACAGAACTGCCTCCCGCAGCAAAGAATCATCCAGCCCCAAATGTCAGTAATGCTGAAACTGAGAAATCATGGCCCATACCACCAGTTTTGTCCTACCATATTATCTTAACTAGCTTAAAGTTGGTAGAGTAAGTCACCTCACTTTGTTTTTCATCTTTAAGAATGAATGTCTTAGTTATGTTTGGCCATTTGTGTTTCCATATAAATTTTAGAATCAGTTTATCATGTGTCATGAAAAACCTTATATTTTGGTTGGAATTTGACTTAGCAGCAGCAGCAAGCCAGCCTTTACTTACAAAGCAGAATAACTTTCACCAGTTTTAGAGATTCATTTAATTTATAATTTGTAATTGTTTGGAAATACCTGCCTTGGTAACTTGATTACCAAAAATTTAAGCTGTCTTTCAGTTTATTTATCTTTAGTTTAATAATTTCCAGATCTCATTTTTTTCCTTACTCAAAACTGACTTTTCAAATAAAGTGTGGTTTTTGGGTGTTCTTTTCAAAAGATGGAACTCAACTACTCTCTGTTGCTGCTGCTGCTGCTAAGTTGATACAGTCGTGTCCGACCCTGTGTGACCCCATAGACATTAGCCCACCAGGCTTCCCCGTCCCTGGGATTCTCCAGGCAAGAACACTGGAGTGGGTTGCCATTGCCTTCTCCAATGCATGAAAGTGAAAAGTGAAAGGGAAGTCTCTCAGTCATGTCTGACTCTTCGTGACCCCATGGACTGCAGCCTACCAGGCTCCTCCATCCATGGGATTTTCTAGGCAAAAGTACTGGAGTGGGGTGTTAGTCATCCTTTTTGAAGTCTATTGTGACTGTTTTTGAAATGTTTCTCCATAGTACTCTTATTATTTATAATTCTTCTGGTTCACCTTGATAGAGACTTTCCTTGCAAACCGTAGACATTTAAAATTTCCTTATTTCTGCAGTTGCCTTATGAATAGTATTTTTATGTTTTATTTGGATTTCTTGTTTATGGATATCATGGACAAGATTTTAAGCCTTTAGTTTGGCTTACATAAATAAAAAATAAAAATAGAAGTCTTTATCTATTGATTTCTATGTCAACTTTTAAGAACTAGAGTTCTTATGTTACTTTTTCAACGCAGTACAATATATCCTTCTCCGGCAAGCTAACAGAAAAAGACGCTCGGAGATAAATATATATTTAATTGCCTCTGTTGTTGTTTATGAGGTATGCCCTAGACCAGTTTAAAGAGAGTCAGATTGTATTTAGACTTCTATGTATTTGTCCATGGAGTGATGATACCTAGGGTGGATAAAAGCAGAGAAGGGGTATAAATGGCAGAATAAGGATACTGGGACCTGGAGGAGGGCAAGGGCAACCCACTCCAGTATTCCTGACTGGAGAATCCCCATGGGCAGAGGAGCCTGGCAGGCTGCAGTCTGAGGGGTCTCAGAAGGTTGGACTGAGAGACTAAGCGCAGCACAGGATCCTGGGAAGCTTTCTGTCTCCTCCAAGATGAAATTTGAGACTGTAGCTTCAATCTCAGTGTGAAGTGTTAGATATTCAAGGAAAGGAGGGTTAATCTTTATTAGAAATAGTTACGAAAATAAATATTAGGCCAGATGATTTTTGTTCTAATGTTCATCTCGTCAGCAAGTATTACTTAAGTTTTATCTATCAGTAATTTCAGCGTGCACGTGTGCTTCATCGCTCAGTTGTGTCTGACTCTTTGTGACCCCGTGGACTTGTAGCTTTTAGGCTCCTCTGTCCATGGAGATTCTCCAGGCAAGAATACTGGAGTGGGTTGCCATGCCCTCCTCTCGGGGATCTTTCCAGCCCAGGGACTGAACCCACGTCTCCCACACTGCAGGCAGATTCTTTACCATCTGAGCTACCAGGGAAACTTACTTGCATACTTATCAGCTAAAAATTTCAGCTGGAGTTAGATGGCAGTAAGGGTTTTGAGCTGGGTGAAAGAAATGACTTTCTAGGGTTAGGGTTCCATTAAAAGCATCTTTAATCATGAAAATCAAGTGACAGACCAAGGTTTATTTATTTAAAATGTGTCACATGTTTGGCTTCTGTTTTTTCTTCATAAAGGTTATTTGATGGATGTAATGGATGGATATTTCTTAAAAATCATATGTTGTTGGGTAGTTAGATGTGTGTAATGATGTAAGTATGAATTGATTATCCAGAGTTTGGAATTATATAAATTCTCAAGGGTACAAGAAGTGGGGATTACTGTTAAATATCTATGTTTCCCACTGACTGCAATAATAGAAATTTTCTTCTTGGTTTTTAGATTTCCTCCTTCTTCACCCCTGAAACCTTATCCAAAGAGGCCCCCGTATCAAAAGGATGTTATTGAATTTCCAAAATGGGATGATCCCCCACCAGGCACTTCACAAGAGAACATCCCAGTGAGGCCACTTGTGATGGTAAGTGCCATTATAGAAGCCGGTGGACTAGCAGCGGGAGAGTTAGAAAAAGTCTGTGAACTATTAGGCTTAGTCCAGTTTTTTGTTGGTTGGGGAGACTGGTAGCACAAGAAGATTGGCTTTTGCGTTTTTTCACTCTTACCCATTGACACTTTGACCGAAGAGGTGGTAGCCGTTTTCATACATTTAGACTGAGCAGGTTTCTCATAAAACTCCCTTATAATTTCCTTTTCTTTTCTATTCTGTAATTTCCTCAATTCCTTTTTTGTCTCCTCTTCCTGAACTTTGTTATAATTATTACCCGTTGAAAGTGTGAAGGTTGGGACATGGAGAATTGTGGACCGAGCTCTGATAATATGAACAAAGGTATAGTTTGGAGAACCTAAGCACATTGTAGAATAAACTGCCTTTTTGGGGGCGTACTTTTCTCTTGAAATATCCCCAATAGAAAACTACTAAGATTGAGATAATGCTAAAAAATAAAATATAGACAAAAACTTCTATAGGCAATTTTTTTTTTAAGAATTGTACTAACAACCATGTTTTAAGTTAATTTAGTCTTATAGGACTAGATGTCCAGTTCCTACATTTGCAGAGGTGTGTTGTAAACATTTTTAGGCAATGAGATTGAATGTGGTTATACTGTATCTCAGTTTGGAGAGAATAATTAAGCAGCTTAGCCTTTATCAGAAATAATTCAGGAGTGAGACCAGTGACAGAAATGGGGACTCCCTGTGGACTTGCAGATTTGTCAGGGACAGTGATGAATGTAGTTTTAATTATGCTTGATGATAAAGATAGGTGATATTATATGGAAATGTCTAACAGGCAGAGGGAGGTAATGGCCCTGGAAGTTAGATGAGAGGTCATATTTTAAAGTCATTAGTTTGTTCATTCAGTGAACATTTATTGTTTGCTGTGTGCCATGCACTGTGCCAGGTTCTGCAGATGCAGTTGAATGTGATATAGTTTTTCCTCCAGAAGAGCTCATGCAGTGATAGGTGATTAGGAGGGACTACTCTGAAAGAGTGAGCACAAAGGGTATTTGAGGATCATTTAATTCATTACTAATGAGGAGAAGTTAATTAAGCTCTAGCTGATAGTTTCTGTGCTCGAGAAAATTAAAATATAAGCTCCATGAAATCAGGTTTGTTTTTTTAAAAAACATTTGTATTTAAACACCTAATATGACCCCAATCAGTAGAGAGGTTATTCAGCAGATGTTTTTTCATTGTAAGATTATCTAGTGGTGTTTATACAAAACAGGTAGAACCCCATATTAAACTAATGTGTATGTATGTCATCAATATAATAACTTCCCTTTTCTGCTCTTGTGGTTCTGTGAACCTCTAGGAAGACTAGCTGCACATTAGTCATTTTCATGCACCAATGAAGAAGACAGTGTCTTCTCTCGTCCATTTTCAGTGTCTCATTTTCAGCAACCCTGAAGTTCATCTGCCAGTGACTCTGATTCATCACCCATCCCCCCATAGCTTGTCATGTCCCTGATTATCTGTATATTTCTGATAACCTTGCTCTTGTCTTTTCTTGCCTTAACCTTAAATTAAGTGGTGGAGGTTTGAGCTCCTCGCTTGTTCCAGCTCCTCTAATGCTTGGGCTCTGCTTCTTGTGAAGTGTCCAGAGGAAAAATGGCAGAGCAGGATCTGTTTCCTTGGTTGGGCCTCAATGCAGTCGTTAGATTGATGATGTTAGTGGTCAACAGAGAAACAGTCCATCTTTCTTAAAGGACTTGAGTTCGTCTTCCCTTTTTTTTTTTTTTTATCTTACTTTCCCTCTTTCTATCTCTGCCTCCACTTTGCCTGTTGGTTTGTTTTTGTTCTGTCCTGTCCTCTCTCTTGCCCAGCCATTATATAAAATAAAATGAGGTGCAGCAAATAAAACAGTTTCTTGTGTTTACTGACAGGCAGCAGGTAGAGAGAGAGCTCTGGAAGCAGACTACTGGGTTTGAATCTTGGTTTTTCGTTTATTAGCTATGCAAGCTTGTTTCTCTGTTTCATTTGCTGTGTCTGTGTCTAAGTTTTCTTTTTGGTAAAAGTGGGATGATGACACCCCCAGGGGTAAGATGGTTATAAGACTCAAGTGACGTCATATCTATAGTGTGTTTACAAGAGTGCCTGGCACACAGACTTTGGAAAACTGTTAATTGTTATTGCTGTTATTAATAGAGTTGTTCATAGATAGAGACAGAAGAAAAAAATTACTCATAATGTCATCCAGAGAGAATTAATATTAACTCTTTTATTTTTTCCCTATGCATTTTTTTTAAAGGTTGTCATATTTGCAATATGGCCCCAGGTCCAGCCCCTCACGGGGCCTGCTAGAAGGGCAGGTTGGCCATGCCACCCGGTGCTGGGATGTAGCCCATCTGGTTGTCCAGAGACACACTGCGCTGCCGCAGGTGGTGGGAAATCATGAGGTTTTGCTGGGGTGGGAGGCCCAGGAGGGAGCCCTGTGGGGAGTGCATGTCGGGGGGCTGGCTGTAGACCTTACCCCCCGTGGCCTGCTGCTTCATCAGCATGAAATTCTGCTTGGTTATGAGGCTTTGTGGGGGTGGGGGGGGACATGACACCCTGGTGCAGGCTGTGGGGCTCCATGCCCTGCTGCGGCGGCACACCTGTCCTGCCCAGCAAGGATATCTATCTGTCTGGAGTGGCACATAGACATGTTGAGCTCCCACTGCTATGCATGTTTTAACACTGTAATGAGATCATGCTGTGCTGTTTTGGTTGCCTATATTCTTCACTTAGAACAGTGTGTTCTGTCAATTTTTTAATGTTATTAGACATTCAGTATAATTTTTAATATCTGCATCTTGTCTGTAAAGTACTATATTTATCCAGTCCTTCATGGTTAGATATGTATTATAACATGTTTTCAACTTTTTTGTTCTATGTGTAAACAATTTAATTAGCAGTATCTTTACAGATAAATAATTGAATATTTGTTTAAGATAACTGGAAATGAATTTGCTAGGCAAATGCAACAACTGACACTCCTGCCTTCAAAAGAGAACACCTAATTTAGATAGTTTTAAAAAAAGTACAAATCCACATGATCTTCAAGTTTCTTTTGCAATTCAGTACTTCTCAAAAACAAACCCCAAAACCATATCAAAGAACAACTTCCCAACCTTTTATTGAAAAAAAGCACTTTGTAGATGACTTCTTACATGTTTTGCCTTTAAAAGTTCAAAAGTTCCTCTCTGTGATTACCAAAAGGGAGTTTTAAGACTTCTGTCTAGTAGCCTAAATGTGAGAAGGGAGATGCTAAGAATATTGAAGTGTTAAAGCAGTGTGAGTTTGAGCAAATTACTTAACCTCTTTGGACTTTAGTTTTTCTTCCTGGTCATACCCAGATGTCCTTGTAGAGCTCTTGTTTTTCCTGCCTTCTTCAGATGTCTAAGATCTCAGGACTGCTATCTAACATTGTATTTACTTGACCTTTTCTTTTTTTTTAAAGAGTTCTTGAAAGTAATAGACTTTAATGTTATTGTAAGCAGTCACTTAATTTGAATAGTGTGTGAATTTGGATTGATATTCCTCAAGTTAATTTTGAATTAATGAAATTTTATCACTGCTACTTCACTGGTTAGTTGGCACTCCCACAGGAGAAAATAGCTAATGTCATTCTTATTGCTATAGTTCTTTGGCTGCTGCTGCTGCTAAGTCGCTTCAGTCGTGTCCGACTCTGTGTGACCCCATAGACAGCAGCCCACTAGGCTCCTCTGTCCCAGGGATTCTCCAGGCAAGAACACTTGAGTGGGTTGCCATTTCCTTCTCCAATGCAGGAAAGTGAAAAGGGAAAGTGAAGTCGCTCAGTCATATCCGACTCTTAGCGACCCCATGGACTGCAGCCCACCAGGCTCCTCCGTCCATGGGATTTTCCAGGCAAGAATACTGGAGTGGGGTGCCATTGCCTTTGGCAATTCTTTACTATTCATTTATGATCTGATCTGATCTTTACGAGTTATGCTTTATTACTCTGTAGTCCATGCAAAGAAAGTTAGTTTATAATTAAAATGATTATTTAAATTAAGTTTAAAAAGAACCAAATCAAAGACGTTTTTATAAAATGATACCACTGTCTACTGAAATGTTTGTTCTCTCTTTCTGTCTTTCTCCGCTCCCTCACCCCCAATTAGAATCCTGAGATGTGGTACAAGCGTCACAGTATTGCTATTGGAGAGGTGCCGGCTTGCCGTCTTGTCCACCGCAGACAGGTGACAGAGGCCAATGTAGAAGAGATCTGGAAGTCGATGACGTTATCATAGTACGTGCGTGTGATATTAATGAGAGCTTTAATATTGTTTTTTTCTGTTTTGCTTCTCTGCTACTCTCTGCATACTTAATTTTCTGAAACTGTGTATAAAAATCTCAACTTTTGAGTGCGTTATTTGCACCTATCCTGCTTAGCAAGCAGACCTTAACTGAATTCAGGGAATTTTCTATTATCATTTATATACTAATTAAGAATAGAACTTTAAAAGTTCTTTTTTTTTCTTTTGCCCACAGGACCAAAAATATCTACTGGTTAAATATTTTTATTTTTAAAAATTTAACTGTAGTTGATTTATAATATTGTGTTAGTTTCAGGTGTACAACTTCAGATTCTTTTCCATTATAGGTTAGTACAAGATATTGAATATAGTTCAATATACTGTGTTTTACGGTAAATCCTTGTTGTTTATCTATATTGTATATAGTGGTATATGTCTGTTAATCCCATACTCCTAATTTATCCCTCCTCCTGGTGTTTATCCTTTCAGTGCAGTTCAGTCGCTCAGTTGTGTCCGACTCTTTGTGACCCCATGAATCGCAGCACACCAGGCCTCCCTGTCCATCATCAACTGCCAGAGTCTTCCCAAACCCATGTTCTCTGAGTCGGTGATGCCATCCAACCATCTCATCCTCTGTCGTCCCCTTCTCCTCCTGCCCTCAATCTTTCCCAGCACCAGGGTCTTTTCCAATGAGTCAACTCTTTGCATGAGGTGGCCAAAGTATTGCAGTTTCAGCTTAAGCATCAGTCCTTCCAATGAATACCCAAGACTGATCTCCTTTAGGATGGACTGGTTTGATCTTCTTGTAGTCCAAGGGACTCTCAAGAGTCTTTTCCAATACTACAGTTCAAAAGCATCAATTCTTTGGCGCTCAACTTTCTTCATAGTCCAACTTTCACATCCATACATGACTATTGGAAAAATCATAGCTTTGCTAGACGGACCTTTGTTGACAAGGTTTTGCTTTTGAATATGCTATCTAGGTTGGTCATAACTTTCCTTCCAAGGAGTAAGCGTCTTTTAATTTCATGGCTGCAATCACCATCTGCAGTGATTTTGGAGCCCAGAAAAATAAAGTCAGCCACTGTTTCCACTATTTCCCCATCTATCTGCCATGAAGTGATGGGACCGGATGCCATGATCTTCGTTTTCTGAATATTGAGCTTTAAGCCAACTTTTTCACTCTCCGCTTTCACTTTCATTAAGAGGCTCTTTAGTTCTTCACTTTCTGCCATGAGGGTGGTGTCACCTGCATATCTGAGGTTATTGATATTTCTTCCGACAATCTTGATTCTAGCTTGTGTTTCCTCCAGCCCAGGGTTTCTCATGATGTACTCTGCATATAAGTTAAATAAGCAGGGTGACAATATACAGCCTTGACGTACTCCTATTTGGAACTAGTCTGTTGTTCCATATCTAGTTCTAACTGTTGCTTCCTGACCTGCATATAGGTTTCTCAAGAGGCAGGTCAGGTGGTCTGGTATTCCCATCTCCTTCAGAATTTTCCATAGTTTATTGTGATCCACACAGTCAAAGGCTTTGGCGTAGTCAATAAAGCAGAAATAGATGTTTTTTGGAACTGTCTTGCTTTTTTGATGATCCAGCAGATGTTGGCAATTTGATCTCTGGTTCCTCTGCTTTTTCTAAAACCAGCTTGAACATCAGGAAGTTCACAGTTCACATATTGCTGAAGCCTGGCTTGGAGAATTTTAAGCATTACTAGCATGTGAGATGAGTGCAGTTGTGCAGTAGATTCAGCATTCTTTGGCATTGCCTTTCTTTGGGATTAGAATGAAAACTGACCTTTTCCAGTCCTGTGGCCAGGACTGGAGTTTTCCAAATTGGCTGCTGAGTTTTCCAAATTGGCTGACATATTGAATGCAGCACTTTCACAGCATCATATTTTAGGATTTGAAATAGCTCAACCAGAATTCCATCACCTCCACTAGCTTTGTTCGTAGTGATGCTTTCTAAGGCCCACTCGACTTTACATTCCAGGATGTCTGGCTCTAGGTGAGTGATCACACCATCGTGATTATCTAGGTTGTGAAGATCTTTTTTGTACCGTTCTTCTGTGTGTTCTTGCCACCTCTTCTTAATATCTTCAGCTACTGTTAGGTCCATACCATTTCTGTCCTTTATTATTGAGCCCATCTTTGCATGAAATATTCCCTCGGTATCTCTAACTTTCTGGAAGTTACCTTTATCCTTTGGTAACCTTTGGTGTGAGTCTATTTTTGTTTTGTAAATAAGTTGATTTGTATTATTTTTTTAGATTCCACATGTAAGGGATATCATGTAATTGTTTTTCTCTGTCTCACTTCTGTTAGTGTGGTAGTCTATAGGTCTATCCATGTTGCTGCAAATGTCTATATTTTATTCTTTCTTATGGCTGAGTAATATTCCCTTGTGTATATGTACCACATCTTTATCCATTCATATGTCGATGGACACTTAGGTTACTTCCATGTCTTGGCTGTTGTAAATATTGCTGCAGTGAACCTTGGGGTGCATATATCTTTTTGAACTAGAGTTTTCATCTATTCTGGATATAAGCCCAGGAGTGGGATTGCTGGATCATATGGTAACTCTATTTTCAGTTTTTTAAGGAACTTCCACCCTGTTTCCATAGTGACTGCACCAATTTACATTCCCATTTACAGTAGAGGAAGGTTTCCCTTTTTCCACACCCTCCATAGCATTTATTATTTGTAGACTTTTTGATGATGGTCATTCTGACTAGTGTGTGAGGTGGTGACTTGTTTTGATTTGCATTTATCTAATAATTAGTGTTGTAAAGTTTTTAAACTTTCTAGTTACACTGAAATCTTAAGCTTAATGAAATATATAATGGAAAACTTGGTCTTCTAGATATATGATATACAGTAGGTAACTAAAGTTAACAATATGATAGCAGGTTTTTTAAAAGAAATTTTATAAAGATATACTCGTAGCAGTTTCTTATCATTGGTTAAGCTAGTTTTTGTTATTATAATATTTAAGTTAAAAAATAATTTTCTTGACATTCAGTGTGTTATGCTTTTAAATTAGTGAAGTAGTACATTAATGACAAAAGGGTCTCTTTTAAGTTTGTTTTATATACTCAATGTCTGGCCTTTTTGCCCCATAAAAATCAGGTGAAACACATGAAAACAGCACAGTTTAAAGATCTTCTATAGTGCTGGGTCTTGGGCAGATGATTTTTAAAAAGTAATTAATATAATCATTGTTTGTCTTTTTAGTTTACAGAAAATCCTTGGCCTGGATTCCTTAGAAGAGGTTTTAGACATTAAACTTGTCAACTCCAAGTTCATCATCCATAATGTATACAGTGTGAGCAAGCAAGGAGTTGTTATCCTTGATGACAAGTCAAGTAAGTGCATAAAAGCCATTTTGTTCTCAGTTGACCTAGTATATCGGCTGTACAGGTCCATCTGCTTCTATTTGACCTTTCTGTAAACTCTACATAAGTTTACCTGCTTATTATGTATAGCTTTAGTTTACTTCCAAAGACCTTTATACTAATTGTTTGTATTCAGAAAATGTCGTAGGAAGATGAATAGCCAGGAGTGAAGGTCTAAGCCATATCCATCTAGAGGCTAGTTCAGTGGTAGCCACATGGTAGTATAAAGTGGTTCTTTATCATCCCCAGAAAATCCCTGAGAAGTGGGTAAGTTTAATGCCTAATAGATTCTTTGAGTCACCTTTTAGGTGGTCCTGGGGCCTGACTGATTTTCAGAGCTCTCATTGACCTTTTCATTATGGTGTCTTTGTGTCAGATTTTCTGAGATAGTCTTGGTTTATATCATTCCCCCCCTTTTTATTTTAACAAAGGTAGCTTTTTAGATGTTGAAGGTGCTTTAATTTTTTTATACCTTTTTACTCCAAGCCAGTTTACAAATTGGGGAAAATAAACATTTAGCAACTCCCTGTCCTGGTTTTTGATTAAGAAAAATAAAGTGCTTGTAACTGTAGTGAGCCAGAGTCCCCAGACTGATTTAAAAATTCCTTCCCCTGAATAAGAGATGGATCCACATTGGATGCTGTGAAAGTGCTGCACTCAATATGCCAGCAAATTTGGAAGACTCACCAGTGGCCACAGGACTGGAAAAGGTCCGTTTTCATTCCAATCCCAAAGAAAGGCAATGCCAAAGAATGCTCAAACTACCACACAATTGCACTCATCTCACATGCTAGTAAAGTAATGGCTTAAAATTCTCCAAGCCAGGCTTCAGCAATACGTGAACCGTGAACTTCCTGATGTTCAAGCTGGTTTTAGAAAAGGCAGAGGAACCAGAGATCAAATTGCCAACATCTGCTGGATCATCGAAAAAGCAAGACAGTTCCAGAAAAACATCTATTTCTGCTTTATTGACTATGCCAAAGCCTTTGACTGTGTGGATCACAATAAACTGGAAAATTCTGAAGGAGATGGGAATACCAGACCACCTGACCTGCCTCTTGAGAAACCTATATGCAGGTCAGGAAGCAACAGTTAGAACTGGACATGGAACAGCACACTAGTTCCAAATAGGAGGAGGAGCACGTCAAGGCTGTATATTGTCACCCTGCTTATTGAACTTCTATGCAGAGTACATCATGAGAAACGCTGGGCTGGAGGAAACACAAGCTGGAATCAAGATTGCCAGGAAAAATATCAATAACCTTAAAGATATGCAGATGACACCACCCTTATGGCAGAAAGTGAAGAAGAACTAAAGAGCCTCTTGATGAAAATGAAAGAGGAGAGTGAAACAGTTGGCTTAAAGCTCAACATTCAGAAAACTAAGATCATGGCATCTGGTCCCATCACTTCATGGCAAATAGATGGGGAAATAGTGGAAACAGTGGCTGACTTTATTTTTCTGGGTTCCAAAATCACTGCAGATAGTGATTGCAGCCATGAAATTAAAAGACGCTCCTTGGAAGGAAAGTTATGGCCAACCTAGACAGCATATTAAAAAGCAGAGATGTCACTTTGTCAACAAAGGTCTGTCTAGTCAAGGCTATGGTTTTTCCAGTAGTCATGTATGGATGTGAGAGTTGGACTATAAAGAAAGCTGAGTGCCAAAGATTTGATGGTTTTGAACTGTGGGTTTGGAGAAGACTCTTGAGAGTCCCTTGGACTGCGAGGAGATCCAACCAGTCCGTCCTAAAGGAGATCGGTCCTGGGTGTTCATTGGAAGGACTGATGTTGAAGCTGAAACTGCAATACTTTAGCCACCTGATGCGAAGAGCTGACTCATTGGAAAAGACCCTGATGCTGGGAAAGATTGAGGGCAGGAGGAGAAGGGGACGACAGAGGATGAGATGGTTGGATGGCATCACCGACTCAATGGACGTGGGTTTGGGTGGACTCTGGGAGTTGCTGATGGACAGGGAGGCCTGGCGTGCTGCGTTTCATGGGGTTGCAAAGAGTCGGACATGACTGAGTGACTGAACTGAATTGAACTTGCTTCAAACTCTTGATCCTAGCAATTAGCTGGAGCTAGAATGACCTTTGATTGTGGGAAGATGGTATAATACTTTCAGGTTTTTATAAATTAATATTAAATGAAGCACTGGAGGCTCCTGGGCAGCAAGCAGAGCTGGCCTAGAAGGAGTATGAGCAGTAAGAAGGGAAGAGGTTTTTCTAGGTCATGTTTCTTGACAGGAGCTGAATGTGTCTTTGAAACCTGAAACAGTTTTCCTTTAAAGCCCATGTATCAGGAATGGAGAATGTTAGGAAACAGAAATAAACAGCTTTGCGACTTCTTGAATTGTCAGGTTAATCAATGTATAAAATTAAGTTACATGGAATGAGAGGGCTATAGCCTTTGAAATACTTCTAAAATCCTTCTGCAGTCTCCTGAGTACAGCAGACATGAATACTTCCAGCCACAGCTGGATGATCAGTTTTGTTTTATTAAGTACATACTTGAGAAAGAAGAGAGCACTTCATAGGCCTCAGGTTCATTAGCTCTAACACAAGTCAACCAGGGTCTTTGCAGTTTCACAGACAGTGGAGAAGGTGTCCAGTAGAAGCATGCGTGCTGGTCCATCAGATGTCTGTGGCAGGGCCAGGGGAAGAGACTCTGCACCAAAAAGTTCAGCTGGGGTTTTTGTAGCAATGCTAACCATTATTTTGAGTGAGTGAGTAAAGTCGCTCAGTCGTGTCCGACTCTTTGTGACCCCATGGACTGTAGGAGCCTACCGTGCTCCTCTCTATGGGATTTTCTAGGCAAGAGTACTGGAGTGGGTTGCCATTTCCTTCTCCAGAGGATCTTCCCAACTCAGGGTTTGAACCTGGGTCTCCCGCATTGTAGGCAGATGCTCCACTGTCTGAGCCACCAGGGAAGTCATTATTATTTTAAGGCTGTCCTAATCCTGATAGCCTATACTGATATGTCAGTGGCACTTTCTTGCCTTAAGACATTTTGAAAATTGAAACTTGTAAAGTGATTGAACATTGGACATAACAGAATTCACCTTTTTGTTTTTTGAAAGGTATTTGGTGAACTTGTTTCATAAATGCATTTCATGACTCATACTTCTGCTTTTTCTGTGTTTTTCTTCTTTCTGTATAATTCTTAGGATAATTGATTTGTTTCTTTGGAACAAACTATCAAATTTCTTTTCCCTAAAGCTGTACAAGTACATCTTGTCTTTAGAGAAATTTACAGGTATGGTTTAAATAAGAATGAGTTGTAACATTGCTGCTAAGGAAAAATTTTTATCTTCTCAGTGTTCTGATACATAAGTAAGTGATTTGTGATTAGCCAATATGTTTCATATTACTTGAGACAAATATCATTCTTATGATACCAAGTGTGTATATAATACTTTGAGTTATATGTAATTGAATAAAACATCTTTTTATTTTCCTTTTTCTGCAGAAGAACTTCCTCATTGGGTACTGTCAGCTATGAAGTGTTTGGCAAATTGTGAGTACTGCTGCTGCTGCTGCTAAGTCTCATCAGTCATGTCCGACTTCTGCCATTTTTATGAAATTGACAGAAATTAGTGCCCTGAATTACAGAATATTTTTGCTCAATGGCATGAGCATTTGACACCTGTGAGACTGGCAGTTAACTGGGGATTCCTGTGCTTTCAGTGATAAATTTGTGACTTAGTGGAAGGGCTGAGTTATAGAGCATTTTAAAAGGGATTTTTGTACTTCTGTTTTCTTGTGCGTAAAATCACACTGCAAATAGCATCCACACTGCTTGTTTTGAATGCTTCATCACAAAAAAGAATAATTAGTAATACTGAAAGCAATATTGTAATAGATAAATGCTTGTCAGCAGTGTATTCCTAAAGCATGTGTTCCTAAGTATGCCTTATATTTACATCATTAATTTACTCAGCAGATTCTGTTTCCCACTGGCTTTTTTAGGGCAGTGGTTTAAGTTGGAGAGAAATGTTTTCGAAGACAAATCTAATTAGTGTGCAGCAGAGTTTGGAAGGAGAAGAACCTATATATAGAGAAATAAGAGACTGTTTAAGTAATTTGGCTATCAGATGAGGGGCCTGGACAAGATGATCCTGCTGAAGTTTTTCATAGGCATATGAAGTCTTCTTCGTAGGATATCATGGGCACTGTGAAGAAATGAGTTATTAGAGTATTTCACTAACACTACTGTTGCTCTGGAATTTTTAGAAGTCTTAACTCAAAGAAGGGATTCTAATGGTTAATGGCTTAAGCCAAACAAGTGATTGTAATAAGAATTCTAGTTATTTTAGCCGACTGGTAATTGTGATATTTGGTCTATAGAGTCTTTAGAGTCTTAAAGATCACCTCAGAGAGTTACTTTCTTTCCTCCCTTTTGAGTAAGACTAGCATGTATAGAGATTGCTGTATAAATTATTAAATTAGTAGGCTCTGAATTATTAATTTCACTGATTAGTTTTGTTTGATTATAGAATGAAACTAAAATAACTGTTAACTCACTGTGGGTGATCTTAGTGATGATATAAAAATGATATACTATCATCCTGAAAATGAATAGCAATGTTAGTGTGTGTGAAGATCAAAGTTCTCTGAGTTTATTAAGATTTTCATTGGGTTTTGGTTCATGTTTTAGAACATCTGAGATGTAGAGTCCTGTGGTTTTAGTCTGGAGGAATGCTTTTTATTCTTGCTGAATCATTTTAAAGAAACTAATCTAAATTATATGTTTGGCCAGAGTTGGCAAAGACAAAATAGAAGCTATGAATGGGTTCAATGACCCGTGTATGACTTTTGGGAAAACCAAGGATCTTGAAAGTTGGTCAACTGGGAGTGAACAGAGGAAGCCAGTATAACAAATCTAAGCTATAATATGTTGTAAAGTATATATTAAGGTGTAGTTATGATGTTGAATTCTCAGTGGTGATCAAAATGTAATGAAGAATGTAATAAACCCCCAAGAGAGATGTATATATAATCCGTGAAACTTCTGCAGAAAGGTCAGACTAACTGAGATTACAGTGGAGAGAAAAGACATGAGGATTGACTTAGTCCTGTTCTCCACATGTGTGAGGTAGTGTTAGGTTAGGTGGAAATTCTTGGGAATGGGGACCTGTCTTCCATGTATCAAGTGTAGTACTTTAGAAATGGTTGGCACATCCATAAAGATGCTTGCTTATGTGTCAAAGAAAAAAGGGTGGCCAAAGGGCGAGGTCAGCCTTTTGAATAATTTTATAAAATTATTGATTTTTCCAAATTTGCATTCCCCATCTCCTGAATTTACTATGACTCTGTCAGAGTCATAGCCTGTTATGACTTAAGTCATAGCCTTATCCTTACTGAATCTGGGTTTCCATTATTGTCCAATAGGAAACAGAAAAGATATCAGACTTTTGGAGGCCTCGTGCTTCTTACTCTGTAGGTTTATTGCTCATCTCTTCCTTGGGGGCGATCTGTTGCAGACCTGGGTGCTTTCACGGTTGGCCATTAGGTGAGGGACTGATGTTAATAAATAATACAAAACCAGGTTAGCTGTTTTTCTTCCTTGTGCACGTAGATTGCAAGAATTCAATAAAAGTAGATGTAAACAGTTCTTGTCCAAAGTCTTTCAGGAATAACATTTATAAAAACTGGACTTAAAAATGTATTCTGAAATTCAACATGATAGAAAAACAAAAGATCTTCGAACTTAGGCTTCTCTCATGGGCTTGCCATGCACTGGCATTTGAAAGAAAACTTTTTCTTGGCTTATTTTTGCGTATTTTTGTCAAGAATGATTAAGTGTTCTGTAAGAGATACAACTGCTTAGAATGAACTGCATACTTATCCTTAGAGGGAATAAATAGTTCAAGGTGACGTGTATTGCTTGCTAAGACATGTCACACAATTTCAACTGACTAAGCTTGGGATATTTCAGAAGAGGAAGCAAGTAAAAATGGCTATGTTTGTCACTGGGTTAATGAGGTACCACACATCTAATAATTTTCATTATCTTAGTCCAAATATTTTATAAGCAGCATATAGAACATTAAAAGGTAAGAGACTTTTTAAGGAGACTGACAAAAAGCGGTTTTCACAATGTTTCAATGGCCCAGAATCCTTAACTGTTCTTTTCTGTTTGATCCTTTCTCATTAGTTACAGTGATTCCGTAGGAAGAATTTCCTTTCAGTTTTTACTGGCTTCTTCTGCTGTCCTGAGGGTAGAAATCTGTTCGGGTACAGTTCTTTAGTCTTGTGTTCTGCTGGCCCAGAACTGACCAGTGCAGTCAACATCACTTTCTTCCATGCTGTGATGGAAATAGACAGTGTTGGCCAGCCACAGTGGCAGTGGGCCACTTGCCGTTTCGCTCAGGCATGGGCAGATCCAGTTAGTTGCCCTCTCTACTTGGAGATGTAAATCCTTCCATCTGTATATGGATTGTTGTGTGTCTTTGCTGCCAGCTCAGTAGAGAGCTTGGGGCTTCTCTGATGGCTCAGATGGTAAAAATCCGCCTGCAGTGCAGGAGACCTGGGTTCGATCCCTGGGTAAAGAAAATCCCCTGGAGAAAGGAATGGCAACCCACTCCAGTATTCTTGCCTGGAGAATTCCATGGACAGAGGAGCCTGGCAGAGTATGGTCCATGGGGTCACAAAGAGTCAGACCCGACTGAGTGACTAACAATTTCACTTTCACCGTAGAGAGCTAAGCATTTCTTGTTCCTCTTTGGTCCCTAATACAAGGGGATCTTTGCTTCACTTATCCCAGGCTTCTTGGTTTTTTGGTTGTTCCAAGTTTCTTAGAGTTACTTTGTAATACGGTTCTGCTTGATAAATTATCTTTTATTTTTAAACTTCTTTTTAACAGAAAACATCAGTTTGATTCTGCTTTGGTATTATTTTCTATTATAATTTTGTTTAATAAAAATTCATTAAATACCACTATTCACTTAAAAGCATTGGGTAAATAAAACCTAGATTCTTAGATCAAAAAATTGAATAGGAACTTAGAGGCCACTTTATCTAGTCTTCTATGGTCTCTGTTTGAGCAGCTTTAACATTAAAAAAATTTTTTTTTAATACACATTATCTTTTGATGGTGATCAAATGGAGAATTTTATAATCAGAATGAATTTAAGACACAATGTAAGATCTCCTTTTCAGAATATCTTCAGGAAAAAGAGTATACATTCTTATGAGTCAAATTATTTAGAGGCAGAAATTGTTTATTTCACTCAACTCTGATTCTAGAACTTTATAATATAGCAATGCTAAAATAATTAAAAGCTTTAAAAATTGCTTTATAGATTATCTGTTACATATGTGAGGTAGTTACCATATTAGACTAGGCAAATATTCTATATTTCAAAGAAAATTATCACTGTCTGCATTTAATAAAAATACCTTTCAGAAGGTCACAAAAGAGTTGGGGTTTTTTTGACAATGGAAGTGAGCCAGTGTTTTCCTCATTGTTTTATAATAGATTTTAATTTAGACATAAAGCATATTTATATAAGTAAAATGTATGATATCGATTTTACCCTTGAAAACTTTTCTGATTTTGCATATCTGTATATACCACATATCTGCACAGAGACTAATAGCAATACTTGCAGGTGATTGCCTTACTAATGTTTTTCTTTCTTTTCTTTAACAGGGCCTAATTGTTCAGATTTGAAGCAGCCTATGTATTTAGGATTTGAAAAAGATGTCTTTAAAACTATAGCTGATTACTATGGTCACTTGAAAGAGCCTCTACTTACGTTTCACCTTTTTGATGCCTTTGTCAGTGTATTAGGTAAGTTGGAATATAGTGAACGTATATCTTCATCATCGATATGCGAACATTTCATTTTTCTTTATCTTGAGACTTCCTTTTCCCCAATTTCCATAGTATTTTTGAAATAAAAACAAATAAGCTGCTTGCCTAGTTGGAGTCTTGCTCTATGCAGGAAGAAAAGAAAATAGTTAAGCTCTATTAATAAACCTAAACATGGACCAGTAGTTTTTATTTCTCAGGAAAGAATAATATGTTCATGTCATTTTTACACCAAAAAAAAAATACATATATTGATAGAGAAGAATGTAAATTTGACATTTACTGTTCATGACTACTCTGGATATGACTTCATGAATAGTCAACCATGAGAGAGAATCATTTAGAAATCTTTTTATAGAAGTAACAGAGTTTTGTAGGATTATTTATTTGTGACATGTAAAATAAATATAGTAACTCTTATTCTCTAAAACTTATTGCGATTTCTTACATATATTGATATTTCAGAATGTTGTACACTGTCAAAGAAACATGGTAAAAGAGGGAAAAATCAATATTATTGGTGTAGGTCTTTCTGATATTGTTCCTTTCTCCTTGGAAATCAGTTTTTTCTGTTCCTGTCGTGATTGTTGAATAAGTATTATTGTTTTCTTGTAAACAAATGTTTGCTTTAATGACCAAATCACTGTGTGGGTATCATATTCTTTTATGTAAATTTGTAGAAATTAATGTCCTTTTGGTTTTGAGTGTCGTGGAGTTTAGCAGTCTTCACCTTCCCATTCTTGATCTCATTCTTGCTTCCCCTTCTCTTCCCTTTCTCCTGTCCTATTTTCTTCTTAGAAAGTATGTATGCTGCCATAGTATCCTAACAAAGTATCAGCAATATGTGAATAATATACCTAGTCTCTTAGCACAATACTTTAAATTTTAAGATTTCATAGGATTTCTGATAATAAACAACATGAAACAATTTTAAATCATGTATCTAAGAGGGAGTTTGTTTCAGAGAGATCAATGTTAAGAACTGGAAGTCCCAATATTAAGAACAGATGAAGGGTTTAGGCCTGTTACTGTGTTTTGAGACCACTGGGTCTTCTTGATATTTTGTTTTCCACTAGGGAGTATTGGAGGCTTGTGTACTTGTGAATATCATGCCTAATGATGAGTACTAGCTGTTGTTTAATATGCATAAGGACTAATTGAGTAGATTCTCTTCATGGCAACTTAGTGCCTTTATGCCACTGGTAAAATAATTCCAAAGACAAGATTAAAAACCAATTCTTAGATTTTCTTGTCATTTTCCATTTTCATAATTTTTTATGGTAAAATGATCTGATTTTGAAACAGAAGAACTTGGAATTTTAAAAAAAATTGTATTTAAAAAATTTATTTTATGTTGGAGTATATTTGATTAACAATGTTGTTAGTTTCAGATGTATGGCAAAGTAATTCAGCTATGCATAGACATAACTGTATCCATTGTTTTTTTACCCATTTAGGCTATTCCAGAGTATTGAGCAGAGTTCCCTGTGCTGTACAGTAGGTCCCTGTTGGTTATGTATTTAAATATAGGAGTTTGTACATATTAGTTCCAGATTCACAGTCTTCCCCTCCCTCCTGCCCATCCTCTGGTAACCATAGTTTGTTCTCTTAAGTCTGTGAATCTGTTTCTGCTTTGTAAATAAGTTCGTTTGTATCATTTTTTTAAGATTTCAAATATAAGCGATAGCATGTTATCTCCCTTTCTCCGTCTTACTTCACTCAGTATGGTAATCTCTAGGTCCATCCATGTTGCTGCAAATGACATTCCATTCCTTTTGATGACTGAGTAGGTCCATTTATATATGTACCACAGCTTCTTTTCCCATTCATCTATCGATGGACATTTAGGTTGCTTTCATGTCTTGGCTATTGTAAACAGTGCTACAGTGAACACTGGGGTGCATTTATCCTTTTAAACCATGTTTTTCTCTGGATATATGCCCAGAAGTGGGATACTTGTCTCCATAGTGGATGTATCAATTTACATTCCCACCAACAGTGTAGGAGGGTTCTGTTTTCTCCAGGCCCTCTCCAATATTTATTGTTGGTACATTTTTTTTGATAATGGCCATTCTGACTGGTGTGAGGTGATATCTCATTGTAGTTTTGATCTGCATTTCTTTAATAATTATTGATGTTGATTATCTTTTCATATGCCTCTTGGCCATCTGTATTTTGGAGAAATGTCAAGACTTCTGCCCATTTTTTGATTGTTTGTTTTTTTGATATTTAGCCACACGAACTGTTTATAAATTTTGGAGATTAATCCCTTTGGTCACAGCGTTTGCAGATATTTTCTCCCATCTGTGGGCTTTTTGTTTTCTTTAAGGTTTCCTTCGTTGTGTGTGTGTGCTAAGTTACTTCAGTCGTGTCCAACTCTTTGCGACCCTGTGGACCATAGCCTGCCAGGCTCCTCTGTCCATGAGATTCTCCAGCCAAGAATACCGGAGTGGGTTGCCATGCCCTCCTGCAGTGGATCGTCCTAACTCAGGAATCGAACCTGCATCTCTTACATCTCCTGCATTGGGAGGGGACTTCTTTACCACTAGTGCCACCTGGGAAGCCCCCATTCTTTTTTTTAAATTTATTTTTAATTGAAGGAATTGCTTTACAGAATTTTGTTTTCTGTCAGACGTCAACATGAATCAGCCATAGGTGTACATATGTCCCTTCCCTTGCCCCTGTTCTTTTGCTTTACAAAAGCTTTTGAGTTTAATCACATCCCATTTGTTTGTTTTTATTGCCATTACTCTAGGAGATGGCTTGAAAAAGATATTGTTCAATTTATGTCAGAGTGTTTTGCCTATATTTTCCTCTAAGAGTTTCATAGTATCTTTACTTACATTTAGGTCTTTAATTCATTTTGAGTTTATTTTTGTGCGTGGTGTCAAACAATGTTCTAATTTTGTTTTTTTACATGTGGCTGTTGAATTTTCTCAGCACCATTTATTGAAGGGACTGTCATTTCTCCACTGCATGGCTTTCCCTTTTTTTGTTGTAGATTAATTGACCATAGGTGTGTAGTTTATTTCTGGGCTTTCTTTCCTGTTCTATTGATTTATTTCTGTTTTTGTGCCAGTTCTCTACTGTTTTGATGATAGTAGCTTTGTAGTATAAGCAGAATTCAGGGAACCTGATTCCTGCAGCTCCATTCTTTTTTCTCAAAATTGCTTTGGCTATTTGTGTTTCCATACAGATTTAAAGTTTTTTCTAGTTTTGTGAAAAATGCCATTTTATAGAAATTGCACTGAATCTGTATATTGCCTTGGGTAGTATAGTCATTTTGACAGTATTGATTCTTCTAATCCATGAACAAGGTATATCTTTCTATTTTTTGTTATCTTCAATTTCTTTATGAGCACCTTACCATTTTTAGAGTACAGGTCTTTTGCCTCCTTAGATAGGTTTATTCCTAGGTATTTTCTTCTTTTCGTTGCAGTGGTAACTGGGATTGTCTGTTTCTCTTTTTGATCGTTCATTGTTAGCATATGGAAATACAACAGATTTTTATGTATTAATTTTGTATCCTGCAACTTGACCGAGTTCATTGATGAGCACTAGTAGTTTTCTAGTAGCATCTTTAGGATTTTCTACGTATAGTATCATGTCATCTGGAAACACTGACAGCTTTATTTCTTTCCTAATTTGGATTTCTTTTATTTCTTCTCTGATTGCTGTTGCTAGGACTTCTAAAACTGTGTTGAAAACAGTGGCAAGGGTGGACATCCTTGTCTTATACCTGATCTTAGAGGAAATGCTTTCAGCTTTCACTGTTGAGTATGATGTTTGTCATATATGGCTTTTATTATGTTGAGGTATGTTCCCTCTATGGGAACAGTCCATAGGGGTCGCAAAGAGTCAGACTTGACTGGGTGACTGAAAACAACAATGTTCCTTCTGTGCCCACTTTCTGGAGAGGTTTTTGTTGTTGTTGTTGTTTTTATCGTAAATGGATGTTGAATTTTGTCAAAAGCTTTTTCCACATCTACTGAGATGATATGGTTTTTATTCTTCAATTTGTTGATATGGTGTACAGCACTGATTTGCGAATATGGAAAAATCCTCGTATCACTGGGATAAATCCCACTTGATTATGGTATTTGATCCTTTTAGTGCATTGTTCCTTTCAGTCTGCTAGGATTTTGTTGAGGATTTTTGCATCTGTATTCAGCAGTGATATTGGCCTGTAATTTTCTTTTTTTGTGACATCTTTGTCTGGTTTTGGTATCAGGGTGCTGGTGGCCTCATAGAATGATTTTGGGGGTGTTCCCTCCTCAGCACTGTTTTGGAATAGTTTCAGAAGGATAGATCTTAACTCGTCTTTAAATGTCTGATAGAATTGTTTGTTGGGAGTCTTCAAATCAGTTTCAGTTTCAGTACTTGTGATTGGTCAGTTCATATTTTCTAACTGGTTCAACCTTTGGAAATTGTATCTTTCCAAAAATTTGTCCATTTCTCTAGATTTTCCACTTTATTGGCATATAGTTGCTTGTGGTGCTTATTTCTGTGGTGTTCATTGTAACTTCTTCTTTTTCATTTCTAGTTTTATTGATTTGAGCCTTTTCTTTTTCTTGATGAATCTGTCTAAAGGTTTTTTTTTTTTTAATCTTTTCAAAGAACTAGCTTTTAGTTTCATTGATCTTTTCTGTTGTCTGTATTTCTCTCGTTTTTGTTCTAATATTTATGATTTCTTACCTTCTACTAACTTTGGGTGTTTGTTCTTCTTTCTCTTCTTGCTTGAGGTTTAAGGTTAGATTGTTTATTTGAGATTTTTCTTGTTTCCTGAGGTAAAATTGTATTGCTATACCCTTAGATCTTAGAGGGGCTTCCCAGGTGGTGCTAGTGGTAAAGAACCTGCCTGCCACTGCAGGAGATGAAAGAGATGCGAATTTGATCCCTGGATTGAGAAGATCCCCTAAAGGAAGAAAAGGCAACACACTCCAGTGTTCTTGCCTGGAAAATCCTATGGACAGAGGAACTTGGGAGGCTGCAGTCCATAGGGTCGCACAGATTAGAACTGCTTTTGCTGTGTTCCATGGATTTTGGATTGTTGTGTTTTGTTTTCATTTGTCTCTAGGTAATTTTTCAATTTCCTCTTTGATTTCTTCAGTGACTCATTGGTTTTTAAGTAGCATATTGTTTAGCCTCCATTTGTTTGTGTGTGTGTGTGTGTGTGTGTGTTTTTTACAGTTTTTTAATTTGTAGTGGATTTCTGGTTTCATAGCACTGTGGTCAGAAAAGATGCTTGATATAATTTCACTTTTCTTAAATTTACTGAGGCTTGCTTTGTGGCCAGCATGTGGTCCACCCTGGAGAATGTTCTGTGTGCACATGAGAAGAATGTGTGTTCTGCTGCTTTTGAATGGAATGCTCTATAAATAGCAATTAAATCATCTTGTCTAATGTGTCACGTAAGGCCTGTATTTCCTTATTGATTTTCTATCTGGATTATCTGTCCATTGATCCAAGAATGGTGTTAAAGTCCTGCACTATTATTGTGTTACTGTCGTTTCTCCTTATATGGCTGTTAAATTTGCTTCATATATTGAGATGCTCCTATTGGAGCTGGGTAGATATATATATATATATTTACAATTGTTATATCATCTTCTTGTATCAGTGCGTCCATTCTTTTTCTGAGCTCTTCGATCATCTTTACCGTCAGTACTCTGAGTTCTTTTTTTAGGTAGATTGCCTAGCTCCACTTCATGTAGTTGTTCTTGTGGGTTTTTATCTTGTTCCTTCATCTAGGACATATTTTCTGCTGTCTTATTTTGTCTAACTTTCTGTGGTTATGGTTTCTATTCCACAAGCTGCAAAGTTGTAGATTTTCTTGCTTCTGCTATCTGCTGCCTAGTGGATGAGGCTGTCTGAGAGGCTTGTTTAGGCTTCCTGGTGGGAGGGAGTGGTTTTGCCTACTGGTGGGTGAGTCTTGTCCCTCTTGGGGTCAGAGCCGTGTCAGAGGGTGTGTTTATCTGGAAGTTGTGTGTTCAGGAAGACTAAATAGCCTATCTGCTGAGGAGTGTGGCTGTATTTCCACCTTGGTGGTTTGGCCTGAAGTGTGCCAGCTTTGGAGCCTGGGTGCAGTTGAGTGGGATGAAGTCCTGGTGAGAAAATGGTGGCCTCCAAGAGGGCTTAGACCAATGAGTACTCCCTAGAACTACCACCACCAGTGTCCTTGTCCGTACAGTGAGCTGCAGCTGCCCCCTGCCTCCACAGGAGACCTTCAGTTCTAGCAGGTAAGTCTGGCCCAGGCTCTTATGATGTCACTGCTTTTTTCCCCCCGGGTCCTGATGAGCAGGAGACCCTGCGTGCACCCTCAAAGAGTAGAGTTTCTGTCTCCCCAGTCCTGTGAATTTCGATGATCAAACCCCACTGGCCTTCAAAGCCAGATTCTTAGAAATTCTTCAGTTGCCAGATCCCCAGACTGGGAAGCTTTACATGGACCTCACAGTTTTCACTCCTGTCAGGGAGCTTCTGTGGTATAGTATTTTTCAGTTTGTGGGTCGCTTACCCAGGATGTATGGGATTTGATTTTCTCGTGTCCCTGCTGCCATCTTGTTGTGGCTTTGTCTTTCGATGTAGGGTATCTTTTTGGGTAGGTGCCAGCATTTATTGTTGATGTGTGTTCAGCAGTTAGTTGTGATTTTGGTGTTTCCATAAGAAGAGATGGGCTCATGTCCTTCCACTCCGCCATTTTGTCTCTTCTCCCCATATGGAAAATTTGAACTTGTTGTAGGTAATATTGAACCACTATTCTCTGTAACCTAACAACACAGCTAACATCCTTTCAAATTTATTTTTATTTTGAGTTCTGTCTCTTCTGGAGATGACTATGATGGTTGAGGACATCAAATCTGGTTGAGCAGACACACGAGGGTCACCACTGGATATGCTCTGTGTGTAGTCTAAATGACAGGAGGCTTGCACTGCAGCTTGGACTTGCAATATAACTTCTTTGGTTTTTGACACCCGTGAAATTGGCAGGGTCAGTTGGAAGCTTGGTGGAAGCTGACTGAAAAAATTCTCATTTGAGCAACTGGCTTCTAGAAAATCAAATGGAAGGTGTTTAAAAGTGTATGAAGTCCAATTTGAATCAGTTATATTTGTGATGTCACTTGTCTATCCCTAACCCCAGTTGCTCATTTTGATCTCATCTAGGAATTGAAGCTGGTTGTTTCTAAATTGATGGCAGAGTCAGCCACCATCTGAAATATTATCTATAGACAGTTTGAGGTGGAGAAGGATGGTTAGAATGGAGAATTTATTGTACTTAGGTGTCAGCAATAATGGACTAATGTGTATGAATGGTAATATATTAACTGTCCCTGATTAATCATTCTCAAGTGAATATGTTTCAGATACCCTGCATTGAAAACTGTATTTTTTAGATCTTTACATAGTGAAAATGTACGATGTAGTTATGGAAGACCATAATTTGTTTATATGGATAACAGATTATCTAATATAGCAAGCCTGTTAGAATCTGGGAAAGCCTATCATATCTAAGTACATGCAAACTAGTTGTGTAGGTTGAATCCCAGAAGGACTGACTCATTCCTTAAACTTTTTTTCTTACTTTGATTGAAATAGGATACCCTTAGACAAAATACTTTAAAGTAGGTAATCAGTCTGCTTTGTGTAGAAGCTAATTCTATAGCAGTTTCAATGGAAATGGATTTTTTTTTTGAGGGTCATTCCTTTGCTTCTTGCATGAAATAATACTAGCTTGTTGCCAGAAATGTGACCCTGAGAACAGTCAGTGATAGGTGGAATAGGATATTGAAGAGTTCTTAAAGAAAAAAATGAAAAAAAAGAAAAAAAAAAAAACATTTTTGAGGTTTAAGACTTCCTGTTATAATTAAGAAAATGATTTACTTTGGCTCAGCAGTCTGCCCTAACAACATAACTGAATAATAATCTTCTTTTCCAAAATGGCAGTTTCTTGTATCAACATCAGAGTTTGGCTGACTCTTGAATAGGGTGAATGAGACAGCATAGCAGCCTTTACTCACACTTAACATGCACTCACTCTTCACGTGCTCCCTGGAATCCATTGAGTTGTGTAGCTTGCAATAAGTTGGCATACAGAGGAAGAAACAAGACATAAAGGAAGCACAGAAGAGCATGGGGGCAAGAGTGTTTTGGAAAATTGACTGGCTGGTTGTGTATAGTATTAAAATCTGAGATCTTAGACTATGGGCCAAATGTGTCTCATAAATACATCTGGTTTAACCTGTGTGTTTTAAAAAGAAAATTTAATATAATGAATTGTAAAACTTTAAGAAATGGGAAATTTATGTAAGAATTTATGATTTGGTTTCTTTAAAAAATTAAAATTTTTTAATTTTAAAAATCTGGCAGTTTTGGATCTTGAATTTTCAGTGGTATAAGCTGCTATAGCTGTGTAATGAGTGCCTCCGCTAGAGGGAGCCAGTGTTTCAGGGACATGAATTCCAATTTACCAAGGCCCCAGGATTCGCTGCTGTTCTCAGATGGTGAAGTCAGGTTCGCTTGACCCCTTTTGCTGCTCATTTATTCCGTTTGTCTGCTCCTACAGGCAGGTGGGCTTACGGCTCCCAGTTTATGTGCTAATAGTCTGGAAGGCTGAACACCCCTTTGCTGTTCCTTTTCTCGTAGAGGTGAAATTTAGAAAGTGCCATTGGAATTCACTAGACTGGTTATCTAACTCTTGGTGGCTCAGTTGGTAAAGAGTCTGCCTGCAATGCAGGAGACCCAAGTTTGATCTCTGGTTTGGGAAGATCCCCTGGAGAAAGAAATGGCAACCTGCTTCAGTGTTCTTGCCTGGAGAATTCCATGGACGGAGGAGCCTGGGTGGGCTACAGTCCATGGGGTCACAAAGAGTCTGACACTACAGAGTAACTAAATTTCACTTTCAGACTAGATGTGATCATCTAGCTCAAAGACTGAGATCTCCGCCTGTGTTGTTTAATCTAGAAATATCCGTGAAGTTAGGTTTTCTGCTTTTTGGTTCTTGTGTATAGTGACTTGTAGAGATCCCCTGGAGCTGTGTGCCATCTCTCTGTCCTTATGCTTCAGATGGTCTCAGGGGCCTTATCCCATGGTAATCCTTAGGGAAAAACAGTTCTTTTTTTCAGAGAGTGCCTATTTGGTGCACTTGACCAAAGAGAAGGGCTCTTGCCCATGTTAGTCCAGAGTTCTCTCTGGTCAGGTCTCTGCTGTCAGGTCCCAGGGCTTATGGCCTGAGCTTTTGAAGTTGCCAATGGGCCAAGTAAGCATATTGAATCACCTCCAAATGTAATGACTACTGTTATGTCAGGACTATTAGAATAAAGTGAGTTAGGTAGTTCTTAAAGATAGAAATTTAGGCAATGCCTAGACATTCGCTGGCTATAACTAAACACATACATTATTTATAAGTATACTAGTAATCATAAGAATAATTGACAAAACTTGGGAAAAAATTAAGACCTTTTTTAGACTATTCAGCAGGATTAATTCCAGCTGGATTAGAGAATTAAATTTTTAAAATGCAAATCTAAAATAGTTGATATTTATCTGATGTTGGGTTGGGTGAAAGACTTTCTAATCATAAAAGCTAAAGAACTCATAAAAGTGTTATAGCAGTTTGGGACACTTTTGTCGGAAAGGGGACGTCATCTTGTTTGTGCATGACTCTGTATCTGCCTTTAAGCCAGTTCACAAAGGCAACTTGCTTGGTTTTCCTTAAAAGTGTCCGGAGAAATAGTCTCATTTACTGTGTCTCTTTTTGGGCAGAGAGTTCTTTTCTTTTTTTTTTAACTTTTTATTTTATATTGGAGTATAGCTGATTAACAATGTTGTGATAGTCTCAGGCTGACAGCAAAGAGACTCAGTCATACATATACATGTATCCACTCTCCCCAAACTCCCCTTCCCATCCAACTTGCTACATAACATTTGTAGGCAGGGAATTCTTACCAATTGATATGTAGTTTGAATTCTTACAGCTTAGAATAAACCATTTCCTTTTTATACCTCTTCTCAGTGGAAATGAAACTGTGACTTAACTTTTATATTCTTTTGGTTGTTCGAAAACTACAGTGAACCCTTCTCAAGTCTCTTATATTCTCTGGCTGAACAGATATGATCCACTGACTTTTTGGAAACTCCAGCCCTTCTCAAAAGTATATAAATTTCACTTCCATTTTGACACTCCCGTAAGGAATAGCTTACTGTATATGTTAATGGAATGATCAGGTCTACTTTGCAAAAATGAAAATTTGTGTTCCTAATGATTTGAAAATAGAAATCTAATATCATCTTTGGAGAGTGGGAAAGAGGGTGACAAAGATAGGTGTCACATAAAACACTGGAGAATTCTGAACCTGTCACTTGGTCATTATGGCCAAAAATGTCACCTAACTTCTAAAACATAGAACATTACAAATTCCCATTGATTTTTATTTTATTACTTTCATAAGGAGCAGTTGGGTTTCTTTGAGATTTAATTATTTATTCACTTATCCTTAGTTCAGCTAAATAACAGAGTGTTTCTCTGATTGAAAAAAGTCTCAGATGAATTGCTTAAGTAATTTGGTGACTAGTTTATTTTTTCATTATTTTATTCATATTTCACCAATGAAAACATGAAGCCCAGGTAACTTATTGGTTTGTTGACCTAGTTGTACCCACTCTGGTAAATTGCTTTTCTTTTCTGGGCCTGTTTTCTCATTGTGATAAATAGCAATAATGCCTATCATACTTATGGGTAGGAAAATATGGAACTTAAAGTGATGGGTAACACATTCTCTATTAGATATTTTTTGTTTGTTTCATTTTGAAAACTACAAAGTATTGGAACAATGCATAAGTTGAGATAGGATAATCATATGTTGCTATCTAGCCATGCCTTCTCTCAAATGATAGGAAGATTTTTTTTATGTAAAAGTATTTGTGATAGAGCTTCATAGTCTATAATTAGGATAAGCACTATTGTATCATTCTGAAGTGGCAGTAACAAGTTACCTCTGCGGCTCTAGAAGGCCCTTGTTATTTTCTCAAGAGAAGGAGGATTCATTGATTTTGTGATGATGAGATTTTAGAAATAATGAAAGATGAAAAAATCACTCTTTTAGTTTTTATTTAGCAAAATGAGATGAGTCCAAAGAATAAAATAGCTAAAGCATTGAAACTCTGTGAACCTTAAACAAAAATCAAGAAGCTCTTTGAAATCAGTGAGTACTTCAAGTACTTGTTGAAGATGTTTCAAGTTCAACTGTAGACTGTCATGGATATTTGAAAGCTAAATTCTCTTGCAGTCATTTTTTCCTGAATCTTGTAGTGTGCTTTCGTCAAGGGAGAAAAAAAAAAAAGACTAGGTAATGGTTAGTAATGAGAAAGAAGTTAGGAAATAGAAACAGACAGCTCAAATTAAAGTTTTTGGAAATTTAAGTATTCCTACATGTATTTGAACTAAGGAAAGCAATACAGAGCACTCCAAGATTCAAAGGCAGAGCTAAAAATGTTGACATTTGAACAGATTGAAAAATAATATCCTTGGGACAGGATGCCCAGAAGGAGTTAAGTATTATAGAAATATCAAATCTTCTCTTTGATCACATCTATAGCACTTCATGGATCACCTCTACCCAGGAGGATTTTCAGTTCTTATCTTCAACTCAGATCTACCTCCTAAATTCAAGGCTAGAATATCTGTTTGACTTCTGACTGTGTATTCCTGGATATTTGTTATATGAAGTCCTCAGTTCAAATTTAGTAGTTCATAGGCCATTGTTTCATAAACTATCATGTTGGATGTGAATTCTATATAGTAGAACAGCATTAAAAAAAAACAAACAGATAAACCCATAGAATAGTGTATAAAATGTCAGAGTACATTGTATATAATACGAGTAGGCATATTTATAAACTTTTTTGTTTTAAATATCTATGTATTTGTATATATATTATTGTGATAGAAGATATATTTCTTAATTTTAGTTGTAGTAAAACATTTTTGGAAAACAATACTCTACCTACCTACATAGTAAGATGATTGTGGGGACTTACGTGAGGTTCCCACAATCTTATGTGATTGTCCCCACAGTGAAGACTTCTCAGAAAATATTGTTCAGATATGACTGGTATTAATAGATAACTGAAAAATGCTTGCCTTTCACATATGGTTCATCCTTTACACATGATTGAAAAAATCACATGACTTGTCCTTTACATTCAGATAAAAATACCTTTTACCTATGGCTCATGTTTTATAGGGCTATTCAGTTTTTCATCCCTAATCTTCAGGGATAAACTCCATTCTGTTTTTACTTTGTGGGAGGGGAACTGGCAATCATTTTTATTTTAAAACCAGCTTTCATTTTGAAGTCTCAAGAAAATGGTTTTCTGGACTCTCTTGTAAAAGAGCTAGTTTCAAATATAGCTTCATTGAGAAATTCTCCATTCTTTTCATTCTCTAATCCTTGCCTCAAGTTAAAGAATGCCATTTTATTTGTCTATCTGTTTATTGAATATTTGTGCATATTCTTTGAACCAACATTTCTGTTCCTATGAATTTATCCTCAGGAAGTAATTGGCTGGTATTTAGGGCAGACTGTTTGGACTCAAATTCTTCTCTATTATTGACTAACTGTGTGATTTGGGCAAATGATATACTCTTTTAAGCCTCATTTTCCTTTATATGTAAATAAAAATTATAATAGTATCTACCTCACAGAGATTATTGTAAAGATTAAATGAGATACTGTTAGAGTTTAGAATACTATTAGATTCATAATAAGATGCTTAATAAATGTTAGCTATTTTCATCATCTTTATAAATTAGGTTTATCATTATGAATGTTAGTTGTTCTTAGTTTTAATTTCAATTAAAAATTTTTTTAATTCGAATATAATTACAACATGACTCAGTTGTATGTATACATATATCCCCTCCCTCTTGAACTTCCCTCCCAGCCCCACAACCCACCCCGCTAGGTCATCATGGAGCACCTTGCTGGGCTCCCTTTCCTTCTTTAGCAGCTTCCCATTAGCTGCTCTGTACATGGCAGTGTATGCATGGCAGTGCTCCTCTCCTAATTCATTCTGCCTTCTTCCCCGCTGTGTTCACAGGTCCATTCTCCATTCCGTTTGCATCTCTATTCCTGCCGTATGTTAATATGTATGTAGAGTATGGTATGGAGAAGGCAATGGCACCCCACTCCAGTACTCTTGCCTGGAAAATCCCATGGATGGAGGAGCCTAGGAAGCTGCAGTCCATGGGGTCGCTAAGAGTCAGACACGACTGAGCGACTTAACTTTCACTTTTCACTTTCATGCATTGGAGAAGGAAATGGCAACTCACTCCAGTGTTCTTGCCTGGAGAATCCCAGGGACGGGGGAGCCTGGTGGGCTGCCATCTATGGGGTCACACAGAGTTGGACACGACTGAAGTGACTTAGCAGCAGAGTATGGTATTAAGTAGAGAGTTTTAATTGATAATTAATAATTGCTGACCATTCACTTTTAATACCAAATTAAAACCAAATTGGACTCATTGAGAGGAAGTTGTTAATTATATATTTAAGGGATTCACAGGTTTGAATCTTAGCTATGAGAAAAGTCTAAAGGTCTTAACTGCTTTGGGCTTTGGTTTTGTTTGCAAAATGGGGCAATATTTCCTATGTTACAGGATAGTCAAAATGATTAAACGTGAACAGATAAAATTGCTTAATATATAGTAACTGGGGCCTAGAAGGCATTCAGTAATGTTCAGTCTTCCAAGATAGGGGAGCAGAATTTTCAAAATCTCATTTGATTGTTAAACAGACAAAATAGTGGTATAACTGATCTCCCAAGTATTTTCAGTCACTTAATATACTAAATTTAGCACCTATAGTGTTCTCGACATCAGAGCAGAAAATAAACATTATATACTTGCCAGACAAACTGTGGAAAAGTCTTCAAGAGATGGGAATACCAGACCACCTTACCTGCCTTCTGAGAAACCTGTATGAAGGTCAGGAAGCAACAGTTAGAACTGGACGTGGAACAACAGACTGGTTTAAAATTAGGAAAGGAGTACATCAAGGCTGTATATTGTCGCTGTGCTTATTTAACTTATATGCAGAGTACATCATGCGAAATGCCAGGCTGGATGAAGCACAAGCCAGAATCAAGATTGCCGGGAGAAATCAATAACCTCAGATATGCAGATGACACCACCCTTAAGGCAGAAAGTAAAGAGGAACTAAAGAGCCTATTGATGAAAGTGAAAGAAAACACAAATAGATGGGGAAACAGTGGCTGACTTTTATTTTCTTGGCCTCCAAAGTCACTGCAGATGGTGACTGCAGCCATGAAATTAAAAGACACTTGCTCCTTAGAAGAAAAGCTATGACCAACCTAGACAACATATTAAAAAACAGAGATATTAGTTTGCTCACAAAGGTCCATCTAGTCAAAGCTATGGTTTTTCCAGTAGTCATGTATGGATGTGAGAGTTGGATCATAAAGAAGGCTGAGTGCCGAAGAATTGATGCTTTTGAACTGTGGTGTTGGAGAAGACTCTTGAGAGTCCTTTGGACTGCAAGGAGATAAAACAAGTTAATCCTTGAGGAAATCAACCTGAATATTCATTGGAAGGACTGATGCTGAAGCTGAAACTGCAATATTTTGGCTACCTGGTGTGAAGAACTGACTCATTTGAAAAGACCCTGATGCTGGGAAAGATTGAAGGCAGTGAGAAGGGGACAACAGAGGACACAATGGTTGGATGGCATCACTGACTCAATAGACATGAATTTAAACAAGCTCTAGGAGTTGGTGAAGGACAGGGAATCCTGGCATGCTGCAGTCCACGGGGTTGTGAAGAGCTGGACACCACTGAGTGACTGAACTGAACTGATACTTATAGAATCAAGCCTTGACATGTATAAAGTCTTCCTGAATTCTGTATTTAATTTTAATAAACATACAGGTATTCTCTTGTACATTGTGAATAAAAAGAGTATTGTTCAAAATTTTGGACACACTTTTATAGTACTGTTTTTGTAACCTTCACAATACCCCTGTGAGATTGGTATTAGTATTATTGCCATTTCCAGATGAGGAAAATCTCAGTGGAGATTAAAGGAGTTGAGTAGTTTTTCCAAAGTCATTTGGTTCTAATTCATTTACCATTGTCCTTGCATCTCCACTTTCCTAATATTGAGTATATAAATGACATGACTTTTGGCCACCTGATGCGAAGAGCTGACTCATTTGAAAAGACCCTGATGTTGGGAAAGATTGGGGGCAGGAGAAGAAGGGGGCAACAGAGGATGAGATGGTTGGATGGCATCACCATCTCAATGGACATGGGTTTGGGTGGACTCTGGGAGTTGGTGATGGACAGGGAGGCCTGGAGTGCTGTAGTTCATGGGGTCGCAAAGAGTCAGACACGACTGAGTGACTGAACTGAACTGAACTGAATGTTTTGAATAATTTGCAGAAATTATTTGTTAATTATTTGTTAAATTATTATTATTTGTTCAAGCTCCAGCTTCTCCACTTAAAAGCTGTGTGACTTGGCCTTAGTCTAATATGATTGGTATCCTGATAAGAAGAGGAGATTAATTTTGGACAAATTGAGGGATGACATGGAGCTCAGAACAAGAAGGCAGCCATCTGTAAGCCATAGAGAGAGGCCTGAGGAGAAACCATACCTACTGAAACCTTGATCATAGTTTCTAGCCTCCAAAACTGTGAGAGAAAAAATTCTATTGTTTAAGCCACCTGATCTGTGATATATGGTTATGGCAGCACTAGCAAACTAATATAAAGCAATTATATATAGGAAAAGCTCCATGACTCTGCATGGGAATCTCCTTGAATCTGTGGCTGAATACACACTAAGCTGTGCATCTCTAGGGTGATAGTCCTCAAAATAGGGCAAATCATAACCACAATGAGATACCACTTAACACCCACTAGGATGGCTATATATAAAAGATGGTTAACAACCTAGATAGCATATTCAAAAGCAGAGACATTACTTTGCCAACAAAGGTCCGTCTAGTCAAGGCTATGGTTTTTCCTGTGGTCATGTATGGATGTGAGAGTTGGACTGTGAAGAAGGCTGAGCGCTGAAGAATTGATGCTTTTGAACTGTGGTGTTGGAGAAGACTCTTGAGAGTCACTTGGACTGCAAGGAGATCCAACCAGTCCATTCTGAAGTCCATTCTGAAATCAGCCCTGGGATTTCTTTGGAAGGAATGATGCTAAAGCTGAAACTCCAGCACTTTGGCCACCTCATGCGAAGAGTTGACTCATTGGAAAAGACTGATGCTGGGAGGGATTGGGGGCAGGAGGAGAAGGGGACGACAGAGGATGAGATGGCTGGATGGCATCACTGACTCGATGGACGTGAGTCTGAGTGAACTCCAGGAGTTGGTGATGGACAGGGAGGCCTGGCATGCTGTGATTCATGGGGTCGCAAAGAGTCGGACACGACTGAACGACTGAACTGAACTGAACAAGTATTAATGAGAATGTAGAGAAATTGGAACCATCATATATTACAGGTGGGAATATAAAATGGCAGAGCCATTTTGTAAAACAGTTCTGTAGCTCCTTAAAAAGGTAATCATAGAGTTACCATGTGATTCAACAGTTTCACCCTTAGGCACATACCCAAGGCGCAATTGAAAGTACATGTCACTACAACCGGTACATGAATGTTCATAGCAG
Organism: Bos taurus; assembly: GCF_002263795.3. Taxonomy (NCBI): domain Eukaryota; kingdom Metazoa; phylum Chordata; class Mammalia; order Artiodactyla; family Bovidae; genus Bos; species Bos taurus. The sequence continues at coordinate 18,630,798 of NC_037347.1, forward strand.
CATTACTCAGAATAGTTAAAAAAAAAAACAAAAAACAAGTCCATCAAATGAGAAATGCAAAAAAAGCAGTATATTTATACAATGGCATATTGTTGAGCCATCAAAAGGAATGAAGTACTGTTAACATGCTACAATGTGGGTGAATCTTGAAAACATTCTCAGTGAAAAAAGCCAGACCCAAAAAAATCACATATTGTATGATTCCATTTATATGAAATATTCAGAACAGGCAAATCTATAGAGATAGAGATTAGTGACTTCCAGGAACTGAGGGGAGGAGAAAACGAGGAGTGACTGCTAATAGGTATGGAGATTTCTTTTTGCAGTGACAAAAACATTCTAGAATTAAGATGGTAGTAATGGGCATAATTTAGTGGATATACCAAAACCAATTGTATATGTGTTTTTTTAAAAAAAGATAATCTCATAAAAAAAGAACAAAGAAGAAAGAACCAAATTGGACTTTCAGGAGTTAAAAAGACGAGGGGTAGAGGGAATTGAATACAGCCCCATGACATATAGGATAATATCAAGTAGTCTAATTACAGGACTTCCCTGGTGTCTTAGACAGTAAAGAATCTGCCTGCAATCCATGAGACCCAGTAGACTTGGGTTTGATCCTTGGGTCGGGAAGATCCCCTGGAAGAGGGCATGGCAATCCAATCGAGTATTCTTGCCTGGAGAATCCCATGGATGGAGGAGCCTGGCGGGCTACAATCATAGGGTTGCACAGAGTTGGACATGACTGAAGTGACTTGGCACAGTTCAGTTCAGTCGCTCAGTCGTGTCTGACTCTTTGCGACCCCATGAATTGCAGCACGCCAGGCCTCCCTGTCCATCACCAACTCCCGGAGTTCACCCAGACTCACGTCCATTGAGTCAGTGATGCCATCCAACCATCTCATCCTCTGTCGTCCCCTTCTCCTCCTGCCCCCAATCCCTCCCATCATCAGAGTCTTTTCCGATGAGTCAACTCTTCTCATGAGGTGGCCAAAGTACTGGAGTTTCAGCTTTAACATCATTCTTCCAAAGAAATCCCAGGGCTGATCTTCAGAAAGGACTGGTTGGATCTCCTTGCAGTCCAAGGGACTCTCAAGAGTCTTCTCCAACACCACAGTTCAAAAGCATCAGTTCTTCAGCACAGTCTAATACACATGTATTTGGAATCCCGGGGGAGGGGTTCCTTCAGAATGGCTCATGTAGCCTTTTGCCCTGTTCCGAGCATTCTTGAAGCACTTTATTTTTACCATCAGGCTCAAGTTTTACTTTCTGTTACCAACCCTGGAATCAGCCATTTTTTTAAGAATTCTTGGTTTCTTTTTGTAGAGAATGATACTTATAAGCCAAGATCTAGTGCCAAATGTACTCATTGTTGTTGGTGGTATTGTTCATAGAAAGAAAACATTCTCAAATAGCACTTTAAAAAGTAACCCTGCCGGACTTCCATGGTGGTCCATTGAAGTCCAGTGAAGAATCTGCCTACCAATGCAGAGGACTCGGGTTCAGTCACTGCTCTGGGAGGAGACCACATGCTGCGGGGCAACAAAGCCTATAAGCTGCAGCTACTGAAGTGTGCCGTAGAGCCCAAGCTCTGCAGCAAGAGAAGTGACTGCAACGAGAAACCCGTGCACCACAACGAAGACCCAGCACAGCAAAAAGAAAGTAACCCTGCAATTTAATTTCTAAATTTTCACCAAAAGTACTGTTTGGAAGGAGGGTGGTATAATAGACATCCATGTGCCCGCCATCCTGACCCAGTACATTTTGCAAGGTTGCAAAGATATCCATGTATTTCTGTGCATGTTGAAGCAGAATCACTAAGTTGTTTGATATTCATGTCTTTACTGGTTCTAGCAAATTGCTTTCCAGAGTTGTCCTGGCAATTTACACATCCATTCGTGATATATTCCTATTTGATTGTTTCCTTGCCAGTCCTTTAATTTTATTAATCTGATGGGTATGAAAAGGAATCTTCTTACTGTTTATTAGTCATGTGGGTTTCTTCTTGAGTAAATTTTTTTTCTATCTTTTACTCAATTTTTTTCTTTTGGTTCTTTTTTGTCATTCTAAAAAATACATTCTAGGTACTAATCCTTAAGTCTGGGAAATATAATTTCATAGTCTGTGACTTGTCTTTTGATTGTAATCACAAGGTAAAAAGCTTTTATGCTTTACTTTGGTCAGATTAATTTGTATCAAGAAATCTTATATAATAAGGAATAGACAAGATCATGGGGTGAATGAAATGAACCACCACCTACCACACCAGGGGCCTTCTTGCCTTCTGAAGATCATGTTGTATATATGGTGGGATTGGAAGGGAATCCTTTATTATGAGCTTCTTCCAGAAAACCAGTCAATTAATTCCAACAAGTACAGCTCTGAATTAGACTGACTGAAAGCAGCACTTGACAAAAAGTGTCCAGAATTAGTCAAAGGAAAATGCATTATCTTCCATCAGGAAAACACAAGACTTCCTGTTTCTTTGATGACCAGGCAAAAACTGTTACAGTTGGCTGGCAAGTTCTGATTCATCCATCATATTCACCAGATATTGCATCTTTGGATTTCCATTTCTTTTGGTCTTTACAAAATTCTCTTAATGGCAAAAATTTCAATTCCCTGGTAGACTGTAAAAGGCATCTGGAACAGTTTTTTGCTCAAAAAGATAAAAAGTTTTGGGAAGATGGGATTATGATGTTGCCTGAAAAAATGGCAGAAGGTAGTGGAACAAAATGGCGAATACATTGTTCAGTAAAGTTCTTGGTGAAAATGAGAAGTGTGTCTTTTATTTTTACTTAAAAGCCAAAGGAACATTTTGGCTAACCCAATATCTATATTTGTATCTACATACACTCATACCTTCTTTATCCATTCATCCATTGATGGGCACTTCAATTGACATTGGAATGGAACAGGGGAGCATGCATCTTTTATAAATTAGTGTTTTTGTTTTATTCAGATAAATACCCTAGAGTGGAATTGTAAGATCATATGATAGTTCTGTTTTTTAATTTTTGAGAGTATCTTCTCCCATTCCATAATTGGAGTTTTCATTTTGTTGATAGTTTTCTTCACTGCACAAAGGCCTTTTAATTTGAGGTAGTCCCATTTGTCTAATTTGCTTTTGTTTTTTGGAGACGTATCTCTTCAAATATAGTAAAGACTAATGTCAAAGAGCATACTGCTTATTTTCTTCTAGAATTTTATGGTTTCAGGTCTCACATTTTAGTCTTTAGTTGATTTTGAATTTATTTTTATGCATAGTACAAGAGTAGTCCAGTTTGATTCTTTTGCATGAAGTTGTCCAGTTTTCCCAGAAACAATTATTGAAGTGGCTGTCTTTTCCCCATTGTGTGTTCATGCCTCCTATATTGTAGATTAATTGCCCATATAAGTATGGTTCATTTCTAGGCTCTCTGTTCTGTCCCATTGATCTGTGTGTCTGTTTTTGTGCTAGTACCATACTGTTTTGATGACTGAAGCTTTGTAGTATTGTTTGAAATCAGGGTATACGATACCTCCAGCTTTGTTCTTCCTTCTCAAGATTGTTTGAGGCATTCAGAGTCTTTTTTGTTTCCATAAAAATTTCCTCTCTAATTTCCTCGTTTCTGACTTGAATATTCTTTGCACTCTGCTCTGTCTTCACACTACTCTCATTGCTGTTCAAACATTCCAAACATATTCCCTTGTCATAATCTTTGTAATTGCTATTTCCTTCACCTTGAAAATTTGTCTCTGTGATATTTACCAGGCTTACTCTCATTTTCTTTGGATCTCTGCTCAAATGTCCTTACAGAGTTACCACCAAAACTCTTGGAGTATTTTCCCATCACTCCCCAGCTCCTTTTCCTTTTAAACTTTTCTTCACACAGTCCTTAGTCTAGCATTCAAGACCTTCCAAGATCTCATCTCTACCGACCTTTTTAGCTTATTTTCTACTGGGCTCTCACAGCCTATGCTACTGTCCTGCTGAGTGACTTAGAGTTTCCCTGATATGCCCTTTGCAGATGTTTCTTGCAGCGCCCCTCACATTTTGCTACTTCATGGGCCTCTTCTCACAGTGCACAAGCTCTTCAAAGAGAGCTAGCATTGTTCCTGGCATGTTGTATGTGGCCAGTAAATATCTGCTGAATGTAAAAGGTGATTTGGTCTCTTAAATCAGAGACTAGTGGGAACTTGAAAATGTTGGATATGGACCAATACATTGGTGAAAGCAGTTTCATCTCTTTAGAAGGCTTGAAGATGGACAAATACGGTTGAAGAGAACACAGTATTAGAATACCCTAAATTTTAGCAAAATCATACTGGCTGAGGAGGGTTGACATGTAACACAATTGAATCAGCACACTTAGCTAGAAAAAATAGCTTAATTGGGAGGAACGATTATTTGACAGATGTTATTTAGAAGTAGAGTCTTTGGCAGTGAGTAGAATGATTCCAAGAGCATTAGTCCTGTTATTTAGTCCATGAGAGTCAGGAAATATGGTGACCCTGCTCATCATAAGGAAATAGTACAAAAGGGGAGACTTCAGGACAGGGATGGCACATTCATGTTCTTGCCCATGCTATCTTGGGTCTCTTACACTATCTGAGTATTGAGTGTGTTACCTTAGGCTTAACCTGACTGCTCTTGATTCAATGGGAAAGAATGCTATGAAAATTTAGTTTTAACTGTCAAGTTGTGGGAGGGAAAAATGGCTGTGTTTGTTTTATATATTTGCCATGCCTAGTTGATGGTTTGTATTTTCTATGCTCGTTGTGACAGTGGATCTGTAGCAATTAGCCCAGTATAATTGAACATGTGAACGTGCTTTATATAATTTTAGTAATACATATTTTATAAAAATGTGACCATAATAGAGTCAGGTAGGCTATAGGTTTTTAAAGGAGTAAAACCTTTTATTTTTCCTCCCCTAAATCAGGTTTGTTACAGAAAGAGAAAATGGCCATCGAAGCCTTTCAAATTTGCTGCCTCCTCCTGCCCCCTGAAAATAGGAGAAAGTTACAGCTGTTGATGAGAATGATGGCAAGGATCTGCTTAAATAAGGAGATGCCACCACTGTGTGACGGCTTTGGCACCCGAACACTGGTAGGTTGATTTCTGACATCTAAGAGGATTGGGGTTTTGGGGATAAAATTCACTCGAGTCAAGTTTACTAATTTGGCAACCAGAGGAAGGTACAAGGCAGGCTGGCTTAAGGAGCCATGGCTTGAAATCCACTCAGGCTGGTATTATTCTTTTGGTCTTAGTGACTAAAGAACATTTTTTGTTGTTCAGTCCCTTCGTCATGTCCGACTCTTTGTAACCCCATGGACGGAAGCATGCCAGGCTTCCCCTGTCCTTCACTATGTCCTGGAGTTTGCTCAAATTCATGTCCATTGAGTTGGCAATGCTGTCTAGCCATCTTATCTTCTGACGTCCACTTCTCTTTTGCCTTCAATCTTTTCCAGCATCAGGGTCTTTTCCAGTGAGTCAGCTCTTCACATCAGGTGGCCAAAGTATTAAAGAACGTAATGAAAAGTAAAGAATGAGTAGGGGTAGACTCTGAGTGTAGAGATAGCTGCTGCATCCTGCCTGCCGTCAGCACAAAGAGAAGAAAGTGTGGTCAGGAAAGATCACTGGCCTCTCAAGAAACACATTCTCTCCTTCATGACAAAAAGGGCTGCAAAGTCTTTGTTACTATAACTAGTAGGATAGATGCACCATACATCATAGATTAAAAAACAAAGAAATGAAATAGAGTTGGACCAGACAACTTGGAAAGAGAGAGAAAATGTGTATCTTTCAGGCTATGATCCAAGCGTCCATGAGTGAGGATATTTCTTAATATATTCTCAATTTTGCTTAAAAAAGTAGGCTGATTTTTATTTCTCCTTTATTATGTCAGCGTGTGTTTTAAATTTTTTAATTTTCCTCAGAAAATACAAAGCAAAATTGTCTCATTGGTATGTACATCCTTTCCATATGCTGTTGGACCACTGTGTATGCCTGAGGGTTCACTGGCCCACTTTTGGAGGTGTGGCACAAGGTCAGAGGACCAGTCAGTGCCCAGGAGAGTGATTCTTAACTCTTATGGTAGGTGGATATTTAGGTGGGCTAATGGACCTTTCTGAAATGCTAAAGGAGTCTTTGCATCTATTTCCCAGAAGAATGTATATGTAAAATTTGCATACAATTTCAAGGGATTCCCAAATCCCTGGGGGCTAGAGTCCCCGGACAAAGAGTGTCTGTGTGTGTCTCTTCCTCTGTGCATGTACGTGAGTGAAGATAAAGTATCCCCTGTAGTAGGTGGATGAAATGAAGTCTTATTAAACAGAATTACATTATGTCATGTGTATTGGTGTTTTTAAAATTGAAGTATAGTTGATGTACAATTTAAGTTGCAGGTGTACAATATAGTGATTTACAATTTGTAAAGGTTATAGTCCTTTTATAGTTATAAAATATTGGTGATATTTCTTCTTCAATATATATATTACAATATATACTTGTAGCTTATTTTATACATAATAGTTTGTAATCCTTAATCCCTTACCCCTGCATTGCCCTTCTCTCCTTCCCTCTCCACACTGGTAGCCTTCCATTTTTTCCTCCGTGTCTATGAATCTGTTTCTTTTTTGTTGTATTTGTTAGTTGTATGTTTTGGATTCCACATATAACTGATATCATACAGTATTTGTCTTTCTCTGCCTCACTTATTTACATGCTTATTGGTTTTGAGATAAGATTGTCAGCAATAAAATTTGTAGGAAAAGGGGAAAAAAATCCATCATCCTAAAGGAGACCAGTTCTGGGTGTTCATTGGAAGGACTGATTTTGAAGCTGAAACTCCAGTACTTTGGCCACCTCATGCGAAGAGCTGACTCATTGGAAAAGACCCTGATGCTGGGAAAGATTGAGGGTAGGAGGAAAAGGGGACGACAGAGGATGAGATGGTTGGATGGCATCACCGACTCAATGGACGTGGGTTTGGGTGGACTCCGGGAGTTGGTGATGGACAGGGAGACCTGGTGTGCCGCAGTTCATGGGGTCGCAAAGAGTTGGACATGACTGAGCGAGTGAACTGAACTGAACTGAACTGAAAGGATTGTATTAAGAATGGAGTAGTTAAAATGAATTCTATGGAAGCAACTGCTATATTTTTTATATTTCATTACTTAATGCACTTCTGATGGTTTTGATCAAAGATGATTATCAATGCACTTACAAAATCCTGGAGAAAATAACAGTTAACTAGGAAAAACTATGATGTTTGAAGCACAGATTGTGATAGCTGATTTTTTTTTAAGTAAAATAATAATGAAATTAGGATATTATTAGGCTAAATGGTTATAAAGTACTTTGAACTTGAGTGCTACATGGATTCAAGTCATGATGGTGATAATAATTTTCAGAACTTGTTTAATATATATTTAAAACATCTATAAAAGGAGATGTCTTTAAAAACTGCTCAAACAAGCATCTCTGCTAAGTCCCTGTGAGATATGAGGCACATTCTGTTCTTGCTGGTTGATGAGAAGATTACCCCATCTGAGATGACCAGGTGTGTCCAGGTGACAGGTAAGATGGGCACTCTGTCCTGTGGGTCATTTCTCACTGACTAGTCAGTTTCTTTTTTGAAAAATAGTTCAGAGCAGGTAAGAAACCAAACCAAAACAAAATCCTCATCTTGTGTTTATTTAAAAATTCACTCCCTTAACCTCATTTTTTTTTTTTTTTTTTAAGATGGTTCAGACATTTTCCCATTGTATCTTGTGTTCCAAAGATGAAGTGGACTTGGATGACTTACTAGCTGCTAGGTTGGTGACATTTCTGATGGACAATTACCAAGAGATTCTGAAAGTCCCCTTGGCCTTGCAGACCTCCATAGAGGAGCGTGTGGCCCATCTACAAAGAGTCCAGGTAAAGGAAGGGATGTTACCAGCCCTATAAAATTGCCTGCCAAAAGTCATGTACATTTGCTAGGCTTCTTGGCGTTTTTGTTAATGAAGATTCAGTTAATTTGTACAAAGTGCTTACAACTGGACTTGGTACATTGTAGGCACCGCATGTGTTTGTTCTTGTCTTTGAAAAATGTCTGGAATACCCACTAGGTTTTGTGGTGCCAATCAATGCTGCATACTTTTGTTTGCAAATTCCTTAAATGGGTTGGTTCAGACTCTGCGTATACTTCCTGATGAAAGTGATTTATGTGGAATAATGCCTTGATTCACAGTAGCCTTGCCACCTAGACACTATTTTTTGAATGAGAAAGCTGAGGGACAGAGAACGTAGGTAATATGTCCAAGGTTACAGAGCTAGGATTCACATTGATGAACTCATTCTGCAGAATCAGTGCTCTGAACTACCCTGCCATACTGCCTCGCCATAAGCCATAGAGTGGTAGAAGGACTCACCTGGCTTCAGAGCCATAGGACCTGGGCCAGACCCCTGGCTCCCTACTTTCCTGATTGTTTGGTTCTGAGCAAGTTTCTTAACCCCTCTGGATTTCAGTTTCTGCAAGTGTTAAAATAGTCCATACCTACTCTATGAAGTTGTTGTAAAGAGTAGATGCTGCATTATAAAATCCTTGGCACAGATGTCTGTCATATGGCAGATACTTTTTCAAAGGTAGCTATTTTTATAGTTTTTATTGTCATTGTGGTTACTATATTAAAATGATGCAAAAGAACTATAATGTATTACTATCATGTGGGCCCCACAGTAGAGTTTGTATGTCAGCCTGTGGGAGCAGGAACTCTGGGTAAAGGCAAGCAGAAGGTCTGCTTGGCTCCTTCTGAATGACTGGATCTCTTTCTCATTAAGCATTTTTTGAGGCTCCACAAATAAAGACCAGTGAACTGCTATCCCCCAAAGTATCATTAAATACTTACCTGTTTTTTAATGTGCAATTTAAGAATTAAAATCAAAGTTTTTTTTTTTTTTCTAGTTTTTGGTAATTACCAACCTAATACGTTGAAAGAATTTGGAAAATATAGAAAATACACCCAAAATATCAGAGTAACTCTAAATGTTAAGTCAGTGTTAGAGTCTTTTTAGATGTTTTTCTGTTTCCCCTTCTCCCTCCTTTCCTTCCATCTCTCCCTCTTTTATTCCTCTTTTATAACTTAGTTTATAAGAAAGTTATCTACTTTCTCTTAACAATACAGCAAGAAAAGTTTCCACATCGTTAAATATTCTTGATTGTCCCAAAATGGCCAGGAGCACAGACTCAAGCTAAATGGTATTTGAATTTCTGATGTGCCCTTTATTAGCTGTGTGACTATGGCATGTTTTATAATGTCTCTTGGGGCTTCCCTGGTAGCTTAGCTGGTAAAGAACCCGCCTGCAATGCAGGAGACCCCAGTTCGATTCCTGGGTCGGAAAGATGCCCTGGAGAAGGGATAGGCTGCCCACTCCCATTCGTGGGCTTCCCTGGTGGCTCAGACAGTAAAGAATTCACCTGCAATGTGGGAGACCTAGGTTCGATCCCTGGGTTGGGAAGATCCCCTGGAGGAGGACATGGCAACCCATTCCAGTATTCTTGCCTGGAGACTCCCCATGGACAGAGGAGCCTGGTGGGCTGCACTCCATAGGGTCACAAAGAGTCAGACACGACTGAGCAACTAAGGAGACACACACACACACACACACACACACACACACACACACACACACACACACACACACACACACAACGTCTCTCAGCTTTAGCATCTGTCTGAACATATCTTTTCTCATCCATAAAATGGGATAACAATAGTTAATACCTACCTCTAGGGCTATCTTGAGGATTGAATGGTTTAACACATATGAAGTGCTTAGAATAATGTTTATCACACAGTAAGCCCTCATTTGGTACTGCTGCTGTTATTATTAACATTATTGTTAGATTATTCCATAGAATCATTATAATTAATATTCTATAATATCATTATAATTAGTAATATAATATTCTATAATAGAGATATGCCATATTTTATTTAAATGTTTTTCTTTGGTTTAGTATTTAGATGGTTTTCATTTTTTTTCTCTTGTGCAAGCATTATAACAGTAACTTTTTTATAGCTAAGTTTTTTTCTTGTTTAGCTCCTCTGATTATTTTCTAAGAGTAAATTCCTAGGCGTGGCATTGCATGGTCAAAGATCATGAATGTGTGTTAAACATTGATTGCATACTGTCAAATTTCTGTTTTGAGTGATTGTTTCAGTTTGCATTCCCATCATTGGTAAGAATTACACCCCTGCCTACTTTGGGTATTATTTATTAACATACATACCTTTGCCATTTGAATGAGTGAAAATATAATCTTACTGTTGTTTTAGTTTAATCTCCCACCTCCCCTTGATATTTTATGAGCCAAACTTTAAAATAAAAATAAAAAGGAAAACACAATAACTTTCACTGCATTTCTGCAAGCAACACTGCAGGCAGTGACTCTGTTGCTCTGTGTCTTGGACTTGTGTGTTCACACCGCACAGCCCTGTGAGCTCTTCTCTGTCAGCTGAAGAGCAGAAGGCTGAGAGGTGATGAACTTAACTGCAGAGCAGTGTGATCCTGTGAAGGGGCACAGCAATGGCCCTGAATAAAATCAATAACTATCTGGTTGTCCAGTTACATTTTCTCTCTTAGAAGTACACACTCAAATAGCCAAAAAGTTGTTTGTTTTTGCCCTCAGAATCTATAGATTTCTCTTCTCTCACATAGACCTCTCTGTCATATAATATTTGGGGTCATGCCTTTCTGAAAATGAAGTGTTACCTGGAATGTTCTGGTGTTTCATGGTTGACCCTGGGATAGATAAGCAGTGAGATCTGCATTGTTTTTGACACCTACCTTCTGTTGGCCTCGTCTGTAACTCTTTTCCTCTTGCATAGGTATCTGTTATTTTTCTCATTTCCTAGGCTTCAGCCTGGTACATTTTACTTGGGCCTCACCGTTTATTCTGGCTCTTCTGGTGCTTTTTCCAGACTTCTGGTTCACATAAAAATTAAGTGTTGAGTGTGTGCCCCTTTTCCTTATGGGTCTGTTCTCTCTCTCTCTCTTTCTCTATCGGGTTGTCTAAATGACCTGGTAAACTGATGCCAAGGCATGGAATGTACTTGATGAAATACCCCTTCTTGGCAACACATTTATTTTTAACTGTAGCTTCTGGAAAAAAAATCTTAAACCAAAGATGTGAATGTAATGGTAGGAATCTTATCCACCACAGAAGAACAGTAGGTGAGATATATATATATATATGCACTATACATAGCTCGTCTTGTGTGTTTGGAATCATTTTAGTCAACATGTTTATTAGTTTATGTGTAAGTTTCAGATCTTATTAGTAGAGGGCACAAGGTTTATTTGCTTATGAAAATGGCTTTTAGGTTTAAAGAGGCAAAAACTCTTGTTTAAAACTGTGGCTTATATGAATTTTTTTTGTCATTATGGAAGGACTTTTTTTATAAATTCATTTTATTTTTTAATTTTTAAAATTTATTTATTTTTAATTGAAAGATAATTGCTTTACAGCATTTCATTGGTTTCCATCAAACATCAACATGAATCAGCCATAGGTTTACCTCCATATGTCCCCTCCTACCTGAGCATCCCTCCCACCTCCCTCCCCATCCCACCTCTCTAGGTTGTTTCCGAGCCTGTTTGAGTTCCCTAAGTCATAGAGCAAATTCCCGCTGGCTATCTATTTTACATGTTACTCTCTCCATACCCCCCACCCTCTCCTTCTCCTCCTCCCGACAAGCTGTGACCATAATCTGTTCTCAATGTCTGTGTCTCCATTGCTGCTCTGCAAATAGATTGATCAGTACCGTCTTTCTAGATTTCATATATATGTGTTAGTATATGGTAATTGTTTTTCTCTTTCTGACTTACTTCACTGTGTATAATAGGCTCTGGGTTCATCCACCTCATTAGGACTGACTCAAATGCATTCATTTTAACGGCTGAGTAATATTCCATCACATATATATGTATTACAGCCTTTTTATTCATTCATCTGTTGATGAACACCTAGGTTGCTTCCATGTCCCAGCTATTGTAAATAGAGCTGCAGTGAACAGTGGGTTACATGTGTCTTTTTGAACTTTGGTTTCCTCAGCATATATACCCAGTAGTGAGATTGCTGGGTCATATGGTGGTTTTATTCCTAGTTTTTTAAGGAAACTCCGTACTGTTCTCCATAGTGGCTGTATCAATTTGCATTCCCACCAACCGTGCAAGAGAGTTCCGTTTTCTTCACACCCCCTCCAGCATTTATTGTTTGTAGATTTTTTGATGATGGCCATTCTGCCTAGTGTGAGGTGATATCTCATTGTAGTTTTGGTTTGCATTTCTCTAATAATGAGCAATGTTGAGCATCTTTTCATATGTTTACTAGCCATCTGTATGTCTTCTTTGGAGAAATGTCTGTTTAGGTCTTTTGCCCATTTTTTGTTTGGATTGCTTGTTTTTCTGGTATTGACTTGTATGAGTTGACTGTATACTTCTGAAATTAATTCTTTGTCAGTTGTTTCATTTGCTATTATTTTTTCTCATTCTGAGGGTTGTCTTTTCACCTTGTTTATAGTTTGCTGTGAAAGCTTTTAAGTTTAATTAGGTCCCACTTGTTTATTTTTTGGTTTATTTTCATTACTCTAGGAGGTGGGTCATAGAGTATCTTGCTGTGATTTATGTCATAGAGTATTCTGCCTATGTTTTCCTCTAGGAATTTTACAGTTTCTGGTCTTACATTTAGGTCTTTAATCCATTTTGAGTTTATCTTTGTGTATGGTGTTAGGAAGTGTTCTAATTTTGTTTTTTACATGTAGCTGTCCAGTTTTCCCAGCACCACTTACTGAAGAGACTATCTTTGCCCCATTGTATATTTTTGCCTCCTTTGTCAAAAATAAGGTAACCGTAGGTGCATGGGTTTATCTCTGAGCTTTCTATCTTGTACCACTGGTCTATATTTGGTTTTGTGCCAGTACCATACTGTTTTGATGACTATAGCTTTGTAGTATAGTCTGAAGTCAGGAAGGTTGATTTCTCCAGCTCCATTCTTCTTTCTCAAGATTGCTTTGGCTATTAGGGGTCTTCTGTGTTTCCATATGAACTGTGAGATTTTTTTGTTCTAGTTCTGTGAAAACTGTCATTGGTAATTTGATAGGCATTGCATTGAATCTGTATATTACATTTGGTAGTATTGTTATTTTCACAACACTTTTACTTTTCATTATAGAGTTTTCCCCATGAATGTCATAGCATTCCTTCTAGGAGATACGCTGTACTATCTGAATTAATTTTTGTAATTTATTTGAAAATGTACTTCACTAATAATCCATTTGCCTCAGATAAAATACCCAGGAGCTGACATGGATATTACTTTATCTGCTCCATCATTTTGCCGTCAAATCAGCCCAGAGGAATTTGAATTCCAAAGAGCATATGGCTCCCAGGAACCTCTGGCAGCCTTGTTGGAGGAAGTCATCACAGATGCCAAACTCTCCAGCAAAGAAAAGAAGAAAAAATTGAAGCAGGTAAAAGGGGTATTCTTCCTAAGTCATTTCTTCTCCCTACCGTTCTTATGTTGTTTTTTCCTTTTTATTCTCTGTTTTAAGAGATTTCACATGAATCTTATCTTCTGAGACAGAGCAGTTTTGAAAGTATTATTATTCATTTTATGTACTACTTTACACAACTGTGGTCAGTTTTCCAGATCTTTAGTCTCCACTGTAGATCTTTTACCATTATTGAGATCCTCATTTATGAGGCTATTCTCTAATATTTGTCCTTGGGTTTGATATGTGGTTTGATGTGAATTTATTGTAAGCCCACTTGGAGGAGGTCACCATTAACCCCACCATAGAGCTGCCAGAACTTACACAGGACTGGGAAATAGACTCTTGGAGGGCACGAACAGAACATTGTACACCAGGACCCAGGAGAAAGGAGCAGTGAGCCCACAAGAGACGGGCCCAGACTTGCCTATGAGTGTCCAGGAGTCTTCAGCAGAGGTGTGGGTCAGTGGTGGCCTGCTGCAGGGTTGGGAGCACTGAGTGTAGCAGTACATGCATGAGATCTTTTGAAGGAGGTCACCATTATCTTCATTACCTCCCCCAGGTAGATAGCAGGGAGGGAACACAGTTCCACCCATCAACAGAAAATTGGATTAAAGATATACTGAGCATGGCCCCGCCCATCAGAACAAGACCCAGTTTCCCCTTCAGTCAGTCTCTCCCATCAGGAAGCTTCCATAAGCCTTTTATCCTTCTCCATCAGAGGGCAGAGAGACTGAAAACCACAATCACAGAAAACTAACCAATCTAAACACATGGACCACAGCCTTGTCTAACTCAATGAAACTATGAGCCATGCTGTGTAGGGCCACCCAAGATGGATGGGTCATGGTGAAGAGTTCTGACAAAATGTGGTTCACTGGAGATGGGAACGGCAAACCACTTCAGTATTCTTGTCTTGAGAATCCCATAAACAGTATGAAAAGGCAAAAAGATAGGACACTGAAAGATGAACTCCCCAGGTCAGTAGGTGCCCAGTATGCTACTGGAGATCAGTGGAGAAATAACTCCAGAAAGAATGAAGAGATGGGGCCAAAGCAAAAACACTCAGTTGTGGATGTGACTGGTGATGGAAGCAAGGTCTGATGCTGTAAAGAGCAATATTTCATAGAAACCTGGAATGTTAGGTCCATGAGTCAAGGCAAATTGGAAGTGGTCAAACAGGAGATGGCAAGAGTGAACATTGACATTTTAGGAATCAGAGAACTAAAATGGACTAGAATGGGTGAATTTAACTCAGATGACCATTATATCTATTACTGTGGACAAGAGTCCCACATAGTCAACATAGTCATCATAGTCAACAAAAGAGTCCGAAATGCAGTACTTAGATGCAATCTCAAAAATGACAGAATGATCTCTGTTCATTTCCAAGACAAACCATTCAATATCATGGTAATCCAAGTCTATGCCCCAACCAGTAATGGTGAAAAAGCTGAAGCTGAACGGTTCTGTGAAGACCTACAAGACCTTTTAGAACTAACACCCAAAAAAGATGTCCTTTTCATTGTAGGGGACTGGAATGCAAAAGTAGGAAGTTAAGAAACACACGGAGTAGCAGGCAAATTTGGCCTTGGAGTACAGAATGAAGCAGGGCAAAGGCTAATAATATTGAGTTTTGCCAAGAGAACACACTACTCATAGGAAATACCCTCTTCCAACAACATAAGAGAAGACTCTATACATGGACATCACCAGATGGTCAACACCGAAATCAGATTAGTTATATTCTTTGCAGCCAAAGATGGAGAAGCTCTATACAGTCAGCAAAAACAAGACTGTGAGCTGACTGTGGCTCAGATGAACTCCTTATTACCAAATTTCAGACTAAAATTGAAGAAAGTAGGGAAAATCACTAGACCATTCAGGTATGACCTAAATCAAATTCACTATGATTCTACAGTGGAAGTGAGAAATAGATTTAAGGGACTAGATCTGATAGAGTGTTTGATGAACTATCGGGGGAGGTTCGTGACATTGTACAGGAGATAGGGATTAAGACCATTCCCAAGAAAAACAAATGCAAAAAAGCAAAGTGGCTGTCTGAGGAGGCCTTACAAATAGCTGTGAAAAGAAGAGAAGCGAAAGCAAAGGAGAAAAGGAAAGATATACCCATTTGAATGCAGAGTTCCAAAGAACAGCAAGGAGAGAGAAAAAGACCTTCCTCAGTGATTAGTGCAAAGAAATAGAGGAAAACAATAGAATGGGAAAGACTAGAGATCTCTTTAAGAAAATTAGAGATACCAAGGGAACATTTCATGCAAAGATGGGCTCGATAAAGGACAGAAATGTATGGAACTAAGAGAAGCAGAAGATATTAAGAAGAGGTGGCAAGAATACACAGAAGAACTATACAAAAAATATCTTCATGATCCAGATAATCACGATGGTGTGATCACTCACCTAGAGCCAGATATCCTGGAATGTGAAGTCAAGTGGGCCTTAGGAAGTATCACTACAAACAAAGCTAGTGAAGGTGATGGAATTCCAGTTGAGCTATTTCAAATCCTGAAAGATGATGCTGTGAAAGTGCTGCATTCAATATGCCAGCAAATCTGGAAAACTCAGCAGTGGCCACAGGACTGCAAAAGGTCAGTTTTCATTCCAATCCCAAAGAAAGGCAATGCCAAAAATGCCCAAACTATCTGCTGAATTGTGCTCATCTCACATGCTAGTAAAGTAATGCTCAAAATTTTCCAAGCCAGGCTTTAACAATACATGAACCATGAACTTCCAGATGTTCAAGCTGGTTTTGGAAAAGGCAGAGGAACCAGAGATCAAATTGCCAACATCCGCTGGATCATCGAAAAAGCAAGGGAGTTCCAGAAAAACATCTATTTCTGCTTTATTGACTATGCCAAAGCCTTTGACTGTGTGGATCACACAAACTGTGGAAAATTCTTAAAGAGATGGGAATACCAGACCACCTGATCTGCCTCTTGAGAAACCTATATGCAGGTCAGGAAGCAACAGGTAGAACTGGACATGGAACAACAGACTGGTTCCAAATAGGAAAAGGAGTACGTCAAGGCTGTATATTGTCACCCTGTCTATTTAACTTCTATGCAGAGTACATCATGAGAAATGCTGGGCTGGAAGAAGCACAAGCTGGAATCAAGATTGCCGGGAGAAATATCAATAACCTCAGATATGCAGATGACACCATCCTTATGGCAGAAAGTGAAGAAGTAAAGAGCCTTTTGATGAAAGTGAAAGAGGAGAATGAAAAAGTTGACTTAAAACTCAACATTCAGAAAGCTAAGATCATGGCATCTGGTCCCATCACTTCATAGCAGATAGATGGGGAAACAGTGGGAGACTTTATTTTGGGGGGCTATAAAATCACTGCAGATGGTGACTGCAGCCATGAAATTAAAAGATGCTTACTCCTTGGAAGGAAAGTTATGACCAATCTAGATAGCATATTGAAAAGCAGAGACATTAGTTTGCCAACAAAGGTCCGTTTAGTCAAGGCTATGGTTTTTCCAGTAGTCATATATGGATGTGAGAGTTGGACTATAAAGAAAGCTGAGCATCAAAGAATTGATGCTTTTGAACTGTGGTGTTGGAGAAGACTCTTGAGAGTCCCTTGGACTGCAAGGAGATCAAACCAGTCCATCCTAAAGGAAATCAGTCCTGAATATTTATTGGAAGAACTGATGTTGAAGCTGAAACTGCAATACTTTGGCCACCTTATGCTAAGAGCTGACTATTTGAAAAGACCCTGATGCTGGGAAAGATTAAAGGCAGGTGGAGAAGGGGATGACACAGGATGAGATGGTTGGATGGCATCACCGACTCAAAGGGCATGAGTTTGAGTAAACTCCGGGAGTTGTGATGGACAGGGTGTAGTCCTGGGGTCAGAAAGCTTTGGACACGACTGAGCGACTGAACTGAACTGAACTGATGATGTGAATTAGTGGAGCAGTTGCTTTGAATTCAGAGAAGCTATAAATGGGGACAGTTTCTTTCTTTCTTTCTTTTTTTTTTTTTTTTTTAAGGCAAATCAGACTGAGTTCACAAGTGTAAAATGTCCAGAATTTTGAAAGTCTTCTGTTTTAGATAAGCCAGTATCAAATTGGTTTCTTTCCTCTGGCATCATTAAAAGTTTAGTTCCTATTAAAGAACAAGGTTTTCAACAGTTTAACTAGTTTTCAACTGAGAATATCTTTAACTTGATCTTTTTAAAAAAATTGAAGTGTAGCTGATTTACAGTGTTGTGTTAGTTCAGAATCTATCTTCATCATTTTTAAAGTATTGATTCAAGAGCAAGTCAATGGTATTTATTTTTAGAGACTGAATCCTGCATAGCTTAATTTCTGATCACACCATATACGTACACATATGTATACATAGGGCATGAGAGTTACATAGGGCATGTATGTATACATATGTATACATAGGGCATGTATGTATACACACATAGGGCATGAGGTTTCTAGACTCCCATTGTATTTTTCTCAGAGCAGTTTTGGAGAAGAGTTCAGGGGTGAGGATCAAAGGAAATACATACTCCTTATTCATAAAATTTTTGTAAAATAGTGTATACCAGTATGCTTTTTCTTCCATTTGGGCAGAAGCTGGTGGGGCTGAGTTGGAGAAGCAGGGAGATAGGGAAATTTTTTTTTTAACATTTTCTTTAACCATGTAGAGCATCAGTCAGAGTTACTTGTGACTGTTTTAGAAGGGATGTCTATTTATAGTTAGCAGGGGAGAAATTTTAAGAGGTATGACTAAGTGAGACATTTATTTGACTATTAGATCAAATTAAAGATGAATCAGATCTATAGAAAGTGGAATTCAGTGATTTATTTAACAAAAGAGATGGATTTGTGTTGATGAGAACTTGTGATCTGTTTTCTTCTTATTCTCTCTTCTGATGGAAAGCAGTAAATATTAAAACCAAACAAAAATAGGAAAGTATTAGATCAGAAACTTATTTTAAAATTATTAAAGTTATTTTAAAATTACAGTGCCCAATTTTATTGATTTTTATCTTTTTTTTCTTTTTGACTCTTCTTGGATCTTTTTTGTTTTTTAGTTTCAAAAATCATATCCTGAAGTCTATCAAGAACGATTTCCTACACCAGAAAGTGAAGCTCTTCTGTTTCCTGAAAAACCTAAAGCAAAACCACAGCTGCTGATGTGGGCACTAAAAAACCCCTTCCAACCATTTCAAAGAACTAGAAGTTTTCGGATGTAATACTTGGATAGAGACCTGTTGTTGCTGTTGTTTTGAGTAAATGATTGGCTATAGGATTCTGGTGATGGAAGAACGAGGCACATAAACCACAGACTACTGAATTATAAATACAAAAATTTCCTGACTCCAAGAAACATTGAGCCATTATCAGTATTTTTATAAAACTCAGTGCTATTTTTAAAGGGTACCAATCTATTAAAAATAATGAGACAACTATATATAGTGGTAATGTTAACATGTTTGTAATTGTTAAAAATTTAAGGTGTCTTCATTTTTTTATTTGTTGTTTTCTATTGTGTTTGTAAAATATTTGTGTGTACCTCCTAGTTACTGATGTCTGTGATGATCATGACTGAAGAGTCTCGTATATACTTGAATGAGAAAGACACTGGGTACTGTTACTGTGATGCTATTGACCTAATAGCCAGTTGTGGTTTCTGGTATATAAATTGTTTTTCACTGTTGCACCAAGATTCTTCATGTTCTTTATTACAGTAGCTGTGTCTTTTATTGCAGATTTGTTGGATGTTGTGACAGATTTTATGAAAGCTGGTTCTTCTGTGATGTACATATTAGTTGGTGTTTATTTGTATGTGAAGTAGATTTTCTTGTGCCTACAGTGGTATAATTTCAGTCTTGGCTAAAGATGGAAAATTAAACTGGATAAATTCTTTCAGTTTCATTAGCCCTGTGATTCTAAGTCAAATCTTTGTTGTTTCATGAAAAACAAATGGGTTAAGTAAAATGAGACTACTTCCTTTATAAGTATATTTTCCCCAACGTCCTTAACATTTTAAAGTAAATGGAATGTAAATAAAAGCCATTCTTTTTAATACTCTACTTGGCGTTTCTTTTTTGACATTTATTTAGGTCAGTCAGTGAGCATCTTCAAATGCTAAGTATCATTGCCTTAGCCAGTGTTTTCATATCAATCATTTATTTCTATGATAAAGTAAGAAGTGAGTTTGGGCTTTTGTACTAGACTTACAATAGGAGGTGATTTGTCTGTTTCTTTTGCTTTGCTTTGCCCTCTTGCAAATAGTGGTACACTTAAATTATAGAGCATCTGAAGGCTTTTTCTAAAGAGTGATTACCCAAAAAGCTGAAAGAGCAACACTCAGTAGTTGGCTTGCTCTGCTGTTTGGACTAATTTTTCCTTGCACTTGAGATCTGCCCCTGTTCTTTTGTAGCAAAATGCCTCTTGCAATTGACTCTGATATTGCCCCCTCAGAGATGAAAAGAAGTGTTCCTTTTGGTTTGAGTACTCTTTATTTTGCCAATAAGGAAAGTACTGGGAAATTGTTAGTGTTTCGGCATTTATTCTTCGACCTTGGAATTGTGTTTAGAGTAAAGAGTAAGGACTTTTTGCTTTATTTATTTTTTATTTATTCCCCAAGGTAGAATTGACTTCAACGTCTCCTCTTCTATTGCTTATCTTTGGAAATATATGTTACTGTTTTCTGTTTTCTTTATTTTTTTCCCTTAAAATTACTCTTTTTGTTGTTATGTATAACATACTTACGGAGAGATCATAAAACATAACCATACCTACATGTGAAATTGAGGAGTGGATAAAACCAGTTTTTCAAAGTTGTTGTGCCCCAGTTAATCATCAGCAGTGTACCATCCTCACCAAAACTTGCTGTGGTCAGAGTGTGAATTGTCGGTGTGGTAGATGTGTAATGGTATCTCATTGTGGTTTTACATTGCACTATTAATACGGCTTTTTCATCAGTTCATGGGTTTTGGACTTCTTTCACCTTTGTTCAGATTTTAATAGCTTAGCAAGCTACACACACAGGCACACACAGGGTTGAGATTTTAATCATATTGAACGTATAAATCTACTTGGAAAGAATTGCTAACTTTGCAATATTAAGTTTTCTAGTCCATGAACTTGGTTTATCCCTCCATTTTAGAATAAGTGAGAAATTTAAATATCTCTGTAAAGGTTTGCAATTTTTTAATTAGATTTCTTGGCAGATATTTGGTACTTTAAAAAAAAAGTTTGTATCAAAATTCCCTAGCATCAACAGTTATTATTTACCTTAAAAATACCTTAATGCTCAATCCTATTGTAAATGGGATTATTTTAAAATTTCCATTTTCTTTTTGTGGCTTATATATTGTAAATATAAACTAATCTTTGTGTACAGATGTTTGTTGTCAGCAGCCTTACTACACTTTCCTATTAGCTCTGAATGTCTAGTGCGATCCTTCTGGACTTTCTGCATTTCCCACTTAATAAGCAATGGTGCCACTTTTCTTTTTCATTTCTGTACTTGACAGCGTCTGAAATGTCGCCAGTGATCCCTGCGTCTTAGTGTTTATGCTCTCGTGTAATCTCTCCTTGATTGTGCTTTGGATCTCATGAAGCTTTTAACAAATAGAATATGGCAAATGGGATTGGGCTATCATCTTTGAGATTAGATTACAGAGATCCTGGCTTCCATCTTGCTTGCCCTCTCTTTTATTCTCTCCCTGGCTTGCTCTGATGGAAGCCAACTGTTCTCTCATGAACTGTCCTATGGAAAGGCCCCTCAGGCAAGGAACTGATGTCTCTACGGAATAGCTGTGAGGATAGGAGGCCCGCCAACAGCTGTGTGAGTGATCTTGGAAGTGGATCTTCTGATGCCTGCCAGCAGCCATGTGGGTGATGGAAGCGAATTCTCTGTTGGTTGAACCTTGTGATGAAGACAGCCTTCACTGACACCTTGATTGTAGCCTGTGAGAGACTGGGCTAAGCTATGCTTGGATCTGGAACCACAGAAAATATGAGATAATGTTTGCTGTTATGAGCTATTTAATCCTAGGGTGATTTGTTATGAAGCAACAGATACAATACACTTTGTACTTCTTTCTTTCCTACCTCCCTGCATCCTTCCCTCCTTCACTTTTTAAAAAAAACCATTGTGAAATGTCACTGTCTCTAGTGATGCATTTGTTTGCTCTGTTTCTGCATTCTTACAATTTAGTTATTTTCCTTATACACAACATATAATTGGAATATGTTTTTAAATAAGAGGCCAACTTGATAGTCTTTATTTTTAATTGTAAGATTTAGACAAATTATACTTCATATAATTACTTTATGTTTTGGTATAAAACTTTATTGATATTTTGTAACACTTTGTCTCTACTGTCGTGCCTTTGTTTGAAGTTAAAAAGTAATTTCATGTTTTCTTCTATTAACTTGGAACGTAAGCATCTCACTTCTAATCTTATTGGATCCCCTAGAAACTACATCTTGCATATTAATTTATCAAAGTTTAAAGTTAGTCATTACCTTTTAACCCTCCTCAGACTCTTCAGGAACTTGAAAGCACTAAAAACACTCTCCCAAATTAGATATTATTGTTGAAATATATTTTAATTTTATTGTGTTTAAAGATCATAAAACTTTATTACATATAGTCTTTATTAGGCTTACTTACATATTTTACCACTTTTTTTCTTCTGAAAGTACATTCTTTAGAATTTATGTTTAGTAAGTTGTTGGTTTTGTTTCTCTGAAAATGTTTTACTCTGCTATTATTCTTTTATAAAACAGCTTTGTTGTGATACAATTCACATACCATACAATTAACACCTTTAGTGGTTAGCGCCATAATTAAATGGTTTTTGGTATTTGACATTTAACATTTTTTAAAGTTGTGGTAAAATATAGGTAAGATAAAATCAGCCATTTTAACCATTTTAAAGTGTATACTTGCTCTAAGGGATGCCCTCATTTTTTATTTCTGCTGCATGTAGAATTCCAGGTTGATAGTTATTTTGTTTCAGGATATTCACTTCAGTTCAGTTCAGTCACTCAGTCGTGTCCGACTCTTTGCGACCCCATGAATCACAGTACACCAGGCCTGCCTGTCCATCACCAACTCCCGGAGTTCACTCAGACTCATGTCCATTGAGTCAGTGATGCCATCCAGCCATCTCATCCTCTGTCGTCCCCTTCTCCTCCTGCCCCCAACCCATCCCAGCATCAGAGTCTTTTCCAATGAGTCAACTCTTAGCATGAGGTGGCCAAAGTATTGGAGTTTCAGCTTTAGCATCAGTCCTTCCAGTGAACACCCAGGACTGATGTCCTTTAGGATGGACTGGTTGGATCTCCTTGCAGTCCATGGGACTCTCAAGAGTCTTCTCCAACACCACAGTTCAAAAGCATCAATTCTTCAACGCTCAGCTTTCTTCACAGTCCAACTCTCACATCCATACATGACCACTGGAAAAACCATCGCCTTGACTAGACGGACCTTTGTTGGCAAAGTAATGTCTCTGCTTTTCAATATGCTATCTAGGTTGGTCATAGGTTTCCTTCCAGGGAGTAAGCGTCTTTTAATTTCATGGCTGCAGTCACCATCTGCAGTGATTTTGGAGCCCCCCAAAATTAAGTCTGACACTGTTTCCACTTTTTCTCCATCTATTTCCCATGAAGTGATGGAACCAGATGCCATAATCTTCTTTTTCTGAATATTGAGCTTTAAGCCAACTTTTTCACTCTCCTCTTTCACCTTCATCAAGAGGCTTTTTAGTTCCTCTTCACTTTCTGCCATAAGGGTGGTGTCATCTGCATATCTGAGGTTATTGATATTTCTCCCGGCAATCTTGATTCCAGCTTGTGCTTCTTCCAGCCCAGCATTTCTCATGATGTACTCTGCATATAAGTTAAATCAGCAGGGTGACAATATATTACAGTTATCATTTCTTTGTTAGCCGGCTTGTGTTATGGTGAGAAGTAAACTGCCACGCTGTCGTTCCTCTGTAGGTAATGTATCTTTTCTGTGCAAACTGCTTTTTTTCAGATTTTCTCATTGTCTTTGGTGATCTGCATTTTTTGATGCTATATCTAACATACATGATGAGGTTTTTAAGTAACTATTCTACTTGAGATTTATAGGACCTTTTAAGAAGATTGAAATCTTCTGTCACTTTAAACACTGCCTTTGTCACAATCTCAACTCTGGTTTTGAATCTCTTTTAAACATATTTTAGATCTTTTCTATCCTCTATCTTTCTCCAGCTTCCATAATTTTGTCTTTCTGTGCTGCATTCTGGGTAGTTTCTTCAGTCTTTCTTCCATTTCAACACTTTTCCCTTTAGGTGTGTCTAGTTTACTATTAAATACCTATATGAAATTTACATTCATTTTATAGGTCAGGAAACAGACTCAGTAAGACTGGGTAACTTCCCCAAGACTACCCATCTTGTAAGTAACATAATAAGCAGTCACAACCAACTCTGTCTGACTGCACAGCCCAGGCTCCTTACTAAGGTGTCTTATTATCTCCCAAGGAGACAGTGTGCTTTATATTTTTATGAGCATTTTTAAGATCTTATGTATAAGCTCACATGTTATTTTTCAGCCTAACTTTCTATCTTCCTATCTAATTAATATCTCAAATTTCCTTTTGATTTGCAGTGTTTTCACTATCTTCAAGTCAAGTGAAGTCACTCAGTCGTGTCCGACTCTTTGTGACCCCATGGACCGTAGCCCACCAGGCTCCTCTGTCCATGAGATTCTCCAGGCAAGAATACTGGAGTGGGTTGCCATTTCCTTCTCCAGGGGATCTTCCCAACCCAGGGATTGAACTTGGGTTTTCACTGTCTTACCTAGCATTTTGCCAAATTTACTTGCAGTTTCTTCTGGTCACTTCCAACAGATATCTGCTGATGGTTTTCCATTGTATTTTCCACAAATTCCCACAAAAAATACTTCAACAATGATGAAAACAAGCTGTTTCTGAAGCTGTACGGATGCAATTATGTGTTTACTTACAGATATGGTTTTTAAGGTATTTTTAATATTTATGTATAATTGCTTTTATCTTTAGGTATAATCAGTAAAAAATATTCAAGATATTATCATTGCTCTGAGAGACTGTGGTAAGGAATTTATCAAATGAGTGTTCTGTATAGAAAATCTGAGAGTACCACAGCAATTTTTTTCAGGTTGAATATACCACGTGTATGAGCTTAGTGATGAATTCAATCATTCATCATTCTAATTTCTCCTAGCACTTCGTGTTCCTGCATCTTCCTTCAGGGAAGTCATATCTGGGGTCTAGCAAATGTAACAGACATAAGGGTCATGACTTAGCATTTGTGGTGTCCAGGAGCTTGATTCTGCTTCCCACCTCTAGAAGAGAGTTTCTGTACTTTCTTATAGAAAATGTAACTTAAAAAGAGCTGGTATTTGTGAACTGTTAATGTACAAGATCAGATCAGATCAGTCGCTCAGTCGTGTCTGACTCTTTGCGACCCCATCAATCGCGGCAGGAATCCCTCAGAAGAAATGGAGTAGCCATCATGGTCAACAAAAGAGTCTGAAATGCAGTACTTGGATGCAATCTCAAAAACGACAGAATGACCTCTGTTCGTTTCCAAGGCAAACCATTCAATATCACAGTAATCCAAGTCTATGCCCCAATCAGGAACACTGAAGAAGCTGAAGTTGAACGGTTCTATGAAGACCTACAAGACCTTTTAGAACTAACACCCAAAAAAGATGTCCTTTTCATTATAGGGGACTGGAATGCAAAAGTAGGAAGTCAAGAAACACCTGGAGTAACAGGCAAATTTGGCCTTGGAATATGGAATGAAGCAGGGCAAAGACTAATATTAGAGTTTTGCCAAGAAAATGCACTGGTCATAACAAACACCCTGTTCTAACAACACAAGAGAAGACTCTATACATGGACATCACCCGATGGTCAACACCGAAATCAGGTCGATTATATTCTTTGCAGCCAAAGATGGAGAAGCTCTATACAGTCAGCAAAAACAAGACCAGGAGCTGACTGTAGCTCAGACCATGAACTCCTTATTGCCAAATTCAGATTTAAATTGAAGAAAGTAGGGAAAACCACTAGACCATTCAGGTATGACCTAAATCAAATCCCTTATGATTATACAGTGGAAGTGAGAAATAGATTTAAGGGCCTAGATCTGAGCTATGGAATGAGGTTTGTGACATTGTACAGGAGACAGGGATCAAGACCATCCCCATGGAAAAGAAATGCAAAAAAGCAAAATGGCTGTCTGAGGAGGCCTTACAAATAGCTGTGAAAAGAAGACAAGTGAAAAGCAAAGGAGAAAAGGAAAGATATACACATCTGAATGTACAAGAAGAGGAAACTAAATATTCCTATCTTGCAGTGTCACAAAAATCTTTCATCATGATTAAAAGAGGAATCAGTTAAAGAGACATTTTCCTATATGTGCTTAGCTGTATCACATTATATCTTTATTTTTACCCTCAAGAGTAAAAGCCTATAAACATTAAAGTCTTGGAGTAAAGTAAGAGTGTTATTACCTACTAAAGTCAGAGACAATTTAGCCGTGTGTCTATCCATCATCATAGTATTTGCATGTTTGAAGTATTCACTTCACAATGACACGTTGTTGTTGTTCAGTTGTTAAGTCATATCTGACTCTTTTTGACTTCATGGACTGCAGCACACCAGGCTCCTCTGTCCTTCACTATCTCCTGGAGTTTGCTCAGATTCATGTCCATTGAGTAGGTGATGCTATCTAACCATCTCATCCTCTGCTGTCCCCTTCTCTTGCCTTCAGTCTTTCCCAGGGTCTTTTCTATCGAGTTGGCTCTTTGCATCAGGCCGCCAAAGTATTGAAGCTTCAGCATCAGTCCTTCCAATGAATATTCAGGGTTGATTTCTTTGGATTTTCTAATTTTATGGCATTTGGAATCATTCTTGCATTTCCTTGTTTAAAGCCATATAACCTGCAAAAAAGTATAATACCTTTATATCATTGCATATTGAATCTTCCATACAAACAAATTACTGTAAAATGTAAACTGTGATTATCAAGCCTTAGAGAAAGTATTTACCTTGAAATCCCTAGGCTCAGTGGTAAAGAATGCCTGCCAATTCAGGATTGCAAGAAACTCAGGTTTGATCCCTGGGTTGGGAAGATCCCCTGGAGGAGGAAATGGCAGCCCACACTAGTATTTTACCAGGGAAATCCCATGGACAGAAGAGCCTGTCCATGTCCA
Organism: Bos taurus; assembly: GCF_002263795.3. Taxonomy (NCBI): domain Eukaryota; kingdom Metazoa; phylum Chordata; class Mammalia; order Artiodactyla; family Bovidae; genus Bos; species Bos taurus. The sequence goes on from NC_037347.1 coordinate 18,657,557, forward strand.
TGGGGTCATAAAGAGTCAGACATGACTTAGTGATGAAACAACAACATAAACTGATTATCAAGCCTTAGAGAAATTACATGCTCCTGGGTATTCAAGTGATTTGAAATTTGGGACCACATTCATTAACAGAGAATTTGCTTATTTGTGTCAACTTGAAAATGCATTTATTATTGAATCTTATATAAAAAATACACCACCTGGAATAAGTGGAAGATGTATTCAGTAATTTAATAGTATAATGAGTAACTTCTGATGGAATTTTTGTGTTTCAGTGTCTACTTAAGATTAACGTTCAAACTTTTTTAATTTGAAGAAATAAAATGGGAAGAATAATGGAACTAAAGGCTACCAGCCCAATAAAAAAATGTCACTTTCAGTTGTTTAGGGCATATTTGTGTTGCTACATAAGTATCATCATTTCTAGTGCATCTAAGATTTAGTTAAAAATCTGTTTACAGTTTTGGCGAATTCTATCTTGGAGAATTGTTATGTGAATTGTTTGCTTCAAGAATCTAAAATGTATTTTTTATAAACTGTGCCTATTTCAAAATAGAAAAGAATATATGTATTTGTCTACGTCCTGTCAGTTTATCATACCTCTTTTGGGGCTCCTTGCCAAGATTGAGGACACTTACAGTACTCAGAGCCTTTTGTAGCGAATGTAACAAGTTATTCTCTTCTCTTCCATCCCCCACAGATTCTGCACATTGCTGCCAGCATCTCTCTGATAGTAATAACATGGTAGTCTTCTTAAGTAGTCTAGTAAAACAAAGTCTTATTTTTTTTTAAAGGACTAAAGATTAGTTTTATAGGTAGAGTATGTTTGATTTTTTAAATTGAAGTACTTTTATTTTGATCAGTTAGTAAGGCTAATCCAACATGGGAGTAAAGAAGCCTTTTGCTCACTGTTTCCGCTAAGAACTTGTGACCTTTTGACGGATCTTAGCAACAGTGGTAACTTAACCATGATAGCAGAACAGTGTGCTGCTAAAAATAGTTTTACTGGGATAAAATGCAATCTCTGATTTTATGAGAGCCCATGAGTTCTGACTTTCTGAGAGCCCACGAGTCCAGTTTATCTCTAATTACTGATACCTTTATTTATGTACCTAAGTTTTAAAAGCAAGAGAGTTCCAGAAAAGCATCTATTTCTGCTTTATTGACTATGCCAAAGCCTTTGACTGTGTGGATCACAATAAACTCTGGAAAATTCTGAAAGAGATGGGAATACCAGACCACCTGATCTGCCTCTTGAGAAATGTGTATGCAGGTCAGGAAGCAACAGTTAGAACTGGACATGGAACAACAGACTGGTTCCAAATAGGAAAAGGAGTACGTCAAGGCTGTATATTGTCACCCTGCTTATTTAACTTCTGTGAAGAGTACATCATGAGAAATGCTGAGCTGGAAGAAGCACAAGCTGGAATCAAGATTGCTGGGAGAAATATCAATAACCTCAGGTATGCAGATGACACCACCCTTATGGCAGAAAGTGAAGAGGAACTAAAAAGCCTCTTGATGAAGGTGAAAGAGGAGAGTGAAAAAATTGGCTTAAAGCTCAACATTCAGAAAACGAAGATCATGGCATCAGGTCCCATCATTTCATGGGAAATAGATGGGGAAACAGCGTCAGACTTTATTTTTTGGGGCTCCAAAATCACTGCAGCCATGAAATTAAAAGACGCTTACTCCTTGGAAGGAAAGTTATGACCAACCTAGATAGCATATTGAAAAGCAGAGACATCATTTTGCCAACAAAGGTCCGTCTAGTCAAGGCTATGGTTTTTCCAGTAGTCATGTATGGATGTGAGAGTTGGACTGTGAAGAAGGCTGAGCGTTGAAGAATTGATGCTTTTGAACTGTGGTGTTGGAGAAGAGTCTTGAGAGTCCCTTGGACTGCAAGGAGATCCAACCAGTCCATTCTGAAGGAGATCAGCCCTGGGATTTCTTTGGAAGGAATGATGCTAAAGCTGAAACTCCAGTACTTTGGCCACCTCACGTGAAGAATTGACTCATTGGAAAAGATTCTGATGCTGGGAGGGATTGGGGGCAGGAGGAGAAGGGGATGACAGAGGATGAGATGGCTGGACGGCATCACTGACTCAATGGACGTGAGTCTGGGTGAACTCCGGGAGATGGTGATGGACAGGGAGGCCTGGTGTGCTGCGATTCATGGGGTCACAGAGTTGGACATGACTGAGTGACTGGACTGAACTGAACTGAACTGACTGAAGTTTTAAAATCAGGTGTGTTTTAGAATCATTATTAAAAAAAAAAACTAAGGCACCATGGAAAACTCTTTTGAAGATTAGAGTCATGTGGTGGAAAAATTACTTCACATAAGATCTGAACACGGAAAACAAAAAAATGATATCAGCCTTCTTGCTTACTGATTCTGCATAATTTATTCAATGTGGATTTTGTCCATATGCAAATTTGGTCTAAAAGACTCCAATCCTTTAAAAGCTTTTTGATACTAGAAAGGATTTTAAGACTTTTCTAAATAGAATGTACAGGGTGTTCAAATCTGATTGGGTAATATTGCTTCAGTGTTTGATCTGAAGCAATAATGAACATTTACTGACAAATTAACATTTAATTAACATTTACTAATAAAAACATATACTGATATCATTTGTAAATTTCTTAAAACTTCCTACTTGTTGGAGAAGGAAATGGCAACCCACTCCGGTACTCTTACCTGGAAAATCCCATGGACAGAGGAGCCTTGTAGGCTATAGTCCATGGGGTCGCAAAGAGTCAGACACGACTGAGCGACTTCACTTTCACTTTCCTACTTATTAAACTACTAAGTATAATTAGATACAATTTAAGATTATGGTTTTGATTTCAAAAGTTTCTTTTGCCTTTTCACAGAGAATTGAATTAAGTCATCTCTTAAGGCCCTAGGAGGTTTAGGCTATTTCACTTTTCCCAAGTCATGATCCATATAACAAGAACAGATATTCCCAGTAGGGGTCAGTCTTGTGTTGGTAATTATTGTACCAAAAGAAAAACTAAGGATTTTACTTAAAAGGGAAGTATATTTGAGTAGTTACTAAGCCATTAATTGTGGAAAGAAGAAACTTAAAAATAATCATCCCTATTGCAACAAAAGTAACTGTGGGTAATATTTTGGCTCCTCTATTATCATATTTTCCCCCAAAGCTTCAGAGGGCTTGCTAATTACTATCCCAAAGTGAGCTATAAATGGTAAAAAGGAGCAGTTATCTAAATGCAGCAGCAGATAATTTGGGATAAATATCAGATTATTAGCCTTTAAAGTAGAAAAATCTGCCTGCAGGATTGAGGTTAGGGAGAAATCCCACAGAGGTGGGATGATTTTGAGCAAGTCAGTTGCTTGCCTTAGTTGCCTTCTACAATGTGGGAATAACTGCCTGTCCTCTTTCCTTAACATAAATCTTGTTTTACTCTCATCCCTGAGACTAAGTTAATCTTTTGATCTCTAAACCAAGCACTTTATAATAGATGCAGAGATGGAAATCTGGGATAAAATGTGTGTTTTCAGATAATGCCTTTGGTGGTTCTGATGTCAACATACTATAAGCAGCCAGAGAAGCATTGCCCAGAAAACATCTTAGAGGTTCCTGAGATAATCAGTGTGTTGGCAACAGCAGTGATAGCACAGGGTAGCTCGGGGAGGCTTTCATCTGCCATACCTGAAACAAACATGATAAAGCAAATAAAACCTCAAGGCAAGATGCTTAGTCCTTTCTTTGCAGTTAAATTATCGCCCCAGGGTCCTTCCCACTGGCATTTGTAGTGCCAGTATTGTTATAAATGAGAGTATTTGGATTTTAATTTCTGGCATTACTAGTAAACAGTTAGGCAAGTGGACCTGAGCAAGTCACAGACTCAACAGCAGCAGAAAAGTATTGAATGCCTCCTGTTGGTCAAACTAATCCTAAGTGTTGACGTGACGATCTTGGCTTAGGTGATTTTGTAATAGGGAAGAACCATTGTTTTCTATTACAAGTTAATCACTAAAAGGGCATTGTCTATACGGTTAAATTATATATACTGGCCCATTTCTGGAAACCCTGCCTCCCAAGTAATAAAGCATTAACCTAAAGTACCTTTGTTTGGTTCACAGAGAACACCAGGTCCAGCTGTGAACGACTGAAGGGAGAAAGAAATTAACACATCTCCTTCAGAGGCTGGCCTGAACCAGGAAATGTTTCACTTGATCCCCTCCTCTTTCAGTATAAAAGAAGCCTGAATTCTAACTCAGGCAAGCTGTTTTTCTGGGACACAAGTTCACTATCTTCTGTCTGCTGGCTTTCCAAATAAAGTTGCTGTTCCTTGCCCCAACAACTTGTCCCTTGGTTTGTGGCAAGCCGTATGAGCTTGGACTCAGTAACAATTTGTAAGGTCGCTTCCAGTTCTAGTGTTTTGTGATTTTTTTTTTAAACCGTTTCCCACACTTAGCTCTTCATTGCCTTGTGCTTATTTTTCTATCTACATCCTTTTTTCTTCTGAGTAGAACAGCTTCTCATGTCAGCAAGCTTAGTTCTGCATCAAATAGAATAAAAGCTGATCAGGGTGGTTTTAAAGTCAATGCTAATGCTTCATGAAATGCTTTTTTTCTGAGAAATGTTATCCTCATCCTTAGCTTGTCATAATATACCTAACTTCTCTGCCCCTGTTTATGTTATTGTGCCACTTGGTTTAATCCACAGTAGCTAATGAGTGTTTTCCATCATTAGGGTCAATATTTGTGTGTTATATATCTGTACCTATTTCATCAAAGTTGTTGATAAAATACTCAGGAAATTTTAGTAGGCTTTGTGCCAACTGGATTGGTGGAGCTAACCTTCAGTCTCTTTACAGATGTTTTATTTTCACTAGCAGGTTGCTTTTCACCTACATTGTCTCCAGCAAGACCAAAACAAATATACTGTTCATTCCATGAGCACTTTTTACAGTGATTTCACTGGTATTTTCTGACTTAATCCTTGCAAATACCAGACAGATGCAGATGAGGAAACTGGGGTTCAGAGTGGTACCCAATTATAAATGCAAAACTCTGGTCTTCTCTTTGATGATCTGGTACTTTTCCACTTCACCAACACTATCCCTGTGGAATCCTGTCACTGTCAGGCAAGGTATGTAGCCTTGATCCAAACAAATCTATGAAAGCGGCCGGGTGGCGGGGGGGCGTTTATTTTTGGTTCCCCATATCCTCCACCTGTGCCTCTTCTTTCTTATTGGAGTCCTTTTCTCTTCATCCCCTCACCTCCATGGCTGTGCTCATATGCATGTTGAACATCGGTTTTGTATGAAATACCTTTTAGGAGCTGGTGAAACAGCTTACTGCCCGCATGGTACTGCCCTCTCACTTCAGGGTCATCACTATGATGCTGACCTTTGCACTCAGTATAAGTTATCCGGGCTGCACTACATTTCTTTACAAAGATTGGCTAGCTATCCAAGTAGTTAGAGATCTTCGACTCAGTCATGTTTTTTGTTGTTGTCTGGTTTTTTAAAGAGTATTAATATGCCACATCGAAAGAAGATGGCTATAACTCTGAAGGAACCTTGGCCTACTGAGGAAGATGAACTTGTTTACATGTAACTCTAGATGATGACCTCAGTGCCACAGAGCTTGGTAGGGTGCAGGAGTCACAGAGGAGAGAAAGGCAGTTTTTCCAAGGCAGTTGGAGGAATATGGAAAATGTCATTCGGCAGCTGATACTTAAGCTGAGTCCTGAAGAATGTGTCCATCAGTGAGGAAGGCAAGGCAGAAGGCATTCCCTCAATGGGACCAGCATGAAATAAGGCTCTAGTGGCAGCTAGAAATAATTCCACGTGGTCCCTATAATAATAATATTTTAATAGAGCATCTTAAATGACTTTATCTAAAGGCACAAGTAATGAGATTTCATGAATGTGACAGAGTAAGCAGGGGAATTATTGTAAGTGAGGAGTTTCATGGCATCTCTCCAGTAACTTTTCCAAGGTGACTTCCTCTTCTTATTCCAGGCCAGTCGATCCAGATTCCAGTGCTCCTTGGAATTAACTTTTGGATCTTTTTTATGTTGCTACTACACCGTGGATTCTCTTTCTCAGTTTTCACAGGGCATGCCAGTGTTCATTTGTACCAATGCTTTTCCAAAAGTTGCAAAAAATTGTTGCTTTTGATGAATCTTCTTGTGATTTACTTATAAGAGTGATCCTTTTTATTTGCCCATTTCTATTTTTCCATTAACAGCCTGATATTCCATGCCTCTGGGTCTGTACTGTTCCATTTCATAATTGTTTAATGAATGTTAGAACTGGCTCTGCAAATGCATTGCCTTAATCTTGTTGCCTGCAGTGAGACGCTTTTAATATTTTCTCCACATGTGAACTCAATGTTTTCCTTTAGCTTTTCTTTAATTTCCATGTAGTTAATCCCCTTCTACTGCAGGGACCCTGGATATTTATAGATTTCTCCCTTTCACTCTGTCTTCAATAATTTGCTTTTTGCATTCAGTGAACACATCCATCACAATAAATGCTCCTTTCCCTATTTGTATTGACTGGCACTTATATAAACCAGGCTTCATTTTCACACCATTATTAATATTCATGGTAATTTTCAGTAGTTTGGGAAGGTGGTATTAGAGCTGCCATAGGGCTTCACGTTGTCCTATTAGATCAAGTGACTCATGCCATGACGCCTGGTTTCAAATTTTATCATTAAGTCAAAACTGAGGTTATTTGTTTTTTTTCCTTAGTTGACAATATAAAATGAGATTATTAAATAAGTATCTCTAAATTATTCCTCATTTCATTAAAATGTTTTTGATTAGCCTTGTATGAACCAGAAGATGCAGAATATTCCCATTATCAATGTGAAATATTTTCAAAATCAAAAGCCCAACTGTATAAATGTTTGTTAAATCCTCCAGTACTCTTGCCTGGAAAATCCCATGGATGGAGGAGCCTGGAAGGCTGCAGTCCATGGGGTCGCTGAGGGTCGGACATGACTGAGCGACTTTACTTTCACTTTTCACTTTCATGCATTGGAGAAGGAAATGGCAACCCACTCCAGTGTTCTTGCCTGGAGAATCCTAGGGATGGGGGAGCCGGGTGGGCTGCAGTCTATGGGGTCACACAGAGTCGGACACGACTGAAGTGACTTAGCAATAGCAATAGTAGATATAAATAGGGGATTATAAGCAGCTAACATTTTTCATACTTAGATGCTATGGCTTTCTGATTGTTCAATTTGTTTTGACAGAGTCTAGAATGATGAAGTCTTAAAAATTTTTATATTCTTTTTATGTTTTATTTGTATTATTTTAATGAAAGGTAATTTTTTCTATCATTTATGCATGTCATGGGTATGCAGATGGTAAGAAAGGGTAATTGGCAGGGATTAGATTGCTATTCTTTAAGCAGAACCAAACTGGGTATAGTGATCATCAAATTTTCTATAGCTTGGGCACATTTCCCAGAAAATATCTTCAAAGTAGCTCTGTATTGCTGAGAATTTCTTAGGTCAGTCATTCTGCTGTAAGACAGGCCTATACTTTCCTATTAACTAGGCACTTTGATTGTTCAGCACCCTCTTCAGGTATCAGCAGAATTTCCATGATTCAGTTTCTCTGAAACTAGGATACATTTTTCAATTGATTCTGTGTCACAGTTTAATTGGTAGCATTAAACATTTTTTTTTTTTTAGTGCACAAAAATGAAAGGTATCCTAGATTTTATAAAGTGTGGCATTTTATTTTTCTCTTTCCTTTAAATTACTTTGTTGAGTTATGATTGACATAAAAAAGCTATACAATTTCAATGTATACAACTTTATGGTTTAGGAGATAAGTGTACATTCACAGATAAGTGCCACATCTGTGCCATAAACTTCTATCACCTCTGAAAGTTTCCTCCTGCCCTCTTTATTTAATATTATTTTTTTGTGTGTGATAAGAATATTTAACATAAGATCTACCCTCTTAGCAAATATTTAAGTACAGAATATGGTATTGTTACCTACTGGCACTACATTACATAGTAGCTCTCTAGGATTTGCCCATCTTGCATAACTGAAACTTTGTACCCTTTGACTAATGCCTCTCTGTTTTGCCTCCCCTAATCCCCTGGTAATCACCATTATACTCCCTCCTTTGAGTTTGACCTTTGTAAATTTCTCATATAAGTGGTATCATGTAGTAAATATTTATCCTTCTGTGTCTGGCTTATTTTGTATCATGTCCTCCAGGTTTATCCATGTCACAAGTGGCAAGATTTTCTTTTTAAGGCTAAATACTATTCCATTGTATGCATATACCACAGTTTCTTCATCCACTTGTCCATCGGTGGGTACTTGGGTGGCTCCCATATCTTGGACTGTGACTAATGTTTCAGTGAACACGGGAGTGCAAATATCTCTTCAAGATCCTGATGTCAAATTCCTTTGGATATATTTTTATATATCCAAATATTTTATATGTTTATAAAATATATATTTTATATATCCAGATATTCATGATCTCAGTGACTTCGTGTATTGAGTAAACATTCTTGAATGTTCTCTGAGCTTTTCTGTTTCAATCTTTCTTCACAAGATAAACTTCCAACTTGTTCATTTATTCTCTTCAGTTAATGAAAGTTAACAAGAGAGAAAGTTTTTTGAAATATACTTTGTACTCTCCTCTCTTGAATGTCTATGTATATGACCTTATTCCTAGTCAGGTGGAGACATCTTTCTGTAACTATGGGTGGGAAAATGGGAAATTCTAGAACTAAGAGTGAGTTCAGTTCAGTCGCTCAGTCGTGTCCAACTCTTTTCGACCCCATGAATCGCAGCATGCCAGGCCTCCCTGTCCATCACCAACTCCCGGAGTTCACTCAAACTCATGTCTGTCGAGTTGGTGATGCCATCCAGCCGTCTCATCCTCTGTCATCCCCTTCTCCTCCTGCCCCCAATCCCTCCCAGCATCAGAGTCTTTTCCAATGAGTCAACTCTTCGCATGAGGTGGCCAAAGTATTGGAGTTTCAGCTTTAGCATCAGTCCTTCCAAAGAACACCCAGGACTGATCTCCTTTAGAATGGACTGGTTGGATCTCCTTGCAGTCCAAGGGACTCTCAAGAGTCTTCTCCAACACCGCAGTTCAAAAGAATGCAAAGAAAAAAGTCAAAGATCAGCCTTTAGTTACAATAGGATGTTTTTCAATAGCACTGGCAGCATGAAAGTATTGATTTTGTCAAGAAAAAAAGAATTTCCCAAATTTCTTTAAAGCCTCGGAACATATTAAAAGAAAAATTTGATAGGGCTAGATCATAGACTTCCCAGGGGGCACTAGTGGTAAAGAACCCACTTGCCAATGCAGGAGATGTAAGTGACTTGAGTTTGATCCCTGGGTGGGGAAGATCTCCTGGAGAAGGGCATGGCAACCCACTCTAGTATTCTTGCCTGGAGAATCCCATGGACAGAGGCTCATGGGGTCCATGGGGTCACAAAGAGTTGGACATGACTGAAGCGACTTAGCTCACTTAGCTCAGAGCATAGACTGTCCTCTCTGAGTCCAGAGGGTTTGATTTCTCTAGGAAGAAGGATTTGGATTAGAGCAAGCAGAGGCTTTACCCTTTTGGTTTCATAAGATAATGGTTCCTGTTTTTTCTTTAAGGTCTTTGATTTCTCCATCTTAGAACTGTGAGTCAAATGGAGAGAGTATAGAAATGTCAGAAAGGCATGGAGCGGTCTGAGAATGTTTGATCTAGTGCTCTGCTCCCTGTCAAAGCATGAGGTAGGGCAAGGACTCTGGTTCTTAGTCAACACAAGCCTGTCACTCTGGGCCGTGACCAGTGCAGTGCGAGAGCACCATCATGGAGTTACTTTGGAGGAACCTGGAAGAAGAAGACAGGCTGTGTGCCTGGCTCCCCAGGGCCTGTGCTTGGTGTACAGGGGATCATGTCTAAAGTTTTCCACATCCTCAGAGGTGCTGTAAGGGCCAGGGGACCTCAGTGGGCTAGCTCAGAGTGAAGAGACTGTAGTGTGAGGAGCCTGTAAGAGCAGAGACCCACTACCACATAGAATCCTGGCAGAGCATTAAAAAGAATACATTTGAATCAGTTCTAATGAGGTGGATGAAACTGGAGCCTATTATACAGAGTGAAGTAAGCCAGAAGGAAAAACACCAATACAGTATACTAACGCATATATATGGAATTTAGAAAGATGATAACAATAACCCTGTGTACGAGACAGCAAAAGTGACGCTGATGTATGGAACAGTCTTATGGACTCTGTGGGAGAGGGAGAGGGTGGGAAGATTTGGGAGAATGGCATTGAAACATGTAAAATATCATGTATGAAACGAGATGCCAGTCTAGGTTCAATGCACGATACTGGATGCTTGGGGCTAGTGCACTGGGACGACCCAGAGGGATGGTATGGGGAAGGAGGAGGGAGGAGGGTTCAGGATGAGGAGCACATGTATACCTGTGATGGATTCATTTTGATATTTGGCAAAACTAATACAATTATGTAAAGTTTAAAAATAAAATAAAATTAAAAAAAAAAAAAAAAAGAATCCTGGCAGAGAAGCTGCCTGCTTACAGGCAGAAGTGAGGAATCGCAGCAGTGATCAAATGACCCACAAGGCCAAAAGTATTTACAGTCTGGTCTTTCCCAGAAAAATTTTGCCAGTTCCTGCTGTAGGAAATTTTGAATTTTACGACTATAATCATAAATATAGTAATTGATCTGAGACAATTGAAGGTACTGATAACTTCATAGGAAGGCATAAAAGAATGGATTATTTAATTTGCTGCTTTATTGGAAAAGAAAATTATGAACTGTCTTAATTTGGCTGCGGTAACAAATTACCATAGACTCAGGTGGCTTAAAGAGCAAACATTTATTTCTCATAGTTCTGGAGGCTGGGAAGTCCAAGGTCAAGGTGCTGGCAGCTTTGCTGTCTGGTGAGGTCCCACTTTCACGCTTGCAGACTGCCAGCTGCTTGCTGTGTCCTTACATGGCAAAAAGAAAGTAGCTTGTTGCCTCTCCTTATAAGGGCACTGATGCCATTCATGAGGGTGGAGACTTCCCAAGTTAATTCCTTCCCAAAGGCCCATCTCCTGATACAATCACATTGAAATTAGGGTTTCAACATATATATTTTGTTGGGGGACACAAACATTCAGATCATAGTGACATGAATAATGAAGAAATCATGTATTCTCTGAATTAAGCTAATCTGTTTGGGAAAAAAGAAGCAAAGAGAATCAAATTCAGAACTAACAGTAGCCAATGATGCCCTACATTTCACTGTTAATATTAAGTGTCAGACAGAATCAATATTGTAATGAAAAAGTGGAAGGACTATGTGATAAAAAAGCATATATCATCTTGACAGGCTAAAGGGACTCATTTTATTAAATATATATGGTTTAAATGGAAATAATTATGATAGCTATTTGTTAAATATTTCATGATTCCTCACTTGACTTTTAAATCAAATATCAGTCTTGATTATGTCAGATAAGAAGGCATCTGATATATTTAAATTTTATATTTGTCCAGGATTACTGGGCAAATCCTGACTTTCTTAGCGCCCATAGGGTAGAGCCTTATAGTAAGATTGGACCAGCTACCATAAATAAATTCCTTTCCTTTCCTTTCCCTCTCACCTCCTGCCATTTCTGTGGAGGGTGGATGAATTTGCTACCCCAAAGCTTCATGCTTTGGGTGTATCAGGCAAAATAATCACAGTATGGATTTGTACATAATTTGAGAAGGAGTTCCTCTTCTGTCCCTCTTCTTTTGGCTGATGCCTCTTAAATCACAGCTGTGTTGGGTGAACAACTGGAAATATATTAAAAACCATTGAATTTTACCCTTCAATGGGTGAACTGTATGGTATGTGAAACATATCTCAATAAAATCAGAAAACTCACAGGAGAAAATAAAAACTCAGTGTCCAGTTCATGGCATAGAACTAAAAAGACAAATACGGCTCAGCACCTCCTACTAGAAACAGATAGATAAGAGTATCAAAAGTGCACAGTAATGTAAAACAAGAGAACTCAAACATTTGCTTCTATTGAAGATCATCATAAAAATGCTATTCTAAATAGTGTATTTAGGTAGGTAAACAAACCATCAGGACAAAGCTAATTTGCTTTATTACAGTGTAAGGAGTATAATACTAGGCAGAATAGAGCAGAATTGTTATTTTCTAGGTTTAAGGTAATTAAATTATGTATCTGGAAGCCTAGCTTTGTCATATCAATTACGTAGTATTTCTAGGGTCTATGTGAGGTCCTGTTGTGTCTGGGTGGAGATGAGTAGCACACTAAGTAGGCAGTAATTAGATGATTTTAATTTACAAATACAAGAATAAACATTCAAATTAGTTCCATCTTTTAAAGAGTGATATTAAGAAGTGTTAAAATGCACTCATTTTAACAATGTTTCCGTTGCTCAAAACATTTTTGGCATCATTTTCTTTGTCTTTTTCAGGCAGGAAAATGTCAAAACTTTATAATCATATCTCATTTGTGTGTATGAATGTGTTTGTCCATATATAGTATGAATTAGTATCATCGCTTGTTTCCAAATGTCTTCTGGCTGTTTCAAAAGTCAAATCTACCCTTAAAGAGAAAACGTTTGCACTATTGAGAATATTCCAAAGTATGGGCTGAAAGGCGCTCACACAACTGGTTGGAAGATTAAGACTGAAGCACGAGGCTTGGGAATTTGGCAGGGCCTTGGTACAGGAGGTCACAGTAGAGGTCACACCACTAAGTAACGTGGCTTCGCGTGTTCCTACTAGCAAATTCACTGCTCAGATTTTCACCTCCACTGCTGCCAACTGGCCATGGACTCTTGTATCACTTCCTTTAGATGTAATAGTCCCAGTAGGGGTGTTGGTACAGCCTGAGCATGGGAGGATAGGAGGGTGGGGAGGTGGGGAGATGGGATGTGTAAATCCTTTGTCTTGCTCTTTGAATCTGATCCCACCTAAATTCACACAACAGAAGATTTCCCCACAAATGTTCATTACAGATTTATTTAAACATTACTGATATTATAGGTGCATCTTTGGATTCTTTTGTTAAAATGACCATTCATCAAATGTTTATAGTTTAATAAGTAGAAGAAACAACTGTAAAAAGAGATGTTTTTCTAGAAAAGGCAGAGTTCGCACCTGTGCCTTGATATTGGGGAGACAGGAGAGAAGGCTGCTATACCCCCAGCTCAATGCTCTTCTGTCCCCCCAAGGGTAGCCAGAGCCTTGACCTATAGCAAACTCTACTTGGTGGTGCTATCACCTGGACACAGTGTGAGAAATCAGGTAAAAAGGAGAGAGAAGTGTAAAGTGTGCTCACGTTTCTTTATCCTCTCCCTTACCAATGATCATTGCAGTTTCACTCAGAACTTCAGTTTAATCTCTTGTCTGCTTTGGAAGGAAGAAAGTATGTTAAAAAAAATAAGAAGGAACAACAAGAAAACATAGCTGGAAAGGCAAGGGTTCTGTTCTTTGTTAAGAGATTAATGTTCCTAAACTCCCAGGAGACTCTCCTGGCTACTGTGACCACTTTTTTTTTTTTTTTTTAAGTTGAAAAAGTGTGATCTTGGGGAAACTCAGGGGAAACATTTTTCTTCATTTTCTTCTCAAAATAGAGGCAGGAATAAGGCAGGGGAAAGTGTAGATGAGTAAATACAGCCACTGTCACCTTAGCATAATTGGTGATAAAGTGCTGGTGCTTCTTATTTTTATTCTATTGAGTCATTTTTAATTGGCTGTCCTTGAAATCGTGGTTGTTTTTTTTTTTTAGCTGACTTCTTCACTTCTGTTTTTCTGGTAATGACCTTTTTTCAGGGGTGGGACAACTATACTCTGGTGCATGATCAAATAGTCAGGCAAGTATTTCTTGGTGTTATAAACTCATTAAATCTGTCATTTCTTGCAGTATGCTGGGAAGTGCTGTTTACAGCTGCTTTTCGCAGTGTAGAACCTGTCTTCTTTTGAGAGCTACGGAAGCTCCTCCTCTGATAATCCATCTCCTGCTTTATCAGAGCCAAACTCTGCAAAAACTTCCAACACCTGTGGATGTGCTGAACCCTATGAGTTGCCTAAAGCTAGTACTGCAGGTGACATTTTGAGATGCTTCTGGAAGACTTTCTCAACTCAGAGCAGTCGTTCTCAAACACTAGCATGCATTAGAATCACCTGGAGGGCTTGTTAAGCCCCATTGCAGGGCTCCATCTGGAGAGACTGACTCAGTAGGTGTGGGAGGCAGCCTGAGAATTTTCATATTTAACAAATCCAGGTGCCGCCCGCGCTGCTGCTGGTCTTGATACCATACTCCAAGATCCACAGAGATTTATGGCTCAAATGGGTGTGTAAACACCCTAGGTAAAATGGAGAAACCAGGGCAGTAAATCTTTGAATTAATGTTTGTGAAATATCACAGAGTGCAGAGTATTAACAGGAGGAGTTTGGGGAGTGTTTCAGGTAAGTGTATACAATTCCTGCCACCTAGGATCTTCACAGTAACTTTAAGACTTTTCCAAGTAACTCTATTAATCTCATGGAGAATGTTATTTAACAAAATTCTTCTACTTTTAGTATAAAATAGTAATCAGATTGTTTCTTGTTCAGTGTAAAATGAAATATTATTTCACATAAGCAGCAATTTACTATTTTTTCAGTATTTTCCCTATAAAATAATAACTTGAGTTACTCTAACATAGAAAAGATGTGGACTGTCAAAAACTTAGCCAATATGTTGCAACAAGAATGATTTCACTGTTGAGTGCATTTATAAAAGCCGATTTCACTTATATTTCTGGCTCCATCGTCTATAAACAAAGTTGCTTTTATTAAGATCATGTGCTTCAAGGGCTTCAGGACCAGATGGTGGCTATGGGTTGCTCTTTAGACCACAGCCTGAAAACTTTGCTTAGGGAGCCAAGGAGCTTTGGGCTGGTATCTCCCTCTGTTATTTAGGCAAATTATGTATCCCCTTGTAAAGAAACAGTCCTAGGCTTTGCTGACTTCTCTATTGTGTGTGTGTTTCTTTACCTTGTGTTTGCATCTTTATTTCTTTTACTCTGTTTCTTTGCTTTAATTTACTGTTCTTTCAACTTTGTGAAATTAATGCTTTAGATCATTGATTATCAGATTTTTGTATTTTCTTCTGTGTGCATAAAAAGCTATAAATTATCCTTTAAGCACAGCTTTAGTACCTCCTGTGAATTTTGATGTTTATTTTTATTATGTCAGTTTAAGATGTATTCTAATTTCTATCATTTCTTGGGTCTATGAGTTATATAGAAGTTTATTTTTAAACATGGGGGTTATTTAATGTCTTTGAGCATAAAAGTTCTTTATCTTTAAAACACAATAATTGTTAGGAGGAGTAAATGAGCTAATGTAATCAAAATGCTTGGAACAGTGTCTGGCAAAGAGAATTTTCAACAAAGAGTTCAGTTCAGTTGCTCAGTTGTGTCCGACTCTTTGTGACCCCAGGGACTGCAGCATGCCAGGCCTCCCTGTCCATCACCAACTCCTGGAATTTACTCAGACTCATGGTCATTGAGTTGGTGATACCATCCAACCATCTCATCCTCTGTCGTCCCCTTCTCCTCCCGCCTTCAATCTTTCCTAGCATCAGAGTTTTTTCAGATGAGTCAGTTCTTCGCCTCAGGTGGCCAAAGTATTGCAGTTTCAGCTTCAGCATCAGATCTTCCAATGAATATTCAGGACTGATTTCCTTTAGGATGGACTGGTTTGATCTTGCAGTCTGAGGGACTCTCAAGAGTCTTCTCCAACACCACAGCTCAAAAGCGTTAATTCTTTGGTGCTCAGCTTTCTTTATAGTCCAACTCTCACATCTATACATGACCACTGGAAAAACCATAGCTTTGACTAGACAGACCTTTGTTGGCAAAGTATTGTCTCTGCTTTTTAATAAAGATTAGCTATTGCTATTATTATTATTGTTTTAAATATGCTCCAAGTGTTCAAGATAGAAAACATAGATAGCTTACTTTCCTATAAATAGTTTGGGTTGGGGAAAAAAATTTCCACAATATATATGAAACACAATATTTGTTGTACTCTACAGATTTACTCTATGGACATTTACTGATTAATGGATTTAGCCATTCTTTTCAAGGGTTCACTTTTCTGTTGACTTTATTATATAGTAAAGGCCCTGAAAAAGTGTGATTCTTGTCTTTATTTAAGTGACTTTATATCCTAAAGTCTAAAATACATGATTTTATTTTTTAAAAAGTAAGATGCATCTAAATTCTTGAGTATATTTAATGTATTATTAGTTTAACTCAAAAAACTTGAAGTTAACATTTGTTGATATCTTTTATTTTAAAAAATACAATTTGTTGTTGTTGGTTTTGACTCACAAAATTGACTTTATGACTCACAAGTGTATCATATTCCATAGCTTAGAAAGTGCTGACTTACATATTTCATAATTTATTTCCTGTGGCTGGCAGATTGCTATATAGGGTTACTGAGCCAGAAAAGTGGACAAATGGTTATTGGGCATATATTCAACAATATCCTACTACAAGAGTCCCAGTGTGGTAACATGGCTGTCTTTGACCTCTCTGCTTTCCTTTTGGTAAGTGCCTCCTACCACCTGTTTCCATCTCATGGCCCCTATTATTGTAAGATCTCCAACAGGGATGTTTTAATTCAGTTTTAATTCAGCAACTGTCATTTTAATTCAAATGGCTTGCTGACAAGTATGGGTAATTCAAATGATTCTTAGTCATTTCACTTTTCTTCAGGACTGTCTCATGTCTAGTCTTCCCAGGGCTGGAGAAGATATTACATATGGGTTAGGGCAGGACTCCGTCTCAGGACTACCAGCTATCACGGCTTTGTCTGGCTGGTGCAACTCCACTCAAACATTTTAGGGGAGATGTTTGGTGGAGTCACCTTTTTTTTTTCCAGGTGTTTTTTTTTTTTTTTTTTTTTTAATCTCTTTCAGTCAAGTTTTCCCTTGACATTTAGTTGCCAGTGGAAAAAACTTACCCAGGTGATTCCAATGTGCAGCCAGGATCAAAAGCCACTGAGAAGCTGATCTAGGATGTTTCATTTTCTCTTCTTTGACTTTCTTAGCCAGTCTCCCCTCAAAATAACTCTACATGACCATGTTAAGAAAATGGCTTTTTATTCTTCACTTAGTGACAAAGTTTAAATTGCAAAAACCCCTGGGAGTTCCTCAAAATTAAACTTAAAATTATTATTGAACCAGCAATTCTACCGAATGAATTGAACACAGGTGTTCAAACAAAAACTTCTACTTGAGTGTGATATTGTGATTTATAATAAGAAATATATATTTGGTTTTCACCCCATTTGTGGATCACAGCTCCTAAAACCTTTGGAATTTCTTACATGAGGAGTCTTAAAGTGACTTTTGGAAATCTCCTGATGACCAGGGCATGTTGGCAGGAAAACAGATCATCTGTTAAGAGGGTTGGAACCTTCAGGCCCACCCCCTGACCAACTGGTGGAGGAGAGGGGCTGGAAGTTGAGTCAATAAGTGGCCAGTGACAGTCATGTCTATGTAATGTGTGCATGCATGTGTGCTAGTTGTGTCTGACTCTTTGTGACCTCGTGAACTCTAACCCACCAGGTCCTCTGTCCATGGGATTTTCCAGGCAATACAGGGGTGGGTTGGTATTTCCTGCTTCAGGGGATCTTCTCAACCCAGGGATCGAACAGGAGTTTCCTACATTGGCTGGCAGATTCTTTATCAACTGCACCATCTGGGAAGGCACCTATGTAATGAAGTCACCATAAAAACCCAAAATGAGGCATTTTGGAGAACTTCCAGGTTGGTGAGCGCATCGAGATTTGGGGAGCCTCTGCCCCTTCCCAGCACTTGTCCTTCATGTCTCTCCCATCCTACTGTTCCTGAGCTATGTACTTTTAAAACTTTACTTATTCAATTAGCTGCGCTGGGTCTTATTGAGGCATGCAGGATCTTTAGTTGTGGTATGTGAACTCTTCATTGTGGCATGTGATATCTAGTTCCGTGACCAGGAATCAAACCTGGGCCTCCGACTTTGGGAGCAAAAAGTCTTAGCCATTGGATCACCAGGGAAGTCCCCTGAGCTATATTCTTTTGTGATAAGCTGGTCAAGGCAAGTAAACTGCTTCTTTGAGTTCTGTGAACCACTCTAGCAAATTAATTGAACTAAGGAGAGATTGTTGGAAGCTTTTATCTGTAGTCAGAAGCACAGGTTGCAACCTGGGCTTGAAACTGGCATCTGAAGTTGTGGGGCAGTCTTGTAGGACTGAACCCTTAAGTTGTGGAATCTAATGATATCTCTGGGTAGAGAGGGTCAGAATTCAATTATAAGATAAATCAATCAGTCCAACTGGTGTAGAATTACGCAATGGTATAGGGAAAACACATACAGGACTGTATTAGGTGCAGAATGCTTACAAATGTTCATAACAGCATTATTCATAGTAGCTAAAAAGTGGAAATGATTCAAGTGTCTGATGAATGGATAAACACATGTATTCTATTCATGCAATGAAAAGTTATTCAGCCACAAAAAAGATGGAAGTGATACAAGATAAACAGTCAGTCTCTCCCATCAGGAAGCTTCAAGAAGCATCTTACCCTTAACCATCAGAGGGCAGAAAGAATGAAAACCACAATCACAGAAAACTAACCAAACTGATCACATGAACCACAGCCTTGTCTAACTCAATTAAACTATGAGCCATGCCGTGTAGGGCCAGCCAAGATGGATGAGTCATAGTGGAGAGTTCTGACAAAACATGGTCCACTGGAGAAGAGAATGGCAAACCACTTCAGTATTCTTGCCTTTAGAACCCCATGAACAGTATGAAAAGGCAAAAGATATGACACTGAAAGATGAACTCACCAGGTCAGTAGGTACCCAATACACCACTGGAGAATAGTGGAGAAATAACTCCAGAAAGAATGAAGAGATGGAGCCAAAGTGAAAATAACGCCCAGTTGTGGATGTGACTGGTGATGGAAGTAAAGTCCAGTGCTGTAAAGAACAATATTGCATAGGAACCTGGAATATTAGGTCCATGAATCAAGGTAAATTGGAAGTGGTCAAACAGGAGATGGCAAGAGTGAACATCGATATGTTAGAAATCAATGAACTAAAATGGACCAGAATGGGTGAATTTAATTCAGATGACCATTATATCATCTACTACTGTGGGGAAGAATCCCTTAGATGAAATGGAGTAGCCATCATAGTCAATAAAAGTCTGAAATGCAGTACTTGGAAGCAATTTCAAAAATGGCAGAATGATCTCTGTTCGTCTCCAAGGCAAACCATACAGTATCACAAATCCAAGTCTATGCCCCAACGTCTAATGCTGAAGAAGCTGAAGTTGAATGGTTCTATGAAGACCTATAAGACATTCTAGAACTAACACCAAAAAAGATGTCCTTTTCATCATAGGAGACTGGAATGCCAAAGTAGGAAGTCAAGAGATACCTGGAGTAACAGGCAAGTTTGACCTTGGAGTACAAAATGAAGTAAGGCAAAGGCTAACAGAGTTTTACCAAGAGAACATGCTGGTCATAGCAAACACCCTCTTCCAACAACACAAGAGAAGACTCTACACATGGACATCACCAGATGGTCAATACTCAGATTGATTATATTCTTTGCAGCTGAAGATGGAGAAGCTCTATGCTATGCTATGCTATGCTAAGTCACTTCAGTCATGTCCGACTCTGTGTGACCCCAGAGATGGCAGCACACCAGGCTCCCCCATCCCTGGGATTCTCCAGGCAAGAACACTGAAGTGGGTTGCCATTTCCTTCTCCAATGCATGAAAGTGAAAAGAGAAAGTGAAGTTGCTCAGTCGTGTCCAACTCCTAGCGACCCCATGGACTGCAGCCCACCAGGCTCCTCCATCAATGGGATTTTCCAGGCAAGTGTACTGGAGTGGGGTGCCATTGCATTCTCCAGGAGAAGCTCTATACAATCAGCAAAAACAAGACCAGGAGCTGACTGTGGTTCAGATTATCAACTCCTTATTACCAAATTCAGACTTAAATTGAAGAAAGTAGGGAAAACCACTAGACCATTCAGGTATGATCTAAATCAAATCCCTTACGATTATACAAATGGCAAACAGATTCCAGGGATTAGATCTGATAGAGTGCCTGAAAACCTGTGGACGGGGGTTCATGACATTGTACAGGAAGCGGAGATCAAGACCATCCCCAAGAAAAAGAAATGCAAAAAGGCAAAATGGTTGTCTGAGGAGGCCTTACAAATAGCTGAGAAAAGAAGAGAAGCTGAAGGCAAAGGAGAAAGGAAAAATATATCCATCTGAATGCAGAGTTCCAAAGAATAACAAGGAGAGGTAAGAAAGCCTTCCTCAGTGATCATTGCAGAGAAATAGAGGAAAACAATAGAATGGAAAAGAGGAGATCTCTTCAAGAAAATTAGAGATACCAAGGGAACATTTCATGCAAAGATGGGCACAATAAAGGACAGAAATGGTATGGACCTAACAGAAGCAGAAGACATTAAGAAGAGGTGTCAAGAAAACACAGAACTATACAGAAAAGATCTTAATGACCCAGATAACCATGATGGTGTGATCACTCACCTAGAGCCAGACATTCTAGAGTGCGAAGTCAATTGGGACTTAGGAAGAATCACTACAAACAAAGCTAGTGGAAGTGATGGAATTCCAGTTGAGTCATTTCGAATCCTAAAAGATGATGCTCTGAAAGTGCTGCACTCAATATGCCAATAAATTTGGAAAACTCAGCAGTGGCCACAGGACTGGAAAAGGTCAGTTTTCATTCCAATCCCAAAGAAAGGCAATTCCAAATATTTCAAACTCCTGCACAAATGCATTCATCTCACATGCTAGAAAAGTAATACTGAAAATTCTCCAAGCCAGGCTTCAACAGTATGTGAATTGAGAACTTCCAGATTTTCAAGATGGATTTAGAAAAGGCAGAGGAACCAGGGGTCAAACTGCCAACGTCTGTTGGATCATTGAAAAAGCAAGAGAGTTCCAGAAAAACATCTATTTCTGCTTTATTGACTATGTCAAAGCCTTTGTGTGGATCACAAAAAACTGGAAAATTCTTCAAGAGACGGGAATACCAGGCCACCTTACCTTCTCCTGAGATATCTGTATGCAGTCAAGAGGCAACAGTTAGAACCAGAAATGGAACAGACTGGTTCCAAATTGGGAAAGGAGTACATCAAGGCTGTATATTGTCACCCTACTTACTTAACTTCTATGCAGAGTATATCATGCAAAATGCCAGGCTGGATGAAACACAAGCTGGAATCAAGATTGCTGGGAGAAATATCAGTAACCTCAGATATGCAGATGATACCACCCTTATGGAAGAAAGTGAAGAGAAAATAAAGAGCCTCTTGATGCAGGTGAAAGAGGAGAGTGAAAAAGCTGGCTTAAAACCCAACATTCAAAAACTAAGATCAGGGAATGTGGTTCCATCATTCATGGCAAATAGAAGGGGAAAAAAAATGGAAACAGTGACAGACTTTATTTGCCTGGCCTCCAATATCACTGCATATCGTGACTGCAGCCATGAAATTAAAAGATGCTTGTTCCTTGGAAGAAAAGCTATGACTAGCCTAGACAGCATATTAAAAAGTGGAGACATTACTTTGCCAACAAAGGTCCATCTAGTCAAAGCTATGGTTTTACCAGTAGTCATGTATGGATGTGAGAGATGGACAATAAAGAAAGCTGAGTGCCGAAGAATTGATGCTTTTGAACTATTGTGTTGGCGAAGACTCTTGAGAGTTCCTTGGACTGCAAGGAGGTCAAACCAGTCAATCCTAAAGGAAATCAATATTCATTGGAAGTTCTGATGCTGAAGCTGAGGCTCCAATACTTTGGCCACCTGATGCAAAGAACTGACTCATTGGAAAAGACCCTGATGCTAGGTAAGACTGAAGGCAGGAGGAAAAGGGGATGACAGAGGATGAGATGGTTGGATGACATCACTAACTCAATGGACATGAGTTTGAGCAAGCTCTGGGAGTTGGTGATGTACAGGGAAGAAGCCTGTCGTGCTGCAGTCCATGGGGTAGCAAACTGTCAGACATGACTGAGCAACTGAACTGAACTGATACATGAGACAGCATGATGAACCTTGAAAACTTTATGCTAAGTGAAAGAACTCAAACACAAAATGTCACATGGTATATGATTCCATTTATATAGAATATCCGAATAGGTAAATCCACAGAGGTGGAAAACAGGTTAGTGGTTTCCAGTGGAAAATGGAAAATGACTTCTTAAAGAAGTCATTTTCTTTTGAGGTGATGAAAATATTTTGAAACTAGAGAGGTGATGTTTGGGCTTCCCAGGTAGAGCTAGTGGTAATGAATTCGCCTGCCAATGCAGGAGACATAAGAGATGTGGGTTTGATTCCTGGGTCAGGAAGATCCCCTGGAGGGCATGGCCATCTACTCCAGTATTCTTGCTTGGAGAATCTCAGGACAGAGGAGCCTGGCAGGCTACAGTCCATGGGATGACAAAGAGTTGGACATGACTGAAGGAACTAAACATGTGTGCAGAAGTGACGTTTACATAGCGCTGTGAGTGGACTGAAATGTACTGAACTGTAGGTTATGTGAATTTTACCTCAATTTTAAAAAATGAACAAACCAAAACAAGATAGTACTAGAAAATCTGCATAGAGATACCTTTGACTACAAATATAGTCTCTCTTATTTACTACCAAGAACACAAAAACACAATGCTGGGAGAGGTAAATAGTATTAGAGAAGGATTTACCTGCAGCTGCTGCAGCTTTAGTCAGAGGGTCCCTCATGTGCATGCTCCTATTTTAAGTTCCTGTTTGGGGCACTTGTACTGTCTTTGAAACTAAAGTACTTCATCTATAAAACCTAAGAGTTGTGATGATTGAGTTGATATAAAGTCCTAGATTTTATAAAAATCACAAAAATAATATATTCTAACTTCAATTAATTGAGACTGCTCTTTCTGCTCTAAATTTTGGGTCATGTTTCCTTTCAGATTATGATGGTTAAGTGGCCATGGACACTTGGAATTAAGCTGATGGGAGTTTGAATTGGATATTCACCTAGTTTGGGTTATGTGTGATTCATACAGGTTACATGTATAAAACTTAGATAGTGTGGTGGGCTGTACAGTGGCCCCCAGAGATGCCTAGGGCCTATCTCCTGGAGCCTGTGAATGTTACCTTATATGACAAAGAAGACTGCAGATATGATTAAGAATTTTGAGGCAGGGAGACTGTATGAGAAGGTCCTAAAAGCAATCACAAGTGAACCTATAAAAAGGAGGCAGAGGAGATTTGACACAAAAAGAAGGCAAAATGGTCACGGAAGCA
Source organism: Bos taurus (assembly GCF_002263795.3). Lineage (NCBI taxonomy): Eukaryota > Metazoa > Chordata > Mammalia > Artiodactyla > Bovidae > Bos > Bos taurus. Next base: position 18,680,939 of record NC_037347.1, read on the forward strand.
AGAGGCTACACTGCTGGTTTTGAAGATGGAGAAAAGGTTTCACAAGCCAAGGGATGCTGGAAAAGCAAGGAAATGAATTCTCCCCTACAGCCTCTTGAGGGAGGGTGGCCTGCTTGATCTTGACCCATGAAACTGATTTCACATTTCTGACCTCTGGAACCATAAGGGAATATGTGTGTGTTCTCAGCCACCACGCGTGTGGTAACTTGTTACAGCAGTCATAGGAAGGTAATATACAGGGAGAGCTAAGTTGCTGCTAGCTACACTGGTGTGGTAATGGCTTCTATAAACTGTGTGTGACATGTTTTTTTGCTTGCCAGGTTATTGGATTATTTTAGCATTTCAGATGCATGTTGTCCTGATAAAATCCTGTGGTTCCAGATGACATGGCACACCCCAAATGGCAGGTGTGATTAAAAAAAGAACCTGAAGAGGGAAGTATTCAAGTGGCCAAACCCCTAACATTCAGTAATAAGTCAATGTGTACAGTATTAACTATAAGAGTAAGTATACCAGCTTCCCTGGTGGCTTAGACAGTAAAGAATCCTCCTGCAATGTGGGAGACCTGGGTTTGATCCCTGGCTTGGGAAGATCCCCTAGAGGAGGGTGTGACAACCCACTCCAGTATCCTTGACTGGAGAATTCCCACGGACAGAGGGGCCTGGCAGGCTACATGGGGTCACAAAGAGTCAGATATGACTGAGCAACTAAGCACAACCAAGAATATAGTTCATAAAAGTGGAGACAGAAGACATAAAGATGTTGATAAGGACTAGGACCTTCTCAAGCGAGAAGTGAAAAAGCAGCAGGAAGATGAAAAGGACAGAAAAGAAAATGTCAGTTGTACAGTCAACAGAAGGACATGAAGATCAGCCATAGCTGGTCGTTGATTTTGATATGTACTCTTGGTTTCCCTGCTGGCTCAGACAGTAAAGGATCCATCTGCAATGCAAGAGACCTGGGTTTGATCCCTGGGTTGGGAAGATGCCCGGGAGAAGGGAGTGCAACCCACTCCAGTATTCTCGCCTGGTGAATACCATGAACAGAGGAGCCTACAGTCTATGGGGTCTCAAAGAATGGGAAACAACTGAGCAGCTAACACTGCCACTCATCTCCCATTATGACTTATGATAAGCACTACTCCATTCAACGATGGCTAATGACTTTTTTCAGAAAAATCATGATCCCATAATATTCGTGAAATATCAAACAGGACATAAATGGACAAAAATGTTTCTTAATTAGATATTTTGGAAAAAGAAAATCATTGCTATAAGATGGGGCAAGCTAAAGCTGTAGGAGTACAAGTATTATATTAATGGAAATGTATTAGGCAGTTAATTAATACAAGTATTATACACTTCTGGATTTTGTAATATGCTCTTTACCACTTTTTAGAAGTTTCTACTTTAACAATTTCTTTTTTAATTTTAAATAAATATTCACTTGAATTTAATATTTTATAATCTGTCTAATGCAGCTCATATTCTGTCCCTGTGTCAAGTAGTCTACATGTACTTATATATTCATTTTATTAAAATATCTATTTATATTTTATGGTTTTATTCACTTTATATTCATTTATACTTTATGTTACTCAGATAAAGGGTAAATGTCTAGTTTCCTTTTTTATTCTGTGGGTAGAAGATTTTCATCCACTGAACAGCTGACCAATTTACAAGAAATGAGGTGAAATTTGAGGGAATAAACTTGAATTTTAAAAAATTCCTTCAGCAATGTCTAGCTTACAATTCATTCAAGTAAACATAATGCTTAAGCAATTTTCCAAGTCTTGATAAGATGCCGTCAACATGATTTAAACGTGAGATTAGCTAATGTAAGTGGCAATTAGATTTAGCTTATACATTTGGAGCTATGATGGAAAGCTCCTGTGGGTACTCTTTTATTGCACACAGAAAGATGAGAAAAAAAGAGTTGTGTTCCCCTGTATTTTTCCTAAGGTGCATTGCTTTGCAAGATCCTCAGAGAGCAAAAGGATAGATGAGTTATATGAAAGAAACCTATATAGAGGATTTAATTATTTCTAAATTGCCCATTTTTTTTCCACCAGCAATAACTACAGAAGCCTTCATTTAAAAAAGTCAATTTTCCTAGGGAAAACAGCAAATAAATACAGCATCTAACTATAATAAGTAATTTTGTACCCTCCTTCAAAGGTTTTCATTCTGAAGAGTCAGGTTAGTTTTAATTCCCATCTAGCCTCTAGTGTGCTTTGACTGATTCCCTAAAGAATAGTAGCATTGATGACCTTGGAGAGACTGTGCTCCCAGGCATATCTGATGGTCATTTAGGCCATTACATTTCAGCGTTCAACATCAAAAATTTACTTCCAGTGCCAAATTTGCTTAGATTTCACCCAGATTTGCCTTTGCCTCCCATCCTTGATATATGAGTATTAATTAACAACTACATGATCATCTCATACATCCAGAATGTCAGAGACACGAAGACCCTCAGAGACCATCTCTTTCAACACTCGTGTTTTTATAACAGATAAGGGAGGCCCAGGGTGGTGGAGGTGCCTTCTGACACACTGGCCTTTATTTGTAGACGTAGAGCCAGAAGGACACCCTGTGGCATTTCCCATCACATTTCCTGCTTGTTACCTTTCATGAGCTGGGCTGTGACATGGATTCAGAGTTATTACGCATGAAATCACAGTCATAAAGCATACCCTTCAGGCCCTCTGATGAAACAGTTAGCCTATTATAAAACAGCTGAAAAAAAGTCATCCATTGTTCTCTCAGATGTTTCTCAAAACAATTTTTATTAAAAGCAAATAAAATGAAACATAAGTATCCAGATATGCCCTTTAAAATAGAGATTTTTGTGATTGTGTTAATTCATTCAGTGTCAGTTGCACTTTGATACATTTCATGAAGTAGAGCTGCAGAATGAAAGCCACTTAAAAGGCAAATTTTCAAAAGAGATTCATGAAATAATTCACATGCATTTAAATTTATTTAAATCTTACAGTTCACCTTTTTAAGCATATTCACAGAATTGAACAAATAGCACCACAATATAATTTTAGAACATTTTCATCACCCCCTCCCACCAAAGTAATCCCATATCCATTAGCAATCACTCTCCATTCCTGCCATCCACTCCCCCAACCTGAGGCAAGAGCTAATGAACTTTCTGTCTGTATGGATTTGTCTGTTCTAGACATTTCACATGAATGAAATCGTACAAAATGTGGTATTTTATGACTGGCTCTGGTTTCTCTCACTTAGCATAACATTGTCAAGTTTTAGTCATGTTATGACTTACGTAAATACGTTGTTGCCTTCTATGTCTAAATAATGTTCTGTTGTATGCATAAACCATGTTTTATTTACACATTCATCAATTGATGACTATCTGGATGGTTTCTACTTTTTTTGGCTAGTATGAATAATATTGCTATGAACATTTGTAGATAAGTTTTTGGGTGGCATATGTTTTCATTTCTCTTGGGAATATACCTAAAAGTGGAATTTCTGGATCACACGGTAACTGTATGTTTAACATTTTGAGAAACTGCCAGACTGTTTTCCAAAGTGACTGTGCTATTTTATAATCTCACCAGCAGTATATGAAGCTTCCAATTTCTCCCCATCTTGGAAAAGGCAAATTTTACAATTTTAACTGGCAAATATTCAATTATTGAGTATCTCCTAGGTGAAAGATCCTAGGTGCTGTAATTTTGGAAATCAATCCTGAATATTCACTGGAAGGACTGATCCTGAAACTGAAGCTCCAATACTTTGGCCACCTGCTAAGAAGAGCCAACTCATTAGAAAAGACCTTGATGCTGGGAAAGATTGAAGTCAGGAGGAGAAGGAGATGATTGAGGATGAGATGGTTGGATGGCATCACCGACTCAGTGGACGTGAGTTTGAGTAAGCTCTGGAAAATGGTAAAGGATAGGAAGGCCTGGTGTGCTACAATCCATGGGGTCACAAAGAGTTGGACATGACTGAGAGACTGAACACCAAGAATTTTGGAAATACTTTGAATTCATTTGTGGGAAAACTTAGAACTTTTCTAAAGTGGATTCCTTCCTGAAGGAAATTATGTCAGTGTCTAATGAAGAGATAGAAATTACACTGGTAATATGAATAGGGAAAATTTCATATTAAATAATTATTAAGTAGTAAAAGATAATTAACTACAAAAGTGAAAGTTGCTCAGTTGTGTCCGACTTTTTGCGACCCCATGGACTGTATAGTCCACGGAATTCTCCAGGACAGAATACTGGAGTGGGTAACTGTTCCCTTCTCCAGGGGATTTTCCCAACCTAGGAATCAAACCCAGGTCTCCCACATTGCAGGAGGATTCTGTCCCAGGGAAGTGCAAAGGGGTAAGTTAAATGCTAAAGAACACAGGAATAGAAAGCATAGGGAGCAGCTATGCCTTCTAGGGCTGAGCAAGAATACTCAAGGGAGGAATAAACTTGGGAAAGGGTTACCCTCCTCTGAGGGCTGAGATCTAGACCTTGTTGGAGAGAGAGAGACTGGTCCACTGGATGGTGAAGTTTTATGAGCTGCCATTCGCCAGGGCTGCCAAGCAGTGAGCCAGGAAAGCCCTACTAGGATCTGGCAAGACCTATGGGAAGGTGGGCGCCACTGAGTCTTCCACATACTGTTGGCAAGCAAGCTGCCTATTTACCGGGAAACTCAGTGGGAAGCTCCCACTGGACAGTGATGCCACTGTGGGGGATCGTCCACTCGCCACAGATGGCAAGCCACAGGAGCAAGAAGGACAAGGAGGAATGAAGAAGGAATGTGCTTTCCTCTGCTATACCTTGCAGTAGCCCTCCTACACTCTACCAACAAAACATAACATAGCACCAGATGGCAAGAGAGATGTGTTTACGCAGTCCACATTAGGGCAAAAAGTGAAAGAAAGTGAAAGTTGCTCAGTTGTGTCCAACTTTTTGTGAATTATCCATGGAATTCTCCAGGGAAGGATACCGGAGTGGGTAGGCATTCTCTTCTCCAGGGGATCTTCCCAGCCCAGGGATTGAACCCAGGTCTCCCGCGTTGCAGATGGATTCTTTGCCATCTGAGCCACCAGGGAAGCCCAGATTAGGGCAGCACAGGTGGAGTTAGAGTTGAGAGGCTATGAGCCAATAACCAGCAGTCTCCTCCTTTGGCTACTGACTTCCACACGCATCCTTTTAGGCGTATTTGAACTTTGTCAACACAAAGCTTCATAGAACTCTGTTCTTCTTCATAGAAGTGCAGAATTTCTCACTTCTGCCTCCAGTGAGGAGATAGTTTCAACAGTCATTTATATCCTCCACTGGTGATGTTACTTACTCTTCAAATTTACTCACAGTTCCCTTGAGCATTCTCTTACCTAAAAGCTAAATTGCGGCGTTTACATTCAACAATTTATATGTAAAATAATGAAGGGAAGAAAGAAAAAAAGAAAATGGTTAAATATACAAATGGTAACATACAAATACACTCATACACATAAAGTACAAAAAACCTGTAAAACTACTGCAGTTCTCATTTCTGTAATTGATAAAGAGGCCAGAGTTAAAGTGTATGGATTTCTCCTTTTTCTACTGTTTATTCTACATACCCATGGCCCTTAGATGGTCAGGGTTCTATACCTGGTGGAGTGATCCAAACCTTCATTTCTAAGAATCTGAGTTCTCAATAATCCTCACTTTAAAAGTTTTGATTCCTGTAGTTTCCTCAGTAACCTTTACTGTTGGTGCCCCCAGAAGATCCCCTGCATTCCACAGTCCTCGCCTCCGTTGTGAAGTAGCACCCTAAATTCACCCTGGTAACCAATCACACCAGCCAACAGAATTACCCCCTTTTCTGAGTTTTGATTCAGTGGCATAAGGAGTACAAAATGCCCTGATGACATTCTCATCCTATGACTTAATTGAACCATTTTATATCCTTTGGTGGATATTCTACATATAATATATATTCTTTTTCAGATTCTTTTCCATGAAAGATTACAAGATGTTGTATATAGTTCCCTGTACTACACAGTAGGATTTTGTTTATCCATTTTGCAAATAGTAACATGTATCTGTTAATCCCAGATTCCTAATTTATCCCTCCCCTCATCTTCCCCCTCTGGCAAACATAAATTTATTTTCTATGTCTGTGAGTCCATTTCTGTTTTGTAAAATAAGTTCCATTGTGTTTTTGTTTTCAGGTTCCATCTATAAGGGATATCATATGTCTTTCTGTCTGACTTACTTCACTTAGTATGATAATCTCTAGGTCCATCCATATTGCAGCAAATAGCATTATTTATTTATTCATGACTGAGTAGTACTCTAGTGTATGTAAATGCCACTTCTTCTTCATCCATTCATCTGTTGATGGGCATTTAGATTGTTACCATGTCTTAGCTATTGTGAACAGTGCTGCTAGGAACATTGGGTGCATGTATCTTTTAGAATTTAGAGTTTTCATCTTTTCTGGATATATTCCCGGGAGTGGGATTTCTGGATCATAACTCTATTTTTTGTTTTTTGTTTTTTTTTAATATATTTTATTGAAGTATAATTGATTTATAATGTGTTAATTTATGCTATACAGCAAGGTGATTCAGATATGCATATATGTATACATATTCTTTTTCATTATGCTTTATTACAGGATATTGAATGTGGTTCCTTGTGCTATACAGTAGAGCCTTGTTGCTTATCCATTCTATATATAATAGTTTGCATCTATATACAGAGCTTCTCAAGGATACAGGTGCTCCACCTAATTATATATTTATCAGTGACTTAATGAAGGGAGTATATCCGGGGTCTTCTTGGGGAATATAACTGGGAGGTAGGGGTACAGGTCATACATAGTAAATCTCTAATACTAATGTTTCCCTTAGCTTTTGTAGACCACTCTTGCGAGCCGGTTTCAGGCAACCAGCACACCAATTGTTAGAGCTACTTCTAGCTGCACAAGCTAACATATGAAATCCAAAATTGCTATTAAATATACCCATATCAAGGAATTTGGCTCAATCTAATTATATTCCATCTTCTTTGTTCTAACACCCTTATAATCTATTTCCGCATGTATTCTCTAGGTTTATGTCCATACATTTAGCAAAATCTTGCAATTCTTATGGAGAGGAGCTATTTTCTTCAATGTTACAGCGTGTGCCCAGCTCCCTGGAGCACGCTGAGAATTAGCCCTGGTTATGGATCTAGTGGCCACAAGAGGTAGTTGTAATTGTGGTAGGTCTTGAAGAGAGGGATCATTCTATTTCAAGTCATCTTCTCCAGATGATGTTACCACAGGCTTCAATCAAAGAAAGGCTAGTGTCCTCAAACAAAAGAAGGCAAGCTACTTCCACTGGTAAGAAAGACTCTGGTCGACTTGGGATTTGAGGATTGTCAATTTCATTTCAATACAACCAGATGTCCTCAGTCCACATTTTAGGTCTTCATTCTTTCCAAGTTAGTGCCCTCACTTTTACATCAGAAACTTAATGAGACTGTGAGTTCAACTGATGTAGAAAATTCAACAACCCATTTTTTGCTGAATTTTTGTAAATTTTTTTTAGCAATGTCAGCTGATTGTCTACAACAAATTAGAGACAGCAAGTGTCTCTGGATTTTCTGATGCTGAATAGTTAAATAATACTTATCTTGGCCATTTTGATGTCTTATCTTATGGTATTGTGGTTAGATTGCTTTCTGAGGACCACAGGATTCATTAAAAAATAGAACTACATTCAGTTCTGTCATCACTAACCTGCTCTTTTTTGATTTTGATACCTCAGTGTTATTAAATGCACTTTGTAGATAGACTTTTCCTCCTGACCTCCAAAGAGAGACACTGTGACTGTGTAAACATTCATAGGTTTTAGGCATCCTCACAAGGTACTGGTTTCATAATGCAATAAAATAGATAGGCTCAATGCAGTGAAGAACATAAATATCTGTCTGATTAGTTGAAGCTTCATGTTGAAGGTGGCTCTTCTGCTCCCGCGCGGTTGTTTCTGAGTGACTGTGCTCCCAGGCGGTCCTGGGTCCCTGGGCCTCCTGGGTTGCTGTTGAAGCATTCCTGGTCCCTGTCTGCGGGGCATGCTTACTTTCGGTGGGTCATCCCACTGTGTTCGTGTTGTACATGAACTTGGGGGACTGTGTCATTATAGTTTCTCCTCTGATGTGAGGGGGGTGGGCTGGGGTGAGGGGAATCCAGAAACACTGCAGGACGCTGGAAGCACCTCCTCTTTCTCTGGAGACTTATCATCCAGGACCCTCTTTTTTAGGACAGCCCTTGCTCCAGTTTCTGTTCCCCTCTAATCTGGGGGAATATTTTTTCTTCTAGGGCTATGGAGGCTAAGTAAGAAATTATTGTCCTTTTTCCTTTTTCTCAGACACTTGAATGGCCTTGGTTCATTTTCTTAGCTTTAAGGGCTTAGTTCTTACACTCCCTCCCACGGCCCACCTCAGAAATCACTTCCAGGAAATCTCATAGGCCTTGTCTGCTTTCTGCCTCAACTTACCTCTAATGAACAAAGAGCTAACATTACGCTTGTGAAGGGGGAATATAGTAAAAAATGAACATAATGTAATACCCCACAACTCTTTTCTCAGCTTTTAAATAACTATTGGGAAATTTTAAAAATAGTGGACTAGTTGAAAGTTCACCAAGTAATTAAATTCTAGCGATTAATACATTGTTTATTTATTAAATAATGTGTATGTTTTAAATGTCATTATCTGTGGTATAAATATACATTGTAACCACTTTCTTTTAAGCATTTTCTCTGGAACTTTAACATTTGAATTGGATTCAGAGCACAGAACAAGCACATTTCTTAAAAGTGTCAGATTTGCTTGATTTTTTTTGGCTCTGTGAAAAAGTAAATACAATATAAAACACCCATTTAATTATAGAGGTTAAGAATGTGCGTTAGGTAATTTATGCTTGAAAAATTCCCAAGTTATATAAACTTGTAGATTAAAAATGAGCTATGGTCATTTGGAGATGGCAGCAGAGCAATTGGTGGATTAAAGGATTTACATGCCAAGGTGAAGACTTCTTGAAACAACCAGAGTTTCCTTGCAAGTCTAACTCCCAGAGTAATTTGTTTCTAAAATATTGAAATGTCATGCAGGAAGATGTTCAAGGATAGGTAAAATTATCCAATCTGCTTTGATTATGCTGAATTGGAGGACAGGTCAAGAGTGTAACAAAAGCTAAAACAGGAGGAAATGAAATGAGCTTATTGTGAACATGGCCTTTTCCTGTTTTAAAAAAGAGGATAGTTTATGCTATTTTGAGAATTGTGAAGTGGGAGAAGCAGATCAGCCTTTCATGTTTCTGAAATAGAATTTTCCTGGCCCCACATCTCTCTCATTACTTGCCCCTGTTCTTGAAAAAAAAAAAAAAAAAAACAAAACACCTTCCTACATTTCTTCTGGAATAATTTCATAGTTGCATTTGCCAGATATTTAAGCATGAATGTGATAAGCAGTGCAAAGACCTTACTCTGTGGTGGTATGAAATGACCGAGAAAATACCGTTTTGGTAATGTTTGTCTTCTGTCTTTATTCTCCATCCCTACTAGTTGAGCGTAGCTGGAGGGAGGGCTCTGTGTGGACGTCTGAGTTCCCCTTTCTCCAGGAGAGAGTTCAGAGGCTTTTGCTGCACTGACCTCTTTTCCTGGGCCTGGTGCACTGGACTGTCGATGAGGCAACACTGGGAAGCTGAAGGGGGAGGTTGAACCACAGAGGATGTTGGAATGCTGAGACCCCTGGTGGTCATGAGAGACACTGTCTTTCAAAGTCAGGGCAAAGACCTATGGGGTGGATCCTGTGAATAACAGTCACCCATCACGAAATGAGCCAGTTGTGTGAGACAGTAGACTTCAAGATTCTGCAACCAAGATAGACAGAGGACCAGACCAGAGACTCTTCCAAAAATGGGTTTCAAAAGCCCCAGTGTTCTTACATTGATGGGTGGGGTACATGCTGTTCTGAAAATGATTGAGATTGGATTTCACAAACCTCATGGGAAAGGGCTCATCCAGTGAGAATTTGGAAAAGTACAGAAGTGTGACATTTCATGGACCTGGGGGTTGTAGAACAAAACCTATACCCATCACATTTGTTTCAAAAGCATAAGCAGTAAGTAGGTCCTGCCTTCTCCCTCGATCTGCTCCTCACATATAGCCAAGGCAAGACCATTTCAGGTTCCCTCTTGGGCCAGATTACATTCTGTAAAGTGTTGAGGAATGTCAACAATTTAAAACTAGAGTTTACCGACTAACTACTTTGTTAGCCTGGTAGGTATTACCTTCTAGGTACTACACATATGAAGAGAAATGTGTGATATCTTGAGGAAGCAGAGCTTATACAGTAAATCTATAAAGTATTGACGACATCAGTAAAAGGTCTGTATAATGGATGTGGCCAGGGCTGGGGCTGGGAGGCCCAGCCCAGAAAGTAGTGCAAAATAATGTCTTCAGTCTTGTTTGATGGAGAAGGCAGCACATGTTTAGGCCCAAGGAAACAGAAGGGAATGTACAGAAATCTTATTTCTGTTCTGCAATGTCAGTTTCCCTGTTATAAAAACCTAAAGTCATATAAAATGCAGTCTTTAGTACATGAGGCATCAGCGAGGTTGTTTATTATGAAAATCTGGAGACTTAGGTACGGATGAGGTTGATATTCTGAAGCTCATAGAATTTGCTAACATATTATTACTTAGGAAAAAAAGAGAAGATTGTAACTTGAAGAAAAAATGTAAATTATCCTAGGAAGAAAAGGAAATCAGAAATCTTGAAGGCTCCCTTGGAGAAAATCAGATCTGTAGTTCTAACCCTGAATCAAATGATATTGGTTGAGAGTTAATGTGCTCTGTGCTAGAGAAACAAATGAATGCCAGTCTTTCCAAGGGAGATGGTAGGCAATAATCCTCTAATTATCTTCAACTAGAAAAAATAAATTCAATAACCCACACTATTCAGCAACCCACACTATTCTTCAAGCCACTATCTCGAATCTTTTCCTCCCTCCTTTAGATTAAACTTCTAAAAATGGCAAAGATATATTTCTCTGAAAGGTTTGTTAATGAACAGATTCCTTTTGATAGAAGTCTAGGCAGGAATAGAGCTAATGAGAGAAATGTAATGGGCCATATGCAAAACAGAGACTACAGTGTTCAAGAATTATCTAGAAATAGTGTCTTGGTGTCAGTCCTAACAGCAAGAGACCAAGAGAAGTATAGCAGGGGGCCTCGTGCAATGCATTCCTCAGCAAAAAGTAGAACCTTATCAACCTAGAGATGAAGGCAGAAAGAACCTCTGGTCCTTGGGCATCCTTGGGCAAATCATTTACTTTTCTGGGCCTTCACTCCCTCATTGAGAACTTGAGGTCCTTGTTCAAGTCCCCAAATTTTCAAGACTCAGGAGCATGTTAATATGCTCATATTAATATCACATATTATTATGACACCAAGTAGCCTTAGTCCTACACTGAGCTGCAGGTACAATTGATGTATGTTTGTCTCCAGTCCATAGATTTGCATATTCACTAAGGATGAATCAGTCAAGGGCCAAAAATGGGAGTTTGAACAGCTGTAGAATGTATTCTTTGTTACAAGGCAACTTTTCACCAGAAGACAGAGAAGCTTATCTAAAAACTGCCATCTGGTGTTTGCATGGGTGTGGAGTGCTGGAGAGGGGAGGATGCTCCAGGAGATCAGGGAGGGGGTTGCTACAATATCTGAACCAATCAAAGAGCCTTGGAGGCTTGAATGATGACTCTCTTCACGTGGCCACAATTTTCTCTTGTTCTTCAGAAGTCATGAGTTAGGTAATTTTTTTTTTCCTGTGAAAAAATAAAAGTGAAAATGCTCCATAGAATATAATAGCAACACACATCTCAGGATTAATTACTGCTTTTAAAAAACAAAGGGAAAGAGACCTTGCCTGTATAAAAGGCTGCGTCCGTGTGTGTGTGTGTGTGTGTGTGTGTGTGTGTGTACTTAGTTGCTCGGTCATGTCTGACTCTTCACGACTGCATGGACTGTAGCCTGCCAGGCTCCTCTGTCCATGATATTCTCCAGGCAAGAATACTGGAGTGGGTTGCCATGTCCTCCTCCAGGGGATCTTCCCAACCCAGGGATTGAACCTGTGTCTCCTAACTTGCAGGCAGATTCTTTAACGTCTGACACACCAGGGAAGCCCATTAAGGGCTGAAGAGCCACAAAGAATTTTGGGAGAAAAGTGGCTGTTATTCTGTCATAGCCACATATACAGCTTTTCTATAAAGATAACAAAAAATTCAAGCCTTTTAAGAATAGAATGCACAGGCATTGGCTATGAGATCACACATAAGCAAAATCTGAGTTTCTGTTCAGATAAGTTGCCCGAACTTAGAGGGAATGGTAGGCTGAATGCCAAATGATGAAAGGTGAAGATTTTCAAGAAGGGAGGGATCAGTTGTGTCACATTCTGTTGACACGGCTGGGGAGTGACCACGGGATTGAGCAACACGAGGGACACTGTAACCTTGATGCAAAGTTTTTCTCTAGTTACAGTAGGTTTAAAAGAGAACCCAGGGCGAGAACTAGAGACACCAAATGAAGAAAACTCTTTGATTTGTTGACCATTTGTTATTATACCAAGTGAGTTGCAAAGGATATAACCAGAGAGAAGCCTTCTTTGAGCTCTGGGTATGACTGCTTTTTAAAGCCATGGAGAGTCAAGGTCACTTGTGATTATAATCTTTCAGGAAAGTGGCTTCTTAGAAAGTTTATACTCTCATTCGAATGTTTCTCCTTTTTGACAAATGCTTTATGGACTACAGCACAAGGCAACCTAATGAAAACTCCTCCCACTGTGAACTGGAGCTTTGCATATATTGAATATAATTACAAGTGCTGGTTGGCTTGATTGGTGCTAAGCGGGATCCCACAAACAGAGCAGTTCAGACTTATAACCTTTTCTCCCTTGACTTTCTACCATAAATTTTTTGAGAGTTTCACGGAGTGTCTGGTAACAGCTCTGGCTCCTTCCCTTGCCATGTGGTGACCCTCCTTTTGGAAGAAAATTGGCTCACTGGGTAGGGGTGATGGCAGGAGGGATGAAATCATTGTTTTGCTTCAGTGTCCGCTCTGCTTGAGAGAACTTTCACCGCCAGGGAGTCTATATTTTTAGAATTAGCATGTTCCTTTTCAATGTTGTGAACATTCATTTTAAAACCTACTATATTTAGTGAAGGTTTAATCATCCAAGTAGGGAAACTAGTTGAAAGCCATCACCTTTCACTCCTTGCTTGTCGAAACAGCCCCATGAAGCTGAGGATGGTAATTTCAGCAACACCTGGTGAGGGCAGTCGACAAGAAAAATTCCGTTTCTGGAGTTCAATGTGAGGAGCAGCAAAAGTCAGTCAGGGTCTTCCCACTCCTGTTCTAGCCCCCTGCCCCCTCCCTCACTGGGACTTGCCTCCTGCAAAACCCTCCCTGGACAGGAGTTGGTGGTGCTGGGTGTCTGCATAAGAGATACCTTCCCTTCCTACATAGGGATTAAGACTGAATTTTGCAAAATAACATGCAGGTAATAGGATCTGTTCATACCATTTACACATACATAAGATGTTAGGAGGCTTCCCAGGTTGCGCTAGTCTTAAAGAACCCACCTGCCAATGCAGGAGACATAAGAGACATGGGTTTGGTCCCTGGGTTAGGAAGATCCCACGGAGGAGGGTAAAGCAACCCACTTGAGTATTCTTGCCTGGAGAATCCCTTGGACAGAGGAGCCTGGCGGGCCACAGTTCACGGGGTCTAAGTGTTGGACATGACTGAGTGACTGAGCATGCATCCAAGATGTTAGGGATGTTGGGCTTCCCAGGTGGTACTATGGTAAAGAATCTGCCTGCTAATGCAGGAGACGTAGGAGGTGGGGTCAAGCCCCTGGTTGGGAAGATCCCTGGAGCAGGAAATGGCAACCCATTCCAGTAATTCTGCCTGGAAAATTTCATGGACAGAGGAGCTTGGTGGCTACAGTCCATAGGGTTGAAAAGAGTCAGACATGACTGAGCACACACACAGCAAGATGTTAGGAAACTGTGCTCTGAATGATGAAATTCTTGGATTTTTCAGGGATGCCATTTATTCCTTCACTTCCTCATTCACTTTTTCTGGCAGGGTCTTCCCCAAACCCATGCCTGGGATTGAAGGTGGGCCAGTCAGAGGAGTGGGTTAAGGAGTTCTGGGCTGAGTCAGGCATGAATAGATGCAGCAAGGCTGCTGGTGGGAGAAGGTACCCACGGGCATTAAAACATGCTCTGAGACACAAATGTATTTTGCACGTTCATTTACTCATTCAGCAAATATTTATTGTATTGTTGTGGGAGATTCGTGGAGCCTGGCACTTCTGGGGAAGCACAGATGAACAGAAAAAATTATCCCAACAAATGTATAATTACGGAGTGAGAGCTCAGAAGAAAAGGAATTGTTCATGAATGTGTAGGAGAGGAACCTGAGGTGATTGGGTCAGTGGAGCAAAGTGATGCTTTTGCTGAGATCTACAGTGCTGCTTCCCAAATTTCGGTGTCTGTGAATCACCTGAGGATCTTTTTCAGATGCAGAGTCCTGGTTTGGATCTGGGGTCTGAAGTAGGGCCTGCAATTCTGCATCTCTAACCCACTCCCCCGTGAGGCTGCTGCTGCTGGTCCATGGACCACATTTTGTGCGCAAAGGATTTTAGAGGGTGAGGGAAAGCAGTGGGGTCTGGGGAGAAATAAGTTTCACAGGGAGGGCCCAGCGTATGCACAGTGTGCTTGTTGGTCTCTCATCCCTTACTGAGGCACAAGGTGCTGGTAAAGAGACTGTTCCACTTTCTTCCATGACCAGTGCTCAGACACTGGTCATCTATTCCCCTGCCAGGACATTTTTCCCCTTTAAGGCTGCTCTTTATGTTTACTTTGAACTTTATTTTAGCTTTTGTAAATATTAGGGCTTCTGCTTAAAAGGACAAGAAGCTAAAGATATTTTTTTTCACACTTCTCCTCAGAATTTGCTAGCAAAAAAGAGGATAGAAACATGAATTTACCTTTAAAACTTGAAGACTTAAAGAGTAAACCCCAAAACATAAAATGTGAGAAGTGCTGCCAATGCAGTAAAAATCAAACATGGATGCAGAAAGACTCCCAGAGTGGGTGTTTGCGGATATAGATCTTAGACTAAGCTGGCAGGAAACTATTTTCTTAAGTAGATGGCACTCTGAAGGGCAGAACCAGTTATCCTTTCTTTGGAATCACAGGAAGAGCATCTACATATGAGGTGGGGTGGAGGCTGGATCTCTAGATCTTATTTCATCCCACAGAGCAATGGAGGAAGCAGAGCTGAATAAAAATAAAAAACATGTAGAAAATGCCATCTTCAGTCTGTCTCCTGACAATACAGGTTAGAGGAGAGCCTGAACTGTGTTCTTCTGTCTAGCTCCCAATATCTGTAGTCTGGAGAGAGGTAAAGGCTAAAAGAAGTCACACATACATCCTTGTCATAATGAGTTTCTCCCTAAACCACTGAAAATTCCTGCTAGCCTGGAATAGGTCATCTTCTCCCCAACAGGTATCATCTTTAAAGTCTGAGAAGAATGCACTTAATTTAGAGATGAGCAATAAAAAGTAACAAAAGCAGGCTCCATACAAGACAGTACAAGACAATAGAGGGAGGGGAAGGAGGATATATATGGCAGAAAAAAAAATCCTCACAATAACAAGTGACCACCAAAATGTTGGAAATTAGGACTAAATAAATGGCTAGAAACTAATAGAACTTAATGAATAACAAAGAGGCTCTAAGCAGAGCAATTGGGAGTTCAGGGGGAAAATACAGAGGTGCCACAGAAGGAGATGAAACAAGAACTTCATAGGGCTCAGGAAGGAAGCAGAAGAGAAAAATAAAGCCATATGGAAATTTAGGCATATTGAAATAAATACAGAGGAGAATAAACACTACTCATGTTAGTGAAGATGAGGTAGACAGGATTAAGAAAAGCAAGCAAAATAAACTAGAGATTAATCAAGTTAAAATGGATTAGAGAGACTATGAAAGATATGGAAGACAACAGAATTGCAATATATACCTTATTTGTATCCTCTAAGACTTAGCCTGGAGATACTATTCAGTACAATGCTTCGGAAAATAAAAGAAGACATGAGTCTACAAATGAAAAGGGCACACTGTACCCAGGAAAAGCTGGGTCAACACTCTTTGGTTGACCAAACAGTGGTCAACACTGACACACATCTAGGTAAATTTATGAATCCTCAAATAACAAGAAAAATTCTTCTGTCATTCAGGCAAAAATCAAACTATTATTAGGGGGGGTGGATCAAGCTGGTGTTATAATGAAGCAGATTACATAGGAAAATCAAAAGCAAGAGAAGGGAATCATAAACTCCGAGTAGCAAGTTTTGACCTACCATATGATGATAACAATAAGTGATCTAACTCATCTACTAAAAGAGGCTCTCAAATTTATAAGAAGTGTGAAGTCCAATTATTCTTAATCATACAATGATAATGATAAGATGTAATAATAAGATACACCTAAAATGGTGAAGCCCAGAGAGGTTGAATATAGAGACTTGGGATAAGACACTGCTACAGGCTGAACTGTGTGCTCCCCATCCAGCCCCCAGCTCACATATTGAAGCCCTACCCCGCTCTTGTGATTATACATTAGAGATGATGAAGGGGGTGATTAAGGTTAAATGAGGGCACAAGGTTGGACCCTGACCTGAGAGAACTGGTGCTCTTATAGGAAGAGGAAGAGACACCAGAGCTTTCTCTTTGCCTTATGAAGACACAGAGAGAAGGCAGCAGTATGTGAGTCAGGAAGAGAGCTCTCACCAGAACCTGACCATGCTGGCACCTTGATCTTGGACTTCCAGATTCCAGAACTGTGTGCACCCAGGTTATGGTATTTTGTTAGAGCAGCCAAGCTGACTAGGGAGCTGAGGGAGAGGGAGAAGGAAGAGGAGGAGAAAGCAATCATAACTGTATGGTTGTATTCAAAACAAAGAACATTATATAAAAATGGCACTTGATAATAATGAAGGATGTAACACGATGCAGTTTAACATGATGAATAAACTGTCATGGAAGAGACCCAAAGTACAGGAAACAGGAATAGAAATGCTTGAATAAGAGAAAACTTCAATTCTTATCTCTGATGATAAAACAGAAAGAGCATGTAAGGGTGTGGACTGCCTAATTGATAGTCATTATGATAACTCTTAGGTATACATCAGGTTGTATACTCTGAAAACATATACTTTCAAGTATCAATGCAGCAGTCACAAAAACTAGCTACATGATAAATCACAGAGAAAATGGCAATAAATTCTCCCAAATAGAGATAGATAATATTCTCTGATAAGAATTGTGAAAATTGTCATCAGAAATTGTAATAAAAATAGAAAAAAAAAAACTTTCCTTACCTCTTGAAAATTAAAGAATAATCATTAAATAATTCTTGAATCTGAAATTGCATAATATTTAGAAAACAACAAAAATTAAAACATAACATTGGAGACTATGAGGCCACTTGCTGAAGTAGTGCTTAGAGGAAAATCTGTAGCATTAAATACTTATAATTAAGAATTAAATTAAGTGAATTAGGTATCCAACATGGAAGAGAAATAATTGAGTGAAACATTAACAGATTAAAGAACTTAATGAATTTGAAGAATTTTTAAAATGGCAAAACTAAGTCTATGAATTGTTTGCTATGCTCATTTTTTTGAAATGATCTTTTATTATGGTAAAATATATATAACACAAATTTGCCATTTTAAAGTGTACACTTCAGTGGCACTAATTATATTTACAATGTGTATAATTTTAAAACTATTTTAAAACTTTTTCATCACCCTAAATAGAAACTCTGTGTCCATTAGGCAATAAATTCTCATTCTCCTCTCTCCAGCCCCTGGTAACTTCAAATTTACTTTTTGTTTGTATCAATTTATCAATTGTATCAATTTATGTATCAAAGATATTTTATGTAAGTGGAATCATACAATATCTGTCCATTTTTGTCGGACTTTTTTCACTGAGCATGTTTTCAAATTTCATCCATGTTGTAGCGTGTCTTAACTTCTTTCCTTTCTATGTATGAGTGATAATCCTTGTATTGCATATACCAAGTTTTATTTGTCATTCATCAGTTGGTGGACACTTGGATGGCTTCTACTTTCTGGCTATTGTGAAAAAGGTGCAACATTTATTTTTTAAAGGGAGAAAGCAGAAATAGATGAAAAAATAGAGAAATAATCACAGATAAATTAGATTACAGGAGATGTATTTGCTCAACCATATACAAATTAATTTAAAAACCTGGATAAAATATATAATTTCTAGAAACTTGGATAAAATATAGAAAATTCTAGAGAAGGTAGTTCCAAGACTGGCCACAGAAGAGTTTTAAAATCTAAAGAGATCGATTATACTCACAAAAATAGAAGGTTTTCAAAAGGCTGCTCCTCTCCTTGACTATCAGGCGCCAGTGTTTTCACAGGTGAGCTCCTTTTAACCTCAATCAGTCCACGGCTTTTTAAAACTCTCATAGAAAAAGAAGAAAAGCCTCTGGTTTCTTTTATAATTATGTTGGTGCCAAAGTCTATCATAAACCATCAACAATAAAATGAAAGAAAACCCCAGACTAGTGCCTTTTGTGACTAGCAATGCAAAAGTCTTCAACAAAATATTAGCCAACAGAAAAAGAAAAATAAAACATGAGCAGGTGAGGTTTATTTTAGGAAGGAAAGGATAGCTTAGTATTAGGAAACCTATTAATACAATTCATCATGCTAATATATTAAAATATAAGTGTTCACACCCTTGGTTGTTGAAAATGTTTGTTGTTAAACTCATGATTGAGTATAGAAAAATACCTCATGAAACAGAACTAAATTCCTACTGCCTTAACATATTTCTTTACCTCAAAAGTCAGCTTATTGTTTGGCAGAAACCAACAAAATTCTGCAAAGCAATTATCCTTCAATTAAAAAATAAATTTTTAGAAAAAGTCAGCTTATGCCTAATGGGTGAATGACAGATGCACAATGTCCATCACATTAGTGAGCATTAATCTTGGGGTACTAGCCACCTTCAGTGAGGTAAGAGAAGGAAATATGAGGTGTATAAAAAGGAAAAGAGGAGGTAAATAATTGTATTTGCAAATAATATGACTCTGTGCCTAGAAAACAAGGAAATTAATGGAAAGATCATGGCCACTGACAACCAACAAAAAGAGAATTGAGTAGCATGGCTTGATGAAAAAATTAATATAATTAATTAATATATTAATTAATTATTAATATATTATTTTATTATATATTATTTATTAATTATTATTTTATTAATTATTAATTATATATTAATTATTAATATATTAATTAATATAAACAGTGACAATTGGTGCTAAGATACAATAAAAGAAAGGATCACATGTCCAGAGAAATGATTCTGAAGTTTATCTAGAAAATTAAACACGCAAGACTAGCTAGGAAGAGTCCTGAATAGCAGAATCAGAATAGCAATGAGAAGCATAAAAGCTCTGATGAACACACATTATAAAGTTAAAATGATTATGGCATTCTGGTACTGTGCACAGATAACCACATCCATGGAACAGAAGTTTCATTTCCTTTTTGTGGATCACAATTTTAAAAGTTTGAAAACTACTTGTGTACATAGGTGATGTATAAATTTTCCACAAAATATATGTATACCGATGGCTGATTCAGATTGATGTATGGCAGAAACCATACAGAAATTATCGTACACTTAAAAATTAAAAGAAAATACATATAAGGATGTACTTGTATATGCATTGAAAAGCTTTGGATGTATGTTCAAGAAACTGCAACAGTACTTGAATGGCTGGAAGATAGTGGTGGGGAAGATATTTCACTCTGTGTTCTTTTATAACTTTTTTTTTCTTTTATAACTTTCGAATTTTGAACCATTTACACTATTAATCTCTTCACAAAAATAACCTATCATTCCCCCAAGTCCAAGGTAAAATAAATGAATAAGGTAAAATAAATACGGAGGGCGGGTATAGAATGATTTGCTTGGATGACTCCTATAAGGGCTTTGACGAGTTACTTGCCTGTGTCTGGAAACTTCCAAGACCTAAATTTCCCAAGAGAGACTTCGGAAAGCCATATAGGAGTGGATACATTAAAGTTAGGTTTTCATCATTTTCCAAGCTTTGCTCACTCTGGCCTTTCCTCTCTTTAGCCCCCAGTAGGAGGCCGGGGTGGCTTGGATATACAGCCTTAATCATTATCACCATCAGCTTCGCTCAGCTCATGGCTGATAAACGCCAGCAGCTGTCTGATTACTTGCAACGCATGTGAGAGCCGGGTGCTTGGAAACGGCGTGCGTAGGTGCATGCGTGCTCAGTCCAGTCTGATTCTTTGCGACCCCAAGGACTGCAGCCCGCCAGGCTCCTCTGTCCATGGGATTTCCCAGGCAAGAATACTGGAATGGGTTGCCATTTCCTCCTCCAGGGGATCTTCCCCACATAAGAATCGAACTGGAGTCTCCTGCGTTGGCCAGCGCAGCTTTCAGCAAAGCCCCCCACCCAAGTTCCTCTTCGTGGTAGATTTTTGCTCCACTTCCTCTAGAGAAACTCTGGAGCCCACCACACACCAGCCAGTTTCCCACGTCTTCAAGAGAAAAAGGCCGTCCTCTTTTCTTCTGAGAAAACACTACAATTTAATGGTCAGCATGAAGAATGTCCTGAGTGTATTTAACTTCGGTTTCAGAGCACAACTCAAACATGGATGTGTTTATATAACCCTTTAAGAGTATTCCCATCAGCAGTCTCTGGTAAGCAGTAGGGGCGTGGCTAAGCGGAATAAATTCCAGTCGGGACGCTCCTTTTTGATCCTGTCCCTTTGGGGAGAAGGCTCTGAGAGTGCCGGGTGGCGGCTGAGTCTTGAAAACCAAGGTCATCATCAAACATTTGCTGAAGCTTTAACAAGGGCACAGATCTGTCCTAGGTCAATATGTACAGAGCTGTACTGGCAAGGAAAGGGGTTCTGATATGAACAGTCTGGAAAATGCCCAACCACCAGTCACTTGAATTGAAAATCTAGACTGAGGAGAACTCAGGATGTCTTCAAGTCGTCAGAATGAGAGGTCATCTCTAAAGAAAGCAGGACAAAACCTTTGCTTTTAACTTGGGGATCACCCAAGAGTCCAGGCTCCTACATGCTCAGTGTGTAACTCTGTCTAAAAAAATTGAAAGCGGAGTTTGTTTTTCTAGCTACTGAGCCTTTGTTATAACAAACTGAGAAAAAAAAATTTCAACTCCATTCCTAAAATGGGGGAAGCACCAATTATAAGTAGAAAAACTTCCTCAAATGACAAACACTACAACTGGATTTTACCTTTAAATCTGTTTTGATATTTCATTATAGGTTCTGGCAGCAAAAGATGTGGAGATAAGGAATCTGACAATGTGAATTTATTGTGTGCTGCATACAGCAGCAAGGATGTTTTTCCTAAAAAATCCTTTTGCTGAAGTCCCAGTCTTGCTCAGATCTAAGTAGCTGGCCACATCATTTGATTTCCTACAGCAAGTTATTCTAAGCCCTTGCTCTCATTTCTGTTTGCTCTCTTCCCTTGTTTCTCCCTCTGCATCAGTAGGATTCCTGTTTCTTTTTTTCACCAACTAGCTGTATGGCTGAGAGCCAGCCAGTAGAGTCTTATGGTCCTTTGTCCTGGCCTTGTATGAGGCATCTGAGTCGGGGTGAAGGTGTCCTATGACTTGGGAAAATAAAGCAGCAAATAGCTTCACATTGAGAGCAACCTGCATGGGGCTCTGTTTACCCATTACTTAGGGAGGAAGCTCGTGGTGAGCAAGCAGATTCAGAGCTATCATTGTTGCCACATGATTCAAGGGAGAAATATGCAGCTTTCAAGATCAAAGTTTTGTTTTTTTTTTTCCCCCAAGGTTACCATTGCAACCATCTTTTTTCCCTCTTGATACCAAATTAAAAATTTTCAAATAAACTAGAGGAAGGCATACAGTTTTTGTGGTTATCCAAAAGCTGCTTTTTTTTTTTTTTTTGAGTGACTTAAGAATATTTAAGTCACTTTCCAGCTCTGAAAATCATGTGACCATGAATATATGCCCTTCCTCAGCTCAAGAAGACACTTAGAGCAAACTTACGTGCTTTCCAGGCTGTACTTCCTCCCCTCTACAGCCATCTGAAATTTTCCACTTTGACATTCTGACAGTCCCTGGACCTCCTGGCTTCCCTGCCTGAGGTGAATCATTCCATCTGGACTGGACCACTGCAGGCAGCCTGCGAGTCTCCTTATCTTTAAGGTGTGGGGCAGAATTTGGATGAGAGAACCTCCTCTGGTAGCAGTAGTGATAGTAAACACAAAACTAACCATTTATGACAATAATAGCAGCTAGCATTTGTTGGGCTCGTTTTATGTACTAAGTATTCTACGTACATTATCTTATGCTTTACAGCAAACTACGAAGTAGGTGTTAATACTAACCCAGTTTTTGGAAGAGGAAACTGAAGCATTGAGAAGGCTATAAAACTTGTTTAAGATGGTGACTGGCCGAGCCAGGCTGCAAACTGAGGTTGTTTGACTTTCACAACCCATGCTTTTACTTCCTTTATAAATATTTACTTGTGTGTATTCACATTGCTTTTTTTAAAAATTGAAGTATAATTGTTTTACAGTGTTGCTAGTTTCTGCCGTACAGCAAAGTGAATCAGCTATACGTATACATATATCCACTCTTTTTTGGATTTCCTTCCTGTTTAGGTCACCGCAGAGCACTGAATAGAGCCCCCTGTGCTACACAGTTGGTTCTCAGATCATGTGGTTTTATCTGCATATGCACCATCTTTCTCATGAGACTCCTGCAAGGCAGCTTGCATCTTCCTTCATTCTTTCATGCCTCATCAGAATGCTGTAACAATAAGTGAGCAAATAATTTCTTACTGGCATTCTTCTTAGGGGAAAAGAATTCTCAAGTAAACTATTACTGAGTTGATTACCTGAATTAGAATGAATTTTCCCCAGTAGCAGGGTACATTCCACAGGCCTTCAGGTAACATTGAAGGTTCTGAAGGTTTTAAGTCATTCCTCTCTGTCGTTTCTTGACCCTACTTCTGAGTGCTTGAGTTGCCTGGTAGGGCTTCTGAATATGAGAGAGATACACTGCTCACTTAGAAAACAGGTTAATGACTAATAAAGATTTTAGAGTCACTTCCAACTTGATAAGATCAGTATCCTAGAACTGAATTATTTTGGAACATTAAATTTGTTTCACTGGCCTTTCATTGGCCTTTAGCCTCCTGCCTAATTCCAATGGAGGCAACAGTGAATTCTCCATAAATAGTGGCTTTTCATGTCTTGTTACTTAATTATGGGCCTTATGAAGAGCCAAGAATTTGTTAAGTGAATCACTGTGCTGTATCCCCCAAAGCTGCTGGGACAGTGTTTTACCTGAGCATCTCTAAAACTTTTTATGTGATTAAGTGATCAAGTGTATCTTGATGATGAGACAGTTGATGATTCTGGAGTGTTTATTTTAGACATCTTAAAAATTACATTTTCCAGTGTTCAGTTCAGTTGCTCAGTTGTGTCTGAGTCTTTGCGACCCCATGAACCGCAGCATGCCAGGCCTCTCTGTCCATCACCAGCTCCCGGAGTCCACCCAAACCCATGTCCATTGAGTCGGTGATGCCATCCAACCATCTCATCCTCTGTCTTCCCCTTCTCCTCCTGCCCTCAATCTTTCCCAGCATCAGGGTCTTTTCCAATGAGTCAGTTCTTTGCATCAGGTGGCCAACGTATTGGAATTTCAGTTTCAGCATCAGTTCTTCCAATGAACATTCAGGACTGATTTCCTTTAGGATTGACTGGTTTGATCTCCTTGCTGTCCAAGTGACTCTCAAGAGTCTTCTCCAACACCACAGTTCAAAAGCATCAATTCTTTGGTGCTCAGCTTTATTGTCCAACTCTCACATCCATACATGACCACTGGAAAAACCATAGCATTTTCCAGTGTCGCTCAGTTATTAAATAATTGGGTTGTATTCAGAGGAAAATAGGAAGATTCTTAATAGTGTAAATTTCTCTGAGATATTAAAAATAAAAGAATGCCAGCAGCTACTCACTCCTTTTTTAAATCGAGGGGCCACAGGGCATTTTGTTTCTTACTAGCCACGTGGGTCAAGAAGCAGCTCTGACGCCTATTTATTCTTCACCTCTCATCTCATTCAGAAAAAAAATGTGACAATTTCTGGTTTTAGTTCTTTTCAATCATGTATCATTTTTCAAAGATGGCTTTTTGCCTGTCATCTTAGAAGAAAGTGTGCAAGGGGAGGAGAGGACAACATAAATGTAGGAATCGCCTGGGATTACTTCCTCCCCCTTGCCCCGTTCACTGCTTCACCATGCATTCCTTTTCTACTGTCCTCACTTTCTGTTTATAGGCAAGTAAATATGTGAGCTCTGGGATCATGCTCTCTAGGTTTGAATTCATCGTGTGACATTGTAGCCTACGTTAGAAGGTTGACATGAGAATTCACATAAAGTGCCTTTGGGTAGTGTAAGCTCCTAGCAAGTGGTCCCTAGATATTAGTTATGATCATTCTTTCCCTTTGAGGTTCTGGTTTCTTGGCCTACTATCTCTGCCCCTTCCACTGTATTTTACATAAGGTAGTCAGATTCATCTTCAAACCATGCCATTTTGATCTTATTTTCAGCTGGTGAAGAATAAAGGAAACTTCCAGTGGTTTAACCATGGCTATGAAATAAAATTCAAATTTCTCATTATGGTATTCAAGGTCTTCTCTAATCTCACCTCAGTCCTTGGCTTTGACTGACACCTCATTCTTTTAGGATGCTTCAAGGTATAGCCCCTGACAAGCACGCTGGTGATTCTGATAAAGGTCGTCTACGGAATGTTTTGAAAAATGTTACTTTAGAGTCTACTGTATGCAATGCATGGTTTTATGTAGAGGTCTTATATCTCTAGATTTTAGTTGCCTCAAGGGCAACAATTTAGTCTTTGGGTCTGTGAAGAAAAAGAATGAACATAACAGGCCTGAGATTGCTACTCTTCAGTTCAGTTCAGTTGCTCAGTCATGTCCAGCTCTTTGCAACCCCATGAATCGCAGCACACCAGGCCTCCCTGTCCATCACCAACTCCCGGAGTTCACTCAGACTCACGTCCATCGAGTCAGTGATGCCATCCAGCCATCTCATCCTCTGTTGTCCCCTTCTTCTCCTGCCCTCAATCCCTCCCAGCATCAGAGTATTTTCCAATGAGTCAACTCTTCGCATGAGGTGGCCAAAGTACTGGAGTTTCAGCTTTAGCATCATTCCTTCCAAAGAAATCCCAGGGCTACTCTTAGAAAGTTCTATTTGTGAGGTTAGTGTCTAGGCATTTGGTTTTCAAAGTGCTTAGTTAACTGGTGCAGTTCATTGTGCCTAGAGTTTTGTGCTAACAGTACAATTTATTTTAGAATTCCTGCTTCCCTTCTGTGAGTTTGGAATTTTTTCGTGTGCTAGGCAAGGAGCACCTGCATGACCAGCCCCCTGTAGAAACCTTAGGCACCAAGTCTCTAAGGAGCTTCCCTGGGCTGGATCACTGCACTGTATTGCAGGGTTTTCATTGCTGTGTTACATGTTCTCTCATAGAAGGGAGAGAGCATAAGGAAGTCTACACCTGGAATCCTTCAGGTTCTCCACATGATTTTTCCCTTATGATCTGGCCGGGATCAGGTTTCTTACTATACTGTAAGAAATCTTAGATGTTGAGTACAACTAGGGGCTGAATTCTTTCAGTTCTTCAAGTCAATGTTGAGATATAGGGGTGGTCTTGGGTACCCCTGACACAGTATCCTTTCTAAAACAATTTTTATAGCAAGTGCTCTATAAATCTACTGTGATTGCCACAAGTCTCCCAAGCATTGTAGATGTTTACAAATTTTAACAGTTTCTTCTTTGGTACTATTTTCTATTTATTTTGGCTTTAAAAAATTGTATCATTATATAATCAGATCAATATTTTTAGTATATGATAGTTATGAGGCATCCTTTTCACTTTTCACTGCTTATAAAGAATGGTTCTGAATTATGATTTTCCCAGGGTATATGCCCGGGAGTGGGATTGCTGGGTCATATGATAGTTCTATTTTTAGTTTTATTTTTTTAAGGAACCTCCATACTGTTCTCCATAGTGGCTTTATCAATTTACATTCCCACCAACAGTGCAGGAGGGTTCCTTTTGTCCATACCCTCTCCAGCATTTATTGTTTGTAGATTTTAAAAAACCTTTTATTTTGATTGGAGTATAGCCGATTAACAAACAATGTTGTGATAGTTTCAGGTGAAGAGTGAGGGGATTTGTAGATTTTTTGATGATGGCCATTCTGACCAGTGTGAGGTGATACCTCCTTATAGTTTTGAAGGGGGGAGGGTGGGATTGAGAGCCAAGAAGGAAGGGATATATGAGCACATGTAGCTAATGCACTTTGTTGTACAACATTGTAAAGCAACTATACCCAATTTAAAAAAGGAATGTGTGTGTGTGTGGTGACTCAGATACGAGTCGCTCAATCATATCTGATGCTTTGTGACCCTATGGACTGTAGCCTGCCAGGCTCCTCTGTCCATGGAATTCTCTAGGCAAAAATACTGGAGTGGGTTTCCATTTCTGTCCCCAGAAGATCTTCCCAACGCAGGTGTCAAACCTGGGTCTCCTGCGTTGGAGGCAGATTCTTTATTGTCTGAGCCACCAGGGAAGCCCTTAAAAAAAGAGTAGTTCTGGTTTTGTTTATTTGTTACCTTTCCTTCTCTAGATTTCAAGCAAGATTTGATATTGCTGGACCAGTTCTTTCGGGCTCTTCTGATGCAGAATCAAGGGAAAATGTAGAGGGAGAGAAGGGGTGAGTTTTGAGGACTGGATCTGGGAGAAGAGTCTTGGTAGGAGGATCTGAAGGAAAAAGGTAAATGAAAGAGCTTGTGTGATGTGAGGCAACCGTGTGAGAAAGGAAGTTTTATGGGTTGTTGCTGGGGACTGAATCCCTTTACCAGGATTTGAGAAATTAAAAAAGAGAATTTATTGTTTTGAAATGACTTCTTGGTTGCTGAGTTGTTTTTCATTGAATAATGACCCATCCTAAGACCAAATCACATTCATAGTTCAAATCTTAAGTTTTGCATTGATTTTACTTTAGGATAAGAACCATACCATTTTTAGTTTTGAATTCAGCATGTGTTAATCCTTAAAAAAAAATTTGATATTGGCTGATTGCTTCATACACAAGCATTTGTTAAATGCCTTTGGCTTGCCAGGCGTGAGATATAGGGGATACATAGAGGAGCAAAAAAGGACACCTTTCCTACGCCAGAGAGGGAAAGTTGCCTGTACTCCTCATTTCCATTCCCGGGCAGTAAATACTAGTGGCAGAATGTGGGCTCCCCTTTTCTTTGCTGCACCCCATAGCATGTGGGATCTTAGTTCTCCAACCAGAGATCAAACCTGCACTTCCTGCATTGGAAGTGCAGAGTCTTAACCACTGGACCACCAGGGAAGTCCCCAAAAGCATCTCCTTTGCCCACCATGGCGTTGTTCCTGACTAGGCGCCACGATGTACAAGGAAAAGAAAATCCGGTCTTTACCTCTAGGTACCCACTAGAGAGTTTGGAAAAAAGGTCCATGGTACTTGTGATTGGGGAAGTAAGTCTCCAAGAGAAGGGCAGCCTGCTGTCTTTCTGAAATCTCTACAAGGTGCCTTTGCAGTCGAATTTCCTAAGGTCTAACTTTTTAGCCCAGAAATTTGACTGGTTGTGAGAGGGGCCTGTTTCCTAGGTGAGGACTCATATCAATCAGCTAATGAGACTGATGTGCCAACGAGAGTGACATACTAACTTGCAACAAAAAAGACCACAGTCCCAGAAATCAAAATACTCATCAGGCTGACCACCATGTTCTATTCCAACAGACAGAACTTATGGCAAACCAGTCAGTAACCAGGATGGATGAGCACAGAACTGAAGCTTGAGGAGTCCCTTATATGACTTGTGTAATTTGTGCTGAGCTAAAGTGGGAATTCACCTCTATAGAGTAACAGCTTTGGTCAGGAGATTTTAAAATCTTCTAATTAAGACTCCTTTTGAGCTGAAGAGAGCTTGGGCAACACTTTCTGCATTTGCGTCTATGGCCTCATTTTCCTACAATTATGTGAATGGCAACCAGACTTTGTGTTGAGTCATCTTTTAAAAAAAAAAAAAGATATGTGTGTTTTCAATTGTATTTTAAGGCAACTTCTGCTTGTTTGGGAGCCACTGAGTGACTCTAAGTTGACAAAGCATATGTCTATTCTGATGAGTAATTTTTAAATAATTTAAATCATGAAGCTTAGAGGGTGATCTAATTCCCAGTTTTGAGGTTTGGCAGAGGAGGGCCTCTCACAGCAGGCTTCATGCCTGTATTGGTGGAGGAACCAGGATACACGTTTCTGAATTTTATGACCTTGGATTTCAGTGGTTTATTTATGTAAATAGTGGAGCTGGTGAAGCAATTATAATTCATTTCCTCATTGTCTGATTACCAATTTCAGCTGTTAGTTTTTTACCTTTCTTTAGTTGCTGCTTACTTGATTTCCCCAGAATTAATTAGCATGAATAATTTTCACAAATATGTTGGCTCTTACTAACATTGTAGCACTATCTACTAGTAAAACAGGCCATCCAATGGTTAGAATCATAAATTCATAGACTGCCTATGAGTTTGCATTGTATACTTACCAACACCTCACAGAATAAGTGACTTCCCCAAGGTCACACACCTAGTTAGTGGTAGAAATGGCATAATTTTGCAATTCCTGTGATTTTTCATGTATCTTACTATTTTATTTGTATTATGTATCAGTCTCTCTGATGGAAAATATGTGTTTATTGAGTGCAGGTCTTTGTGTACTTTTGTACCCTGAGTGCCTGGCATATTGCCTAGGGATGAAAAAAGACTTGTATAAAGGATTAAATAAGAAAAAACTTAGGCTTTTTCTTGGGTCCTCATGAGGTTTTTCCCACTACCTCACATACAAAAAATTAAAGAGTGTATTCATTATTTATTCAGCATGTGTTATGCTCAAGGCAATCTGGTAGGTGCTGTATTGAACAAAGATGATAAAGACACAATCCTGTTCTAAAGAAACAGAGATTGTAAGATTAAACCTACTCATGACTGGAATGCAAGGTAGAATTAATGTGCCCTAAAGGAGATACAACTGCATGACTAAAGCAAGTCAGAGAACAGAGCTGTTGTGGGAAAAGGAGAGAAGACTTCACGGAGGAGGTGACTTGATCTGAATCTTGGAGGAGCATCTCAATTTCAGAGATAAAAATGAGCCAGTAGGTTGGGAGAACAAGGGAAACATAGGAATAGGAAAGTGACTTGGTTTTGAAGCACTGTAAGAAGTCTCTCTTAGGTGTGAGGTGTGAGGGGTGGTGTGTGGATGTGCAGGGGAGTGGGGCAAAGCAAAGACAGGAAGTTGGCTAAGTTCCCAAACAGCTTTACCTGTTCAGGCTCAGGGATGTGCACTTGCCCCATTAACCTCTGTGGTTTTCAAATATGGGAGTGACGACCACATAGGTTGACAACCCACGTAGGTTGTTTGGCAGCAGGAGGTGGGCTGCTCTGGAGGGGCAGGAGAATGAGGCAGTTTGGGAGGTAACTGATATAGCTCAGGAAGGAGTAAGTGAACCATGGGGATGGCAGCAGAGACAAAAAGGAAGGAGTAGCGTGTCAGCCTACATGAACAACACGCCATGGGAAATGCAAGAGGAGGAAGAACCAAAGATGGAGATGCCATTAACAGTGTACATTTCATACTTATCACAGCTTATTAAAATTTTCTGCATGAACACTGATCTTCTTGTTAGTCTGTGAGTTCCTGGAGGACAGGGCCCATGGGATCTGCATCTACCAAAATGAATACAGTAGATGCTTGGTAAGTGTTTGTTGGATAAACAACTGGGACTTAGGAGATTTGACTTGGTAATGGCAGCTGCAGTGTTGATGGAAATAACATGATTGTTTCAGGACGTTCTGGAATTGGGGGATGTCTGTTTTTCAGATGCAATTTCTAGAATTAGATGATAGAAAGAAGTGGGAAACAAGCTGATATATAAGTGAGGACAAGATAAAAAGAGGAAAGAGATGGTATACTTGAGTATAGAGAAGATATAGTAACTGCTTCTTTCAAGATGTCAGGTGAGATTGGAGAGAGAATGCAGCACACACTCCATGGGGGTACAGGGCAGACGGGGAGGACTGGGGTGGGCATGTGGGCTGTGGCAGTCGGTACGTGCTACAGGGGGTGGGGGATCCTGGAATTGAGTGTGCAGGCTCTGGAATCAGACTGCTTGACTGCAAATGCGGGCTCCTCTACTGATTCATTATGTGGTTTCAGTGACCTCACTTTCTCTTACCTCAATTTCCTCTTCTTCAAATGAGGATGATAAAAATACGTGCATAAACACATGTGCGGCACTCAGAACAGAGCCCAGGATGTAGCAAGCACTCCATAAGCATTAGCTACTCTTCTTATTGGAGCCCACTGTGACTGCTTTGTATGCATTATCCCTCTTAGTCCCTTAATAACTATGTAGGTGGCTGTAATCATTTTCATTCCACAAATGAGGAAAGCGAAGTGCAGAGAAGTTTCATAATTTGCTCACATTCACACAGCCATGTCATAGTAAAGCTCATCTAAGACAGATTCTTCCTCAATCCGTCAGACACCCAGGCTGGGGCACTTTCTGCTAAAACACACTGAGCTAGCGAGCTCTGTTAAGACCACTTGTGAGTACTTTAGGTTTGATCAGGAGGTACTGGGGGCCTATGGCAGACCTTGGGGCTGGGGAATAATGTGAGCAGTTCCCAGGCCCCAAGGTCTGCCACAGCCCCCTAATACCTCCTGATCAAATCTAAAGTACTCACAAGCGGTCTCAGCAGAGCTCTCTAGGTTAGTGCGTCTGCTGGAAAGATTCATCTGGCAGTCTTGTAAAAGAGAGAAGGCAGGAAGATTGAGGTGCTAAGGATTCAGACCAGAGATGGCTGAGAAAATGACAGGATGTGGCAAACCAGAGTCGAGCCGTGATGGCAGAACCAGTTGAATTTGTGTCTGACATACATGAGATGGACCTGATGGTATAGGATGGAAATTGACAAAAGGGGTAGGTGTGGGGGTGGAGCTTGGAGTTTCAACTTGCAAGTTTCAAACATGGGACTCTAAGACAATATTAGTACCATGTACCATGATGAGGAAGTTGGGAGGAGAGCCACTTGAGTCACTGCCTCCTTCAGAAGTGGCTACAGAGAAGTGACTGTAGAAGAAAATAGTGTCTGAGCGTCAGAGTGGGACACTTCATTACTTTTAGTGGCAGTTTGGCTCTGATGGGAACACCCTTGCTAGCCTCTACTTCACTGTCAATGCAGCTCTGCCTCCCTCCTCCTTTTAGGAAGAAAGCTGATGTGTTGTTCCTTTTTTCCCTGGAGTAGGATGTTTTCTGTACACAATTGGCACGTGACCTCCTTTGAAAAAGACAGGTAGTTCTTATCCATAGCAAATACAGTGATTTACATTTGAGGAGTTAGGAAAATCAGTTCTGTTGACTTCCTGTTTTCTATTTCAGGCCTCTGAGCAGAACTTCCCTTTTGAATAGGGCCCAGAAGAAAACACAAAGCTGGAATTTTCTCCCAAAGGTGAACTCACGAAGGGATAAGTAAGTTCATGGTGTGAGGTGTTTGCCTCCCCGCGCTCTCGAAGTTTGTCCTTCAGTTGCTCTTTGAGGAATGTTTCTGCTCTTTTCCTGCAGGTTAGTCCCAAACCTTTAGTGCACCCGGGCGTCCGGGTAGGGGGTCAAAATGTGCTGCTCAGACCGAGCTCGTGACCAGATTTGGAGATTACAGTAGCTTCTTCCTTTGACAGTTCCTGAGAGTATTACAGTTTGTATTATCTTGTTCAGGCTTCCTGTCTGAACACTTCATTTTGCTTGCTGGTGGGAAGCTGAACTTTTCAGTTTTTCTTCCCCTCCTCTCTCTTCTTTTCCTCTTTCTCTGTTCATAATTCAAAATTATGTTCACTTTATCATCTTATTGCTTCCTTCATAGCACCCTCTGAGGTGGCTATTACAATCCCCATTTTATAGAAGGTGAGACTGAGGTTGCAGTGAATTGTACTGTCTTTGCCAAAGTCGTTCAGTTAATAACAATTCTGAGCCTGAATCCTCAATCTTTTGTCTTCAGGTATCTCCTGATATTTTTCCCCCCAAACCACATTGCTTTTCTGGTAGTGCCTATGGCCTTTAGGTGGAGAAAGAAATGGCAACCCATTCCGGTGTTCTTGCCTGGAGAATCCCAGGGACGGGGGAGCCTGGTGGGCTGCTCTCTATGGGATCACACAGAGTCGACACAACTGAAGTGACTTAGTAGCAGTAGCAGTAGCATGGCCTTTAGGATGCTGATGGAAAGGAGAGTAAATGGTGGCTGTGAACCCTGATGAGTAAAACAGAAAATGTTAACTAAGGATATGGCTGTGCAATTCTTCAAGCACATAGGACTTCAGGTCTCTTTTTGTGTTACAGACTTTAGAATGATGTGACCAAGGGAGTTATTTCCTGCGTGCAAGGGGCATAACTAAAAGAGTCGGGCGCAGGTGTAGTGCTGGTTCACATGTACTCAGGTGATGAGAGTTCTGCTGGTTGTTGGGCTGAGGATGGTATTTAACATAAGAAGATACTTTGATTTTCCCTGTTCCCTAAATCTTGGCAAGGCAGATGAGTAGGAGGGGAATCAGTTGTTAAGTTGAGGTTGATGGTGAGTATTTGGACTTTAACAGTGCTTCAGTTCTGGATGCAGAAAAAAGGGATCGGAAATTGTGGCTGCTTAGAAGCTGGTAAGGTTGCTCTGGCTTCTTAGGAAGGCATGAGAATTAGGACAGAGAGCAAGGCCTGTGGAAGCCTTGGCTGCCCATCTTGCCTGGCACGTCTGTGGAATAACCCTGCTATGCCAGGGCTCTGGGAATGTTCCTTTGATTTCAGAGGTGTCCTCAGGGCGAGTCACATGACCAGGTTGTCCTGATAGATAGTAAACTCCAAGGGACCTTAGCACCAGGGCTGGCAGATGTCCTCCTGATACGGACTGTGAGCAGTAGCCAAGGCAGGCAGTGCCCTCTCTTCCTGAATCCAGCCCCTCCCCCCTCAGCCCCAGAGCAGAAGTGCCTGTGAGGGCAGTGGTCTGGGCGCTGGCTTGGGGCCACTGCCCACAAGGCTGTGAGATCCTGACCATTCTCCTTCTGGACTGTCACATAGCAGGGAGTGAAAGAGGGCAACCAAATATCGTGGCGAGGAGGGACTGGCAAATGTGGACCCAGCTAGCAGAAATCTCACCGGCGCAAGAGATGCTGAGAGAGGAGGATTTGGGAAGGAAGCTCAGAAGCCTCAGTCCCTGAAAGCACACTCAGGCTTGATATGGTCCAGGTGTGGGGTTAGTATTCCCTGCAACTGACTGACAGAAATGGGGTGGGATGACACACAGAGGGGGCCTGGGGGTAGAAGATAAACGAGAACACAGTTTTGCAATTGACCAGAGGCTGTCTGGTCGCAGGCCACAGGCCTCTGGAGAGAGCTCCTCTCTCTGTGCATTATAGAAAAGCAACCATGCCATCTGCTCTTAAAAAGTCCAGGACAGAATTTCTGTAAACTGGATTCTATTTTGAAGGCATGAAGGAATATGACCACTGAAAAGAACCTCATGGGTTCAAAAAGCAGAGAATCATTTTAAGGAGTAGATACTCAACACCTTTTTTTTTTTTTTTTTTACTTCTTCAGGATTTGAAGGATGGGTTTTATTTCAACAGAGAATTAGAGTAGAAGAACAGTCATGAACAATGCAGTAATACGGAAAATTAAACAGTAAACAAAGTAAAGATCATGAATCAGCTAGAAGCCAAGTTTTGCCTTGAGTATATAAAGTGTGTTGAGGTTATTAACTGCTTGGTTTTGAGTCCCAGAATGTTCATGCCTTTGCTCAAAGTAAGAGTCAGCATTTTGCCCAGGGATGCAAAAGTTTTTCTCGTACCTATGTGGAACGCAAAGCTCTTAACTGTAGTAATTAACTTGGGCTTCCCAGGTGATGCTAGTGGTAAAGAACCTGGCTGCCAATGCAGAAGACATAAGAGACATGGATTCAATCCCTGGGTTGGGAAGATACCCTGGGGGAAGGAATGAACACCTTATTTGTCGGCTACCTTTGAAAGTTGGGAGAAACCATTTCATTAAACAATTTAAACAACATGCAAAAGTTACTTTCATTGAGAAACTGTGATTTTTTCAGGAAAAGCCTTCTCCAACAGCACTTTTCGAGATAGTTACAGAAGGACAATCCTTGCCAACAGAGACACTCGGCCTCTAAGTCTGGCTTTTGGAAAATGAGTATGTATTACTTTATTTTTTTTCTAAACAGGACACTGTGAGCTCTGTCATGTACACTATGAAAATAATTGGTGTTAGTACACTTCGTGCCAGAGTTCATGCTTGTTGAAAGGTGATTGGATTCAAACCAGCAGATTTAAAGGTCAACCGGTTGTTCTTAAACAGTGCAGAACTTTAACTCTTTCATTGTCATAGATTTTAACCAAATGGCCATTTTAGGAAGGAGAGACTGCATACTGTGTTTGAACTTTCTGACCTTTTTGTTCTTAAATTTTTTAAAGTTTCTTGAGGATGCAAATAGTCTGAGAAAGGCCTTCTTAGCTGGCATTTGGAAATGGGTGGGAGGAGAGACTTGGTTCTTTTTAAACTACTAAATTTAGATCAGAACTCTAATGGGAGAGTGGACATCACATAAGCAAATGTCTAAATGTCAGGCTGAAAGGTTTCTCTTTTTTAGTAAGTTTTTCAAATTTGTTGGTAAGACTTAGTAATAGACCTCTCTTTCTAATCTTCCCATCTTTGAGTGATTCTTTTTTTTTTTTTTTTTAAGTTCTTTGAAAAGCCTGATGGAGAAGCCAAAATCTAATTATCAACATTTAACCCAGCTGTTTGATTTTAGCTCCATTTATCAAGTGGGCTTTGGGGTTTTGATGACTTTTTTTTTTTTTTCCTTAGTAGTTTTGGATGCATAGGTTAAATGGTTTATTTTGTTGCTCTTCCAAATACCTTCTGCCTACCAGCCTTTTTCCTGGGTTTCTCCAAATAAGTTAGGGGACTGACCTGTCTCAAATCATTAGGGTGAATTGTAGTCAGCTGACGTTAAGCCTTCTTGTCTTTTTTCAGATTAGTGTCTTGGTGAGTCCCAAGAAGTTGTTCAACATTTTATTATGAGGGCCCTAGTTTGGAAGCTACAAAAGCAGTATCTTTTGAAGAGAAAAGTATCCTCTCTGAGATTGGCACTGGACATTTCCCCATACAAAAGTTGACAAGTGAAGCCGCTGGAGTCCAAGCATCTATCTGCCTTGAGTGTGTGTGAACTCATAGTGATAACAAAAGGCAAACTAAAGTGACCCTGAAAAATCACTGAGTCCCACTTTGTCAAGAAGATACTTAATATTCTCTTCTTTCTTGGTTCCTTCAAAGTTGGCTCTTAGTTCCCTTCTAAATTCTCCACATCTTTGCATCTGTGAGACTGTGCCAGTTACTTAAAAACTCTGTATCTCATTTACCTCGCCTGCAAAATGGGGAAAACATTACCTACCTCAGTGTTACTGTGAAAATTTAATGAGTTGATTCATGTAAGATGCTTGGAACAATGCCTGGCATAAAACAGATGCTCAACAAATATTGTCTTATTATTATCATTATTTTATTTTTTGTGGTAATTCTATCTCTTTCACCAATTGCTGTGCCATATGGAAATGGTTGCTCTGGTTGAGGATTCTTCTGGTTGAGATTGTGCAAGCCCAGGAGTTCAGGTTCAAGCTGCTCTCCATTTCATGTTTTAAAGGCCTCATCTTTTTTTGCTTAAACCCCAGCTGCAGTTGGCTGGGAGACATCCTGTGGGAGATGGTGGCCCTAAAGCAGAGAGCTAGGGTGGTTCTTGAGGGAAGAGATGGAGAGCCAGACTTGGTGACAGTTCAGCCACTGAGGGAGAGGCTAGAAGACCAAAGCAGGTAAAAAGCAGAAGTGCAGCTCAGGAGTGTTTTCAGAAAGGGACTAGTAGACAGGAGCCAGGAGGAGGCCCAGGAAATACCTCCTCAGACAGCTGCCCTTGATCTTCACTCACTGCCTCTGCGGCACCTTGTCCCCTTCTAATATGCCCTCTGAGCCTCTAATATCCTTCCGGGGCTAACGCTCCATCGTCCTTTATGTCCTCTTTGAAGACACTGGGTTCCGGCTGCCTGCCTTACCCTGTTGTTCTCATGTTTTCCCTCAGTTAGCTCATGCATAACCTCCAGTTTTCACCATTAACTCTTATTCAATTCTGTTCTATCACAAACTATTCTCAAATCTAAGGTTTATGTCTAAGCTAAAAGGAAAATGACATAGCCACAAAATACTTGCCATGGTAGGTACCAGGCATTATACCATGTAATCACACTTGGAATTCTGTTGGAAAATAGTTCCCAGAGCATGGTTTTTCAAATATTTTTTTACTGTAGTCAACAATAAGAAACAGATTTTACATTGTAGTCTCCATACATATGTACATATCTCTGTGTGTGTGGATACATGTGTGCATAACTTAAGTAAAATTGTCATGAAATGATGCTTAATCTTGACAATTTCTATCTGAAATTAAGGCTGTTTGTAACCCACTAAGCATATAACCTGCGATTTGAAAAACCTTAATCTGGAGTATTATCCAGGATCTAGTGATTGCCTTTTGAGCCCTTACATGTTATCCATACATCATACATGAAAGATGATTGTGGCCATCTGTTACATTTTCAGGGAGTTTTTCTTAAACAAAAAAAGAAATTCAGGTCAAGAATAGCATATTATCTGTAAAACAATTTATCTTTCCCCTTATACTCTTTCCTGATAATTATTCTCCCTTAATTCCCTCTAAGAAATGACTACTAATTTCTAATGCCATACATTAGTAGTTTAGGAAATGTTTTTGAAAGAAATTAAAGAAGATCCAAATAAATGGAGGACTATACTCTGCTCATGGATGGAAAGATTCTGTGTAGGTAGAGATACCTGTATGTCATAGGGTTGTCAGTTCTTCCGTAAAAAGGTCAATGCTATCACAAAATGCCAGCAGCTCTTATTTTCTTAATGGAGAGTCACATTCTTATTTTAAAATTTAAATGGAAATAAAATTAGCTAAGAATAGTCAATAGAGTCCTAAAGAAAAAGAATGAAGAGTAGGACTCCCTCACATATTGATACTTATAAAGTATGTTAAATAAGACATTGTGGTTTTGATATAAAGTTGGAAACTACTCTGCATTGGGAGCTTGGAGTCTTAGCCCTTGGACCATCAGAGAAGTTCTGCATTAGTTTTATCATCTGTAAAATGGGGTCAATAATTTCTACTTTAAAATGCTGTTTTTAAGGATAAAATTAAAAAAAGAATAAATGGGGTGAGAAATGAGTTAGTATCGTGATATATGTTGCTGTTGTTCAGTTGCTAAGTCATGTCCAGTTCTTTGTGACCCCATGAACTGCAGCATGCCAGGATTCCCTGTCCTTCGCTATCTCCCTGAGTTTGCTCAAACTCATGTCCATTGAGTTGGAGATGCCGTCCAACCATCTCATCCTCTGCCATCCCCTTCTCTTCTTGCCCTCAATCTTTCCCAGTATCAGAGTCTTTTTCAATGAATTGGCTCTTTGCATCAGGTGGCTGGAGCTTCAGTTTCATCACCTTTCCTTCCAATGAATATTCAAGGTTGATTTTCTTTAGGATTTACTGATTTGATCTCCTTGCTGTCCAGGGGACTCTCAAGTATCTTCCCCAACACCACAGTTCAAAAGCATCAATTCTTTGGCGCTCAGCCTTCTTTATGGTCCAACTCTCACATCCATACATGACTACTGGAAAAACCATAGCTTTGACTATATGGATCTTTGTTGGCAAAGTGATCTCTGCTTTTTAATACACTGCCTAGATTTGTCATAGCTATTCTTCCAAAGGAAACATTGATTTTGGAGCCCAGGAAAGTGAAATCTGACACTGTTTCTACTTTTATTTGCCATGAAGTGATAGGGTCAGATGCCATGATCTTTGTTTTTTGAATGTTGAAGGTTTTTCACTCTTCTCTTTCACCTTCATCAATAGGCTCTTAAGTTCCTCTTCACTTTCTGCCATTGAAGTGGTATCATCTACATATTGGAGGTTGTTGATATTTCTCCCAGCATTCTTGAGTCCAGCTTGTGAGTCATCCAACCCAACATTTCATATGATGTACTTTGCATATAAGGTGTCACTCTGCTTATTTAACATATCATGATATATGTTGTGTCCATTATTGTTATTATTATTCTTTATATAGTATAATATTGCTGCTATCTTTGTTCATAGAACAGTATATTGTATTGGGAGATGATATCTGGTAGGAGAATGATTCTTTATGAAATAAATAATTTAAAATAACATCACTTTTTTTGGATTTTATAAAGGTATATACTTGGTGAACACATAAGCCAATGGCATAAATTCTGCATTCTTAATTAAAATTAAAATTAAACCATTAAACATGGTTAATTTTGTGTGTCATCTTGACTGGATTGCAGAGTACCCAGATATTTGGCTAAACATTATTTCTGGGTGTGTCTGACAGAGTGTTTCCAGCTAAGATGAACAGTGGAATTGGTAGACTGAGTAAAGCAGATTGCTTTCTGCAAGGAGAGTGGCCACCATCCAATCTGTTGATGCTTGAGCAGAACAAAAAGGTGAAGGAAGGGAGATTGACTCTGCCTGACTGCTTGAGCTGAAACATTAGGTTTTTGTCCTTTGCTGAGGCTTACACCATTGACCCTCCAGTTCTCAGAACTATACCACTGGCTTCCTGGGCCTCTGACTTGTCAGACTTCTCAGCTTCCATAATTGCATGATCCAATTCCTTATAATATATCCTGTTATAACCAACATCTCCTGTTGATTCTGCTTCTGTGGAGAACCCTAATACCATAAGCATTTATTCAATTTCTAACCAGATGATGTCTGCCTTCTTGTTCCAGCTCTCAACTGTAAACAAGTATCCTTTTCTTGATATATTTAATGTTGTATTTTTTTGCTTTTTATGGTGATTTTACTGTTTACAATGACCCCCAAATGTAGTGTTGAATTGCTGTCTAGTGTTCTCAAACACAAGGAGTCTGTAATGTGTCTTGCAGAAGAAAAATGCAAGAAACATGCACACATCTAACGTGTGTCAGATGAGCTTTATTCAGGCCTGAGCTATGGTGCTATTGGCTGTAGCATTTCAATGCTAATGAATTAACAATATATATTAATTAAGGTGTCTTTAAACAACCACACACATAAAATAAGATCATATGTTGATTGGTTGATGAAAATGTTATGACCAGAGACTCATAAGAACCTATCTTCCCCCTAAGAATAATTGTTCAGTATTTACTATTTCAGTGTTTCCAGTGAACTTTGTAGAACGTAACTATTATGAAGAACAAGAATCAAATGTATAAAAACATTTTGTTTAAGCTGAAAAGATGGCCAACGAATGTGTACTTTTAAACATTTTGTAGATTTATAGTCAACCCAAACAAAGTGGGACTACTTTTATCTGGTTGTGGAAGACACTCTTTTCTGTTCTGCTTAGATTGGTTTATTTTAACAGATGTTTACTGGGGAATGGATTAAATAAGTCAGGCGCAGTTGAGTCAGACTCAACCTTGTGCTGCACTGGAGCTCCCAATCTACCTTGGAAGGCCATCAGAATTGTGAAATCAGCAGTATTGACATAACTTTGTATTCATGGAGCGGACGTCACACAGAGTCAAGATGTTGTGTTTCTTGATGTTCTGAACATAAAGAAACCCAGCCTAGATACAGAAAACAACCACAGGCTGTCCGCAGAGTAGGGATCTGAACAACGTGTCAGTGAAGGTTGGTCTTATCTTAAGCTCCAGAAAGGATCCTAGAGGCCTAGTACGTGATAAGGACCTAAGCGTGTTTAGATGAAGTGCTGAGTCAGAAACCAGGTCCCATGGCTCAGATTGAGTCCTTTCCCACTAAACCATGGGTGTTCTATGTTTTTAAATGGTTATTGGGTCTAGGCTTACAAATGAGCTTGTCTTCCAGAAATTCCACAGATTTGATGTTTAGAAGTGAGTCTGAGACTGTTCAGATATGAGCTCTAAGAGGCCTATTTGCTGTATTTGAGCTTTTTTTTTTTTTTTTTTGAGTTTCCTATTTTTCAGCTGATTCTCAAAGGAGTTCATGATTCTGAAAAAGTGTAAGAACTTATATGCATATTCAGAAGTTTACTTTGTACCATAAGTAGTAAACTGAATTAGGCGTAATAGTGCATTTGACATTGTATTTTGTGCTATCACTTTGGTAGAGAATTTTTAATTTTAAGAAAATGTTAATTTCTGACTGCTGCTG
This sequence comes from Bos taurus, assembly GCF_002263795.3. Lineage (NCBI taxonomy): Eukaryota > Metazoa > Chordata > Mammalia > Artiodactyla > Bovidae > Bos > Bos taurus. The sequence continues at coordinate 18,721,544 of NC_037347.1, forward strand.
CTAAGTCACTTCAGTCGTGTCCGACTCTGCGACCCCATAGACGGCAGCCCACCAGGCTCCCCCGTCCCTGGGATTCTCCAGGCAAGAACACTGGAGTGGGTTGCCATTTCCTTCTCCAGTGCATGAAAGTGAAAAGTGAAAGTGAAGTCGCTCAGTAGTGTCTGACTCTTCGCGACCCCGTGGACTGCAGCCCACCAGGCTCCTCCGTCCATGGGATTTTCCAGGCAAGAGTGCTGGAGTGGGGTGTCATTGCCTTCTCTGAATTTCTGACTAGGGTGTAGCAAAACAAACTAACCTATGGCAGTGTAAATTAGCACAAAATTTCTAAAAAGACATTTGGAAGCTTTTGAACCAGGTACCAAATTTAACCTTCACAATTCTACTCTAAGGAAGTAATTAGGAACTCAGGAAAAAATACTATGTATGAAGCATTATCCTACAGAATATACAAACTAAGAATCAAAGTAAATGTTTAAAAGTTGTTGATTTCATTAAGATGGCTTAATATAATGAAAACTATGACAAGATAGCATGTAAAAAAAAGTCACAGCATATATAGTGTGATCATAATTTGCATATATGTGACCAGAAGAATGTATATTAACAGAGGTTATCTCCTTAGTACAGGTACTTCTTTCCTTCTTCTCCTTTTTTTTTTTTTTTTGGTATTTTTCAAATTCTCTAAATGACTATATATTTTATAACCTGAAAAAATGTTAAATAATATTTTGTCCATTTGCACTTTGATTTACCTAAGGGATGTTTCTGCCCATTTCTCTTAGTGTCCACATTTCAAAAAGTCTCATCACTGGTTTTGGCTTAAAGTTAAAATGGAAACTCAGTTATTTCACGTTTGTTCAATTACAGGCTGCTTTTCTTTCCTTGGTGTCATTTCGGACTAAACTTTTGTACTCAAACCCCTTTCCAGTTCTTGCCTCTCTCCTCTTCTTTTTGTTCTTTCACTGATCTTTAAAAAAGAAATTTAAATGCTGCCTGCTTTTCTTTGGCAGCCTCAGCCTTTTTACTCCTATTTGTACTACTTAGTTTCAGATATTCATGTGATCCTTGTTTCTTTTTTCATTTTTATTTTTTCTTATTTATTTATTTGTATTGAAGTATAGTTGACGTACAGGCTTTGCTTGTGGCTCAGCTGGTAAAGACTCTACCTGCAATGTGGGAGACCTGGGTTCGATCCCTGGGTTGGGAAAGAATCCGCCTGCAATGCAGGAGACCTGAGTTCAATACCTGGGTTGGGAAGATCCCCTGAGGAAGGGAAAGGCTGCCCACTCCAGTATTCTGGCCTAGAGAAATCCATGGACTGTATAGTCCATGGGATCACAAAGAGTCAGACAGGACTAAGTGACTTTCACTTTCACTTTCATAGTTGACTTACAATGCTGTTAATTCCTGTTCTACAACAGTGATTCAGTTATATGTATGTGTATATATATGTATCTCGGAGAAGGCAGTGGCAAGCCACTCTAGTACTTTTGCCTAGAAAGTCCCTTGGATGGAGGAGCCTGGTAGGCTGTAGTCCATGGGGTCGCTATGAGTACGAGTCAGACGAGACTGAGCGACTTCACTTTCACTTTTCACTTTCATGCACTGGAGAAGGAAATGGCAACCCACTCCAGTGTTCTTGCCTGGAGAATCCCAGGGACAGGGGAGCCTGGTGGGCTGCCATCTATGGGGTCGCACAGAGTCGGACACGACTGAAGCAATTTTAGCAGCAGCTGCAGCAGCATATATATGTATCTATTTATATTCATTTAAAAATATTCTTTTCCATTATGGTTTATCATGCTCATGCTCAGTTGCTCAGTCATATCTGACTCTGGGACTCTGTGGACTGTAGCCCCTCAGGGATTATCTGTCCATGGGATTATCCTGGCAAGAATACTGGAGTGGGTTGCCATTTCCTCTTCCAGGGGATCTTCCCAACCCAGGGATCTAACCCATGTTTATTGTGTCTCTTGCACTGGCAGGCAGATTCTTTACCACTGTGCCACCTGGGAAGCTCCCATGGCTTATCATAGGGTTTGTTAAGTTGGAGGGTAATTGCTTTATAATAGTGTGTTAGTTTCTGCTATATAATAGTGTGAATCAGCTATAAGTGTACATACATTCCTGCCCTTTTGGGCCCCCCTCCCACTACCTCCACCCACCCCTCTCGGTCATCATAGAGCACCATCATAGAGCACCACTGAGCTGCCTGTGCTACACAGCTTTCCACTAGCCATCTGTTTTATATATAGCAGTGTATATATGTCAATGCTACTTTCTCAGTTTGTCCCGCCCTCTCCTTCCCCTGCTGTGTCCACAAGCCCATCCTCTATGTCTGCATCTCTATTCCTGCCCTGTAAATTGGTTCATCAGTACCATTTTTCTAGATTCCACATATATACCTAAATATATGATATTTGCTTTTCTCTTTCTGACTTACTTCACTCTGTGTGACAGACTCTAGGTTCATCCACATTACTCTAATGACCCACTTTTCTTCCTTTTTATGATGGAGTAATGTTCTTTATCCATTCATCTGTCAGTGGACATCTAGGTTACTTCCATGTCCTGGCTGTTGTAATTAGTGTTGCAATGAACACTGGTGTACATGTGTCTTTTTCAGTTATGGTGACCCTTGTTTCTTTACCTCTGTTTTTCCTTTTGGAAGTCAGAAGCAGCATTCCTGGAATACTCTCTTCCAAACCTCAGAGCCTCAGCAGTACTTTTGTGTTGTGCTGTGTGCTTAGTCGCTCAGTCGTGTCCGACTCTTGATGACTCCATGGACTGTAGCCTGCCAGGCTCCTCTGTCCATGGGATTCTCCAGGCAAGAATACTGGAGTGGGTTGCCATTCCCTTCTCCAGGGGATCTTCCTGACCCAGGGATTGAACTGGGGTCTCCTGCATTGCAGGCAGATTCTCTACTGTCTGAGCCATCAGGGAACCCCAGTACTTTTGTGTTAATTTTTACATTTATTACCTTGGGGATTTCACAAGTATTTTCCTGCTGTGTCAGAAGCAGGTGTGACAGGTGTTCATGTTTCCTTGCATGTGTACATGTGTGTGTGTGTGTGCACATGTGTACAAGAGCACGTGCAGATATGGGATGGTCAGGTCGGGAACTGTGTCCAGACTGTACGCAAAGAGTGGGAATATCCTAATCCACTCTGGTATCAGCAGGCTCACATCTGTACTTGGAAAGCTTTGGTGAAGATGATGCAAACTGGGTTGGTTCTGTGGGCCTGCCAGCTGATGCCAGGCTGTTTTGGAGCCAGGTAGGGTGACTTTTAATTTCTCCCAGAGCTTGTCAACTAGCAAAGAGATATGTATATTAGAAAAGATGGTAGAACTTGATTTATAAAAGTGTGAATGCAGGGCTGAATTAAAATGACACCTCAAGGAAGTGGCTCAGGACAAGATCAGGATACTCTTTCAGTCAAAAATCAAGCCTAGGATTTATAGGATAAACATTTTTACATGTAAATTGGAATTCAAAGTAGATATTTGTAATTGAAGTACTATGTGTATTTTATTTTCATAAATATAAGGTCTGGCTTTGAAATTTGCTCCAAGGTAGGTCCATCAGCATCAGGCCTTGAAAATTTTCCTGATGAAAATTTGCTGATGAAATTTTCCTGATGAAAAGAACCAGGCAAATAAGATACTGGCTTGTAGTGTGCAAATCCCATGGCTGTACTATGGAGCACTCAGTGTCTCCTAGCAGAGAAAAATGTACCTTGACATGCTTCCCGGGATCGACAGCTCTTCATCCTTCAATCTAAAGAGAGTTGGGTGGAGAAAGGATAGATAGCCAGGGAGATGAATGATTTATTTTAATATTATTTCCTTTAAGCCCAGTTACATGGGTGAAAATTGGATTATGTGAAATTTACATGGTTAGAAATAAGCATGCAATTGACATGAAATTCCTGAATGCAACAAAGCATCAGAAAGTGAGCCCTGTTGTAAGCGGAGGGTGAGGAACAGTGCTAGTGGCCATGACTGACTGGACTTCAGAACAATGTGAAAAAGTTGATCTTTTCCCTGGCTGCCTGAGTCTCCTCTTTGTATGCCATCTTACTATACTTCCTTCTTGTCTCTCCTTAGAGTTATAAACATCCCCTTCACTTTCTGGGATGACCAATCAAGTACATCTTTGTGCACATAATATAAGATTTATATTAATTCCATTTGGGCATTTGAATTTGACATTGCAAATGTTGTGGAATAAGATGTATGTTTCCTACAGAGCAGACTGATGAGCATTTCATGCTTTGGTTTAGGTGAGCTCTCCTGTTGGCAGTCTGTGTAATATTGGGAATCTGACTTCTTATTTAAACATGCTCCCCCTTTTTTGCTTGTCATGATGATTATTAACTTTTAAGTTAAAGTCCCTACATCAACTGAAATGGCAAATAAATTTGAAAAAGAAGATGCAGCTTTTGGGAAAAGGTGGTGGAAATAATTCTATTCCAGGTTTAGAACTTGAATCTGATCTAAATACAGATTCAGACTGTATTTAGAGCATTTTGCTTTGGCATCTCCATTTAGGTGTGGAGGAGGCTGTTTTAGAGCCTCTTCTTCTTCTTCTTCTTCTTTTTTTTTTTTTTTTACAGAGAGAATGAAACTGCCTGAGGGACAGTACAGAGCCATGGTGAGGGCCAAGATAAAGTCTCAAAGTTGCTGGGCCACACCATGTCCCACAAACAGCAGATGCCATAGAACCGCTTTTTAAAAAATCCTGCCTTTCACATGTCATGCTAAAAATACAGACCTAAACAGACCTGAAAAACTTGAAAGAACTAGACAAGCAAGGAGTTGCTTTTGGTAGTTATACCAAAGCAATATGCAAGGTCATGGAAATAACGCAACAAACAAGAATGTACTGTGTAGAGTAAGACATATTAGAGCTTTCTAAAGTTCCAAGGCAGCTTTTGTAATGTATTCAGAACAGAAGTAAGAATGGAATCATAAAACTGGAGAGTCCCTAGGAGACTGAAAAAGCCCATAGAAAATGATTCAATAACATTGGTGGGTCTGATAGAACGCCCGCATTCCCCTAGACTTCTCATCTCTCTCTTCTCCCTCTTGAAATTCACCTTAGGGGAACGTTCTGTGGATTTCTACCTGCCAACTCAAACTTGGTGCTCTAGTTTTCTAGCTATCTGCATATCTTATAGATGTCCTCTGCAGTTGCTTATTATGTGGCTTGTCACTTGGACTAGGCGCAAAGCTTTAAGGCCAAGAAACCTATCTTTTGTGTCTTTGGAATTTCTGCTATAGCTTGAGTATGACAGTTGTGTCCGCAGATGATGTAAAATGAATATTCCCTAACTCACTGGATACTTCCAGATTGAAAACAAGTTAATCAATTTTTCTTCTATTATTAATATGTGTGTGCCATATTCTGAAATAGCTGTGAAAGACCAGATAAGAGAAAGGCTAGAGGAACAAGTTGCAGACACAATAGTGAAAATGCAAAAGACTGTTAAAAATGTCTTGACATAAATAATAAAGATGGGAAAAGTAATAATGATATAACAACTTTCCATTCTTTAGCACTTGATTTTTCTGAAAATACTTTCAGATAATAAAGAAGAGTGGGATAAAGGTAGTAATAGAAATACCTGCAAGGAAAATAGTAAGGAAATGCAGAGTTAACAAAGCAAAACAACAAAAGAAAGGCAACGAAAATAAAGCCAAGAATAAAGAAATGGAAGGAGAATTATTGGACAGAGTGTCAAATATTTACAACATTGGTATTCTTTGAGCAGGTAGAGTGTGCCATCTAGATCACAGCATGTTTTCATGTGTTCTACCAGATAGTGGGAGAGGGAGTGCCCTGGACTCACTAACACTCTCCATTCTTTTTATAAAAATTAATTTCTATTAGAGTATAATTGCTTTACAATGTTGTGTTAGTTTCTATTTATACAGCAAAGTGAATAGCTATACATATACATATATCCGTCTTCTTTGGATTTCCTTCCCATTTAGATCACCACAGAGCACTGCATAGGGTATTCTGAGCTGTACAGTAGGTTCTTATTGTTGTTCAGTTGCTTAGCCGTGTCTGACTCTGTGACTCCATGGACTGCAGCATGCCAGGCTTCCCTGTCCACCATCTCCGAAAACTTGCTCAAACTCAATGTCTATCAAGTTGATGATGATATCCAACCATCTCATCCTCTGTTGTCCTCTTCTCCTCCTGCCTTCAATCTTGCCCAGCATCAGGGTCTTTGAAATGAGTCAGCTCTTCGCATCAGGTGGCCAAATTATGTGGAGCTTCAGCTTCAGCATCAGTCCTTCCGATGAATATTCAGGATTGATTTCCTTTAGGATTGACTGGTTGGATCTCCCTGCAGTCCAAAGAACCCTCAAGAGTCTTCTCCAACCCCACAGTTCAAAAGCATCAATTCTTCGGCGCTCAGTTTTCTGTATAGTCCAACTCTCACATCCATACATGACCACTGGAAAAACCATAGCTTTGACTGGATGGACCTGTGTTGGTAAAGTTATGTCTCTGCTTTTTAATATGCTGTCTAGGTTTGTCATAGCTTTTCTTCCAAGGAGCAAGTGCCTTTTAATTTCATGGCTGTAGTCACCATCTGCAGTGACTTTGGAGGCCGAGAAAAGAGTCTGTCACTTTTTCCATTGTTTCCCCATCTGTTTGCCATGAAGTGATGGGACTGGATGCCAAGATCTTAGTTTTATACACAGTATTGTATATATGTCAGTCTCAATTTCACAATTCATCCTTTGTTTGTTCTCTATGTCTGTGTCTCTGTTTTGCAAATAAGATCATCTATACCGTTTTTCTAGATTCCACATTAATGCATTAATATATGACATTTGTTTGTCTCTTTCTGACTTACTTCACTCTGTATGACAGACTCTAGGTCCATCCGCATCTGTACAAATGACCCAATTCTGTTCCTTTCTATGACTGAGTAATATTCTATTGTATATATGTACTACATTTTATTTTAATACTTTTAATTTTGTATTAGAATATAATTGATTAACAGTGTTGTGGTAGTTGTACCACATCTTCTTTATCTGTTCTTATTTTGATGAACATTTAGGTTGCTTCCATGTCCTGGCTATTGTAAATAGTGCTGCTGTGCACGTTGGGGGGCATGTGTCTTTTTAAATTACATTTTTCTCTGGGTATATGCCCAGTAGTGGATTTCCTGGGTCATATAGTAGTTCTATTTTTAGCTTTTTAAGGAGCTTCTATACTGTTCTCTGTAGTGGCTGTATCAATTTACATTCTCACCAACAGTGCAAGAAGGTTCCCTTTACTCCATACCCTTGCCAGCATTTATTGTTTGTAGATTTTTTTGATGATGGCCATTCTGACCTGTGTGAGGTGATACCTCATTGAAGTTTTGGTTTGCATTTCTCTAATAATTAGTGATGTTGAGCATCTTTTCGTGTGTCTATTGGCCATCTGTACGTCTTCTTTGGAGAAATGTCTATTTAGATCTTTTTTTGCTCATTTTTTGATTGGGATTTTTTTTTTTTAATATTGAGCTGCATGAACTGTTTGCATATTTTGGAGATTAATTCTTTGTCAGTTGCTTTGTTTGCAAATATTTTCTCCTATTCTGAGGGTTGTTTTCTCATCTTGCTTATGGTTTCCTTTGCTGTGCAAAAGCTTTTAAGTTTAATTATGCCCCATTTGTTAATTTTCATTTTTCATTACTCTAGGAGGTGGTTCAGAAAAGATCCTGCTGTGATTTATGTCAGAGAGTGCTCTGTGTTTTCCTCTAATAAGAGTTTTATAGTGTCTGGCCTTACATTCAAGTCTTTAATACATTTTGAGTTTATTTTTGTGTATGGTGTTAGAGAATGTTCTGATTTCATTCTTTCACATGCAGCTGTCCTTTTTTCCCAGCATCACTTATTGAAGGGACTATCTTTTGTCCATTGTATATTCTTGCCTCCTTTGTCATAGATTAGGTGAGCATATGTACGTGGGTTTATCTCTGGGTTTTCTATTCTGATCAGTTGATCTATATTTCTGTTTTTATGCCAATACCATTTTCACTCTTGTTCACTAAGGTCTTTTATTGATAATAGTCTGGCATTCTGTACTCTAGACGTTCTGTCTACATCATTAAAAAGATGCAGATGTGAGTGATACTCAGCCTCAGTAGCTCATTTCAGTAATTTCACAGAAGCTCAGGTAGGCTTGCTGTGGAAAGTACCATCGATTTCTGATCCTGCTGTAAGGTTCTGAAAACTTCCCAAGCTCAAGAGGCAGGTCTTACATTACTGTCAATAATACCGAATGTGGTAACTTATTATAAAGTAGTTCCAAGATGACATCCCAACCATATTCTAGAACTGACCAGAGGCCACAAAAGGTCCTAAAATGACCTTTATTATTGCTTTGGAGGGATAAGCTACACATTTTAAAAGATATTTCAATAAGGCGACCTACTTGCCTTTTGATGGTGGCAAGCTTCTCTACTTCAGGGTCTGTTTTGTTCAGATATAGTTGAAGGGCATATGACCCACACCAAAGTGTAAAGATCAGTATATTTTAAAGAGAAAGTCAGAATGAAAGATACGAGTGATGGCCAAAGATAAAACTCATCAAACCCTTGGAAAGTTTTCTCATATTCAAATGAAAAAAGAGATCAAATCTTTCTTCCTTTGAGAACACTAACATGGAGACAGACTTAATTGCTTTCTATGCTGTTGAAAGCACAGATCAACTATTTTCAAGATTCAGAGATCAATACCCATGTTCTGGTAATAATTTGACTTCTCACACTTGAGGTTTTGAAACCATAGAGAGCTCTTTCCTTTGGTGGATTGAAGACCTGCTAGGGTTTTGGTCCTTGCTCTGGCCTAATTACTTAATCTCTTTTGGCCTCAATTCCCTCAGTTGTAAGGGGGAATAATTATATCTGTCCTTTATTTTAATGATACTTTTCGTTTCTAAATGTCTGCCATGTGTCAGGTACTGTGCTGTGCCTTTGGCATATGTTATCTTTAAATCTCTCATCAATTCTGCAAGGAAGGAATAATTATCACTCATGTTTTGCAGTTGAGAAAGCCAAGGCTTAGATTCCTCAGGAGCCTGCCTGAGGTCACACAGCTAAGAGGTGGCAAAGCTAGGATAGAAACCTTCATGTGTGTGGACAAAAGCCCTTCCCAGTCCTCCATGAGATTTCGAATTCATTTAAAATGAACATTTGGGGATGTATTTGGAAAATAGAAATGTTCTTTGTAGATTCATGTTCTTATTGCCATTATCATCCTGATGAATATAAACCAGTTAATGTGTATTTATTGAATTCCTTACAGGAATGATTCCCTGGTAGCTCAGATGGTAAAGAGTCTGCCTGAAATGTAGGAGACCTGGTTTGACCCTTGGGTCAGGAAGATCCCCTGGAGAAGGAAATGGCAACCACCCACTCCAGTATTCTTGTCTGGAAAATTCCATGGATGAAGGGGCCTGGCGGGTTACAGTCCATTGGTTTGTAAAAAGTCAGACACGACTGAATGACTACACTTTCACTTTGCAGGAAGTTAGTACTGAATCAGATACCATTTTGGATACTCTATGGAATCATGTACTTCCCCCAATGTAGTGTTATGTAAGGTGCATTATAATAACTAAATGTTAAAATAGTTCTGAGTGATATAGCTTTCACTCTGGGAATCAGATATTAGTTTTTTTTTAATTTTTTTTTTGAGAAAAAAGAAAAGAAGCAAGTATGCTAATCTAAACTGAGTGACTGTTTCAGGAAACAAAAAACAGCTGTGTGTAGTTCAATCTTCAGAGTCAACAAATAAAGGCCCCAGGAACCCTGAAAGCTGATCGGGAAAACTCCAAAGGAGATGAGAGAAATATACTATAGGGATTAGCAAATTTCTGCTGAAAAATTCATGTGTTCACAAACGTGCTGGACCAGCATATCTTCCGCTGTCTGGTTCCTTGTTTGATTTGAGTCTTTAATGACCAATAGGGCTGTTGAAACTTAGTCAAGGAGTTTATCCTTGATTTGGGGATATCAGACTTCCTGCGCAAAAGATGGCTGGGAATCCATTCAGCTCTCCTAAAACAAGCACTAAGTTTTGGAAAGAATTTTCTCTTGTGGGAAACATCCTCTTCCTAAAGAAGGCTGTCAGCATGAGATGGCTGTTTTTCCAGGGACGAACGAGGGGAACCAGTTGGTTCCATAGCCAGGAATCAACCTTTAAAACAGGTTAACATTCGGGACAGACTCCTCTGTCCTGCTTCCTTGATCTTTTTGGAAGAACTGCTTAAACTCAATCTGAAAGTTCACAAAATTGTGCAGAAGAATCAGGCAAGTCTAGAAACGAGCTATTTCTTATTGTTTCTTCTGTTTCTTTATGTTTTGAATACAGATTTAAAAAAAAAACAAACCCACCTTGGGAGGTCATTGTGAGGATGAAATAACATAACTCAGGTACATCTCCTGACGCAAAACAGTCATCACTATTGGATCCTAGGCCATCTCCCTAAAGATGCTCATCCAGTTGTTCTTTAAGGCTCAAGGTGAACTACTGATTCCGTTAGGTCACAGGATGTCTCAAGAGTTAAGAAAAATGCTTTCAAATTGAGGAAAGATGGTGGAGGCTGTCTTTCTAGACCTCATCAAGGATCTGTGTTGGTGGAATATAGCCATCGTTTGGGTTTGGTAAGAGCTTCATGATGGATCCATGTAGAGAAGGAGCTATGCCACCGGACAGCTGGCTGACTGCTTGCCTTTGATTGCCTTGGCCAAATGAATGTGGGGCCACTGACTGACCCCTGCATTTTTCTGCATGGGCGATGGGAGAGGGGAGCCCTTGTCCAGTTCTCCTGTCAGACATTTGGTCACATTTGACTCTCTGCTGGGTTAAGGCAGAAGACCACTGGGGAGGATAAGACCACTAGGTGGCCAGGCTTGGTTTTGTTCAGCACAGTCTGGATTTCGCTGAACCCAAATAGATAAAATCAACCAAACCAAGGTAATCATCTAAGGGATATTTGTTAAAATGCTGGATACTACAAGAACTGTCATCAGCCTCATTTTGCTGTTTGGATTTGGTCCTATTTTTTTTTTTTTTTTGAGTAGAGGAGTAAGAGGGCAGCCTAATATCGTCCATGTCATCCTCTAGCTGCAGCCAGTCAGAACGCTGCCCAGTCCCTAGCAGCTAGTGGCCAGCTAGGCATCTGGTCCAGACCCTCTGGGCACAAGTTCCTGAGCCTGGGGGTGAGGTTACTTTGGTCACAATGCCTTTCAACATCATCCTGGCACTGTGGGAAGCAGAGGCAGTGTTTTCAGCTCTGGGGACTCAACTTAGCTGTGCTTTACTTGTGGCCAATGGCCCCTGGTAGGATGAGTTCTGCTCAGGGAGACAAGGGACTACTATTTGCCAGTTGATGCCAGCAAGTCATTTTATGTCTGGGGGCCTCAGGGTCCATGGAGTGAGGTTATCTCTAACTTTGATCTCATCACAAGCCATCTCTGAATCTGCCTGGGGTCTGCTTCTGCCTGGGGCACGGAAATGTGTGTATTTTTCTTTCCTCCCTTCCAGTCCCTGATTCAGCCGATGATCCGCTAAACTGTTCTTGGCCCACCCCTCTTATATTATCTAAATTTCTTTGTGCAAAAGAACAAGATTAAGTTTGAATGGATCATTGTTTCTTATAAACAACTGCTGATAAAGTCATGAGTTGACCTATTTCTGAAGCAGACAACTGAGGGGAAATTTATGGCTTTCTCTTCTTCAGAATTAACCAGTTTCTTTTCTTGAAACATGTTTTATGGGACTAGACTAATCACCCTGGCGATATGTGGCTGAAGTTCTCTTGGCTGTAGATCAAAGTCTCCGATATACCAGCACAGATAATAAGAAAACAGCACAAGGGAGGATAAAGACTTTACAATGAATTTTGGCATCAGAGTCTAATAGAATGAATTTTTGGAGTCAGGCTCTAGTAAAGCAGAAAAATTAAAGGGATAATTAATTCCTAGAAAAATTGCAAATGACCAATATATAGGAAAAGTGTCTAACTTTCTCTACTAATGAAAGACATGCAAATAAAAACACTCTATCATTTCCCTCTATCATTTTGGCAGAAATGTATATAGTTGGTTAAACCTGGTGTGCCTGTGATGCAGCTGCCTGATGCAACCTTTTGGTGGGTAGTTCAGGAAGCAACAGTTAGAACTGGACATGGAACAACAGACTGGTTCCAAATAGGAAAAAGAGTATGTCAAGGCTGTATATTGTCACCTGCTTATTTAACTTATATGCAGAGTACATCATGAGAAACACTGGGCTGGAAGAAACACAAGCTGGAATCAAGATTGCTGGGAGAAATATCAATAATCTCAGATATGCAGATGACACCACCCTTATGGCAGAAAGTGAAGAGGAACTAAAAAGCCTCTTGATGAAAGTGAAAGAGGAGAGTGAAAAAGTTGGCTTAAAGCTCAACATTCAGAAAACGAAGATCATGGCATCTGGTCCCATCACTTCATGGGAAATAGATGGGGAAACAGTGGAAACAGTGTCAGAGTTTATTTTTTTGGGCTCCAAAATCACTGCAGATGGTGATTGCAGCCATGAAATTAAAAGACGCTTACTCCTTGGAAGGAAAGTTATGACCAACCTAGATAGCATATTCAATAGCAGAGACATTACTTTGCCAACAAAGGTCCGTCTAGTCAAGGCTATGGTTTTTCCAGTAGTCATGTATGGATGTAGAGTTGAACTGTGAAGAAAGCTGAGTGCCGAAGAATTGATGCCTTTGAACTGTGGTGTTGGAGAAGGCTCTTGAGAGTCCCTTGGACTGCAAGGACATCCAACCAGTCCATTCTGAAGGAGATCAGTCCTGGGTGTTCTTTGGAAGGACTGATGCTGAAGCTGAAATCCAATACTTTGGCCACCTCATGTGAAGAATTGACTCATTGGAAAAGACTCTGATGCTGGGAGGGATTGGGGGCAGGAGGAGAAGGGGACGACAGAGGATGAGATGGCTGGATGCCATCACCGACTTGATGGACGTGAGTCTGAGTGAACTCCAGGAGTTGGTGATGGACAGGGAGGCCTGGTGTGCTGCAATTTATGGGGTCGTAAAGAGTAGGACATGACTGAGTGACTGAACTGAACTAGGTGATATGCATGCTTGTGTGCTCAATCACATCCAACTCTTTGCAACCCCATGGACTGTAGCCCACCAGGCTCTTCTGTCAATGGAATTTCCCTGTCAAGAATACTGAAGTGGATTGCTATTTCCTTCTCCAGGGGATCTTCCTGACCCAGAGATAAAACCTTTTTTTCCTGCTTGGCAGGTGGATTCTTTACCATTGAGCCACTGGTAGAAGCCCCCACCTCTGTGTCCTTTAGGGAAGCTTATTTAACCTCTCTAACTCTTGGTAAAAATGGGAATAATAATACATATCAAACCTCTTAGAGGTTACTAAGGGAATTAGGCAATAAAACACACATTAAGCACCTGGGATAGTATAAAAATACTTTTTTTTTTCCCCCACACAGTTTCTGTTTTACTTTAATTGTATGAGTACAGGCAGCTGTCTTCCTATGCCCATGATTCAAAGAGAAAGCTAAGAGGGCTTTGAATAGCTTCCATTGACTTAAATGCAGGAAGTACCCTACTTCCAAATATGTGGAACAGTTTTTCCTAAGGCTGCCGTGTGTCTGAGAAAGACCATATTGAGTAATTGTTTTCTGAAGGCAGGAGAGGAGAGTGGGTGACTGATGGCTGTTGGGCAGCCTAAAATAATATTTCATTCTTGTCATCCTGACACAGTTTAAGATCAAATGATTTTGGATGGTTCTCCTGTTTCCCTCTTGGTTTGGAAGAACAGAGCTTTTGTTACTTATGCTCTTAAACAACAGAGCTTTGTTCTATACTCAGGAGCATATAAACTAAACAGAAGATTTCCTTACGGGCCATCCTATTTGCTGTGAGGAGTGATTCCCAGTGGAAAGTAGACGTGGTTAGCTCCAGCCATCTGTGGAGGGCCCACATCATCACAGAGGAACTTAGCCGAAACCCAGGGGAGCACGGCAGCCAATCAGATTGGGGATTTACTTCTCCTATACTGTGCTAACATTGGTGGACTCAGCCATTTAAAAATGCCCTGCTTACTTGGGCCTTGCTTTGTCCTACAAAACATAATCTTGTATTGCTTTCTTTGAGGCAGAAAAATGAAAATGCCAATATTTTGAGTGTTTTTTACTTTTGGGAACTTCTGGTTCGTAGACAATTGTTCCAGACTGCTGTGTTATCTTTTCAGAGCTGTTGATACTGTGGAATGAGGGTTGTAAATAAGGCTCGAGTTCTCATCAAAGGCTAATGGATCACTAGAAGGACACAAATTAGGTTCTGCCTGTCCTGTATCCCTCTTCTCAGTTCTCTTTCCTTGCACCATACCAGCTCCTGGCTCGCTGCCACACTGCCACACCCATGTGCCATTTTCACTTAACAAAGGCCAGGTCTGAGTAGAATATACGAAGTTGGGATCAATTCCAAATCAATTCCAAATGTTAATAATTACAGCTATTAAGTATGGAGCACTTTGGAACATGCCAGGTTTTGTGTTAAGTGGTTTGCATGCATTATCTTGATGCTTCTCAAGGAGTAATCCATGATGACTGACTTTACAAGCCTGGGGTTGGTTGGTGGCATGTATGCCAGTAAAAATGCAGATTCATAGGTTCCATTCTACACTTGTGAGTTGAGCATCCTGTGGTGAGGTCAGGTCATCTATTACTTTAACCAGCACCTTCAGCAATCCTGATGCACAAGAAGTTCAAGAACCTGTGTGTTATTTTTCAAAGCAAATGGGGCTCAAGTGCAATCTGCTTTCCTTCCACTGCTCTGATTTCTGTGCTTACATTTTTAGGGCAAAAAAAGTAAAAAAAAAAAAAAAATCCTGTGGACTGGGAGATGTGGGCGACTGATACCTCTTAGTAGCTGGTGATTATGACTGTGTCCCTATAGCCAACGTGCTTTTGAGATACCAAGTATTTGTCTCTATTGTGGGAGGATTAAAAATTGAGAAGTCTTCTCTTGACGGATGGTAGCCTGTGCTCTGAATACAGAGAGGGATGCCTCAGGGACTACAGAGGCAGGACTGCGTGAATGGTTGCATGGGTCGTGCACTGCCCAACCGGATGTGGTGGCCTTGCCCCAGGAGTGAAAACCTGGCATTCTCCTTGGCCCAGGGGTAGCCCACTCCTTAGAGGAGAAGGTAACTGATGTGCTGGCGTGGGTCTCAGGGACCAGGAATCTCTGCCTGCCTTTGGTTATCACACCCCAAGAGGCCTGAAATCTTCAGGGTCGTAAATTACTTGGTTCTTGGGTTTATTTCTGCTGCTGCTGCTGCTGCTGCTGCTGCTAAGTTGCTTCAGTCGTGTCCGACTCTGTGCAACCCCAGAGACAGCAGCCCACCAGGCTCCCCAGTCCCTGGGATTCTCCAGGCAAGAACACTGGAGTGGGTTGCCATTTCCTTCTCCAATGAATGAAAGTGAAAAGTGAAAGTGAAGTCGCTCAGTCGTTTCCGACTCTTTGCGACCCCATGAATTGCAGCTCACCAGGCTCCTCCGTCCATGGGATTTTCCAGGCAAGAGTACTGGAGTGGGGTGCCATTGCCCAGGGACATTTAATCATAGTGGCACAGACTGGTTTAATGTGGTTTCTCTGGGCATTCATTTGGTGAGAGGGGAGGACAGGCTCTTTTGCAAGCCACTTTAGTGGAGGAAGCTGAGAGATTTAGCAAAACTATTTTTTTTTTTTCTTTTGAGGGGCGAGGCACAGGTGGAGTGGGAGAGGCACTAGAGATACACTGGACCGATGTCCCAGTTCTGAAGGTTATCCTCCAACACACTGTTTTCTGAATTCTTCAGCCCCTCCCATCCTCCTTGTCTTGGTGTATGTCCAATGCCCAGTGCCTGTCCCCTCAATCACAGGCCTGGACTGCAGCAATATTGTGGGTAGGGAGGCCTCAGCGGCATGAGTGGGCTGTGGAGTGAATGGACACATGAAGTGTCCACCTCTGGATCTGAGGCAGTGTAGTGGGGTAGGGGAGCTAATCACTCACTTTTGGAATTGAGACCCCCTTCCTTTTGTATTCCTCTCCCAGGAGCAGGATAATTAGAATAAGGAGACTTAGTTTAGCTCATTCAACTCCCTGCCAGGCCCCATACACAGCTTTCACATATGCAGTCATTTCTAGCATCCCAGGTAGGCTTCCCTGTGTTTCTTTATCAACTTGTTGAGAAAGAGCAGAGATGAGGCTGGTCATGGGACTGTTAAGTCTTAACATTTGATTTTTTGGGATCTTGAAGAAAGTACCTTGGATTTCATTTTGAAAAAAAATTTTTTTTTTCCCTAAACTGAAAATGTTCCCCAGTTTTCTCCCTGGTTATTTGTCCTGCTAATTCATATGGTAAGTGGTGCTGATTCATGAATTGACCATCAGGGAATAAGCACCCTGCATGCAGAGGAGGTGGGAGGAAGGGGTTTGCTCTCAAGGAGGGGCCTGTCCTTGGTCTTGGTGGTCGGTGCTGGGAAGGGCACACAGATGGAGAGACGCCTCCTGGGAAGCACAGCAGTGAGAGAGTATGGGGTCCCTGAGGCCCTGTGAGCGGTGAGATGTGTCTGGTGGGGGTTTGTGTGGGCGGGGAAGGAGATGAAGGGTGAGACCACTGATGAATGAGGAATGTGGGAATGAAAGAGCGCAGCAGGCCATTGTCTGTCCCTAGGGCAGCTGTTCCCTTAACAAGCAGACTCTTTTTCTCTGTACCTCCTCAGTAAGTAAGCTGAAGTTCCAGTTAATAATCTCCTAAACTGAGAAATCCCCTCTCCTGGGAGGAGAGGAGATAATTAGCGTCAGTGTTCTCTCATATCTATGCTGAGAAGTCAGCATGAATTCTAGACATGATTCCTGTCTTTGGATAATCACCAGAGCTGTTTGTGACAGGTCTCTCTTTTTTCCCCCTCCCTTCAACTCTTTTTTGATTAGGGTTCTATGACTGAAATGAATGGCTTCCATTATTTTTTTGCCTTCATGCAGGAATCTTTAAACTAGGCCGAACTTTGGACCAACTATCATATGAATCATGTCTACTACAATTACCCTTTCTGTGTAATGTCCTAGGTTAGTGCCATTGTGTGACACAATAAATGTAGAGCAGGGTTGAAAATGTCAAGTGATAACCAGACAGAAGACTGACAGGGAACAGACCCACCTCCTTGAACTCTTATCTCGGAGGCCTTAAGACAAAACCTTACATGAATATTTCCCCAAATGAGATATATGATGTTAATAGATATATTTTACCATATTTGACTGTTCAGCAATTCAACTCCATTTTTGATGTGTACATTTATTGCAGTGAACTTATAATAATTATGATACAAATGACAGTTTTCTCTTGATGAATATTTATTACGTAATAGGCTCAGTTCTAAGTTCAGTTCTTTGCCCGTTTAATCTTCACACCAGCCTCGGGAGGTAGTTACTGTGAGTGCCCCATTTTACATATGGGGAAATTGAGGCACAGATCTCTTAAGTAGCCTGCCCGAAGTCCACAGATAAGAATCAGAACTGGGATTTGAACCCAGGCAGTCTAACTCAGAGTGTATGCTGTCAGCCTCCATGCTATTAATATAATGCTTACGCATTGCTTGAAGAGGTGGTTTTGGCATCAAATATGAAGAATGCAACCCTTCAAACTTTTCTCTTGCAAAATGTAAGTAATTGTCTGTTTTGTGTATGTACTCTTATATGACTGTTGATATATCATTACCAAGAAGAAGGGTTTTGACTATGTACGAGCACAAAAGATTGTTGATTTGGGTTAATTTTATGTGTAATAATGGTTTAGAATATTGTCACATGCATTGTTAGTACATTTCCAAACATGCATGTTCTCAGATAATTAAAAAGCAGCCCCAAAAATTTCCCCCCATGTGCCGAGAACAAGTTCGATTATGAGGTCTATGTACCCAGATGATGTGTTCTGTTATCTAAACCAAGAATATAAGCTTAATCCCTGCAGTGACCACAGATTCATAGCTCTTGTAACCATGACTTTTTATGTAAATGAAAAAAAATTTTTTTTTTTTTTTTGCTTTGTCAAGGTGAGCAGGACTTCTAGCTGATGTATTTCTGAGTAACTGCTTGTATTTATGTTAACACCACAGACACTGGCTCCAAGAGTTGACGTTTGAACTGTCAGCAGTTGCCCCCCACCAGCAACCTGGTCCAAGATCTAGGGTTTCTTTAGGTGGAGTCCAACCTGGTGAAAACAATGAGTCTACTTATCCATTTCACCTGGAGCACAGTTAACCTCTTGCCAACCTCCGCAGGTCTGACACACTAACTTGGTGGATCCGAATGTTTCTTAAGAGTTTTCTCATGAGCGACTCCTTTGGCCACATGAACTGCAGGGCAAGGCAGATTAGCTTGTGGGCCTAAAAACTGTTCTTGGCCCAGATCTAGGGACACCTTTCAGTCAACCAGAGCTGCTCTGATAGTTAAGATGGGCTGAAGGCTCTTGGTTCAGATTAAAGGTTTGCATTGCTGAGTACTTTGCTTTAATTGGGATCATCTAAATTCTTGTCTGTGAGATGGAGATCCAGGAAATGAATTGAGAACAGAATTTAGCTGTCTGAATGACCTTTGTGTACCATGAACCCTCTTGGTGCCAGGTGCAAGAGCCAACAGCTATTAATTGATGGTGGTAATGGATGTAGTCTCTCCAGCTAGAGCCTGCTAGCACAAGCCCTGTTGGATTGGAAATGATGCCTGCTATAAGGAGACTTTAGCACACTGCACTAACAACTTTCGGAAAAGATCAGTGTATTGGCATGTATTTTTAAGTTTCCTTCTTCACTGCATTGTTTTAAATAGGGCATTGAAATCAAATGTGAATGATATAATTGGCTTAAGTCGGATTGTACTGACACATCACTTCCTTTCTTCCAGTGTGAGGTTTTCCCGGCTATGTGACCACTCCAGGTTCTAAATATCTACCTTCACCCCCAGTTGCCAAGTAGCAGTAACATGTCTCAGGCTATCGTGATTATTACGATGATTGGAGGGAAGGCCACGCTGGTCTTTTAGAAAGCTCTCGTCATGAATGTGTTTTTGGTTGAACATTGCTTGCTAATAGATGAACAGCTTGCAGCTGAATCAAACAAAACCTTTAGTGTTTGTAAGGGTCAGGGTGCCAGGGGTCTGTCTGCAACTGAGCTTTATGTTGACACAGAGAATGTCCAGAAGCCATGAAAGCTTCTGACTCAAAGACTTGCTAGTTGGTTGCTTGCCATTGTTTTGAGTGGGGAGATGGTTATCTTCAAAGTTGTCAAAGGTAAAATTTTCCTGTAGGAAATTTCTGGGCAACTATCATGTGAAATAATTTAAATGCCTTAGTTTAGAGTATTCTTGGTCTTGTCTATTGAAAAATGATTTGAACATTGGAATTTGAAGAGATCTTAACATAATTTTATTTGGGGAATGAGAAACAGGGAGTTCTGGGTGTTGAGGATTCAATGACAAAATTCTGGGTGTGAAGATTCAATGCCAACGTTACCTTAAGAGCATGCTTTCCCTTTCAGACTAGATCATCCTTGTTATTGTTGAGTAAATGGAATCACAATTTTAACAACCTGGCTTCCCTCAGAAGTTTCAGTTCTCACACAGTCACCATGAGCAGCAGCACTGTCAAGTAAACAAAGGTTTAATTAAGTAAAAAATATTTAAACGTAGTGAATAGTCCTTCCTGGTTAGTCACAAGTTGGACAATTCAAAGAACAGATCTTGGGGGGATTATGAATGGATTACTTTTTCTGTTCCCTGTGTTTCTGTTTTTCTTCTTGGTGTCAAATCTCAAGTTAAATTCAGTCAGCCATCTAGAGCAAACAAAAAGAGCATAAATGTCTTTTCTGTTCCTGTTCCTTATATTTCATCACTAAACAAAGCAAGTTTCCTTTCCTGGCTTCTTCCTTTGGGAGCATATAAAACTGACATGAGTTTATATTGTGGAGGTTCTGCTGTCACTTTGAAAGCATAATGATTGATTTTGTTATTTAAAAGTTTTTACAATGATTTTTTGGTTGCTAATGTTACACTTGCTACAAAATTTGCTGAAGAGACACATCATTTGTTGAGGATTTGGAAGGATTTGACATTAGGTAAAGTATATCATGTATGTTAATTCCATTAAAAATTTTGTTTTCTTTAGTCATCTCTTATGACTTTAAAAATGTTTGCCACACATGCATTAATAACTACAGTTTGAAAGTTTGGTATAACAAGTAGTTGGTATTACTAATACTTCAAAATGTGATGGGAAATAAGGAAAATATTGCAAGGAAAACAGAAACCTAGGCCATGGGGGGCTATGCCAACTGGCTCTAACATTATTTTCTGCCCCAACAATCCCACCAAGGTACATTCTGGTACATGCTATATAGCCATGTATAGCTATATAGCTATACTGTGGGCCAGTACAATAGCCCATTTTCCTAATTCACTATCTGAGCACAGTTTTTCCTTTTAAGACACTAAAAGCATCTAATTGTACTCATGAAACCCCTTTTCCCTCTTCCCTGCCTGAGCTGCCTTTATTCTTGTTTCTGTGGGTGGGTGAAAAGGCTGTCCATCTGAAAAGATAGCTCTCAAACCGTTCTGGAAAATGATCTCTCTTCCTCCACAAATGATCATTTTGGTTTTAAATTTATTTCAGGTACATTAAGCCTCCCTGGACTCATACTCAATAACAAATGACCCTACAATAGATGAGATTAGAAAAAGGTAAAATGAGATCAAAGTGGACCTAGTCGCCGGAGTGACTTAATGCATATTATTTCAACTCAGCATTACTCCCACTAAAAATAAAAAGAAAGATGAAAATTACCTTTGGGTTTTTGCTGCTGTGGTTGCCCTCTGTGTCCCAGGGGTACCTGGGTCCTTTAAGGTCGGCGAGGTTGATCTTGCCAAAGCATAACAGATCTTGCTCCAGGTGAAGTCGCATTTCCCAGTCCTTTGTCGTGCTTCCCTTGGGCAGTAAAGCTATGATTTTTTTCTGGCCTTGCAAGGGAAAGTGATTCCAGATAAGCTGAGTGTTATGTGGAATATCTCATCTCTGTTGTTCTAGTGCAGCCCTTTCAGCTTTCCAGAGCCAGTCAGACTTGTTATGAGGAGCTAAATGATTGGCTGGATCTGGGGCTCAGTTCCATAAATTATGGCCCAGCGTACGAGAAGCCCAAGTCCTATAGTTGCTGTAGTCCAGAGGCCTGCCAGTTCCTGCTTTAACGCATATGTAGTCGTAATTGAGTTCTAACACGGCCTTGGATGTTTCTGTCCTAAATAGCTGACATTGCATCTTCAAGACCGTGTGAGTAATCCTGACTTTTTTTTTTTTTTTTTAAACTCCGTAAATTAATTACATGCCCCAAGAGGGAGTGATGGTAATTAGAAAATACTGAAGTAGCAAATGATTTATTTTCAAGGTGCTGTTTTCTGTGTATCAAGTTCAATGCAATTAATCGTAAAGCTTCTAAGACCTGGCAGGATTATTCCAGCTTTTATTTTTTGCCACGAATCAGAGTCAAGCTGTATTTTGAGGGAGGCTCTTCAATGCATTTGCTAGCCGGGTTTGTGTTAAAGGGTCTGGAAAGTGAGAAAGGTCCAATACGAGCAGGTTAAAACAGATTGTTGGTGTCAAAGCCATGGCTGAGAGCCCTTGAGTCCGGCAAGTTTCAAGACTTCCCACCCACATGGTCCACAGCTGGCAGGGAGCAGTCAGGACAGGCAGTCCTTTTGGGACACAGGTACACAACACTCAGAGCACAGAAAGAGGAGAAATGTGAAATGACAGCAAAGCTTTGCTTTACTGTCATCTGAAGCTGTACCAAGGCATATTCTATGGATAACTAGAATATTTTTACATGTATAAAAATGCTCCTCAGTGGTTCTGTTTATATGGTGGGGAGCTGAATGAGAACTCCCTAGCTTGTGTGTGTGTGTGTGTGTGTGTGTATGTGTTTAAAGCCTTTAAGAAGCATATTAAACACACGGAAACAACATAAACAGAAGAAAGTATGTGGATTGGAATGTGTGGTCAGAGCAGATCAAATTATCCCAGGGAAGCCGTTGTTAGGTTTGTATAATTGCTGGGGGTGACTTCTACTGGTAACCAGGTTGAAGATAAAGCCAGAGCAGATTGAGAGGAGAACCTAGAAAACATCAGCATTTTATTACCTTCTATAGCATATACTGCAGGATAGAGTTAATACTGAGTATAGACTGGTGAGGGTAAGCAGTTCATGTTTTGCTTTTAAAACATTATTGATTTCTCCTGTCATTAAAAAAAAAAAATCAGACTTTTTTCTATGAAGTTAATCATTAGAAATAAATATTGTCTTCCACATAATTTTTATATCTTTCTCAATATGGCACAAAATTAGGTAATTTCTTACAATTTTGGGTTGTTTCCAGTTTGCTTTTTGTCTAAATTTTCATCTTTAGACTTAGAGATACAAATCTATATTTTTGTGCTGTACATAAGCCTCAAGCATAAATCATCTGAATAGTTTTTTAAATCACGGGTTTCTGTGGCCAGTGTAAATTTCTAATAGCTAGAATAGTTACTTGCCAATTCCTATAAAAATATTATTTTTATACCTAAGAGCAGTTTATTTTTGGTCACACCTATTTAAATGACTGACATGATTTGGTCAGTAGGAAAGAAATAATAGTTATGTGTTTGCAAAATTTTATGTTTCATTCACTTTGGAAATGCAAAATTTTGTTGTTAAAATATTTTTGCCTTCTAAAATATGACCCCTTTTAGGTCACAGCAACAAATGAGGTTTATAAAAGGAGAGAAAAATAACAGAATCCTTTTCTGTATTAGCCAAGTATATGTAAAATAGTTTTAAAACATATAATTCTAATACATTCTTTTAGAAACATGCTCTCTGTGAAGAAAGAGTATGAACTTCTAATTATGATAGTGTGATAAGTTCCTTTATTTAGTTTCCATGGCTGTAGACACTAATACTAAGAGTTGACAGTCATTATTTTATGTCTTAACCGACTGTATCAGTGAAGAAAGGATTGCATCTACTGAAGGACAGTAATCTCACCCCTCCCGGTGGTTCGGGGCCCATGTAGGGTAAGAAGTGGGGAGAGTGGAAGCAGCTTTCTCTGAACTGGTTTCTGACCTTTAAGCTGGCTCCTTCTCTCAGCGTAGTGTCAGTATGGCTTTCTTGCTCTAGCTATCACATTCCCTCCCACCTCTTCATGCCTTCCTTCTGTATAGTATTAACTTGAGCTCTGATTGAGATGAATCAAATGCAAATGACCTATGCTCAGCTATCGGATATTAATCAGCTGCTCATGCAGTTCAGAAGGTGTTTAGAACACGGCTCAGGGAAATTCTGTTGGGAGTATTGACATCTTGCATTGGAGCTTCCTGTAGGACTTTCACCTCTTCAGTTCTCTGGATTCACATCTGTTTTACATGAAAGGGCAGGACTTTAAGGAAAGAGTAGAGGAGTACCAGGTGTCCAGGGATAGGTATCTGTGAGCAAGATGTTGTGCAGAAAGGAAACATTTTCCGAATAGCAGGAGCTGATCTCTTTTCCCTCTGTACTTTATTTCCAATTGCCATTTTTGTCTGACTGTGGAAGTTCTTTGGCAGATAAGGTTCTGTAAAACTATGTATATCTCCCATAGACAGATGGATTTGACAAAGATATATCCAACAAGGAATGTATTACATCATAAACTTGCAAAGCACTCATGAATGCAAATTGGCTTAAGTAATATTTCTTGATTGAATTACATTTTCCAGGGTTTCATTTGGTGAATTTCACTTTTGGAAAGATTTGCTCTTCTCTAAGATATTTTTTTTCCAGTGTTATATATAGAACTACTCTTTTTGCTTACTCTTGCTGAAGAATTTAATTATCCTTAGTTGGCGTTTTCAAAAGACTTGCTGTCCCACCTGGAGCTTGTTTTAGAGTAGAGCAAAACAAAAAACTTCCTCTCCTTCCCCCAACCCAGAGTTAAAAGCTTTAGATTTGTATGATTCTCTCTGTTTGTGGAGCTTGACACTACCCCTTGGAAGAGGAGGAACTTTCATTTAATTAAAAAATCAATTTTTCCACTTTAATTATAAAATATATGCAGGTGATATAATTTTCTGTTATACTAATCACAAACCAAAATTGTATCCCTCCAATTTCAGGAAGCAAAATGACTTAGTAAATTGATCTTGGAGTTAGTGAGATCATGCTCAAGTCTTTTAAATTTTTTTAAGCCTCAGTCTCTATGTCTGTAAAATGGAAATAATGGTATATATATCCTGGTGTTTTACTGTATTGGTAAATAGCAGCAGCATGATGAGAAAGTGCTGATTAAAGAATATTTTAGTTATTTGGGCTAAGATAATGACGTTATTATCATTACAAAACTTCATAGCACTGTTTAGTTTCCTTTACTTCTAAAAGTATATCCCCAGAATTGAATAAATACTTTTTAGAGCAAAAGCAGTCTTCAGTGTTTGATCTTGAAAAATTACAAAGGTTTTCAGAGCCTCAGTCCTTATCTGTCTGTTACTTGAGTATAAAAATAACAGTAGGGTTACTATAACAATAAGAAAGTGATATTGTATGTGAAAATATATTTAGTAAACTTCTAAGTGCCCTATACATGTTACTTATGTATTATCAGGATATTAATAAAAGGTATAAATAGTCAATTTTAAAAATGGAAAATATCACATACATTTCCTTTAAATTGTATAATTCCATTTGTATAAAATGTACAGAATAGGCAAATTCATAGAGACAGAAAATAGATGAATG
This sequence comes from Bos taurus, assembly GCF_002263795.3. Lineage (NCBI taxonomy): Eukaryota > Metazoa > Chordata > Mammalia > Artiodactyla > Bovidae > Bos > Bos taurus. The sequence goes on from NC_037347.1 coordinate 18,746,430, forward strand.
GTTATGAGGCATTGGGGGAAGAATGTATGAGGCATGACTGCTAATGGGACCTACACATTTCTTATTGATTAGCTTTCTTTTTAAAAAAATAAAGGTAATTCTTTATTTTTTTGTTTGTGACTTTAAACTTTGTACTTTGTACTGGGGTACAGCCGATGAACAGTGTTGTGGCGTGTGTGGCTGTCTCCCTTCACTGTTCACCTGAAGTTTGATTAGCTTTCTCAGCAACGTCTACTTCCCTCCGACAGGGTGGATTAAGCTGGTACTGTGACTTTCCCTCCACTTAGATATAGCGCAAAGCTAGTATTCAGATAAGCATTCCCTCACAGTCTGCATTTAGAACTGTTTTTAGAGGGCATAGTTTCCTCAGAAGAAAGAGTGACTTAGAAAATTTAGATTGACAGATGTTCTTGAACTTTTTATTGTTGTGTTTTCTCTCTTTATTAAATTTAACTAACAAAATAATCATATACGTTAAGATGATGCTTATTCTGTGGGCTTTTCATACCAGGAATAAAGTGAATGGTCAAGATGACTTTCTGAACAATTTAGAAAGTTCAGTCAACAGTTTTGAATCTCAGATTTTTAACTGGTTCTATTTTGAAAGGTCATCACAACTTTTTGGATTATTGGCCACGGGTGTGTCCTACATTTCAGCTGCTTGAGTGCACTGTTGTTAAAGAGTTTAATTATTTCCTAATAATACTATTGGTGAGTCTGAAACAGTTCTACCACGTGTAGAATCTTTTTTTTTTATATGAAACTATACAGGATGCACAATAAGTAAAACAAATAAAAAATGAAATGAATTTTCTCCTGTCTTTATCCTACATACTTCACCCAGCAATTATGAGAGAACCTTCTGGAAATGAAAGAATTTAATTTGTAGTATAGTTTTTAAAATTAAAAAAATTTTTTTAATTTATTTTTTATTGAGGTATAGTTGATGTGCAGTATTATATGTCTCAGGTGTACAATTTAGGGATTCACAATTTTTAAAGATTATACACCATTTATAGTTTTTATAAAATTTGACTATAGTTCCTGTGCTACGTAATATATCTGTGTAGCTTATTTATTTTATACATAGTAGTTTATACCTCTTAATCCCTTATCCCTATCTTGCTGTTCCCTCCTTCCCTCTCCTGCTGCTAACCACTAGTTTCTTCCGTATACCTGTGAGTCTATTTCTGTTTTGTTAATACTCACTAGTTAATTTTATCTTTTAGATTTCACATATATGTAATAACCACATTATGTCTGACATCTCACAGCATAATACTCTCCAGGTCTGTCCAAGTTGTTGCAAATGGCAAAATTTCACTTATGGCTAGGTAGTATTCCTCTGTGTGTGTGTGTGTATACACACACCACATCTTTATTCATCTGTTGATGGACACTTAGGTTGCTTCTATATCTTAGCTATTGTAGATAGTGCTACTCTGAACATTGTGGTGCTGTGTATCTTTTTGAATTAATGTTTTTGGTTAATTTTGGATACATATACCCAGGAGTGAAATTGCTGGATCATATGGTGGTTTGGTTTTTCAGTTCAGTTCAGTCGCTCAATCATGTCCGACTCTTTGTGACCCCACGGACTGCAGCACGCCAGGCTTCCCTGTCCATCACCAACTCCTGGAGCTTGCTCAAATTCACGTCCATTGAGTTGGTGATGTATCCAACCATCTCATCCTCCATCCTCCCCTTTTCCTCCTGCCTTCAATCTTTCCGGCATCAGGGTCTTTTCTTAATGAGTCAGTTCTTCGCATGAGGTGGCCAAAGTGTTAGAGCTTCAGCATCAGTCCTTTCAATGAGTATTGATTTCCTTTAGGATTGGCTGGTTTGTTCTCCTTGCAGTCCAAGGGACACTCAAGAGTATCCCCCAACACCACAGTTCAAAAGCATTCAATTCTTTGGTGCTCAGCCTTCTTTATGGTCCAACTCTCACATCCATACATGATACTGGAAAAACCATAGCTTTGACTAGATGAACCTTTGTTGGTAAAGTAATGTCTCTGCTTTTTAATATGCTGTCTAGGTTGGTCATAGCTTTTTTCCAAGGAGCAAGCATCTTTTAATTTCATGTCTGCAGTCACCATCTGCAGTGATTTTGGAGCCCAAGCAAATAAAGTCTGTCACTGTTTCCATTGTTTCCCCATCTATTTGCCATGAAGTGATGGGACCGCATGCCATGATCTTAGTTTGTTGAATGTTGAGTTTTAAACCAGCCTCTTCACTCTCCTCTTTCACTTTCATCAAGAGGCTCTTGATGTTCCTCTTCGCTTTCTGCCATAAGAGTGGTGTCATCTGCATATCTGAGGTTATTGGTATTTTTCCTGGCATTCTTGATTCCAGCTTGTGCTTCAAAGAGATAGGAGTACCAGTCCAGCATTTCTCATGATGTACTCTGCATACAAATTAAATAAGCAGGGTGACAACATACAGACTTGATTTACTCCTTTCCCAATTTGGAACCAGTCTGTTGTTCTATGTCCAGTTCTAACTGTTGCTTCCTGACCTGCATATAGATTTCTCAGGAGGCAGGTAAAGTGGACTGGTATTCCTATCTCTTTAAGAATTTTCCACAGTTTGTTGTGATCCACATAGTCAAAGGCTTTGGCATAGTCAATAAAGCATAAGTGGATGTTTTTTGGAATTCTCTCGCTTTATCTATGATCTGATGGATGTTGGCAATTTGACCTCTGGTTCCTCTACCTTTTCTCAATCCAGCTTGAACATCTGGAAGTTCTCGGTTCACATACTGTTGAAGCCTAGCTTGGAGAATTTTGAGCATTACTTTGCTAATGTGTGAGATGAGTGTAATTGTGCAGTAGTTTAAACATTCTTTGGCATTGCCTTTCTTTGGGATTGGAATGAAAACTGACCTTTTCCAGTCCTGTGGCCACTGTTGAGTTTTCCAGATTTGTTGGCATATTGAGTGCAGCACTTTAACAGCATCACATTTTAGGATTTGAAATAGCTCAGTTCTGTTTTTATTTTTTGGAGAAACCTCAGTACTGTTTTCTGTAGCAGCTATACCAACTTACATTCCCATCCACAGTGTACAAGGATTCCTTTTTCTCCAAATCCTTAACGACTTTTATTTGTGGTCTTTTTGGTGATAGCCATATTGACAGGTGGGAGGTGATATCTCATTGCGGTTTTGATTTGCATTTCTCTAATAGTTAATGATGTTGGGCATCTTTTTATATGCCTGTTAGCCATCTGTATGTCTTCTTTGGAAAAATGTCTATTCAGCTCCTTTGTCCATTTTTGATTGGATGCTTTGTTTTCTTAATACTGAGTTGTGTGAACTGTTTATATATTTTGTATATTAACTGCCTGTTGGTCACATTATTTGCAAATATTTCTCCCATTTCATTAGTTGTCTTTCATATTGTAGATGGTTTCCCTTGCAGTGTAAAAGCTTTTAAGTTTAATTAGGTCCCATTTGTTTAATTTTGCTTTTATTTCTTTTGTTTTACGAGCCAGATTTAAAGAGCTGTTGCTGTGATTTAGGTCATAGAGTGTTCTATGTTCCTTTCTAGGAGTTTCATGGTTTCAGGTCTTG